>NC_045623.1:24238291-25488291 GCF_009829155.1 Mustela erminea
CAAATAAGACAAAAAGAAGATTGGGGAAATTGGGGAATAGTCACACCATGGAGGGAATCCACACCTGATTAAAAATTTCTGACTTTATCCTATAGCACAGTGGTGACTTCCCATGCCATGGAGTCAAACAAAAGACTCACACCCCCATTTTTCTATCTAATTGCTACTTGATCTTAGGCACATTAATTACTTTTCTTTCTTTACTTTTTCACTTCCTTCTTCCTTTTCATCTTTCTTTTTTCCGAGTTTGGCTTTGCTTTTTTCAGATTTCATCGTGAAAATCTGCAAAAGGACACACAAGCTAAGGCAACTGTATAATCCACCCCACGTATGCATCCAACGTTCCCACTCCCTCCTCAACGTGCTCCTTACCTGCAGCATCAGGTCTCATAGGATTCAGTCCCCGGGAGCACCTGATTAAGGAACTCCTGCCAGTGGGCGGAGCTAGGAGAGGCTACTTGAGGAGGACCTATGTGAAAGTGGTACCCACCTCAGACTTGAGATACATGGGTCCCAACCTGGATCTCATGCTTTAAAGGGCCTGTTCCCACCCTCCTCGGGTCACTTTCCTTTCCACAGGGAAAGGAGTCCCGAGGAAAGGCCCCATCTGAGCTTGTGCTTCTTCATAAGTCCTGGTATGGTGCCTGGAGCCCAGAAATTTCCTGCCTACCTGTCTCAAGGCCACCTCCAGGACACGCTCTCCCCCTCTGTGGGCACCACGAAATCCTAGAGGTGGGCAGGGGGTAGCTTGAGGGGTAGATGCAGGCAGAGCTTTGAACCGTGGGCTGAGGCTGCTCACATATGCATGAGACCCCCTAAAGGTATGAGAAGGGAGAGTAGAGGGAGATAGAAAGGGTCCCCCCACCCCTACCTTGTTCCTACAGACCAAGAACTCCCATCTGGAACTCCATTCTTGCCCCACAACCCACAAACATTAAAGGCAGGCCTCTGGGGGAGCCTGGGTGGCTCAGTGGGCTAAAGCCTCTGCCTTCGGTTCAGGACATGATCCCAGGGTTCTGGGATTGAGCCCTGCATCGAGCCCTGCATCGAGCCCTGAATTGGGCTCTCTGCTCAGCGGGGAGCCTGCTTCCTCCTCTCTCTCTTCCTGCCTTTCTTCCTACTTGTGATCGCTGTCAAAAATAAATAAAATCTTAAAAAAAAAAAAAAGCAGGCCTCTGAAAGAAAGCGCCATCTATAATTTTTCTCAGTGTTCTTGAATTTAAATGTATGCCACGATGTCTTTGTCAAGTCAGCTCCTAGGACTGCCAAAGAACCAGATAAGCATTGTCTGAGGCCTGGGGGAATGGAATAAAGTTTACACATGGAACAATGAATTTGACCTATATGATTGTCATCAGAAGACCAGAGCAGACCTACATTCTCTTGGTGAGCAAATTTTTTCAAGGGGTCTGGTCAGAGAGTTAAAGCCCTGTGGTGTTTAAAACAAAAACCATCTGTGGATGCCTTTGTACAACAGAATTATTTTTTATGAAAAAACACTTCATTGTAGAAGGAGAGAAGTGCTAGTGGTAATCTCGGTGACATCCTAGAATTTAGCCATTCAGGTCCAAGGGGCCTGGGGGTGGGGTGGACAGCAGGTGCTATGTGTCTGAAGAGGCATACATACACCTAAAGGAAAAATAAAGTAGAAAAGCAAAGTAGGGCAGCCCACAACAGCAATTAGGATGTTTTATTCCTGAGTGGATAATATGTGGTTTCATTTAAATAAGAACACAATCTCCATTAACTTAATTTGTAAAAGCAATAACTCCAACACTCCAGCTATTGCCCTAGTAAGGCATTTTTAGACACATCATTGCTACTTGGAAATTAAAAGTGAATCAGGCCTGCGGAGTTAATTACCAGTAAATGTGACCTAAAGTAGGTCTCCCAAATGGCAATGAGCCAGCCTAAGATGGTTCCCAGTGTTAACCAGAAACATTCAAGACCAGGTACCCGAAAAGCTAAGTTTATATGTGTGGCAAATGCTCTGGGGATTGGCAGGAGAAATCATCGACATCATCCACAGCGAGAAACGGAAATAAAGGCCCGATTAAAAGAAGATCTCTTTGGTAGAGATTAGGAAAGTGTCCCCCCCAATCCTACTCACCCAAAGGAAAATCTTCAGCTCTATTGTTTTTGTAACCTATTCCCCAATTCAGTTATGCTTACAGAAAGGAAATCATACCTATTTCTTATTAATGCTGGCATACAACCCTATTTAATTATATAAGGTAGAAATAATTTGAGAAACTAAAAATAAAATTAAATAAAGGAGGAACAAGGAAGTGACTCTCATCACTGGTGCTTTGGTGGTGTCCTCTGTTACAGTGTTCTCAAGGAGGTAGGCAAGAAGACCAGAGACAGAAGAAAAAAACTCAGAGAAATAGTTGTTTGAACTTTAATTAAACATTTGAATCATAGTTAAATATTTGAATCAAGGAAAATGGGAATAGATGAAACCGTAGTGAGAGAGAAATGATACATGCACAAAGGGGAGATATTAGTAAAATGACTGCTGACCTATTATTGGTAGTGAACATATTTGTTTTGTTTTACTACAAACATGTCTAAGTTTCCTGCAACTCCCATAATTATTCAAATGCACACAGGTTCCCACTGTCCTAACTTAACGATGTTCAAGAGTGCGACAAAGTAAGCTGTTTTTGTTCTGAACCTCACAGTTAATTGAGGTTCAGCCCCAGCTCTGATGTAGTTAGCAGTCATAATGCTAATAGATGGTTATCTTAAATTACTTTTTTCCCATTTTAATTTTATAAAGTGATCTCACATGATTTTGTGTTTCATCCATTTCTAAATAAATTTAGTAAACCGAAGACAAGCCTCAAATCATACATTTCAAAACAGATTCCCATTTGAACTGTTTGCTGTATAGAACTGAATTTGTTACACCTGCTTCAAAAGACACAGTATTAATGTCATGTGTCAAGGTAATATATATAAGAACTACTTAAAAAACAATGTTGCGTTCTAATGTGTGGCTTGTCTAAACCCTAAGAGAACACAGACTGCCTCGCAGAGCCAAAACCACCATTATTGATCCCTCCTGACTGTGGTTCCATTTGCAAGATCAAGTCCCAACTGGGTCATAAATTGGGTCAAGACAAGAACCGTAAGTAGCCAGGGTATCTCCGCGTCTCTTTTCAAATAATTGAAGGTCACTTCTTCTGGTGTCTGGAAGAAGTAAAATGTCCTTGTCTAATGGGTATTGCTTTAATATATACCACATGCCCAGTAAGTTCTAGCATCTAGGAGCATGCAATAGCAGCTAAGATTAGCTATGCAGTCATGGTATCATTAGTGTTTAATTATATCATGTGCATTGAGATATTTTAAATGTTAAAGAGAAAACAGAAGGACTTATTCTCCTTAGCAACCATTATAGTACAGAGTGTTCAAAGCTGCAATCACACTCATAAGGCAAGTAAACTAATTACAAAATGAAGGTAGCAACAAGTGTGCATGCTATAAAAACATGAAACTGGTACCTAAAACAGATAACCTCCTTATTTGTTTTCAAAATTCCATGGCTGGCTCAGACCATCAATCAGGACAAGGGGAAATTTTCACTTTAACGCCTAATGCCAATGTTCACTCTTGGAAGTGCAAAAACAGGTGTAAAGTAATAGATCTGTTTTCTCTTTTCTCACTGGCCAAGATTCTATCTCATTCGGCAATGATTTGACTTTATAAAAACCCTTTTAAGAATAAAGGGCTTGAAGTCTTCATGGCAGCTCCTACTGGTATGCACGTCTGTGGTTTCATTCTCCGGGTTCATACAAAGGCCAAATCATAAGAGAAGCATCATCAAAGATAAGTTACTTTTTAAATACTTCTTATATCTTATTTCCTTCATCAATATTACTTCCTTTGGCTTATGCACACTCGAGGCGCTTCGTCTATATTATAAGACGATGAAGGTGGGAACGGTAATACGTTATCAAAGCTCTTTTCAAAAACAGTGCTGAAATAAATTAACCTGTTCTTTTAAAATGTCAGGGTAGCAAGTTCTTGAAGTTTCCGGTGTTTCGACTTTAGGGTTTCTCTAAAACACAGAAACAAAGGCTAAAAACCGGGTGGCTGTTCAAAGTGACTTCGGGGACCCCATTTAGGGAGAGACCTCGGGTCCCAGGTATTCCACTGGGGTCAAAGGCGAAATCTTCGCACCGATTTATCGGGCTTGGCCTGCAGGAGTCTTCGTTCAGACAGGGGGTACTTTACAAGGGCAGGAGGCGATGCCGACCAAGGACGCTGGAAGCCGGCATCCCTGTTTCCCGCGGGCCCTGGCCGGGTCACCAGTGCTGGCCGGCGGCGCGGGTGCCCAGCTGCGCCTGGGACACCGCGGGCACGGCCGTGGCGGCAGCGGCGGCGGCCGCCGCGTCGCCGACGCCCGGCAGGACGGAGCGCACGGAGCGCCGGAACTCCTCGTTCCTCCACGTGTAGAGCAGCGGGTTGAGCGCGGACAGCGCGCAGCACAGGAGCCAGCTGGCCGCCTGCACGCCCCAGGGCACGGGCAGCGAGAAGCCGCTGGCCAGGCTCACCCACACCAGCGGCTGCGTGGCCAGCAGGAAGACGCAGCAGAGCAGCAGCACCGACAGGCCGCTGAGACGCCGCTGCGCCCGCCGCGGGTGCAACGAGGGGGGCAGGGGCTGGGCCTGCGCGGGGTGCGCCGCACCCCCAGGGCCCGGCGCGTGCTGGGCGCCCGGGAAGGCGGCGGCGGCGGCGGCGCAGCCGGGCAGCTGGTGCAGCAGGTGGAAGTTGAGGACGCTGACCCGCTTGACGCTGACGCGCACGCGGCGCACGATGCCCAGGTAGCAGTGCAGCAGCAGCGCCGTCTGCGCCAGCAGCGCCGCGGCGGCCAGCAGGGCCGGGTAGTGGACGCGCGGGGGCGCGGCGCCGGGTCGCGGCGCCCAGGGCGGGAGCAGCAGCACGAGGCCCAGGGCTAGAGCCCAGGAGAGCGCCAGCATACCGGCCGTGTGGCGCCGCTGGTACAGCGCCTGGTAGGTGGCAGGCGCCCGGGTGATGAGCAGGTAGCGGTTCAGGGCCACTAGGCAGTGGGACAAGAGGGACACGGTGAGCCCCAGGCCTAGCAGCCCGCCCCGCAGCAGGCGGTAGCTGCCGCCGGCGCCGTCCCAGTCCGCGGGGGGCTCCGCCGAGCCGGTGGGCAGGAGCCCGAGCACCGCCTCCTGCGGCATCCAGAGGGCGCAGACGCTGAGGTCCGCCGCGCAGCCGTTCACAATGAAGGCGTTGCTGGTGGTCTGCAGCTTTCGAAAGGACGACACGAGATAGATAACCATCCCGTTGGCCAGCGTGCCCCCGATGGCCAGGCCCGAGTACAGAAGGGACACGGGGATGCGCCGGCCCGCCCACGACTCCTCTTCCTCGCAGAGCAGCAGCAGCGATCCCCCGGTGGTGGAGGAGGTGGACGTGGAGGAGGAGTTGGTCATTCTGGCCAACTCTTCACACCTCGCGTGCTAGCATCAGCTTCTCACAGCGTGGCCCATCCTGACACCCTCCTGCGGGGAGGGCAGAGACATCCCTTCAGCCTCTGCCACCGACACAAAAGGCTGAAGCAGAATAATGGGCTGGGGGAGGGGGAGAGAGGGAGCTCGAGGAGGACGGGGGTGGCAGATGACAGGTGCCTGCCTCGGAAATGTCTCCAGTGCCAGGGGAAAGGCCTCTTTGCATTCGGCAGGCACCAGGGAAGCCCAAGCCCGGGACAGAGCAATACCAAGAGTCTCCTCTTCTCCCCACAAACACTCATGCATGCACACACACACACATACACACACACATGCACATGCACACGCGCACACAGTTGGGAATATTGCCAGATAGAGCCCCTAGTTTCCAGGACAAAGCAGAGATATCCCAGCAGCGGAAAATGCCAGGGGAGAGGGGTTGAGGGGCGTACCTTACTTTGGGGCTGATCCTTAGCTGGCAGTGGCAGAGGCAGGGATGCGGGGAAATACCTCCTCACAGCAGCATCTGTGGTCCCAAAATCAACAGGAGAAACTCAGCTGGGATCAGTGCCAGGAGCCAGGGCTGGCTTCTCCCAAGCAGCATCCACACACATGGTCCTAGGCAGAAATCAGCAGCTGCAGGGAGACTTCTCAGCTGGCAGCAGGGCTGGGGAAAGTCAAGTGGCAGGCTGCAAGCCCAGAAGGGCAGGCAGGCAGGGAGCAGAAGCAGAGATGCCTGGCTGCAGAAGCAGAAGCTGAGCTCGAGAAGCAAGAGTGGTGCCTGATGTGGTGAACCCACACGAAGCTCTCTCGTGCTCAGTTATACATCACCCAGGGAAAAGGCAGCCTTTCCACGCTTGGCATGAATTATTCAATAGCTTCTATCTTGTGAAAGGAAAAAAATATCTTGTTCAGAAAGTCCTGTAATTAACAAGTTTCTCTGTCTTGTCTTTTCTCTCTTTCTCTCAATCACCTGATTTTTGACCCTGCTTCATTTTTCTTTCCTTTTTTTCCCCCTCTCACCCGTGTTCAAATAAAATTTAATATGCTCCTAATATATTTCATCCTAGCCTCATGCATTCTGTGGGCAAGAATTTTCCAAGGGATGAATATACTCCCAGTACCCAGGACTGATCTCTTCCATCTCACACTTGCTGGGAGAATTACTTTGTATTCTAAATGAAATTCATGTTTTCTGTGGTAAGGTGGGGACAATTATCCATAGAAAATCCCCCAAATCTCCATTTAAGTCATCATTTTGATTTTATTCTCATCATCAAACTCCTTTCCAGAGTTTGGCTTGTGTTCAGGAATGAAAGGGTTAGAGGGTAAAGATGAAATGGTCAAGTTAAAAGTAGGTGTTGATAGAAAGATAGAAAGATAGATAGAAAGAAACCTGAATAATGCACAGTGTCAATGACAAAGATGGCCCTTTGTTTGAGAACTTTTTATTCTGTGATCTTAGGTGGAGATTTGCAGTCAAATGTTGGAAATTAATTTGACACAGGTTCTTATTTAATCATTCCGCATGGGAAATTTTCCATAAAAGCCATCCTTCCCTCCTACCCCCCCAATAAATTAATTTTCACTGTGAAAATCATTTATCTGAAAACTGAACTCAGTATGGAATATGGTAACCTGGCCTAATGGAAAAAATGCTTGGTGAGGGGGCACCTGGGTGGCTCAGTGAGTTAAAGCCTCTGCCTTCGGCTGGGGTCATGGTCCCAGAGTCCTGGGATCAAGCCCCGCATCAGGCTCTCTGCTCAGTGGGGAGCCTGCTTTCCCCCCTCTCTCTCTCTGCTTCCCTCTCTGTCTACTTGTGATCCCTGTCAAATAAATAAATAATCTTTTTTTTTTTTTAAAGTATCTATGTTGAAAAAAAAAATGCTCCGTCAGGTTTCAGGACACCGAGTTCTAAGATGAGCATCTACCAACTGGCCTTGTGATGGGTCGTTTATGTCATCTTGTCAAAAAAGAAGCTTTCACTCAGTGACTTCCAAGGCCTTTCTTTTCAAACTTTCTGTGAATCCCCACACATAAATGTAACATTCTTCTAGAAACATGTGTACTCTGCCTAACGTGTGCTGTAGCCCTCTGTCTTACAGTCTGAACCCTTTCCCGGCTGTCCATAGGGCAACATTTCAGGAATGGAGTGCAAGACACTCTCCCTCAGCTTTCCCCTCTCCCTTTCAAAGAATGGTGTTAAGTAATGACCGCTAACAACTCTAATGGGGTTTGTGCTAAGCCTGACTTGATGGGTTTAGCCCTTATAGGCAGTAATTAAGTGGAATGAATTGAGTTAGGGGATTAAAGAGAAGAACCAGATATTTGCTCTTCCGAGGACTGAGAGGTTCAGATGTCAAGTTCATTGATGTTGAAGAGAATTTGCCATTGTCCTCTGCCTGTGGTCATTTGTCTTTATTGAGCCTCTGAGTACATTAAGCACAGCACGCATGCAAGAGAGTCCTCTAATTATTTAGAGTTAAACTTTGTTGTTGAGATAAAAATTTCCTCTTGGGCCTCCTGGGTGGCTCAATTGGTTAAGCACCTGCCTTCGGCTCAGGTCATGATCCCAGAGTCCTGGGATGGAGTCCAACATCCCTGCTCAGCAAAGCCTGCTTCTCCCTCTCCTGCTCAACCTGCTTGTGGTCTCTCTCTGTCAAATAAATAAGTAAAATATTTTTAAAAAATTTTTTAAATTTTTTTTCAGTGTAACAGAATTCATTATTTATGCACCACACCCAGTACTCCATGCAATATGTGCCCTCCATAATACCCACCACCAGGCTCCCCCAACCTCCCACCCCCGCCCCTTCAAAACCCTCAGACTGTTTTTCAGAGTCCACAGTCTCTCATGGTTCATCTCCCCTCCAATTTCCCTCTACTCCTATCTCCTCTCCATCTTTCTATGTCCTCCGTGTTATTTCTTATGCTCCACAAATAAGTGAAACCATATGATAATTGACTCTCTCTGCTTGACTTATTTCACTCAGCATCATCTCTTCCAGTCATGTCCATGTTGATACAAAAGCTGGGTATTCATCCTTTCTGATGGAAGCATAATACTCCATAGTGTATATGGACCACATCTTCCTTATCCATTCGTCCGTTGAAGGGCATCTTGGTTCTTTCCACAGTTTGGCGATCTTGGCCATTGCTGCTATAAACATTGGGGTAGAGCCCAGATATGGACAGTCAACTCTATGGTCAAATAATTGACAAAGCAGGAAAAAATATACAGTGGAAAAAAGACACTGTCTTCAATAAATTTTTAAAATAGGGGTGCCTGGGTGGCTCAGTGGGTTAAGTCCTCTGCCTTCAGCTCGGGTCATGATCCCAGGGTCCTGCAATCGAGAGTCGGGCTCTCTGCTCTGCTCGGAGCCTGCTTTCCACCCCCCACCCCCCACCCCCATGCCTGCCTCTCTGCCTACTTGTGATCTCTGTCTGTCAGATAAATAAATAAAATCTTTAAAAAAAATTTTTTAAATGAGTAAATAAAAATTTCCTCTCACACCAAGGCAGTATTTGAATTCCAGGTTCCCGGGCCCAGCTGCTGCCTTATGATATGCCTCTGGGAATGAGCAAAATCCTCTGCTGAGAGGCTTTCACACCTTTCATTCACTCAGGTTTCTGTGAAGACCATGACTTCTGCAGCCCTGGCGCACCAGGGGGCAAGTTTTTATCTGTATTTAGTGTGGGTTTTGTTTGACGCCATTGAACTTACATAAAATAGGGTGAGCGTGGAGGATTTCTCGCTCATTCCCAGCGCCAGGACTATGCCTGGCATGTAGAAGGTAGAAGGTAGTGCATAAATAATTACTTAATCAGGGAATGGGTGGCTATATAAATGATTTCAGGTTATTTCCCATGGTGAAACATTTGGTAAGTGGTTTTCATGACCACCTAGTTCCTCCTACCCTCAGCAGGAACTTGTCCCCTCAGCCACCCTTCTGAGGTATGTCCAGTCTCTCTACCCTGACCCATTCCTTCCCCTTGGTTTCAAAATGCCAGTTTTACCACAACCGAATGAAAACTTCCCCTGTGATCCCTCTTCTTCTCATGCCACCTGCACAAGCTCACTCCGGCTCCTGGCAGAGGGGCTGGGTTTCTCCTACCCAGTACCCACCCCACGCTTGCATCCGATCTCACCCCTGAGACAGCCGCCACCTGGCTTAACTTCTACCCATATGCAAAGTTGCCTACCCAGTGTGGCTACTTAGGTGTTCTGTGACCATCTCAAAACCCCAATGTCCAGACCGGATCTGCTCCTCTGCTTTCCAAACCAATCTCTCCTTCTCCTATATTCCAGTCCAGGGGAACAGCATCACCGTTATCCTGATGCCTAACTTAGAATCCCAGCTGGCATTTTTGATTCCACCCTGTATCGATCAATCACCAAGTGTCCTCATTCTAACACAGTAATTTTTTTTAATCTGTTCACTGAATTCTATTCATTGTGTTATTATTATCTGCTATCAGACAACAAGCACCTCTTTTCTAAATTATCCCAACAAGCACCTAATTGATATCTACTTACCATCTTACCTCCTTCCAACCAAAGCGATCTTTCTAAGACTGAAAGACATCACTTCACAGGTGTTACATTTTATTTTTATGTTTCCCCACCCTCCACTCTAATATACATTCCTTGAAAATAGGAGCTTTGCATTGATTACTCACATTATTGGAGGCTCCCAGAACAATGCCAGACACATAATAAACCCTTAATCAATATTTGTTGGAGGAAATAATGAGCAAATGTCACTATTATGCTTCAGTTCTTTCAACTAAAACCGTATTGTGCTCAGGAGAATCGTAAGCGTCATCATTGCTAACGTTACTGAGCACATACCGCAGGTACCCAGCATTGTTCTGAGGATTTTTTTTTTCAAGATTTTACTTATTTATTTGACAAACAGAGATCACAAGCAGGCAGAGAGGCAGGCAGAGAGAGAGGAAGGGAAGCAGGCTCCCTGCTGAGCAGAGAGCTCGATGTAGGGCTCGATCCCAGGACGCTGGGATCACGACTCAGGCCGAAGGCAGAGGCTATAACCCACTGAGCCACTCAGGTGCCACGTTCTGAGGATTTTTTGTCTATTGTTTCATTTGGCCCTCATGTCCAACCTACAAGGTAGTTAGGCTTACCTCCAAACTTACAAGCCAGGGTGGGAGTCCAGATATAAGTCCACAGGCTATATGTCTAAGTATTCTTAAATCATAAATCAAGCCATCCAACTGTTAAACAATATTCTGTTCTCCTAACTTGACAAATATATTTTCATAACAACCGGAAAGCTGGGCTCATATTTAGAATTCTCAGATTCATAGATTGTTCCGTGCTCCTGGAATGGGACTACTTGGCAAACTTGCCTCCGTCCCACAGTCTATCCCCTTCTCTCCCTACCCTTGGCTCTGTCATTATATGCCAGAGGGACCTGTGTGATATAGGACACTCCAGCCTGTCCATCCGAGTCCCAACCACACCCCTCTCACATAGCTATCCCTTGGCACCATCTCAGACCTATGATGGAAGGCAGAATCAGCCATCAGAAGGACAAAGCCAGAGCAGAGATCCACGCAGGTCAGGAAAGTGTGTTCTTGGCCACTGGGCAGGGAATTCTGGGGTCCTTGTGGATGAACACAGGCTAGAAAGGGCATGTGAGCTCTGGGTGAACTTGTCCCCCGGGATCCATTTGGTAGATGAGAAAACTGAGTCACAAAAATGATTTGGGAAATGATTTTTTTTTAAACTGGTAAGTTAAACAACTTGCCCAAGATCACATAGCTGGAAAGTAGCATAACTGGGATTCAAACCCATTCACCACATTGCACTGCCTCCCTTGGTTAAATTGAAATTCCGTAACATGGATTAGCTCCAGTATATAAAGCTGATATAACAGGGAGACCCAAAACCATGGAGGTTCAAAAAATGAATAACTGATTCGTCTCTTACAGTGCAGGTAGAAGGCAGATCTATTACACCAGGTAATAGAGAAACCCAGGGATCCCCTCAGTGCTCTCCCAACCCTTAGAACAGGAGTATCCAAAGTGTGATCCCTGACCAGCAGCATCAACATCTCTTGGAGACGTGTTAGAAATGATTCAGACTCACTGAATCAGAATTTCTGGTGGTGGTGCCCGGCGATCTGTTTTAACAAGCCCTCCGAGGGCCTCTGATGCTTGTTAAAGTTGGAGAACCACTGCCTTCGGGAGCTATCCTTGTCTGCGTGGATGACATCATGTCACCACTGCCCCATCACATGCTAGCTGGCAGAGATGAGGAAAGAAGAAAGAGGGGCAGCCAGCCTCCGGAACTGAAAAGTTCACCTAGCACTTCAGCCTACACCCCAAATAGTGAAACCCTCAGTCCCCTGGCTGCTGCTTGCGGCAGGAGGAGCTGGGGCCATGCTAGCTGAGTGATCGCATGTCCCACCAGAACCCCGGAAGGGCAGGAAAAAGAGGAGAGCAGACAGTAGGCCGTAGAGGGAAGCCGGTTACCAGGTTCACCCCGGTTTAAACCTGCAAGTTTAAAATAAGGCTGTTGTCATTTGGGCCCTTTAAGCATGATGCCTCGAGCATGCCAGCTTTGGGAGATTCTTTGAAAATGCTTAATAGCGGAAAAAAAGAACTCCTGGCTTTGAAATATAAAATATAAAAATATAAAAAAGAAAAGTTTGAAACAAAAATTAATAAGCTATTGAAGAGTCAACTGCAATAGCTAAACCATGGAGAGATCCCAAATGTGAATCAGCTGATAAATGGATAAAGACGATGTGGTAAATATATATAAATATAATAAATATTATATTTACCACATTTTCTTTGTCCACGTGTATATGACATTATAATATATATCTCTTCTTTATCCACATATATATGACATTACGTAAATATATATTTGTAATAATAATATGACATTTGCCATTTGCGAGGACATGGATGGAGCTAGACAGTATTATGCTGAGCAAAATAAGGTAGTTGGAGAAAGACAATGCCATATGATTCCACTCATGTGGAATTTAAGAAACAAAATAGATGAACATATGGGAAGGGGGGGAAGGAAGGAGGGAAACAAACCACAAGAGACTCTTTTTTTTTTTTTTAAGATTTTTTTATTGTTTATAAAAGAGTAAGAGCAAGAGAGTGGGGGCAGACAACCAGACCCTTCGAGGAGTCCGACACGGGTCCGAT
Source organism: Mustela erminea (assembly GCF_009829155.1). Lineage (NCBI taxonomy): Eukaryota > Metazoa > Chordata > Mammalia > Carnivora > Mustelidae > Mustela > Mustela erminea. The sequence continues at coordinate 24,250,966 of NC_045623.1, forward strand.
CTCGCAACCTTGAGATCATGACCTGAGTCAAAACCAAGAGACCCTTAACCAACTGCACCGCCCAGGTGCTCCCATAAAGAGACTCTGGGAGATAGGAAACAAATGAAAATTTGATAGGGGGGAGGTGGGGGGGGATGTGCTATATGGATGGTGGGGACAAAGACGGGCACTTGCTATGATGAGCACTGGGTGTTGTATGTAAGTGATGAATCACTGAATTCTACTCCTAAAACCAATATTACACTGTATATTAACTAACTAAAATTTAAATAAAAATTTAAAAAATAGTCAACTGCAAATCAGTTAAGGTGGGATCGGGCTACATTTTCATATGTTCGATATGACGTGTGATAGGGCCTCCGCCCAGCTGAGGTCTGCACAGGTCTTAAAATAGCCCTGCATACATCCCCCATAACCTCTGCCATTCTCACCTCTCCAAACCTTCTCTCCCTCCCCGGCCTTGTGGACCTGCCTTCCTTGAGCGTGCCTCAGTCTCTCCTCTTGCTCCCCGCTAGCCATGTCCATTCATTCAGGGCTGACCACTCCCCGGGCTGCCTCTTTGTAATCTGCCCCCACCTTTGCCTAGCTAAGTCCTACTCATCTTCCAAGCCTGAGCTCAGACTTTACCTCATGCAAGGAGTCCTTCTTGTCCCTCTTGACGGTTGTCCAGCTTCTGTGCCCCCAAACCCAGGCATGTATTGCTGCCACAGCCAGGCTCCCCAGGGACTGGTTATTCCCTCTCCAAATGATAAACTAGTCAAGGGCAATACTTTCTTTTTGGTCAGAGTGCCTGACACACTATAAATACTGAAACATTTGTTGACTGAATAGGTCCCTTGGGAACCTTTGATATGTGGGCTCAAGATTTCAATTTCAATTACTTTCTCAAGAGAGACAACCAGGAGTCGGAGTCATGCAGCAAAGCATTGTTATTACTGATCTTTTAAAAATACTTTAAAAGCTTCATGTAACCGCATCCTCATGCTTTATGCCACCGAATTATTTTTAAATAGAGCTTTTGTTGATAACAACCCCCGCTCGTACAACCCCGCCCCCACCACCCCTGACAGGATTCAGTGTGTATTTTTCCTAGTACTCGATTTCAAAACCCACCAAAACATGCTCTAGCAACTGTCTCACATAGTTTAGAAAAACCAAAGGGTGAGTGGCAACAGTGAAAAATCGGTCATTTCCTGTGCCTTCCCCAGCTGCTGTTAGCCAAGCCACAGAGCACCCTCACTAAGCACGACACTGACACCGTCCAAAATCCTATTTCAAACCCCAGCTGTTATTTCCTCAGATCTTGGTCTCTTGGTACACACACAACTGAGAATCACGTCGGTATAAGCTTCTTCAGACGGTAAAAGAGGTTTTGCAAAGGAACGACAGCTTTAGATTGCTTTACGTCCTGATTAAGGAGCCATTCAGCTGCGTGAGAGCATTTACCATTAGGAGAAAACTCAATGGTCGAGTTTGTAGAAATTACGCATTTATAAAATCAAGGAGCTGAAAATGATCTGGGATACCTGAGGCATCACAACGATGGTTCCTCACTTTTCTTCCACTGTTCCTTCGGACTTGAGAGAGAGAGCACCTCACCTCGCCTCAGAAACAGCGGTTCACTCCAGGGGTAGCCTTCCCTATCAGGGAGTACCATAGAGTATGTTTCTCAGTTGCGGGCCATTTGGAAAGGTCTGGAAGCACTTTTGGTTGTCACATGTGGGGGCAGCGGGTGTCCCTCCATCTAATGGCTAGAGACTAGGGATGCTGCTAAACATTTCGCAATACACAGGACAGAATCCTACAACAAAGAATTATCCAGCTCAAAATGTCAGCGATGCGCAGACTGAGAAGCCCCGCCAGAGAGGTTAAGAGCTCGGGGTAAAAGCCAGAGCCTGGTTGTAGTTGCAGGCAAGTTATTCCACCTTTACGGATCTCAATTTTCTCATTTGTAAAATGCAAATAATGTCACCTACCTGGAGCGGGGTGGGGGGTATCTTTTAATGATTAAATTTATGCAAAGAGCTTCATGAAGTGGCCCGTGTGTAAGTGTGTCACACACACTAAAGACAGTGGTGTTTCCCAAGGTGGGGGGTAGGTAAATGGAGGGTGTAAAGGGACGCACTCTCCTAAAGAACAAATCTGGAGGGAGTGTGGGGTGCCATATGAAACCTAGATTTAGATAAGCCAATTTTCCAGTGCTGAGTCACTGCCACAGCAAGTTCCTCGAAGCATTTTAAGAAAACTGTGATCCTCCCCAAATTTGCGTGCAAACATGTGTGTGTGTATTTGTGCATTTTTCTGGAGAAGATTAAATAATTACTTCAGCTTCTCAAAGGAGTCTATAAACTGAAAGGGTTAAGAATCATTGATGTCATTCACTGTCCTCACTTTATAGAAAACCAAACCTAAAAACAATAAACGACTTACCCCAAATCAGACATATGTAGTGACCGATCTATGTCGTAAATCAGGCTGTCCCATGAGACTCGACAGGTGTCCCCACTGAAGTGGGCTAGGAGATTGAGGCAGTTTATAAACACACAAGACAACATAATAAACATGAACACAACTCCTCCTTCTAGCTCTATCAATTTATAAAGCCCTAAATTTGTCTTCTCAAAGTGAGTTGAACGGTGATCTTCAAATCTCCTATACCAAAGTCACCTGGGTCTGGATCAGAGCTACTCTCTGAGCCCAGTAATCTGATTCTAACGAGCACCCCAGGCGATTCTTTCTACTCTAGTATTTGAGAATTACCGAAGCAGAGGCTTTGGAGACTGATCATGTTAGTTTTTGAATGTTGATTTGTAAAGTTGCCAAAGCATTTCTTTTATGAACTACATTTTCAGCTTTTCCAGGAAAACCAATTTAAACTAAAATTGCTTTGGCTTGGTCTCTGTCCAGAAGTGGCTTTTTTTCCAGTAAGGGTTTAATATAGTTTATTTTTTAAAATGTGCTTAAAAAATATTTCTGTCTAGTAGATATAGGGACTGGATGGAGACCATCCAGTTTCTGTTTTCAAGCATTTAGGAATTATTTTAGATAATTGAAGTGAGGAGATCAAATCACTTTCAAAGAGTGCTCTGTGTGTGTGTTTTCTCTTATGTCACTGATGGGAAAAAGATCATACACTCTTCCGTATTTGGCGACAATCATTATCATCCTTAATTGGAGTTAAACAGGACTGAGAAGACAACAAATGAAATATGTTGAGAAAAATCTGAGAAACTGTTCGTGTGATTTTAAAGTCTAAATTAGATTGATCGGGAAACAAATAAGACAACAGGAGCTCCTATCCTGTTTCTACCTCATTGAGACAATCACGGGTAGTTAGAAAAACTAATATATTCTATTTTCCTCATCTCAGAAATAAGGAGCCTGCTCGGGAAGCAAATTGGCACTGTCAGTTTCCAACAGCCTTTTCTCAGCGTATTTCTTTATTTCATAATCCTTGAAAAACACCCCTGGATGCTAGACACAGCTTCCCGAGCCTCTGTGAAAACAGCTGCCAAATATGTGTTTGAAGCCTCTCATCATGGAATTTAAGAGTTAAGGACATCGCCACGTTTTGGGACTGCATATCCACATAACCACTTAGATGTCCTTCCAACACCATAGATAAAACCCAAACTCTCTTTGCTCGCCTTTTGTTGGGGTTAGGCGGACACTGTCTGCTCTAAGCACCCTATGAGCACTGCCTCATTTCTTCCTAACCAACCCCTCAACCCTCACATCTGGTGGGGAAACTAAATGTGTGCACGGATCCAATCTGCAAAGAGGCTGCTCCAAAAGTCCAACTTTCTTCGAGTCAGGTACAGCAATACTCTCTGCCATCTTTTGGTTGTACTTGCTGGACCACCTTGTTCGCCAGTGCTATCGTGTAATATCTTTGGCTATACAAGTGTAGTGCACATTTGTTTTGTACAGTGCTCAGAAAACTCCTTATTCATACTTTTTTGGGAGGATTAGGACACTTAAACTATCCTTTACCTGATTTCAAAGAGAGGTGCCCTTTTCATCTGTGAGCCCAATTCCCTCAAACTGTTAGATATGGTTTATAAGTCTAGAGGTGAATGTGAGCCTCATCCCCTGGGTATGAACTTGGAACCGAAAGTCCACCAATGTCTCTCCAGGTGACTAAAGACTAAAGCCGAAGCTGTGGCCTGTGGCAGCTGTCAGTAGTCATACTATCTGCCAGGTAGAGAAAGAGATAAGGGATTCCTGCTGGTTTCAAGCTCCTGGTTCCAGCTGTCCCTGAAGTCCCGCCTCTTCCTAGTCCTTGGGTTCTATAAGCCCCTTGTGTCCTAAGATAATTTGGGTATCTCTCACAACCAAAAAAGACCAACCAATACATGATCATATAATTTCCTCAACTGGATTGTGAACTCCTTGCAGACATGATGAAGGCATGGAGAAGATGCCTTCTCGTACTTGCCCTACTTCTTTTTATTCCTGCACAGTTCCTAGCACAATCCCTTGAACAAGATGTTTGTTAACTGATAGATAAGAGAATACTGTTTAGTCTATCATATCTCAACCTAAGTGTCAGTTGTGAAAGCCATCCTAAAGAATTAAAATATTATTTATTTACTTATTTACTTATTTATTTAGAACTCCAGCAGGGAGGAGCAGAGGGAGAGAGAGAATCTTAAGCAGGCTCCCTGCCGAGCATGGAGCCCAGCATGGGGATCTCTGGATCTCATGACCCTGAGACCATGACCTAAGTCAAAATCAAGAGTCAGACACTTAACCGATGGAGTCATCTAGGCACCCTTAAAATCTTATTTTAAAAAGACAATGGCAAATTTAAAAAGAAAGCTTGGCTTTCCTCTCCCAGTTTCTTAACACTGGTGTTTACCAGGATTACTGGAGAAGTTTTTTTTAAAAGGAAGGAAGGATGGAAGGGCGAGAGGGAGGAACGGAGGGAAGAAAGAGCTTAGAAAAACAGTTTCAAGCTTAATGCTCCACTTTCTGGTTCAGCCAGTCTAGGGTAGGGCCTTGGTGCCATTGTTTTAAAAACACTCCCCGGGTGATTCTAATCCAGTCAGAATTAAAAATCATAGTTTCATATGAAACTCACTTTACAATTGTTTCTATGTTGAATTTACATACAGCCTTTAAATGCAGCCAGTTGAGGAAATGGACAGTCTGAAAAGTTATATTCCTGTGGTGTCGAAAAGTTATTCATCTCTTAGTCATCTGAGAAGTCATCTGAGAAGCAGTAAGGGTTTTGTCCTACAAACCATCTCTTTTCCTCTTGGTATCACCTGAAAGTTTAGAAACAGAGCATGCTGGGGTGGAGAGCTGGTGGGAGTCACGCTACCAGATGGCTCCACTGGTCTGTTTCTTCTCATTCTTTGCCAGATGAACACATTCGGGTTTTTTTAATTAGAAAAAGGGATACCAATATGGACTCCTACACCTCCTTGCTGCCTTCAAACCCATCTCAACACGCGCTCCTCTGACCACACCTTCTCTTCACGTTTTAACCACACCCAGGCCCCTCCCTCGAGAACACCAGCATTTCCCAGGAAAAGGGCATCCTCAAAATGGATGGCCATTGTTCAAGTGTCTGTGTTCCTCAAAAGACTAGGAGCTTGAGCACAGAGGTTTTAGTTCTATCTGTAGTCCCCAGTAGCTGCTCACTAAATTTGGTCGGATGAATGAATGAATAAAATAGCAATCTGCAGTCAACTTTCCAGTCTCTGGGGGTCAGTATGAATTACCTTCTCTGATTCCTTTCTCACTGTCTCAATTCTTTGTAGGCCATCAAAGATACCAGAGGCAGCAGCCCATTGAACTTTCCCAGATCCTTTTTGAAAAAGCCTCTTCAAAGGGCTGCTCCTAGCAGGAAGCTATCTCAAACCAGGCTTCACTCAGATTTCTACATCTAACGGCTAAGAATCTACCCAAGAAAATGAAATCTCTGGAGCATGTATTTCTGAAGCCCTCAGAGAAAATAGGAAAAGGTAGAAGTCAAGTGAAATCAAAGGGTCTCATCTGTACCTATTATGAGTCGGGTACCTGGGATAGAGCGACAAAAAAACATACGTTAATTAATGATGCCACAGCCTAGTGAGGAGGAAAAATTACACTTCACCAAACACAGCAAGGCTTCCTGAAGAAGGTGGAAAGTAAACTGACCACTTAAACAACTGACAATATGTGGTGACTAAAATATGGAAGCAGAAGCCTTAACAGGTAATTCGCAAGAGGGGACAAAGGCCTGTTTTTGTCCAGTCCATCATTTGGAACACTGGACATATTTGTGTAGAAATAAGAAAACATGTAACATTCCAGATACTGAGACAGAGTCATTACTTGAGTGCAGAACATGCTTTTGGAAAAAAGATTGGGACATACGATATGTTAACACAATTCAGGTTAGCCCATTTGAGGGATTTAAATCTTTTATTCTTATAAGCCTCTGATTTCTTTTTACAAGAATCATATTACATGGGGCGCCTGGGTGGCTCAGTGGGTTAAAGCCTCTGCCTTCGGCTCAGGTCATGATCTCAGGGTCCTGGGATCGAGCCCCGCATTGGGCTCTCTGCTCAGCAGGGAGCCTGCTTCCTCCTCTTTCTCTCTGCCTGCCTCTCTGCCTACTTGTGATCTCTCTCTCTGTAAAATAAATAAATAAAATCTTTTTTTTTTAAATCACATTACATCTTAAAATAAAAGTAATATATTGAGTAAAAACCACAATACGTGCTTTCCATAAAATATGTTATGAAGTAGAATTCCAGTTAGAATACAGTCAGGTACATTAATGCATAGTGTTTAAGCCCATTGAAACCCAAAGAACAATACAACTTTGAAAAGAATTGCCCAGGGTTTATTATTAAGACAATGTTAAAATTCATCTAAAGAATCCCTTAACAACCTCAACCTGATTATTGGATCTTGCTCATTGTGTGGGCACAGAAAGGGCTGCTTTTTTTCTGGAGCAGACCGCAATAGGGCAGGGGCCGGTTGCTGTGGAAATCTCAAATCTGAACTTTCTGCCTTTTGGCCAACTAATCCTTTCAATGTTACATTAAAACAATTTTTTTTTTAACAATTTTAAGAATTGCATTTTCTTACATCAGGTCCCAGGGTATGAATTCTTGGACTTTTTAGATTCTGCCTGCTAGCTGAGAACAAGCAAGAGATTATTTTATATATGTCTCAAAGCTCCTTGCCCCAAAACATGGTCTATTTTCAAAGCTATAGCATGTTTTAACCAAACTTTTTCTGGGTTTGACAATATGTATACCAGCCTGAAGCTTTAACATGCTGACAGCTGCCTTGCTTGAGATGTTTCTGGTTATTTTATTTTGATGTGCCCTTTCACATCCATCAGACTGGCTACATGTCAGGAACTTGGGTTTGCCATTAAGGCCATGTTGAAATCTGGGCTGGACAGCTTGTTGGCTGTATGACCTTGGGCAGGCAAGTCTTTCACTTCTCTACGTCTGCTTCCTCCACCTAAAACCTCTCAGTAATGTCTAGCAATATAATTTATGGATTAACATAGATTTATAGCATCTAGCGCACTGTCTGGCTTATAATAACACTCAAAAAACGTATTGTTAACATTCCCCCAAGGTGGAGGGGGGGCGCTGGGTGGCTCAGTCGTTAAGTGTCTGCCTTGCTCTCAGGTCATGATCCCAGGGTCTTGGGGTGGAGCCCCGCATCGGGCTTCCTGCTCAGCAGGGAGTCTCCTCCTCCCTCGCTTTCTCGTCCTCCGCCTTCTCATGCTCTCTTTCTCTGTCTCTCAAATAAGAAAAGTCTGCAGAGAGCAGCTTGGAAATATAACTGGGATCATTTGAGCTGACGAAATGTCCGGCTCATAGGTCTTTTCTCTAGAATATTCTTGGGAATTTTGACTTGCACATTGCCTGTCCAGAGTAGCTCAACCTGGGGATCAGGCAAAGTGGGAAGCATGTGGGCATTTGTAACATTCTCTGCACAAGCAGCCCTGTTGCTTTGTTGAAAATGTTATAAACGTCTTTTTTTTTTTAATTAATTAATTAATTAATTTATTTATTTTATAAACATGTATTTTTATCCCCAGGGGTACAGGTCTGTGAATCGCCAGGTTTACACACTTCACAGCACTCACCAAAGCACATACCCTCCCCAATGTCCATAACCCCACCCCCCCTTCTCCCAACCCCCCTACCCCAAGCAACCCTCATCAATGAAACAAGATGGGATTGGGAGGGTTATAAACTTCTTTATTTGGTGCTTTTGTTTTTTTAATTTTTGGAAAATCCAGGTCTTTTTAAAATTTATTCTTCATTTGTTTTAGATTATTCCAGCTTATCCTTTTGAATTTTTAGTGCCCAAGTGCTTTATTTTTTCAATGTCTCATTCTTTAGATTTGCTGTTTACCTCATTTAAAGCAGCTTAGCAATTTGTATCAATATTTTATCATTTTAATTTCTATTTTTATAGCTTTAAATATACCTTTTTTAAAGCCTCACTGTTGTATTTATTTATATTGAGGTCACTATTTTTTAGCTTTAATTTTTTTCAATTACTTTTTTACTTCAATATTTTTGAAGTCATGATTTGTTAAAGCTATATTAACCTTGGGGTGCCTGGGTGGCTCAGTGGGTTAAAGCCTCTGCCTTTAGCTCAGGTCATGATCCCAGGGTTTTGGGATTGAGCCCCGTATGGGGCTCTCTGCTCAGCAGGGAGCCTGTTTCCTCCTCTCTTTCTGCCTGCCTCTCTGCCTACTTGTGATCTCTGTCTGTCAAATGAATAAATAAAATCTTAAAAAAAAGAAAAGCTGTATTAACCTATTTTTTAAATTTCTTTCACCTATTAAATAATAGGTAAATATTAGGAGCAAAATTTCGAGACTAGTTTATTTCTTAAAGATGATTCAGGATGTTTTTCCTACTCTAGTTTTCCCTGAAAGGAAACCACTTTTGATTTTATCTGTTTAGAAAAAAACAGAGGAGCACTTGGGAGACTCAGCTGATTAAGCGATCTATCCTTGGCTTCTGCTCTGCCTGGCAAGGCACTCAGCTCAGCTCAAGATTCTCTCCTTTTCCCTCTGTCCCTCCTTCTGGCTCTCTCCCTAAGGAAAAAAAAAAAAAAAACCAAAAACCAGAAAACAGAACTCTGGCCCATCTGGAGCACTGAAGACCCAAAGGACAGCATTCCTTTCTACTAGACCACAACTCCTTCCCTCCACAAAGAAGTCTTCAGAAACAGGGACTGTGGATCAACTTCATAAAGTAAAACTGTACATTCATTTAAATGGGCTTTGATTACTACAAAATTAGCTAAAACGCAGTGTACAATAATGTGTTTATTTCTCAGTCAAGTAAGCCTCTGTCTTTGGCTCACTTCATGATCCTAGAGTCCTAGGATCGAGCCCCACATCAGGCTCCCTGCTCCGCGGGAAGCCTGCTTCAACCTCTGCCTGCTCTGCCTGCAACTCTCCCTGCTTTTGCATGCTCTCCCTGAAAAATAAATGAATAAAATCTTTTTTAAAAAAGAATGTGTTTACATAGTGGGCACGAGACTGGTGTCCTTAGAAAGGCCCATTTTCAAGGTTGGCCTTGGCTTCCATCTGGAAACAGCTTCCTGCCCTGACATCTCCTAATGACTTGGCGGTGCGCTGTGCCCAGACCGTGCAGATGCTGAAGTTTATGCAGAATGCCTGCTTTCCTTCAAGAAGTCTGGAATTTTGGTTCGGACTAATCAGAGGGCACTCACCTGACCAGCCCCCAATAATAAGCACCCCATTGGTGCTTAGTCTCTAACGAGCTTCCAGGGTGGACAACACTTCACTTGTGTTGTCACCACTGGTTGCTGAAGAATTAAGCACATCCCATGTGATTCCACTGGGAGAGGACCCTTGGAAGCTTGCACCTGGCGTCCTCCAGACCTTACTCTGTGCACCTCTTCCCTCTGCTGATTTTGCTGTTTTCTTTCACTGTAATAAATCTTAGCTGTGAATGCAGACATATGCTGAGTCATACGAATCCTAAAAAATCATAGAAACAGGCGGGGGTGGGGGTGGTAGGAGGGTGTGACCTTGGGGACCCCGACAAACAGGCCTTCTCCTAGCTCCAGAATGGCTGATAATTAGTTCCTGGCTTAGTCACTGACATTCAGCTCTCTTCCAGACCAGATGGATGAACTTTTCCTCTTTCGGATTACCAAAATTCCAACCACCTGTCACTTCATTAGGAATCCTTAATTAGGGACAATTTTCCCAACGGATTTGACTTTAAAATAGATCAAACTGTTGTAAAATCTGTTAGTCAGCTTGGTGGAGTGTCAGGGTCTCTCACTTCTCATCACGACTGGATAGTCATCTCGGAGCCAGTGTCCCTCACTCAGCTTCTGGTGGAGTGTCTGAGAAGGAGAACCCCGAGGCTGATGCTCTGTGCCTCCTGGACCCAAGACACTCTTGAGCCGGCGGTCTCCGCTCTGTTTTAGGGTTTCTGCAGAGCTGTCATTGATGCGGCCCCTGGCCATGACTCCACGGTCATTGAAGACATGTGATCTAAGTGATAAAGTAAGGTACTAACTCGGCCTTAAGCAGCTGGAAAATCTCAGGCTGGCTATTGTACTTGTGAAGGAAATTAGTGTAAAGAATGGTCAAGGGAGAGAAGTAAATATTGTATATCTTTCTCAAATCAGGAAAGACTAGGCCTATCCAAAACCCCGTCGGTCATAGTCAGGAGATGCCATGTTATTTACAACCCAAGCTACGTTAGAAGCTAACTATCTTTCTAGAATTGAAAACACTGCCTGAAACCTGCTTCTTGGGTATCTCTCTCTGAATGTGCAGTGTGGTGTGAAAAGTCTCTCTGCCAGCAAGAAACCTGGATTTTTACACTTTTTTTTTTTTAAGATTTTATTTATTTGACAGGCAGAGATCACAAGTAGGCAGAGAGGCAGGCAGAGAGAGAGGAGGAAGCAGGCTCCCTGCTGAGCAGAGAGCCCGATGTGGGGCTCGATCCCAGGACCCTGAGATCATGACCTGGGCCGAAGGCAGATGCTTTAACCCACTGAGCCACCCATGCACCCGAAACCTGGATTTTTTAAAAAAAAGAAGGGCAAAATCTCATTTCTTCCCAAGTCTTACTTTATTTTTCTAAGACAAGAACAGATTGGCTCCTTTAATCTCAAATCTCTAGGACCCCCATATCTTCCAGGTTTTACTTCTAAATACAAAAAGGCAGAGTTTACACTTCCCACCTTCATCTCCATCAGCTCTCAGTAAAGGCCAGACGTACACTAGATAAATGATAGATAGATACTTCTATAGACTATCATTATACTATTCTGATCCCTGATTTCAATTTGTCTTTTCAACGTTCTATTCTATGTACCTGACAATCATTTTTGGAGATCTGGGTGTCGAGATTGACAATCTCACTTGGAGATCATCTCTTTTTCGAAACATTTTTAAACCACTTTATTGGGGCACGATTGACAACCAAAAAGCTGTGCAGATTTAATGTATACAACTTGATGGGTTTGGAGGTAAGAACCTGAAAGTCCATGAAACCACTACCACGATCTAGGCCGTAAACTTATCCATCACCTCCAAAAGTTTCCTCCCATCTTCTTATAATAATTGTCATTATTACTATTTTGTGGCAAAGGGAGGTAAGCTAAGATCTACCCTCCTAGAAATTAGTCGAAGAGTACAAGGTCTTAGTTATATGAGATGAGTAAGCCTTAGAGATCTACTGTCCAGGAGAGAACTTACAGTTAATAATCACATACTGTACTATTCTTAACATTTTGAGTAAAATAAATTCCCATAAGGAGTCTTAGAGGCGAATGAAGGTGAGCATTTAGTGTAAATTTGTCCAGCCTAGGACGTGAGGACCAATATCCTATGACATTTGAGTGTGCTATTCAACTCGGCTTCAAGCCCCAGCATCAGTTGCCTCAAAAACTGGGTGTCCAAAGCCCCTCTTGCTCCTCCGTAGTACACCTGGTCCATTCTTTGTAGCCAGCTGAAATCCTTTTGGGAGAGACCCATAATATAAATAAACAAAATACATTTGATAGATCATTACCCCCGAATCCCAAGTTTAATGTCAAGGTAAACATTTGCACCTGGGGTCATTTTCACAGTTACTACCCTGAACTCATTTTTCAATTGCAGACCAACCTCTCCCAACAGCTTCGGTCCACTTGATTTGAACCAAAGGAGAAACAGCGAGTGGTGACGCGAATCATCTCTGTTTCAGTCATCTGCTGGCTAAAGCGAGGTCTGGTGAGTGAAAAGGTCAGTTAACTTACGTTTGTCCATTTAAAACCGGTTCCAAAGAACTGTAGGCTGCCTTAAAAGCAGTCTTTCACTAGAAGTTTCTACTTGTCCTCACCGGAAAAGTTTAAAATTCCCGAGGAAAGCTGTTTTTCTTTCTTGATAGGATTATCATAATTCAATCCATAGAGAAGGAACTGGGTGGGAATATATTAACATTTCAATCCAGCTCAAAATAACTTAATACAATTATTTTCTACTTTCTATGCCCTGGGTGCCACTACTGTGAGACCTATGGGTAAATAAGGGAGTTTTATCTTATGCTATAAATTCGGTCTTGCCATAACTGGAAATTTCCCTAATTAGCCTTCAGACGAGACAGGCAGGGACGGAATTCTCGCTCTGCTGTGTGTTACAGAGAGGACTGCACGGCTTCTGCCGGCACGGTTAACTCTACCTTCCAAGGGTACTTTGGGAAAGAGCACAGACTCCGTCTACAACATGAAACACCAGAGTACCATTCAGCTGACAGACCAACCATTGGTTCAAGCAGAAACTTTGAACATATTGACGGTTTCAGAAATATCACAAAGGGAAGCATACGAGTGCCAACAATTTTGAAAATACATTTCCGTGGCTTATCGTTGGTAAACTCATGTTCCTGCTGTTAGCTGCACCTCAGCTGAATATATACATGGGTCAACCCCCTGGGTGTGTCTGGAGGTTTATAAATCAATTAACATCGATAACAAAACCATGTGAACTCCATGACGGCTAGGTGAAGAAATCTGTTGGAATTAACGGATTAGTTTTACTATTTTTTTTTTAATAAGATCTAAATCTGAAGAAAAAGATTCTCTGCCCTTCCACACAGGTTCATGAATTCCTAAGAAATCTTCTTCCCTCAGATGTGGTCCTATGACAACCTCCGTACCCCAACTGTCTCATGCAATGTTGTGAGAACTGCTAATTGGCAGCTTTTCAACTCAAGAAGTGAAACTACCTTCCCACTCACACCCTTTCCTATGTGTGCTGAAAAAAAATTTTGAAAGACAAAAGAGAAGGGCAAAACCTCAGAAACATCACAACCCAGAGAGATCCAGTTTAATGCATAAAATATCTTGAATTAATAGTGCAGTTTCTTCTCCTCAAGCTGGCTCTTCAGGACATACATCCAAGTGGTGAGGTTTGTTCCATCTGATTTATTTCCATAATTTCTCCTTTCAGAACAAAGGCCATTCTTCTCTTCTCAAAAGGCACTGATGACCAGTGGATCACCCAATAGTCATAAATGACCAAGCAGGACCGAAACTCGGATCACAATCAGTGTTTTATTAACAGAAAGGAAAATGAGAGAGAGAAAGACAGCAAGATCCTGACGTTATCCGACTTTTGCGAAAGGCAAAGTCAAAGATTTCTTTGTGCTCATTGTCATACACTTCAAAAAATGGCCACAACCTGGCAAGTCAATGAAAGATAAACTAAAAATCCAGAATGGAGAGCCTGAGACACTTGAAAGGCACCAACCAGATTGGATCAAACATAAAATTACAAAGAGACTTCAGTACATTGATAACTCAAATTTCAAATTATAAAAGTCAGGGAAAACATAAAATTGCATAAAACGTTTATTATTTATTAGCAGTGCATTCTTCTACACTTTAAAATAGAACAAAATCTCTTTTGGAAGGTAAACTTCATAACAAAATACATGTCAACAATTTTTGTTTTTGGAGTAGAATTACTTTGCTATATACTTTCTATATTATATACATACACTTCTTGGTTTGTCTCAGTATCTACATGTGTACCGATCATTTTAAGACATACACATGTAGATACCTATGACTAATATACACACATAATCATGGGAAATTTATAGTAGTCAATTTTACAATCATTTTAATAGCTGCACACAAATTAGTGTTCACAGAACTCAAACTGTCAACATGGTTCCCTTTTCCCCACTTCTCGAATGTCATCTGAATTACTTTCCACGGATAATTTTTTTTAAATACTACCATCTTCCTATACAACTAACCAACCTTTTTTTTTTTCCTTTTTTAACAACTCATAATAAAATATTTTACAATTCTGGCTTAAGAAAAGCTATATGATTTCATTCCACTTATTTTAATTTTTGACTCCTAAAACATACAATTCATTTTTTTTTCCCCGTCAGCTTTAGTGCAATTATTTGGTACTGCAGTTACTGAAGTTTAAGTCACGAACCTGAGCCAAACAGTCATTCAAATGCCTTTTTAAAATGGAAAGCATGGACATGATGCTTTGCTGAAGCATGTGTAATGGCCTCCAGGTACCCCATTCCCCCCACAAATAAACAGATTATAAATAACTCAGTGGTGGCAAGGAGAGCACTTCATGTGGATCCATTTAACTGTGTGAGGTGTCTTCTGAGGCAGCATGGGAAAAAATTAGCATCGAAGGCTTCCCAGCTGCCCAGAGAAATGAAGCCTCTGGGCTTCTGAGGCCAAAACACAAGATTATACTCAATAAATGGGCCTTGAACACCTATAAGGAGTCCCTTCATTCTCATGTCAGGCTTCTGATACGCTAGCTTGTGTGGTAGGTGTTCGTCATCTGTTTCAAACATATCTCCTTTGATACAGAGAACTACTTAGCAGCATCTTCTTTTTTATTTTTTTTTTTCCAGTTTTCTCTCTTCATTGATTTAAAACAGGTGCCAGACCATGTGTGCTTACAGACAACAACCTCGTACCAAGCGTGGAATGTCCTAACTGGGGTCAGGGCTCTTGTGAGAGGAGAGAAATAAAGGCATTTGGAATGTTGAGTCATTTCACACAGAGACAAGCTGTGTTTTCAGGAGAAACATTCAGGGAGTTCTGATCTCCAACTGGATGTTAAATTTTTTTAAAGCCCCCCAAGGATGAGAAATGAAATGGCTCGGCAACAAAAACAAAGGGAAAAGAAGTAGTCTAAAGAAGTCCTATCAACCAATCAACCTCCTCTCTCCAGAGATCAGCTTGGATAAACTCATCATATTTGACTGACTCCCCAAAAGAATGAACTGATATGCCCTGTTCAGAATGGGAACATAAAAATCACTTTCTAAAAACTTTCTCCCTTACTCTTTCTTCATAAAGAGGAATTATTGTATTCGTGGTAGACAAAACCATACTAAACAAATTCAAAATACAAATTTTTGGTAGCAAACAGCAAGAAAAATCTAAGTCAAAATATAGTCTAGTTTTTCCATAATTTTATATATGTATAAATTTATCAAAATAGTCTCTTAAAGTTCACAATACATACATAATGTAACACTGTACATGTAATTGTAATAACAGATGTATTACCGAAATACATTAAAAATAACCTTTCAAGATACCAAATTCAACGTTACAACTGTCTGAGTGTTGACAGCTCTATAAACCTAGTTTCAGTGCATTTAGTGTAGTCATTAGCCAGAGTTTTTCTGGTTTCAAGTCTCTTGAAGGTCTTATGTTAGCGCTCTCCTTCATTTAAGGCGGGAAGGCAGAAAGACTCCTCCGACAAGCAGCTGCTCTCTCTCTCTCTCTCTCTCTCTCTGCATTGCTTGTCCAGATGAAGACCTGGTGTCTAAGAGCGGAGCGCTTTCACCGGAGTGGCGGGGGCTTAGTAATGAACATATTCAGACTGAAGGGACTGTGTGGGGGAGAGACAGAAACCCAGGTTAAAGTCCATCACAAGCGAAACTGGTAATACACCTGCAGCTTCCTCCTTCAACAAAGAGACAGTTTGCATCTATTATATAAAAGATCAATGAAATATACTAGCAGAAAACAGAAAAGGATGAAAAAAAAAAACCCACAAAGCATTTGCTAAGAATAAGAAACTCAATTATGTGATGTGATTGCAAGAAAACCGTATTTTAAAAGGCTTACGATTTGTTCGTAGCAGTTAAAAATTGAGTGTTATATGCAAATTGGTGGGTGGCATCAAACTCACTTCTCAGCTTTTATGCAATAATACTAAGTTTGACTCAAAGATATTAAACAACACCTGTAACTGAATTGAGGTTTATTAGAATAAACTGTAAGATTATATATACTTTATTGAATCTAATCCATATCAAATAGTGCTTCTAATGCAGTAGAATTAGCCGTCGCTTAAGTAAGTTCCTTAAGAATGCTTGAATTTAATAGATAGCTTACAAATCCTTTTCATTTAGGAGGATACAGAGCACCACTAGCTTTGAAATCTAAGCTTAAGACCCAAAAGCATTTGTGTAGAAGAATCTTGCAGTCATACACAATAGTGGGCAGCTTTTGAGAAAAATAAAAACGCAAATCTCTCCCTCACATCATATTAGATAATCACATAGAACGAACACGATGGGGATATGTAATCAAGAATGCACTGATAAGGGGTGTTGGGGTGGCTCAGTGCATTAAGCCTCCACCTTCTGCTCAGGCCATGATCTTAGGGTCCTGGGATCGAGCCCCACATTGGGCTCCCTGCTCAGCTGAAAGCCTGCTTCCCTCTCTCCCCCTACCCCTCTCCAGTACGCACGTGTGCTCTCTCTCTCTCTCAAATAAATAAATGAAATCTTTTTTTTTAAGAATGCACTGATAATAGATATTAACGAGGAAAAGATAAAGATAGCTCGAAAAAATTTGCCAGATACTTATTTTTGAGCAGTAAACAGCAGTTAAAGAGAGGGAACACAAAGATTAAAAAAAAAGCGGGGGGGGGACGACACAAATCAGTCTGAACATGAACAAATTCTCTTGCACAATTCTTCTTATCTAGCACCTCACAACAACAAAGTTTACTTGATTTGCTGCCAAATGTCCTTTTCTCCTCCCCCAATAATTCTTTTTCAAAGTTATCTGCAGCCTGGTATTCACAGGTCTTCTCAATTCTGAGACTAGTGCATTTTGTTGACAGTAGGCATATCAGTAAAAAGAATCTGTTGGGCAAATCATCTACAAAAGGATTCATACTCTCTTTGTTCACTCTCATTGCTTCACAATCCTTGTGCATTTTATACCCTGTGGGCAGCCATTTACAGCGTCAAAAAGCGATCAGCCTGCCCTCAGACAGGCAAGAGCCCACACCATCACACAAACATAGAGTGAAAAGTCAGAGGTGTCAACATTCAGTAATGGGCAGAGGGTGACGGTAACACTGTACATAAGCAAAGCAGGAGGCAAGGAGTGGGAAGGAAGGTTGGGGAGGGGAGTGGTTTCTGAGGCTGCAAGTTTCCAGGTAGAGGGGTAATGTGAAGACGGAGAACGGAAATGTTAGGAAGAATGTAAAAAAGGTTGACAGGTTGATTTTCTCACTACAGAATGATTTACGCCAAGGATTCAGAACAGGGGAGACGATCAAGAAGTAGGGCACTATTGGGGCACCTGGGTGGCTCAATGGGTTTACCCTCGGCCTTGGCTCAGGTCACAATCTCAGGGTCGTGGCATTGAGACCCACATCAGGCTCTCTGCTCCACGGGGAGCCTGTCTCTCTGCCTGCCTCTCTGCCCCCTTGTGATCTCTCTCTGTCAAATAAATAAAATCTTTAAAAAAAAAAAAAGAAGTAGAGCATTATCCTTTAAGTAGAATTGAACTCATGGAGAGCCCAAGAGGTAAGCCAGAAAGTCCAGTAAAACCAGTCTAATAGGGGCGCCTGGGTGGCTCAGTGGGTTAAAGCCTCTGCTTTCGGCTCAGGTCATGATCCCAGAGTCCTGGGATCGAGCCCCACATCCGGCTCTCTGCTCGGTGGGGAGCCTGCTTCCCTTCCTCTCTCTGCCTGCTTGTGATCTCTGTCTGCCAAATAAATAAATAAAATCTTAAAAAAAAAAACCAAAACAGTCTAATGCCTTGAAGCTCTCGTACATGTCTTAACGTGTAGGCCCACCAGTTGCCCTCCTAACAATCAGAGCTTCAAAATGGACTCTGACTTTTCTGGCTGCTTTTTCCTAGTTTCTTCTGAAGTCTGGCAAGTAGGCAGGGAGGGCAGAGCCGTAGGGTCTCCCCAGCGGCAAGACTGCAAAGTGTGCATGCTGTACACGGACCAATGCTTTCGTAGGAATAGTTAAATGTGGCTTTTGTTCCAATTAGAAAAGTTATTCATGCTACCACTGACAGCAATTACGTAGCTCCTCAGATTGCCATAAATTTAGAACAGAGTTGTTTTTGCAAGCACCCCTAAAGTTCCATCAGTTCTCAATAGACAGAGATCTAGCAAATGAACAGACACCAGGCAAGTGGTCTTTGTTAAACTTTCTTCCAGGTAAGGTATTTTTAATATGTATCAATATATAGGGGGTAAATATGGGTGGGTACCTATCTTTCTTTCTTTTATGGAATCGTGATGCCCCTGGAAAACAAACATTCCAGAATAATTTTAGGGCTATCTATCAATCATATGAAGTAAATATTCGCATTTGCCTCCAGGCAGAAGCCTCTCCTTACACACAGCAGAGATCGTAGACTCGGCTGCTGTGTAATGCAACCTGCAGATACTGTCACCTACAATCCCTGCTGCCTTCCCTCGTCTCCCACCTCGTGTGCTCACTTCATGTTGCCTCATTGGCTCTGGATCCTCCTTAAACAAATAAAGACATAGTTTGGCTGAAGAACGGACCTTCTGTCGTGCTGGTTAATTCATTCAACAAATCATTATTAAACAGCAACAGTATACCTTTGGCCCTGGGGGATAAAAATAAGAGACCCAGATTCTTCCACAGTTTCTTTATATGGTGTAAACAAAGTTAAAGGAAATAATACATGGGGCTTAACAAATTATTCTGACTTCAGCACTTTGGAACAAGTACCTTCCTTTCATTTTCAGTCTAAAACAAAAATCTTAATGGAAGTGGAGTTAGGGAAGAAAGAGAACTGTTAAAGTCTAGGAGAGGTGTTCACTCGAAAAAAACGTAACTAGTATTTCAAGGCCTTTTCACTGTGGAAGCAATCATGTGGGATGA
Organism: Mustela erminea; assembly: GCF_009829155.1. Classification (NCBI taxonomy): domain Eukaryota; kingdom Metazoa; phylum Chordata; class Mammalia; order Carnivora; family Mustelidae; genus Mustela; species Mustela erminea. Next base: position 24,270,150 of record NC_045623.1, read on the forward strand.
CAGTGGAATTTAGATTCCACACGCTTCCGTGATGGGCTGTGTCGAGGGCCTCTGGCTCGTCTGTTAGCTGTATCCTAAAGTTACCAATAAATATCCCAGAAAACACAATAACCAGTTATTAGCACTGCTAATTTTTATAGCAAAGATGCCAATGTATTTTGTACTCCATAATCATTTGAAAAAACTATTGATTTTATTATTCAGGAAATAGATTAAAGTACCACTGTCTGGAATTCTTAAAAAACTAGATCTATGACTGAAGAGGTCCATTACTCTGTGATAGACACTTACTGAGTACTTCCTACATACCAGGTACAGTTCTAAACATTTTATATGTATTACATTTATATATGTAAAATGAGTCATTTTACAGATGAGGAGATTGAGGCACAGAGCGGTGAAAGGCTTTGCCCTAGGTCACACAAGGAGGAGGTGGTGGAGCTCTGCAGGCTGACTTAAAGCCCAAACCCTTGGACACCAGAGTACAACACCTCAAGACACTTCTAGCTTTTGTCCTGTGATCACTGCATAGTCAACTGGACATCGTCTGTCACCCTAATACAGACAAATAATAACCGGAAGAAGGTTATGAGCCTGGCTGAGAAAAGAAATATTAAATTACAAAAAGAGAAAGCAGTATGTATGATACTATTAAGGAGATACAGACATTTTAAAATGAAAAATCCTTTTAGGACCGAATCCAAAGTAATTTTTAGGAATATGCTAAAAAGAAATTTTCTTTACAAAAATACCTAAGCTTAAGTACTCCGATTAAAGTTATAATTCGGCTTGGCCAATGTTTATCATAAAATTAATACTGAAATTTTTACAAAAATTCAGGAATGACAATGGATATAGTTATGAAGAAGGGGCACCTGAGGTGTAAATATTACTTTACAAGGTAGCGCTTACTGATAAACATATAATTTCTCAAACAGGATACTCAAGTTCCTGAGCTAGTAAGTTTGACCTAAGCTAAGACCAGATCAAGTCTGTCATGAATATATGGTGTTTTTTATAGTGTGAATACCATAAAACTAATAATACAGCAATATTCAGCCTTCAAAATAAGGATAAAATTACCTTACACTTGCAGCCCCCAAAATTTTTATGTCAAAATATAAGCTTCCATCAAGAAGTCTTGTTCCCTGAAAGCAGTTAGATTTGACATAAAACAAAGTGTTAGGTAAGGAGATCAAGACAATTTGTTCTGTTCTGGAAATTTGCTACTAATCTGTTTTGGCAGATGTAGGTAGTGACTTTAAAAATTTAGCTATTCTGGAGGTGTTTCTTTTTTAAACAGCCCAGTTACCTAATCATGGTAGAAAAATGTCTAATAATTACAGATATAAATACTGTAAGATGGTTAATAAATACAATAATGCGATGACTATAAAAAACAGCAAGCTGTAAAGAATAATGAAAAATTTAGGTCTCTGCTACCAAATGAAATGACGTATTTATGTTCAAATAACTTAGAACAAAGGCCCTATGACCTGGAATGTGAGTTTCCTGCTGGGTCAGTATCCTGACTCACAACCACCATGGGCTCTTGCCACACTGACCTTTTGTCTTCTGCATTTCCCCATCTTGCCAAGTCCCTTAAGGAAGAGAAAGTAGTCTACTTTGCTACCCTTGGTTTCAGTTCTAACTCAGAGGCAAAGAGCACCTTTCAAAGTAGTTTGTTTTCATGGCATAGATAATTGAAAGAAAAAAAAATACATTTGGCAATATGGTATCTTATTTTATATAGAACTCCAGGATTGAATTTTAATGAACAAATGGGGAAAAAAATAAACACTGAGGAATAATAAGGTTATCTATAAATGCTTCTATACTCTGGGGTCCTTTATGGCTTTGCAAGAAAGAGTTTCTGGTTTTTGTACTGCTTGTAAGTTACCAACATACAAAATGTGCTCACAGATACCCATTTCCACAAATGTGTTTTCAGAAACTGGGAGTTTTTGGCCTTGCTAACATAATAATACTTCTCCAATAACACTAGTAGAGAAACATAGCTGGATAAGGCTTTATTGGCATTATATTAACACAAAGAGGCTAAGGTTTTTTTGTAAAATCAGCCTTTTTCTATAGTGTTTCTATAGTGTTCTCGAAGCATTTCGGGGACCCCAAGATTTAACAAGCCAATTTCGGTTAAATAAAATGCTATATAAAATATTCTTTCACCTTCCTACCTAACTTTTAATAGATTCTTTTTTTCTGAGTGAACTTCATCTGTGCTTTTCAACAATCACAAAAAGCTCAATTGTTAGATGACAGATTGTTGTTGACACTCTATTTGACTCAGCCAACCATTCGTGAGTGTTTCCAGTTCGTTTGAACTCCAAAATTATACTGATGCAAGCTCAATTAAAATGTATTGTCTCTTATTTTAGTAAAGCCACATTTCTAGAAGAAAAGAAAAAAAAAACTCTCAAATAACTGTATATTAAAGCTAAAACTGAAAATCTGTTTTCTGGTTTGTTAGTGCTTCCTGTGCTTCGGGTGATAATGGGCTCCTAAGCACCTTCGCTCTTTGCTTTGCATTCACGGTCCTAGATATATTATCCAATTTTTAGTTCAATAAATATTTATGAGACACTCACTATACTTTGGAACCTGAGACAACAAAGATGCCCTCTAAGAAGCTTGAAAGCCAGCAGAGAGAAGAGAGAACCACATACAGTTTAACTAGAATATGAGAGCAGCGGTGGAGGGGATATGAACGAAGCCCCACGAGAGTCGAGATAGATGGGTCACAAATGCTGCATCAAAAAGGTTACCGTAGGAGCACCTATGTGGCTCGGTCGTTAACGTCTGCCTTCGGTTCAGGTCGTGATCCTGGGGTCCTGGGATTGAGCCCTGCATTGGGCTCCCTGCTCAGCAAGCCTGCTTCTCCCTCTCCCACATGCCCTGCTTGTGTTCCCTTTCTCTCTGTGTCTCTCTGTGTCAAATAAATAAATAAAAATCTTAAAAAAAAAAACAAAAAAACAAAAAAAACAACTGTGGAACCAGCCCAGAAATTCTAAAACCACACAGAGACGAGGAAAAGCAGAGTACCCAGGATGCCTGGTGGGATTTGCTGGAGAGAGATGGTGGGGGGTGGTGCACAAGGTCTGTCTGGGAAGGGCCCTAGTGGCAGGCCACGGGTTCCAGACAGGACCCCACAGGCACAGCAGAGACAATGAACAATGTGGAACACAGGAACGGTTTAATCAGCGTGTCTTACAAATCTAACACCGGCAGCAGTATAGAGAAAAGATGGAAGTTGAGTGACACTTAAGGCAGGAAGAAAATTTAAAGGGCTATTCTGATAGTTCGTGAAGACCTCAATTAGGGCAACAGTGATGAGAATGGAAGAGCGAAAACCAGACATCTCAGAGGGATGGCGGATAGGACTGAGTGGCTCTGTGTGCAGAGGGAAAGGCAGGAGAAGTGTCAAAGAGGATACCAGATTTCTAGCTTGGGTGACAGTTACTAAGGAAGGGAATGAAAGGAGGAGCAGGCAATTGAAGGAGCATGTATTCTGTCCCGGGTAATGCCCATAAGAAGTTAGACACGTAGATCCAATGCCCAGGAGATACGTAGACCAAGGTCAGAGTCCTGGGAAAAATCATGAAGGGGCAGGCAGAGGAAGACAGACAGATAGATAATAGTTTAAAGGAGAGGGAGGGAAAGAAATGGGAAAATAGCATTCTAAAACTCAAAGGAGACAAAAAATAATAGACAAAAAGGGTGGTTGACATTGTCAAATGCTGCAGAGAGACTAAGAGGGAGATCATCTGATGTGGCCTTAAAGAAGTCAAGGGCAGCCTGTGGGAGAGACCTTCACCAGAATGGGGGGTTTCCGCTCTTGCCCCAAGTTTGGCCATAAAGAGACGTGGTGGGCTTCTGGTGGGCTTCAGTCGGTTAAGCATCTGTCTTTGGCTCAGGTCATGATCCCAGGGTCCTGGGATAGAGCCCCATGGGGGGGGCTCTCTGCTCAGTGGGAAGTCTGCTTCTCCCTCTCCCTCTGCCCCTGTCCCTGCTTGTGCTCTGTAGCTCTCTCTCCATCAAATAAATAAACGAAATCTTATCTGGAAAAAAAAGGAGACATTGCGAGAGGTGACAGGACTGAGGGAAGTGACTGGCGAGGCCACTCTGACCAATTCGGATATACCTGTTTGTAGTGAGGAATAAGAGACTGAAGACATAAAGGAGGAAGGAAGTGGATGAGGCAACTCCCTAGAATAGTTTGGGAAGAACAATACAGGGGACTAGAATTACCATGGGTAAATTGTAATGATTCCTATAATCCAAAGGGAAGAAAAAAAAAAAAAAAAAAAAGGACAAGTCAGATGCAGGCACACTTTGAGGTAAAGAGGACAGTAAAGGGAAATCACTCCTGATAAATTCTAGGTTCTCAGTGGGACTCAAGGCAAAGTCAACCAGCCCCGAGAGGCTGGAGTGGCAGTGTTGACAACGAATGTTGAGAAGTTTTGGAACAGCCTGTGTGAGGAAGAGCAAGGGAGCCAAAATGGGATAACTGATGTATTCCTAAGCACTGAAGGGCCAGGCACTACAACTTCATTTGAAATGGAGTCAGTTGGCAGCCAGGTGATGGCATTTTCACCAATTGTGCTTAGAAAGAAAGACTCAGAACAGACAGGAAATGGTCGGATTGATCTTATTTTGGAGGCTAGCAATCAAGTGGCTACAGAAGGAAGTCCCAAGTATAACAGAATGTTGGAAAGAGAAAGCAGAAAGGACTCTGTGGGTCACAGAAGGCAGGGAACAGAGAGGGCTGGGGAGGCAGGCAGGGGTCATAGAGAGGTCATGGGGAAGGGTTAGTAGTGGGCTAACTGTCTGAGAAGAGCCTCCCAGGATTCAAGGTACCAGAAGCAATGCGCTGAGTGATGAAAAGGTCAATGAAATGGACTTCCAAGTGAATAAAAATAAAGATCACCCGAGTTAAGAAAGTTTCAAATAGAGTAGCTGTGAGACTTTAGCCACGTCACTGACTCTCTGAGTCCTGATATCTTTATCTTTAAATTGTGGACTAAATCAATAAGATAATGTATATAGGAAGCGGCTAGCCCAATGCCTGGCACAGCGGAGTGACTCACTGAGTCACGGATGAAGAGGTCTGTCACGATCACGAAGACGTTCTGGAGAAACTTAGCAGTAGCCTGGTAGCTGCAAAGTAAAGCCAGAGTCCTCAAGGCATGAAGGTAAGTAGATGGCAGTGACGGGGACAAAAGGAGCAGGAGATCACTGGGTGGAGTTTTCAAAGGAGAGGAGAGTCTAAAGTCAGTATTTAAAACGTCAGAAGCCAGCATTTACCCCTCACCGTAAAGATTTGGGAGTCACCAGAGGGAAAGCAATTTGAACTTAAGGGGTGAATAAGGGGAATTAGGCTGGAATAGGGCAACCTTCTTTTGCTCACTTTCAAATAGACACGTTTTAATTTTCTCTTAGTTTACTGCTTGCGACGGTCTTAATGTTTATCTTCCCCACCCCCTCCAAATTCCCGTGTTGAAACCCTAACCTGCATTAGGATGGTATTAGGAGGGAGACTTCAGGAGACAATGAGGCCTAAGAGGGGGGACTCCATGAATGGGATGAGTTTTCCTATAACTGAGGCCCAGAGAGCTCTCTCACCCTCACAAAGCCAAGTGAGGATAATGTGTGTGGGAGAGGCACAGTCGGTTAAGCGGCTGACCCTCGGTTTTGGCTCAGATCATGAGATCAAGCCCCGAGTCAGGCTCTGCACTCAGCGCTTCAGATTCTCTCTTCCTCTCCCTCCCGCCTAAATAAATAAAATCTTTAAAAAAAAAAAAAAAATGCATGGGAGAAAAGGCACCGCAGGGTGCAAAAATATGGTCAGCTTTTTTACGGCCCACAAAAAAATCAAGTCACGGCGGTAGGTCACTGGCTATGGAGGAGTGGTGGCCTCGTGTTCCATTTCTGAGGGTTTACAGGCCCCAGGCCCCAGGACTGAAACTGGGGCTGGGATCAGGCTCTCCCACCTGGGAAGGGGGCTGGAGAAGAGGAAACCAATTGCTCTGGGGCCAGGGTTTATGCAGAGCTGCATCCCTGCCTCAAGAAGCCAGCCTGCTGAGCTCAGCAAGGGACAGAGGAGCCTGGGTCCTGAGCTCTGTTTCTAGACTCAAAGACCCGGGCTTGGGGGGAGAGGGGGCGGGTCAAGGGGAACCAAGAAGAAAGCCAGTGGGTGAGGAAGGGAAATCACAGAGAGAGGGGAGAGAAGCAAAAACTCCTATCCAGTGTAAACCTGCAAATGAATTCTAAAATTCTAAATTCTAAATGCATGACACAAGGAACATGAACACCAAGAGAACTAGCAGAGCCTCCAGCCAGGAGAGGAAAGCTCACATATTGCTAAAATGCAAATAAGGAAACCATCTCATGATGGCCTGGCATCTGAGATCCTCAAGGTGAAAACATGAAGCATACCCATAAAAAGGATGAGAAGTTACAAAATAAAATTAGGCAGGCCCAAAGAAAAACAGACGGCTGTCCTAAAGAATGGATAGAAATGCTGGAAATAAAAGACAGAGCCGTTGAAACCAAAAGGTCAGTAGGTTGGGGATACCTTCCAGAATGGACACAGTTAAAGGAGAATTAATGGTTTGGGAAAGAGCAGGAGGAATCCAATCAGAACACAACCAGAGCAACTGAATTTAAAAATGTAAAGCAGAAGGTAAGAAATGCTGAGGACAGACTGAACATAAGTCTAGGGGGTGTCACAAAAGGAGAAGTAGGGGAAAGGCAGACAATGTCCAAGAAGAAAACGCCTCAGGACTTTCCATTACTGAACAAGCCAGCGGCCCTGAGATTGAAAGCAGACACTGAGGCTCCAAAATAGAAACTATACTGAGTCTGTATCTAGGTATATTATGGTGAAACTGTAGCACTTCAGGCGGAAAGAGACAAATCTCAGAAAAATTGGTTTTGTTCTTCAACCAAAGAAGCTTTTTAAGCAAAGGACATTAGGAAACTGGTATTTTAAGCAGATTCTGGCAGTACTACAAAGCCAGATAGAAGGGACCAGAAAAATGAGGGCAGACGATCAGGTAGGCCAGAAGATGCCCTCATGGAGCTTTCCATCTAGTGGGAGGCAATGGTTTATATGTCTTTCACGTTCCTCCATTAAAAAAATACTGCACTTATGGTAGACATATATATAGTAGATAATTTTTTTAATTGGACAAGTCTTTATACATATATAAAAATCTCTCTGCTCCTGGCCAAATTAACAAATAAAGCAAGATTAGAATGACTCTTTTCTATTGACTTAGCAGTGTTTTTGTTATCGCCTAAGAAAAGTGTCAAATTAAATTGAACAAGGAAGGCACTAATTCTGATGTATTTGAGATTAAAGTTCTGTATTTGAAAGAGTCCTCTCAAATGGAGAGTCAAACACAGCTGACCGGCTTTGTACAGCAAATTAATGTAAACCACGGTTTAACCCTGGAAACTGAAAAGATCCTTAGCTGTATCCGCAAACACGGTGTGTACCTAACAGTTTATATGCAGAGTTAAAGGCACCATCTGAACCACGCTGACCTCAAACAATTTGATGCTTTGTCAAGTAACAATCTCAGTCTCCTTGGAACAAAAGAATACCAATGCCGAATAAAGGACAAAGATGCAGTTCAAAGACGGAGCTCATGTTCTCGGTATTAGTAACATCCTTTAGCTGAAAATTCCATCACATTTAAGGTAATGCCACAACACAGAGAAGAGGGGAAAAACACAGCAACTTAAATGTTTATACAGCTTAGAAAGCTGGTACTGATCCTTAGTATTAAATGTAATATTTAATCTTTAAGATTTGTGATTCAAGATCATATTTAAAGTCACAACTGGGGGGCGCCTGGGTGGCTCAGTGGGTTAAAGCCTCTGCCTTCGGCTCAGGTCATGATCTCAGGGTCCTGGGATGCGGTCCTGAGCCTGCATCGGGCTCTCTGCTCAGCAGGGAGCCTGCTTCCCCCCCACCCAACTTGCCTGCCTCTCTCCCTACTTGTGATCTCTGTCCAATAAACTTAAAAACTTCAAAAAAAAAAAATTAAAAAATTAAAATCACAACTGGATGACAGTTTGTAGAGTGGGGAACAGGCAGAGAGGAAAGACATGAAGGTTAAATCCAGAAAAGCTATTAACATCCCATTGGAAAGTAGAAGAATTTTATTGGGAACGAATGTTCAAACAATCAATAAGTAGCTCCTCACCGTCACACAAAGTAAAAATGAAGCAAGCTCTCATGCACATGCCAATCACTCAGATTTCCACCAAACTGGGCTGGATCTAGTATTTTGATCCTATTCCAAGTCCTACTCTAAGGATCACTAATTCCTTATATAAGTAAATATTTATATTTATATTTATATTTATATTTATATTTATATATATTTTCTGACTCATGCCAGAACACAGAACTTAACCTACTCACAGGCTACCAGTGCTGGTCTGGCCCTGGTGAAATCTGAGACAGAGAACAAACTACTCCCTACCAGAGTAGACGTAGGTGAGGGACAGACAAAATGGGAGAAGGGGAGTGGGAGATGCAGGCTTCCAGTTACAGAACGAGTAAGTCACAGGGATGAAAAGTACAGCATAGGAGTATAATCAATGGCATTGTCATAGCATCGTATGATGACAGATGGGAGCTACACTCGTGGTGAGCACGGCAGAATGCAGAGAGATGTCGAATCACTGTTGCACACCTGAAAGTAATGTAACTCTGTGTGCCCATGTGTCCACGTCAATAAAAAAGAAGCGCGATAACCAACAAATAAATGTAAAGGGACAAAAGTAATATTGGAGGCAAAAATTCAAGTTGCCTTATGATTACCAAAAAATAAATAAGTTTGCGATGGGGAACTCATCCACAGAGAGCAGATTAACCGGCGGAGTACAAACACGGCTGCTCCCTCTCACTCAGGGAACGGCATTCATGACAGTTTCAGCATAAGGAGAACGCTAGGGTCAAACAGTAAGTACGCACACAATAGTTCACTTCAATTGTCCTTTCAAATGCAAACCAAAGGAACTGTTTTTAATTCCTTCCCGTGTCTAGAGGTATGTTAGAAACCATACACTATAGAAGAACTTTATGAAACTTCGTATACTGACACTCAAAGAAAGTCTAAAAGTTGGAGACAAGCCTCATATATCTGGACAACAGGTTAACTGACACAGAGGCTCAGGTATGTTATAAAAAGAGCACCTGCTGATGAAGTACTAAATATGCATCACGGGCAGGACCGAGAGAAAGGTTAGTTAAAAAGGAAAACGTCGTTGGGGCGCCTGGGTGGCTCAGGGGGTTGGGCCGCTGCCTTCGGCTCAGGTCGTGATCTCAGGGTCCTGGGATCGAGTCCCGCATCGGGCTCTCTGCTCGGCAGGGAGCCTGCTTCCCTCTCTCTCTCTCTCTGGCTGCCTCTCTGTCTACTTGTGATTTCTCTCTGTCAAGTTAATAAATAAAATCTTTAAAAAAAAAAAAAAAAGGAAAACGTCGGGTGGGGCCGGTTTGCAGAGGAAGGCTTCAGAGAGTAGGTAGAAGGTAGCATATCTCTTTAAGAATGAGAAACTGGTGAAGAGGGTGTGTGTGTGGGGGGGGGGGTGGTGTTGGTTTCAAGAAAGGGTTTTCCAAAGGCCAAGAGGTGGGCAATAATGAGAACCTAGTGGGGAAAGAGGCCAAGGGAACCCACTCAGGGACAAGCAGGGTAAATAAGGTACAGAGATATGAGAAGGGGACCTGAGGGAAAAAGGCCTGGAAGCTCAGCAAAAGAATTCAGGATTACTGTTCTAGCACTGGGAGTCCTGGTCACCTTTTTTTTTTTTAAAAAAAGATTTATTTATTTATTTGACAGACAGAGATCACAAGTAGGCAGAGAGGCAGGCAGAGAGGGAGAGGAGGAAACAGGCTCCCTGCTGAGCAGACAGCCGGATGCTGGGGCCCCGGGCTCAGGATGCGGGGCCTGAGCTGAAGGCAGAGGACCTGAGCCGAAGGCAGAGGCTTTAACCCACTGAGCCATCCAGGCACCCCTCCTGGTCACTTTTGAACAGGTGAGTATAACGATGAGATCAGTTCTTTCTTACCTGACAGTGTTTTAAAGTGGGCTTGGAGAACTATAGATTAGGGGCCAAATCCAGCCCACCCCCTATTTTTGTGAATCAAACTTCACTGAGACACAACCACACCATCTGTTTAAGTATCGAGTTGAAGAGTTGGGACACAAAGCCCAAAACACTATCGGGCCCTTGACACAAAGAGCCTGGGCCCCTACTTACAGTACGAATTAATGGAGAGACTGAGTTAGGAAGATCATCCATGAGGCTAACCCAAAAACAACAAAGATGAGAAAGCAGCAGAATAGAGGAAAGTGGGGAAATTCTGAGAGACAGTGAATGGCCTCATCGACATCACCTGCAACATTGCCGTGAGAACGTCTCTGGAAACGTCCAAAGACCAGTATGTACGAGTGAGTAGCAAAGCTTCGTACAAGCTACTGCTGAGGAACAGTAGTAAAATCACAAAAAGTTTTAATAGGTGATGCCCAGAGCAGCTTTCAGAAGAACCTTATCACAGAACAGCTTATTTACACTTATATACCCTACCCATCAATACAACAAAAGCTTATTCCAAAAGGCCACTCCATACAGCAAAGCTTAATGTGACCCTGTGACACCAAAGTGATGAGAAGTTCTTCATAACCAACCTGACTCTACATATACAAACATCTGTATGTATATATATTTTATAGCAAAGCACATTATTTTACAACTCCTCAAAAAGCTTGCTGTATAAAAAAGATTTAGAAAAAACATCTATAAAAAAGATGTTTACGAAGGACCACAATTTTCCTCTGGGTAGTTAAGTTTTCATTTACAAAGATAAATACATCATTTAAAAATTAATTATAAAATATGGTAGATCTGTTGGTCATATACGATTATTTAATAGCATCAATACTATTGTGTATAGTAAATAAAACATGCAATAATTATTGACCAAGCACAGCATTTACCCAAGGACACCTGCTGAGCAGGGACGGAGGATAGCAGACAGGGCTCAAACCAGTCTCCCTGCCTTGAGGGTTTCCACCAAGAGCTGTCCTGCACACAACTGCCAGAATTGTCTTCATCAGATCAGATCTGATCAAGTCACTCTGCTGACAAGATTACGACAGCTCATGCTTTACTTCCCTGTTTGGCTTCAGCTTAACTTTCCGGCCTCATCTACAGGTGATCTCCCCTGACTTTCTACATTGGAACACTCACTGCTCTTAAAACAATAATAGCTAGCAAGAATTGAGCACCATCTGTAAGCAACTGGGTAAACTACTGCATATGATTTACCTCCTCAGCTAATAATCAACCACCCTATTACAAAGACCTTGTGATCACTACCCTATACCCTTCAAGGCCCCACTGTCAAACAAACTCCTTTCCAAGCACACAGCCTTATGTTGTGTAAATTTCACAAAAATTATTTGTCTTCTTTGTCTTAGATAGGTCCCACCAAATTGTATAAACTTCAGGGTGCACAAAACCTAGATATGCCCCTGTTTATTTTCATTCCCATTATTCACTTTACTGAGGCTCAGCAAGGTTAAATAACCTGCCAAAATATTCACTATAAGACATGGCAAGAGAGAAAATTTGAACCCATGTCTACCTGTCTTCAGAAGCTTAGAGTCTAACTATAGTACAAGGCTGCAGTTCTGGTCTTATAGACTGAAATGTTGCCTGCAGTGACCATTTCTCTTCTTCCTATTTTCATCACTGGATTTCCACCAGGCTCCTATTCATCCTCCAAAACCCAACTAAAGTGTTACCCTTTCTCCACATCTTTACTTAACCTCTCCTGAAACAATGAGATATCCTTTAGCTAACCCTGTCTTTTAAACACCTGCCACAGTATATGTGTGACATAATGTAATCAAAAAGAATGTGCTTTTTGGAGTCAAACTGACCTAGGTGCAAATTATGCCTCTGCATATTCATGGTACAGTCAGGCCTAGGACAAAATATTTTACCTCTCAAACCCTTAAGTTCTTAATCTTTAAAATGGAGGCAATAATTCTTAACACATTGACTCATGTAAACACCCAACCACTCATTCAAGAAATACTTAACGAGTGCCTACTGTATGCTAGGTACAGAGCATACAACTATGGCATAGAAAACAGAGGCACAGTCCCTGCCCGCACAGAGCTTACAGTCTTAGTGGGGGGATACAGAGAAATGAACAGATGGTTAAAATGCAGAGCGAGGAGAGTATTGATTTAGACCAAGGTAGGGTATAGAAGAGCTTATGGAGAAGGGATCATGACCTAACCCAGACTCCAGGGGTCAGGTAAGGACAGCGGAGATGAATAGCAATTCAGCAGTAAGTCTCTTAAAAATAAAACAGAGCAAATATTCAAGACAGATACTGCAAGTAATTTTAATTTAATAAAATACTTCCACCCCACCCACACCATAGTCACACGTCCCTCATTCCTTAAGCATTTGAAAACTCCTCTGAATGTCAGGGAGGGAAAACTGATTTTTTTTTTTTTTTAACAGTGAGTAGGTTAATAAATATGAAACCTTGTGCATTGCCCTGGGCAGTACAAACCTTGAGGCTCACAGAAGAGGCCAAATAAATAAAAATAAAATCAGATGGTTTCTCAGCTTTCTGTCACCACCAGAAGAATTCCTTAACATTTGCTCTTGTTTTCTGTGTTAAAGCATTTAATGACAGAACAAGGAAATCATTTTTACATTTTTCTGGGGGCTGAACTGCCGCATAAAGTGAGAGAGCAATTGCAGCTTTCAAGAGATGCTAATTGCAGCTTCTAAAATATTAGACTCCCTCTAAACACACGTCACCCTCATCCCCTAGGAGTTTCTGGGTCTTTCTTAAAGGTGCTGGGAGGATATTGCCATACAGACTTCCTTTCCTACCCAAGGATTTGAAAACATTTCTGTTGAGTGATTTATTCCTTGCTCTTCAGGGGCCACATGCCCCACAGCTTAGGAAGCCCTGGAGAGAAGGACCACCTTCTTTAGGCAAGAAACCCACAGTGAGAAAAGCTGTATTGGACCGATAAAGGGAAACAATTCACCACCTCCTGCTTTATTCCACATAACATGGGAATTTCCATCTGAATTTAGACTTTCTACCAGCAAGCTAGCAGGGTAGGACTTGGGAGCCTTCCCTCCCACAGAGGTTTTTTAGGCAAAGATAAAGGAGCAAAAAGTCAGCTCTAAGAGACCTGCTACTTCTTACTTCCCGGGAGGGTAAGAAGGAGGAAAATGTGGTCATGCTGGCAATTCTATTTATAAATGCTTCTCTTTACAATAAGATGACAAATTTAAGAGGCAGAAGAGGGGAACAGCAGCAGCTGCCCACACAGACTATTACTTTAAATTTACTTATTGGAAAATCATTCTGTTCAGGCCAGGAGAGGGATGGGGAGGAGGAGGAGAGGTGAAGACAAATAATAAAATATGGAATGACACCAAAAACTAAATTATACAAATATGGGAGGTGGGGAGATGAACATTCACCCAGAGATGTATCCCCATACTTCAAACAGCCAAGAGAAAAACCGAGATCCAGAAAAAGTAGAACGTTATTCGTGGTCAAGCTCCTGATGCTTTCAGTATTCAGCTGCAAATGTAGATTTCCCTAACTCTTTAGCCACGAAATCAGCAAATATGTATGTAATTACCTACATATCTGTATGTGTAACACTGTTTCTGAAAATGAACAGATCTGTACTCTGGTCTAAAAATGAGGCTGACCCACAATCAGCGTACAAAAATGCTGACAATTCAACTCCAGCTGGGAAGCACATGATTTGTAAACCTTGTTGTGCAAAGGGAAATACCTATAATTTTCCATCGAACCCCCGAATTACTAAGATTAAACTTCACTGATATACCTATACCCATCATAGAGTGGGATCAGAGGCAAATTAAGGGGTAGAGTGGGCTGGCAGTTGCTTGGGGCCCTGATCTACACAGGAATCTAAAATAATGTTGAAAAATATCATGGGAAATAAAATCTTATGGGGAAAATTATACAGTTGACCCTTGAACAATGCACGGGTTAGGGTGCTGGCTCCAACCCGGTCAAAAATCTGCACCCTCGGGATGCCTGGGTGGCTCAGTTGGTTAAGCAGCTGCCTTCGGCTCAGGTCATGATTCCAGTGTCCTGGGATCGAGTCCCACATCGGGCTCCTTGCTCAGCAGGGAGCCTGCTTCTCCCTCTGCCTCTGCCTGCCATTCTGTGTGCCTGTGCTCGCTCTCTCCCCTTCTCTCTCTGAAAAATAAATAAAATCTTTAAAAAAAAAAAAAATCTGCACCCTCAAAACTTTTGATTCCCCTAAAACTTAACTAGCAATAGCCTACTGTTGACAAGCCTTAGCAAGAACATTAACAATTAATATATGTATTATATACTGTATTTTTACAATAAAGTAAACTAGAGAAAAGGAAATGTTATTTGGAAAATCATAAGAAAGAGAAAACATACTGTACCATATTTATTGAAAGAAATCCGTGAATAAGTTAACCCTTGCAGTACAAGCCTGTGTTGCTCAAGGGTCAATTGTACGTGCCAGGAAGGACTGCGTGTGCACAGAAGAGGGGAAAAAAACCTCTGAAGAGAGGCTGAGGTAGGGATGTGAGTTGTAATGTGTCCAACCAACACACACATGCACTGCGTCCTCGAGTTAGGAAAGGTGGTCCCTAAACCACCATCTAAGAAAAGTGGGTCTCGTTTAACTATTCCCATGGGGCTCTGTTCCCCAAGAAAGGCACACTGCCTTCCCCCTGCTCCCTTGCAGAAATCAGCCTCTCCCTGGACAATGGCTGAGGACATGTTTGAAGAATAGCGGGCATGAAGGAGTCTGGGTCCCAGCCCTCCCAGGACTCTGGAGCTGCCTTGCGCCCAGACTGGAATCATTCTGATTCACATTTCTTTGATCTCTGAGATTGATTTCTCTTTCCCATTCTGTCCTTATTCTCTCAACTCAAAGCTCACATTCTCATAGATCTCCATTCCCTTTGAGGCAATCAAAATATGTGACTGAAGTGATTCACAGCATGGGGTGAAGCAACAGATTTGACCAAACAGGGATTTCTGGTTAAAAGGCTGGGGTGGGGTGGGGGGTGGGGCTTGGTAACCTATATCCTGAGCTCATGGGGAGAATGTGTTTGGCGATCTTTCATCCTGTCTCTGGAAGAGTGATGGCTAATTCTAAACATCTTCCTGATACTCTGCCTTCCCCTCCCCTACATCCCAGATACCGACTTGTGATCCTTCCTTATCAACACCTTCCGTTTGCCATTTTGTTAATTCTGCAGGGTCAGTCCCCTGCAGGAGGTGACTTATTCAGGGACCTAATGGTTAGTTCTGAGAAAGGTCCTATTCACTCAGCACCTTCCACATTTAAATACTCCGAAATTCATTCATTAACATGATGGGGAAAAGCGATGATTCCTACCACCACCACAACCAAAGCCAAGACCTTCTATCGAACGAACCAGCTCCTGGCTTGGCACCAGCGACCCTGAGTGAATCGCAAACTTCACCGAAAAGTAACCTGAGTCAACAGTGTCCACGACGAAGGGAATGAAAGCTGTTTCCCTTGGAAGAGAGATCACCTAAAAAGGAGTGGGAGGAGGAGGACCAAAAGAAAGGAAGAAAGAAACCCCAGTTGAAACTTGGCATTTACTTGAAGAGGAGCCAGCAGAATGGACGTGCATAGACAGTTTCACAGCACAGAGGGAAGGCATCGCTCAGAAGGCTTCCTTGGCGCTGTTAAATTTCTTGGGTGGCAGCCTTGGCTGGGAAGGCAAGGCACAAAAGTTGCGCTCAGGGTTCTGAGGACCGAGAGGTGGTGTCTGCGAACTTACGGGGATCGAACGGCTCAGGAATCTTGCTGAGGAAGAAGAGAGGCCGGTGTAGGAGGGCCGGAGGAGGGTGGGGTGCTCCTCCGTCTTGACGCTGTGGGGGCTCGGCTGGCTGCTCAGGGTGCTCCCGCTGCTGTTGTTGCTTCTGCTGTACTGGTTGTTGTTGAGCTCAGGGTAATTTCTGGCAGGCGGCTGGGAGCTGCCGTTCAAGAGGTTGGTGAGTGGACTGGCTACGAAACCCGCCTTAGAGGACGAGGAGGCCTTTTTGTTCTCTGGCTCCTGTGTTGCGGCATTCAAGTTGCCTAGAGAACTGGCTAGCCGGGAGTTTATGGAAAAGCTGAATGGAAAACACAGGTTGGGGAGGGGGGACATAGACAACGATGTAGACTCATGTGGAGTTCATGTTTCTAAAACACATAATTAGGACATGAGGGGAATGGGATGCAGACAGTTCAGATCAATGCACATGGTAACAGAATGGCTTCCTTATGGCTCTTGGTGATGGTATCGTATAGGGCCTTGAGTTACACAGGTTAACTTCCTGTCTAAGCAGTTAATTAAGGCCCAAGAAGCTGGCGTAACCACTCTGACTGGATATGTGGAGATAGAACATCTGGGAGTTCTATGTGTCCTGAGGTAGAGAGTAAATGAAGAGGGCCATATAACAGGAGAGC
Organism: Mustela erminea; assembly: GCF_009829155.1. Lineage (NCBI taxonomy): Eukaryota > Metazoa > Chordata > Mammalia > Carnivora > Mustelidae > Mustela > Mustela erminea. The sequence goes on from NC_045623.1 coordinate 24,286,736, forward strand.
AAAACGTAGACTTCAGTGTAAGATTTAACTTACACGTACTCATTCTAATGCCTCTGCCCATGGCAGGAGAAACGACAATACCACATAGCATTAGTCTGTGCCACGGAACTCCAATCTCCTGATCGCGTTAGGCAAGCTGGAGCTTCACTACAGAAAGGGAAGCCACACGGTTCTCCCTCCACAGCCTTGTCCTGCCATGTGAGACAGAACAGAAGCCTCGGAGGGTCACAGAGCCGTCTGTGATTCCTCCTCTTCTCCCTGATCCCCTCCTCTGACAAACTTTAGCCAAACCCGTTGTGTGCTATGGCCTCCCTCTACTTCCCGCCAGTATCTGAGAAGCAGAGAAAAATTACCTTCTTACACTGGCACCCGAGGACAAAGAACCTCTGTTTATCCTCTTGGCTGTCGCTGAAGGGGACAAAGCCACTTTTGAGGTCTTCAAAGTAGTTGCAGATCCTTGTGGGGACGAAGTCAATCTTTGTGGAGAAAAAAAAGGGCAAAATGTCACACAAAAGCTGTGTCATCTTAATATTTAGCAATCACCTAAGACAGGGTAAACTAGTAACATTAAAGAGATCGCAGCAGGTCACGATAACAGTGACAGGAGCAGCAGTCAAGGCTGACGGAGCACTTGCTCTGCGTCAGGCTCTCTTCTGAGAACCTTACAGATGGTAATCGGCTCATCCTCACAACAGCCCTGTGAGGTAGCTGAGACAGCAATCCTCACTCTGCAAGTGAGCAAACAGCCACAAAGGAAAAGCTCCTCATCCAAAGTCACTCAGTGAGCAAGGGACAGAGCTGGGATTCCAATCCAGGGTCCAAAGTCCTGTCCATCACCAGTATCTTGCCCTGTTGGTCATCCCTTCTTTGATGGTGGTGTTCGTTCTTTGCACGTCCTTAGATTCTACTTCTTTATATTTTAAATCTGTCTTCTTCTTTCCACTCTGCAGTTGCCCTAGCTGAGGCCATCACTACTCTTTCCTCGTGGCTACTAGCAACATCTTATAATCTTCTTCCTTAAAATTCAAATTCTGAAGAGCCTCCGGTAGAATCTAAAATATTTAATTATGTCGCTCTGCTGTTTAAACCATTTAATCTTTCCTCAGTGCCCAGAAAGCCTGAGCTCCTTGGCTGTACTTATGAAATCCTCCTATCTGGCCTTAGCCTTTGTGAACAGGTCCCTTCTTTCCACGCTTTCCCACTAGACATCTCTCCTCCAGCGACACAAACTGCTCTGAGCTCCCTGAATGGACAGCACTCACACCTGTGTCCAGCCTGCATATGCTGTTTTTGCTGCCAGAGCATCTCCTCCTTCCCTTACTCCCCCTCCACCTCCATCTGCCTCGTTCCATTGCTTATGCTTTGCTGGTCAAAACAGCTGGTACCCTATAGAGCAAGCACTGAATTCCCAGGCAGGGTAAGCATCCTGTTTCATCATATAGTCTCAAGGTAAATCATAGCCCTCGTGCCATATTTCATTGTCTGGTATTTCTTTTCTTTGCTATAAGCTCCACTGAGGGCAAAGGACTGTCTCTCATTTCTATTCCCAGTGACTAGTCCAGTGCCAGACTCAGAGAGGATATTCATTAACGTTTGAGGGAAAACAGACTCAAACCTGGACAGCCAGGGTCCAGTCACGGTTTTAATACCAAACCTGTTTAAACGCACCTGGACCTTGCTTTCCTATCTATTCTAGAAGAGCTTACTTACTTGTAGACTCTTTCCTTCATCATCCTCCCCCCCCCAAACAACATTTTAAGTACATGTTTTGTCTCTAAAACATGAAAGGGAAAAGTGGTACAAGGAAACAGCTCAAGTTTCTGGAGAAGTCTGAGCCCTCTCAGAAATGCCCACACAAAACCACCCTAAAACCTTGGGCTGCGTAAGAGTCAGAGGTGAGAGGTGAATCAGCTTTCCACCCCTATCTTATCAACAGTCTTGGTAAACATGTCCAAGCCCTCATCAAGGCATGTACAGCACTCTGGTACCAGTGGTGCCTTGAAACCACCCCAGGACTATTTGGGGGGCATTTTTTCCGGAGACAAACACTAATGTTTCCCCTTCAGATGGAGGACGGGGAAGGAAATAAAACTAGAAAATAAAGAACAAACACATGTAAAATGAGGGGGGAAGAGGGCTAACAGAAGTGTTAAAATCTCAAGGCAAACTTGGTCACTGGATTGAAAGGCACTTTGCCACGCAAGCGTAGTTTCTTAGAGACCCCAGAACGTGCCGGAAGGACAGACTGCACTGATGTCACTACCAGTGGCCACACCTACGGATACCTCAGGAAAACCAAAATCCCCTTCTCAGTGAGCATTAAAAATAAGGTGTAGCATAAAAATCCGGAACAGAAAGGAAGGGACTTAAAAAGTGAAAAGCTGTACACAATTTATTTTCACCAGTTTTGGGGGTGGGAAATGTATCTAAAGGTGAGCACTTATTTACAAGATACTAGAAATTCACCTCAGTAACAGTACCTGATAGGCTGGGACACTGCTCTTGGGTGCCCTTTCATATCATCCAACCTATGGAAATCAAAGACAAATGCTCATGCATCACTGGGTTCACACATTGAATCAAAGACCAAAAGGCAGAGCATGTGGAGTCAGACCAGTAAAAATACTAAATTTGTAAAAGGGGGAAACCTCCCAAATGGATATCAGTACTCATCCCGTTTCTAAAACAAATCCCAGAACCAGCAGGAAACCCATTTCAGTCATTTTGATTCATCTTGAATTTAATTTACAGCAAATTGCTTTAAATCAGAAGGTAGTTAAAAAAAAAAAAAAAGTTCAATGATGATGAAAAAAAGTTCAACCATGATGCTGTTAGGAAAAACTCAATTCCAAAAAAATTTCAGAGAATTAGAAAAATCATATTGGAATCGCCTTCTAAAATTTGTGTAGTGGAGATTCTCTTACTTCTTTTGCCTACTTATGTATCAAGTTATATGCCAATTTATCCCTCCCTGCCCCTTATGATTTCTTCAGAATAAAATCTACATCTGTTTGAAATTAATTAAGCAATATAAAGCCATTTCTTAAGAGTTTCAAGGGAAAACAGGGCAAATAAAGAGATTAGTGGTCTTGAAGAAACTTCCACAGACATCGATGGTACCCACAGCAAGCAGAGCACACACTGAACAGTACTGGGTATGACTAGCAGTTCCATTCCAACTCCGTCCCACAGGGGAGGGATCGAACCTCTCTAAGCTCAAGCAACCAATCCAAATGTGGGTGATGATACGTACCTTTTGTATTAACTCAGTTAATCCTCGTATTGAAACTAAGCACCTACCAAGGCTCCTGACCATAGTAGCTGCTCAGTGAATGATAAGTCTCTTTAGTTTTCTGTTGCAGCTGGCGGTTACTACTAAGCATCAGCCTTGCTATCCCCTCTTCTCCTGTTGCTATAGAAAACGATCACCTTGAATTTGGGCCGCATAAACCTTCTTTCCTCAGGTCAGGGAACCAGAACTCAAAGTTCAGACCTAATCCGACTTGGGTTCTAATCCTCCCAGATAACACATGAACACTAAACTCTCTGTGAAGCTGTTTGACACGTTATCATGCTGGCAAAACACCCCTCTTGCTGTGCCTGTGTCTCACTTAAAAAGTAGCCATTTCCCATTATTATCGTTTGTGAACTTGTCACCACCCCATATGTTACAGTAAGGAACCTAGAAGATATTCACAGATTTCTGCACCTACGTTGATCCTGAAGACTTTCTTTTTTAACTGATCTGAACCAGGAGCACGTTCCAGATAGTGTGATCCCAAGTCAGGTTCCATCAATCGGTTCTGATTAGTAATTTTAGACTTCAAACTCAGGATGGTTATAACTTTACAGACACAGGTAAGAACTGGTTATTCAATTCTCAGATACAGAACATTAAGCTAAGGAGCAAGGATATACCAAAGCTTGGCATTTAGTACTTTTCTGCCCTCTCTAGATTCAAAACGAAAGTCTCAGCACACCTGTAAGACAGGACACCCACTCGTGGGGGAAGAGTAGAATTCCAAACGGAATTTTGAGCACAGTCCCAGGGACACCCGAGGGCACAGCAGTTTAAGGTGGGATTCCAGAGGCTGAGAGTTTGCAGGAGCTGCTGTCTGTAAGCTTCTAAAGCTTAGCTGCTCCCAACAGTGACCGGATAATAAGCTACCCAAAACAGTAATAAACCAGAAAACAAGAGGTAAACATGGCTCTTGCAGAATGATATTCCAAAGAGAAGAGTAAATGCTCTATCCACAAATGGAGGCACAATACAAACTTAAAAGTTTAAAATGGATCCTACCTAAATGCGCAGGATGGTGAGGTGCGTGGCTGCCTCTGACTTTTTAAGGCACGTAGTTTGTCTCCCTGGGTTATACTGTTTTTCATTTCCACATCCTCATCCTCTTCTAAATTACTCTGGAAAAAAAATGCATGTTCCATAGAAAAGTTATTATGAAAAATTTTGCTTTATATAGATTTCTTAATAGACTATAAACCATGTATTTCATATAGATTATCTTAAATAGTTTTTACACACTATGAATTCAGCATTATGTCTGTGTGTGCGCGCACACACACATATACACACACATACTAAAGAATGTTCAACTATTCATCAATTAAATATACTGGCTAAACTTCAAATCAAAGCATGGGTATGAATGTGGTAGAATTTAAAAGGAGCTCTTTCTTACAATGGACCACAGCCAAAGAGACTCTCATGGAAACAAAATCATGCTTTGGAATATAGCTCAGATACAGGCTGACTCAATAACTAGATTGGGAAAGTGTTTCCTGCTGAAATAAGTCTTATAGGTTGAAAAACAGAAGTACCATACAAGGTCTTTTCACATGCTAGCTCACATTTCATTCTTACAACTCAGGGCAGTGAGGACACTGTTGCCCATAAAGATGAAAAAAAGGAGGTGCTCATAGAAGAATATTGCCCAAGCTCCCTAAAGCTCTTCATAACAGCTATGATTTTAAAATCAGACTTCTTGGGGCGCCTGGGTGGCTCAGTGGGTTAAAGCCTCTGCCTTCGGCTCAGGTCATGATCCCATGGTCCTGGGATCGAGCCCCGCATCGGGCTCTCTGCTCAGTGGGGAGCCTGCTTCCTCCTCTCTCTCTGCCTGCCTCTCTGCCTACTTGTGATCTCTGTCTGTCAAATAAATAAATAAAATATTTAAAAAAAAATAAATAAAATAAAATCAGACTTCTTGACCCCAAATACAACAGTACACTAACACTGCACCAGTAAAGATTTTATTTTGCGCACTTTCTCTCCTGAATAATTCACATGCCTTGGATTTGCTAATTCCTTGCAGCCATAAAAGTCCTCTCCCCTCTTTAAAGCTAAAACTTTTAATTGATAAAAGATATACAGAAATATACTTCCCTGTCATATTCTAGTCATTTCTGATAGCCATTCCTGACTCAAAACACTTCTTTGCTCCCTGCCACATAGGTTGGGTTGCATGGCTACATCTGGGGTCTCTAGGCATGTCCTGGGTAAAAAGACCACATCTTACTACTTTAACTTGGAGCTTGAAAAAGCAAAACAGACATACAAAGCACACACCTGGAATGAAAGAAGAAATAATGAAGAAGAAAGCTTCCTAGAGGAGGAAATCCTTTAATTGAGTATTGAAGAATGAGTATGGAGTGAAGCAGGCCAAGGTCACAGGAAGGGTCATGCTGGCAAGAACACCTGTTTAACTGTCACAGGCTCATGGAAGCTTGAAGTCAGACAAGATTCTCTTAAAGTCATAAGTTGCCCATCTACAAAGTCTTCAGGAATTGGTTATACTATCTCAGACCATACAACCCCAGTGGGGAGGAATCCATTACACCCAAAGAAGTCTGCAGGAATAGAAATAAGGCAGGCCTGAAGGCTAGGCTTGCTAGCAGGATGGCACACCTGAGGAGGTGGGCTTAGCTTCACCCACCCATTAACATGGGTGTTATTACCAGTTACTTGTAACTGACGGAAGGACCGGCACACAGTAGGAGTCTTTAGAATATGGAACTGGGTTCTTGAATGACCTGACAGGATCCTCACCCTTATTGGTCATGTTCATTGTCCAATGGGCACCTTTGTGGGAAAGCCAGGAAAGCTCCTTTGTCCTTCCAACCAGGAGGATCTTTGTATTCCTAACTCTGAAATGCCTTCAAAATTCTTTTTTTTTTTTTAAGATTTTATTTAATATTTATTAGACCGAGAGAGACCCAGTGAGAGAGGGAACACAAGCAGGGGGAGTGAGAGAGAGAGAGAAGCAGGCTTCCCACTGAGCAGGTTACCCCACGCAGGGCTCGATCCCAGGACACTGGGATCATGATGGGAGACCAAGGCAGACGCTTAGTGACTGAGCCACCCAGGCACCAGTACCTTCAGATTCTAAGGAAAAGTGAGCTTCAACCTGAAATTCCCAAATTCAACCCAATAGACATAAAGGTAGAACAAATACACAAAAATTGACCTCCCACACAATCTCTCTGAGAAAACTATTAAAGGATGTATGTCAGGGAAAAGTTAAGAAGACAGGAGGAAATCCAGGAAAATTAGGACTCTAACTGCAGAGTATGAAAAGAAGGGCTCAGTTTGGAACTGTAGAGTAGGGCTAGAGAACAATCAATCCAGGCTGGAAAGAAGAAGCCTCTTGGGGAAAAGAATGAACTTGGTAAAGTTTTTTTGCTGTGTCAAGATTTTGAAAAAATTAAAAATTTCTTGGCACAACTAGGGGGAGGAGGGAGTAGCCTTATTTTTTCCCAAGGGAAAAAAATACACAGAAAACTCTGCAAATAAAAAGGCAATTAACTCACATCTGAACTCATATAACACTGTGTCAACTGTATGTAAATGAAAAATAAATAAATAAATATAAAACACCACAAAAATTGGTAATTAACTCTGGGAAAAACAAAGAGAGGTTCAACAAAGGAAACAGAGTAGACTACCAACCTCAAGAGTGAACAATTCTTACACAGTAATAATGACATATTATTGGTTTTAACCCAAAATTATGATGTAGCTGTACTGGGAAGCACAGGGGAGTGAGAGTAACATCTCAGGGGAGGGGGAAGCTAAAATCCCATCCACCACAACCAGGAGGCAATCAAAAAATGTCCAAAATCAATAAACTGTTTTAAATAGCATTACAAGCAAGACACTGATGTGCAGAAATATGGTAGTGAAAATGCCGGTATCATTTGCTTAGAGGTTCCCCCTTCTGTGGGTGGGTTTGGGAGTTGGTCTAGGAGAATAGAAAGGTAGGATAGGGGACTGATATTTTTTATTAGAATTCAGTAATTTTTGACACTTCTAAAAGTGTGATCCCATATTACTTGGAAAAAATAAATACTAATTTAACAAGATACAGAATTAAACAAAAAAAATAGTATGTTTTACATTATGGTTATGTTACAAGTTACAAGTATTTTCTCTCCCACTTCATTATGCATCTAAAAGGTAAAATCTTTTAAATATAATACATTTCCAATGTAGAAAACAATGAAAACACTGCAACAGAGAGCCACATTCCTAACTAGCCAGATTTAATATATTTTCTACTTAAACTCCTTCTCTTTTTTTTTTTTTTAAGATTTTATCTATTTATTTGACAGGCAGAGATCACAAGTAGGCAGAGAGGCAGGCAGAGAGAGAGCGGGAGGCAGACTCCCCACTGAGCAGAGAGCCTGATGCAGGGCTCAATCCCAGGACCCTGAGATCATGACCTGAGCAGAAGGCAGAGGCTTAACCCACTGAGCTACCGAGGCACCCCTTAAACTCCTTCTCTTTAAGGAGTTTATTTAAATACCTCAGCTCTCAAAGAAAAAGAAAACATTACTTATTAAGTCCCAGCTCCTCTCAACCTCTGGAGAAGAAAACCATGTATTTTCTAAAGGGAAAAAAAAATTAAAAAAAAAATATATATATATACACAAACACACAAGTATCATAGGGAAAATATACATATATTTATTTTATATATAAAATAATATATAAATATATATATTTATTTTTTCCCCATGATACTTGTTATGGAATGACAAAATGCAGATAAGAGTGTAAAAAATATTAAAACCACCAACATATTTACCATCAAAAAGCAAAACCCATTAGCATTCTGGCATATAGTCTTCCAGATTTTCTCCCATGTTATACATACCATCCCCCAACATACTTCTTCCTGACAAAGAGGTTGAGTTACATATATGCTGCCCTATAACTTACTTTTTCACCTGAAAGATACATTATTGGAAGTATTTCAGTATAAATTTAAAAAACCAAAACCCCCCAAACCTCTCTATTATTATTCTTTTTGGCTCCATAAAATTCCATTGTCTAGATACACCAAATTTCATTTATTTTCCCTTGGTTCAGGCTGTTCTGTCTTTTATCACTATAAACAGCTCCAACAAACATCCTCCTCTATACATATGGCTTTTAAACACTGTCCTATGAATTTACAGCTTTTAAACACTGTCTTAAGATGGATTCATAGAAGTGGAACCTCTAAATGCATTGTACAGTCTTCCGCCATGCTTCTCCAAACGGTCTTCCATTTCAATCTCCAACTGGCAATCTTTAGTTTTTATTCCCCAAATCCCTGCTAATATTGCCTACATTCTTTAATCTCACACAACCTGAGAGGCAGAAACAGGATCTTGTCATTTAGATTTGTGTTTCTTTAATTTCTAGGGAAGTAGAAATAAAAGAAAGTGTTTACCAGCCATGAGGATTCCCATTTTGTTTTATTTGTGTATGTGGCATTTTCACACTGATTTTTAAGCATTCTTTACATTAAAAAAAAAAACACACACACACACAATACCCAAATTTGAATATGTAGCAAACATTTTCTTCTACATGGTGACTACAAGGAGAATGAACGGGAGAAGGATAATTCTTTGTTGGGGGGGGGGGACACAGTTTAGTGGCTCCTGCAGAGGTCTGGTGACAGGTGACAGACTGGATTAGGTGTGAGAACGCTTAAATCAGGACCTGGGGATGGAAGGGGGGAGGGGAAAAGATCCAGACATGCAATACTGGTCTAAAGAAATCTACTAAAATATATATCATGTCATCTTTTTTTATTATGTTACGTTAGTCACCAGAAGAAGACAATTATCATATGGTTTCCCTTATTTGTGGAACGTAAGCATAGCATGGAGGACATTAGGAGGAAGAAGGGAATAATGAAGGGGGGAATCACGTAATTTTTTTTATCTCAGTATATCATCCTTTATTTTATTTCTGTGGCTTTTGTATGAAGCTTCAGGCATTTTTAGGACTAAGAGGTACAGGACATATAAGCCATAAAATTCTCAGTAGGGGATTAACAGGCTTCAAAATCTTGACAAAAAGTTTTACAATGTTATTCAAAATACATTTAAATTAAATGACAGAATTAAGAAACGAGAGAGCTGGAAGAAAAAGGACACTGGCCTTCTGGAATCCTGAGTATGACATAGACATGAATAGAACTAAGCTCTGTATTTATCAGGGCACCTAAAACACAAACACCTGTGAAGGGAAAAAATATTAGGAAACACAGTTCCTTTTCTCATGAGGGCATGAATCAATCCCAAGAAACAGTAGACCTGCGACCGGCCATTTGAAGGCTTCTCAACAGGTGCTGGGAGGTCTCATTCTTTCTACCAAATTTATTCCTTAAAATAACTGATAAGTAGTCACAACTGGTGAACGCAGGGAACCTAGCCTAGGCTTCCTTTGTGCTCCAGCCCCTCTCCCCCCAGAGTCTCCGTGCATATCCTCTCTGGCCCTGAGCTGCTTGAATCCCCTAAAATCTGTTGAAAAGAAACAAAGTCACATGGTTGCTGGTGGAACAAACTCAGAAAGCCTAGTCCAGGGAAGACCCTCATATTTTTGCTCCCCAAAGAGGTAGGTCTGTTGTCAGACTCATCACTGCCCTCCGGAGGGTCTAAGTACCAGCTCTTTCATTCAGATACCAGCCTGCCCTACATAAAGGCAGGAAAATGAGAGCAAACTAAAATACATAAAGAAAGACCATTTCAAAAGATGTGCTTATTTACAGATGATGGTCTAGCTAAAGAACAAATTATAGTTGCAAACTAGAAAGATTTATTTTATGCCATCAGTTGTTCTCTAAATATAGACAAGATGAAAAAGAAAATAAAATGTATGCATAGGTTTCAGTAGGATAAGTAATGACTGACCAACGCATTAATCCGATGGTGACAGAGTAAGTCACTGGGGAGGCAGTGGTGTGTGCCATTAAGAAAAAAAATCTATTAGACAAAATATAGCACACTAGGGAAAAAAGACGGAAGAGTTATAATAGAAAAATGACATAAAAAGAGAGTTTGAAATAGAAATGAGTAAAAATAGAAGTGAAAGGATTGGAAGAGAAAGATGATAATGGATTTTTAGTAGGTTTAAGTGATTTGGCTGGGAAAGGTGGCTGGGTCATCTCCAAAATTCTTTCAGCTCTCAGATGCTGAAACTGTGAGATGTGAAAGCTGAGGAAAGGCAAAGATATCATCTCATAACAAGCTGCTTCTGATCATGTAAAGTTTGGATTTATCAGAGCCCCCAAGTCTGTCTTCTCTCCTTCCTCGGCTGCCACTGTTGAGACCTTTATCCCCTGGGACCACTCCCCCTTCACCAACTTCCTGGTCTCCCACCCCAGGCCACACAGACCCCAGCAGCCCTTTCCTTCACAGCCAGGGAAGTCTGCCCAAACTCTGGCTCTCTGTTGTACTGTCACTCTCCTGTCCTAGAACCTCTCCCGAATCCCAGTGGCATTCAGAATGGAACTGGAATGCCATAGTGGTCCCAAGAGTGGAAAGAACGGTGCTTGAAAGAAGAGTCTTAGAGAGTTAATTTTTTACTTCATGGATTTTCTCTTTCTAAGATACACTCTATACACGGGCATTTGGTATAAAAGAGCAAAGGATTTTATAAATCACAGTATCTCCGTGACATGATTAAAAAACTATATTCTTGGAGCACCTAGCTGGTTCAGTCGGTGGAGTGCAAGACTCTTGATCTCAGGGTTGTGGGTTTGAATTCCATGCTGGGTGTAGAGATTGCTTAAAAACAAGATCTTTAAACATTAGTTAATTAAATAATTAACTAAAACATGATATTTTTATTTACCTGTCAATTTACGTGATCTTGGTGGAAGGGGCAGCACTTGTACCTAATTAATATCTCTAAGGCAAGAGCATCTGATTGATTGGTGTGCTACTATTGGATTATCACCCCGGAGAAGGAAAAGTTAACAATAATCACAATTCCAGGAGAAATCTACTGCAACAGACTGGCTAAAGTTCTGTCCAAACTGACTGATGTAATACACTAAAGCTACACTTAGGACCGCATAGAGAGGCAGCAGGGTATGGAGAGGGGCCTCAGGTGGGTGGCTGAGAGGAGACACTGAAGCCAGAGCACCTACGTCTAACTGAGAGCTCTACTGTGTACTCTGGGATCTTGGAGAGACAGTTTGACTTTCTCTACCTCAGTCATGCCTTCTGTTAAAGGAGGCCTAGTAACAATGCCTATTTCCTATAGCTGTTATAAGTTAACCCATGTAGGGGATGCCTGGATGGCTCAGTCAGGTTAAGCGTCTGTCTTCAGCTCAGGTCATCATCTCAGGGTCCTGGGATGGAGTGCCATGTCAGGCTCCCTGGTCATCAGGAAGTCTGCGTCTCCCTTTCCCTCTGCTCCTCCTAATCCCCTTCTCCCAGCTCATCCTCTCTCTCTCTCAAATGAATGAATAAAATCTTAAAAGAAGAAAAAAAGAATTAATCCATGTGAAGTGCCTAGAACAGTGCCTGGCACATAGTAGGTACTATTTAGGTGGTTGTTACATTCTAAGCTCCTCACTTAACTCCTTAAGTACTGATCCCTTAAATAAAGTGTTTTAAATTCCATCTTCTTAAAAACATTTTTTAATAACCCCAATGCATGATGGGCCCTCGGGCCCTGGCATGTCTAAGTGAGCACTTACTGCTGGTACTATGTTGTATTTGCACACAGACTACCTTTGGATAGCTTGGATTGTTATCAATTTCATGTCTGTTTTCTTGTTTGTTTTTGATGAAACCATAAGCCTTCTTCATTCTTTCAAGCACCATTCACGAAGGCCCTGTGGGCAGACAGAAGCCTCGATCTTCACAAAATGAGTATCACCAGGCCAGGGAGGAGATGTAAGGACCGTGGAGGAAAAATACAGAGCAAGGCAGGAGCACCGAGCAGGGAGCCTAACCTAGAGCCTAACCCATCCCCATAGGATGGGTTGGGTGTATTTCATAGTGCCTAGCCCAGCACTGAAGACCAGATTCAATCAAGGTAAAGCCTCTATTTTTAAAAGATTTTTCATAACTCTAAGCAGGCAAAGAGAATTCATTACAGCTGCAGCCTCGCCCATTCCCGTGGCCTGAATCCTTCTGGTTGATCCTTTTTGTCTATTTGCCCACCTCTTGGGCACTGAAAAACTACACAGTCAAACCTTCTCAATCAGGTAATTACAGAGCTTCCTAACAACCAATCCCAGGAAAATCCCTATAGGCCTGGGAAACAGAAAAATAATTTAGTATCTCATTTTCAATTTGACATTACTTATAAAAGGGAGGGGGAGGAAGCAACCTCTAGAAGAATAGCACCTTTTTGCACTTTATGTACAAACTAATAAACCCAGAATTTCTATGGGCTTCTATCCTGAACATTGGTCTGGAACTTGAAAACATTATTCTCAACTTCTTTTCCCATTTGGAATTCACAAGAATGGGGCGCCTGGGTGGCTCAGTGGGTTAAGCCGCTGCCTTCAGCTCGGGTCGTGATCTCAGGGTCCTGGGATCGAGTCCCGCATTGGGCTCTCTGCTCAGCAGGGAGCCTGCTTCCCTCTCTCTCTCTCTGCCTGCCTCTCCGACTACTTGTGATTTCTCTCTGTCAAATAAATAAATAAAATCTTAAAAAAAAAAAAAAAGGGAATTCACAAGAATGACAAAGATGTTACTCCCTCTATTACATTCACTTTTGTGTAAACTAATTCCCCATATTCATGTACTGTTCTGGAGCCAGCACCAGATAAGAATGGTGAGAAAAGGGCTTAAAAGTGTTATTTATGCAACGCATCTCACCTATTTATATGTATATGTCACTGTCTGAAATCTTAACCACACCATTGTTCTGTGGTATTTCTGAATTCCTGTATTTCTGTGCTCTAATTTCAAAAATCATACCACTTCTGAATGGCTAGAGCTAAAGTAATTAATCTAGAGTGGCAAGGAATAAGAAAGGGGAAGAGAAACAGCCCAATATCTGAACACATGCTCATATTTAAAACTGACTTACTTTAAATTTCATATTTCATTCTTCAGTGATAAATAAATGTTAGTCTTAAATTCAACAAATTGAGATCTAAAAAAGCATGAGAACAAAATGTTCTAACTATAAGATGTTAGTTTAATGGTGATTATGATATAGAAAACATTATATTCATATAAGATAAATATGTTTCCCAGACGGACGGATAGATTGTATGTGTATTTTTCAGAGGTCATAATTCAAAGCACTGTTTACTTGAACAAACCTAAGAAGGAAATGCTGACCAGAGCAAGGAAAGCATTCTTGCTTAGCTATACTTTCACATTAAAATGTCAGTTCAGATCCTTTTGTTTGCTTTGAATAGGCCAGACTACAACACAGAGACAAGAAAAAGTCAACAAGGGCTCTGAATATCAACAAGACCTTGGCTAAGATTTACATTTTGTCAGGACAGATGATTCAACACAAGTAAACTTAGCCACTTCTTCAGTGGCTGTCCTGGATTAGAGACCATAGGGTTGAAAAATTGGTTCTTCCGGCAGTCTCCATCCTGTGTCCTTGAAGGAAGCCTACTCAACCTATTGCCAAGCACTCTGGTTATCTTTCTCAGTGAAAGAAACCTGTTTGGCATGTCACTTGTTGACCTAAAGCAGCTAAGATGCATCCTTCCATTTTGGGTTCCCTGAGGGCCAAACTTGAACCACAGTTTTTGCTCAAGACCCTTGTCCAGGCCCAACAGGTCACCGTCTAATAGAAGGCAAATCCACACTTGCTGCCTGAATATTTTTTTAAGGTTTATTTATTTGAATTGGGGGAGATGCAGAGGGAGAGGAAGAGAATCTCAAGCAGACTCCCTACTGAGCAGGGAGCCTGACATGGGGCTTGATCCCATGACCCCTAGATCATGACCTGAGTTGAAACCAAGAGTTGGACACTTAATCAACTGAGCTACCCAGATGCCCCACTGTTTAAATATTTTCAACAGCTCTTTTTGCTCCCTCAGGGATATAAAAATACAACTATAAACCAAGTGCTTAGTTTCATCCTGTGGTAGAAAGAGCTAAACCAGGAGGGAGATTCACAGTCTCAAGGTGGTCTCACTACTAAAGAACTCCATGACCTTAAGCAAGTCATGGGATTCGATGGGACCCCTGGCTTCGGATCCACACACAAGGGGAAGTAGGACAAATGATTTCAATGTTGCTTCCAGCTCCAAAAATGCCCATGATCCTACCTGTAATAAGTCACTTCCATTTTTAGGTAGCAGGGTATAACAGAAAAAACACAGACTCCGAATCAGACAGATGTGGATTGGAAGCACCAAAGTTAGAACTTCTGACATTCAGTTTCCTTGCTATAGAGATCATATTGCCTAGGTAATATTGCTGATTTTACCTATTACCAGCTAGTTGTAAAGATTAAATGGGACCACAGATGTCAGCTGTTTAAAATGGTTTGTTTGTAATAGAGCCACACACACAAAAAAAATTTGCTCCTAATGATATTTGCAACTCTGGATTTTAGAAATCAATATGAATTGGAGACTTTCAAAAAATCACTTGTGGCATATGCTGTGTCTTCAACTGCCATATTAATTCTTTCTTCTTTATATCCACTTCCATCTTCAAATAGAAAATTTGTTATCCTGTCTCCTTTTTGTACATAGTCTCCAAACCAGAATGGCCTCCTTTATAATTGTGCTCCTTAAGTTATAGCTTTTTTATTTCTAAGGATAATTGCTTTCTTTGCTCTGGATTCTTGTTTTACAGGTAGATGACTCTACACCTAAAAATATTGGTACTCTGAGCATTTCAGGAAAGCGGTATTGCTATGTGATATATGTTCAGCTGGGAAACAAAGAAATATAGAACTTTAGTCCTAAGGAGGCATGAAAATCTTCCTGAGGAAAACTCACCTCTCCAAATCTGTCCACGTTTTGTATTTTAGATAAGTTTCCACCTATAGACATATCATCCAAGCTAGAAAGAATTTTATTAATATTTCCTTCACTGGACGGTCTATTTTTCAGCTTGGATCGGAAAATGTCTCCTTGGACCCATAACGATGCCTGTTTTCTGGAAAAAGGAGAGAAAACAAAATAATCTGTAAAATAAATTACTATCATCTCATTAGGGTAATATCTTAGAAATAAAAAGATTAGCAGATAAACCTTTACAAGTCAGACTAGAAAGATTATGAAATCTGAGATTTTTTTTAAAAGTCATTTTCTGAAAGTCAGAATTAAGTTATATGAATTAAATTAAATAAATTAAAGTGCTATATGAAACAAATACTTATCTTCCAATATATGTCTGTACCATACATGAGTTGCCTATTGAGGTTTTTAGATGCTTACAACAAAGAAAAACGACTGTGAGCCCATTTGCCTTTTACACATGAATCTGAAGTCTGTAAGATACTTCTCAAATGGCAATTTGATATGTCTATAAAAACAGCCGGAGTGAAATGGACTCAAAGATGAAGGTGAAGAAACTGGAATCAAACAGAGAGTACCTGAAAGATTACGAAATCCTTAATTGTGTGTGGCAGCACGAAAAAACACAATTTTTTGAAACCCACTTTTTTTTTTTTTAAGATTTTATTTATTTATTTGACAGAGAGAGAGATCACAAGTAGGCAGAGAGGCAGGCAGAGAGAAAGGGAAGCAGGCTCCCTGCTGAGGCTCGATCCCAGGACCCTGAGATCATGACCTGAGTCAAAGGCAGAGGTTTAACCCACTGAGCCACCCAGGTGCCCTTAGAAACCCACTCTTACCACCCAAAAGCAAGGTAAAGAGCATCAATTAGATTATCCTTGAAGAATCAGAAAATGTACATCATGGGTAAGTTTTCTTATATAAGATAAGGTACAATTATAACTGTTTTCAAGGTTATAGGAAAAGAACTTAAGATACGTAAACAAAAATGATAGTCTGGGTTTAAAATTTTTATTGTTAGAGTCACCTTCCTCCATTTCTTTTAAGATAAACTGCCCTTTAGATAGTTTTCATTCTATTCTATGTCATACTTGACAAAAGAGAATTAAGCTAAACTTAGACTCATCATAAGGAATATCAACATCCAGGGAAATAATAGCATTATCAAGGAGATGCTACCAATTAGAACATAGATTTATTTTCTGAGGCAATAGAAAGACTAAGGAGTATTTTCTCTCAAAGTTTCCAAATAACATTCAGGCTAAAATATGAGGAGAAAAACCATGACAAAATATCCTCCCTGAACTGTACTCTCACTGGACCCTCTAGAAAGGAATCCACCGTTCCTTTTTAAGAGTTTACTCACAAATCAGAATTTTTGTTTATGATTAAATACTGCTGAAAGTCTTTAAGAAAAGTTTAAGTTTTAAGTTATACAGCAAAATTTTACATGTGCAATGCCTCCAACCAAGCATATCCACGCAGGTATCACCCTAGAGCTACATCCTTGTATACAAGATACAAAAATGCTTAGTGCATTATTTTAATATTTTCTTTTTATTATTTGTAATAAAAAGAAAAAACTGGAAATACAGAATGGACAAACAAGCTTATTAAGAGTTCATGCACCCTGTGAAATATTATACAGCCAGTAAAAAGCCCTGGGCTGGACCTCCACGTAGTAATAAAGAACAGAAGAGCAGATATGAAATAAAGCATTTGTGAAAGAAAAATTTAAGTGGCAGAATGGAAGGTATGATGTCATTTTTTGTATTAAAAAAGTATAATTTAACCAAAAGTTTAGTTATCTAGAACATACAGCAACATATTGACCAGTTACTCCCAAGAATAAAAGGAAACTTTTACTTTCTACTGCATGTCTATGCTGTTTGGACTTTTTTAAAACAATGTGACTCATGTGCTTTTGTAAGAAAAATAAGTGATAAATAAACGGATAGATAGATGGATCAAAGCAGAACAAAGCTAGTGTTAGTATGGAAAGGAACCTTTAAAGTTGCAATCATAAAAGACAGCAGACAGCACATCACTACATTGTTTTAACAATAGTATTTATAAATACATTTAGAAAGGAGTCAATTTACTAAGTGTCCAAAGATTAACAGTGTGGGATAGGACTGGATGGTTGGGAAGCTTTCTTTTTTAAAAAATATAATATCCTATAAAGAAGATGTGGTCCATATATACAATGGAGTATTATGCCTCCATCAGAAAGGATGAATACCCAACTTTTGTAGCAACATGGACGGGACTGGAGGAGATTATGCTGAGTGAAATAAGTCAAGCAGAGAGAGTCAATTATCATATGGTTTCGCTTATTTGTGGAGCATAAGGAATAACACGGAAGACATTGGGAGATGCAAAGAAGTGAGTTGGGGGAAATCGGAGCGGGGAGACAAACCATGAGAGACTGTGGACTCTGAAAAACAAAATGAGGCTTTTGGAGAGGAGGGGGTGGGGGTTTGGGTGACCTTGGTGGTGGATGTTAAGGAGGGCATGTATTGCATGGAGCAATGGGTGTGCAGCATAAACAGTGAATGCTGGAACACTGAAAAGAAATAAAATAAAATAAATATAATATCCTACTCCACTTTCAAATAAGAGGTGTTTTTTTTCTTTTAATTTTTGTTCACTTTTCAGTATTTTCCAGACCAAGCAAAAGAAAAAGGGAACAATTTAAGTCTTATTTCTGAGACAGACAGTATAGAAGCTTTAGATATATAATATGCTGTCCACATATAAGACTAATGTAACATCCCTAGCATTGTTCTAAAATTGGAATTCATTTAAATTATCTTAAGAAATTTCTAGCATGGGGGCACTCGGGTGGCTCAGTTGTTACGTGTCTGCCTTCAGCTCAAGGTCATGCTCTCAGGGTCCTGGGACTGAGCCCTGTGTCGGGCTCCCTGTTCAGCTGGAAGCCTGCTTCTCCCTCTCCCTCTGCTGCTCCTCCTGCTGTGTTCCCTCTCTGTCTCTCTCTCTCTTTCTCTCTCTCTCTGTCAAATAAATAAATAAAATATTTTTAAATAAATGAATAAATAAATTTCCAGCATGTTTTAAAATGGATTAAATTTTAAAACAAAAGCCAATGAAAATTTAAAGATATGAATAAAATAAAAACTCCAGAAATCTACACATACCAGTTCACGAAGGAGTGTGGTGGTATCTGCCTTCTATTATGGCAGAAGGTACTTTTTTGGAAGCAAACCACTGAGGAATATTTTCTCAGCTTAAGATATAGAAATTGACGGGGTTACCCCAATCACTGAGTCACTTTCAATTTTTCTGTACCAACTGTAAAAATCCATATTCAAAAACCATTTTAAGTTTTGCTTCCTTTGTGAAAAACTTCATAAAACCATGGTATAGCCTCCCTGCTACCTTGCATTTTCAGAAATCCTTGCTTTAATTTTTTTGTTTCCTCCAGATTTTTTCCACTTAATGCTACATCTAGTATAACTCTTTATCTGTTGGTTGATTCTTACATCCTTCCAAAAGAGAAGTAAACATACAGCATAATACTTGACACACTATGAACAATTCAAAAGATAACTGTTAAATTCATAAATGAGTATGTTGAGCCTCTGGTCAAAAGATTCAGTAATAAAGAACTAGTGTTTCACAGGGAGAGAACACTCAGCTCTGCCACAGACAGTGAGAAACTCAGATAAATGAAACATACAGAAAGGATAGGGATATACAGATAAATGACAGAAATCCCGGCCCTCAAAAGTTCCAGTTACATAGGGGCGCCTGGGTGGCTCAGTGGGTTAAGCCGCTGCCTTCGGCTCAGGTCATGATCTCAAGGTCCTGGGATCGAGTCCCGCATCGGGCTCTCTGCTCAGCAGGGAGCCTGCTTCCCTCTCTCTCTCTCTGCCTGCCTCTCCATCTACTTGTGATTTCTCTCTGTCAAATAAATAAATAAAATCTTTAAAAAAAAAAAAAAAAAAAAGTTCCAGTTACATATAAAGAAAGCAAACAACTGAAATCCAGTATTAACACCTATGACCAAGATTTGCCCTTAGCTTAGTCTTAAAGAAGCAGAGACAAGGTCTTAGTCTTAAAGAAGCAGAGACAAGGTCCCTGAGAATTCAAAAGTTGCTAGAAAGATTAGCAGACCTTAGCCACCAAAGAATTTTCCCAAAGCAAAGAAACAACACGGACTTGAAGAAATAGTGATATCAAAGTACACAGTATGTTTGGGAAAACGGGCCATTTGATTTGGCTGAAACAGAGATTATGACAGAAGCAAGCAGCAACATGTCCATGCGGGACCCTGCCCAGCACAATGAAGCATGTAGATCTGGAAATTGGAAAAATTCCAATTCCAAAATGAAGATTCTGATGCTGCTGCCAACCTAAAGATGGAAATTACAAAGTGACACCTTTCGCTTGCTTGGTTTCAAAGACTCCATCTGTCCCATCACGGGAAAGACTTGATTTGAACCTGAATATTAAAGATGAATTAGGTGTCAAAGCTGATTTGTGTGTTGCTAAGTGATGCTCTATGCAGTGCTCCTTATGAAAAAGCAGCACTTCACGCAAATCCCTTTTTTATTGACAAGGGAACTGCGCTGGCTTTTATTGTGGTGTCGATTACTCCTTAAAAGCCTCATCTCAAACACAAGAAGGAGAACATGTATTTTTAAGTATTTAGCATTTAAAAATCAAATCCTACAAAGTTAACACACCAGCACAAAGTAAATCCACAGGTAACATCGTGGATTTTCTAAAACAGCATGAGATTAACAACCCTTTACCAAAGAGCATGGGCTTTGAAATAACAGGAAGAAAGCTGTCTTGATTTAAACAGAGCCTTTGGAGAGAGATAGCCAGTGTTGGGGGTCAAGAGTTTTTGTCCAAGTCCTGGCCCTGGGTTAGTCAGGCCTGAGACCTGAGAAAATAATTAGCTTGGCTTCATTACAAGTGAAGTCACAGCCTTCTTTTTAAAAATCTCAAGGGGCGCCTGGGTGGCTCAGTCGGTTAAGCGTCTTACTCTTGATTTTGGCTGAGGTCATGATCTTAGGGTCACAAGATGGAGCCCCATGATGGACTCTGCTCAGTGGTGGGGGCGGGGGTACGGGGGCAGTGAGGGGCAGCTTGAGATTCTCTCTCCCTCTGCCCCTCCCCTGCTCAGTTGCACTGTCACAGCTATTTCTGGATTTGCATTCAAAACACAATGATAGTCAGGTGCAGCTTCTTCTGTTTGTAGCTGATTTCTCCTTCACATTCTGGAGTCCAAACTAAGCCTATCTCCCCACCAACTTAACTCTTCGTTTTCATTTTCATCACTTCTTCCATCCTAGATGCATACCCAACCTCAGTGTCCATGCAAAGCCACCATTCAGCAATTCTATACAGAAACCCAGCCCACACTGTAGGTTGAGGTAGGCCTACTCTAGCGGTGACTAGGGTACCAGTCTGCCCTGCATGCCTCCTACTCCACTGCCCCATGGCTATTATGGAAACCAAGATGGTTCCCGGTTTAAAGAACTGGACTAATGAAATGGTCTAACCTGGGATCAAGGGAAGATAGACCAGAAAGCAGTACCACAGGTTCAGGAAGTGGAAAGGAGACAGATATTCAAGGATTTCTACTCCTACTTTAGTACAAATGGAAGATTTACTAGGAAGCTGTTTAGACAGAATTTGAGGGTAGAAGGGAAGGTTCCTGATTCTAAAACACACGTGAAAAATGTAGCTGGAAGAGAAGAAATGAGTCAAGAGTTCCCAAAGCTAGTTCTAGTTTAGGTACACACCTCCACAGTCAGAAGCTGGTTCGGTGGTATTACGGCAAAATACAAACTTTTCAACTAAACCGGATGCATTATTGCATACAAGACATTCTTTTCCCACCTCTAACCCTTTTCACACAAGAAATGAAACAAAAACCACTCAATTGCCTGTCTTTAGTAATTGACATGAGTATTTCAGGGCAAATTTCTGATGTCACATTGCCCACAAATCTTATATATACCATATCCTTAATACTGGACCCACACTGATTTAATTTTTTTTAAGATTAAGATTTTAATTACTTATTTGACAGAGAGAGAGATCGCAAGTAGGGGGAGAGGCAGGCAGAGAGAGAGTGGAAAGCAGGCTCCCCGCTGAGCAGAGAGCCTGATGCAGGGCTCAATCCCAGGATCCCAGATGATGACCTGAGCCGAAGGCAGAGAGAGGCTTAACCCACTGAGACACCCAGGCACCCCAAAGGTTTAATTTTTGCTTAGCTAACATATCCAATACAATTGGCAGTCAATAAATGAATAAATGAAGAGCAATTCAGAGGTTTATAAATGAGTGTTACTGCAAAAATGTGACTGTCAAATAGTGCAAACTCGAACCTATGCAATGTGCTTTTTATTCTTTTTTTTTTTTTAAGATTTTATTTATTTATCAGGGAGAGAGAGAGATAGAGATAGCAAGAGAGCATGAGTGGGGAGGGGAGAAGCTGGCTCCCAGCTGGGCAGCGTGGGATCATGATCTGAGCTGAAGGCAGACGCTTAACAACTCAGCCACCCAGGCACCCCTGTGCTTGTTATTCTTATTCTTATAAGTAAACCATGATATTGTCTATGGTTATTTTAAATTCCAGTTTATAATAGTTCAAGTTTCAATTTCTGTATTTTAGGAAAGATAAATTCTTAAAACTTTAAAATAGATTATACAAAATATTAAGACATATTCCTTAGACCACTACATGTATCTAAAAAAATGACCAAAAGAAACAGTAGGAATCAATTATAATTAAGAACTCAAGCCATTATTTTTAGACATTTTCAAGAATACTTCCACTTTTTTTCTTGAGCAGGTTTTCTCCATTTTACTTTTGGTAATTTCCTAAAATAAAAAGCAATGGTTTAACTACTAATTTCCAGAATTGCTCTTTCCAACTGTGAAACTTACCACATGCTCTAAGCACCAAACTGAACGTAGCATAAGTGATATTTACAGAGGAAGAATGACCCATGGACCCTTGTTATACAATGTGGTTGGAGGACCAGCCACATCATATCACCTGGGAGCTTATTAGAAATGCAGAATCTCAAGTCCCACCCTAGATCTGGTGAACCCAAACTGCATTTAATAGGATTCCCAAGTGATTCTTACACACTTTAATATTTAAGAAGCACTAAGACAACTTACAGCTAAATTAGAGTGTTGACAAACTTCCAACTGACAGGACGTTGATGAGACTATCTTTGATAATAAAGCAGAAAGGGAGAATTTTTTATTTATAAATTTAGGAATAAAAAGAGAATCCAACCACAAAACTGTCACTCCCTTAAAGATGACTTTATTCAAAATGGAAGTTCTACTTTACAAAGACAAAACTCCCTACAGGGTCCAGATTTAGCCTTTATGTGAGTCCTCTGTGTCAGAAGAAATTTAAAAGTAAAAAGAACTTCTACACTCATGGATTGGAAGAAGTAATATTGAAATGTTGATGCCACCCAAAGCAATCTACAGACTCCATGCAATCCCTATCAAGATTCCAATGACATCTTCCACAGAAATAAACAATCCTAAAATTTGTATAGAACCCACAAAAGGTCCCAAATAGCCAAAACAATTCTGAGAAAGAAGAACAAATCTGGAGGCATCATACTTCCTGTATGATCAGGAAACTATATCACAAACTATATTACAAAGCTAAAATGATCAAAACAGTATGGTAAGGGCATTAAAAACAGACATATATCAAATGAAACAGAATAGAGAGCCTAGAAATAAACCCACACATATAAGATAAAATAATTTATAACAAGGGAGCCAAGAATATACAATGGGGAAAGTACAGTCTCTTCAATAAATGGTGCAGGGAAGGGGCACCTAGATGGCTCAGTGGGTTAAACCTCTGCCTTCAGCTCAGGTCCTGACCTCAGGGTCCTGGGATTGAGCTCCACATCAGGCTCTCTGCTCAGTGGAGAGCCTGTTTTCCCCTCTCTCTCTGCCTGCCTCTCTGCCTTCTTTTGATCTCGGTCAAATAAATAAATAAAATCTTTAAAAAAAAATTTTTTTTAAATGGTGTGGGGAACACTGGGCAGCCATATGCAAAAGAATAAAATCGGACCACTGTCTTATACCATACACAAAAGTCAACTCAAAATGAATTGAAGAACTGAACATCAGACCTACAACCATAAAACAGAAGAAAACACAGGCAATAAGCTCCTTGATATCAGCCTTGGCATTGAGTTTTTGGCTCTGACATCAAAAGCAAAGGCAACAAATACAAAAATAAACAAGTGAGACTATATCAAACTAAAAAGCTTCTGCACAGCAAAGTAAGCTTCCAACAAAATGAAAAGGCAGCCTACCAAATGGGAAAAAATATTTGCAAATCATGTCTGAAAGGGTTTTATATCCATAATATACAAAGAACTCACACAACTCAATAGCAAAAAAAAATTCCAATTAAAAAATGAGCAGAGGATCGGAATAGACATTTTCCCAAAGACATACAGATGGCCAACAAGTACATGAAAAGCCTCACCATCACTAATTATCAGAGAAATATAAATCTAAACCACAATGAGATATCACTTCACACCTGCCAGAGTAGCTATTATCAAAACAAACAAATAAATAAACAAATAAAAAATAGCCAGTGTTGGAGAGATTGTGGAGAAAAGGAAACCTCTGTGCACTCTTGGTGGGAATGTAAATTGGTGCAGCCATTATGAAAAATAGTATGGAAGCTCCTCAAAGAATTTTAAATAGGATTACCATATGATCCAGCAATTCCACTTCTGCATGGCATGAAAACACTGATCTGAAAAGATATATACACTGCTATGTTCATTGCTGCATTATTTCCAACAACAAAGACACACTAGCAACCTGGGTGTTCATTAATGGATGAATGAATAAAGAAAGTGTGAATACACACACACACACACACACACAAATCAGATATATAAATCACACAAATATACATAATATATACATAAATACATGTATACATACAAAAATATACAAAATATACATAATGCATACATAAAGAATATTATCCAGCCATAAAAAAGAAGGAAATCTTGCCATTAGCAGTAACATGGATGGACCTTGAGGGCATTGTGCTAAGTGAAATAAGTCAGAAAGAGAAAGACAAACACCATGTGATCTCACTTATCTACGAATTCTAAAGGGAAAAAAAAAAGAAAACGAATACATAGATAAAGAGAACAGATTGGTGGTTGCCAGAAATGGGGGATGGGAAGTGGGCAAAATGGCTGAAGAAAGTCAAAAGGTATAAACTTAATGATAGATGTTAACTAGACTTAAGGTGGTGATTATTTCACAATATTTACAAATATCAAATATTACATTATATACCTGAAACTAATATAATGTTATGTCAATTATATCTTAATGAAAATTTTTAAATTAAAAATAAATACATAAATAAAAAGAAAACAGTATCATTATATCACATATTATTGCAAATATCCATGCGCTGAAGTCCCCGTGGGAACCCAGTACCGGCCCTTGAAGGCTTCCTTTCTTATGAATGAAATCATTAACAGATCATGATCCAGAGGTCATCATACACCACAACTGAACATTCAATAAATAGAATCAAACAAGTCATAAAAGCAGCTTGATCCCACCTCTGTATTTCCACAGGCTGTCCCTGAAAAGGATGGGTTTAGACTTCACTCAATAAGAGAGATGTGTTTGTGCCTCTTTTTAAAAATTTTGAGGATGCTTGGTAGAACACATATTTTGGGGTCAGAATGGAATTTTTAGCTTAAGAACAATAGTTTGAAGTAAAAGAAAAAAAATCACTTGATGGTTTGTAAACAATTTTATTTATATCCTAGGAAAGAAATCAAATATAAGATTTCAGACGGTAACAAAGAAAAGGTCTCGATCTGCCAATACATAAATTCATCAACTCACAAGGATGCTAATAACACCCCTCGTGCTGCTGGTGAGATAAGGGGAAATTTTCTTCAAGACGCAGAAATCAAACACCTGGCCATATTTTAGTCTTCAAGGACTAACAGGATGTTCTACCCTAAAGTCACAGATTTAGAATTAACATTACCCAAAAGGCAACGATTGGATTTCTCACCTCTGAAAGAATACAATCCTTCTAACCTAATGCAGTCATTTTTGACAGATGAAAGCCTGTCAGATAACTTTTTAATCCTCTTACTTCTCTCCTAATGAATGTGTTACTTATTCATGCTTTTGCGTCATCGATGGTGTCACTCTCTTCATCTTTCATACCATTAGTCAGGCTTCAAAGCCCTTCGTCTCTCCTACCATTAGTCAGGCTTCCAAGCCTGAGACTGACTTCCTTGAGATGCTCTGGTCCCCACCTGTCTCTAATTCCTCAGTCGAACTTCTGGCCCCTTCAACAAGAGCTGACCTCTTTAGATGATGATAGTCTCTTTTCAATCTCCCTCCACCTGATTCATCCTACACATTGCTGTAGTTCAGTATTCCTTAAATAACATGTGCATCTGAGGACTCTCCTACTCTGAACAGCCTAAAGTAGAAATATGATGAATAAGAGAATTTCAGAATGCCCATGTTCACAGAGGATCTGTGTATCTCACTATACCTATTTCCTTACTGGTACACTATGCAGATATAGAAGTTTCCTATCTACACAAAGCTGCTGTAACAAATTACCACACACCTCATGGCTCAGAAGAAGAGCCATGAGAAGAGCCATATTTACTCCCACGTAGTTCTGGAGGTCAGAAGGTCAATATCACTTTCACTGAGCTAGAGTCAAGGAAGGTATTGACAGGGTTGATCCTTTCTGGAGGCTCTACAGGAAGAATCTGTTTCCTTGGTTTTTCAGCTGCCAGTGGCTGCCTTTATTCCTTGGTTTATGGCCCCTTCCTCCATGTTCAAAGTATGTCAGTTAGATCTCTGTTTCTATCATCGCATTTCTTCTAACTCCTCCTATGTCCTCCTGTGATTAGAATGAACTCACCAGATTAATCTAGGACAATCATTCCACTTTAAGATCCCTAACTTGATCACATTTGCAAGACTCTCATTTATAATATATTGAGTAGGGTTTATTCCTGGAATGCAAAGCTTATTTAATATGTTTTTTTTAATTAAGGCAATCCACCAAATTAACAGGCTAACAAAGAAAAAGATATGATCAATCAATGCAGAAAAAGTATGACAAAATTCCATACTCATTCATGATAAAACTCTCTGGAAAGGAGAGGGGAACTTCCTCTACTTGGTAAAGTACATCTATAGCAAACGTCTAATTAACATAATATAATGGTGAATGCTTCCCCCCAAGCCCAAGATTAGGAACAAGTGAAGAATGTCTGCTCTCACCACTCTTATTCATCATAGTGCTAAAAGTTCAGACTATGCACCAAGGGAAGGGAAGAAAAGAAAAGAAAAGAAAAAAGAGGAAAAGAAAAGACCAGACCAGACAAGTATGCAGATAGGAAAGGAAATAAATCTGTCCCTATTTGTAGATGACATGATTTCCTTTATAGAAATCCCCAGGAATTCATGTGTGTGTGTGCATGCACACACACACACACACACACACACACACACACATTTCAGGATATAAAATAAACATAGATAGAAAATCAACTGTATTTATACATACTGGTGATGAACACATGGACTCTGAAGTGTAAAATATATTACTATCTATAATCATGCAAATAAAGCAAATTACTTAGGTGTAAATCTAACAAAACAGGACTTGTAAAAGTTGAAAGCTACACATACTGATGAAAGAAATCAAAGGAGATCTAGATAAATGAAGAGACATACTGTGTTTAGGGACTGGAAGACTTAATAGTACTAAATATGTCAATTCTCCCAATAAAGAGGTTTTAACACATTCCTATCAAAATCACAGCATGACTTTTTGTAGACATGGACAAGATTATTCTAAAATTTACACAGAAAAGAAAAGGCATTGCTAAGATAATTTTGTTAAAGAAAGAGAAAGTAGGGGAACCACTCTTCCAACGTTAAGGCTCACTCACTATATAGGTACAGTATCCAGACAGTGTGCTATTAGAAGGACAAATGGAACTGACAGAATAAAGTACAAAGCAATAGAGCCATACATAGGCCAATCCAATTTTTAACAAAGATGTCAAAGCAATTCAATGGAGAAAACTATTTTAACAAATAGTGCCAGAGCACCTCTATATGCAAAAAGAAACAGATGCACCGTAAGTCTCATGCCTCATACAAAAATTAACTCAAAATGAATCACTAGGGGTGCCTGGGTGGCTCAGTGGTTAAGCGTCTGCCTTTGGCTCAGGTCATGATCCTGAGGGGTTGGAATCAAGCACCAGGTCAGGCTCCCTGCTCAGTGGAGAGTCTGCTTCTCCCTTTCTCTCTCCCTCTGCCCCTCTGCCCCTCTGCCCTCTGCCCCTGCTCATGCTTGCTCGCAACTCTCAAATAAATAAATAAATAAATCTTTAAAAAAAAAAAAAAAAAAGAATCACCAACTTAACTAAAAACACATAACTACAAACCTTTTAGAAAAAACATGAGAAATTATGGGGATCTAGAGCTAAGCAGAGAGACCTTAGATTTGATACTAAAAGCATGATCTAAAAAAGGGAAAAAATGATAAATGGGACTTCATCAAAATTTAAAATTTTCCTCTGTGAAAGAATCTATTACGAGAATGAAAGACAAATTATAGACTGAGAGAAATTATTTTCAAAATATTTATCAGACAAAAAGTTAGTACCTTTAATGTATAAAGACCTTCTCAAGGGACATCTGGATGGCTCAGTCAGTAAGCCTCTGCCTTCAGCTTAGGTCATGATCTCAGGGTCCTGGGACGGAGCCTGACATTGGGCTCTCTGCTCAGCGGGGAGTCTGCTCCTCCCTCTCCCTCTGCTCCTCCCCACCACTCGTGCGCTCGCTTGCTCTCTCTCTCTCTCTCTCCTGCTCTGCTCTCTGTTTTGCAAGTAAATAAATAAAATCTTTTTTAAAAAAAGAACTCTCAAAACTCAATAATAAGAAAACAAACAACTCAATAAAGAATGGACAAAAGATTTGAACAGACACTTCGCCAAAAAGATACATGGATGGCAAATGAGTACATGAGAAGTTGCTTATTGTTATTTACTAAGGAAATGTAAATTAAAACTATAATGATATATCACTACATACTATCAGAGTGGCTAAAACAAAAACAGCAACACCACCAAATGCTGGCAAATATAAAGAAAAACTCAATCATTCATACATTGCTAGTGAGAACGTAGAATGAAACAGCCACTCTCGAAAACAGTTTGACAGCTTCTTATAAAACTAAACATGTCCCGTACAACTCACCAACTGCAGTCTTGGGCACTTATCCCAGAGAAATGAAAACTTATGTTCACGTAAAAACCTATATACAAACATTTATAGCATCTTTACTCATAATAGCAAAAAACCATAAACAGCCCAGCGATCCCTCATGGTTAACAAACAGTACTACATTCATTCCCTGGAATACTACTCAGCCATAAAAAGGAACAAGTGAGGGGCACTGGATGGCTCAATAGCTTGAGCACCCAATTCCTGATTTCAGTTCAGGTTATGATCTCAGGGTCATGGGATCGAGCCCTATGCCAGGCTCTGTGCTCAGTGGGGAGTCTGTTTGGGATTCCCTCTCTCCCCCTCCCTCTCCCTCTGCCCTCCTCCCACTCATGGGTGTGCACTCTCTCTCTCTCTCAACTAAGCAAATAAATAAATCTTAAAAAAAAAAAAAAAAAAAGAAGCAAGTTACTGATACATGCAACATTCCCAATGAACCTCCAGGGAATTACAGTGAATGGAAAATGCCAACCCTAAAAAGGTTGCATGCTCTATGATCCCATATTTGTAACATTCTCAAAATGAAAAATACACAAATGGAGACTGCATCAGCAGTTGTCAGAAGGTAACAAGGGGATAAGGGCAAGAAAAACATGAGTGTGGCTGTACAATGGCAATGTGAAGAACTCTTAGTGGTGACAGGTCTCTGTGTCTTCACTCTATCAACGTCAATATCTTGATTGTGATGTTATACTATAATTTTGCAAGATGTTCACATTTGGGGAAAGTGAGTAAATACATAGGAACCCTCTCTATTACTTCTTATAAATGTACATTAATCTATAATTACTGCAAAATAAAAACTTGAATTAACAGTGTATGTGTTCGTATGTGCTTGAGTGTGTATGTGTGTGTGTGTATATATATATATATATATAGCTTAGGAGAAGGGTTGAGGTTATGTTTAGAATGGTTAGAGAAAGGCATGCAAAATGTGAAATAAACTTTCCAGACAGGATAGTTAAAAAAGAGTCAGGGGGTGCCTCAGTAGGTTAGGTTTCAGCTCAAGTCATGATCTCGGGTCCTAGGATCAAGCCCTGAGATGGGTCCCACACGCAGCCCAGAGTCTGCTTGATATTCTCTCTCTTCCCTCTCCCGTCCCCCTCCCCCACAATACTTGTTTGCATGCACTCTCTCTCAAATAAATAGATAAATAAAATCTTTTAAAAAAATAAGGAAGGAAGGGAATTGAAGTGTGTAGTCACCACGGCACCTCAGGCTTTCAGTGACCCAGCAGTGGCCCCAGTGGGCCACAGCACCACCCTGCAATGTAGCAAAGATTACGTAGGTATCCCACACTCCGCTCCTAGACACCTAAGCAAGTGGTCCCAGTGGGGATCTCTGCGCCGCCCCTTGGCCACCATATCCCCAGGAACTGTTTAATAGAAAGTCTTCTGATGGCCGATAGCCCATGGCCTCAACCGATGACCCACCTGACTCTGAAAGACTTTCAGAACCAAACCCCTCATAGTGCATGCCCCGGTTTACCCCTGTTGGTCACAAGACCAACCTTTCCAGGTCATCCAACATCAACTAGACCCTTATCTCCAAATAACACTTCTATCTCCTAAGTTCCCAGCCCATCCCTCAAATCCAGTAATACCATCTTATATTACTCTTTTCAGAAAATAAACAATGCATCTTATGAAGTCTGCATGACCCTGATACTGAAACTTAAAAGTATTACAAGAAAAAATCGCACATCATTACCTCTCATGACATGAACACAAAAATCCCTAAGAAAACATTAGCATATCAAATCCACCATAGGAAGACATAAAAGCCCATCATGGCCATTACGACTTCACATGAGAAAAACAATGTAGTTCACATTTAGCAGTATAAAGGAGAGAAAAAAATTATACGATTATCTTGATAGATGTAGAAAAAACTGACAAAATTCAATACCCACTGTTAATAGAAACTCTCAATAAACTAGAACTGGGAGGAAATTTCCTCTTTCAGATAAAAGTGATCTGTGAAAGCCCAACTAACAGCACATTGAGTGGTGAAAGAATGAACGCTGTCTGTCTAATATCGAGAGCAAGACAAGGATGTCCATTTTCACCACCCCTAACTAACACTGTACTGGAAATCTTAGCAATAAGGAAAACTACTAGAACTAATAAGTGAAATTAGTAAGGTTGAAAGATACATGGTTAATTTTCAAAAATCAAGTTCAGCAAAATTTTAAATTCTGTTCATTAAAAGACATATAGCACAATGTATTTGACAAAAAGACTTGTATCTAATATATATACAAATATCAAATCATTATGTTGCATGACTGAAATTAATATAATGTTATATGTCGGTTACATTTCAATTAAAAAAAATCTCACTGGGGTGCTTGGATGGCTTAGTCAGTTAAAGTGTCTGCCTTTGGCTCAGGTCATGATCTCAGGATCCTGGCATGGAGTCCCATATTGGGCTCCCTGCTCTGCTGGGAATCTACTTCTCCCTCTCCCTCTGCCCCTTTCTCCATTCATGCTCCTTACCTCTCTCTCTTAAATTAGTAGATTTGTTTAAAAAAAATCAATGAAAAGCAAAAATACCTGTTGTAAAGCTGTGACATACAACTTTAACTGCTCTTCCTAATATTATATAATTTGTAGAAAAACAATATATTTTCCATCAACTCTGTATACAGTACTGTGAAAAATAATCATTTTATAGTAACTTCAAAAAATATTTTTTAAAATAAAATAATACCTTGGAAATTCTGCAAAAAACATTTGGGAAAGAAACAAAACCTATTTTGAAAATAAAAATAAAATAAAATAATGACATAAAATATGCAAAGAACCACTACAATCAACAGAAACAAAAAAATTTTAAATAGGCAAAGACTTAACCAAACATCTCACAAAAGATACATATATGTGTGAAAAAAATGTTCAACATCATTAGCCATCAGGAAAATACAAATTGAGACACATTTCACACCAACCAGAATGGCTTTCACTCCTACCCAAAAAACAAGTCTACAAAACAGAATGTTGGTAACAATGTGGAACAGTTAGAACTCATACTCCGATAAGTAATATATAAAATGATTTAACCCCCTTGGAAAATCATTCCTCATGAAGTTAAACTATATTTAACCCTATGATCCAGTGACCTTCATTCCTAGGTATTTAAATAAAGGAAATGAAGACATATGTCTGCAAAAAGACTTATAGAAGAACAGTCACAGCAGTTTCATTCCTAACCGAAACATCACCTAAATACCCATCAACAGTTGTATGGATCAATACATTGTGATACATTCACAAGGTGGAATGCTAAGTAATAAAAAGAAACAAACTACTGACATACTGAACATGAATGTATCTGAAAAAACAATCTTCTGAGAAGAAAACAAAGGGCAAGAGCAAATAAAACAAATCTATGGCATTAGAAACCAGAAAGTGATTTAAAGGGAGCCCCAGTGTGCTGTGTGTGGGAATGTAAATTGGTGCAGCTACTATGGAAAACAGTATGGAGGTTCCTCAAAAAATTTAATATAGAACTACCACAGGATCCAACACTTGCACTTCTGTGCATTCATTCCAAGAAAATGAAAACACTAACTCAAAACGGTATTTGCACCCCCCGCCACGTTCGTTACAGCATTATCTACAACAGCCAAATGGAAACAATCTAAGCTTCATCCACTGATGGATGAACGGATAGAGAAAATGCATTTATATATAATGAAATATTATTCAGCCATAAAAACAAAGGAAATCTTGCCATTTGTGACAACATGGATAGAACATGAGGGCATTACACTAAATGAAATAAGTCACACAGGGAAAACAAATACTCTATGATTTTATTTACATGTGGCATCTAAAAAACAAAAACAAAAAAACAAAAACAAAAAACAGGCTCACAGACACAGATAACAGACTGGTGACTGCCAGAGGTAGGGGGTGGGAGAAATGGGTGGAAAGGGTCAAAAGCTACAAAGTTCCAGTTATAAGATAAATAAGTTCTGAGAATATAATAGGCAACAGGATGACTACAGTTAATAATATTGTATTTGCATATTTTAAAGTTCTAAGAGAGTAGATCATAAAAATTCTCACAAGAAATTCTATTCAAGAGACACTATGGAGTAAAATAGCAAACCCCAAAAGAAGCAGAATATATCTGCATTACATAGAATGGACAGTGTGCATTAGCCAGAATATTAAGACTCCTACACAACGACAAGAAAAAGACAGCCGCTACAAATATGAGGTAAGAGATCTGAAAATGTGTTTCATAAAAGAGAATACATGGGAGCGCCTGGGTGGCTCAGATGGTTAAGCGTCTGCCTTTAGCTGAGGTCAAAATCCCAGTGTTCTGGGATCAAGTCCCACATCGGGCTCCTTGCTCAGTGGAGAACCTGCTTCTCCCTCTCCCTCTGACACTCCCCCTGATTCATGCTCGCTCTCTCTCTCTCTCCCTCCCTCCCCCTCCCTGTCTCAAATGAATAAATAAAATATTTTTAAAAAAGAGAGGGCAAACACAAGTGGCCAACAAATACATGAACAGTTCAACCACATTAGTTAACAGAGAACAGCAAATTAAAACTACAAAGCGAATTGCCACTACAAGCAGAGTATAATGACTTAAATTTAAAAGACTGCCATATCAAGTCTTAGTAATCACGTGAAGAAAGTGGAACTCCCACCTGCTATTGATAGGAATCCACAGTGGCGATCTGCTTTGGAAAAGTCTTTAGTGATACCCACTATATCTGAAGGAACGGCTCACAGGTATTCATCTAAAAGATAGATGGACCAAAGATAGGAAAGAGCCCCAAACTGGACACAACTTAAATATCCATCAAAGGAAGAACTAAAATATTACATATTCAAACAACGGAATTTTATCCGGCAACGAAAATGAACACATTAGTTTTACATGTAACAATAAATTAATGTTGACTAGAAGAAGCCAGACATACATACTGATTCTATTTGTGCAAGGTTACAACAAGGCAAAACTCGTCTCCGGTGTTAGAAGCGTAATGGCTAGATGCGCCAAAGAACTGGGGGAGTGGATGGAAGGCACACAAAGAGGAGCTTCTGGATGCTGCTAATTGTTCCATTTCCTGATCTGAAGCGTGGTTACATGGGTGTGTTCACTTGGCAGAAACTGGGCGAGCCGACCTCTCAAACCACCCCCTCCCAGCTCACTATATTCTCCCCACACCAGCCTTGTTTCTGGGCTTCAGA
The DNA here is from genome assembly GCF_009829155.1 of Mustela erminea. NCBI lineage: Eukaryota > Metazoa > Chordata > Mammalia > Carnivora > Mustelidae > Mustela > Mustela erminea. Next base: position 24,320,550 of record NC_045623.1, read on the forward strand.
AATGCTGCACGTGTTCCCGTCTCAGGACCTCTGCGTGTCTGCTACCCAGGACACAACTCAGACTGCCAGCTCTGGCTCCTTCTCACCCTCGACGTTCTGGCTCTCTTTCAAGAAACCTTGACCAAAGGGCTCTCCCATCCTCTGTAATCACCCCTCTCCCCCACCACTAGTCTCCATTGTTCATAGCACCGTCAGAAATTATCCTGTATATAAACTTACATGCTTGTTTATGGTCTGCTCCTTCCATTAGAAATATTACACCGGGGAGCAAAGGACCTTGTCTGGCAAGTTCCCTGCTGCAACCCCAGGCCCAAGAGTACAGCCTGACAGAGAGTGTGCATGGAACAAGTGTCAGAAAAATGAACATCACGTATGCACTAAGCAATGTCTTCTGCTATGGGGACATCAAGACATAGGCTTGGGAAGAAAAAAATGAGAGGAGAAGAGAAGTATACACAGTCCAGTTAGCACAACAGTTCCTCTGGTACCACTCAGAGCACAAAGCAGATTAGACCCTCACCTTGTTGGAAGTGATCTGATAAAGCCCGGGAAAGCCTGGGAATTAGGCAGGCATTTTCCCCACACTGGCTCTGTAAGAACTACTGCAACGCACAGAAGGTCCAGTGCCTCAGACAGAGAACCTGCCTTCAGGAAAGTTCTGATCTAAGCATTAATGACTTATTTTAGGCCTGATTTTAATTTAATAACTGTAATTAATGACTGATTTTAATGCTTCAGTTATGCAAGGAAGTCATTCCTGTAACTCAGTTCTTACAGAACAATACTTAGAAAACTGTAATATGCACTCACACCAAAGGAAATACCTTGAGTTTTCTAACTTAAGTACTAGAAATGGGAAAAAAAGAAAAAAAAAACCTAATTTCTTCTGTTGGTATTTTCAGATGTGGCAGAGAGAAGGCATGGTGGGGGGTGCACAGGCACAAGGCAGGAGGGTTGTGGTATCCCACACCCCCGGGGGAAAACGAGGTACAATTCTCAGCTACATCTCCTCACCCTGGGAGCCATACGTGGAGCAAGATGAGTATTCAGTAGGTAACTAATGAAGGAACAATCTTCCCAACAATGGTTTTAACAGTGGAACAACTTAAAAGAACCAGGCTTAGTAGTGTCTCAGTTTCTGTTTCCTAATCCTAAAGCCATTTATTTAACTTCGGCGAGCAAGCAGTACAACAAGTGGCTGGTAGGTACAAGGCACCGGGCTCCATGCTCTAGGCGCACAGAAAGCAAAATAGCAGAAACCCTGACTGAGAAGCTGATAAAGAATAAATCTCTAAAATACTGGAAGTATTTTATTCGTATCTCATAGGCTAACCCTAGGAACCTCTATCTTCTTAATGATCCTGCTTCTTGGTATTTTTTGTGTATTCACTACACTTCCATTTCATTCTTCGAGGTAAAGATATAAATTCACATTTCCAGCACTGTTTTCTTATCTACACCGGCCCCCCCCCTACACACAACTAATGTAATCCCTGAGCAGGATTCCTCAAATCCTGTTAATCATTTCAGATGCTTATGGCTCACTTCTAGCATCCTCCTGTCAAAGTCACAAATCATTTGTTTCTCACCAACAGAAAATGATTTAAACAAGAAAAGAATTAATTATATAGAAAAGAATGCTATTCAAGATATAGCCATACAGCATAAAGAGGAAAAAAAATGAAATTTCTGTATAAGAAATAATTGGTAACATTTTAGAGCTGGACCTAAATCAGCTAATGCTAACTTCATCTCCTCCCTTTATTAGTGGATAAATCAGTGGTAATTTCTAAAATTTTACAGGGAAACCAGAAAGGATCATTCCCTTGAGTTAAATCTCTCCACTTTAGGAGATGGGGTTTGACAAAGAGTTCATGAGGGTGAATGAATGAACGGATAGATGGATTTGTAAGTATTCTTCCAAATAACGGTCTTAAAGCCATTTAGTGGCAGGGCCAGGACTAAAACTCAGTTCTCTTTTTTTCTTCCTTGGTAACTCATAACCTGCAGCTACTCTAGTAGTTTAGTTCGTTGTCAGGAAAGCAGCAATGTCACCGGCATCACTGATGGACCTTAGTTGTGGTTTTTTTCATTCTGCTTTTAGACACGCAAACAAAAGAAAAGAATGAAAAGTGTCAAGTAGGATGACATAAGAAAATTGCACCGTAGCCAGATCACACATAGAAAATGACAGAAAAAAGGTAGGCAGAGATGGCTCTGTGATTTTCTTCTCTCACCTGATCTGAGAGATAAAAAAGGTACAAAGTTAGAATGCATTAGCTGTCAAATCAACAATATTCCATTAGAGGCACAGACTTCTCACACGGTGCAGTCATTTTATAAGCACAGGCTTGACCTAGTCCACAACCAGGACGACACAAGGTAGAAATGATCAGAACAAGGACATAATATGATAATGGAGGCCATATACTTACTCTTCCAGGAAGTGCTGCTGGGGTCCTATAATGGAGCCTGGCCGGCAAATTCTGATCCAAGCAATTATTTCAGCATGTGTAAACCTGTAATGTTTCATGACATAACAGGCTATCAACGTCCCTGTTCTTCCAAGACCAGCTGCAAAAAAAAAAAAAAAAAAAAAAAGGAAACAGTCAAGAAAGACAAAATATAGCAAAGGCACTCATAAAAATACCAAAATCAAACCCTGCCCCAAAACTGCAATGATTTTGTCTAACACAAGTGTTTTAAACCCAAACAATAATTCAATGCTTTTTTACATGATGTGGAGTTGAGATAATTCTAACACAAAAAATCTTCTAAAAATAGATCATACAATTCAAATAAGACTATATAAGAACATATCAGAGCAAGGGTCTTGAAAAACGATCAAGTTTGACCCCTGGGGGCCTTTGGGAATGCCTGCCATTGTGGATGTTGTTAAGACAATGCGGGCCCCATGACAAGCATTTGCAGAATATCACCTGTCAGATGTCTCCACCCTCCCCATCCCAGACCCCAGCCCAGGCTGAGATGAATCTACAGTTCACAGTTTGTATGATCTGAGTCAGCCATGTAACTGATCGTATTATCATGACCCATGTTAGAGCTTGTTTAAATGGTTAGTTTCTTTCTAACTCATCATAGAATAAGGAATCACAGGATCAAAGTTGGAAGATGCCACAGATGTCATCAAGCCTCACCGACTCCCTAGTCCACAGCTGTTTCAATACTACCTCTAGCAGATAGTCATCTGACTTCCCTGTCACTCCATCAGAGCCCAGGATTTCATGATTGCCTCAGTCGGTAGATATGGATGGAGCACTTGAGACCTGCCAGGAAACATGCTAGGAGATAGAGGGCACAGTGACAAATAAAAGAGAGAGGGTCACTGCCCTCGGGAGAGCGCACAGTCCGCTGAGGAAGAACAAAGCGAACAGAAGTGCTCAAATCTCACTTCCCTGGGGTTCCTGCATTTTCTAAGAACTTTGGTGTTAGCTTATGTTCTTTACGTTGAACGTACTCTCTGTTACATAAGATTATGTAATACGGCTAGAAATGACTTTCCAAAAATGACTTTCAATGAAATACTGGTTATTGTGAACTCTGATTTATTTCTTCAAAGTATTTTTACCAATTGATGTGTGTCCTTCCCTCTCTCCAAAGAAATAAAAGTGATAGGACCTGATTTGCATTTTAGCCGAACTTAAAAAAAAAAAAGAATACACACTGGCTTCCTCCTTTTGCAAAAATACTCAAAAACTTTATCAAGCCACAGGTTCTTGATAGTGGTGGTTGTTCCTATACCAGAACAATGAAGGCCCAAAGACAGCAACCAATTGACTCATAGAACAAGGGAGTACAGAATCCAGGACTAACATGCCCCCACAGTCCTGATTCTCCTCCCAGAATTCCTTCCACTCTTGTCTCACATCCTGTCATTCATTTTACAGGTACTGACTGAGACCCACTGTGTACAAGGTACCATAAAAGATCTGGAAACAGAAATATGAAGATAAGCAGGATGCCTGCCCTCAGGAAGTATACAGGACTGAACAATAAAGCTCATTTACAAACATTTTCTAAATCTTTCCATATCTGGCTTCTTGGAGTTAAATTCAGTACTGTAAGTTCTACAGTATGCAGTTATTTTTCCACTACTTAAAATCTGTTTGTATCATATACACCTTTCCTTTTTTTTTTTTTAGTTTTTATTTATTTATTTGTCAGAGAGAGGGGGAGTGCAAGTACAAGCAGGGGAGCAGCAGGCAGGGGGAGAAGCAGGCTCCCCCTTGAGCAAGGAGCCTGATGCAGGCCTCAATCCCAGGACTCTGGGATCATGATCTGAGCCAAAAGCAAACACTTAACCAACTGAGCCACCCAAGCGTCTCTGCACTTTTTCTTATAGAAGAATAAAGTAGCTCTGGGTTGCCCGGGTGGCTCTGACAGTTGAGCATCTGGCTTTTGGCTTCAGCTCCGGTCACCATCTCATGGGTCATGAGATTGAGCCCCACGTCGGGCTCTGCGCTCAAGGGGGAGTCTGCTTGAAGATTATCTCCTTCTGCCCCTCTGCTCATTCATACTTGCTCTCTCTCTCTCTCAAATACAGAGCGGGGAGCCGGGAAGCAGCTGGAGGCTGGGGCAGGAGGGTGCACAGAGGGGCCGGAAGGGGCAAAGATGGGGCTTGACTGACCATGGCAGTAAAAAGGAGGGGCTGAGTTAGAAAGACATGTGGACTGGGTCACAGAGAAAATCAAAGATAACTATTTCTGGCCTGGAAAAGTGATCCAAGGTCATTTTCATCCATGAAAACATTTAGTTAGAAAAGGAAATGAAAAGTAGACAGCTTTGTTTTTAATATGCTTAAGAACCTTTCTCCCCAGAGGAGGAGCCCTTTTGTCTGTTTTGCTGGTCAAATAATAAAGAGCATCTTCTCTAGTTCTCCAGTAGTTGGAAATACACAGGTGTCTCAGCAAATCTAAGTTACCATCAAGTTGCCTAATGGTGTGATATGCACCATTAATTAGTTCAGTTCCACCTAAGTAAGAAAAAATTAAACTATGACATGTTACCAATTTTCAGATGCATTCTAGTTCCATCAATTTAAAAGTGTGAAAAAGCGGTCTCTAAATCAGTGTTTCTCAATCTTTTTTTCTTGATTGCCTCCTCCAAGAGCCTCTTTAAGACATTTTTCCTGATGGTCTCCCATGAAATGTTACTGCCACAGTAAACTGCGTATCTCTATGTACTGTATGTAAATCTGTGTTTTACAAAGAAAAAGAATGGTTCCTCCTCACAACCCACCCCTGGGGGCGGTGGTATTCTCCATCTTTGAGGCAACAATACCAGGTTGAAAGTACACATTAAAATCCAAATGAGCAGCACCTGGCAGGCTCAGTTGGAGGAACATGCGACTGTTTGATGTCGGGATTGTGAGTTCGAGCCCCACATTAAGCACAGAGACTACTTAAAAATAAAATCTTTATTTTAAAAATGCAAATGAAATTACAATCAAGTTCATGTTTACAGATGCTTGACATTCCCTTCCCATTTCGCCTTTTTAAAAATTATATTTTTAATGTTTTATTAGATGGGAGTGTGCATGTGTGTGCATGTGTGTAGCCTGTTACCATTTGAAGTACCCTTGGTCCCAGACCAAATGTCAACATTCTTTAAAAAAGAGTAATTTGTGGTCTCAGTGGGGATCTTGCTTTAATATTAGAGTGAAGAGTAATTTGATTTGCCTTTCTGCTTCTTTCCAGAGCAGATACTCTCTGCATCTGCCAAATTCTCAAGTCTCAGACATTTGACAAGACTACAGGTAACTGTGTGGATAAAATACAGCAAGACAGCCTGCTGTAGGAACCTGCATAGAAACCAACGTGCAGGGACTTTCTAGTGTCCCTCCTTGGAGCCACCAAGGTGGGTGTCTGTCTGGAGAGGAAATGGTCTTTCTGGAGGCAGCCATACCTTTTCCTGCTCCCCGCCCTGTGCAAAGAAGGGGCTGTCCCATTCCCTCGGTTAGGCTCCCAGTCACACACACTCACAACCAAAAAAGGTGGTGCAGAAAATTTTTCAAATTTCTCTGAAACTGAGGTTGCTTCCCCCTTTTAAAAAGAGTCTATAATTTAGATCTATAAAAAGAATGTACTTAGCACTCAATAGTTCGGAGCTCTTACCACAATTCAACAGAATAGGAACATTTCACCAAGTTTCTATAAAAACTTTAACAAATTTCTTAAAGCATTCATAATTAAAGGCTCCCTGACACAGCAAGACAAGACGTTGAAAAGTACTCTATTTATACCAAGTTAAATGTTGATTCCCTTATAGTTCCCGGCATTTTCTGCAATCCTACAGAATATCAACAATCACATACCAGAACATCACAGTGTTCCCATTTTTTAAAATTAGTATTTGTGCTAGAAATTTTCAAAAAAATTAATAGCCATCCCTTTTATCAACCAGAAAGTGAACTATAGATACCAATTCTTCAGTCAGATTTCACACGTTCCCCGCAAATCAATTTCTAGTCCGTCTCTCTATCTAGCACTCTATGTAGAGGCACATCTTCATTCCCTTTCCAGCACCTACAGAAGTTCATGTGACATAGGCTAAGATTCTCTCTCCCTCCTCCTTGTACTTCAGTTAAAATGCTCAGTGATGCTTCAATTCCCAGAAAATTAAACTGACTTAATTAGGGCAGATGTCAAAATAATTAACAGGCCTCTACTAGATAAGTATGCTATTAAAAGCAATACAGCTGTAATTAAACTGAAGGTGTAATTTTTATAAAGGAGTCCTACATGTGTGTACAAGTGGAAGCAAATGAAATAACGTTATGCAAAAGATGTCACCACATGTGAATGTGACCTTCCCATAGAAAAGCTCACCTCAATACTAACAGTTCTGATTTTAAATAAAAATCATATGATCTCCCTGATATGAGGAAGTGGTGATGCAACATGAGGGCTTAAGTGGGTAAAAGAAGAATCAATGAAACAAGATGGAATTGGGAGGGAGACAAACCATAAGTGACTCTTAATCTCACAAAACAAACTGACGGTTGCTGGGGGAAGGGGGTTGGGAGAAGGGGGTGGGATTATGGACATTGGGGAGGGTATATGCTTTGGTGAGTGCTGTGAAGTGTGTAAACCTGGTGATTCACAGACCTGTACCCCTGGGGATAAAAATATATGTTTATAAAAAATAAAAAATTAAAAAAAAATATATATATATATAAACCTCTGCAGTATAAAATACACACACATACAACTTATATGGCCATATTATATTTTTTTAAATGTTAACATTCACAAATCTAAGATATAAAACAGAGAATACCTATAATAAGAATTTTGAACATCATAGAGTTTCATTCTTATAATTTCAGTTAGGTGAAAAAAGCTGTCAAGAGAGATACGGATACCCAAAAGAAAATGAAAACATTCATTCAAAAAGATACATGCACCCCTGTTTATTGCAGCAATATTTACAAGAGCCAGACATGGAAGCAACCTAAGTGTCCATTGACAGATAAATGAATAAGGAAGTATATATGTATATACATAGATAGAGATATGTATATGTATGTATGTATGTGTATGTGTGTGTGTATAGATATAGATATATATGTAGAGATAACATAATAAAAAAGAAAGAGACTTTGCCATTTGTGGCAACATGGATGGACCTAGAAGTTATGCTAAGTGAAATATGTTGGAAAGATAAATAACATACAATTTCACTTATATGTGGAATCGAAAAAAAAAAGAAAGAAAAAACAGAAACAGACCCATAAATACAGAGAACAAACTGGTGGTTGCCAGAGTGGAGGGGAATGAAGGGAGGGACAAAACGGGTGAAGGGGAGTGGGAGGTACAGCCCTCCAGTTATGGAATGAATAAATCACAGGAATAAAAGGCACAGCAGAGGGAATAGAGTCAATGGTATTATAATAGCATTTTATGGTGACAGATGGGAGCTGTGCTTGTGGTGAACAAAGAATAATGTATAAATTTGTCTGATCGCTGTGTTGTATACTTGAAACTCATATAACATTGTGAATCAACTATACTCAATTAAAAAGAGAAAGATACTGGGGTGCCTGGGTGGCTCAGTGGGTTAAGCCTCTGCCTTCGGCTCAGGTCATGATCTCAGGGTCCTGGGATGGAGCCCCGAATCAGGCTCTCTGCTTAGCAGGGAGCCTGCTTCCCTTCCTCTCTCTCTGCCTGCCTTTCTGGCTACTTGTGATCTCTATCTGTCAAATAAACAAACAAAATCTTTAAAAAAAAGAGAGAGAGAGAGAGATACTGAGTTGTAATGACAGTCTTGCATTTCTTCTTCCCCGAATTTGTCGATCCAACATGCGGAACACAGATAAGCTCTATGACTTGGTAATCATAAAATCAATTGACTAGAAAATAAGGTCAAATTAATTGGAGGAAAAATATGAATTTTTGTGACACAAAAACAAACTTTGAAAAAGAGCACACGAACATCTCCTACAGAACTTTGGTAGCTGTTACGGTCCCACTAGCTCTCAAGGTCCACCGTTATTTGAAATGTGCAAAATGCAGGCTTTTTCTCCGGCCTGGGCCATCTTTAACAAAACGAGCTGGAAAGGCAAAGTCGGAGTGTAGATGGACCCCAACCAGGACGGGCCAGCTCACCACCACCCCACCTCGACCTGATTAGAACTGAAAACCCTCTCCGATGAGCACATAAGACACCTTCCAAGCCCGACCCCCCACGTGGACCCCATCGGAGAGATAGGATGCCCTGCGCGCCAGGGCCCCATCCTGCTAAGAAACGGGAAGAGGAGGGGTGGCCGCGGCTCCGCGGGTGTGGACAGAGCCCTCATCCGACTCGGGGCCATGTGCAGCTCGGCGCCATCTCCCCGGGTCTCAGGCGAAACGCGGCTTCCCGGTGCCGCTCACATGTCAGCCAAGTACCGCCGCCTACTCAAATCTTAAACATAGAAACAAAGGCCTACAAAATGGTATTTTAATTTCTGTCAGAACCAAAGCCATGCTTGTCTGAATAAGTCAGTTACAGCAGCACTAGGCACTTGAAAAGAACAGTACAATCCCCAACACCTACTAGACAATTAGCATAAACTCCACAGAAACCCGTCATCGGACTCAAAATCGTGAGAGCAGCGCCACCCAGTGGCAGGACTAGATGCTGCGTGTGAGGAACTAGTCTCCATCCCCAAGTGGCCAGATAGGGCTCTGGTCACTCCAAAGACCCCAGTAGAAGATCTTGCACGTTGCTGGAAAATCTAAAATGTAATTTGATCCTCCTCAGAGTCTAACAATCAGGCTTAGAGAAAATGTTATTTCACATTTTCTGAGTAGCCAACACGAGGTTGCCAGATAAAATGCAGAATGTATATTCCGTGACATACTGGAAACATACTAAAAAAGTATTGGTGCATTTATCAAAAATTCAAATTTAACGAGGCATCCTGTATTTTTATTTGCTGAATCTGGCAACCTTAGGGCTCCCATCATCTGAAAGACCCCTGCCCCAGAAAGCACCCACCCCTAAGAGAGCAGATTCGTTTATATAACCTAGTCTTTACATAACCAAGTTCACTCAAAGAAACAGTTAACACGTGCAGCGAGCAAGCTCGCCAGCAAGACGCTGCCATCCAACCGCTAGCAATGGCAGGGAAGACACTCGGGTCCCTTATGCAAAAGACCGATAAGGAGTAGAGGACAAAATGGGGGGTCCAGACGGCTGGGTTGTAAAAGGAGAACATTAAATATCACAAGGGTGGAGGATGGTAGAAAGGAGGTCGGCAGATCTGGGGGGAGGGGTACCCACTAACAACCCCTGCCTCTTGACACCCGTTCAAGGCATTCCTGCCGGCCCGCAGACGGGCCTGTGGTGGTTGCCCCGCGTCCGCGAGCAGCCGCTGGATAAGGCAAGGCTAGGACAAGCCAGACCTCCACCGATTATTCACATCCAAGCAAAGCTTGCCTCAGAAAGGGGTTATTTAAATGGGTTGGTGTTCCAGTTTTCTCAAACAAAAAGACTTGTGTTGTTTTCCCAAAGACACTGACTGGTTTGGTTTCGCACGACTGGCTGCTGACGGCCCCCTGGCGTTCCAGGGAGGCCGCTGGGGCCGCACGCACCTTTGCAGTGAACCGCGATCGCCCCGTCCGTGTTCTCGCAGATGTTCAGGAACCTCCGCACGATGTTGTCGCTAGGCGTGCTGCCGTCTATGAAGAAGAGGTCGTAGTGCTCGAAGCCCGCGTCCGTGAAGCGCTTCGCCTCATAAATCTTTTTGTTCAGCCTCACGACTGCCGTCACGTTATGCTTTTTGAAATAAGGAAAGTAGGCTTCAGGGGCGTGAAGAGGATAGCCTGAAGGGAAAACGGAGCTGTGAGCAAAAGGCATGCGTTCCGCCTGACACACCCGGGAACACGACAAACGCTTCACGATCAAGTGTATGAATCTCACCAGGGCTCAGGAGGAACGGGCCTTTCCTGAGAGTAAGAGGTGGAAGCACAGTCCTAAAGCCGCAGTCTGAAGAGCTGTAAACACACACACACACACACACACACACACACACACACACACACACCACACTCACCCCACAGAAGGGTTTGAAAAAAAAACCTCTGAGTATTGGAAATTGCTCATGAAAAGCTGAAACCTCGACCCAGAGGATTCAAGTCCCAGGGACTTACACTCCTCCCAAGCCAAAACAAAGGCATTTCGGGGACACTCAAAGGTCAGAGGTGCCCAGGAGGCTGCTGGCATGATTCTTTGTGCCTTTCTTTCCACTTGACAAATATTTGTCAACTACAGTCAAAGACTTTTGCCAGGTAATTCGTTTAGATGTACAGTACAATCCCCCACAAAAGAGATGAACAATTACTGAGCACCTACCATGTATAAGTCACCATTGTATATCATTTCCTGTAATTCTCAAAACAGCCTGTTAAAGTAAGAATGGTAAACCCCATTTAACAGATGGAGAAACTAAACAAATTGAGTAATTTTTTTGTAGACATTCTCACTTGGGGCAGGGTGGGGGGGCACAGGGGGTCGGCCCCTAAACCGCCTTCCGCTTCCAGTGGATCCATCATTGTGTGAGTATTCCCCGGAGCTACAGAGTCCGCTGGGTTACAGACCTGTGACCTAGACTTGGCCAGTCAACTGAGGTGACTGCCGGGGTGGGGTGGGGGTAGGGGGTTGCTCTGGCCACTGCAGACCTGGCCAACAGCCCCAGGGATTCACAGGGGACTAATTTCTCAGTACCCCGATGGCCGCATCTGTAACGTATGCAGGGTTCACTGACTCAGGGCATACTGGGTGAGACAGTCTCATTCAGTACCCATTCATGATGGTGGCCCCCGAGTGTATGGGCGGCAGAAGCCCAGAAAGTTAACCAGCAATTTCCGCACTGTGCACTTGGCCGTATTTCCTACTGCCTCAGACTCTGCATATGCTGGTTATTTCCTATTTTCTCTCAGCAGCAAGCCAACCCTCCCATGCTGGAGCCGGGGTCTGCAGAGGACCTTTGTGGCTGGCTTGCATTATCAGTTCAACACACAGGAGGCCCAAAGCACGAATGGAGTGACCAGAGGTCAGAAGAAGGAGAAGGGGCTTCTGGGTGGGGGCCAGCAAGGCCTCAGCTACAGGTGACAGGAGCACCCAGAGCTTCTGGCTCAGCATGGCACTCCCAGTACCAATCTGCCCCACAGCTACCTGGTCTCCGCTCCTTAGTCCCCAGATGCACAGACTAGTTGGGTAGTTGGGTGGCATTCCCTTCAGGGCTCCCAATACCAGTCGGGCTCCCCTTCCAAGCCCCCTGATTCTGGTGACCTCACTTTCTACCTTTCTAAAGGCAGGAGCTCTTTCCTCCATAATATCCTGGATTCTTCAGTGTTGCCCTTTTCCTTTTTAGCCTCCTCTGTAACAAACCCCTTGTATTAAATTCCCTCTGTTTGAAATGGTGTGGTTTCTATTTCCTTGCCTGGACCCTACTGAGACACTATCTCCCTTGGATCCTGTTCCTTTTCTGGGCCTCATTCTCTAGTCTTCCCCTGTGGGCTGTGAGATCCCCAGCATCATTCCAATCAATGCCATTTTGGTTTATTTTACCAGAGTTGGTTCTGCTGCCTGCAACCAGGAGCCCTAACTGGTATACTTGGCCAAGGTCACACAATGGATGGAGACAGAATTGGAAGGCAGATCAAACTACTCCATGGCCCAGATACACAATTCTCATGGGCCATGCTGCTTCTAGGCAAATAGGTAATACAGAGCTTATTTTCAATCTTCTGTGTAGAAACAATAACTTACACACACACATTTAGAGAAAATGGATGCAGTTTTCTACTTGGAAAAAACAAGTCTGTTCTCCTACTTAACTCAAATTATTTTCCAGCTAAAGATTTACAGCCTAAAGGAGAAAAGAGCTGTGGTTGGTGATGTAGGAAACAAAGGCAAGAAGGAAATGTAGATAAAATTCAGTTTCCTTATAACCTGCAGCCCACTGACAAATACTTGAGACTGGCCAAGTAAGACATTCCTCCAGGAACTCCCAACTGTCTTAATGCTTTGCTAGAGGAGAAAACAACCTGAGGTAGACAATAGCTAGGCCTCCAGCATCCTATAAGTCTTTAACATACGAAAATCCTCTTGGAAACTTCCTTTCTCTTTACCTCCCCTAATTCCAAAGTATCTGATCAATTGCTCCTCACCATCCCGGGGCAGATCTTTCTGCCCACAGGTCCTGTTCCCCAGGTTATAGTAAAAATACCTCTTTGAACTGGAAACATTTCAAGAATTCCTTCTTTGCTGGTGGCTTATGGACCCCACTTCAAACCACATCAGCTGGCATAAGGAAATGAGCTTTTCTATCGTGTAAGAATGGGAAGGAGAGGGCTCATAAACACACAGAAGTCTTCCCCTGGTGTGGCTGATGAGCACTTCTGACCCTAGGTTCCTAGCATACCTGGCACCTCTGGGATGGCACCTGTCACCAGATGTGCTAATGGTTGGTTTGGTGTCTGTCCCCTCTCTTCCTCCACTAAGAGGAGGAGGAAGAAGTTTCTTCTTGTATATTAATCTCTCTCAGGAATAAATATACCTAAACCAACCATTAAGAGAAACTATGTGTTTATCTGGATTAAAAAAAACTGGACAGTTATTCAAATATAGCAATAGGACACTGGAATAATAACAATAATGATAATAATCATAACTAACATTTACTAAGCATTACTATATGCCCAGCACTAAATGAAGTGCCTCATATGGATCATCTCATTAAACCTTGCAATTACCCAGTTATTGTTGCCCAGAAAAGTAAACTAGCCCAGGTACACACAGCTAGTAAGAGATAGAGGAAGCATTTGGATCCTGGCATTCAGATTCCGGGTCCTGCGCTGGGGCCCATTTCAAGGAAGATCCAACCTGACTCTGTTAGGTCTCCAAACAGTGGAACGTTATATGAACATTAGGGGCTATGCTTCCTACAGTTGGTGAGCAGGTTTATTTAAAATCCTCAAAACTGTTCCAAGTGATTATAACTAACGACGATGACAATCTCCTATGACCTCTGGATAACTGTTTGCAGGCATTATCAATGCATTTGGGACTGGTTTTAGCAGCGTGCAGAGCAAGACAGAGCATTCATCAGCCCTTTCCTCCAGTCGGCCACTAGATGGCGCCCTGGCATCAGTAAAGCACCGGCAGAGCCCAAGAGCCGACCAAACAAGGAATTTCAGAGCGGGGTGATTTAAAATTCCTCTCTTCCTTGACCTTCATTTAAAGTTAGAACCCTGAAGAACAGCAGTCAAATGACTAGTCCACCCAGTCATTGTTAAACGTATAATTCTGCGGAGCCTCGGTGGCTCAATCCGTTAAGCATCTGCCCTCGGCTCAGGTCCTGGGATGGAATTCCCAGGATGGGCTCCCTGCTTAAGGGAGAGTCGGCTTCTGCCACCACCCTTTTGCCCCTCCCCTCCACAACCCCCATCTCCCCACAGCTCTTTCTCTCTCTCTCTCAAATAAATTTAAAAGAAAATTTTTTTTAAGCTAAAACGTCAAAGTGGGCAGGTAAATGTAGGAAGCAATAAAATACGTTTACTTAGACTCATTAATGAGAAAAATGTAATTAGAATATCTGTTAGTAAGCACCTATTATGTGCCTGACACTGTGCAAGACACTTCATCTAGTATCTCTGATCGTCACTAGATGCCTGGCTTGTACATCCTATTTCCCCTGTTTGACATACAAGGAAACTGATGCTCAGTGAAGTTGCAGAGCTCTGGGAAGTTCATGCAACCAGTAAGGGGCACAGTCAGGTTCCACTGCCCAAGCCCTGCACACCTGCTTCTCTAACTATATGACCAAGCTGAACGGGCTTCAGATTGTTGCCAGTCCCTGCCTCAGGCTGTCTTTCTCTGTGTGTGTGGTGTGTGTGTTTCTTTTTTTCAGTTATTTTTTTTTTTTTTTTTTTTAGTTTTGATATTTTATTTTATTTTATGTTATTTTATTTTTTTATTTCCAGCATAACAGTATTTCTTTTTAGAGAGGAGAAGGACGTTGCCACCTGAGAGTTTGGGGTATAGTTGGGAAAACCGGAGATCCAAAATGTGTTTCATTCTACTGCTTTATTATTCATGTATCAATTCAAATTTATTAAACCAAAAAAAGTTAGAGCCCTTCTCTTCCCCACCACCAAAAGAAGGGGACAAAGATGACTGTAACAAACTCTTATTCTTTGTTGACACAACACACACTTAAGACTCCTACAACACATTCTGCCCCGATCCTAGGATTTTAAGGCTTCTTTGGCTACATCCTAGCAACAGTTATTTGAGTGTTAATTTCTGTAAAATCTACCTTTTCTATTAACAAACCCTAACATGACTTTCAGCCTCCTCAAGAAACACAGTTTCTCAATTAAAAAAAAAAAAAAAGAAAGAAAGAAATAACAACAAAAACAAAACAAAACAGAACAAAAAACAGCATCGAGATTTCACTGTAATTGGATCAAGTCTATTAATTCCATCACAAAATTGTTTCAGACCTTTTTTCCCTCAACGTAAGAGGGCACAATAGATGCATAGGTGGAAAAAAAAGATGCCCATAGAGCAGCATCTTAGGTGTTTATTTCTAGATTATATAATTACAGGTGACTTTTTCTCCATATTGCTTAAATTTTCTATAGTGAACATATACTTCCTCTGCAGTAAGATGAAAAAGAACACCGAATTTGGAATCAAAGAAACCTGTGTTTGAACCCACATGCTGCCACTTTCTGGTTGTGTAAATCTGGGAAAGCGAGGTAACTCCTCTGATTCTCTACCTTCTCTTCCAAAAAATAACTCCTACCTCCCCTCAAGGGTGGTTCTGATTCTTAGAGAGATGATACATGTGCAAAAGTCTTATCAGTCCCATTCCTGACATATAAGCAAATGTAGCTATAACTATTTCCCAACATTATAATATGCAACCAAAAGGAATTTTTAAAGATTTTTGACAATTTGACTCTTAATCTTACAAAACAAACTGAGGGTTGCTGGGGGGAGGGGGGTTGGGAGAAGGGGGGGTGGGTTTATGGACATTGGGGAGGGTATGTTCTTTGGTGAGTGCTGTGAAGTGTGTAAACCTGGCGATTCTCAGACCTGTACCCCTGGGGATAAAAATACATGTTTATAAAAAAATTAAAAATTAAAAAAAAAAAGATTTTTGACAATTAAAAGGCACAATCTTCTGGTTATAAAAAAAAAAAACAAGACACATGGATGTAATATACAGCCAAAGGAATATAGTCACTAATAATGTAACAACTGTGCATTTTGACAGATGATAACTAGACTGAATCTGGGGACCATGTCCTAATGGAGAAAAATATCCGATCACTATATTGTACACCGAAAACTAATACAATACTGTAGGTCAGCTGCTCTTCCAAAAAAAAAAAAAAAAAAAGAACTGTCACACAAAATATTCACAGTCTTTTATCTACTGATCTGACTACTTAAGAATTTAGAGGGAAAAGGAGAGATACAAAGAAATGTATGAACATTTGCCAACCATGAAAAGTGAAAAACTGTAAACAGTGTAGATCTCATTCAAAAAGTAACAGCATTATGGCACATTACTGAATAATATACAAAGCAGTCATAGAAAAGTATAATGAAAATCAACATTTACTACCATGGAAAGAAGTCTGTGATATGTTAAGTGAAAAAAGCTGATATAAGATAGTAATCATTGGGCGCCTGGGTGGCTCTGCGGGTTAAATGGCTAACTCTTGATTTTGGCTCAGGTCATGATCTCAAGATCATAAGATCGAGCCCTGCGTGGGGCTGCGTGTACAGCAGGGAGCCTGCCTGAGATTCTCTCTCTCCCTCTTCATCTGCCCCTCCCCTCGTTCACATACACTCTCTCTCTCTAAAATACAAAATTTTCCTTAAAAAAGTAATCACAATGCTATGCTTATAAAGAAAGAAAGGTTATTTTTTTAAGTGTGTATGTGTGTGTATATTCACTGGAAGAGGAAAAAAATGTGTGCATGCAAATACAGAGAAGCAGGTGAAAAGAAAATTAAAACCCCCATAATCACACCACCAACTCTTAGCCCTAGAAAACTTGGGTAGAATTATAGGTCACCCTTATGTAGTTTTTATTAATTCATCTGCATTTTATTTTTTTAATATAAGCATGTATTAGCTCTCTAAAAAGGTTTTAAATGATTCTATAAGTTACACTTCTCACCTTCTCTTGAAAGAAAATGTTATAAATCACAGGAATCCTAAATGGCAAAATTCTTCCAACTTCATGACACAAACGCCCACCAACAAAGCCACGACTGAAACTAAACACCTTCTAAGATTTTCTGGGTCTGAGTCAGATCATTTTGCACAGAAGGCCAAAGGTAAATCAAATCAATTCTGTCTTTAAAGACCAAGTGCCAGAAAGCAGTTTCCTTAGGCACTTAACATGTTACTCATGACAACCCAATGTGACAGAGGTTAATCAATGTCTGGAATAAAATAAATTCATTAGCAGACTCATGAATGAGAAGATGTAATTCTGGCTTCAGTACACAGGCCTTCTACTTGGTAGCTTAACTCTCTAGACTTGCATCACCCATCACAGGGAATCCATGATTCAGAGTTCCCTGGAAGATACATCGTAGGCATGAAATAAGCAGCATATCTGTGGGAGCTCAAATAAATCAGCAAATCTGGATGCATGATTCACAATATACAATGGAACTATATTTTAGAATTAATCCTTAGGAAGATAATGGTGATAAAAGGAGAATAAATCTAAAGTTGGGATTTCAGATTATGTTCCCTAAAAGACTAATGTCCCAAATCTATGACCAGATAAAGAGCAACAAAAAAAAAAAGGGGGGGGGAGCTATTATGTTCATAGGTGAAATTTTTAAATTTTATGTACTCTTCCCATAAGTTGTTCTTAAACCTTTGGTGCCTATCATTACTTGTCTTCTAGGAATATTGGTAGATTGAAAAAAAATAGAAAATATTAATGGGAAAACTCACATAGCTGATTTTATTTCACTGTTTTGCTTTTTTTGTCTTCCTGAATATGTATGCCCCTGGCTATACATATAGCAGTGAGTAATTTAATTACTGGGAGCTAGAAAGTTGTTCTCATTGTCATAATGGAAATAAACAGATCAGTGTACTGGCAATGTTTAGGAGCCCAGCTCTGGGATGAAGAACCAGTTCCCCTTATTACTCTGGGCAAACTCCCTACTCATAAGCCTCAGTTTCTCCCTCTGCAAAATGGAGATACATGTACCTGTATCTCATAGAGGTGTGTATTAAATGAGACAATGTGTTGCTCAGATAGCAACTAGCGCATAGCAACTGCTCAATAAATGACGCCTATTATCATCACCCTTGTTATTGTTCTACATGATGTTCCCCAAAGAATACCTTAATGTAGCACTCTACCACCAAATAAATCTCAGAACCACTGAGAGAATTCAACAATCTATTTACTAGTTTGACCAGCTTGCTTCTCAGATTGTTCTTTGGTAACTGGGTCAGGTAAAGTGCCTATTTATGGCAATTTTAAAATTTTCTAGTTTTATTTATTTATTTATTTTTAGGGGTGTGTGTGTGTGTGTTTGTTTGTTTGTTTGTTTGTTTAATTTTACTCATGAGAGACAGAGAGAGGGAGAGGCAGAGGCAGAAGCAGGGAGCCCAATGCGGGACATGATCCCAGAATCCTGGGATCACGACCTGAGCTGAAGGCAGACACTTAACCAACTGAGCCACCCAGGTGCCCCCCAAATTTTCTAGTTCTAAAACAGGATTATAAATCCACCTACTAAACTGTAATATTTAACACACTAATTACTACAGCTCAATTTTTTTAATAAATAAATATTCTTTGGGGAATAGTATCAAAAGAAAGGATTATCTGAGGAAATTAAGAAATTGAACTGAAATAAATTTTTGGATGGCAAAGTAAAGAACAAACCTACCATTTTCAATTTTGCTTTTTGGATGTGGTCCACTAAATGCTAAAAATTTTCCTGGAACAATCCAGTTGAAGTCACCATTTTCAACTCGCTGGTAGAAATTTGTGAGAAAAGAGAAGAAAAATATTTTATAATTCTTACACAATTTAGGAAACCCTTACAAATAAAACTGCTTTTCATTCTATTAGTACTATTGGACATTCATGAAGGCAACGTTAAACAACTTAAAATAAAAACATGCATCTGATTCTCAAAGTGATATTTCAATCCTCTTTAGAAAAAGCTTTATTACCTAGACTGTTTGAAAAGTTTATAAAACCTTAAAGTGGCGGTACTTTGCTTAAAATAATTTTGTCTCCCGGCTATCCTGCAATGAAATGAAATAAAAACAAACATTGCTTATCCTCACAATAAATAAAGGGAGAGAAGATAAAAGGAAGTATCAGCACTTTCCATGAACATGGTAAACATATTTTAAAGAATGAAAAAAAATTATAAATATCAGGGTCATAATGAACACACTTCCTTTTTTCTGTTTTTTTTTTTTTTTTAAGGTCGCTACAGTTGTCAATGCTAATATTTCAACTGGGAAACAGAAGGAGGCAGGAGTGAAGAACAGAGGATCATCAGACCCTCGAGGTATACCACAAACAAGTCCACCACGGTCTCTGGCAGGGGCTACAAACTCAAACAGCTACACAGGCCAGGTGAGAGACATAAGTAAAGGCCGGTGGATCCTCAGCTCCGGCTAAAGAGTCGCCCTGCAGAAAAGGCTAACTGAAGGTGGCTGACCTGCTGAATGGGTTTTTATGTGAATCTCTCTATACCTCATGTTGACTATTTTAAGTTAAGTTTTTAAATAAAATGAAACCAAATGAAATACACCTGTGGGCCAACTTCGATCACCAGTTGTCAACCTCTGGTCTACATTCTCTATAGGATCCTCAGAAAAGGCTTGGAGACCAGGGAAGGGGCCCAGAATCCTCCCACTGCTCCATGATCTCCTCCATTTCCTTCTCTTCCTGATGTGCCTCTAAACCCATAGAACACTGGGGCAGGGCTGAAGACACCCAAGGTTTGCAGGGAAGTGGGGAACATCTGTGCAATGCCTTGTAAAACCTATGCATCACTTCTTCACATGAGCCTTCTTTAGCCCACCCACAACCCTCACCCCCATCCCACCACCAGGCCAGCTTCTAGTCTCCCATCTCCACCCTCCAGGCTCTCTAGCACTGCACAGATACCTCCACAGGCTGGGAAAGCAGTTCTCTTTACTGGGCCAAGACTATCCATTAGAAAAGCTTTCTCCTCCACCGCCACATGGCAAACACTTCAACGGCAAGACTAGGTACCAAATACAGTCCTCATTCTACTGTAAGAACTTCTGAGTATTTGTTAGATTAACTGGAGTAACACCATGACGGACACTGAAGCCTCTACTTTAATTACTTATGCTACTACTACCATTTCTAATTTTCATGAAAATCAAAACTTAGCTGTACAGTTTCTATGTTTAAAATGAGATGTTTCTTTTCAGTCATAAGAAGTTATAAATGAAACTTTAGTGACACTTTATAAATGTCTGAATTGCATTCATCTTAACTGTAATAAATGTAATATCTGCATAATACCAGAAATAAAATCTCAGAGCTACTGAGTGTTATGATTCCATATACCAAATTGTATCTCGGGCAAAACTATCTATTCATAACAATTTGAATAAAGAATCTAATATATAACTCTCTATGGTAATTAAACTTTTTCTTATTTAAAGAAAGCAGTCTCTAATGACCCAATACCCCTCCTTAAGTAATTAATATACTTAAAACACTATTTAAAAATTCCAAAATAAAGGTATGTTCTAATCACCAAAAGGCTAAAGGCAATTCTTTATGAACAGTAAAAGAAAACTGGTTTCTAATGTTCACTGTTTCTGTATCCTTGACCACAAAGTAAGCCTAGACAAATATATTGTGCTACATCCATTTATTTGGATTATAGAAGTTTGGTTAAACAGTAACCTTTTATAATCAATCATATGGAGAAAGACAGTGGACTTACTAAGCTACATCACTCACAAAACCAAAAGGTTTTGTAGGCAAATCTGCCTACCCAAAAAGGTAAACATTAGATAATATTGGACTACATTCAGTAGCTTGGATAAGGTTGATGGGGTAAACAATGAGATTTGGGTCTTAGATCCAAATCTGAAAAAAAACAAGAAAGTCACAGATTTCAACTGACTAATATAAGCTTACTTCGGTAAGCTTCCCAAATTAATATTTGTGCCTTCTCTCACAGTGAATTATACAAATGTCAATATTTATCAATAATAAAATAGTTAAGAGGACACAAATTGGTTTTCTAATTAAATACACACACACACTCTTCAAAGAAATCTAGGTCAGACAGGAACTGAAAGTACTTTCCAACCCTACCATATTTTACAAACATCTCAGCAAGGATGAGGCAAGAAGCCTCCTGCCTACCAAGGACTATGTAGGAAAACTGCACCTGTTCTTACTATAAGAAAATAAAATAAAAATAAAAGTCTGAATTCCTGAAACATATATATAAGTGTCAATATTCACTTTACTATGGATTCTTCAGCCTACAAAAGAGCAGTCGTACAACCAGATTTCTTTGAAATATCTAACTCTAGTGCTGCATTTAAAATAAAATTTTAGGGAAAAAAATCAAGTTTTCTTGCAAAGTAAATAAGTATTAAAACTGGAAAAATAACAAAGTAAACATAATTTGACTTGAAAACATAAATTTTTATAACATTTAAGAAATATATCTATGCTGGTAAGGCATGTCTCTGTTGTTACGGTCACAAATATATTTTTCAGTCCCAATACTGAAAATCACCTGGCATTTTACCATTGTAATAAACAGACAATAAAAGAGGAAAGACAGACCCTGAGGTCAACAATTACAGGATTGATTCCCTTTATCAACAGATATGCTTTCTAGGGCAACACGGACAAACAGTATTTAAGCACAATTCAACATTCCTTAAAACATTTGCTGAGCCTTTGTCTCAAAGACTATAACTTGGTGTCACACACAAAATAATAAAAAGTATTTTCTCTGTGCTCTTAAGGAGCCTGAAAGCAAGTGGGAGTGACAAAGAACAGTAATAATAACAGATGCAAATACATAGATAGCTCTGACTGTGTGCCAGGCTCTACTCTGTTATAGGCAACTCATTTCATGCACCAGCCCTATGAGGTGGGTGCTGTTAGCTCTACCTTGTACCCATTGCTATGGACGGAATGTTTGTGTCCCCTCAAAACTCATCTGTCAAAACCTAATCCCAGTATGATAATATTTGGAAGTGGGGCCTTTGGGGGGCAATGAGATCATAAGGATGGCGTCCTCAGGAATGGGATAGGCATCCTTATAGAAGAGAACCCAGAGAGCGCCTCTGCCTTTCTACCATGAGAAGACACACAGAGAATGAAGCCACAGAAGGAGGCCACCAGACACCGCATCTGCTGGTGCCCTGACCTTGGATTTGCCAGCTTCCAGAACTGTGAGAAATAACTGTTGTTTAATCCACCCGGTCTATGGTACTTTTGTTACACAAGCCAAGACTAAGATACCAATTTAAAAAAAAAAAAAAAAAAAAGTTGCATTACACTTTGAAAAGAGCTATAATAGAAGCATATAAGAGGTGTAATGATGGTACAAAACTATTTGAAAAATCAAAAAGGCAGAACTACAAAGTCTCCCTTTATTTGTTAAAAGGTACCTTCCTTATATTTCCCTAACTTCTGAAACAATAAAATAGTGTTGGTATAGTTGTATTACATAAATGCAAATATACTGCAGTAATTGGCATTTTATGTTCTCAAAGCAAAGTAAATATTTGAGTTATTTGGTTTAAATTAAAATGCCATGCCATCTGGCTTTAGATAATTAAACTCTAGATTATTAATTTAGATTCGCTTTGAGAGAGACAGTGTGGTGGAGGGAAAGAGGAGGGCCCTATGTGGATGACTGTTTCACCTCTGCTCACTCCAGCTGGGGTGGGGAGACATGTGTGGGAGAAACCCCTTAGGAGACTGCCCAGCAGCCCAGGCCAGTGATGCCTCTGCTGATGCAGACGCTGGCAGCAGGAACCCAGGGCACGTTTACAGGGACCACTGCTCAAGTTATGGCAATTTGAGGCCACAGGCACATATACGATTGTTGAAACTTGGAAGCAGGTGCCCTCACTCACAGCGAGCATGTTCAACAACAAACCAGAGCCCTAGGGAAGGGCAGCATTTCAGGTGGGCGAAGGAAGAGAACGTGCTTGCAAAGGAGACTTGAGAAAGATGGCCTGAGATGCAAGGAAGAGAAAAGTGGGGGATGGAACCTTAGAAGTTAGGGAAGGAAAGGGGGTGTCCGGAATTAGAGAGTGGCCACAGAACAAATCAAGTAGGAAGAAAATCAAACACGACCATCTGGTTTGCTGACTCTTCTATGGGCAAGGAAGTTTCATGAGACTCACAAAGGTAAAAACTAGACCATCATCCACTGACTGACTAATAACAGAGTCAAGGCTGCTCTCTTAAGAAGCTTGGACAGAAACCAAACAGCAATTAAAGAGGAAGGAAAAACCATGGGAAATTCTTAGGACAAGGTAGACCTCAAAACATTTTATAGAGTTAACCAACATGATCTTTGAACCAGGAATGGGCATAGTGGATCAGTAGGTGGGGCAATACTGGGTCCCTCTACATTAGTAGCTGCAGTGTCCAGGAAGGCGTTCTGCTCCCTTGAACTTGGAGCCTTTGAGTGGTATAATCAGTACTGCAGGATAGCTTCAGGAGATGCTTCTAAAAGCTCAGTTGTCAAATCCCTGTGGGAGGCATACTTCCAAGGTGCCTCCAGGTGGTGAGGACGTGCTCACCTACCTCCATTCTGGAGCTTGCTCAACTCCAGTCCTGTGGCAGGAATTCATGAGAAATAACAAGGGTGGAAACTGCCATGTTTCTAGTTCAGTAACCCATGAAGAAGAGGGCAGACCAAGCAAGCAACACCCATATTACACTCTAGTTTGGTAGACAAACTTTAATCCAAAGCAAAGCCTTGAAACATACCTCGGGTGTTCAACAGCAGTAACTCCTACTGGTGACCTGAGGTGGTGCATAGAGCAATGGGAGACCTAAGCTTCCTGCGTGAGGTATATACAGAAGGCTGACCTGAGGAGTCTATACCACCCAGTTTGACAATTTACTTATTAACTGCAGTGAAGGATGACATAGTCAAGCCGGGGACAGTCTCTGCTCATATATTAACCTAAACTGATGTTACAGAGATAGCCTAGTTGAAGACTATAATACCTAGCAATCTGTGTGGCACATAACAGGTTTAAAAAAAAACAAAAACAAAAAAACTCACTCTTGGGTGCCTGGGTACCTCAGTTCATTAAGCACCTGCCTTCAGCTCAGGTCATGATCTCATGGTTCTGGGATCGAGCCCCCCATCGGACTCCCTGCTCAGCGGGGAGCCTGCTTCTCCCCACGACTGCCCCTCCGCCCTCACTCGTACCCTCTTTCTCTCTCAAATAAATAAATAAAATCTTTAAAAACAAAAAAGAAAACAAAAACTCACTCCTGAAGCATAGATTGGCTGGTAAAGAAAGAAAGAAACATCATTTGAAGATGTTGTCTGCCATAGTCAGTACCTTCTTCCCCAGGAGTGGTACTACAAAATCAGAATGCATTCTTCATCAATAAGTCATGGTCACTTTCCACTGAAAAGGAGTTACCTCTAACAGATTATATCAAAGATCCTGGAAGGTGCTATACTTCTGTTTTCAGTATTCATTTAATCACTTATTTATTCTTTCATTCTACAAACATTTAATGAGTGCCCACTATAAGTATACTACACTACTGAGTACTTATTCATACGAAGATGAATAAAACATAGTTCCTGACCTCAAGGAGCCAGAGGGCAGAGAAGACACAGATGTGTAAACAGCATCAAGCAACACTGTGCGAGAAGTGCTCCCAAAGAGCTGGGAATGACTTAGACACATCTACGTAAATATGGTGGGCAGGAAAGGAGGGATGGTGGGCACGATGGGGAACCAGAGTGTGAAATGCTGCAGTCTGGGAAACTACGTGGTGTTGGGTCTGGGAAGGGAAGGAAAAAGGGCAAGAGTGGAGGGGAAGGAAAATCCCATGTCAAGAGGGCCTTTGGGACCGTATGAAGGAGTTTGCATTTCCTCCACAATTTCAGTTAGTGTGGAGCCCAGAGAGGACCCAATGCAGGAGACTGATATAATCAGACTCAATTTCTAAGACACTGACAGTAATATGGAAGAGACCCAAGAGTCAAGACCCACTCCCAGACATCCAGAATTGACCAACACTTTCTCATAAACAGTTCCCACGTGGGCTTGTTGTGATGTGGCTAAGATTATGTGAAGTCACCTTCTAGAATAGCAGTGCTCTTTTCCCAGAAGAACACCCAGTAGGTGGATAGCCAATAATAATGACTTATTAATTACTAGACTATTTCAGGAGCAAAATTTCCCACATTCAGTCTGCCATGGACAAAAGAGAAATTCTGTGTAGATAACTCATCTGATAAGCATGAAGATGGGGCTTGTGACAAAGGTCAGACATGATAACTTCTGCAAGAATATATGGATTCCAAGAGAGCAGATGATAAGAACAACGGGTCTAATCCCACACATGAAAAGATGATACTGTAGGGACCCTCTTGAGGAAAAGAGAAAAGAAAGAAAGTATTAGACCTAGCAAATATACTGAGAAAACAGGAGGTACTTAATAAACATCTGTTCAATAAACAAACTGAAAAGTTATCAATTGAGGCCATAAAGAGTGTAATACAGCTTCCTGACCCTCACATAACAAAGGTTGATCTGTACATCATTATTTCTGTTGGACAAAGCTTTCCACCCAGTGAAACACGATGGATTTGCCTGGGCAGGGACCAGGGCAGCCAGAGGCCCCAGGCCAGTCATCGACAGCTGTGAGCTATAATCACAGGGTGCTGAGCAAATATTATCCTTTTCCACGTGCGCCTTGATGAGAGAAACAAGAGAAGGCCCCGTACTGTGTCTCCACACTCAAGCAGGCAGTAACCCGTCGGTCCGGCACCCGGCCTGCGGTAACCAGGGGCAACTCTAACCGCACCCATCAAGTAACCACTGGTAAAGTGGCCCCGGGTTGGCAGCTTGTGAAAGCAAAGTGTCAAGTCAATAATTCTGGGAACTATCCTCACACTGACAATGCTACTTCACAGAAAGCACTTTTTTTTTCTTTTCTCAAAAAAGGAATGATTCACATGGGGGGAAAAAAGATAGTGGAAGATATAAAATAAGTCCAAGCATGACGTAACTTCTTCATTTTTGAAGCAGGCATTACGTAAACTTGAAACTCCATCTAATCCCCAAGAGTATTTAAGGCAACTTCTTGCAATTACATGGGCCAAATTCTGGATGGGGTAATAAATGAGGACGCATCTCCACATGCTGCCCCTAAAGCTTGTTTCTTTGCCCCTCTCTGCTCCTCCCCTCTCCCGGGGACAGGATGCTGCTCTGGGAGTCTGTGTGTGGCCAACACAGAGACATCATCAAAGACGGCAGACTTCCAGTCAATAGTATAAAGCCCCTCAGAGACATCCAAATAACAAACAAAAGACACAACTTCAAGCTCTCTTTGAGGAATAATACTTAAAATAATGCCTAAGAGCAGCACCATTCATTTTCGGCAAGGTAAGGATAGTTCCCCCAAAAAGAGTTTAAAAAAGTCTGACAGAAGGCGGACTCTGTGTATGGATGCTACTGCAGGACCTCAAAAGCAGAATATTATCCTACACGAGCAATTGCCATATAGAGTTATGTGAGGAGCTGTACCCTCACATACAGCTCCTCACATACCAACAGAAACATAATTTCAATATTCAAGCTCTTTCATCTTCACTGCTGTTCCCATGGGCCAAAGGTCTATTTCCACTTTTCAAGTAAACCCATGAATGGCCATGTTTCACAGGAGTGACTGCTCTCTCAGTTCTTTGAAAATACCTTGAGATAGGGGGCGACTGGGTGACTCAGTTGGTTAAGCAACTGCCTTCAGCTCAGGTCATGATCCTAGAGTCCCAGGATCGAGTCCCTCATGGGGATCCCTGCTCCATGGGGAACCTGCTTCTCCCTCTGACCCTCCCTTCATCATGCTCTCTCATTCTCTCTCTCAAATAAATAAACAAAATCTTTAAAAAAAAAAAAAGAAAAAGAAAATACCTGGAGAAACCTGTTGGAAGAGTATGATTGTTTGGACACTGATTCTTAGGGCAAGTTTTGGGGCTATCTTCTTGCAGTTACTTTATGGGACCTTCGTGGCATAGCTGTCAGAATCACATCTATTTGATCAGCCCCAAGGTAAAGAATGCACAGTTCAACGGCGTGGTAAAGAACCTGAGAGACCACATTTTGGAAGATACTTTTGTTCATCAATAATTAATGGGCCATTCTGCAAGTCCCATGAAAATAGAGCCAAGAGTCTGAGATATCTTAACCAAACCCCTCTAAATATGGCAGGGTTTTAACTCTTATGTGAATAATTAGATCACCTAAAGCAAGACCATATAACTTGTTCTATTTATCCCAGGCTTCATGTCATTCTGAGGGACTCCAATAGTTCATGGTCAAGACCGTCCCCACAGAATCTGCCTCTAGGTACATGTAGCTACTGAGCACTTGAAATGTGACTAGTCCAGGGGCACCTGGTGGCTTTGCTGGTTAAGCTTCTAACTAATGATCTCATCTCAGTCTTGATTTCAGGGTCATGAGTTCAAGCCCCACACTGGGCTCTATACTGGGTGTGGAGCCTACTTTAAAAAAAAAAAAAAAAGTGACTAGTCCAAACTGAGATGTGCCATAGAGCAAACTACATGCTGAGATTTGAAGGCTTAGTTCAAAAATAAAAATGTAAAATACTTCATTAATAATTTTTATACTGATTACATGTTGAAATTATATTTTGGGAATATTGGATTAAATATAATATATTAAAATTAATTTTATCATTTCTTTTTACTTTTTCTAAATGTGGCTACCCTTATGTTTAAAGTATCTATAATTCTCATTATATTTCTATTGGACAGCACTGCTCTAGACCCATGAATCACAGGAGGAAAATGGATATAACCCTTTGCAGAATGGCTGGAGATTTACCTGTAGACTTCATAAAGTGAGTATTTCTTATGTTCTGCTGATCTTGTCATTAGCAACGTTTGGCATTCTTATCATAAAACTGCCCTTCAGTCTCACACAGAGATGCAGTCTCATTAATATAGGCTTCTTCTTGAGCCAAATTATATATTAAATGTAGTTCCGTCAAGAAGTGTCTTGGAAAAAGTTCATCCTGAACGTTCCCCACTAATCCAAGACTTACAGTCTCCTAATTCGCTGTCAATGATAAAACTTTACTTTGAAAACCACAATGTCTCCATTGGAATACCGACTTTGTTGGAAAACACAAAATATATGTGTCTCTAGCTATCCCACAAGTTCACCCATTGTCCAAACTCACTAAGGCAGGTGAGAGAAGAGCGAGCAAAATTATGACAAGTATCAGGCCCACAGACTGTCGGGAACAGAGTTCCTTTATTTATTCATTAAGTAGCATTTATGACATGCTCCCTCCCCAAAAAGCATACTTCTCTTTGTGATTTTCTTTTCCTGGGCTTTATGATAGAATGGATATATCATTCTCAGAAAGGAAGTAATTTGACAGAAAACTTTTCAAATGTTCACCAACTGCCTCCTGCCTCCCATTATTATCTGGGTGGTGGTTGTTGTTGTTACGGTTGTTTGTTTACTCAGGCGAGGGTGTGACCACATTCTTAACAGACTTTTTTTTTTTAAGTTGGCCAGTTGGTTGGTTTACAAGAATTAAACTCTACTGTCTCAGGTTTTTCAACAGCTTTTCCAACTACCTCTCAACATCCACATTAAGGTTTTAAAAAAGATGAAGGAATAAGTAAAATGCCAACTAATTTTTTCTTTTTATTGTGGTATTGTTCCTTCCTCCTCCTCTTGAGTGTCCACCCCAGTATCTCCTTTAATGGAAATGGACTTCGCATTTTGCCATATCATTTTCTCCATGCTCATATACATGGAGTATGAAACATCTAATTTGGAAGTCCACTTTAAGAAAAGAATACAGGGGCACCTGGGTGGCTCAGTTGGTTGGATGACTGCCTTCGGCTCAGGTCATGATCCTGGAGTCCCAGGATCGAGTCCCATATCAGGCTCCCAGCTCCATGGGGAGTCTGCTTCTCCCTCTGACTTTCTCCTCGCTCATGTTCTCACTCACTGTCTCTCTCTTAAATAAATAAATAAAATCTTTAAAAAAAAAAAAAAAGAAAGAAAAGAAAAGAATACAAAATTATGAATACAAAATTAGGTATAGGACCTTAAAAAATGCCCACACAAGTGTGGGGGGGGGGTCCTCTAAAATTTCAGTTTTATTAGCGTCACAGGAAATCAGCTCTGCTAATATAATACAGATATACATATATGGGTTAAATGGGATCTCATTACTGTTAATTAAAAGAGGGGATTATATTATGAGCACTTATCGGTATCTTTTCTTCTAAACAATGTATTATAGAAATCATTCCAAGACAAGTCGTACAGCTCAAATTCACTTTTTCACATCAGCACATAACATTCCATGGTGTGTATGAACTATAAATCATTCAATCTTCCCTTATGAGTGCACAGTCTCTGTTTCTAGCTGTGGGTGGGGGTGGGGTTTGATGGGGGGATTCTTTTGCTGCTACTAAAAATGCCATGACAACCATGCTTTTATGGTAAAAAAAAAAATTCAAGATTTTTAATAAATTGTACTACCATTTATTAATTTGAGGAGAAATAGCAGTTTTATGATATTAAACCTTTCTATCCAAGTATTCAGTATGTATTTTTCCACTTAGTCATGTCCTATCCACAAGGAATTTGCAATCCAGTAAGAAAAATAAAAACAAGACACAGGAAACATGGAAAGTACAAATTGTAACCCATGAAACTGAAGGGAGAAAATACTCAAGAGAGTAATGCTCTGTCTGTAGATGTGACCCACACAAAACAGAGGAGAGGAAATGCTAGAGGGGATGGGCATGTGGCAGAAAGGAAGCTCAGCCAGGACACGGGGACACTCGGGGAGCAGTGAGCACGCAGCTCTGTGGGGCTGGCATGCAAACGGCGCCCGGTAAGCAAACAGGAGACAAGGCTCTCGAGGTGGGCTGGAGCCCATCCATGCTAAGAATGCCAGCACAGGGGAGTTCACCCCCATTTCTGCAGAGCAATGCAGTCTGGGGCCAAGAATGATGAGAGTTCTGTTCTAAGATCACTCAAGTCACGCGGGTGAAAGACAGACCAACAGGAGAAGAAGGACCCGTGCTCGTTAGAGAGTGCTTCTCATAGTCCACAAGAGAGGGCACCACACCTGAGCCAGAGGGAAGGAAGGGAGAACAGAGAGCACAGGGAAGATGAAACACACACCAGGAATTCAAATACTGGTTCGATTTGGGAGGGAAAGAGGAGCATTCCTGTTCTTGAGCCTGGGTGAACTGCAGGATAGGTGGTACCATTAATACAGACGAATGAAGCAGAAGACCATAGTGGAGTGAAAGATGGTCAGTTTCTTCTCAGACTGGTTAAGTTTAACTTGTAAACAGGATATCCAAACAGAGATCCTGAACTAGAGTGCAAAGGGGGAAGAGCTGCCCTCTCTCACTAAGAGTAGTGATACATTTCACAAGTCGTCTGGAGAACCCCAACAGGTGAGTTCACCTCCATAGAATGTTGGGCCTACTTGAATTCTACAGGCTTCTCATCTTCCAGAAAAGCTGTTTCTTCAACATCTCCTTATACAGCAACCTAGCTGGGACAGCCCTTGCCTAAACTCTGCATCACTGAACAGGCAAGACAATATTCAAAACCACCGTGATGCAATGGGGAAAAAACTTCAGCCAATTCGTAGAACTAGGTAAATTCAGCCATA
This sequence comes from Mustela erminea, assembly GCF_009829155.1. Lineage (NCBI taxonomy): Eukaryota > Metazoa > Chordata > Mammalia > Carnivora > Mustelidae > Mustela > Mustela erminea. The sequence goes on from NC_045623.1 coordinate 24,351,040, forward strand.
TTTAAAAATTAAATTTATGCAGTCAAAAAATATTACAATATAACAAAAATACTACAAGTAAAGTTTTGTTTTAAACAGAATCTGAATTTTTAAAATAACAGTAACTCAGTTTCTCTATCAAACTATATTTTGAAATTATTTTTTCTTATAAATTAAATGTGCAAAGTAATTGTTAACGGAAGTTTAGTGAAAGGACATTATAGATAATAGTCCTTTTCCCAAACTAAACATTTTCCCAAACTAAAATTCTGGTATTCCTGGTTCAAAGGCAATAACCAAAGCTGAAAGGACAAAACTGACAGCTATAGAAAACTCCCAGAATGCTTCTAGTGTAGAAGCCACGCAATTGGCAATACCTGAGTGTTGGGGCCAGGGAGGGAACGGGGCGGGGGAGTGGAGCACAGGAGATTTTAATTAAATGAAATTATATCTTGTAAAAAATTAAAATGTACAAACCTCATAATGTTCATACTCATCCACATCAAATGTCTCAAAGTCAAAAAATCCATGTTGTAATCCCTAGAAGTAGAATTTGAATTAGTTTTTCCACACCAAATTGGTAAGTCCTCTAGTCATTCCTAGAATTCCTACTCACAAATGATTCTTACTAATCTGAAGTTTGAAAAGCTTGAAACCTTTCATTTAAAATGCATATCTAGAAATCACCTTCTAACATTGGTATTGAGACTTTCTCACAAGTGGGACTTAACACTTAGAAAAGCATGAATATTTGTCCTGCAAAATATATCTAGAGTCCTTATTTACATTAGTTTTGTATATAGTAAATTAATTATGTATATAAAATGGAACATATTAGCAAACCTAGAGTTAAAACCTATTGGGAACCAGGTAATTAATTCATATCAAACAATGATAGGATATATAACAGTAACTTTTCAGATAGGAAAAGAAAAATCAATTATTCTTGGGAGGTTTTGTTTTCCTTTGATCATTAATGAGATACTTAGCAAAAAGGGCATTTTTACTTCATAGGCCCTTCTTTGTTCCTAAAACTTCTCGAGAGCATTTGTTTTATGGTCATAGTTACTGACAGAATAAAAGTGTACTTGTCTGCTCTTACAATTTAGAGGAAGAGCTGGTACTTTTTAACAACACAAAGAACACATTCATTACTCTTTTTTATAACTAATGATTTAGAACTTTTAAAAACTATCTAGCTTGCTCAGATACAATATTTTGAAGAGGACAGTCTTTTATTTTATAAATCATGAAGCTGTACAGAGTGTAATAGAATACAAAACCACTGTTACTTTTAAAAGTTACATATTCGAACCATTAAAAATTGAAGAAACTATGAAGCCAAGCTCCAGGACATCTATCTTCAAAAATATGTTCGAGACCAGCATTTTCTAAATGCAGAACACAGGGTGCTTGGGTGGCTCAGTGGGTTAAGCCCCTGCCTTCAGCTCAGGTCATGATCTCAGAGTCCTGGGATCGAGCCCCTCATCGGGCTGTCTGCTCAGCAGGGAGCCTGCTTCCCCCTCTCTCTCTGCCTACCTCTCTGCCTACTTGTGATCTCTGTCTGTCAAATAAATAAATAAAATATTTTTTTTTAAAAATGCAGAACACAAATCACCTGCAAAAGAAGCACCTCAGTAATTTAGATTTAAAATATAGAGTCCTAAACCCCATATCCCAGGACTATTAAATGTGATTCTCTGGGGGTAGGATCAACATGCTAATATGCCTTCTAGGTGATTCTTATAAATGATAGATCCTGACACTGCTGAGTTAGTCAACCCCTACTATTATAAGCCAAGCAAGTTATTTCAATTATCTCACCTTTAAATACAGCAACTTAGTAGATCCATCTGTACCATTCCCGGGAAAGAAGTGAGAAAAACAGAGCCAGGACTATAACCTTCCTTCCTTATTTCTTCATCGGAAGTGTGTGTTTGCTTATGTTTCTGTGTGTAGTTCACACCCAGGTAAAACCATGCTTATGATGATGCCAATGCAACAAAATCAGAAAGATATGCTTCCAAACAAGGCAAAAATGCAGCCATACTCTGTCTACACTCTTAGGAATATGGTCCTCACTGCCATGCAACTGCCCACAACACAGGGCTTTATGTAAGTGTGGAGGGGGATAATGTGTCTCAGTTGCTTAAGGAAATGTTGAATATCTGTCAGATCTTCTAAAATCTCATCTACGTTTGGGTAAAAAAAAGCCCCAGCTCTTGATGAAACAACAAATTTACAGAAGACCTTATCCATGAACAAAGTCACACCTTTCCTCTCTAACAGGAAGGATGTCATAAATTTCTATACCCAGTTACCAAGTTACCATAATAGGCGGGGATATTCCAATGTGAACTCTTTCTGAACTTCATACATTTATTAAAAAAAACAGCCTGTACCAGGTGGCAGAGTAGGCAAAATAATAACAACAACAATAACAATAAATAAATTACATTCCCCCCCCACCTCGGGCTAACTTTTTTAATCCTATAGTTGTGGATTACATATTGAATTATCTCTCCATACATGTTCTTAACTTGTGCTACTAGAAGTCTAGGATGGAGACACTACTTATGGCGGGGGGGCTACAGTATGCTGACAGTCTTTAAATGGAAAGAAAAATACTTGAAACTATCTTAAACTTTCAGAGTTTAAATTCATTTTTAAATGAAATATCTAAGTCAAAAACAAACATACATAACAGTAGCATACCGATCATACGAATTTTCTCAATTTAAAATGTAACAAAATCAGTCTTACATCAGAAAAGAAACTAGAACAAGAATCATTCTCCTGGTGTATCTATAGTCCATAATGACCCTTGCCCACGGGCTATGCAACATGTACATTCCTGAGTGATACATCATGGCTATATGTTCAAGATGGAATGATGTACTTTGAAACTTCATTAGAATTTCACACTATAGGGGCACCTGGGTGGCTCAGTGAGTTAAGTGTCTGCCTTCGGCTCAGGTCATGATCCCAGGGTCCTAGGATGGAGGTCTGCATGGGCTCCCTGCTCAGTAGGGAGTCTGCTTCTCACTCTGACCCTCTCCCTGCTCATGCTCTCTCTCTCTCAAATAAATAAATAAAATCTTTAAAAAATATTTTTAAAAAGAACTTCACAGGATAGCATGCATGACTTCTCAGTAAATCAATGCTTCTAGAACATGTTCTAAAAGTTCTCAAAAATATTTTGGATTCACTTCTCCATCATACATATGAATAACTAATCTATGCCTCCAAACTACAAAGTGCATCAAATACCCCAGAGTGTCAAACACAGACTGCCCGGCCCCACTCCCATAATTTATGGTTCCGTCAGTCTCGGAGGACGGCTGAGAATTTGCATCTCTAGCGAGCCCCACATTTTGACAAACCGTTGATTTATAAGATGCCCTGATGGGATGTTAGAAAGCTCCAAATTGATAAAGAAATGTGAGTTAGAATTAGCCCTGCTAATAGCTCCCTGTAGCCCTAAGAATGGCTTAACCTCCCTGGGGTTGTTTCCTCATCTATAATAATGAGATAATAATATCTGGCCTACTTACTACTGTAACAATATCCAGGTAGGAAACCAACATGGAAATGTTCCCCTCCACACTAACAGAGGTGTGCAGTGGCTTCCTCTCTCTCCCACACCAAGTGCTGGCTTCATAAGGAAGCTGACCCAGTGACAAAGCAATGTCACAGGCACAGAGACAGACACAAGTCATACAATTGCCGGGGAAGAGAAATAATTTAAATAAGGAAGGGAAACCCCCTCTAATTCAATCAGGAGTTACAGAGTTACCCCAGACACCCTTCAATTTGCCCGATGGTCTGTATTTTACACATCAATCATTCCATCAAGAAGTGGAAAGCCTTTTGCTAACTGCCTGTCTTCTCTCCAGTGACAAGCAAGGATACTGACATTATTCCTTTTTCATATTTTGAAACATCTGCACCAACTATAGAAAGGAGAATTATTATTACCTTTCTGATTCCCTGCAAACAGTCGAGGATGGTGAGATTATAAGTGCAATTTCCAAAGGAAGCATCCCTATAAACACACACAAAAAAGAAACGACACTAAAAATGTACATTCAGAATATTCAAATAATAACAAAAGTCAACTGAAGACTGCTTGTTTGGTTTCACAGCTTTCATTAATTTAATTAATGGTAAATTAATGTAACACATCAGATCCTACTAGTTAACTACCCCTACAGCTTAACTGAAGCATTTCTGAAATTGCTTTAATCCAATAGGCAGAATTAAGAAAACTAGATCGAAAAGCCTGAGCTCTGTAGTCAGGTTGCCTTTGTTCAAATTCCAACTCTGCCTCATACTGCCTGGGACTGTGAGAAAGTTAATTTTACCTCTGTGAGTTTCCCATCTCTGAAATGATGTTACTGATAGTAACTACCATTCATAGGATTGTTGTCAGAATGCATTTACTAAATATAAAGTCCTCCATATAAGAGCCTAGCATACAGGAAGCCCCTAATAAATGTTATGACTCTCCTTGATATTACTAACAGTGAACTGGACTGTTTCACTAAGGAAAAGATTCAGAGTCACTAAAGGTATTCATACAGAGGAACAACCACCCATCAGGAATATAGTAAATACGAGCATAAATACGTAAGGAGGACAACGCAGGCAGGTCAGCAGAAGCTAGCTGTTATTTTCATGGATTAAATGCCACCCCTCCATCCACGCCCCACCTCCCCCCCAACGAAACACTATGGAAAATGCAGTCATGCTTCCAAACAATCTCCCCTCAGGATCCATGGGAGCTTCTAATGCACCATGAAGTATTGTATCAAAAGGATTAGGAATCTATTGCACCGAAAATTGAGTACTTCATACTTTATTTAAGTTTTTAGAGCAACTTAGCAGACTTGCTTTAGGCAACATAAAACTGAAGTATCAAGTTCAGGTCAGTTAAGCAAGAACTGGCACTGGAGCTTTAACACTAGCGGTGTTCCAAGGTGTCCAAGGCAAGAAACTTGACCTCAAGGCTCTGTGTCTCTGCCCAGCCCCCACTGCTGACCCAGAGGAACAGAGCTATCAGGGAGGGATCTGCCAATGACAAAGTCAAATGTACCACACAAAGTCAGTCCAAGGGCAGCAGTGGGGAAGGTGCGAGGTGATGATGTCCATGGGGAGAAAATGACCCTGAAGGGTTTTAACATAATTAGCATAAAATATAACATAAATAATTAACATAAAACTGAGTTTTATATCACAACCATCCTAGGGAACTTAACCCTATGACTGCTTCAACATCACTGGGTTTCAGCATCCTGACAACCTCATATAAAAACAGTAAGTTAGCAAAGCGACTTAACAGAAATGCTTAAGTCCTGAAACTTCGTTAACCTAAAGAAATAGAAAGGGTTATTCTTGATAAGTAAATCTGATTTCGAGACTTCTTTTTTCAATGCCATCTGAACTCATGGGTCAGTGAAAATCAAAACAGCCTCTTTTCCAAATACCTTGTAAAGACATAAACCACATATTAAGAAGCAAATTTTAATGGACAAAAACAGAAAAAGGTATAGCTGGACATCCAAGATAAAATGGTTTATATTAATAATCACATATTCCTTTGTAGGCACTTGTCTCTTTGGGACAGGGTTCAGAATCTTTTGTGTGTCATGAACCCCTTAGCAATCTGATAAAGCCTGTGAACCCCTTTTCTCAGAATAGTGTTTTTAAAGACATAAAATAAAATATAAATGAATACCAGAAAACTAATACAGTCAAATTTATCAAAATATAAAAAACTTACAATACCATAATATTTACTTAATAATTTACTTATTTTATTAATATATAATAAGATCTAGTAGATCTACTAATGACTCTAATTTTAAAGAATGAATGAACATAAATTAGATATGTGAAATATATAAGATGTAGGCAAAAACTGTAATGGGATGTAAGAATATCTGTAATTTCTATTGTGATAGTCATTCATATTGCTAATACTACTATAGTTTATTTCTAATATTTATAATTGAATGTAACCTTATCAGTTATAAGATTAATGAAAACAAAGACACTTTTCTGGCCATACAAATTCAGCAACTCTCTAAATTTTCTCCACAGACCTAAGATTAGAAATGACTGCTTTGAGAAAGACAACTATCATATGATCTCCCTGATATGAGGAAGTGGTGATGCAACATGGGGGCTTAAGTGGGTAGGAGAAGAATAAATGAAACAAGATGGGATTGGGAGGGAGACAAAGCATAAGTGACTCTTAATCTCTTAATCTCACAAAACAAACTGAGGGCTGCTGGGGGGAGGGGGTTGGGAGAAGGGGGTGGGTTATGGACATTGGGGAGGGTATGTGCTGTGAAGTGTGTAAACCTGGCGATTCACAGACCTGTACCCCTGGGGATAAAAATATATGTTTATAAAAAATAAAAAATTAAAAAAAAAAAGAAATGACTGCTTTATGGGATGTGTGGATGGCTCAGTGGGTTAACCTTCAGCTCAGGTCATAATCTCAGGGTCCTGGGATCAAGCCCCGCATCTGGCTCTCTGCTTGGTGGGGAGCCTGCTTTCCCACCCCCTCTCTCTGCCTGCTTCTTTGCCTACTTGTGATCTCTGTCAAATAAATGAACAAAATCTTAATAAATAAATAAATAATAAGAATAAAAATGTTTTAGTGAAGAATAGGAAAAAAAACCACTTCTCTTTATTTAAAAGAGTAAAACAATTTTAGGAATTGGAGGTACTCCTTATTCTCTGAAATATATTTTCCTATGCCTAGAGTCACCTAAATAAATTCACATGTATCAATCATCAGAAAAAGAAATGATTATAAATAAATCACCCAGTCTTTCTGTCTGCAAAGTTTGGTGAGACAATCATGACATCTCCTGTCCTATCCCAGCCACAGTTTTTCCCAGGGCCTGAAAAGAGAGCTCTAGTGGGGCGCCTGGGTGGCTCAATGGGTTAAGCCGCTGCCTTCGGCTCAGGTCATGATCTCGGGGTCCTGGGATCGAGTCCCGCATCGGGCTCTCTGCTCAGCAGGGAGCCTGCTTCCCTCTCTCTCTCTCTGCCTGCTTCTCTATCTACTTGTGATTTCTCTCTGTCAAATAAATAAATAAAATCTTTAAAAAAAAAAAAAAAAAAAAAGAGAGAGCTCTAGTGACCTGATGATCAAATCTGCAGACCAGAGAGAGGAGGGCCAGTTAAACATGCCATGGCACAGAATCAGGACACAAAGCAGTCACAGCTGGCTGGAAAGGCAGGGAGAAATTTACAGCTTGACATATAATAAGTGCTGCAATAAAATGAGGTCACATTCTCAGAAAAGGGGAAAGGAGATGAAACACCAAAGGAGGTTATACCCATTACTCAAGGTAATTAATCCTCATGAAGGGCACAGGAAGACAATAGGTTCCCAAAACCTGCCCCCGTAACAAGCAAGAGAAAAGGCTAATTAGTAGAACCCACCTCCTACTTAGTCAAAGGAAAGTAACCATAAAAGTGAAGGGATACAAAAACGGGTTACATGTCCTCTGGTGGAAAGAAAAAAAAAGAAAGAGAGAGAGAGAAAGAGAAGGTAAGGTGAGTCTGAGTGGCTCAGTAGTTAAGCGGCTACCTTCGGCTCAGGTCATGCTCCCAGGGTCCTGGGATCAGGCCCCGCATGGGACTCCCGGCTCAGTGGGGACCATGCTTCTCCCTCTCCCTCTGCCTGCTGCTCCCCCTGCTTGTGCTCTGTGTCAAATAAATAAATAAAATCTTTAAAAAGAAGAGAGAGAGAAGGTAGAGGTGGCAGATTGGACACAAATATCTATCAAAACCACACTAAAGAGAGAATTTTGAAAGGCTTTTAAAAAATGGAATCCAACACATTCAGAAGAGAGTGGAAAGTAGCAATAAGATCCCAAAAGCTGGAAATCAGAGAAATGAGTGGTGATAAATTACAAAACAAAGAAAACTGAATGTTAAGGTGCCAGTGAAAAAGAGAATCAACCCAACGAATACCAGAAACTTCCCCAAAGGCTCAGGAATTGGCAGCACTGGGTCCTCTGGGGAGTGAGAATGAAGGAAATGATGGAAATAAGATTAAAGTCCATTTCAGAAGAAGAGAAGTTTTATTCTATAAAAGAAACATTATCTCCCATTTGATAAATGAGTTCTTCCATGCTAATTTCTCTCAATCCCCTAATATAGTCAAGACCATCTGAAAATAGAATGGTTGGCCCTGGAAGACAGCAGGATTCCTGCCCCCATGCAATGTTCAAGTTTGAATCAGAGGACTGCTTCAGGATTATTTTTCGCCTACTTTGTTGTATGAAATGGAGATCCAGGTTAGGAAAACATCATTAACCAAAGAAGTCCCTTCAACTCTGAAACTGTATTGTTATTCAACACAACTGATGATCACTTTACTCTCCAGATCTCTCTCCTGGGTCCTTCCCAACAGAATTTAAACACTTTCACGTCTCCACCATCTTCAAAAGAAGAAAAACCATCCCAGAGTTTCTGGACTTGATATCTCCCCACAATCACCACCCTCCCTTTGGCCTCCCCTTTAAAACGAGACTTCTGGGCGCCTGGGTGGCTCAGTGGGTTAAGCCGCTGCCTTCGGCTCAGGTCATGATCTCAGGGTCCTGGGATTGAGTCCCGCATCGGGCTCTCTGCTCAGCAGAGAGCCTGCTTTCCTCTCTCTCTCTCTCTCTCTCTCTCTCTGCCTACTTGTGATCTCTGTCAAATAAATAAATAAAATCTTTAAAAAATAAAAATAAAAATAAAAAAAAAAAACGAGACTTCTCTGAAGGATGTCTTCTCTCCTGGCCTCCATTTTCCCTCCTCTCTCATCCATGCCATGAACATTTTGCACTAAAGTCACCAATTATCTCCACATTGCGAAGCTGGGGGTGGCAGGGGGGCTTTGTTTTTAATTGAGATAGAATTCATAATTCAGCCTTTTTAAAGTGCACAATTCGGTGATTTCTTTCTATTCACCATGATGTGGCTTTTGATATATTCACAATTCATATCACCACTAATTCCAAAACAGTTGTGTTCCCCGAAAAAGAAACTCTGTGTCCATTTACAGTAACTGCTCCCTCTCCCTCCCAACCCCTGGCAGTCAGTAATCTGCATTCTATCTCTCTAGATCTGCTTCTCCCAAGCCCAGGGGACATTTCCCAAGCATTATTTGACTGAACTTGTCGGCAACAAGTATCTCACCCCTTTGAATTCTCTCTTCACTGGCTTCCTGGATTTTTCTTCTACCTCTCCAGACATGGCTCCTACCCAGTCTCCTCGGCAAAGAAATCCTTCACCTTCCATCCTTAGAAGTTAGAGCTTCTCAAGGTTCAATCCCAGACTCAAGTTCTTGTCACTCCATGTTCTCTCCCTAGCCCAGAATTAGATGGAGTGCATCAGCATCACCTGAGTCGTTCCCAAAACACAGATTACTGGGCCCCACCCAAGGTCCCGATCCAAGAGATCCAGGACAGGACTGGAGAATCTGCATTCCTAACAGGTTTCCAGGGGCTATTGATGCTGCTGGTGGGAAGGAGCACATTTGGAGAACTGTCCAACACATCTCATCCATATAAATTGCCACCAGTCTGCCTATGACCCTCAAATTGCTCTCTCTAGCACAAACTCCTTAAAACTGCAAAAACAGGATAGTCAACCACGTACGTGACCTTCCCATTTGGGTGTCTTAAGGCACCTCACTGTGTGAGAAGACTCTCTTGCAGCTGCCCGACCTCAAAGCAACAACAATAACCGGTTCTCCAGCACGGTCTGTCCCCTAAAAGATTCAGCTTCCACAATTGCTCAAGTTAAAGCCCAGATGTCTCTCCAGCTCTCATTCCCCTTATCCTGTCTGCCATCATGCTTTGTTGCTTCTCCCTTTTAACTGCCTCTTGCCTGCACAGACTTCTCCTCAATTTCCCCACCACCTCTCAGGTGAACTCCTGCAACAGCCTTCCCACACCCATGCCTCACCTTCCTGATCAGGCTTCTCACAGCAGCCAGAGGATATGTTTTTAAAGGTAAATCTGATCCAGTCACTTTTCACTGACTTCATTGCTTTCATGGGAAAGTTCAAATCGTCAACAAATACAAGGCCTGGTGGGTATCTGACCCTGCCTGCCTAAGCCTCCTCATATCATGCTCCCACACAATTTGCCCATCACAAGACCTTGCTTAACCCCTCAGACAGAGCCCTCTGCACTCACCACAGGACCTTTGCTCCTGCTGGTCACATGTCCTCCCGCTTGCTTTTGACTAGGTTAGTCTTCAGAGCCCGGCTCACACACAGATCAAAGTCTCTGAGGACAAATCTCAATGCCACCCTAGCTGGAGCAGGTCCCCAGCTTTTTTTTTTAATGGACTTAACTATAGTTGATATTATATTGTGGCATTCTTATTTGACTCTGCTGCTCTCTCTGTAATAGTCTCAAAGAAGGCAGGATCTATACATTTTTTTTACTCACTCCTCTCTCCCTAGTACCTGACATACTGCCTGGCACAAAATAGATACTGACTAGGCACTTCAATGAAGTAAAGGAGCTTATCAAGTGGTATTAAACATACCTTTATTCTAACCCAGACACTTTGGAGAGACTATACAGAGCTTTTAGAACTTAAATCAAGATACTGATGTGGATAGAAAGTTTTAAAGTCCCACAGTTTTTATTGCAATTATAATTTCCAACTCTTAACTCCTGGTTTGCTTTTTTACTCATTTATCCATGTATTTATTCATTCACTTATCTATACTTACTGAGCCAAATATTTATGGAGTTGAATAAGAGGGCACATTGTATTGTTACCTCCTCCATAAAGGACCACTGAAGTCCACAGACGTCAAGTGCAGGAGAAGGTATGGGCTCACCACGCTGCCTGGAACAACCACAGGTCTTCCCTGTATCTGTCAGGATAGTCTGGCCAAGCATTGCATTAACTCTCTTAAGCAGGTAAACACAAGGCTGCTCTTCATTCAGGGATAAGTTAATACCCCAAACACCCGGGGTTTCTAATCATTCTTCTCTGCTAAAGAATAAATCATATGTCTCTAGGCCCAATATGGAAGACTAATATTACCGCCAACAGCTGTCTACACACATCCAGATACAAATTTAACCCAGCCTCATGCTTGACCATCTAAACTTCATCTATCCCAACAACTCTCTTTTTAAATGTGACATCCAGCATAATAGTCAACTGAACCACAAAGCAACTATGAAATGATTATAAAAATCCAGTAACTCTGACCTTGGGAGTGGTGGGCAGTCAATAAATACTTGTTGAATGAAAAACTAAATGAATGAGTATGAAGCAGTTGGGACTTTTTTTATTTTTACATTTTTGCATCTATTTTGCAGAGAAGCTATAGAAGAAAAATTAAATTTAAGAAAACAAGAACCACCATGCACAATTAGATACAAAGAGAAAGGGCTTAATCCACTCTTGTCATAGAACTGTCTCCTATGGGCTCCCATAAGTGATTATTGAATATTCAGGAATTTTGAGAACCCATATCAGTACTGGTGGGTGTATTTACACCATAGAAATCAAGAAACACCTTCTACTTACAGAGCCAGTTTACCGACATACCACTGCTTGTACCTAAGCATTCAGACATCACTCAGAAAGAAGCAACCTTGTAAATATTAACAATGAAGAGATGAAACCGCAGATGAAAGAATATATTCACACAAAGCAATGAGAAAGCATTTCTAGTAATGAGGTTGTTCGAAATGAAGAAAGAATGAAGAACAGAGGTACAGGATTTAAAATAAAGAGACTAATCCAAAGAGTAAAAAGAGCTGACAGTAGGGGCACCTGGGTGGCTCAGTGGGTTAAAGCCTCTGCCTTTGGCTCAGGTCATGATCTCAGGGTCCTGGGACTGAGTCCCCGCTCTCTGCTCAGTGGGGAGCCTGCTTTCCCTCCTCCCCCTCTGCCTGCCTCTCTGCCTTCTTGTGATCTCTCTCTCTGTCAAATAAATACATCAAATCATTAAAAAAAAAAAAAAGACCTCGCAGTAAATGGATGAAGAAATATTGGGGACACTATGATCTACATATGTTTTGATCCTATAATTCTCTGCCAGTTCTCTGGATAACAAATGGTTAGGAGGTATGCAAATATCTGCAGAGCAGTGGGTTGGAAAGGATCTCAAAGGTCATGAAAGCATCCTTCCAAGCACTGATCTGAATCCCATCTACACAACTGACAGAAGATCATGAGCTTCTTAAGAACTGAAAGTGTGTCCTTTATGTTCTGCATGCCCAGAGTCCAGAACGGTGTTGGAGACATTAAGATGTTGTAGATGTTTGATGAATGAATAAACAATCATTACCAGGAGATCATTAAACTTCTATTCGAACAACTCTAGTGGTTGGGAGCTACTGACCTTTCAAAGCAAAAATCATACAAAACAATATTTAGTCATAAACTATGTATAGTAGCAAAAACACAATCAAACTGAGGGTTTTGGAAGTGGGAGATGGGGGATGGGTGAGCCTGGTGGTGGCTATTAAGGAGGGCATGTATTACATGGAGCACTAGGTGTGGTGCATAAACAATGAATCTTAAAACACTGAAAAAATAAAATAAAATCAATTTTTAAAAAAGAACATTTTAAAGTAAAAAAAAACACACACACACAGTCAAGAGCTTAATGTCCAGCGGAAATATGATGCCATCCACAAAAAAGAGCCAAATATGTAATTTTAATTTCTTTCAAAACCATATTATAAAAAGTAAAAAGAAACAAGTAAAATTAATGAGTAAGGTATTCTTATTCTAGTATATCTGAAAAAGTATCATTTCAGCAAATAATCAACATAATTACAAAGAAGATATTTTACTTTTTTTTTATTTTTACTAAATCTTTAAAACATTTGGACTAAACAAATTTCAAATGCTCAAAAGCACACATAGCTAGCAGTTAGCAGCTAGCTAGTAGCTACTGTACTGGGTAGTTCGGCTCTAGACTATACTGAATGGATACTTGGTAAGTAGACAATGCCCCAAAATACGACACATAATTATCCAAATCATACTTGACTTCCAATCACTGAACAAATCCATGACACATGTGAACCAGGTCCGGGGAAAAGAAAGAGCTGATTGCTTATTATCATCTAAGCCTACAAGATAAAAAAGGTATTTGCTGAGCATTCATGGGAAGAACAAAGCAATCTACCACCAATCAAAGAGCAAAATCAAATGGCTTCATAGGGAAGCGCCAAAAGGTGAGCATGACCACTACTTAACAAAAACCAGAACACAGAATCTCCCACTTTTTAGATTGAAAATAAGGCTACACACTAATCACTCTGTTCATCCAAAGAAATAGATATGTAAAAATTCATCTCTAAATCATGGCTTCAAGGGTCACATAAAGTCAGCAGAATAGACTCTGTCCAGAACTAGCAATAATAGGCACCAAAAAAAAAAAAAAAAAAAGACCATGCACTGTGCTCAGAGCTTTTTATCAAGATGTGAGTGACACCATGCAACCACACTAATTTTGCTTTACAGATAAATATAGTGGTAAATTGGGGGCGCCTGGATGGCTCAGTCAGTTGAGGGGCTGTCTCTTGACTTTGGCTTAGGTCATGATTTCAGGGTTCTGGGATAGAGCCCTGCATCAGGCTCCATACTAAGCAAGGAATCTGCCTGAGGATTCTCTCTTTTTCTCCCTCCGCCCCTTCCCTTGCTCATGCACGCGCATGTGCTTTCTCTCTCAAATAAATAAATAAATAAATCTTTTAAAAGTTAATAAATAGGGGCACCGGGGTGGCTCGGTGGGTTAAACCTCTGCCTTCAGCTTGGTCATGATCCCAGGGTCCTGGGATCCAGCCCCGCATCGGGCTCTCTGCTCCGCAGGGAGCCTGCTTCCTCCTCTCTCTCTCTGCCTGCCTCTCAGCCTACTTGTGATCTCTATCTGTCATATAAATAAATAAAATCTTTAAAAAAAAAAAAAAAAAGTTAATAAATAGTAGCAAATTGCCTTTAGATTAGGTACTGAAAAGACATTCAACAAAATAATTACATTCATTAACGTAAATGTAATTCATTACTGTAATTGTAGTAAACTAATATGAATACATTAAATGAATGTACTTTTCTAAACCACCTTTATCAACTAAGACTGGCTATCAGAAATGTACTATATAAAGAGTACAAAAGCTTGGCACTGACTCTTCTATAGAAACGTGGTAACACAGATCTGGGACCATCAAAATAGGAATAACAAAGAACATCATCTGAACCAACTTTCACAACTCAAACCACTGAAGTACCTGCTGTGTTCCAAAAAAAATAGAATAGGTATAACTCACTTCCTTACGTGTATTTAGTGAGTCATAGAGACCCTGACAGTTGTTTCTGTTCTCAGAGCCTGACTAATGGCATTTATTTACTACTTTAACAAGAATAATCTAATAAAGAGTCTGCTTTTCATAGTGGTCCAAGTTACTCAACACATCCTGGCTGTTGAGAACAGCCTGACCAGTTTGGAATGGATAAGCCATTGACTCCCATCTATTTTCAAAACTCAGGAAACTAGCATATATATCCTCACTATCAAAATTAATGTGGATCTTTCTCATCACACTAAGCATTAAAAGCAAAGGTTTATTAAAGATCCAAGGGGGGCAGAAATAAACCCCAAAGATCAAACTGCAAAGCAGAAGGATAGCCATCATAAGGATACACTGGAAAGCATAAAATAAATTTTGTTTCTACATTGTTGATACTCCAAAGAAAAAGATGGTAAGGAAAACTGTTCCTTTGAAATACAAAGTTAATTGCTAAATGAACTTTAACAAAAATCACAATATCATATTTAAGCTAACAAATATCTAGTTCAACATTTTCTGTGAAGACATACATTTTATAATTAGATCTAACATCTACCAGCACATGTTTATTTTGCTTTAGAAGAAAGAAGGCAGCCTAATGCCAAGTTCTAAGTGGTTGACCCCTTTGAGCCTTTGTTAAGAGACCTACAAGTTCTGGCATGCCCAGATGGTCCAGAGTAATTGCTTCAGAGATTTCCCACTAAGACTCAGCCACATTAAGACACAGCTCAGCAACAGGGATATCACTAGGGGTCATCCCCAAAACACAACAAACCTCTCCCTTAATACAAACAGTATTGATTCATTTCAATGTCAATTGAAAGGACTGCCGGTGGGAGTTTTGTGGGCCCTCTGGTAAGGAAGGTTTTCTGGCCTCACACCTGTTCTTCTAAGAGAAAAGCTGCAGGTTCCTGTTTATAGTAGATAAAATGCCATTATTTGATAAGCCATCTATTTCCAAGATTCTCAGGAAATAGTACAAAAACAGCTCCATTAAATGGTAGCGTATTATTCTAATCCCAAGCGATCTATTTTGTTCCACACAGGTGTGGATCCGGAAATGTGTCCTAGAGTGTTTCAGAATACTGGTGCTGCCGGATATTAACAGAAATTGGGGTGGGGGAGTGGAAAGGGGCTCAGGATTAAGTACTCTGGAAAAGTCCGAGTTAAACGAAGTTAAACAGGTTCCTTTATTACTCAGAACCATTTAAAATCTTTAAAATGAGAATGTGTTTTCTAAATCCCCAAGAGTTCTAAACTTTTTCTTTGAATCTTTTTATTTTTATTTTTATTTTGCCATGGTAGATCGTATAGAGCAGTAGTTCCAACCTTACCAGCATACTGGAATTTTGTGGAAGTTTTTGAAAATCCCAATACCCAAACCCAATACCTTAGAGCAATTGTGTCAACAGTCCTGGGAATAGAACCCAGGCACCAGCGTTTTTTAAAGCCTCTCAGACTTTTAAAAACCAAATATGAGAACCAACATAACTTTGGGAAATACTACCTCTAAGTTCTAGCCTCCTCTCTAACCTAAAATAAAACAGTCACACAAAAATGCATTCCTGGACCTATCCAGGAGGAGACCTGCAAAAAACCAACACCAAAAAAGAAAAACTAAATAGACAGCTGGAGAGAGAACATTCAATGTCCAACCAGCTTGATCCCAGTGGGTGTCAACACAGCACCCTACCTTAACCTCACCTCTACACCTACTCATTGTTTCTCAAATCCTGCTTTCTATATTTGTCATCAAAACTGGGAGCCTGGATGCTATTTATTATCTGTACAGTTAAATTCTCCATTTGATATTATATGTCATAAAAAAGTTGATTTCAGGACATCTATGAGCCATTATCAAATACCAAAAAAACTCACCATGTTGCCCCATTTGACCCATAAACAAAGAAGTAAGTTTTATAAAATGAATTTAAAAGCACAAAAGAAATCAAAAGAAGAGTTGTGCAATTTTCCGTGTTTTACGAAGCTGAGCATTTTCACCAACACTGTTTTATGAACATCAGAGAAGGTGGATTTGAAAACCATGGCCATTGACTGCCAAAAAGACAATCTGAGAATTCCACTAAGAGTTGGTAGTCTCATGAGGCCTTAGACAAGCACAATTAAGATGAGTTCATGGAACAACTGGTCAATAGTATAGACTATAAATTTGGTAACACAGTGAAAGGAAAAGTACCTAAAAAGATTCACACTAGGCTTGCCAATTCAAACTCTGCTGACTCTGACCCCAGAACTGAACAGCCTCTTGTTCCCTTGAGACCAACTGCCAAGCCAACACTAAAGATGGATGGACTCAAGGAAGTGAAGTAGGTGAAAAAATACCCTTTTCCTCTAGTTTTCAGGTAAAGTCACTCTTTCTTTTTTTTTTATAAAGATTTTACCTATTTATTTGAGAGCGAGAGAGAGCATGAGCAGCGGGAGAGGCAGATGGACAGCGAGAGGCAGACTTCCCGCTGAGCAGGGAGCCTGATGCGGGGCTCCATCCCAGGACCCTGAGATCATGACCTGAGCCAAAGGCAGACACTTAACCAACTGAGCCACCCAGCTGCCCCTAGCCAAAGTCACTCTAGACAAACTCACTGGTCATCCTCAACACAAGCAAAGGTACATTATTGGACACAACTTCTTCGCAATTAAATGAAACTTAATTCCATTAAGTTAATGACTTTAATTAACTAAGACTGACTTGCAAAGAGCAACGTCACAACAAACACTCCTTGAGTGTCACACCAAGTCAGAAATTCAACTATCTCTAAAGTCTGCTATAATTAATGCAGTCAAGAACAAGCAGTAAATTGAGGAATTGGGTGGAGGTGGTCAAAAGGTACAAACTTTCAGTCATAAAATAAATACTGAAGATGTCATCTACAACATGATGACTACAGTTAACACGGCTGTCTGGTAGATTTGAAAGCTGCAAAGAGAATAGATCCTAAAAGTTCTTCTCAAAAAGAAATCTTTTATAACTATATGAAGTGATGAGTGTTAACTAAATTTATCATATAATCATTTCACAATATATGAATGTCAAGTAAGTCATTATGCTGTGCACATTAAGCTTATAAAATGCTGATGCCAATTACATCTCAATGTAAAAATTTTACTTATTTATTTACTTAGAGAAAGAGAGTGACAGAGAGAAAAGACGAGAAGGGGGAGGATCAGAGGGAGAAGCAAACTCCCCACTGAGCAGGGAGCCTCATGTGGGACTCGAACCAACGACTCTGGGATCATGACCTGAACAGAAGGCAGATGCTTAATTGACTGATATTATTATCTTGGTGCCCCAAGATATTTGCTTTATTTTTTTTTTTAAGATTTTATTTATTTATTTAACAGAGCAAGAGATAGCACAAGCAGGCAGAGCAGCAGAGGAAGAAGGAGAAGTAGGCTTCCCACTGAGAAGGGAGCCGGATGCGGGCCTCGATCCCAGGACCTTGGGATCATGACGTGAGCCAAAGGCAGTTGCTTAACCGACTAAGCCACCCAGGCGCCCCAAGATATTTGTTCTAATCATGTATGTGGCAAATGTGAAGGAGCCTGCACAAAATGCAATGCACAAAATATAATAGGGAATTACAGATGAAAGACCTGCCAACCCTCTCTAGAAAAATGAGGAAAGCCTTTACAGAAGAGACTGTTTAGATAAATTTTTGTTAAATGAATAAATCTGGAAGAACAACGTTATTCAAACTCATATCCAAACCCATTCAAACTTAAAGCCCTTTTACTAGAAAGACACTAAGAATCTAGAGAACAAATGGAAACAGGCATTTCGGTCTAAGAAGGCATATAAAGACGCAAACCACACTTTGAGAAGCCCTCAAACTGGTCTTCATTTTTTTTAATTTTTCCTTTTTTTTTTTTTTTAAGATTTTTTATTTATTTGACAGAGAGAGAGAGGGAACACAAACAGGGGGAGTGGGAGAGGGAGAAAAAGACTCCCTGCAGAGCAGGGAGCCCAATGGGGGGCTCAATCCCAAAACCCTGGGATCATGGTCTGAGCTGAAGGAAAACACTTAATGACTGAGCCACCCAGGCACCCCTTAAAAATTTTCAACAATAAAACGACTACACTTAAATGAAGTCCCTTTAAGCCTTATTTTTTAAGTAAAAGTATTACTGCAACAGCATATTAAAAAGAAATCTAGACGATGAAGATAGAAGTATAACAACAAATGGTATAAAAAAACTTCATGGATCACAGAATCCAAATTACAAATAAAGGCCAAGGCAATGATGGCTGACCCAAACTATAAGATGATTTTTGTTAACATTAGATTAGCCTTAGTTAGTCTGGACTGCAGACTAAAATCAACTCACATCTTACCTTAGCATTAGGAAAAAAGTAAGCTTCTTTAGTCAAATTCCAGAAAACCAGTACTATTCCTTCAATCACATTTTTTACTAAATTATAAATACAACACTTTGTGGTATTTTCTGCTTCAAATATATGGTGTATACATTTAAATGAAGAGTCGCGTTTAGAAACAGGTTAATATAAACACAACTCTTGATTTCTTAGGTTATCAGAAAGATAAAACTTAGAGTTACATTCAAGTTACCGTCAAACTTTTAGCAGGAAACAGGTGCCTAAACCAGAAACAAATGCCTCATCTTTTCATTAAGCATTTTTTTTTCATATAATGAGTACCTTTATGCAAACAGATTACTAAAATCCCTTTACATCTAACCACACACTATAGTTTTCTCCATAGTAGTGTCTCAGTTTCTTTCTTCTAAAATACATTTCAGACCACGTGAATTGAAAAGCTACAACAGAAATGATAAGGAAACCACCTAAATGTCTACCCGTCAGAGTGGTTACATGCGTTCTTGTATATTTTGTATATTACACAGAAATAATACAGAATGGAGAAGGAAGCTCTCTGTGTATTGATATGAAAGATATCCAAGGTGAGTTAAGTGAAAAAAAAACCAAGGTATAGAACAGTGTATGCAATGGGCTACATTTTGTGTTAAAAATGAAAAATAAGAATATTATGTTAGCCATAAAAAAGAATGACATCTTGCCATTTGTAACTACATGGATGGATATAAAGGGTATCATGCTAAGTGAAGTAAGTCAGTCAGAGAAAGACAAATATCACATGTTTTCACTGATACTTAAATTTTAAGAAACAAAACAAAGAAAGAAAGAGAGAGACAAAAAAGCAGACTTAACTATAGAGAACAAACTAATGATCACCAGAGGGGAGGGGAGGCAGGGGAATGGGTGAAATAGATAAAAAGAATTAAGAGTACACTTATGGTGATGAGCACTGAGTAATGTATAGTAATGTTCTACATATCACTATCCTATATATTATTATTTTATATATTATTCTATATATATTATCATTCTATATATTACATATATTATATATTCTATATATTATATAGCTAAGTCACTATATTATATGTCTGAAACTAATATAACATTGTACACTAATTATACTGGAATTTTTTAAAATGTACATATATCTTTATTTGCTTATATGTGCATAAAGAAATTCTGGAAGGATATGGAAGAAACAAATACCAGAAGTTATCCAGAAAAAATTAGAGAGTAAGATCAAGGGTGGGAGAGAGACTTTTCACTGTAAATTTTTTAAATTTCTGAGCCATGTATATATTTTCAAATATTTAAATAAAAATAATTTGGAAGAATAAGCTACAATTATAATAATTATTGCTTAATTCTATGTTAGGTAATAATAATTTTCTTCCTATCTTTTCTTCCATTCTGATCTTAGTCAAAAATTCTAGTTCTCAGGAAACAAATTAATTACCTAGCACATATAAGCTAAACATATAATTATGCTTAAAAGAAGAATTTATTCTTTCCTCCTCTTCCAATATCTTCACCTAAATTGACAATTAAGGATAGCAAGGGTCATCTAGCTCATGAAACAGAAATACATCTCCCTTGACTTCTGAATGGAAAATATCACCAGCATAAAAATTAATATACATTTTCCACTTAAAATTTTTAAAGAGTTACATTGTCCAGTGGGCCTACTGACTGGCATTACAATTTTCCAAATATTACTGCATTATAATTTCCAGGTGTGTGTTATTTTTCAAACAACCAAAAAATTGCAAACATATTTCCGATTTAGCAAACAAATTGAATAGGCCCTCACTGTCCCAGGGAAAAGGGCCTCAGTCATCCCCAGGCAGACATGGCCCCTATCTCACCACAGACACTGTGCTCCTCCCACAGAGAACTTCTGAGGTCAACTCAGAAACCTCACAACGCCAGGGTTTTCCATAGTGCATACCTGTGCCTAATCTGACCCCTCCATTCTCAACACCCTTATCTATCTTTAAAAGCTCAGCTGAGGGGCACCTAGATGGCTCAGTCAGCTGAGCGTCTGCCTTTGGCTCAGGTCATGATCCCTGGGTCCTAGGATAGAGCCCTGAGTTGGGCTCCCAACTCGGGGCTCAGCTGGGGGCCTGCTTCTCCCTCTCCCTCTGCCCCTCACCCCACTCTTTCTTTCTCTCTCTCAAATAAATAAAATCTTAAAAAAAAAAAAAAAAAAAAAGGTACCCAGAGACCTTTCTTGCCTTCCATTCACCACGTGAGGACACAAGTCTGCCCCCGTGAAGAGGGATTTCTCCAGAACATGACCCTGATCCCCTCTCCAGAACTAAGAAATACATTTCTGTTGTTTATAAGCCACCGGTCTATGCTCCTTTGTTACAGAAGTCCAAACTGACCAAAATAATTACCCTTTTCTAAAAATTAGAATTGTATTTTACAAAAGGCTTTCAAATTATAGAAGCCATTAGAAGTGGAAGTAAAAAACAAGCTTTGTCTCCATGTTAAAATGCTCCTAATACATATCTGTCACTTTTTATGTGCCCTTCAATAGCTAATTAGTTCATACCCTAGAACTGGAAGATATTTTCCACTCACTACTTTTCTCTGACTTCACTGAGACTATCAAACATAGATCAAGCAAATTAAGCACATTAGGCAGTATCTCCCCCATTCCTCCTCCCAACCTCGACACCACCCTGCGCCTAATTAACACTATGGCCTGAGAAACAGAAATGAGAATCCCTTGGATCTGAAGGGATTTAGCCTTGATTTATTCATTCAAATATTTGCTAAAATCACTTTCAAGTGTCAGGCACCAGGACCTGCCCTCTGTGAGTTCACAGGAGAGTAAGGAAGACTGACAAAGAGGTCTCTCAAACTTCACTCTTCCTTTCTTTCATTATTGTTGGCAATTATGAGATTAGCAGCAATGAGAAATACATACATTCGTTAAGTGTCTGCCTCTGGCTCAGATCATGGTCTCAGGGACGTGGGATCAAGCACCATGTCAGGCTCCCTGCTCAGTAGGGAGTCTGCTTCTCTCTCTCTCTCTCTCTCTCTCCCTCCCCTTCTGCCCCTCCCATTGCTTGTGCTATCTTGCTCACCCTCTCTCTCAAATAAACAAAATCTTTAAAAAAAAAAAAAAAAAGAATTATAAATGCTTGTAGATTTGGATACAAAAATAAGCAATATTACAAAATATATATACAATACATCATTTCACATGTATCTATCAATATTCACAATTCTAACAGAAACGACCACTGTGGGAGTTTGGCTGTATGCTCCCTTTCATTTTTTAAACAAGTTCAAGTTTACCTAAAATTTTTAAATGACCTTTTCAGCTGATACTTAGATAGTATTTTCTAACACTGTAATAAGAAACAGCCTTCCTCAAGATATAAGCTAGATTCATGGACTAAAAAGGTCATTTTGGGTCCCCATTGAACATATGCCCCTGGGAAGCTACTTTGAGGGTCTTATTCTCTATCCCCAGGCCCTACATTCAGTCAGGGCTCACTCGTGCCCTGAAGCGAAAGAATAAATGGATGAATCAATGATGTAGAGTACTGAAATCTAAGAAATCAAGTCTTCACATGGTTATTAGCTCATAAATCAGCCACTCTGTGCTGAAAGGTCAAGATGCAGAAGGAATTCAAGGAGAAAATTAATTCCTAAAAGGAAAATGGTATTTTATTCCTACTAGAGAAGGGGAAAAGAACTCCGCAAAAATAAAATAATAAGAACTACCAACTCATTTTATTCTGTATAACATCGTGGTCACAGTCTTAAGACAGTTAAAAACGTGGTATTCCAACCCGACAGTGGCTGCTGTCTAACCAAGGGCTATTAGCCCAAGTCTCCCAAGAGTTATACCTGAACGGAAGGTAGGGGGAGTTTGAGCCAGATAGGAGTGCTCTGTAGGCTTCTTCTGGTGTCTTCTTTAAATAGATTACCTAAGACAGATAAATAGCAACATTTAGAACACCACCAAAGAATGACACAAAACTAATTTAATTACCCACCAAATTTGCATTTCCCTTTTTCCACTTTGACAACTGTCCGTCATGGTGATAATGCTAACCTTTAAAGGACAGCAACCAAGCCACCAAAATTTCCTTTTCAGCTTGAAGCTGAGCTGCCACCTTGGGCTTAGAAACGGGTAAGAGCTTTGAGACCGTGCATAGACCCATAAAGAGGCCATCCAGGAGTGTTTACAAGGCACAGTGAACAGATACAATGGCAGAGTTTTCCCTTTTGGGAACAGAACAATTCTACTTTCATTATTATACTGTGCACTCCCAGTACAATAAAATAAGGTACAGTAAAATCAAATCACAACACAACAACGCATATGAATGTGGGTAGGAGACCCTCAGGGGCGTCTGAGTGGCTCAGTCGGTCAAGACCCTGACTCTTGGTTTCAGCTGGGGTCGTGGTCTTGGGGTTGTGGGATCAAGCCCCACACTGGGTTCCATGCTCAGTGTGGAGTCTGCTTGGGTTTCTGCTCTCTCTCTCTCTCAACTAAATAAATAAAAATATTCAAAAAGAATTTTTTTTAAAAAGAGCACTAGAAAACACACTGGCTTGACTGTTGATACCGAGGATACTTAAATCCCTCTGGCCCAGCATGATAAACTCATCTTAAAGAAACAAAAAGGAGCTCTTCAAACCAGTAAACAACTTAATCAACGTATTGACTATATAATATGTGCTAGGCACTGTATGGTACTGGTACCTCTCTTGATAGAATTTACATTATGGGGCAAAGACAATAGTTAACAAAAACAAACACATTCTGAGATAGGTGCTAAAAAGGAAATAAACAGCGTTCTGGAAAGAGAATAGGAAGGGGTTGCTTGAGGGAAGGCACAGAGAAGGCTCCCTCAGAGACTTGTAGGGTAAGATCTGCAGGGCACACGCCATGGAAAAGCAAGGGAAAGGAGGAAGCACTTGCCAGGCAGTGGGAATAACGAGGGCACCATCCTTGCCGAGGGAAAGAGCTTGGTGATCGGACAGAGAGATCCTCAGTGTGGCTGGGACGTGGGAAGGAGAACCAAGTGGTGGCCAAATTGTGCAGAGCAATACAAACTGTAGGCAGACTCCAATTATATCCTAAGTATAATTTAATATCTTAACTCTGAGCTGAGGACATTGGTCCTTTTCCTCTATAGTTTGAATCAAATTTTATTCCCAAAGATCCTCTCTACCTAGAATTAATGGCATTATTTCAAAACCCTGTGCATTTCAGCAAGAGTGCCAGGGTCTCAGTTCTTAAAAAGCAGGGACTTCGGGGCGCCTGGGTGGCTCAGTGGTTTAAGCCTCTGCCTTCAGCTCAGGTCATGATCTCAGGGTCCTGGGATCGAGCCCCACATCGGCCTCTCTGCTCAGCGGGGAGCCTGCTTCCCCCTCTCTCTCTGCCTGCCTTCTGCCTACTTGTGATCTCTGTCTATCAAATAAATAAATAAATAAATAAAAATCTTTAAAAAAAAAAAAAAAACCAGGGCCTTCCTCTTTACTTGCAAATCTCCTTTGAGTTTTAATCTAGCCCACTAGCAATATATTACATGCATTTTTAACTATTAATATTTTCAGGACTAGAAAACATCTTAATTCTGTCTTCTAAAGAAAGAAAACTAAAATAAATATATAAAATAGGCTTAAAGCCTTTGAAAGAAAGCTCTGTACTACTTGACAAGCAAGCCCGACGGTCTGATAGAGACACACCAACCAAAGCCAACTGAACGTGAAACAAGAACAGCCCAGAAAATGAAACCACTGTAAAGAATGATCTAGGCGTGAGTCACTCATTCTACAAGAGAATCACAGCTCTAGTTGCAGCTCCAATAATTAGAAAAATCCACTTAAATCAACCCTGGCTTTAAAGCCCACTTTCAGTAACCAATATGAAAACAGGATTTTGCTGTGCCTTAATGGGAGGTTATACCCTATAAATAGAGATGGTAATAATGCGGTGATTTCTCAAGCCTAAAGATGCAGCACTACTGGAAAGCTGACTACCTCTGCTAAAAGGGAAAGCTGCTAGAAAACGCTTCTGTGTTTGCATGACATAATTAAAGCTCAGACAGCAACCTTTGAAAAGCAAAAATACATTTCCTTCCTCAGTAGCAATTACATTAATTCCCTTTAATTTCAGGGCAGCCATTCTGCAAGAGAGGCAAAAGACCACATGAAATACTTCTTTAACCTGGATACCCCACAGGGTTTAGCTACTCATCTTACCTGCATGACTTAGCACACATGACCCATGTTCTCACACTGTAAGATGAGAGTCTGTTTTTATTTTTATCCCAGTGCTAAATTATTAATAAGTGCAAAGTGAAACCCAGCAGAGGCCATCTAAATTCCCGGAAGGGTCCAGGGGCAGGTAAATACAATGACCTTTTACAACCTGATGATCGGTGAAACGTAATAAATGAGTGCCTTACTGTATGCATGCTAGGGTCATTAAAGTACCAAATTTACTTCTAATAAAGAACATGTCACGGATATTTTTTTGTTAAAGATTCTTAATGCCACATCTTCTGAGAGATGTCTCCTATTAAAAGAGAAAGGGAGACAGAGAGACAAACTAGGCCCGACTAAAACTGGGAATAATAAAAACATTTATTAAGGCTTGCTGCTGAGGAATCTAAAGCCCAGAAAGGCAAGGTACTTTCCAAACTCACACTGCTGCTCTTTGACAGAGTTAGAATTCAAAGATCCAACTCCAAAGTCGGTAATCTGCTAAAAAATATAAACATACACAACAGCAGCACAAATGGGGGGAAAAAGTTCCTATTCTTCCAAATTCCTAAAACACCATTACACTTGACTTTTTTTTGTTTTTTTTTAAAAATTTTATTTATTTGAGAGTGAGAAAGAATAAGAGAATGCATGGGAGGGGAGAAGGTCAGAGACAGAAGCAGACTCCCCGCAGAGCTGGGAGCCAGATACAGGACTCAATCCTGAGACTCTGGGATCATGACCACTTGACTTCTTAAAACTAGGTGACTTCAAACTGGTAACGGTAGTTGTGTCTGAGGAACAGGACAAGGAAAGGGACTGGAGGAAGAAAGGAATACTTTCTACTTGACATTTTCTACTATCTCCACGTCTTAAATTTTGTACAGACATAGATTAATTTGTTTTTCAAATGTAGAGTAACTAAATCAGTTAAATAGTAAATGTCTACTCTTTTTAAAAATGAAACCAGGGGCATCTGGGTGGCTCAGTTGGTTAAGCCTGAGCTTAAATTGGTAAACCTGAGCCTCAGGCTCAGGTCATAATCTCAGGATCCTGGGACAGGGTCCTGAGATAGAGCCTGTATCTGCCCCCTGCTCAGCAGAGAGCCTGCTTCTCCCTCTCCCTCCTCCCCTCTCCCTGCTCATGCTCTCTGGCTTGCACAAGTGTGCTCTCTTTCTCTCTCTCTGAAATGAATAAATAAAAAAATCTTTTAAAAAAATAAAAATATAATAAAAATAAAACCAAATTTAATATCAAAAATTGGTTGTCAGATATTCTAATATCTCTAAAAAATATTTTCTGAATAAAATTAATTTCAAAGCATCTTCTAAATCTTTTAATTTTCCTTTCCTGCCTCCCAGAGGAAAAACATACATTGTCTACTCTCCTCACTAGATATTAGCATAGATAAACACAAACTGAAAGAATCTTCCCAAACTTTTGATAGGTAAAACTAACAAAAGACTTCTGCATAGTGCTTGATGTATGTACCACGCTAAGTTACCCCTGGAGGAGTGAGGACATGCCTTTTATCAAAGTATACCACTCTTGCCAGGAATTCCTAGAAACCTCTCAGTAGAATAGCACTGGACAGACACGTTCTTATTTTTAACTTACTAGAAGCTAACCAGTTAAAGTGATTGTGTTGGAGTGCCTAGGTGGCTCGGATTCGGCTCAGGTCATGATGATCCCAGGATCCTGGGATGGAGCCCTCCATCAGGCTCCCTGCTCAGCAAGGAGCCTGCTTCTCCCTCTGCCTCTCCCACTCCCCCTGCTTGTGTTCCCTCTCTCGCTGTGTCTCTCTCTCTCCATCAAATAAATAAAGTCTTTAAATATATATATATAAATAAGTAAAATAAAGTGATTGAGTTTTTGCTTAATTAACTTTAAGGCCAGATACCAAGGACCCAAATAATTCTCTCAATTTCTTTACTAAAAGATTCTTTAAAAGCCAGTATTTAAAAATAAATAAATAAATAAATAAATAAATAAATAAATAAATAGATAACCAACCAACCAACCAACCAATGGCTGTGAGGTTTTTATTTAACAATATCACTTAAGTTATGGTACTATAAGATATAATTTATATGATTTACCAATAAGGCAATGTTTTCTACACTTCAACAAATCATACATCAACTTTCCTAACTTCTGACACCATACATAGGACCATGTATTATTATTTCTCCTTAAACAGACACACTCTTTTAAATCAATTTATTCTGAAGTGTTTTATGTCATTGCTGTTAACAGAAAACCAGTATCATCTGCCATGTAGATTCTAGACATAAATGAATATTAAAATACATAATTTACAATATTTAAAAGTTTGTGCACACCACACATTGAGAAACAATGCTTCAAAATATCATGTTTGGGCTAATTTTATAGAAGAATAGCAGGCCAACCTGGGAAATTAAATAAAATCCTCTTTAAATTAATCCAAAAATATTTCTAAATCACTTCTTTTTATTAAATCCTATGGTCATTAAATCTTTAAAGCCTGTCCAGAAATAATATACATAAATTTCAGAAGCATTTTAAAATTTACAATGGTATTTCTCCATTCAGATCATTTAATCCCTCTGATACATAAAAAGTGATTCTTCAAACAACAAATGACTTAATATAGAAGGGCTAAACCAGACTTTTAGTCACAAATTGGCTGATAATCTTTCTCTGGGGACATTTGCCTCAGTTCTAACTGTTTTTAGCTGTGTTTTTAGGTGCTATTATTTCTCAAAAAAAGACTTACTATAAAAGGCAACACAGACACACATCCCATATACAGCTAAAGATGAAACCTGTGCCCCTATTTTAATTATATTTACATTCTGTGACCTGTAAAGCGGAAATTCTCTTGAGGATTTGATTTGGTCATCTGAGAGAGTATTCTTTAATTTTGGCATTTGATTTCCTGTTACTGGTTTACTACATTGCTTATTTATAAAAGAGGAAACAAATGCTGAGAACAGCCTTTCCCCTTCAGGTACTGCCACCAGAACACTGACATGATTGCTGTGAGATTAGCAGACTGACCATTTCTGAGTCAATTAAATTTCTTCAAAATAGAGAAGTTACCAGAAAACAGATGTTAAAAACAGTCTAGAAGCCCTAAAATTTACTAAATATGAAAAACTTAAACAAAAGAGAAATTTTCCTTAAAATTTTCATACAGGTAGTTCTAGCATACGCAGAGTATTAAATGGGGACATTACAAAGATGTCCCTCTGTAGAATATGTGCTTTGGATTCTATTCCACTAATTAACAGTCGTGCACAGGCCTCTCTCCCAAGCCCCATATAACTTATCGTACTTGCAAGACAGCAACTGAGGACAGGGATGGGCAGAAGTAATAAGAGAATGTTTCCCTGGTGAAGCTAATCAGTGTAGCGCCCCCACTTAGTTTGAAAGCACTGCTCCCTCACTGGCTTCTCCCACCATCCCCGCGTCTGTCATCTGGAGTTCCTCCCGGTCCACCAAACTCAATCTCAAAAGTCACCTGTGACCCTGGCCTCTCTATTCCATTGTGTTCATCCTCATCCAATCAACATCCAGACTGATTCTTTGTCTAAAGCCTCTACAGCCTGAGTGGCTGAAACAGAAGATTTGGGGACAGAAAGAAAAATATACAAGTATCTTCTCAATTTTATAAAACCACCACTTAAGTTCCCTCCAATGACCTGAGAGAGAGAGGCTCAAACACGTTAAGGGCCCTAAATCTTTAACTGCATTTAGTTTTCTGGTGAATCTGCATTTGACCTTTCTGTCATGACTATACCATCACCTTATTTCAAACCCTTCTTACCACACTCTAGGTCTAACAAGGTTTCTTTCTGCCTCCCCTCTCGCTTCCTCCAGCAACTCTGGAACAGGACTCTGAGAGTCTCAATCCTGCCCAAAAACCCCAGCCAGACTGCCCACCCTTCACCAAGACAAGGTGCCAACTGATGCCTCACCATTCCAGAAGCATACCTCACACCTTCATCTGAGGTCTCTTCTGGGATACTCCAAACCATCTCCGCTATTAAAATCCTTCCTATTTCATCAAACTTAACTTGAATACCACCTCTGCCATGCATTTTTTTCTTAAGCTCAGAAACCCTTCCCCAATTCCTTAGATTCAACTATAAGAATGATAATGACCATGATAACGAGGGTGATAATAAAAAGTTACAGGGTGCATACTATGTGCCAGGTACTATTCTAAGCACTTGACATAATTTGGCTTAATAATCCTCTCACAATCACCCTGAAGTTGGTTCCATTATTAACCCATTTCCATTTATACATGAAATGCTGAGAATGGGTTGCTCAAGGTCGCACAGCTAGGGTGTGGTGGAGTCAGGCAGTCTGGCTCCCCACAGCCCTCCTAACCACTTCCTGATGGGCTCCTGACAGCTCTGTCGTAATTATTTCCCTTTAAACCCAAGTATAAAGCTCCTTAAGTGCAATAGACATGTTTTTATTGTTTTTATACTTTTATAAGCCTTACGATGCCTCCTATCAGATAGATGCTCTAGGAATATATGTTTAGCTTTAAACATGTAAGGTTCTACAATGCAGCCACCCTGGAGAGTTAATTTAGCTTAAATAATAATCAAGTGAATGAGACTTTCTAAATGTGTCCCTACAATTTTAGTGATAATGCCCAAGGGAGCTAGTGAAATTAACTTTCAGAGCCCAGTTATTTGAGAGCATCAGACAAGATGTAATCAATTCTTCAGTGATGTACTAAAAGAAAAGGTAAGACAGATACTGATTCTACAAGTAAGAGCTCTAGCTCAGATGACGTGCATTAGCTTATACGAAGTATTTCAAGGGTCCAAGCACACTGCCTAACCCAGACATTCACTGTCCCAGTTCTCCCGTGTCTGTTTGGAATCTACCCACTACCACTCCCAACACCTGGTAAACGGCAGGAAGCAGGAGGTGGAAGAGAACACGCAAGTCACCAAGGATCAATGTGTCTGTACTTAACTTAATGCTTACAGTTTTGCAGGGGAACCTGCATACACACCAGGACATGGGGACAGTCCACAACCTCGTTAAGGAACTCAAAACTGCTGGGACAACAAGGGCTCTAAAGAGGACTGGGGAACGGTCGGCAAAGGACCCTGACTCGACTCAAGCCTTCTTTGCAACATGGTCGCGTTTAGATGGCTACCTCTTCCCTTCCTTGGGACCACAGCTCTAAGCCACTCTGCTAGGGCAGGCTTCTTCCGCAACCTGATGAGATCAGGCCCCTCCCTCCATTCTCAAAATGCACTGCCTTCCTCCCTCAAATTTTTACCCAAGTTAGTCTTCCGGAGTGATTTCAGTCTATCTCCCTGGCTAGACTATAAGTCAAGCAGGATGTTTGCCTCTTCTCTGTGCGCAGGACTCAACACTGCCTGGCACGTGGCCCATACTCAAAAAATGTCTGATGGATGCACAAACAGCGGAGAGAAAGGGTGTGTTTTATGTGAGAACAAATGTGACATGGTCACAGGACATGGATCACCTAGCTAGATAGAGCATAGGTGATCAAGTGCAGTGGTCAGGCACCCCAAGTCCACAGCCAAGCTGCCTGGATTCAAATCCAGGCTCTTTCACGGAGCCATATTACATGAATTCTCTGTGCTTCTACTTCCTTACCTGTAACATAGGGATAAGCACTGTAACTGCCTCATGAGACTGTGGGGAAGATTTAATGGACTGATATGATATGTAAAGTGCTCAGATTTGTATTATGCACACAGCTCTTCCATAGCAAGGGACCACAGAAAGGAGATAAACTTTGGTCCCAAAATATTTCTTTTCTCCTTTTGACCCGTGAATGCACGGGAATCTGGATCCACAACTGTTACTTCTGACCCCGGAGTCCTAAGGCCTGTCTATGTGTACAAACATCGAAACTTGAGGCTGTAAATGTCCCCCATGATGGCTAGATACTAAGACTGTAACATACAGACCATCATTTAACTCTGTCCTCTCATTTTAAAGTACCCACGTTGACCCTATTCTCGGTCCTGCCTCTTCAAATGGCCATATGCATCTCCTGGTGCCTTAGAACCAACAATCATAAGATAAATGCTGTGAGGCATCTGGATGGCTCAGTTGGTTAAGCGACTGCCTTCGGCTCAGGTCATGATCCCAGAATCCTGGGATCATGTCCTGCATCAGGCTCCCCGCTCAGTGGAGAGTCTGCTTCTCCTTCTGAACTTTTCCCCTCTCATGCTCTCTCTCACTGTCTCTCTGTCAATATATAAATAAAATCTTTAAAAAAAAAAAAAAAAAGATACATGCTGTGGACTCTGTTTTATCAAACCCATTGTCAAAATACCAGAAGATCCTTGAGGTGGCCCACATCTTTCCCCAACAAAGTACATGTAGCCAGAAGAGAACTGATGCTGTACTCATTTTTCCTTATGTGAACTTCTCATGAACAAAAGAATAAGAACAGTAGGCAAGGTTTGTTTTTAGGAGAGGAAAGCTATTACCAGTAACTAGCAAAGAATGAGCCACCAAAGTCCATTGAATGAACATCTACAAAAACACACCATGAGGTGAGAAACTCTGCAAAGAGTTGAAACATAAAACTTTCAAACAATGAATTTTGGAAAAAAAATAAAATTAAAAAAAAAAAAAGAAAAAGGTTAAAAAAAAAAAAACATTTTAAAGTCTCTTCCTTGGCTCCCAACACTTTGATTCTCAGACTTCTTTCTTTTTATTTTATTTATTTATTTGACAGTCAGAGATCACAAGTAGGCAGAGAGGCAGGCAGAGAGAGTGGGGGAAGCAGGCTTCCCGCTGAGCAGAGAGCCCGATGTGGGGCTCTATCCCAGGACCCTGGGATCGTGAACTGAGCCGAAGACAGAGGCTTAACCCACTGAGCCACCCAGGCGCCCCGCATGATTCTCAGACTTCTTAAGTGTCAGGGCACTTAATTTATAAACCGCTTTTTCCTGAAGATAGCATTAAGTTTAACCGTCATATGCAAGCACAAACAAAATGTCTAATTTTACTCTTTTTAGCAACATTTCTCTTCTTAATCATTTCCTTTCATTATAATCAGTGACTAAGAAAACAATATCAACATTAAGCTTTAAAACTTAAAAAAAAAAAAAGAAAGAAAGAAAGAAAAGAAAGCCAAACATCCCACAAATGCACATTGATTCTACTTTTGTTCTCATTGTTTATGGAAATAAAAATATTCAGTGTTAAACAATCACTTACAAATTAGATAGTTAAGTCCGATTGCAAACCAGAAAAGCAACTGAATATTTAAAACAGCCTTTATTTTATTCAGTCTATTTAAAATCTGTTGTACTGAATAGCCTAATTAAAACAAGAATGAATGCACCTTGTCTTTAACACATTCTAAAGCAAGGTGAGTCGTTCTCCCTGTTCTTCCAGTTTTGAGTCTATTATAAATCACAGATGATGAGGCCTGCAAAGACCATGCATTTGCTAAACAAATACGGAGGCCACACTAAGTCTAGAAGTCAGGCAGAATCTGATGCCAGGCCTCCATCCCCATCACTTATTTCTGCCCTAAAAATACTTAAAACTCATCTGCATCCTTAAGAGAACAAGGTCTAGGGATGACCATACTCTTTGGCTGACATGATGTTAGTTCTGAAATAGTCTCAACTTCATCTCTTTACATTTTAATTTGAATTCGAGATTTGATACACAGTGGACTTTATTTATTTGAGAACTCATTTTTAGAACAGAAATACTATCTCTGCCTCTTGTGGGCGTGAAGAGAGTGAAACCAGTGGCAGCTGCTTTGATGGGAAATTTAGGAAGATCGTAGACAACATTAGCCCTGTGTGTCTTCCTAATTTGACAGGAAGTGGAATGTTAGCAGCCTGCAAAGATATTCGCCCAGAACTGACATCTACAGTCTGGATGAACACACATCCCTTGCTAGCCGATCTCAGTAACACTTCAGGCTTCTCCTGTCTGGAGACGACTCATGTTCCAACACAGACATCGCCGAGCTGCTGAGCTCATTGAACTAACTCAGCCCCTTATTAAAGCAAACCAAGGAAATGCTAAGCCAATGTTCTTAGCACGCAGAAGTCTAAAGAGCCCCTCTTAAAGGGGAAAAGGAAAAAATACTTGGTCCCAAGAAAACCTGAGTCCCTAGTCTCACACAAGCTGAGTATAATGCTGTCATGGTACGACACACAGGTAAACATAACCCTGTGACACCGTCCGAAGCCAGTCTCTATAGGAAATAGAAAAACAGACTCACTCCAGAGCATTAATTGAATAACACCCTCAAATGGAATGGTTCCATGTCAAAAATTCCTCATGCTGAGTTTCACGGATTAATTCTGGATATGGTATGATTTTTATTTCATAAAACCTCTCAAATTAAGAAAGAAAAGCAAAAAAAGTGATGTGTTCCTTAAAGCAAGGACTGAATTTGATCAGGCTTAGAAGGAAAAGACCATAACTTCCTTTATGCTGAAGATGTAGATAACAGATCTACAACAGACCAAGCATCAATGTTTAAATTCTCTTAACACCTATAACCAATTATAGAATGTCTTCAACTTGTAGCTAAATTATATTCCAAAAGTGTATTTGTAAAGGTTAATATTTAGATCTCTGGAAATAGTTTCCCAAAGATAAAATCTTATGGTTGTCCATCTCTTAGGCTAGTCCAAAAATGATCATGGAGTCCATGATAACCATTAAAAATAAATAAATCATCTAAAATAAACTGTGGTGGAAAACATGATTTCAAAGACTAAAAACTAAAACAAAATAATTAAATTAAAGAGGCATGTTTGTGTTTTAAATTTTCTTCCCTCAATGCTAATACTTGAGGAAAGCCTGGATTAGAAAAATAAAACACAAGGAAACCAACGCACATGTTTTGAATGACTTGAAGGTGAACTTTGAATTATTTCAAATGCTTGACTGGTATTTTAATGTATCTAATTTCACTTCAAAATGCAGAGTTTTCCTCAGTATTTGGCATTATGATTAGGACTGATTCCAAATCTGAGGCAACAGGAGTCGTGGCAAATACAAGAGGAGAAAGATTTTCTTGCTGTAACCAAAGGGAGATAATTGGGAAAGAAAGTGGATGAGAAAGGTCAGAAACTTTCAGGACAAACACTGGGGGAAGACTGCCAAACTCACCAGGAATGGAACCCAACCAGGGAGGGAAAGCAATATGACCAAAGTATGGCTTGCTTCCTCTGAACTTTCAGCAAATTATAGCAGCTTAGGCAGAGGTAGGAGGTAGACCAGACAACTAAATGTATTCATTTTAGTAACTAGAGCAAGCACCTGAGGGACAAAAAAAGAAGCCTTTTTGAATATAGGCATCTTATCCTTTTCCACATCGAAGAAGTTTTGTCGAAGAGATGTTATCCAAACTTCTAAGACAGAATCCACATAGCATGTGAACTAAATCTCAGATCTAGAATCTCCTAGTAACTTGTAAGCTACTGTTCTTTGAATTGACTCAAGAATAGAAAACCAACAATGAACACAAACAAGGAACTGGTTGTTCTCTTCCAGTATTTACAAAGATTTGTTGCTTAGAGAAAGCAGGAGAAACAAGAGCTTTGCCCATCAGTCAGGTGTTTGCAGAAAGGATTCCAGGACCATTTTTCTGAGTCTTAGTCCAAACTGTTCAAATATATGCCACACGACAGAACTGTCCTTCAAGAACACAATGGAATTAATCATTCTGAAATGTGTATAGATCTTTTAAAGAAGTAACCATGTTCCCTGAAAGTTTATTAATTCCACACACAGTACAACTGAAACAAATGAAGGCGATTCCACCTTAAATAAAAGTAACTTAAATCCAACCAACAG
This sequence comes from Mustela erminea, assembly GCF_009829155.1. NCBI lineage: Eukaryota > Metazoa > Chordata > Mammalia > Carnivora > Mustelidae > Mustela > Mustela erminea. The sequence goes on from NC_045623.1 coordinate 24,385,795, forward strand.
ATCTATTGCATGCATAGCCAATATATGTAACATATAGGATGTCTATCCACCTTCCCTGAAGCTACTGGAAATTTCCCTCCCCTTCCAGCTCACTGCTGTAGCTAAACCTCACTGCTTTCAGAAAGCCCCCTCTTTCACTTTGCTCGGGGATTTCATAACCTGTCTGTTGATCAGCAGCAAGACTGGAGGACAGATTTACTCGTAGTAAGGAAAATAAGGAAGGAGAGAGGAAAAAAGTAGATGAGCAGAGAATTTGCCACAGTTTTATACACAGGTGGTTCATTTCTTCATTCAGGAAAGAATTACTGGTACCAGGCACCAAGAACAAGTCAGATATATTCCTAACCTCAGGAGTAGCCCTTTTAGATTACTTCCTATCTTCTTTCTTTCTTTCTTTTTTTTTTTTTTTAACTTTGTATCTTCTAATAGAAGCCAGGGATCCCCAACTTCGAATATGCCTCAGAAAAAACCTTCAAAGCTGTTTTAAGATATCCTGATTTCTCTCCCCAGAGATTCTGATTCACCAGATATGAGAAGTCTGGCCTGCGGGTATTTCTGACACAAAATCAAGGTTTAGAACTGCTGTTATAATAAGCCTTACAGAAGTGAGGCTAAATACCTGAATTCTATCACAGAACTACAAATACATACTATTTCATTAGCTTTAAGTGATAGTTGATAAGGAGGCCAATATTCTCTGTGAAATTCCAAGGGTACAACAAAAGGCTTTGACTATGCCCTTGACAACCAATGTGACAAATCTACTTCTTCATTCATGGGTCTTCTAGTAGGGTCTGAGTTATATTTTAGGGACACAGAAATGAAGACAGTAGGGAAGGCAGACATGTAAATAATCAGACCATTGCGGCATGGTAGCATAAGAGAAATCTGAAACCCAGAGCCAACTGTACTATGGAGAGCTTTAAGCAGAGTACTGAAAGATGAGTTTTAGAAGTCCTTTTCAGGAGCGCCTGGGTGGCTCAGACGGTTAAACATCTGCCTTCAGCTCAGGTTATGATCTCAGGGTCTTGGGATCGAGTCCCGAATCAGGCTTCTTGCTCAGCTTCTTGCTCTCCCTCTGCCTGCTGCTCCCCTGTTTATGCACTCTCTCTCTGTGTCAAATAAATAAATATTTTTAAAAAAAAAAAAACCTTTTTCAGTGCAGAACAGATCATTTCAACTCTCCAACAGCTTCCCTCGTGGAGAATAAAATCCAAACTCTTCCCCTCATACAACAGCCCTGCCAGAGACCTCAGCCCCTTTTCCCCTGTGTTCCGGCCACCTCAGCTTTCTCTTGCACCCTCAGTCATACCAAGTTCATTCCCACCACGAAAGGCTTTCTACATGCTATTCCCTCTGCCTAAAATGTTCTTCCTCTTCATCAAATTAACAGTCATCACCTCGGGAGGGTTTCTCTCAACTCCCAATCTGAAGCAGCCAGCCAGTCGCTATGCTATTACCACAGAGTTCCTGTCCCACGGCAGAATATAAGCTCAATGAAGGCTACAGGAGCCCTCTACTTCCCTCTTTCGACTAAGCTAACAGGCAAATCACAAAAATCCAAGTTTTACGCGTGAGCAAGTCAGAGCCAATTTCTGTGACATGTAACCATAAAACTCAAATTATGACAATACTGCTTTTCCACATAAGGAGCCAATGAGGAAAGGAGGAGCAGGGAAAGGAAGGTAACAAAGCAACAGGAGAGAAGTGATCAGAAACAGAGGGAGCAGAAAGGGGTGGAAGTAGCAGGGAAAAATCAAAGATGAAGGGGAGCCACATGGAGAGAACTAGGAGTGGTAGGTGAGTAACAGCCATAAATGGAAGCCAAGGGCCAAGTGTAAGAGAAGTGTAACTGGTTATTTCACACAGTGGTGCTAACTGGGACTCTCGGGGCCTCCGTAAGCTGGGGGCTGCTAACCAATGGGGAAGAAGGATGGAAATGCCAAAAGGAAGGGAGTTCTGGTCCCTCCCTGCTCTGTCTCTTGGGTCAAATTCCTTAATTTCTCTGGGTTTCCTAGTGCAGTCAGGAGGAGTTGTGGGGAAGGGTAGGAGTGGGCAGGCAGGGCAACGGGAGGATCTCTCTCTAAGATCTGTCTGTTTCTGGAACTTAGGGAAGAATCACTGTTCTGTACTCAGTTCCACTGGAGCAATTCTTCAGAGGAGAAATTATTGTTGGAATTGCTAGAGTAGATACACTAAAAGCCAGAAGCCCATCCTGCAGTCTTGGTATTTAACTTCAGATCTAGGTCAACCAATATTCCTTTAAAAAAGCAAAATAAGAGTTTATAGAAAGAGTCCAGTGGCCCACATTCTGGGTAAATCCCAAAATCCTTTATTGTATTAGAAGGATCTTAATCAACAACTTAAATCTGACTTCCTCTTCCATGAATTCAGAAGGAAAATATTGTCATCAGTGAGTACACATGTATAAAATGTAGTATCTAATATATTTTTTTAACTCTTTGCTAATAATGGCATAGCCCGATGCCAGGATGTCCTAAAAATGGATGTGGTTGTTTTTTAATTCATACTTTTGCTTGGAAACAAGCAAAGAAAATGATTTTAGAAACTGTTTTAAAATGTTAATCCCATTTTGTCACTCTTTCCATTAGTTCACAGATGTGTTTCCAGGAAAAGAATAAAAATGTAAAATGTGGCTCCGGGTAAAAGATGTAGTTTGCTGCCAAAACTACTACTCACTTGCAGACACTGAGAATTTTCTCAACTTTTCAGACATTTCTGAAGGGAACAGAAATATCTTATCACATCCAACAAGCGGCATCTTAAGTGTCCCCAATTCCAAGGCAGACAATACCTCACAATGCTATTAGAGGAGTTACAGCATATCCATCAATTCTTTGTACAGGATGGGTCCATTCCCATAACTTCTAACAAGCAGTTGATTTCAAATTAAAGCAGCCAAGGCCCTGGTGTGCGCAGTCAAGGGGATACAAACACAAGGAAGAGTCACCCGTTCCTTCAAGGAGCTCACTCTAGTGGGAGAGAGATGGCAAAGCAAGTGATTGCAAGGAGTTTATTCTAGTAGCTGATACTAGACATAATCAACTGTAAGATGAGGTAAGAAAAGCTAGCATTGCGGGGTGCCTCGGTGGCTCAGTGTGTTAAAGCCTCTGCCTTCGGCTCAGGTCATGATTCTGGGGTTCTGGGATGGAGCCCTGCACCGGGCTCTCTGCTCAGCGGGGAGCCTGTTTCCTCCTCTCTCTCTGCCTGCCTCTCTGCCTACTTGTGATCTCTGTCTGTCAAATAAATAAATAAAATCTTAAAAAAAAAAAAAAAAAAGAAAGAAAGAAAGAAAAGAAAAGCTAGCATTGCTTAACCGTCTGGGTCAAATACTAAGAAATGACAAAATAAGCAGGTGGGGAGTAGGGAAGGAGTAGGCAAACAAATTATGGGGAAAAAAACATCAGGAAAGATTGCTCTGAGAAGGGAATTACGGTTTTCTCTTATTACTTAGAAATTTCTCAAAGCAAGCCCCACTAAATGACTGACACACCACCTCTCGACACAAGTGTCACATCTGATTCATCCCATGGTGCGTATGTTCACATGGAAAGGCTTGTCTGTCTACTCATTACTTTTAAACTATGGACCATGAATGTTACTCCCCTATTCAGTCATGCTCTGAGGTACTGTAGCAACTCCTCAACTTTTGCTCTGAGGTAACACTTTCCTAGTCCCACTACTCACTTTGATTAACTGAATCTGCTAACTACATCCCCAGTTCTCAGTCCTCATCATAAAAGCTTAGTTTTCCATAATGAAAACTTAGGGGCTCTACAAGCATTTGTCATGAGGGTTGAGGGGGGTAAGCACAGGGGACACAAGGCTGGGGCAGAGGAGCAATAAAGAGGAGAACTAAGACAGACACACAGGGCAGAGTGGCACTAACATGGGAACCTAGTAGCTGACATGGGCTTGGCTAAGCTTCCTCATGCAGTCACCATGTTTTGGGCACTACAGGTCTTAGGAATAACTCAACACACAGTAACTTCACCAGGAGCTCCAGTTAGCTTCTCTTTTATTTAAAATTTCAGGAAATACATATGGAGAAGGCTTTTTATTTCAATTCACTGTCCACAATGGGGACAAAGGCTATTTTACTCACTACATCAAACAGAAGACATTTCTTGAAATGAAACTTACATAGATTAAAATTATGCATTCAAAAACTCTTACAAACCTAAGGTTTAAGATTAGATGTCATGAAGTGCATAAGGCATCACGTACCATCGGCATGAATACAGAAACTACACTGGACAAGGCAGTCCCATAACAGACTCAGAGACCGGGGCTCAGCACTGGCTCCCCAGGGTCCCCAGCGCTGACCTGTGCACAGGCTTCTCTCATTCAAGGCTGTCACAAGTGAATAAATGCACTTTTTGGCTGCCAGGAAGAAGGGGATGTGTAGGAGTTTGAGGGAAACATAGTGATTCAAATGAAAGTAAGATAAGACAAATTGCAGTTACTTGAGGTCTTAAAACAAGACTCAGCTTTTCCCAGCCATCAAGTTATCAACTGAATCAATGTCATGTGGAAGCCAGCTGGACATCTTGATATTTAGACAAAGAAGCTTTTTGAGGAGTTCAGAGCACTTTCCATTTTCCTTTAGCTGTTCATGTTTAATCGCAGGCTAACCCAGACAGGCCAAACAGTCACCTGGATATTTGGTGCCAAAACTGATACCTTAAAACAGCATGCACATACATTTCAGATCGAAGCACAGATTCTGCAATGGCTGTATTTTACAAACAGAAGGTAACTACCCATTTTTGAGTAGCAAAATCAATTTAATAGGGTAAAGATTTTTTTTTTTTTTTCATAAAATAGGGCAGAACATAAAATCAGTTTACCTTACCCATTGTAAAGGAAGAATTGTTTCATGAACATTTTGTTTCGGTTATACATGTGAATCATATGTACTAAAGGGCAGTGTGAAATATGGTTCTTACTGAGGTATTTAAAGTGAAAGAAGCTTGGAAAGTGCTGTCCTGAGATCCGGCCTGAACTGCTTCATGCTGGTCCTTGGTTTTCCTGTTTTCCTATCACTCCTGACACTTAGACCTAGTCTAAGTTACCCAAGGAGATCCCCAAAGCAAGCATCAGCAGAACTGCCACTGCATTTGCCACTCCATTAAGGTGTTTGGAGTGTTAGCCCCATTAGCCAGAATTAAAGCTCAGATGCTACCTGGAAAAGAAACTGCATGACTGAGTGAAACACTGCTTTGTAACTGGAAAGCTCTGCCCTTCCACACTACATGCGATTTTGATTCTTCTGCAGAAAATTATGGTGTAGCTGTAGCATTATTCCAAGACTAGCGCTGCTCAGTTACATGCTGTGAATGGATAAAGCTCCAAATAGGAACTTGGGGATTTGGGTTCTAGTCTCTCACTAACTGGATTTGACCTTGGGCAAGGTACCTGATCTCTCTGGGCTCAGATTGTCCAACTGAAACATGAGGAAGCAGGACTGGAGGAGAGTTTTCCTAGTGAATTTCTTACAGTGGTACCTTCAGGGTTCTGCAAGTGAGTCTACTTTTCTAAATTACCATATATCTATTTTTAGACAACAGACACAATAAACAACAACAGAGAAAACAAAAAACACAATCCAATGGATCCAATATAAATTTTTACCATGGTGGAAATCACCATGGCAGTTGTTCAGCAGCCAAATAACTTCATTTTGCATAGAACTTGGACGTATTACCTCCAGAGGTTTATATTCTGCATATATTCTAGTATATATATATATAAAATTCTGTATATATGCTCATAAATATCTCACTGAGCAGGAAGTTTATAGTGCTTCACTGGGGATACATCTAAATGCGAGTCTGTTCTGTCCAGATATTTGTGTAACACTGAGCAGAGATGGCTCCAACTTGCATAATTGCCAGGTGAGTCCCAGGCAAACATACATAGGGCGTGTTAATTGCAGACTAACCCAGATGGGCCAATCACCTGCACTCACATCAGGCATTACAAATACATTTCAAGTGGCCAAAATTAAGATTCTCATCTATAATACTGATATCAAATGGTTATACATATTAACAAAGCCCATTTCAGTTCTAAAATTGCAGAGTTATATAAAATATTTTGTCTTACTCAGTAACCTTTAAAGTATAAATTAGTACATCAAGACACTAGGATTCTTGCTATTATTTTTACAATTAGTCCTGACTTCATAATTTATTCTTATGTACTACAGATTTTAAGTTACTCCCTATTAAACTTTCAGGAATGGTGGAAGATTAACTTTTATTTATCAATGTTATTCATATTTATTTATTAAGCATTCAGCCATTCAAGCCACAAATATTTACTGAGCACTTAGGATGTGTCCTGCAGTGTTCTAGATGCTGGGGCTATTCTGAGGAACTAAAACACAGCTCCATCCCTTAAAGGGAAAGATAAACGGATAAATGCACAATTCTAAGCAGTGAGAAAGTACATCCCCTTAATTTAGTATGTAAGGAGGGACATAAGCTTTATGGACATAAGCTTTCTCACAGAGAAAGTATATGCCTCTTCAAGGCTACTAAGATTGAAAATCGGTGGGTACACTGCTGCAAGCATAGTGAATCAGCACTTAAATCTATGTACTAAATACAATGTGCTCAAGGGCGTGCACACGCGTGCACGTGTGTGTGTGTGTGTGTGTGTGTGTGTGTATGGACGTATGTGCATATAAATGTGTGAGCTTATTTACAGCTCAGAGGAAGTTCATTACCAGGATGCCAAAAGGAGAACAGAAGAAAAAAAAAATACTGAAAAGATTTCTTCAGTTAAACTTGAGAAACACACCTTTCACCAATCAAATGCAAACAGCTGATTTTCCTGGCCCACAGCTAAATGTCACATGCAAGGTGGGCAGAAGGGTTGAATGAAAGATAATATTGCTCCTCCTAAATGCTGAAAACTAACAGTTTCCAAATTCAAAGAGTTTAAAATTGAAAATGCTGTATGATCTTCGGGAGCCTCACCTGTTTTTAAAACCACCAAAAATATAAGCCCAGGGCGATAAAAGCCCGTCTGGCCCATTTACAGGCAACATTACAAAAGCATTCTTGCCTATCAAGCTCTGAAAGGAAGGAACTGCAAAACAGGAAGTTGCCCTGCCCCAGCCCTGAGCCACACCTCCCTTCCTCTCCACAATTTCCAAAAGCAGAAGAAGCAAACGCTATCTGTTAGATGTACTGAGAAGCCACAGAGGTGGACAGAACACTGTCCACCAGCTGACATCTGCTTTATTACTATTTCAGTAAATACTTAAGGTAAATGCCTTTATTATTTTGAATCAACATTCTTCTTGATGATTTCACCTGTTTTTAGATAACACATGCTTAACCTATAGGTTTTTGATGACAAGTTAAAGCAGTTCTGAAATTGCAATTTACAGATGAATTGTATGTTAGAGATTAAGAAGACTAACATGTTTGTCCCAAATGATAAAAACAAAAACAAATTCAGAGTTAGTTGGCCTAGATTACCATTTTTCAATGGTATAAGCACATCTACATGAACCACTTTTAAATAATACTATTCCGAATATAATTTTCTGTGTATTCAGTAGAACCACTAGGTGTTTAATAATCGAGATCCATTATCAGCAGTTCCTTTGTACTCAGATGTATGTATCTATTAACAGCATTTTTGAAAAGTAACAGAACTTAAACAGAAGGTTTATGGACTTCCTAATTTCTTACAGAAACTTGGACTGATGGGTGCGATTTCTAGAGGTCTACATCTATTGCTACAAATTAGATTCAGGGAAATGACTTCTTTTATATATATATATATATATATATATATATATACACATATATAATATATATACATACATACATATACATATTTGAGAGAGAGCAAGTGTGGGGCAGGGAGGGGCAGAGGGAGAGAGAAAGAGAATCTCAAGCAGACTCCCCACTGAGCACAGAGCCCAACTCAGGGCTTGATCGATATCATGACCTGAGCAAAAATCAGCAGTCAGACACTTAATTGACTGAGCCACCCAGGAGTCCTGAAACAAATGATTTTCTTAGAGGAAAGAAGAGACTGATATTTTTCAACTTTTTAAAAAGTATTTTATTTATTTATTTAACAGAGAGACACACAGCAAGAGAGGGAACACAAGCAGGGAGAGTGGGAGAGAGAGAAGCAGGCTTCCCGCTGAGCAGGGAGCCTGATGTGGGGTTCAATCCCAGAACCCTGGGATCATGACCTGAGCCGGAGGCGGACACTTAATGACTGAGCCACAAAGGTGCCCCTATTTTTCGCCTTTTTTTTTTTTAAGATTTTATTTATTTATTTGACAGAGAGAGATCACAAGTAGGCAGAGAGGCAGGCAGAGAGAGAGAGAGAGGAGGAAGCAGGCTCCCCTCCGAGCAGAGAGCCCAATGTGAGGCTCCATCCCAGAAACCCGGGATCATGACCTGAGCCGAAGGCAGAGGCTTTAATCCACTGAGCCACCCAGGTGCCCTATTTTTCAACTTTTAGCGGTCCAAATACAGAAAACAGATTTGCAAAACACCAACTAGTCAACAGTTAATAAAGCTACAGATAAATGCAAGAATAATAAGTATCATTAATAATCAAAAAATGATTAGTAAAACAATGATTGTATTTCTAGATTTTTAATGTCTACAGCCAATATGCAAAGGTATATGATACAGGAGATTTACTTCACATATTGTCAAATCTAGTACAAACTGGCATAAATATGGTAATATGCTCCAAGAACCTAAAAAATGCTTAGGGGTACCTGAGTGGCTCAACGGGTTAAACGTTTGCCTCTTGATTTTGGCTCAGGTCATGATCTAAGGGTCATGGGATGGAGCCCAGCATTGGACTCCACGCTGAGCAGGGAGTCTGCGTGAGATTCTCTCTCTCCCTCTGCTCCTCCCCTCCACATGCACACATGCTCTCTCTCCCTCTCAAATAAATAAATAAATCTTTTTATAAAATGCTTACATTTTAAAAAATCTATTAATCCCACTTCTGGTGACCTAAAGACAAAAATCCACAACAAGAAATACCCATAATGCCAAATGATATTTGTCACATAGTAACAAAATGTTGCAGAGGTGTCTAAAATGTTAAACAAACAATGGTATGCCCTCTAAATGTAATATTATTTCATCATCTAAGTAGTAAAAAGGCAAAACATATGGAAGCCAAGTGAAAAAAGGCTGACAAAACTACATTGCAGTTATATGTCAGTGACTATTCAGGTTTAGAATAATGTCTTTGCAGGAGGATTTTCCTACTTTTCTTCCATAAGGGGTTATGCCACTTTTTAAATTAAAAACAAAACAAAACAAAACGTTTTTAGATGGTATCGGGAGAGAGACAAACCATAAGAGACTCTTAATCTCACAAAACAAACTGAGGGTTGCCGGGGGTAGGAGGAGGGAGAGGGTGGCTGGGTTATGGACATTGGGGAGGGTATATGCTATGATGAATGCTGTGAAGTGTGTAAACCTGACGATTTACAGACCTGTACTCCTGGGGCTAATAATATATTATATGTTAATAAAAGAAAAAATAAGCAATTTTTTAAAAGGTTTAAAAAGGTTTAAAAAAGTTTTTTTTTAAAAACTTTTTAATTAAATTCACTAAGTTATCCCCTTTTCAAACTAGATATTTAAAATATATTTAATCATTTCCCAACCCCTCCTGCCCCAAGAGAACATCTTCCCCTCCATGCTGTTCTCCCACACCCCCCTCAATATTCCTTTACCAACTTCGCCTACTGGGGTTGGTCATCATTGGCCCCTCCCTCTTTGACCCTGGACCCCAAACACCCTCCCCAGAAGGCATAGAATTATTCAGCTTAGCATCCTCGACTCCCAGAAGAAGGCCTCATGTATAAGGGCTGGAAAAACACTTGTTGATTTCTATTTATCCAATTTGGCATCCACTGCACATTTTTCTCAATTATTTATTACTTATCTGTCCCCATTTTAAGCCAGGCATTCATTCTTTTTTCTATTTTTCATCTTTTTTATTCCCCAGAGCTCACCACAGTGCTGGGTTGCTAGGTCAAGCTCATCTGAGCTAAATAAATATTTACTGAACTAAAGAATGCCTGAATACACATCTCAAAAATGAGAAATCTGCTTGGTTCGTACAGTTTCTTCCTTTAAAAAGCAAATAGCATCCTACAAAAAAAATAAAATAAAATAATCTCTTTCCTATACCTTCCAGTGATTTATCCTAAGCAATAAACAGATAAACAACCATCTGAGTGTCACTGAGCCAAGGAAGGGCTTAAGTGTAAAACAGGGGAGAAAGGAGGAACAGGCTTCAGCTCCTCAGAGGAAGTAAGACAATAGTTCAGAAATCTTTCTGGGAGACCACACTTTTCTGCCAGCCGCCAGCTATTCCTAAATGCTTAAAATGCCATGCCCTGCCCCAGGACACCTGCATGAGCATGACCTCCAGCAGTCCTCACCACAACTATGTTAGGTGGGGTGTTATTATCTCTATTTTAAAGATGAAAAAAAAAAAAAACCAGGAATTTCAATGAGTTAAGTAACCTGCTCAAGACATAAAACTACCAAGCAGCTTCAAGGCCAAACCTGTGGCTCTCTGCTCAAGTCGCTGCTCTCAACCACTACGCCAGATGGAGAATGGCTTCTCTGCAATTAGTAGTAGACTTAGAGGTAGAATATAACTACTAAGGCGTTAAGTGTAGTCTCCAGAATAAATAGCAGACACAGACATGATTACAAAGTCTACAGAACTTAGCCTTGTCATCTCTAATTCAGACATGACATCTGGCTCAGCCCAGTTCCAGTTAATCCATAATTAGACCCCTTATTTAGCAATGTGAGGACTTAACAAGTGGGTTAAGGAAAATACATTGTGGTTACCACCTCTGCTTAAGCATCCCCCACATATCTGGGAGGAAAAAAAAAAAAATCTTAATTCTTTAACTCCGAACTTCATTTTCTAAGCTAAACCATCACATTTGTTGTAACTTCTCACACATATTATTTTTCCAATCCTCTGGTCATCATGGGCCTGATCCAAATTGTCCTTGACCTCTTTATCATACTTCTGTGAACTGAAAACAAGATGGTAACTAGCAAGGATTTGGTCTTTAAGCATGTAGCAGAAGAACCTAAACAATTCATGCTTGCCCTATCTTTAGGCTGTCCTCTTCAAACTCAGGTCAGAGTACTGTGGGTGCCACTGTGGTCCAAGCATCCTGACCCCCAACTCCAACTCCACCCTGAGTACTGTCTTGGAAGGCAAACATCTTCCTGACAAAGTCCATCTCTTCTTAAAACCTGTGCCCTTCATCTCAAGAAGGATGATGTCACAGCTCAGGAATAAAGAGATACTTCATGGGGAGGGACTTCCCTGAAATGATATCAGTTCAGCCTCACTGTAATCTCCAGGGGCCACATCATTCCAGCAACCCTGGCATTAGAATCACCCACAGAGAAGGGTTTGTGGATTTCCTACTGAACATGGTGTTCTATATTTTATCTCCGGTTTAGTACTCATGACAGTGCTATGAGATAAAATGTAAAAAGGCTCTCCCTCACGTCAAGATAAGAAAATAGAAACGCAAAAGCTTGTGTGACATACTTAAAGTCCTAATCTAACAGAGAAAACACAGCAAAGCCGTGAGTCTGTACGTGCGTGTTTGGCACAAGATGTCACACTCACAAGCAAGATAGGACAGCTGCAGAACAATACATATGCACCCAAAGCTACCAAGCTGTATGCTGAAAGAGGTTAAAACTCATCACAAGGAAAAAAATGTTTTTGTCGCCATGCATGGTGACAAATGTTAACTGGACTTATTAGCATGGTGATCATCTTTCAATATACACAAATATTAAATCATTTCATTGTACATCTGAAAGTAATATAATGTCATGTCTATTATACTTCAATTAAAAAATAATTAAAATATATTTAAAAAGTAAATAAATAGAAAGAAAGAAAGGGCAAGACAGTAAATTTTAAATTGTATGTATTTTACCATAATTTTAAAAATTGGAAAAAAAGTTGATTCAGAAAAAAGGCAAGGTAATGATGTGACTTGATGCAGCAGGTACTGCCCTATTTATCCAATTTGGCACCCTTGGACTCTGATCTCTGCTTTGATTTTACATCTTTAAAGGTCAGAGTGGACTCAGTCAAGATCACAGCATTCTGGTAATGACGAAGATACCACTTTACACTTCATGTCCGATATGATCATTCTCTGTTTCCCTCTGAAGTTACCTCAAGGGAGTTACCTTCCTTCCTTCTTCCATATTTTGTCATCGCATTGTTCATTCATTGTGTAGACACAGAGCACCTACTATGTGCAGGGCACAGTTCTAAGCTGATGCCCAGTGATGAAATACTGAAATAGATCCCAACCAGTTGGTAAATAGCTGCGATCTGCAGCATCCCACGCCCCTCCACACCGGCCACCTCATCTCTTCCCTGGGACTCCCCCCATGCTGGACTTCCCCATGACTCAGCATAACAGGAAGGCTCCATGGTGGCCAGCTTCCAATTCAAGTGGCGAACTGCTGGGCCTAACCCCTTGTTAACTGTTTTATCCCCTCCCAGACACAGCAATGAACAGAACAGACAAGGTCCCTACCCTCTAGTCTCAGAAAGTGATAATAAACAAGCAAATACATAAATGACTCAGATAATTTCATAGAGTAGAGTGCTATAAAGAAAACAAAACAATAAGGGACTAGAGGGTGACGGGGGTGGGGAGGGCAGAGTAACACTTGAAAAGACATCTCTCTGAGGAAGTGACATGACAAGGAATCAGGAAGGCAAAGGTTTTAGGTAAAAATGCTCCAGACAGAAAGAACAGAAACATCAAGGCCTTCTGGTGGGAATAAGCTTGAGATTTTCATGGTTAGAAGGCCAGCGTGATGGGGGCATCCTGAGCAAGGAGAACAAAGGCGTAGGCAGGGCCAGATCAGGGAGGATCTTACTGGCATTGGTAAGGAGGTTGAATTTAATGCCAAGAACAGTGAGCAAGCACTAGACAGATTTGAAACAGGGCCGTGAATGATCTAATTTATATTTTTTAAAGATTCTTCTGACAATTGTGTGGCAACTGTGATTAAACAAAACCAAGAGTGTAAAAAGGAAACAGTGTATGATGCTCTGGTGGTCATCCAGGTGAACAGCGACAGTGACTAGAGCTAGAGGACAACAGAATTGGAAAGAAGTATTCTGACTCAAAATATGTTTTAGAGGCACAGCTGTTCAAACTTACTGATGAGTATATGTGGGAAGAGGAAACAGGAGGAATAAAAATTACTACTATTCCTTGTCTCAGCAAGCCACTGATGGTAGTCCAATTACTAAGTAGGCAGGGACTGTGGCAATAAATAGGTTCATAGAAAAAAGGAATAAAAATTCTGTTTTGCCACAATAAGTGTGAGATATCAGGGCACCTGAGTGGCTCAGTGGGTTAAGGCCTCTGCCTTCAGCTCAGGTCATGATCCCAGGACCCTGGGATGGAGCCCCACCTTGGGCTCTCTGCTCAGCAGGTAGCCTGTTTCCCTTCCTCTCTCTCTGCCTGCCTCTCTGCCTACTTGTGATCTCTCTCTCTCTGTCAAATAAATAAACAAAATCTTTAAAAAAATAAATAAGTGTGAGATATCTTTTAAACATATAATGTGGAGATACAAACACGCAGTTGGATATTTGACCTTAATAATAGGAAGATCCCCAGAAGATTCCAGCTTATCCAAATAGCAACATTTAATACATCTGTAACTTCATTGAGATATATGTATAAGGCACATTACTGACTCTCTTCCTACAAAACTTGTGCCAGCCATTACATGCATACACACAACACGAAGGAAGACACCAAATTCTCTTTAAGGAAAGAAGATAATTCTTGGTTTTCATTTTTTTAAGCGTTGTGTCAAAAAGCTTTCTGGGGAATGCATTTCCAAAACTGGAAAAGAAAATCAATTAGGAAACGAACGGCACAAGAATAATTACTTTACATGGCTTCTCTAGACTGTAATGAGCATGGAACCCTAGCTCGTGCTGCCCTCAGCACTTCTTCAACCCTGCTGAGACTATCCTTCCTTCATCTGGTTGCATTAACGTGGTGGAAACGTCTGCGGTAGATGTATCGTATCCCAAGCTCAATGCATCTGTTGTAACTGAGCTTCCTTTCAAAACTCTAGAGGTACCATTGATGAAATTAAGGATGACCCCAGAAACAGGAAGGCTGGGCATTAATAAGAAGAAAGGGAGGAGGAGAGGGTGGGGACGAGAGGAAGGAGAGGAGAGAGCAGCGGGTGACCTCTTCTTGATGGCAATCCCTTCTGATAGAGGACTCCCAGAGAACATGCTCACGCATCACAAGACCCCTCAGGAAAGACACACTGGCTCACGTGGCTGGAATCCAGAGGTTATTACAAGCGCTCCGTATTCTAAACACGGTGCCAATTCTCAGTTTCGTAAGAGTAGTAATTATCAACGCAAAGTGAAAAATAAGTCTGCCTGCTTAATTCAGCTTACCAGCACACTTCACTGAAGCTTCAGGCCAACAGCCAGCTTTTTGTGCACGCTTTTAAAATAAAAGCAATAGTTTGGCTACCACTGCAAATAATCCTCGTATCCTCAGAATTAGAAGGAAACCTAGAGGTCATTATAGCCAACCCTATCATTTTACAGATAAGGAAACTAAATCAAGTGAAGAGAGATAAAGTGGCTTAGCCATCATCCCAGAGACGCTTCAGGATGAAAAAATGTTTTTAGTCACGATTCTTGATATTATACCATGCTGCCTGCAGAGTGAGAAGGAAAAGTACTGCAAGGGATGGTACCAGGCTTTACTGGAGCTACATCAGGGGCAGAGCTGGACATCTCAGCCCCGGAAACAAGGCCCCAGGCTGCAGTCAGGCTGTCTGCTGGTCACTATTCTCAGCCTGCACCCTAAAATAACTGAGAGTCTTTCCAATGCCACCTCTGGTCTTTTTCCCCCATGGATTCTGGTTTGATATGGCAGAATCTGATGGATAGTAGCTGGTACCTCCTTTCGTCAAGATCTTCAGAAGGAGCCCTTGAAAGGTTCCCACAGCATGTGCTTCTAGGCTTCAGAGAAGCAAAGACCCTCCCCAAGGATGATCGGAAAGGACGCCTCAGTCTCCTGCCTTTAGACCAACATACTCCTAAGTGGGTATCACATATGTCCCTAAAAAGCTAGTACAGGTTCCAGAGGAGTGTTAGCCCTGATGGTTTCTGCCTTCCAAGTTTTGTCCAATCCCAGTATATATAGAAAATTCTAGAAATAATCACACCAAAACTTTCCAGCACATTCACATGGAACTCAGGTTTACATTTTAGCGATTACAGAGAATAAAAATTCCAATCAAAATTATTTTGGGAAAGTCCTATCCAGTTCTGAGGGAAGTTGTAATACATGGAGGCTTTATAAATAGTTTGCCTACTGCAAACACATGTACAAATTAATAAATAGATTGATAAAAATAATACTAATAACCCGTCCCCAATCTATGATTTCCTCTTTGGCAAGAGGCACACGTCAACAGTCTTTAAAAACCTTCCACTATACTGGGGCACTTCAAATGGTTCAGTAATCCAACTCTTGATTTCAGCTCAGGTCATGATCAGGGTTGTGAGACTGAGCCCAACATGAAGCCTGCAAGCCTGTTTAACTTTCTCTCTCATCCTGTTCCACTGCCCCTCCCACCCCTCTCTCTTTTGGGGGGGGGGGGGGGAAGACCTTCCACGATAAGGGTGCCCATGTGGCTCTGTCCCTTACATGTCCAACTCTTGATCTCAGCTCAGGTCTTGATCTTAGGGTTGTTAAGTTCAAGCTCCACGCTGGGCTTAGTTATGAACTTAGTTATGAAGCCTACTTAAAAAATAAACAAAATGAAATAAATAAAAATAAAAATCTACTATATATTCTTTTACCTAGAAATATTCTTTCTGGATATTCTTTTTTTAGAAACACCTATACAACTGCGAGATCCAAGCTACCTACTGCAGTTCTAAAATTCTCTCATTAGCTACTAGGAAATAAAATCTGGGAGTTTAACACCCCATGGATAGTAGTCCCCATCCATTCCCAGCATGCTAATAATTTTCACCATCTCCCAATTCCACTTAGAAAGTGGCCTGGATTTTATGTGACAATGGTAGCATTCCTTTGGCCCGAATATAGAAAATAATCGTGAAAAAGTACTTACGGCATAAGCACCTATCAAAAATGCCGCATTTGCTCTTTTCCGTTGATCAAAACAGGTGTAGTGCACTATTTTCTTTCTTGATAAACTGTATGACTAAAAAGAGGGAATAAAAAGAGTGTAACTATAGAGACAATGTTAAAATATACAGAAGATAAACATCTCAACTTCCAAGATGTGTCACAATCAGTGAAATGTAACAACTTTCAACTTTTGTTTCTATGCCATTTGTACATGAGGATGGAAGGTTACTGGCCATAGACTTTTTGCAGCCAAATCCTGATGCAAATTTGACAACAGAACAGATACTTCTCTCCAAGAAGGGAGACATGCAATGGGAAATAATTAAATTACTGGTGTCTTTATTAGTGGGAATATTTTTGAAAACTTAATCTTTTATGTAAAATCTAATCATCTTTTCTCTTTTTTGAATTTTTATTATTGAAGTACAGTTGACATACAATGTTTTATTAGTTTCAGGTGTACAATATACTGATTCTATAATGTTCACCATGATAAGTGTAGTTATCATGTGTCACTATAAAACATTAATACATAATTGATTATATTTCCTATGCTCCACTTTTCATCTTCTTAACTTACTTAGTTCATAAGTTTGCACCTCTTTACCCATTTTATCTACTTCATCCACCCCACGCACCCCCTCCTCCTCTCTGGCAACCACCAGTCCATTATCTGTATTTATAATCTGTTTGTGGGGGGTCTTTGTTGTTACTGTTATTTGTTTGTTTTGTTTTTTAGATTCAACATATAAGTGAAATCGTATGATATATGTTTTTCTTGGCCTTATTTTACTTAGCACAATACCCTCTAGGTCCTTCCATGTTGACACAAATGGCAAGTTCTTCTTTAAGGCTGAGTAATTATTCATCCTTTTTCTTTCCCTAAATACCATACCCACTCCCAGAAAAGTTATCTGAACTTTTCATATTTTAGTTTATTTTTAAATGTGTCAATCGTCCTATTTTCCTAAGAGCACTAATAGTAATATTAACAGAGCATCAATACTCATATTTTCTTTCTAGAATGTTCTATAAAAGTCTGCTTTTACTTATCTGAAAATAAATGGTTAATAGGAAAAGACAATGCATCAAAAGGGTGATATCAGCAAACATCTTAATACAATACATGGATTCAAGCAAACAGTTATTAAGCACCTACTCTATTATTATAGCATGCAATATGCCACATGCTCAAGTACTCAACTAAATCCAAAACTCAGCAGCTTGGTATGCTATATACATGCTAAACATGAAAAGTAAAAAGCTGTTAAAGTGAAATCAAAATAGTCATCAAACTCAAACATAAAACAATGAGAACCTGATGCAACTCAATGAAATCTGCTCAATTTCCTCATATGTCAAAACAGTTACAGCATTTGGACAAATAGTTTTCAAAATGCAGATACATAGGTACCTTTTAATATTCGTCTGTAAATTCAAACTGACTGTAAAAGCAGCTTTTTATACCTTACACATTGACCACAACCCACAGAGTACCTGCTTTTACAGCCCCTTTAAAAATGTGAGAGAGCTCGACTACCTCCCCTTCTTCATTCACCTTCATTCCACCTGCGAAACTCTTCCAGTTCTGACGTCTATTCTACATGAAGCTGCAATGTTCCAGCTTTAATGAAACCACAGAAGACTCAGCTATATGTATCCCAGCCATGAGCCTGGAAACCCTCACCATTCCTTTAGGCATTTCTTTCCTAATCAAGAATCACTTATTCTGAAAATGGCATTGCTCTTTTAAAGTGAACTTCGAAAAGGAAGGTTTTGCCTCAAAGTGGGTCTCATGACTGAAGTCCTCATTTTCAGACAGGCTTATGAAAATACCCCTACGAAATAAAGCTTTAAAAATACATTTTATTCAATTCAGTTCAGTCAATGCACTTAAGTTATCTAAAGACTTCAAGGTCACTATCAATAGTGCTGAAACATATCTCCTTGCTTCCACAATTTGTTGTCTGTTTTCTTTCTAAGATTGATTGATTGATTGATTGATTGATTTTTGAGAGAGAGAGAGCACACAAGCAGGGGTGGGGGACAGAGTGAAGGAGCAGAGGGAGAGAGAAAGGAAGAGACGCAGACCTACCCCTGAGCATGGAGCCCCATATGGGGCTTAGTCTCACAACCCTGAGATCATGACCTGAGCCAAAATCAAGAGTCCATGTTTAGGGGAACCTGGGTGGCTCCGATGGTGAGCATCTGACTCCTGGTTCTGGCTCAGGTCATGATCTCAGGATTCTAAGACTGAGCCCATGTAGGGCTCCCTGCTCAGTGGAAACTGCAGCTGCCTGCGGACTGCTTGAGATCTCTCCCCTCCGTCTCCCTCTGTCCCTTCCCCCGCTCATTTGCTCTCTCTCCCTCTCTCTCTCTCAAATAAATAAATAAATCTTTAAAAGGGGAAAAAAAAGGGTCGGATGTTTAACCAACTGAGCCACCCAGGCACCCTGCTTCCTCTGTTTGAAACCATTGTCCACTGGACATTTCCTTTTGTTATTTTATTATTTGTTGGCTTGTTTTGCCATTTATTGTTCTCCATCAGTAAGTTAGGCTTGATTTACCGAAAGGAGAGTCAAGGCCGGTAAAACCTAAGCAGATTTTGTGGTGTCTGATCCCAAACCTAAAGACTGCCTTCTACAGGCTGGGCATCCACAAACATGAGCCAGGCTCAGCATAAGGACTCAGCTCTTTTGGCCCCCAGCCTGTCACTAATTACATTTCCTGGTTCCCTGAAACACCTGTGGGGAAGAAAATACCCACAACTGATCTGGAAGTTTGGATTGTCTGTTTTGATGCCCTTTTCCAGGAAGAATTTAGATTTCACAACAGACTATTGCTATTATTTAATAATGTGAAATTAACTTTATTTTACAAATCCATTCACCAAAAGGGACAAACTCATAAGGCTGTGCTTTTGTCACCAATAGTCTTTTTGGCTGATTTCAAACGTTTTGCATTTGCTTGGTTTTTGTTCTTTTACTCTTCTTTTAAAGTGTATGGGATATACCTTAGTATATGTTGCAGAGACCATCCTATAATGAAGCTAGACGGTGAAATTCTAAAGGAAACTTTCTTTTCACTAAAACCTACAAATTTTTTAAAATAAATATAATACAAATTCAACTCTATAAGAATTTTTCAACTTTATAAGCTTTCAGAAAATACATCAGATAATGAATATTCTCGCAAAATACACCTTCAAATTTTAACTATTTTAAAATATCTCCTATTGGAAGCTGCCTATAGGATGGAAACAGATTTTTTTTTAACATCCATCACAATACATAATTACAGAATTTTTTTCTTTTGATGAGAACCTTTAAAATTTGCTCTTTTGGCAACTTTCAAATATATAATATGGTATTATTAACTAGGATCATCATGGTGTACATTACAACAACTAACTTTTTAACTACAACTTTCTAACTTTCAGGAAAATTTTTTAAGTTCCTAGCATCTACCATGCATAGATATTTTGGGAATTCTATTGTTTTTCTCAATGAAGTCTCATAAGCATTACAGTCAAAAAATGATCCGCCTAGTGAAGGTTGGCCAGTGAGTCCCAGGTCAGAACACAAAGTTTCAGTTCTCACTCAAGGAGTCAAAACTAATTCACAATAAATGATAACAGAGAAAACTCTTATGTCTTACTGGCCTTGTCCTAATTTCCTTCCTGACCATGGCCAGGCCTTCCTCTCATAGGTCACCCTGCCCCAGTCTTACACCAGCAATGTTATCATAACATAGCAGATATTCTGGTCCTGGAATAAAAAATTTCAAGGATGGGGCGTCTGGCTGGCTCAGTCAATAAAGCATACAACTCTTGATTCGGGGTCATGAATCCAAACTCCACACTGGGTGTAGAGATTACTTAAAAATTAAAAAAAAAAAAAGTTTTAAAAAATGACCTACTACATATTAAAGTATTCCAGAAGAAACAGTACAATCTATTGGAGACACCAATGACTCAAGTCCCTTTAGAGAAACATCCCTGAAGAAAGAACTTCAAGATCTTTCCTGGAGGAACTTACCATTGGAAGAGAAAGGTACAGACTAGAGACAAGAGGACTCTGATTTATGAATGAGCCCAGTAAATATTTTCTCAGATTCTGCGCTAATACCAAGAAAAAACTTCATGCCTCCAAACTGAACTGCGTCTTCCTTACTTTGGTGCAACTCCTCTGTGGTTCAGTATGCTGACCAGGCCCTTCAAGGAGAGCACTTGCAGGGGCACCTGGGTGGCTCAGTCAATTAAGCATCTGCCTTCCACTCAAGTCATGATCCCAGGGTCTTGAGATCAAGTCCTGAGATTGAGTCCTGCATCAGTTTCCTGCAAGCAGGGGGCCTGCTTCTTCCCCTCCCGCTCCTCCTACTTGTTCTCTCTCTCTCTCTCTCCCCTATCTCAAAGAAATAAATAAAATCTTTAAAAAAAGAAAAAAGAAAAGAAAAAGGAGAGCACTTGCAAAGTTAGACCATCACCTCTAGCTTCAGTGAGCTACCTGCTCTATTACAGACACTTTTTGCTTTACATGAGAAGTTCAGACATTACAAAAACACTGTACAATAACAAAGTTAGGAGCTGATAAAACAAACAAACGTAGTCTTAAATATAAAGAGGAGAATATCACAGAAGGAATACTAAGACTTCTGGACTATTTGCTTGCTCTGAAGCAAGCCTGCACACGACCAATTACAAATGATAACCTGCAGCCCCCACTCACATATATACAGCCTTCTGAACCCTCTTAATCTAAGTGGATGTAGCCAGCTCTCTCTAATAAGGACAGCTAACATTTATTGCTACATTCTATCATTCTCTAAAGCATAGAAACACTACCAAAGGGGTCCAATTTGACCAGAACAGTGTGACTCCCAAACCAGAGGTCCTGGGCAGGCTTAAATAATGAGAATTCTGTGTCTCTGTTTTACCAAGAGAACAAAAGCTAAGAGCCAGAGAGGGCCTGGCTTATCACACTAGGCCAACATCTCCTATGTCAGGTCCCAGTGAGTGGGGTTCTCTCAGCGAGTATGGTAGATGGAAGAAATCCACAACTCTCTTGCTGAGCTTGTTTGTGTAAATCCCAATTATAAGGCCAAAACAAGTTTCACGATTCAAAATTTAAATAATTCTCGGGCCAACAGGGCCGCCAACAGGGCTGGCTCAGTCAGAGGAGCATGTGATTCTTGATCTCGGGGCTGTGGGTTCAAGCCCCCTGCTGGGTGTAGAAATTACTTAAAAACAGAAATCTTAAGAAAAAAGAAATAAACGTGCATTTAAAAAAAAAAAATTGGGGGGACCTGGGTGGCTCAGTGGGTTAAAGCCTCTGCCTTCCGCTCAGGTCATGATCCCAGGGTTCTGGGATCAAGCCCCACACTGGGCTCTCTGCTCAGCAGGGAGTCTGCTTCTCCCTCTCTCTCTGCCTGCCTCTCTGCCTACTTGTGATCTCTATCAAATAAATAAAATCTTAAAAAAAAAAAAAAAGAATTGGTTGAATTAATCAATTATTACTAAAACTTTTCAGAAATAAAAAACAAATATCGGGCACCTGGGTGGCTGAGTCATTAAGCGTCTGCCTTTGGCTCAGATCATGATCCCAGGGTCCTGGGATTGAGGCCCACACTGGGCTCCCTGCTCGGCGGGACGCCTGCTTCTCTCTCTCCCATTCTCCCTGCTTGTGTTCCCTCTCTCACTGTCTCTCTCTCCTTCTGTCAAATAAATAAATAAAATCTTTAAAAATATATCAATCTAAATTATATTTTATTGTTATACTTCATTTTGTTAACAGGCTGCTTCTAGGGTAACCTAGGGAGCTTATTAAAACACAGATTGCTGGGCCAAGAATGTTATTTCTAACAAGTTCCTTAGTAATGCTGACATTGCTGATCTAGGGATAGCACACTGATAATATGCTATGCTACATGAAATTGTGACTGGTCAACCCCTGGAAATGTTTTACACAACTTCTAAAACACTGTCCATTTGGTCGAGTAGCCCCAAAAGACATATTTAAATTATCTTAGGAACTCCAAATAATTCCATATGCCTTTTAAAAACATGTTATTAAAAACACGTTTCCCCAGATTCCTCAGAAAACTGTATCACAATTTGTAAATTCTTGCATTCCAGATGATAACAATTTACGAAAAGATCCTTTAATGATTCAGTAACTGAGCTGCCTTAAATGGCATTATTCCAGAAGTTCCAAGTTCAAATGCCCTCAGAGACCAAGAATTTGAAGTGGGTAAGTTGGTAAACTAGAAAAGCATGCCCTATCCCAAGCAGACTTAGCTCCATCCTCCTACTCCCATGTAGGAATCTGGGCCCATAATCACGTACTTTAATATTTAAGAGAAGCCAAAAATCCAGAATTAAATGGAAATTTTCATAAATTACAGATGTTAACCATGAATTCAAAAATTTTAAACAGCATTCATGCCCAAGAAAACACTACTAAACTGAATATAGCCCATAGGCAACCAGTTTGCCAGATCTGTCTACCAAGATACTGTGGCTTAAGAAAGTTCTATTGGCTTTATCGGCATGAATTGAGCAGCTGTTACGTGTCAAAGACGGTGCTGAACAATGGGGTAACAAGGGAGCAGAACCTTAGTCTCTAGCCTCATAAGCTTTCCCAGTCTAATGAATATTTGATGCTAACCAAGGGGGAAATATTGACCAAGGCTTATTACAAACAAAAGAGAACAACTATCTAGGGATGCAGTCATCGCAGAGCAAAGACCAACGGAATGATCTTAATTACAGGGACAGCAATTATTTCCTTTAGCAAGGTTAAAAAAAATAGATAAGAGATACAATATAGTATTGAATATCTATTGAATAGTATATCTAGAATATAGTATTGAATATCAATTAAATATACGATCAAACCTCCAGAAATTTCCAGAGCTGGACTGCTTACCTGAGAGTCAGAGTTTTACCACTTGCTATGAAAATCATGACAGGCATGCAATCTAGCATATAAATGTTTAACGGTACTTGTAAACCAAAGTACTCCGACGGCTACGAGAGAATAATAAAAATTAAGATAAGGGTATTGACCCCAGTCAGACGTTTTCTATCTCATAAAAGAACGCTGTGTGAAAGGTTGCATTCTGGAGACCTCACTCCTGCAGAAAAACAAGCCACGGCAATTCAAGGAGAGAAAATGCTGACATGCTACAGGAATCACAGAGAGCCCAGGCTATACTCGGATGGCGGTGCCATATACAAATCATGCATTTGTTCAGCGTAGGGCAGGAGACCACAAACTACTCAACCATTCAAAAACGAGAGGTGGCGCCAGGTGGTGTAATTAAGCTCAAAACCAAAATGAGCTCGTGCACATGCGTGCACACACACACACACACACACACACACACAAAGAGTTAATGCATAATTTCAAAACACAGATTTTTAAGCAGCCTTTTGGTAAAGTTGTCTGCCATGCTTAGAAGTAAAATCTTCAAGTCATTTGGTTGGAACACCATGTTTAATTAAACCGTGTGAATGAGCCTGATAGAGCTAAGGAAGACATTAGTGCAGCCTGGACAATATGTTCTTTAATTAATAATAATAATAATAATAATAATAAAAACAGAGCCCATGCACTTCCCTAAACAAGCAAGCTTGGCCAGTGATGGTGCTCAGATTAAGGAGATTATAGCTCTGGGGCCGTGGTGACCAATGCATCATTCTCTTACAGGTGACTAGGCTAGCCCAGTAATGGCCGCAGCAATCAGCGTCTCCAAAGCAATCAGTTGTCATCTCATTGCAAAAGCGAGAAAATGAACAGGTCCTCCTGTCAGCAGCCATGACCTCTACATGTTTTACCTCCAACTTTCCCAGGAAAGGGATATTCTTGAAATTTTTCTTTGGCTGTACAAAACAAAATATGGTTTAGGTTTTTATTTTGAGCTAAAACAGAATAGGTTGAGTAGTTTCTTTAAAAAGAAAAAGATGTCTCTGTATGGTCCATTTTATTTCAAACCCAGTATGTTTCATCAGTGAAATGGCACATTTGATCAGAGCAGAAGTGAACACGTCAGAGAAAAGTTGCTCATAAGGATTATTTGACCATGATGATAATCTGGTTGATGAAATTTGGGGATTCTCCATTAAAGGGGATCTTCTTGCCTCGAGACTTCTAAATGGCAATCAGGAAGGACTCCGTGTCTTGCTAACTTTACGTACGCTCACTCCCATGTGAATTAACACTGCTTTAGAACGCGATACCTCTTTAAACTACATCAACTATCTCCAAAATGCAACTTGCTTTTCTTCCCCCCAAAGCCTATGAACCTGAAACAGAAGATAACCTCATGAAGAAATCTCAACACGTTTTTGTAGTTATAATAAGAGGGTGGTCTGATCATTATATCAAAAGAGTTCTTGTGTATAATCACCTGATACCATAGCAGGTGCCTGGTTAGTGGATAGGATTACTGCACTGATTCACTCAGCAACAAGGACAGTCCCTGAGCCCCCACCATCTGCCAGGCACTTTCAATGCTTTAATACAATCGTCCATTTCACCAGGCCCCACCCCTCTTTCTTTTACCCTGAAAGGGCTATGTGGGATGTTTTGTACATTTAAAATTACACTTCTATCAATATTCTTTTAAACCTTTTAAAAGCAGTCCTCAAGATTACTATAATTGTCCTGCTGAATCGTAAAAGCAGTATTAAAAAGAAATTACTGTCCTAGAAAATGTCCCCTTTTTTCAGTGATGCTTTTAGGTTTATTTTTTTGTTTTGTTTTGTTTTTTTTCCCACAGACTGAGGTTTTTGTTTTCTCAGAGGGAAAGTGAAATCAATGGTTAAAACTGTATTGACCACTGGGGCACCTCGGTGGCTCGGTCAGCTAAACGTCGGCCTTCGGCTCAGGTCATGATCCCAGGGTGTGGATGGAGCCCCATATCTGGCTCCCTGCTTAGCAGGGAGCCTGCTTCTCCCTCTGCCTGGCACTTCCCCTGCTTGTGCTCTCTCTGTCAAATAAATAAATAAAATCTTTTTTAAAAAAAGAAAAAACCCGGGGCGCCTGGGTGGCTCAGTGGGTTAAAGCCTCTGCCTTCAGCTCAGGTCATGATCCCAGGGTCCTGGGATCGAGCCCCACATCGGGCTCTCTGCTCAGCACTGAGCCTGCTTCCCCCTCTCTCTCTCTGCCTGCCTCTCTGCCTACTTGTGATCTGTCTCTCTGTCAAATAAATAAATAAAATCTTTAAAAAAAAAAAGAAAGAAAGAAAAGAAAAAAAGAAAAAACCCGCAGTGACCATTTTAGGAAAAGCTAGTTCAACCATATGTTTATAAAACTTTCCTATTATTGTATCAGTCATTGAAAGATTTTCTTACATGACTAAGTATGAAGAAGGTATTGTTTTTTAAAATATCACTACGTTGTTAAAGTTTAAAAGTTATGTGTCTTCTCAGAGGAAAATGTAAATACACATAAAATTTTATATATAATTTCAGGGGTTTATGGATCTCTTAAAATACCAAATTACTAAGTTCTGGTCTAGCCTCTCAATCACTGATGGCATTTTACATTAAACAACATATACAGTTTTACCAATTTTTCTCACTTCAATAAATCTTCCTTCTTTGGACTGCTTTCCTCATTACAGAAACTACTGACCAGAAATTGCGAACTACGACCTATCACTGCACAACACTTAGTGCTGATACTTTTTTAAATACAGTTTAAAAATTTTTTAAATAGGTTTTTTTGTTGATGGTAGTAATTTCTGTTTTTGGTTTTTGTTTTGTGGTTTTTGGTTTTGGTGGGTTTTTTTTTTTTTTGAGATTTTATTTATTTATTCAAGGGAGAGAACAAGAGACAGAGCACAAGCTGAGGGGGAGGGGCAGAGGAAGAGGGAGAAGCAGCCTCCTTCCTGAGCAGGGAGGCTGAGCAGGGAGGGAGCCCAACATGGGGCTCCCTCCCAGGATCATGACCTGAGCCTAACGCAGACCCTTAACCAACTGAGTCACCCAAGCACCCCTACTTTTGGTTTTTTAATCTAAGTAGATGTTTGATGGATAATGTTCCATTCTAATCAACATAATTAAAATGAAAGTCACTGGGAATAGAATGCATATTGATGCACATGGAAAATAGCAATAAATCACTACCTCAAATCATCAACCTGAAAAAATTACCTTTTGAGAATATAAAAATTAAAAATTTAGAATGCACTGCAAAATATTACCTATCTACATAAGGTATCAAATAAAGGAGAAAAAAAAAACATAAAAATCTTTATTGGAAGAAATAAAAATTACCTAAGTAGAAAACAAGACATGCCTAAAAGAGCTAGGAAACCACACCACAGAATTATTCTAAGTTGTAATCAGTTAAAATAGTGCCAAATTATTCAGAGAAGTAGAGTTTGATGACCAAGTAAACACTGTCATATCTGGTGTTTGAAATGTCACCAATCAGGGTGCCTGGGTGGCTCAGTCAGTTAAGCGTGTGACTTCGGCTCAAATCATGGTCTTGGGATCCCAGGATGAAGCCCTACACCTGGCTCCCTGCTAAGGAGGGAGTCTGCTTCTCCCTCTGCCCCTCCCCCAGACTCGTGTGCACGCTCTCTCTCAAATAAATAAAACCTTAAAAAAAAAAAGGTCACCAAAGCGGTTTCAGCAGGGTAAGTAAGGCAAAAGTGAGGCAGAAAAGGATTAAGAAATCAGTGCATAGGGGCACCGGGGTGGCTCAGTGGGTTAAAGCCTCTGCCTTCGGCTCTGGTCATGAACCCAAGGTCCTGTGATAGAGCCCCACATCGGGCTGTCTGTTAAGCAGGGAGTCTGCTTCCTCCTCTCTCTCTCTGCCTGCCTCTCAGCCTACTTGTGATCTCTATCTGTCAAATAAATAAATAAAATCTTTTAAAAAAAATAATAAAAAAAAAAGAAAGAAATCAGTGCATAGTGAGGATGTCAACAGTATTCTGAAACTTCCAAAGGCAAGAGGCTAAAAGAGGACCTGTTAAGTCGAGTGGGATCATGAAGTTCATGCTAAGATCAACAGAAGTTTCAGTGTGTCTGGGGACCCTATTCCGGGCACTGGGGACACAGAATTATATGTCATATCCCCACCTCCTAGGAGCATCTAATCTAGTGAGAGAGAGCAATGCCAACGGGTAATTATCATCCTTCAGTAATAGAGATCTGCACAGAGAATTCTGGGAAAACGGGAGGCACCTCCCACCTTCTCCCATAGGATGAGGAGATCCTAGAAGCCGTAAAAAACAAGGAGTGACCAAACCAGAGAAAAGGTATTCAAGTCAGACTGGACATCACAAGGCATCATGTGGAGCAACCGCTGTGGCTCAGGGTAAAGTGCGCGGCTGGGTGTCAAGGGAGTACTGTGATCTCCAGGAAATCAGTGAGTTAGTGCATGAAATCATCCACTGGGGAAGACGGCAAGGGTGGCAGCTGTCAAGGCAAGCAAGATGAAAGACATGGAAGCAAGGTGCCCAAAGGTCTCACCAAGACGGGTGAACATGGGCTGCAGACGAGAAACACCAACAGGGAGCCTGAGGGCCTGGAGACTACATGAAGGTGAGGGAGACAGAATGCAGGAGGTACGGAAGGAGAAGGATCCATTCAAAGCAGCAAAGTCTAGAGTCTGGGTTCCTGGAAGAAAAGCAGCTGGAGTGGCAGTCACAGTCCCCGGAGCAAACAAGGCAGAGGAGTCTCGAGACCCCTGTGGGATAAAGTGAAGTCAGCTGGGGCAGTGTTGTGAGCACACCTGGAAAGATTATAAACCACAGCGGCTCCGCTAGCAAAGAAGGTGGAGAGGAGCAGGAGTAAGTCAAGAGCCTTGAAATCGAGCCCCTACTTGACTTTGCAGCCTTGAGCAAGTCACCTGCTTCTCCCGGGCCTCCCCTTCTGCACGGATATAATTAGCTGGCTGGACTAAATGGTCATTTCAACGCCTAAAATTATTTCAGATAGCTTTTGAATGTGAAAATAATAGCTAGGGGGCTGAGAAGGCATTCATAAGCTTGGTTGAAAAACTCTTACTGTTATTTCTTACCCAAGGTCATAAATGTTCCATTAGTAACTTTCTTCGGCATAAGACATTACAATTTGCAAAGACCTTTTACGTATATTTTCTAATATAATCCTAACCACCCCTCTGTGGGAGCTCGATAATCCTGGAGTTATAGCTAAAGAAACTGAGATTCCATAAGACTGAAGCAACTGTAGCTTTGGATTGGTAAAGTCAGTCTTTTTCTCCTAATATAGAGATTCTACTTGGATGCTTCGAAACAACCCATGACTTACTAACTTTTGGGTTTTGAACATTCATTCCTTCAGCAAGTAACAGGGTGCCCACTAACTGTATCAAAGCTAAAAATGTCCTTCTAGGAATCCATCAGATTACCTGATTGCTGAAATGAACCAAGGGATTGCTAAACTCTATTAAGCTTTCATATAATGTTGAAAGAAAGCTTTGTAAATGAAAACAAATTGAAACAGATCCATGTATACACTTACCTCTAGGGTTTGGTACTGAATATGATAGAAAAATAGCCTTACTCAAGCCAACTTCTCTTACGTAACACCAAGTCAGAGCA
Organism: Mustela erminea; assembly: GCF_009829155.1. NCBI lineage: Eukaryota > Metazoa > Chordata > Mammalia > Carnivora > Mustelidae > Mustela > Mustela erminea. The sequence continues at coordinate 24,414,632 of NC_045623.1, forward strand.
AAAATTTATTTTCAAAATGATTCTCTTCTCTTCAATCTTCTAAATAATAGGTCGCAAACTGTTAATACCCAGTTCATACCAACTACATACTAAGAGGGCTAATCAAGAAAGCAAAAAAAATTCCTAGGTCCTCAAAAGGAAGAAATAAGCTTTAATTATTTATGAACTACCCTTTCCTTGTTAATTCATCTACTAAAAATTCACTTTATGTTTTTATATTAAATCCTTTTTAGGATATTATTTGCTTCCTTGGTGATTACAAAAGTTTCAATTTTAATTTCTAAACTATAGGCAGTAGCTTCTTTTCTGAAGAATGTAGATCAGTTAAAGGAATTTACATACATCTTTTCAAATCAGATAATCTTTATAAATTAATTCTTTAAACACTTGATTCCAACAGATCTTATGTTATAAAATGATTGACTAAAAAAAAAATCTCTTTGGTATTCATTCATGACCATTTAACATTTTCAGATCAATGGCAAAAATATGTGAATGCACAATATATTTTACAGAACATTCTCTACTACAGCTGTCTTATACCTAAATTCAATAAAAATCAATCAAATCAAAAGACGATCACCAAGCAGCTAATATATACAAGGCACTATACTGTGTCACATCAGTTACATTTTAACCAGCAAAAAGAATAAATGACCTGAGCATCGTAATTTACCAGTCATCTTTAACAGCATGCTAGGTGGTATTTGACCTTCCAAACCAAAACATTACATTTAAGATCCTCATTTAGAAAACTGGAAGAAAAAAAGAAATGTTCCTTTCTATGTGATGAAATAACTTTGCCAAAACCAGGAGTATACATATTGCTTTTCCTCATATATGTTTGGAGTTTAAGAGGAAAAAAAAAAAACAGGTAAAATCAAAAATAAAGATGAATACCGCATGTATAACCCAAATTCTGTCATAACAGGTAAAGTCCCTATTGTGTCACTACTAGTTCATCAATCTCAGCTGTTAATTCTACAAAGATGACCTTCAAGAAATATGTCAAAATTTCAATATTGATAGCAGCAATGTCTACAATAGCCAAACTATGGAAAGAACCTAGATGTCCATCAACAGATGAATAGATAAAGAAGATCTGGTATATATACACAATGGAATACTACACAGCCATCAAAAGAAATGAAATCTTGCCATTTGCGACGACGTGGATGGAACTAGAGGGTATCATGCTTAGCGAAATAAGTCAATCGGAGAAAGACAACTATCATATGATCTCCCTGATATGAGGAAGTGGAGATGCAACATGGGGGGTTACGGGGGTAGGAGAAGAATAAGTGAAACAAGATGGGATTGGGAGGGAGACAAACCATAAGTGACTCTTAATCTCACAAAACAAACTAGGGTTGCTGGGGGGAGGGGGGTTGGGAGAAGGGGGTGGGGTTATGGACATTGGGGAGGGTATGTGCTATGGTGAGTGCTGTGAAGTGTGTAAACCTGGCGATTCACAGACCTCTTCCCCTGGGGATAAAAATACATTATATGTTTATAAAAAATTTTAAAAAATAAATAAAAATAAAAGGTAAAAAGAAAAATTTTTTCAATATTGATCAGACAGGAAAGGCTCCAGAGCTTCTGCCATGCAGGGATAAGTCCTTTTATCACCTGGTTTCAAAAAAATCATCCTAGGAAGGAATTTGATAGACTCATTAAACAACAGCCTGAAAGGATTTGTGCTTTCTTTCTTAGATCACTATTCCAATGACTTCATTCCAGCTCACATTTCAATTCATCCTGAGAAATGAAAGAGGTTAACGTGTCCTTTACGGAATACTCAGATGGATCAGTTTCAACTTCTGGGTGAACTCCTTATAAAAATATCCAGAGATCAAGATTACCTAACTAAATGGTGTATGCACAGCAATCCCAGTGGTCAAAGTCCCAATGTTTAATACCAAAACATAAACATCACCGTAATACTCACTTTCAGTTTCTTGTTTAGTTTACAGCAGTATCTGTACACCATTGCCAAGTTCAGAGGTCCAAAATCTGCATAAAAACTGAGATTTAAAATAAAAATTAGTATTTAGTAGAAATATAATTTTCAGTAACATCAATACTCATTTTCGTTTTCATTAAAATTGCAAATTTCAGCTATCATCAAGAATAAGGTTCAATATATAACTGATTCGCAGAGCCCAAATAACTCGTGGTTTCACCCTACAGAAGATCACAAATCACTATAATTAGTCTCCAGTCTCTTAACAGGGAACTGTTTGGACAATTCTGAGTTCTACCTCCTCCTACTTCCCTGCCAGGACACTCAGGACAAGGACTGAAAAGCAGGCAACAAAAGAAGCAACAAGAACATAACACATATGTTCACTTCCTCCTTGTACTTATCACCTACTCAGTCACGAACTATTCTCCTCAAACACTGCTCTCAGTTCTCAAGGACCTTCAATCTAGCGGTCTTCTTTCAGTTTCCTTCTCCTTGAACTTTGCATCATGTGACACACAGACCCTTCTCCCTCTCCCCACCTGGGACATCTACAGGCTATAGTCAGCAGTCCATGGTTCTCTCGTACCTACTATCATGAATTTCACAGATAACCCCTATGGAAGAGAGATCGATTGCTTCCACACTTGAGACCCAGCATCAGCCTTTTCATCTTCAACTACCTCCGAACCTCACATTTACAGGTCCTTCCATCACCTCAAACTCAGAACAGCTAAAACTCAACCCATCCTTCCTTCAAATCAGCCCACCAGACTCAAAACATTTGCTTCTGACAGTTACTCAGGCAGGAAAACTTGCAGTCACAAAAGGGCAACAAATAAATATCAATTTAATTCTCATATACCAGAAAAGCCACTACTTTTAAGTCATCCCTTGCTTATCCATTTCCTATGTTAGCAACGAAAGGGCAGAGCCTCTTCATCTCACATCCTTAATGTTTAAATCCTGCCTCTCCCCTGCCCAACCACCCTGTATTACACTCTGAAGATTTATCTTCATAATATCTCACTTCTCGTATTTCTTCCCACTGGTCAAAAATGTTTAATGGCTCCTTGCTCTCTTCGGAATAATTTCTTGGCCCAACAGTCAAAGCCCTACACCTCATGCCCCTAGCTTCCAGGATGACCTTATCTCCTAAAGGACCCCATATAGGATCTATATTCCAACACTCATGTCCATCCCTTATTCCCAAATACTCCATGGCATATTCTTTTTTTTTTTTAATGTAAAAGATTTTATTTATTTGACAGACAGAGATCACAAGTAAGCAGAGAGGCAGGCAGAGAGAGAGGAAGAAGCAGGCTCCCCGCTGAGCAGAAAGCCCGATGCGGGGCTCGATCCCAGGACCCCAGGATCATGACCTGAGCAGAAGGCAGAGGCTTTAACCCACTGAGCCACCCAGGTGCCCTTCCATGGCGTATTCTTAATCCAAGCCTCAACTCACACTGGTCTCCTTGGCTGGCATGCCCTCCTTTTCCTCTTTCTGCACCTCTCTAACTTCCTCAAAATCCAGTTCAAATCCTACCTTTCCGGTCACCCTTAGAAAAAACTACCCTTCTCTCAAAGTTCCCAAAACTTACCATCTGAGACACTATTACATAATGTTCAATTAGCTTTTTTTTCTTTTTTTAAGTGTAGATCCTACCTGCCCAACTACAGAGTAAGCCTCTCTCTCTAGGGCTGTATCTTATCCATAAAGGTTGAGAAGAATATCTTGCTCATAATAAAGACCTTCAATAAATGAGTCCTCATTATGACTATTTTGCTCACTAATGCTCAGGTTCAATTTCACTAGACCATAAATTTACTAAATATCAACAAGTTTCCCAAAAAATCCACCCTCCAAAGACTTTCATTTTGAGGGAGTTATTTACATTTTTTCTGCTACTTAAATTAGTGTGTCATAGATATGTCACTACACTACATCAAATCTCCCAGGAGCCACTTGTCTTACATAGCAATACTAAACTTGTATTTTTTTTTTTAAGATATTATTTATTTTGGGGCGCCTGGGTGGCTCAGTGGGTTAAAGCCTCTGCCTTCGGCTCAGGTCATGGTCCCAGGGTCCTGGGATCGAGCCCCGCATCGGGCTCTCTGCTCAGCAGGGAGCCTGCTTCCTCCTCTCTCTCTGCCTGCCTCTCTGCCTGCTTGTGATCTCTGTCTGTCAAATAAATAAATAAAATCTTTAAAAAAAAAAAAAAGATATATTTTATTTTGAGAGAGTGGGTGAGAAAGCATGAGCAGGGGGGAAGGGCAGAGGAGAGAAAGAGAGAGAGAGAGAGAAGCAGACTCCCTGTTGAGCAAGAAGCCTGAGGAATCTGGGCTTGATCCCAGGACCTTGAGATCATGACCTGAGCCATGGCAGACACTTGGGATCATGACCTGACACAAGGCAGGCACAACTGACTGAGCCACTGAGATGCCCCTAAACTTGTATATTTTATCTACATTAATCAAGTTGGTAATATTTTAGAACTTATATTCTAGGTAACACCAAAATTAGCTGTCCCTATATACAAGCTTCATGAGAATTAAAAACACGGAGTTGCCGAAAAAGGAAACTTGCAATAATTTGATGTAAAAAGTTATTGATATATTTCTAAAGTTCCCAGTGTACTGCTGTGTTGTAAGTATAAAGGAAATACCTATGAATCCAAAATGAACTGTGTTTTATTATATCTAATTACTGACCCATCTTGGATGGTCAACAAAATCCACTCAAATGAATCAAAATGAAAAAAAAATCTAAAAATAAGCACCTCCCAGCATGATGAAAACAGCCCTGTTTCTATTACAAAGATTTCTTTGTCCTTGAGTTATTGGAAGCAACACTCTTGGCTAATATATCTCGTTTTTTCCTACTCAAACATGAATGCTTAAAGATAAGGTGAATCTAGAATTTTTAGTTACAGTTCTATCAGCTTTTCAGATTCACTTTGAATAAATTTCAGGAAAGCACAAAAAATTTGAAGCATCTAATTCCAGTTTCATACTAATCATTAGAAGCCAACTTCATTTTCAACTACAGTTTCAAACTGTATAGTTTCTAACTGCAGAGCCCATTTAGCCACCTCTACTTTTGGAAGCAACATGGTTAAGAAACACCTGTTTTTCACCAAACATCAGATAAGTAAACTAGTATACTCCAATAAGACAGGAAAAAGTACATCAAATACAAACCATGTCCTTAAGTTGATCTGTACTCTCCAACATGGTAGCCAATAGCCACCTGTGGCTATTTAAATTTAAATTAATTAAAGTGATATACCCTATTTCTATCGCAGCATTATTTACAACAGCTAAGATATGAGACCAACCCAAGTGTACACACACAGATGAATGAATAAAGAAGAAATGGTGTGTATGGACACACACATACACACACACACACACACACACACACACACACACACACACACACCCACACACACCCCGGAATATTACTCAGCCATAAGAAAGGATGAGATCACGCCATATGTGACGACATGGATGGACCTAGAGGGTATAATGATAAGTGGAGTAAGTCAGATTGAGAAAGACAAATACCATATGACTGTACTCATATGTGGAATCTAAAACAACAAATACATAAACAAACACAAAGCAGAACCAGAGAGCAAACAAAATGGGTGAAGAGGGGTGGGAGATACAGGCTTCCAGTTATGGAATGAATAAGTCATGGGGATATAAGCTACAACACAGGGAATATAGTCAACAGTACTATAAAAGTGCTGTATGGTGACTGACAGTAGCAAATTTGTGGTGACTGTAGCATAATGTATAGAGATATTGAATCACTATGTCGTACACCTAAAACTAATGGAATGTCAACTATAGTCAAATAAAAAAATTTTAATTAACTAATATTAAAGTTAAATAAATTAAAAATTCAGTTCTCCCATCATATTAAGCAGCCCATTTCAAGCATTCAAAAGCTACATGTAGCAATGGCTACTGATTTGGAAAATGAAAATAAAGACAATGTTCTGCAATGACAGAAAACACCAATCAAGATGAAAAGATAAGAGGAGAACAAAAATAAGTATAAAACACTAGAGAAATTGCCAAGTAACCTGAGTGACGTAAGGATAAAATCTTTGAAGAAATGGAGGTCCTTCCCCTTCAGAGGCTCACATAGCTCCCAACAGTAAAATTAGGCTCTGGGAATTCCTCTCCCCTTTTGTTCAAGGAGGTCATATTTCCAAAAAGACAATTAGAGACCTAGAGCAGGGGAGGAGAGAAATAGAAGGGATCCTGACCCCACTCTCCTCTACTGTCCCTCAAAGAAACAAGCTGCGGGAAGAGCATGAGACAGCTACACAGAAGCAGCTATACCTGCATCTTGACCACGACACCAGGTAAAGGGTAGATGAAAAGCAACCTGAACCCAGAGTTTCCCACATCACAAGATCTTAAAGCTAAGTGGGCCAGCTTTCATATTTCACAAAAAGGGGAGTGAGCCTCAAGTCATACTAAGAAATGCAGTCAAAACCTTTTGTACAGCCAAAAGCAATTTAAAAACAGGTCAGAATTGTTGAGGCGCCTGGGTGGCTCAGTGGGTTAGGGCCTCTGCCTTCGGCTCGGGTCATGATCCCAGGCTCCTGGGATGGAGCCCCCCATCAGGCATTTTGCTTGGCAGGGAGCCTCCTTCCTCCCCTCTCTCTTTGCGTGCCTTTTGGCATAACCGTGATCTCTGTCTGTCAAATAAATAAATAAAACCTTAGGAAAAAAAAAATCAGAATTGTTGCAGGCAAATACAAAGCTAACAAACTCTATCTTAAGGCCATTTTATATATTCCTTCCTCACAAGTGTTGACATTTCTAAGAATATATATGTATTTATAATAATAGAGTTTTGTGTTTTTATATTGTTTTCTGACTGGCTAAATACATTTTGAAAATGTCAAGATCATTGCGGGGAAAATGGTCATGGCTGCTCACACTGTTCTGGGTTATCACCAACTTTGATACAATAAAGCACCATGAATAAAGAACACACCTTCCAAAAACAAGCTTCTTTTTTTTTCTTTACTTTTTTATTTAAATTCCAGTTAGTTAACAGAGAGTATTAGGCTTGAGGTGTACAATATAGTGACTCAACATTTCCATACAATACCTGTGGCTCATCACAAGTGCTCTCCTTAATCCCTATCACCTATTTCACCCATCCTCCTGCCCATCTCCTCTCTGGTAACCAGCAGTTTGTTCTCTATGGTTCCATAGTATGTTCTCTATAGTTAAGGGTCTGTTTTCTTGGATTCTCTCTCTCTCTCTCTTTTTTTTTCTCTTTGCTCACTTGCTTTGTTTCTTAAATTCCACATATGAATGAAATCATATGGTATTTGTCTTTCTCTGACTTATTTGGCTACAGTCTCTAGCTCTACCCATGTCATTGCAAGTGGCAAGATTCCATTCTTTTTTATGGCTGAGTAATATTCCTGTGTGTGTGTGTGTGTGTGTGTGTGTGTGTGTGTGTGTGTGTATACACACACACACATACCACATCTTCTTTATCCATTCATCAACAGACACTTGGCTATTTCCATATCTTGGCTATTGTAGGTAATGTTGCTATAAGCACTGGGGTGCACATATCCCTATGAATTAGTATTTTGTATTTTTTGAGTAAATACCTAGCAACAACGTGCTTCTTTATAAGAATCCTCCTCACCCGAGGTGGGGGAAAATGGAAACACATTTAATAAGCCAGACCATTACTAGAGAGAAATATTAAAATACAAAAACCAACTGATATCAATTGAAATAAATCAAATGTGTTAGAGAGTATAAAATATGTACTTGGGCAACTTGTAAGCAAAGCAGGAGAATGAAGGAGTTGGGCTCAGGGTAGAAGAGAAGAAATGGAAGTAATCAACCCAGGGAAAGTGAATGAGGAGGAAAAACGGCAGAGATGAGCCCTATAGAGATGTAAGAAAGAAAAACCTAAGGACAGAGGGGACTCCTAAGCCTGAAGTCAATGACACTAAATAGTCTTCTCCATTCTGGCAATTCCCAGGAAGAGCCCTCCAGAGCCACAGTCAAGCAATGGCTACCACTTTTTCTTGGATAGGGGAGGGAGGGGTAATCTGGTCTCATCTGGGCTCATTTGGGCAGGGAAAACCGCGGATATATTATTTGATTATTTCAGATACCTTCAGCTTCCCCTCCAAAGCAATGAGGGAACAAACCAACAAATTAATCTCTTATCTATTTGTAAATTTTCCCTTGTAGGTTGGCAAATTATGGGTCAAGAACCAGGATGAAACTCATGAATTATTCAGTAAAAATCAGTCAATCTGTCTTTTATTTGGTAAGTATAAATAGCTAAAATCAAATTCTTTCCTGTTTCAAAAGGAAAGAAGTTCAAAGAATTGGAGTCTTGCAAGTAGGGAAGGGAGAGTCATCTCCTTCTGGGAAGAAAAAAAGAAATGGGAGCCCAAGATCAGAGCAATCGTTTACCAGGGTCATCCACTGCCCACAGGGTCACCCAGTACCCACAGGGTCACCTAACATCCACAGTGCTGGTCCTACAGATGTGAAGTAAAATATAAATTGGGCCTAGAAGACCTTTGGTTATACCCAAAATGTCTAACTCTTCTCATAGACTTATGAAGTGTATGACATATCATTATTTTGTGTTTGGTTTTACAAACAAACTCTAATTTAAGTGGGTCCATTCTCAGAAAAACTGTTCCTTAAAGCACTATCGTATCTTATTCTATGTATCAAAAGATTCATCTAAAAATTTTCAACTCCTCAGCAAAAAGATAAACCATGATCCAAGCAGCACTCATTCATTCCACAAAGTTTATGACCACCTACTCTGGGTCAGGCACTGTAAATTAGTATATTCATCAGAGTGCTGACAATGCAAAAAAAAATTTTTTTATTTTATTTATTTGGGAGAGGGGCAAGAGGGGAGGGAGAGGGAGAGATCATCTTGAGCAGACACTCCACACTGAATGTGGAGCCCGACATGGGGCTCAATCTCACAACCCTAAGATCATGATCTGAGCCAAAACCAAGCGTCAGATGCTCATCCAGGTGCCCCCAGGTGCCCCCCCCCAAAAAAACTGTTTAACTTCTTTATAAATAGGATGGAAAAATTCCATAAGATTATTGTAAGGCATACCAACTCTTCAATTTTTTACCAGCACTGCTGACAGTTTTTGTCTATTCATTCACTCACTCACTCAAATATTTACTGAAAGCCTGCAGACTGCTATTCCCTACTTAAAAGGAGCTCACCAACTAATGAAAAGACAAATAAACATTATACAGTGTGATAAATGCTGAGTAGCATAAGTACAGTGAGATTATATGAGATTATATACAGTAAGTACCTCCAAAGTACAATGAGATTATATATATGTGTGAATATGTATAAAATTTTGGTGACATTAATCAGTGCAACCCGTGGGCTCTACGCACCACCTATTATTTTCCCTATAACTGGAATATTATCCACCCCTCCAATGGGATGATGAAGTTCTTAATATGGCTGAAACTCATAATAATCAAATTTCAAAAAGGCTTCAACTGCTCAGCAAACACTAATCTAAGATCAAAGTACACTGCAAAGCCCTTATAACTCAAGGCTTCCATTCAAGCCCTTATGGCATAACAAACCACACACTGACACTGACTTCCAGGGAAGAGAGATGGCACATCAGAGAAACTCCCCAGCTCCATGTCAGTCATATAGAGTCTGACAGAAAACTAAAGACCACTGGGAAGCAAGGGGTTCGAATCCCAACTTGATCACTCAGTGTCTCTGGGCTCGTGCCTTATGGGATTCCACATCCTCATCTCAGATGAAGCTGCTGAATTAAGGCTTCTAAAGTTCTTTCCAAATGTTTTATCATATCATATACCAGCTTTCTAGCTATTATATACATTATAGGCTATTAGATATAATATATACTCTGTGTGTTTATGTGTGTGTGTGTGTATGCATATATACTAGAGTCGAAAGAATCTAAGATTCTAGGACACCTGGGTGGCTCAGTTGGTTAAGCATCTGCCTTCTGCTCAGGTCATAATCCCAGAGTCCTGGGATCAAGTCCCCTGTCAGGCTGCTATCAGGGAGTTTGCTTTTCCCTCTCCTTTCCCTCTCCCTCTGTCCCTCCCTTCCCCTCTGCTCATGTTCTTTCTCACTTGCACTCTCTCTCCAAAAATAAATAAATAAAATCTTTAAAAAAGAAAAAAGAGTCTATGACTCTATAGTTACACATATTGGTCAAACCCATTCAACAGTTCACATGTTTCCCAATGGCTACAGGCCCTAATGGATGCATTCCACCCTCCCTGTATGTTGAGTCTGGGTACATTTCCTTCAGAATATCTCCTCAAAGAAGGGGAAGAACCTCAGTTTCCTCCCTGAAATTCACGAGGCTTTCTGCACAGCTGGGGAACAAACCCACAGACCACAAAGTGGCTTCATAAGGTAGCAAGCTTAATCTCATTACCATTTATTTGCCTGCATAAAGTTTGACATTTGTTGAGATAGTAAAGGAAGGGGAGAATGCCAGTATCGACTCTGACTCCTGATCTTTGGTACATTATTCTACGTTTTTAGGAAAGTCCACAACACCGGAAATATGAGAAAGTTTTCTCTGCTTAGTACCTTCCCTCCCTGGGGCAAGGAACAAGGCCTTGCTGCTGCTGTAAAATAGGTTAGTGTTGCCACTTTGCCTTAAAGCCAAACAACAGACTAGATGGTATCAAGGAAGCTTCCAGCATCAGAGTCTCTCGTTCTGTGACTTCCCTCTTTGGAGCAAGTCAATTAATGAAAACCCCCCTCTGAGGCTCACAGTAATAAAAACAATAGGAGATTTCTTCAGGAATGCACTGGCAAAATTAAAATTCACTCCCACAGAAACATTCTCAAGCAGTATAATTTAACTCTTTATTCAATGGCAGATACTGAGGGAGAGAGGACTATGCAGACAGCATACTCACAGCTTTGATAGAAGACAGAATGATGACTGATGCCCTGTACCCTCCTCACATTTCATAAAGCAACGAAGGCCTTGAAAAGGAAAATAATTGGGTGCCTGGACACTTCAGTCGGTTAAGTGTCTGCCTCGGCTCAGGTCATGATTCCAGGGTCCTGGGATCGAGTCCCACGTCAGGCTCTCCACTCTTTAAGACCAAATGTGCAAGGAGTCTGCTTCTCTCTCTGCCCCTCCTCCTATTCATTCTCTCAATCTCTCTCTCTCTCCCAAATAATAAATAAATAAATTTTTTTTTTTTTTTTAAGGAAAGGAAAACAATTACTCTAAAACCCAGTGAAGATCATATTACCCCTCTAAACACTTGGAATTAAAAGCAAAACCTTCATACTTTCCTGTGAGGCCCAGGCTGGTGCAGCCCCTACCTCTCTCTCTCTCTCTTTGGGGCTTCATCTTCCTGGTTTTAATAGCTCCAGCCAAGCTATTCCTTTTAGTCCCTGCCTCAGGCCGTTAGCACATTCACCCTTCCAGGCCTAATTAACTTCTACCTACCCTCTAGGTGTCAGCTCTACTCACACTTCCTCAGAGACTTCTTCCCTGATCCCACACCCACCTCGGGCCTCACCCCACTTCACATATCCCCCTATGCTCCCACCCCACCCCCACAGGCCAGGCTCCATTGTTATGTGCTTCTTAGCTCTCTCCTTCAGAGTACTTACAAATAATCCTATGTCTGAATATTGGACCAATATCCTCCCTACCGCCCACTGGACCATAGAAGCTCCAGGAACCTGGAGCTGGGTTTGAATGTGCTCACTGTCATGTTACATCCCTAGCACCTGGCACAGAGATGACTGAGTAAGGAATGAACGACTGAGATGTGGTTGGTTCATCTGCAAAAACCCTGCCTGTTTCCATTTAATCCTTCTAAGCCATACACCAGATTAATGTGGGGAGAGATATCAGGTATTACATTTTGTTTATCGATGGTCACATAATAAAACTAACTGGACAAAATTAACAAAAATGACCTAAGACATAAAGGCAGTAGAGGGGAAGGAGAACAGCAGGATGGCCCACCTCTCTGCTGCCGGGAAAGGTCTAGAGTCCAGCCCCACCACCCCGCTTCAGCCTGTATCTTTACCACCGGCTAGCTCCCCAGGTGGCCTGCTCCAGAAGTAACCCCCAGTCTGAAAAGATTCATCCTGACTATACATCACCCCAATTCCTTTTGTCTTAGCAGCCCCTTCAGTTCTGAGAGTTTTGCCACATTAAAATCATCCTAAGCCTTTACTTTCGGGGTTTTCTAGAGTGGCAGCCAATCTGCTTGGGGCTTGTGAAACAGGTGCAAAGTCGGTTAGGGGCTATCAGAACAGGAAAGGCACTCTTTAACAAGCCCATCCTTCACAGCTTCCTAGAAGAGGCCTTTTTAAAACCTTTTTATCTCACATTTAGGGGAAAAAAAAGTCTTTAACATTTCAGATTAATCCAGATGCAGAGAATCAATAACTGACTACCAAGACTAATGTAAATGCTGTATCAATACCATGCCCTCTTAAAAGAAAGAGAAATGTATACAGTAAGAAATCAGTTATTTGGGGCACCTGGGTGGCTCAGTCAGTGAGGGAGCTGACTCTTGATTTCAGCTCAGGTCATGATCTCCGGGTCGTGAGATCGAGCCCCATGTCCAACTCTGCACCAAGCATGGAGCCTGCTTGAGATTCTCTCTCTCCCTTTCCCTCTGCCCCTCCCCCCTTCTCCCCCTCTGGCTGGCAGGCAGGCAGGCAGAAAGAAAGGGAGGGAGGGAGGGAGAAAGGGGAGGATACGGAGGGAGGAGGAAGGAAGGAAGGAACGAGAGAGGGAGGGAGGGAGAAAAAAAAATGAATGAATAAATAAATCAGTTATTCAAGGATCCCCAATTCAGAAATCCCAATCTGGAATAAAAATGAGAATTATAAGTGAGCCAATAAACAAAGTCATACTGTTTCTTCTAAAGCCTGCCACAAAATCCATGCCCTTTTTTTTTTTTTTTAAGATTTTATTTATTTATTTATTTATTTGAGAGATGGGGAGAGAGCACCGAGAAAGAGGGAGAAGAAGACGATTCCCTGCTGAGCAGAGAGCCCAATGTGGGGCTAGATCCCAGAACCGTAGGATCATGACCTAGGCCAAAGGTAGATGCTTAACCAACTGAGCCACACAGGTGCTCCAAAATCCACGCCCTTTAGCCATGTTTATAAGAAAGTTCCATTCTCACACAGGGTCTATTTAGTCTTACTTTGTACCAAAGGCCAATAAAATATGATGTCTGGTTTCTACGTCCATAGTATATTAGACTCATAAGACCATAGGGAGGAGGAAGTGATTAGGGGCGGCTACACTGATAGTAATGTCAATAGCTAACCCAATAGTAAGCAGCACCTAAAATGTACTCAACTCCTAGTAGTTAGCTATCAATAAAAACTGACTGAATAAATTAAAACCACTAAAAGATAACAAGATGTTTAGCAAACAGGCACCATCTGCTACATAAACCAAGAGCCCTTCATTCCTTAGAAGCAGCTAAAACCATCCCTGAATTACAGTGAAACTGTACAACCAATGAACTTATAGTAATAGAGTCTGAGTATTACAGAAAAACAAAAGGTAAATCATAAGAGGTAAACTCTTCAAGAAGGCAGAAATGCAGATTCACCTTAGAAAAGTTCCACAAATTATAAAACTGTTTTCATATTCCAAGATGTGATTTCCCAACTGACTCGTAAGAGCTGCCTCCCTGGAATGCCACATTCCCAAACACAACCAGATAAATGCATTACTAGAACATACCCACCAAGGAGAACAAATGTGAAATAAACCATCTTTCCTGGTTCTCCAAAACAAAATTAAATTTTATAACCAAAGAACAAGTCCAAACCAGCAAATTCTTCATCAATAGGATGTGAAGAGCTTTAAGACCAAAATATTAAAGTGTATAGATTAATACATGAAACATTTTATTCAGGGGCTCTGAGTTGGTTGAGCCTCTGCCTTTGGCTCAGGTCATGATCCCGGGGTCCTGTGATGGAGCCCTACATCATCAGGGAGACTGCTTCTCTCTTTCTCTCTCTCCCTCTGCCCTTCCCACTGCTCGTTCTCTCTCTCTCTCTCTCTCTCTCAAATAAATAAAATCTTTAAAAAAAAAAACATTTTATTCAAAAACTATAATTCACACACACTATTTCTTATAAAGGAACTCACTGTCAATTACAAGTAACTGTGATCATTCACCAGATGTTTCCAAGTTGTCAGAACCAGAAATAAACAGTACATACTTTCAATAAATAAGGTGATATTTTGATGGTTCTCATTCAACATCTGATTCTTTGGTGGTCCTGGAAGTACTTAGATGATTAACAAAATTCAAGTTTTTTGTTGGTTTTTTTTTTAAGATTTTATTTATTTATTAGACAGAGAGAGACCACAAGTAGGCAGAGAGGCAGGCAGAGAGAGAGGAAAGGAAGCAGGCTCCCTGCTGAGCAGAGAGCCCGATACAGGACTGGATCCCAGGACCCTAAGATCATGACCTGAGCCGAAAGCAAAGGCTTTAACTCACTGAATCACCCAGATGCCCCAAAATTCAAGTTTTTTTTTTTTAGGTAAATTCAAAGTAAAGCTCAAAAAAAGTTTTTTTGTTTTTAAAGAAACAATGAATTTGACACGTAGCTTAGAAAGCCCAGTTCAAATCAGGGAGTCAGAAAGGAACTTTAGATCACTGTCCCATCCACCTTCTCAGTTTTTAAACAAGTAAATATCTAAAACTCCTGAGCAAGCATTGTCTGTTTTCTCCTTAAAGATCACAAAACACAAAGATTCCTCCTTTTACTTTCATTGTAAACCCCCCTTTTTACTTCCTTTCCCTATTCCCAAAACAAAACCAAGCACTAAAAAGGCAAACCTTTCTCTGATTTACATAATTGCCTACTATAATGTATCTCTTCATCCCAGTCATCCAGACCAGAAATCTTAAACTTACATATTCAATTCCTCACCACCCCCCTCCCTGACCTGGTCAATCCCAAATACAGTCAATCCATCCCTTCTAGCTTCTTCCTCCTATTCTCCCTCTGGCCTTTCTGTTCCCACTGCTACAACCGTAATTCAGTCCTCCCACAGCCTAACCAGACCCCACTTCCCAGCCTAAACCAGAGCTCTCTGCCACTGATAAACCCGCACAACAGAGGTCCAAATGGTTTTCTACCATGTAGTCTCCAACTATGTGTCCAACCTCACCAGGGACCTCTATGCCTTCAAACATTTTGCCTCACCTAAGAGAATCTTGCTAACTCCAAACACTAATCTCTACTTTCTTTCCTTCCTCTTCTGCTCATTCATTCATTCAGCTAAAATTTCTCGAGCACCAGCTGTGCGTCAGGCACCGTGCTGGGTTGTAGGGATATAATGGTAAACAAAAACAGGTAGTACATGTCCTCACAGAGATGGTAAAATACACTCTTTGCTCTTCTGTGCCCTTCGAAAGCCAGTTCAAACCCCTCTATGAAGTTGTTATCACCCTGGGTGGTAATAATCTCCATGTCTCTTGGATTCCTAAAAAACACCTTTGCAGCTTTATGCCATATTTTCCCTTCACTATGTTTGTATTCACTGCCTTATGTATTTGTGTACCCCCAAAGCTTTAGCCCAGAACTCCACACTGAAAGCTAGCTCACCTAAATGGTGGTTCCTTCTCCAGCAATTTCCACCTATTTCTAAGTTTTAAGTTTCTTTTTTTTCACTTCCTATGAAAATGCGTCAAGGGTCTTTTTTCTTTTCCTTTTCTTTTAGGCACAAAGGTGTATTAAAGCTGTGGGTAAGTAAAAGTCATTTGCTTCGGGCTTTGGAATGTGTTTATGAACTTACAAATGAGAACATCTGATGTCTTAGGAATCTACTTCAAACAAAATAATGAAGCCGCCCCATGGTGATTTGGCATAGAAAGAACTTGGACGGCAGACAGCTCCCCATTGGACACTCCGACAGCCATTTGGATCCCTCTGTCAGGCCGCCTGATTAAGACCGCACTGAGTTTTAACTGAGTCCGTAGCACCTTAGTTAAATTTTGTGTTTTTGTCAGGCTCATCTCAAGCAAACTGAAAGAACTGAATCATAATTTGTCCTTATGAAGATTAGAGATAGACTACCCACTATGAAGGTCTAATAAGTCAAAACAGCAAGTATGTTTTTAATGATTTATTTATTTATTCTAGAGAGAGCACACACTCAGGGGAGAGGGGCAGAAGGAGAGAAAAACTCAAGCAGACTCCACACTGAGTGGGGGGCCTGACTCGGGACTCAACCCCATGACCCTGAAATCACGACCTGAGCTGAAACGAAGAGTTGGCCACCCAACAGATTGCACCATCAGTGCACAGCAAGTATTCAATTAAATCAATACCTAGAAAGTAAAATTTGATTCTAGTATGCCACTGAATTTAGAACTGGCTGGTTCATGTATACACAGAAATGTGCATTTATTCATCACATATACTATGTGGTATTCTTGGTGGTTATATATACACATACACATACATACACACCTAAAACTTACATGTTCAAAACAGAGGAGAAGAAAAAGTAGCACTGAACACTGCTGGGTTATTTTTGCAAAATTAGGATGGAAGAAAGGAGAAAGGGAGAAGAAAGGGGTAAACACGTCATCTTTTAAAGCTAGAGTTTTCTTTCTGAGTTTTTAGAAGAATTCTATGTAGAAATGATTATATCTTAAGTTACAACAGTTAAGAACCAACAACATTTCACTAGACAGCCTGCAAAGGAAGTTTTCAGAAGCTGGGCTTCTTTTGTTTTCATCCATCTTATTAATATGGAATGATAATTAATTCAATTTATTTATTAATTTATTTAGTCCACTGCAAGGGGGGGAAAAAAAAGCAAAATTACACCCACAAAAGTGGAAGTGGAAAAATCATTTTCATTACCAGCACATATTCCTAGATACGGCCTAGACATAAAGTCAGTGCTCACACCGTCAGCAGCTCACTTCTAACCAAAGCCATCGCCGCTCAAGTTAGAAGGGCCAGGCCTGCCAGGGAGGGGCGAAGCCCTTCTGTACCCTCCCCACCAGCCTCCAGCTCAAGACAACTGGGAGATTGCTAGAAGCCTAAGATCATGAACTCCAGGGCCAATTACCCACAGCCTGAATCCCAGCTCAACAACTTAACTACAGCTCAGTGACCTCTGAGTCTCAGCTTCCTTGTCTCTAAAATGGTCATAATAATGGCACCTAACTCCCAGGGTTCTTCTGAAGCCTGAGTGAATGCATACAGAGCACAAGAACACTACCTGGCACGGTAAGCCATTGTTATGATTTGCTTTTTATTCCAAAACTCAACTATATCTCCTCTTCTTTCACTATCATAGCAACTGATAATGAGAGCTGGGGCACCAAATGATGGCCCTAAGATGCTATAAGATCATATATTTGAGCATGTCCATAAAAGCATTAGCCTTTCCATTAAATTAACCTACTTGCCATATTATTTGAAATATCTTAGATTTATTTATTTTAGAGAGAGAGAGAGCACGAGCAGGAGGGGCAGAGGCAGAGGGAGAAAGAGAAATTCCACCCATCTCCTCTCTGAGCACAGAATTGAAAAGGGGCTTGATCTCGTGACCCTGAGATCATAACACAAGCCAAAACCAAGAGACAGTCACCCAAAGGACTGTGACACCTAAGCACCTCTGCCACATACTAAATTGAAAACAAAAATCAAAAATAAAAAGGGTTCCTTCTCACTCCATTCCCACAAATATTTCCAGGCAAGGGAAGTTTTTCTGTATTTCTCTCAAAGATGTCCTAATCCACATTCTGACTTATACCTCTTCTATAGACTATAAAAGAAATCATTCTTCTATATATTATTTACCCAAGAATCCCTGGCTGCATTAATATCAGGGTGCCTTAATAGAGTTTAAATGAAAACTGAACATTTTAAATTATTTAAATCTTCAATTGAGCTAATTAGTCCTCATTAGAGGCTGCTCATTCTTCCATACTAAAACAGTGGGTGAAATGCTTCAAGTCACTTCAGAAACTGCTTAATATTCAGTCCCCAGAGTATGTCCATGAAAAGTTCTCTCCTGCATTCTCAATACCTTTCCTTTGCAAACATAGTGAGAGGAAAGATAAAAGTGGACAAGGCTGGAAATGGAGACCCTCTACACTATCCTTCACAGCAAACTGGCTTTCCATGTGTTAACATCCAACCCTGTTCCCATCATCATAGTCAGGAGGGGCATACAAAGGTTACAACAATTAACATATTTCATCTCACTAACTTTTGAGCCAAAAATATGTGAGCCAAGTTATAAAAAGTAAGCCTCTATTTGGATTACAGGGCCCCATTCCAAAAACCAAAGAATTAGCCTTTCTGGAGAGCTGCGTGTTATTTGTAGCTTAATCAAATACAGATAAATCTTTGAAAGGCTCCCTTTTTATTGGGCTATTTTTGTCCCATGGGTGTGTTAGCCTATACTCTGATTTTAATCCTGATCTGTGAAATCGTAACCCAAGAATAAATGTATGGCTTTCTTATCAACCATATTTTACTAAAACTGCTCAGGCCTTTATATTAAGGTGATAAATTCTGTATTAAAATCACACAGAAAATTCAGACTTCCATTTCTAATAAATCACCTCACCTCATGGTGCTACTCTGTTAAATCTTCTCCACCGGCTTCTCAGAAGGTTGCCATTACAATCATGGAGTGCTATCATTCCTCTTAGAACTAACTAAACACCTGCGCAAAACACAGCTGCGTCCAGAGGACCGACAGACAGCCTAATATTTAGAGTCTACTTCCTGATTCAAAAATAATAGTTGCATTTCCAAGGTGATAATTTAGCCAGAGAGGTGGCATTTCATTTATATGTTCAGTGAGTAAGGACACAGTTATAAGGCTGTACAAGGCCTGCATGATAATGTATGTAAACACACTCCTTTCCCTGGAGAGGTGTACAGTATGATTTGACGGTCAAGACTTTTCCCCCCACAGGACATCCTCCACAGAGAGAACACAGGTTACTATACATGCTTCCAGGGGCTTTGTAGAATCTCCATCCTACCCTTCCCAAAGAAGCAGCGCTGACAAGATGAATTCCCAGGCCTCTGCCCCTCTTTCTTTTCTTCTCTCTCTCCACCGTTTGTCCACCTCTTTCTCTATTTCCTCTTCCTTCCCTTGCTCCTCTCTTCCTAGCCTTGCCTGTGAAATACGGACTTTGACATCTCCTCTGTCTTCCCCCAAATCACACCATTCTCGCAGTTTTATCAACCCTTTGGGGAAAACTCCCCAAATTTAAGAACGTCAAGTCTATGTAATGACCCTTAAATTCCTTAAATTCAACATGATCAAAATGGAATGCCTGATGTCCCCATTAATCCCAATTCTTCCACACTACTTCTTGCTCAGTGAATGGCCCCGGCAGGCTCCCTGGGACCGAGGTAGTCTTAAGGACTTCTTTGCCTCCTCTTTTGCCTCAGCAACCCCCAACTCACCCACCTAATCTGTTGCCAGTCACATGGATTCAGAGCTCTTCTTTCTACCACCACTGCCACCAATCCTACTCTAGGCCTTTATTTCTTCCCCTTGAACATTCTAGAATTTTTCTAAGTGGGCTTCTATTTCCACTAACCCATCTTAGATGATACTATAATATTAACTTTTTGAGAGAAGATATACGTATTTCAGAACCAGAGGGTCTGGTTTCCAATTCCAGCTCTGCTACGTCTTCATTCTGTGACCTTGGGTAAGCTACCTAAACTCTCTGTACCCTAACTCTCATCATCTCTGCACACTAAGGATGATAACAGCGCCGGCCTCATGGAATTGTTGTGAAAACAAAAAGTTGTGGGACACCTAGAACAGCACCTAGCATACATTTAAACACTCAGTAAATATTTGCTATTACTTGCCATTAGCTCCATTCCGGTCACACCATGGACTTCCCCAAAACCATGCAGGAGTCCAAAGGCTTCCATTGAAACTGCAGATCCCCACCCCGCCATTCAGTCTACACCCTGCTGACCTTTCAACTTCATAATGCACACCCCCATGGGACCTGAATACATACCAGGTAAACTGGGGGACTCACTAGTCCCTGAACCCACTCTGGAGCCTCCTTTCTCATCCTTGCTTTCTTGTTTCTGGGATCTCTCCTGATAAAACTCTGTCCATCCTTCAAGCCAACTGTAAGTCCTCCAGGAAGCCCTTTTCTAAACACTTCAATCAAATATGCTCCCACCTGCCTGGGAACTCCTCTTAGCACAGGGCCTATGTTAACCTGAAGACAGTTCTCTATCTGTACTGCTCACTGCACTACTGTCATTCTCCCTATAGGCTTGTGGCTCCTCAAAGGTCCTATGTGCATTCATCATCGCCATACTCTCCAGCACCTAGCCATGAGTAATATGTTGGGGGGGTCACAAAAAAGATGGAATCACGGCTAATCAGAACCATGGCCACCGCTGTGGCAAGGCAGCTGGGCAAGTCCAAACCAAGAGAAATGTATGCTCTGCCCATACTGGAGTCCTCGTCATAGTTTCAGAAGACATCGAAACTTGTAATAGAAATGGGATGGTCTCTCCAGCGAGTCTTTCTTTATAAGACACCAAAAATACAGTAGAATAAATCTAAGAGGAATGGGATTTGTCACCCTATCCTAAAATACACAAAAACAGTTCCTCACATATGCTCAATACTACAATCAAAAAACCATCCAGCAACTGTGTTTAGTGGTTAAAGGCCAATTCCTGCTAGATCTACCACTTAGCCACCCCTAAAGAGGTAACTCAGACCTCAACAACAGAAGCTTGTTCCGTGATATATTAACTGCCTCCGGCATGTCAGTCACTACAGAATGGAACACCGTGACACATACACAGTCCCAACCCTCAGACGCACAAGAGGTCCCCAAACCCTAACCTCATGAAAACAAAGCCACAACAATGCACATTGCCAACAACAGAGTGCACACTCAATAAACAGCAGTGATGTCATCCAGGTACCCCGGGTCAGGGAGCAGGCCCGGCAGTCCTCCATTCTGTCTAGGGGCAGAGCTGTAATCTGACACCACGGATTTAGACCTCATTGCCGCCGCCGCAACTCTGGGCATTCATAAGCAGCAGCAAAGGGCTCTTTCATTCCCACTTCAGCCTTCAGCCATTCAAGAAGCATCCTGCCTCCAGCACCACTAGGAGAAATTCCCCAAGACCCCAGTTTCAAGAATCCCTATGGTGAAGGGACAGTTAAAGATGGTTTGCCCTCAAATAAAAGATAATGCTCCTAAAAGTGGAGAATACTTTCACTCCTCAAATGCCTGGGTGGTACCTACAAATCCTTAGGCAGATCAGCCAAAATCCCTTTTAAGGTGACAAGTCCGAGGAAGCTCACTATGGTTCATTAAACTCGGTTCATGTAATTGCATGTTTGGTTAAACAACAAAAGTCAAATTAAAATGTTTAAGTTAAAATATATTGGACTACTCTGCAACACCAGCTCTTTTAAAGAGAACACACTCAAGTCAGTTCAGCCTTCCTATTATTATCTGTTGCTTTTATTGAGTGGAGGTTTATCTCTCTTTAATTAAATTTTTACTGCCCTTAAAAGTACTAAGATAATCCTTTCCCTGTAAATTAATTGCTTTTCACAGAAAACAGTTCCCTATTCTTATTTTACACTCTCAAATCCTAATCCCACAGAGGCAAAGTAACCGAAGAAAGTAAATCAGCACTCCCATACCACTTCCTCAAAGACAAAGAAAGTAATACTCTGAAGCTTGGGGGCACCCAAAGAAAATCACCCAATAATTTCTCACACAGGTAAAACCTTACTCATAGATAAGACGTGGGTACAGCCACCTCCAGCCAAACATGTCCCACTTTCCAAAAACGAGCTGCAGAAACAAAAACATCCTGCGAGACAACAGAAGCCTTGTGAACTGGAAAGCTGAAGTGCTCCTAATACACACACTTCCCTGTACTCTGTGGGTGCCCCATAAATACTCCCCGGCTGATTCACAGGCCAATTACAGTGGCTAGCAAGGACAGAGAGTCTCCCTGGTCCTACTCTGGGGAGTGTTAGGTAACAGAAAGTTGCAATTTGTGGTGGTGGCAAGAAGAGCTAATACAGACAAAGGTTTAAAAGGAGTGGGGTGTTGACAGGTTCACATTATGTTAACTTTGCCTGCACCTCTCACCAAGCACCTGAGTCTTTAAAAAATGGTATTGTGACTTACACCATGGGGGGGGGGGGGGGGACGTGAATAAAACTGCCATAAAGGTGCATAGGGTTCCCTCACCAAAGAGCCAACAGGCTAAAAGATTGAGAAAAAAAAAAAAAAAATAGAAACTTACTTTTCATAGACCAGCTCCTCATCGATGGAGAAATAGTGGGTATTTACAGTGCTTTTTGGTCTATTCCTTAAAGTAGCAAAATATAATCGATCTGAAAGACAAGTTTAAAAGACGGGAGAAAACATATGAGAAGTAGGGCAGCTGAACGTGGAGAGTGGTGATAATACACGAAAGATCAAAATAATAACTGCTACCCATTATTTAAAGACCCCAGTAACACGTGGAATTCTTGCAGAAACCTGATCTCTCCCAGAAACCCAGAGACCCAAGAGCACAACAGAGAGGTGAGAAGGGGACCCAACTGAGACACTCAGCTAGGGGCTGGGGGTGGGGGCAGAGTTCCCACATCTCCCCTGTTTCAGGCCAGCAGGAGCGGACAGAAGCTGGGGGTACCCGTAGAACTGGAGATGCAAGTTTGGCTCAGACATCTCCAGACCTCAGCAGCTGCGGAAGGGGAAGAGAGGCGAGCCTGCAGCTCCGAAGACTTCAAGAAGAGGAAGGGAGGAAGAGACAGGGAGGTGTGACTGGGGGGTGTCCCGAAAACCGAGGCGATCAAGAGCAGGATAAAGGAGACCGAAAAAATCAACCGGAGCAGGATCCCCACGGGCTGCTGTGTGCAGAAGCCGGACCGAAACCGGCGCTGTCCCATTACCGGGCGGGAAGGCCAGCCCAGGGAGCTGCAGAGGGAACCAGGGACGCAAGAAAGACAGAGAAGCCGGAAGCAGGGGGTCCTCGGGGAGAAGGTAGTACAGAGAGGGGACGAGAGCGCGCGCAGCGGCTGCAGGACACCAGGGGCCCGGGGAAAGCCGGAGACAGCGGTTGGGACGTAGGGGTAGAAGTGAAGAGTTGGGGGCGAGGGAGGGTTGGAGGATGCGGGGCGGCTGCTGCTCACCTTTCATGAACTCGCAAGCCCCGATTAGTTCCCCTGACTCCGCTGCCATCTTAAGCGAGATACGCACGGGGGAGGACTAGGTCGTGGCCAGCTGAGGTCACCCGCCCCCGGGGGCTTCCCCACTGCCCAGGAGCCGGGAAGCTTGCAGTCCCGAACACCGAGCCCGCCCGAGAGAGGCAGCAGGCGCCGAAGGCGGAGGCGGCTGGGGGGTCAGCGCGCGGGGCGCCCCGGGGACATTCCGTGGGGAACCCGAGCCCGCTCCGCGCGGGGCGCACACGCCCCAGGCTGTAGCCGCTCCGATTCGGACCCGGCTCCTGCCGCTGCTCCGCCGCCGCCGCGCCAGGGAAACGCAGACCAGCTCTCACAGCCGGGCAAAGTCTTCCCCCCGCTCCCAAAGTGATCATGGAGGAGGAGACGTCTGGCCCCGATCGCGCCCGTGGCTACTCGTGCGACAGCGGGCAGGACTCTGGTGCCCGCCGGCTGGCAGCAGCTGCTCCGGCTCCTCCTTCGCCACCTCCTTTCAGCAGCAACTCTTCCTCCTCCTCCTCCCCCCTAGGTCCGCCCTCAGACCTTCCTCCCCGCCCTCCCTCAGCCCCCTCCACTTTCACGGCTCTGCGGCCATCCCTTAAAGGGACAGCCCCGCTCCTTTCTCGGTGCGGGCCCCGCGCCCCAGTTACCAGGCGCCCCGCGGGTCACTAGGAGCCAGTTGCTAAGGCTTTGTTGCCGTCCTCCAATTGCTGTACAGGAAACGGGGCTCTGGGCCCAGGGGAGCCGGGCGGGGCCTCCAGACCAGAAACTTATGAATGAAACGGTGGAGTAGGGAGTGGATGTCGGGAAGGGCGCTCTTTCGGCTTCACTGGCAAGGATGCGCCGGCGCCCCCTTTTCTGCACCCACTAAGCCTTCTTAGATTTTTCGTCTCCGTCTCTCTCGCGCCCCCTCACCCACGTTCTCCTAAACTCTTGAGCGCGCGAGCGCGCGCACACACACACACAGACACACACACACACTTAATACCTCAGATCTCCGGCCCAGCCTCCTATTAGCAAATCTTTCAAGCACTCCGCATTCCCTCCACCACTGACGGACCTTCATCTTTATTTAAAAAATGATGAAGTTTTAAAAGAAGCGCTACCTCCTCGCTCCAAAGAACATGTACCGATTTCCTCTACACACACTGACTTTTGTATAATTTGTGCTTTGTTCTCACGGGGGGAAACGTTCCCATCCGATCCCCCCACGTCCTCTCAGTGGGGCCACCACTGCGGGCGCAAAATGCCTAACATCTACATTGCTTCGGCTCAGGAGGGGGGCGAGGGAGCGAGACCGGCGGAACAGGCGACACCGGAGAGGGCCACTAGAACACGGGGGGAATTAACACAAAAGAATCTCTTTAGGTAGTCTTCGCTGAAGCGCTGCAGGGAGTGGGGTCGTCTCAAAAAGCCCTTGTCTTGTTTCTGGGAAGCTCCTCACACTGAACAACTTTATTGCCGGGTGCCCTGCGG
The DNA here is from genome assembly GCF_009829155.1 of Mustela erminea. Lineage (NCBI taxonomy): Eukaryota > Metazoa > Chordata > Mammalia > Carnivora > Mustelidae > Mustela > Mustela erminea. The sequence goes on from NC_045623.1 coordinate 24,439,373, forward strand.
ACGCGCCTAATTAGAGGACAGTCCCTTCGATATGAAAATGGCGCTACGGCTCCATCATCAGAAGAGCATGCGCCCTGAGTGGTTTCTCCAGAACAAGAGAGGGATTTGCGCCCGCCTTTGGGAGAAAGGGGGCGCACCAGTGAAGAGCCGCCCCGCCAGCTTGCAAGGAGCGCTTTGAGGCGAGCGTGGAGAACTCAACTCCTTGGTCTTAACCCCTTTAGTCAGCTTTGCTAACTCTTCCAAAAAGCGACACAGTAACAGAAAACAAATAGAAGGTGCTTTTTGGAAGCCTGATTGGTTTGATTTTTTTTAATTGCTAGAATAAGAAAAATATATGGATGTATTTCATAGGTATTCAGAAAAAATAGAACATCTCAATTCTAATCAAACATGTCCTTGTAAGAGAGTAAAAAGAAAAACCTAACATCCAGTTCTTTAGACCACAAAAATGTAAAGCTGGAAGAATCATTAAAGAGCACCTCTGATACCGTATACCCAAACAGCACCGTCTATACTCTAATCTTCACATGAAAAAAAAAAAAAAAATCTCAAGAGTTTTTGAACTATAAAAGTCCTGAAAGATGAATTGTAGTGAGTGTTCTCTGTTGAGATGCATTCCATGTCTTACAGGCCACTGGCAATGGCTATGGAGTTCTAAAAGAAGAAAACATCTCTCAAATATGTTGTCCTCACTCATACAATTACTTGAATTTTGCCTGATATTACCCCAGTCTTACAATCTGGTGTTAACAACCATGTTGGCCAAATCAAATTATTGTACTGAAAATTTCTAACAGTTTTTTTCATGTGAAAGATGGCAAAGGAAAGCAAATGAATGTCTCAGTAAACTTAACTCTTTTGTTCAGAAGTCTGAATTCAGCGGTGGTAATCTGTTTCCAAATTTGCTTATTTAACATTTGTGTAGAATCTAAATTCACTTGCAAAATTTCCGAAAAACCTCTCATCCCAGTACTGTTTTAGAAAAATTGAGTGAAAAAAAGAAGTTCAATTCTCATAAAACACATAAACTTCTAATTTCATGATAGAGTCTAGTGAAATGAACTCTAAATCTGCATTTTCAGAGAAAGCAACTTTAACTGAACTTCCTCTTGTTATTTTCTAAAATGAATTTACAAAAACCTTTCATATAATTCTCTGGCTCAGAAATCTTGGTCATGAAAAGTGAATTACGACCAGAACAAATAGAAGTTCTTAAAATTAAGAACTCAAGCGGCACCTGGGTGGCTCAGTGGGTTAAGCCGCTGCCTTCAGCTCAGGTCATGATCTCAGGGTCTTGGGATCGAGTCCCGCATCGGGCTCTCTGCTCAGCAGGGAGCCTGCTTCCCTTCCTCTCTCTGCCTACCTCTCCATCTACTTGTGATTTCTCTCTGTCAAATAAATAAATAAAATCTTTAAAAAAAAAATTAAAAAAAAAAAACTCAAAATGAAAAACTTTCTTTTTCCTTATCATATTTACAATATGGATATTATAATGAAATTCTTAAGGACTTTCTAATATTTCAATGTTGCACAAAAGACAAATAAGTGATTATCAGTATAATCAAATCTCTCTAAACCAAAATCTGCGCAATGTAAAAGATATGGAATATTCTACAAGAAAAACTGTAAACAAGTTAGTGCACGCACAGCACACATCCACGTCAAGGTTCTAATGACATCATAAAACACTTTATTCCCTCAATTATCCTGAGGTCAGTGTTCCTATGGGCTGCAGTTTCATAATAAAGGCATGATTTCAGTCAATGGAGGAAGATAATGGAAGAAACTTTTTCCAATCATCCAACTTAATAAAAGTGTTAGGAAATGACTTTAATTTTAAACAACAATAAAGAAAGTCATTTCACACATAAAGAAAATACTGAGAGAATTAAGATGTAACTCAAAGAAGAAAAGGAAGGTAATGTTATACAGAGAAATCTAGCAGGTCAGTACAAAAGTGTCTCAACAACAGTAACTCTACAAACATCACTTGAATCCTGTCTCTCACACACTGAGAGACAGTGTACGGACCAGTGTGTGTACCTGCAGAACTAGAAAACTCCCTCTAGGAGGTAGCTCCAAAATATGTCACCAAAATATGGCTGGTTCTAATTCTGTCCCTTGGGGCCATACTGAACACCCTTAGTCATTCATGCACATAACACCTCTTCAAAAATGCAAAGGCAGCTTCTCTGGGCCACGGCTTCCTCATAGTCTTCCCTAGATTAAAATCCTCCTTTTTTTCAACCTTTTCTTAAATTGCAGGGCTTCAAGTCCAGTGACTTTCTTCTCCAATTTGTCTATATCCCTTATAAATTGTGTTCCAGAACTGAATGCAGGCCAGTGATGACTTAATGTGACTAGTTCTAAGATCAGAAAAAAGCACTGATAGAAGATTCAGATGAGAACAAATGTGATGAAAAATGTAAAAGAACCAAATTTTATCATTTAACTGCAAAAAGAAGGACACTCTTCTCTCTTGTTGGAGAACGACAAGGAAAAAGTTGCTTAGGCTAATCAAAGACCTGATAACTGTGACATTTATTATACTATTCAAAGCATCATTTCTTATTAGAATATATAATGGGAATGTGCTTTTAGTTGCTTTTTCAGTCATAAGTAAAAAAATATTTAGAATATGTACTTTGAATTATTTCTAAAAATTAATTTTCAATTAAACTGTGAAACAAGGAAACCTATCTCTCTGAGTAATTTAAAATTCAAAGTAATTTGAATTGTTTAAGTATTTTGATTCCTTACTAGGTGCCAAAATAATTTAAAGCAATCTTTAGCTTTATACATATATATAGTTACAATCACAAACTATTATTGCAGAACAATCAGAACACCAAAAATATGTAGATAAAGTGACCATGAAATAGTTGCCCACAGATGCTAAAATCGTGGACTGACCCAGCCATATTCTGCATCACATTGATCACCAATGCATGTTTAAGAACTCCAAACCAGAATCAAAGATGGTAAGAACCTGGAAGGACCTGGCAGATCAGCTAGTTCCAGTTTTCAAACAGACACCCTGGTAGAGCCTAAGGTAGCAGAGGCCCTACCTGGGGATGCGAGTGAAGAGTGCTGGGTAGGCATGGAGAGCTACTACAAAATATTCCAGTCATAAAAAATGATGGGGCAGTTAGAGGAAAGAAAAAAGAAGAAGAAGAAGAATTAATTACCCCCATGGTCCAGGGTAATTAATTTTCTGAAGTCACATAGCTGACTTGTGGTAGAAATAAGACCAGTATTCATTATTTGCGCTAATACCAATAATCTTTTCTCAATTTTCTCCTAACTTAGCTCATCTTACATTGTTTAGCTCATGGGTTCTTAAACTTTTGAGATGATAAAATGTCAAGCAATAATAATGTATATGCCAAATATCTTTCCTTCAAGATTTTAGAGAAAATATTGAAATAATTTAAGCTCAGAATGGAAAAATAAGAGATGTTGCATTATCTCTTGTTGTCATATGGCTTCTCTAAAAATCTGAATTGTCTATTTTTAATAGCATAACCATTATTCTATAGAACATAGTTTGAGAAATTTAGTGAACATTAACAATAAAAATTCAATTCAATAATCATCTTATCCTTGACTGATGCAGCTGGTAAAGAATGACATAATTTTTAGAAGGTGAAAGAAAGTTCCATAGCTAGGTTGATAAACTTAACGGTGCTCAACTTACTGGCCAATTTACCACATTTTTCAAATAGACTAACACTCAATACAGTTTTAAAACTTACAGAATGTAGGGTGCCTAGATGGCACAGTTGATTATGTATCTGACTCTTGGTTTGGGCTAAGGTCCTGACCTCAGGATCATAAGATCAAACCCACTTCAGGCTTTATGCTCAGCACAGAGTCTACTTGGAGTTTCTTTCTCCCTCTCCCGTTTCCCCATCACACTCTCTCATAAATAAATAAAACTTTTTAAACAAAACTTGCAGAATTTATCCATCTACACTTGTCATTCCTACTCTTTTTTTGGAGAGGAAATTAAAAAATGAACATTTTTTCTCCAAAAATATATAAAATAATATTCTGTGTGCCATTCCTCACCCCTATCACCACCAAAATAATATTCTGTGTGCCACTCCTCACTCCTCATTACCATCACTTTAGTGACATATTGTGGTCTCAAGTTTCCAATGTTCCCTCACATGCCCATTTAATTTATGTCCCTACTATATTCTGTATATGTTTCTATCAGAAAAATAATAACAATTAGGTTTTATTGAAAACCAGGCACACAATTTATAGCTCAGCTTTCACATCAGTTCCCTATGAGGTAAGTTCTATTATTATTGCCATTTTATAGATGAGAAAACTGCCACAAAATGGATGCTCTAAAAATATATAGAGCATGACTAGATAAATGAGTAATTAAAATGTTGGGAAATGAACTTACCTGAATCACTTCAATATGTAAAGCAGTCATTTGCAGCTGGAGTCATGGGAAAAATACTGGATTTATAATCAGAAGCCAGGTTTCAGGTATCGCTCTATCACCAACTGTGTATATAATCTTAGACTGTTTCCTCTGACATTAAATAGATATTATAATAATTTCTAATTCACAGGAATAATAGTAGAATTAAATAAGAGTACCATGATGTGCTGCCATTGTCTAAATATTTGTTATTAATGCTAAGGCTTATATTAAATATAAAATTATTTCCAAAATCGGATATTCACAAGCCTCAAACTATTATATTTCTTTGGATCTAGGTATTTTTGCTTAAGTTACCCCTTGCCAATAACATAAGCAAAATAGACACTCACAGAGAGATTCTTTTTATCAACTGAGGACATCCCCACAAGGCACAAGTTAACATTGTCTTTCATTTCTGACTGCTTGTAGCCATGGTACTATCCTTAGGATGCGATGGGGGCCAATGACTCCATTCAGGCATCCTCAGTGGATTCCTAAATTCCCCCACTCTGGCTCACATTCTTTTAATCGTTCTGTTCCAGAAGCCTGGGGCACAAATATTCTTCCCTGCAGTTCCCATGGGGACCCTTGACGCCTCTTTGGAACTCTAGGTTTCTGGTGCCCACCTCTGTGTAGCAACTCCAGGAGAAAATAATCTTTTCCATAAACTAACAGGAGGCCTTTGGTATCCATTTTTCCAATCACAAAATACTGTATAATCACTGAACTGATGGTTATTCTTGCTGTTGTCATTAACACCTATACTTGCATTGATTTCCATGGAGGAAAAATATACTTTATGTCTTCCAAGGCCTTCTAAGCCTTCCTACATTAGGATCTATGTCATTCTTCAGAGTATATCTGAAGTATAATTTGTCTTTATGAATTTGGGATAAACATGATATGAATAATTTGACATGCACATAAACAAAAATAATTTCTGCTTATTCTAAAATATGTCAACATATTTTAGATTAAATATCTCTCTTCATAATTATGTTTTATTTCTCATAACATCAAATATACATTTTCATATTTATGCATCCATTAATTTAGCAAATACTAACTGTGTACCATGTTAGTTAGTTAGTTAGCATTGTGCCAAGTGCTAGGATAAAAATCAAGAACATATGGGGCACCTGGGTGGCTCAGTGGGTTAAGCCTCTGCCTTCAGCTCAGGTCATGGTCTCAGGGTCCTGGGATGGAACCCCACAGACCCCACATCGGGCTCTTTGCTCAGCAGGGAGCTTACTTTTCCCTCTCTCTCTGCCTGTCTCTCTGCCTACTTGTGATCTCTCTCTCTGTCAAATAAATAAATGAAGTCTTTTTTTTTTTTATTTTAAAAATAAAAAAAAAATAAAATCAAGAACACAGCCCAAACAAAAACACCAGAGAATCCTAGACTTGAAGGTTGAATAGGAGCTAACCAGGTGGAGAAAGCCATCCTATAGAGGGAGGAAGGAGGCAGGAAAATGGGAAGGAGAAAGACACGAAGTCAACGCCCCAGACTGAGGGAACGAGGTGTGCATAGCCTGGGATGCAATAGAGAAAAGGCTGGTTCAAAGTTCCATTTGGCTCCAGCATAGAGAATGAAGTGGGAGGAAAGGGAAAAGAATCTCGGTACAAAAGGTTAAAAATTTGAACTTTATCCAGAGGGTAATGGGGCCCCAAAATGAAATATATTAAGTAGGCAAAGCCTAGTCAGGTACGGATTTTAAAATTGCCAGAAATAGTCTGAGAAGTATTTAAACTAATTGTAAACAAATTGGAGCTTACTCCATTAATCCTCAAAGAACCAGAATTATAACAAGAATACAGACTTTGGCTCACTTAATAGGATCTTCCATTTTTTCTTTCTTTCTTTCTTTTTTTTTTTTTTTTTTTGCTTTCACTATTAAAAAGACAAAGTAGAACTCACCTGTGTTTTTTTGTTGTTGTTGTTTTTTAAAGATTTTATTTATTTATTTGACAGACAGAGATTACAAGATCACAAGTAGGCAGAGAGGCAGACAGAGAGAGAGGAGGAGGCAGGCTCCCCGCTGAGCAGAGAGCCCGATGCGGGACTCCATCCCTGGACCCTGGGATCATGACCTGAGCCGAAGGCAGACGGTTGAATCCACTGAGCCACCCAGGCGCCCCAAACTCACCTGTTTTTTTACAGAACATAATTAGGTGCATAAAGGGAAGAGCTGTCTGAGATTCCTGAAATTTAATTTGCATATATTGGAGGTAAATGTGGATAAGACACTATATATTTCTTCTATACTGAGAGTATTTTTAGTACAAAGACCCTAAGCAAATGTAAAAAATATGATATACAAGAATTACACTTGATTAAAATATTTTAATTAACTGACAAAGTATATTAGGATTTGTAAGCATTTGATTTCTTAAAAACTTTTTAAAAAAAACTTTTAGAAATAATAAATTAACACAAATGATTTAATTACTTGATTTCTTATATGACATGTTGACTGTCCCTAACTACTTTGACTATAAAATAATCTACTTCAGATTCTAGGTTGAATAACTTTCTAAAGTGCTCCAAAAGGAAAATCTCTTAAAAGCACTGAGTATTACTGTCTCAAATGCAGAAAACATACCCTTTTAAAAGAATTTAGGTTTTGGTGGTTCTCTCCTGTTTCTATCCACAACACTTCTCACACCAAATATGTGGTTGCTTTCCAAACCAAGCAATTGTCCAATTCTCCGCAGACACCAGCTTCATTTCTGCTACTGTCTACCTGGAGTCGGCACAGACGGCACAGGTGAAGGGCTCAGTTCCGAGAGACAGCTCTGCTTCAGATGCCAGTCCACCTGTACTGACCAACTGGTTATAAATTGGGGGTCCCCACAACCCCCTCCTCAGATTCAGTAATTTCCTAGAAAAGCTGACAGGCCTCAGGAAAACATTTTACTTCCTATCACCAGTTTATTACAAAGCATAGAAATCAGGAACCACCAAACCATACATAAGGCCAAGAATGGGGGAGGGGCTCAGACCTTCCCTCCTCTTTCTGGGGGTGTCACCCTGCCAGCACCTCCATGTGTTCACCAACTCAGCAGCTTTCTGATTTCCATTTTTATCATTGGCCATTAGTGACTAAAGTCAGTCTCCAGACTTTCTCCCTTCCCCTTGAGGTCTAGGATGAGGCTGAAAGTTCCAACTCTCTAATCATGTGGTCTGTTCCTCTGGTAACCAGCCCCATCCTGAGGCAACCTAGGAGCCCCCCAGGAATCACCTCGTAGCATATACTCAGGTATGACTTGTTATGAATAAGCAAAGATGCTCCTGCCACTCCTATCCTTCAGGAAATTCCGAAGTCTTAGAAGCTCTGTGTCAGAAATGGGAAGGACACTGGGGCTCCTGGGTGCTTCAATCAGTTAAGAGACAGACTCTTGATCTTGATTTCCCCTCAGGTCATGATCTCAGGATTGTGAGATGGGAGGCCCACCTCCTGCTCTGCACTCAGCATGGGGTCTGCTTGGGGTTCTTTCTCTCCCACTCCCACTGACCCTCCCCCAACTCATGCGCGCTTTCCCTCTAAATAAATGAGTAAATAAATAAATAAATAAATATTTTTTAAAAAAGAAATGGGAAGAAGACAAAATATATATTTCTTATTTTCACAGGTGGAAAAGGAAAGCTTCAGGATTATTTGGAATAGGAAGCTTTCTCAATCTTTCCATTTTATAATTGCCCAAAACTATTTGTTAAGAAGGGGCTTTTAACTGCAAATATGTGAACTGTAAATTGAAAATCAATATTTATAGCATAACATGGGTCCACTGAGGCCTTATTAATTTTTAGAATATGTCTGACTGCGCAGTGTAGTGTATGTTCAGTTTCCACAAGATTCAGATTGAGAAAGGTATCAAGCACAAGCCATCTATTTGGGAGGAGCCGAGAATGCCATCTAAAGAGTGGAGGAATGGGGCAGGAAAGGGAAGGCAACCCCAGTACCCTGTGTGTCTTCAGACCCAGTCACCATTCATAGTAGGCAGCTGGAGCTGATCCCCCTGGATGCACTGAGTCATGGCGTACAACCACTTGCCTCCCAGTTCACCCAAAGAGCAAATGAGCTCTGATATTTATCTCCCACCTCCTACCAGCTATTGTTTGAGGGCTCCTCCTGGGGAGGTTAATTCTCTCACAGCCAGGGGAGGTGTTGAGTACATAATGTCAAAAATAACAGAAAAAGAAAATTGGAAGTGACAAGTGTCTTTGCATTAGAGGTGATTTCACTGCCGCTTCACAGTATATTCAGAACTGGAACAGTTCTTCACTACCAAACCATATCCAAGCCATCATCATCTAGAACTGCAGCAATCTCCTGACCGGCTTCCCTCATTCTGCCCGTGTTAACTACAGCCTAGTAGTAACAGAGCAGCGGAAGGATCAAAATGCTAAGTCAGGGGGGCCAGGCAGGCTCAGTCAGTTAAGCGCCTGACTCTTGATTTTGGCTCAGGTCATGTTCTCAGGGTCGTGAGACCAAGCCCCACGTGGGGCTCCATGCTCTGCGTGGAGCCTGTTTAATTAAGAGTCTCTCTCCCTCTCCTTCTGTCCACCCAGACCCGTGCACATGCCCTTTCTCAATACATACATACATACATACATACTATAAAATGCTAAGTCAAATCTTACCACTTCTTGGCTCAAAACCCTCTAATACGGCCCCAAATCATTCAGAGTAAAAGCCAAAAGTCTTAAAATGGCATGAAAAAAGCCCGAAGGGACAGGACCCAGCCTCTCATTACCCCTCCAACTCTACCTTCTATCATTTTGCCCCTTACTCCTGTTCACTGCCACACTGGTCCTTGCAGTTTCTTGAACATTCCAGACAGATTCCCACTTCAGGGCTCTTGCTTTTCCTGTTCCCTCTGGCAGGGAGGGACTCACCCTCATCTCCCTTTAGTCTTGGCTCAGATGTCATTTTCTCAGAGAATCTTTTCACGACCACTTTTAAAATCTGAACCTCCCATCCCCCACCAGTGCTCCCAGTCTCCCTTCCCTTACTGCTTCGTCACCATAGCACTTACCATTTTCTGACATACTGGATATTTTACTTCTTTTGTTCCATGTCTGCCTCCCCCTCTAGAGTACAAATTTCAAATGGCAAGAACTTCTGCCAATTTGGTTCCATTGTGTCCTCAAAGTCTAAAACAGAACCTGGCACATGGTGGTACCCCAACAAATATTTTAGTTAATTCACTAAATGTAATTAATTAAATCAACTGATTAGTTTAACTGATGAACTAACAACAACCGGGGAGGACAGAAGTAAGACTAAGCAGTTTGAGAAGTGACTAGAAGGTGAGTAGGAGAGAGATCATGAAAACAACACTTTCAAGAATCCTGGGTCATAAGGAAAATAAGAGATAAGGCAGGCACTGTGAGAGTGTTGAAGGACAAAGGGAATGCTTTGTTTTGTTTTGTTTTATTGTTTTAAGGCTGGTGTCTTTGAGCACGCTGATAGATTAGACGGAAAGAGGAGAGTGGAGTTGCAAAGGCCAAGGCCAGATGGAAAGCCTAACTAATCTGAAGAAATGGAAGAGGACAAGATTAAGATGAGAAAGATTAGCCTTGATCACATGAAGATCACTGAATTTTCTAAGACAGGGAACAGCAAATTCTTTAAAAAGCCAGATAATAAATATTTTAGGCTTTTTAGGTCAGAAGATCTCTGTTGCGACTACTCAACATCCTTTTGAATTGCAAAAAGAGCCATAGACAATACATAAACAAATGGGCATAGATGTCTTCCAATATAATTTTATATACAAAAACGTATGGCAGGGGCGCCTGGGTGGCTCAGTGGGTTAAGCCTTTGCCTTCGGCTCAGGTCATGATCTCAGGGTCCTGGGATCGAGTCCCGCATTGGGCTCTCCGCTCAGTGGGAAGCCTGCTTCCCCCTTTCTCTCTGCCTGCCTCTACCTGCTCGTGATCTCTGATCTCTCTCTGTCAAATAAATAAATAAAATCTTAAAAAAAAAGAATGCATGGCAAGCTCTCAGACTGTAGGTTGCCAACCCCAACTCTACGATTATCGAGGAGGTGGTATGAATGAGAGTAAATGTACTTAAGTTCATGAATTGGATTGGCAAGGGGTGGAAATGGTATACTTGCCTCTCATTACCTCTATTTTCTTTATGAATTAGAAGTTGGGATCACCTAAGGGGGAAATGGGACAAGGTAGGGCTTTTGTGGAGAGTGATGAATATTTGAAATATTTGAAATACAGAAAAGGGGGCACCTGGGTGGCTCAGTCAGTTAAGCCTCTGCCTTTGGCTCAGGTCATGATCCCAGGGTTCTGGGATGGAATTCCACATCAGGCTTCCCTGATGAGAAGGAGAGCCTGCTTCTCAGTCTGCCTGCCACTCCCCCTGCTTATGCTTTCTGTGTGTGTGTGTGTGTGTGTGTGTGTGTGTGTCTGACAAATAACTAAATAAAATATTTAAAAAATAAAGAAAAGAAAAGAAATACAGAAAGGGGTAGGGGGAAATATTGCCAAATGAGACTAGAAAACAACCCACACCATTGTACTTTATCAGGACATTTTATTGGGAACAGAAGTCAGCTATCTAAAAGAGAAAGACTTCATGAAGCTAGACTTACGTTGGCTTCCTCTCTCTCCCTTTCTTCATCCAACAGCACCCTAATCTGCTTTTGAAACATTCACCCCTCAACCACTACCAAATATGTGGTTGTGGCAGCGTTAACCTCAGCTGTCCCCCTCTGCTCTAGACATGGGTTCTGGCTGGCTTAGCCATTCGTCATATCCTATCCCCCATAATGGTCACAACAACTAAGTTGGGAATGAAGAAGGAACACGGTCTTGGCCTATGTGAACCAGTCTCACGCCATTTTGGACAAATCTGCCATCACAATCATTCCATCACCTGAAGCCTTCTTGAGCACAGGACCCTACCACATTCTTTCTTCTTGTTTAACCACACCCTTAAGTATACCCTGCAGGCATAACATCCTTGATCTGCTCTGGAGATAGGACTATGAGTCAAACATTTCCTTCCAAGCGGTCTCCTAGCACGTAGGACCCAGGCTCTAGGATTTAAAAGCAGGAGCTTACTGAGTGCAGGGGTGGAGAGCTGCTCATCTTGCAGATCCCCAAGACATGCTTCTGTCCCTAAGTCCTCTTAATAAACCATTTATCAAGCTGAACTTGCCCGCCCCTTTCTTCCTCCTTAAGGCTCCTTAGGTCTTTTGCAGAACGGGCCGAAGAGCAAGAATGAATCCCAAATTCTGTGCCAGAGCAATTTCCAAAAAGCTGAATCGTGAATGATGTGTGGAGAAAAGTTAACATCTAGAACTGTAGCTACCTTTTTGCCACCAAGTAGAATTCAAGAATAAAGGCAGACCATGAAAGGCAGAGCAGAGAGAGGAATAGAAACAGGACTTGGTGACATCGCTAGGTCAACTACGAAGGAAGAAACTACACATGATATTTTTTTATTTTTGAGGCACTAAATTCTCCTTTTGAGTCCATTTGAGTTTTAGTGTCTGTGACTAGTACATAAGAGTCTGAAAATGACACAGACCTTACTGTTTTTAAACATGTGATCTGGGATTATTAGCATAATTATATCAGAGGGTAAGTACTAGAAATCTGCATTTTATTTATTTATTTTTAAAGATTTTATTTATTTATTTGTCAGAGAGAGAGATAGCAAGCACAGGCAGACAGAGTGGCAGGCAGAGTCAGAGGGAGAAGCAGGTTCCCCGCAGAGCAAGGAGCCCGATGTGGGACTCGATCCCAGGACGCTGGGATCATGACCTGAGCCGAAGGCAGCCGCTTAACCAACTGAGCCACCCAGGTGTCCCTAGAAATCTGCATTTTAAAACAAGCATTCCAGGTGATGCTTTGGCACATGGCCTTAAAAGACAAGAAAAAGTTGAAAAGATAAAAGGTGAGCACTCTAAGCATCTCCAGAGGCTTGGGGCTCAATACTGCGACGGCAAGATCACCACCTGAACTGAAACCAAGAGTTGGGTCCTTCCAAGTGAGCAACCCAGGCACCCAGGCTGTTTTACTTTTAAGGTCAACAGGAGTCAGAGGAATGTCTCTGATAAAGTGTTATTTGACCAAAGACCTAAAAGAGAAAAGAGGAGTGTGCTATGCAAATATATAGGGAATAATTTTTCCAGGTAGAGAAAACATCCAGTGCTGACCAGTGAGCCCTGAGCATTCTGGGAGCAGTCAAGGAAAATCAGGATGGATGGAGCTGAGTGAACGAAGGGGAGAAGGGTAGGGAGTGAGAGCAGAAGGGCAGTAAGGAGGATGGGTGCAGCAGATCTCAGAGAATCTATAGGCCTTGGGAAGCTCTTCGGAGCTTCATGGTATCTGTGCCTATAGAACCAAATCCACATTTCCTTATCAGGAACTTGAGGCCCTTGGCCCTCTCTCCACCAACACCTTGCAAGCTCATCTTCCGCTATGTCTGATTTTATACCGTCCTCTTGCATGCCAGGACGATGTCTCTTCCTGGATACCTCATGCCCTTCAGAGCTCAGTGCCTTCCATGATGCCCTTTCTACCAGCTCCACCTGCCAAAATCCTCTTGGCCAACGGCCAGCTCAAATGCTACTGGGACATAGAAGCCAAGGACTTAGGTAGACTTCGTTATTCCCTCTCCTGAGCTCCCATAGAAACTTCTCTGTACTTTTCTTTGGGGATGCTTATCATACTAAAATCTGCAATAAAGGCATCTCAACTATTCCCACTAGGTGGTGGACTGTTTATTCTCCTTTAAATTTCCCCAAATTTAAGGGGTGCCTTGCATGTATTAAATCCTCGACAAATTTGTTACAGAAAAAGGTGAAGCATGTCTGGGGTATGCTGAGGCTGGCTGGAGCAATGGGTGCATGAAAGGAAGTTCAGGGATATGAAACTAGAAAAATAATAGAGACTTTCTAACACCAGGCCGAGGCATTTAAACTGTGGCAGCACAAACCTGTGCTTCCTGATCGCTCGACCTTCTATTTGCAGTAAAGAAGGCTACTAGTGTTTCTTATAGATCTAAGTCTGCGTCGGGGTTAAAAATAAAGCATTCAGATTTTTAGTAGAAAATAAAAGAAAAAATGCTGTCATACATGTCACCTCATTCCTCTGAAGCCCACACACCATTGAGGCAAAGATGGGCGTGCTGACCTTGGAGTCAGACCTGTGACTGAGTCCAGACTGTCACAAACCGTGTGATCAGACCTAGCTTCCAAACCTCTCTATGTGTCTGTTTTATCATCTGTAAAATGGGGATGGAACTAATACCCATATATTGTGCTGTGAGGATGAATGACATAATGTGATGTAAAATACGTAGCCTTCACACAGGGCCAGATAGTTGAGTGTTCAATAAGTATTAGCGGTTACTATACATTACAGTGAAGCACCAGCTTATCCCCCTACCAACCCTACAACCTCCTTTAGCAGATGAATCAGGTGAAAATTTGGCAGGTATAACAGCTGAGTCAAAAGCAGATAAGAGTCAAGAAGTATGAGAAAACACTCAAGAATCTACATATCTTATTTTCCTATAGTTTTATGGTATGAGTAAAGATCACAAAGCCCAAGTATTATGAACCATCTTTCTAAAGACATCTAAAATTTGCATAGAAATTATAACTCAATGACCAGTAGTAACTAAGCCTCTTTTTGAAAGATTGTATTTGTTGGGCGCCTGGGTGGCTCAGTGGGTTAAGCCGCTGCCTTCGGCTCAGGTCATGATCTCAGGGTCCTGGGATCGAGTCCCACATCGGGCTCTCTGCTCAGCAGGGAGCCTGCTTCCTCCTCTCTCTCTGCCTGCCTCTCTGCCTACTTGTGATCTCTCTCTGTCAAATAAATAAATAAAAACTTTAAAAAAAAAAAAAAAAAAAAAAAAAAAAAAAAAAGAAAGATTGTATTTGTTTATTTGTATACTTATTTATTTGAAAAGAGAAAGAGAGAGAGCCCAAGCAGGGGAAGCAGCAGGCAGAGGGAGAAGCAGATTCCCCAAGAAGCAGGGAACTGGATTTGGCGCTCAACCCCAGGACCCTGGGATCATGACCTGAACCAAAAGCAGATGCTTAACTGACTGAGCCACCCGGGTGCCCCATAATTAAACCTCTTAATTAAGAGTCTTAATTAAGTTTCTATTTGCCTTTTAATGAGACCAGGACAGGGTAGGAAATTCTATCTGAAATAAGCCTGGGATCGATAACACCAGGAAAACGTTTTAAGTGTCTGCCCTGAAAAATGAAATTCGCAAATACTGTTTTCTCTATTCGGAAAGTGCCATCCGTCTTCCTAGGGCAATTTGCCGGTTTCAGAATCATTGTGAAATGCAAAAGCAGTACCCGGCAGAGAAAAATGAGAAACAAAATGGTATCTAATCAGTCTTCTGGAAGAAAGCTCCACTCCTTTCCCACGACTCTTACTCTTTCACTTCTTATTCCATTGTCTCCACGGGCCACAACCCTTCAGCTAAAGCCCGAGCCTAAGAAGGAAGCCCAGTGGGGGAGAGGAGTGAATCATACACATCTTGCAGCCGACTGGCATTCACATCCCAGTCTAGCTGCTTTCCAACAAGCTCCTTGCCTTCACCCAACCTATTACTTAAGAAAGCTTCACTTCCCTGTAGAAGGAGGGCAAATAAGTAAAAGAATCAGTAAGACTTCACCCGTCCTGCAGATGAAGTGAGAGAGCACGTGTAAGGCGGATCGGTACCGACCTTGGCACACTGCCGTCAATAAATGGTAGCCGCCCTGTGTTACTGCTCAGTTGAATATATGTAACCTCTCTCTAACTTGTAATGGACAAAAGAATAAATACAACAAAAGAAACAAAAAATGCCAGGCAGCCATTCCCCAGGAATTCAAAGGAGGTTAATGCCATAGTGTCTATGAGATCTTTTTTTTTTTACATTTTTTATTAACATATAATATATTATTTGTTTCAGGGGTATGGGTCTGTGATTCATCAGTGTCTGTGAGATCTATCAAATTATACGGGACAAAGGTAATAACCAGTCTTAATGACAAGCACGGAAAAAGGCACCTCCCCACAAAAACGCTTCACCTGCCAACCTCCCCATTACGTAACAGTTCATACTACAGAGATAATAAGAAAAAAAAAAATCAACATTCTTGATGTTTAACCCACTACTGGCCCTGCATGCAGGGGTGTTTTCACGGTCAGCTCACCAGAGAGAAATTCCAGGGAAGTGACTTTTTGTAAAAAGAAGCCCACACCCACACATACTTCCAGGACCTCAAAATAAAACAGCCCACGTTTCATTTATACATTTCATTTATACATTCATTTATAGTCATATATAAGTGGATATCCACGTATATATTTCTCAGAGCAAGTCGTTTCAGAAGTCTACTGGGGCCCAAACCACCCTTGCTCCACACTGACCTGCAATTTGCGGGGCCCATACTTCCTCTTCTTCATAAGGATATCCGCTTGGGCTATAAGGACCCCACATATTCCGAGTTACCTTTTCATTCTTCTGGGTGGCACAAGCCTGTTGTACTCAGGCGAGAAGACAGAGGAATTCTGCCCTATCACATGGGCAGACACAGTGTTCGATTACGTTCTATCAGTTAGATTATAGGGTCGAGGAACAAGATCGAATTACAGTGTAGGAGTCTTCTGGCACTGTTATGCAAGTGAAGGTATGGCTGACCGCTGCTTTGCCTTCAGAAAACACCAACTGACAAAAACAAACAAACAAAAAATGTGACCTGATCCTAAATTTTTAGCAAAAATTGCCCGGAAGCTCTTAATAAAGCAGAAGAGTAAAGTAATGAAAAGTAAAACCAAAGTGTAAGATCATGAATGCTGATGGCCTCAGAGCCTGTTGGCTCGATTCTGCTATTTATAGTATTGTGGTTTATTCTGTGTCAACACAATTGTAGCTGAATTCGATAAGTCTTGGTTGATTCTCTTTAATTGGGTCAGATTAATGTGCCAGCTGCACCCCCATGTGGGAGAACCATTAATCATAAACCAAGTGTTGATGTTTTAGGTAAGGTTAAAGTCTCTTTTCCAAATTGGTTGAGTCATGTCATGTCAACCTTTTTTTCCCCTCTGGCTTGCAGGAAATGCCTATGAAGGAGAGTGGGCTGAGCCAGCTCAGTCTGTCACGAAAGCGATTTCTAATGGGCTAAGGAACAGCTGAAGCAGGGCTTGGCCTCTAAGATAGAGATGCTAACTGTTTGTGGTAGTAAAGAGTGAAGAGCCAGACTTCTTGGGTTCAACTCCCTACTCTGCCACTTGTTAGCAAAAAGATCTTAGGACAATTTCTTAACCCCACTAAACCTGTCTCCATTTGTAAAACAGAGCTAGTAATAATACCCACTCTATAGAGTTTTAGATGATAATCCATTTAAAGTGTTTACCATAATGCCTGGCATATAGTACGGGCTCAGTAAATGTCAGCCATTCATAATAATAACGAATATCAGGCTAAACAAGGTCTTCCTAATAGTTACTCTCCCAAAAACATTCTGATTGGGGCGCCTGGGTGGCTCAGTGGGTTAAGCCTCTGCCTTCGGCTCAGGTCATGGTCTCAGGGTCCTGGGATCAAGCCCCTCATCAGGCTCCCTGCTCAGCAGGGAGTCTGCTTCCCCCACCCCTCTCTCTGCCTACTTGTGATCTCTGTCAAATAAATAAATAAAATCTTTAAAAAAAATAATAACATTCCGATAAACACCCACCAGCCACGAATTCTCAATCTTAGTACTATTGACAGTTTGGACTTGATAATTCTTTGTCATGGGTGACTGTTTGATATGCATTTTGGGATGTTTAGCAACATTCCTGACTTCTAACCACCACGTAGCACTACCCTAATTGTGACATCCAAAAGTGTCTCCACACATTGCCAAATGTCTCTGGGGAGGGGGGTGAGAGGCAAATTCACCCCAGTCTGAGGATCACCCTGCGAGATCAATTAATAGCTGCCATTAAGAACAGCCCAACTTGGTCATATTGCTCTTACCTGAATCAGCTATGTCCACCATGGAACTAAATAGTAAATAAATCACACACATAAAAAAGCTGTTTTTAAAAAACAGAGGGGGGTGTCTGGGTGGCTCAGTGGGTTAAAGCCTCTGCCTTCAGCTCAGGGCATGATCTCAGGGTCCTGGGATCGAGCCTCGCATCGGGCTCTCTGCTCAGCGGGGAGCCTATTTCCCCCCCCTCTCTCTGCCTGCCCCTCTGCCTACTTGAGATCTCTGTCTGTCAAATAAATAAATAAAATCTTTAAAAAAAAAAAAAAGCCACCTTAACATTATTTCCTCCCTTGCCATTAATTCAACTCTGTGAAGACAGACAGTGTCTGTCATTTTTACCTCAGTGTTCTCAGAGCCCAGCACACAATGGACAATGAATGAATGAATGGTAAATGATTGAATACCCTTTGGAGCTTTTTCACTTTGTGAAGCAAATCTGAGGAGCCTTTAGGTTTCCTCATTCTTTGACTCCAGTCAACACACAAAGGAGACAAACACTGGTCACACCCCACACACTCCCATACCATGAGGGAACACACCACGCTGGACCATTCTGGGTCAGGCTCACAGGCACAGGGGAAGGCAGGAGCACTTTTACTACAGAGCTTTGTGGCACAGAGCCAAAGTCAGAACATCGGATCATCTGCAGGAAACAGCGCCAAGGACATAGCTGGAGAAGTGGGTCCAAATAGGTCAGCAGCAAAATCCTGGGATGAGAGGGGCTGAACCAGTGGGGACACAGAGCACGACACAGAACAGACGCTTGGAACAGGAAATGGTGTGGAAAAATTCCACAGACAGACAGAAATGTCTTTGGCTGGATCTGAATTTGTTTCAGATAACTTGTGATATGGTCATTTAAGGGCCCAAGATGGAATGAGACCTGGCTTGCGTTTGAATTAGCCAGCTTTGCGCCCATTACCATTTCAATCAATATACTCTGCCTTCACCCAGAGCATCGATAAACATGCTGAACCAAACTTTTCCTTAGAAACTAAGATTATTTCCCCAGTGGCCCATTAAATGAAGGCGTTTAATCATGCAGAGAACAACTTAAATATGCTATAAAATGACACATAAATCACAAAGTTCAGCAAACAGAATTTTCTCGTGAACATCACTTCACCTATTTTCATATGAACCCCCCCAAAATGATGCAATTGTAACAGGTGATTGCGTGATGTTTCTGAAGCACACAAGTGAGGGTTCTTAAATCCCTGGTTATTTGCTACTGAGATATAAATTGGTAAACAAATACATAGCTCTCTCAAGTCGGGTCAGCTCCGTCTACTGTTCCTGCATTGCCCAAAGCACAAGTTAACCATTTGCACAATTTTAATTCCACCAAAGTGTATTTTCTTCAGATCTTTGCGTCCTTTATTGTGCAGAGGTATGCAGGTATTGTGCAGAGGTAATAATAAAACATTACAGCCCCACGTGAGAGCTTTCTTCCCGGGTCATGTGTTAGGAAAAATGACATACTTCCCTTAAGGGAATGGTGGGCTTTGGAGGAATGATGGGGGAAAAGAGAGCAGATGACTAGCAGCCTATCATGTCTCCCTTTTTTCTTTTGCCAAGAATCTTAGATCAAGCCTGAAACGCCATTCTAATGGTTCACTTGTGTTCTACCTTTATGCCTGCATATAACTTTCTCCCCTAGTTTTTATTTCTCTGGGTCTGATTTGTAATTTCTTATTTGAAACTCACCATTTTTATCATATGGGCAGATCATAAGGCACTTCAAATATTTTGTGAAATGAGGTGAGGTATGAATAAAAATTAAAACAATGATCAAAATGTTTATGTTACATAAATGAGGTAAGGTGAGAGGGGGGATCAGACTTAGTCACTAGTCAAATAGTACAATGGAAAAGACATAAATATTAGAAAACTCACAATAACATTTGGATTTATTTGAGTTTTGAGGTTTTTGTTTTTTGGGTTTTTTTGGTTTGTTTGTTTGTTTGTTTGTTTTTAGGATTTTTTGACCCCGCCCCCTTGGAGCATTAACACCTTGGAGGGTTAATACCTTAAGGCTTTTATCAGTCAGCAGTTTACTGAGAACCAGCTAACATGTATATATTCAGGAGGGGATCCTGATAGGAAAAAACACAGAAAAGGCAGGTAAGAGAATGTCAAGGACCAGCCTCTACTCATAACCTTTCAATGGTGCTATTGCAGCCACAAGGAATGCCTTGGGAGTATTTACATTTTCTCTGTGATGCTGTACCAAACACGTGGATCACAATGACTGCCCATCCATAGCCCTACTGAAGGGGCTACGCTAGCACGCATGTTTTACCTCAGCAAGAGTCAGCCCTTGACCAGAGAGGGTGGTCAGCCCTCACTCTCACCCTGACCTAGAGTAAATACAAAAGTTTACTGTTTACCCTAATTCATCAGTGGATCACGGAACACAGGCAGAGTCATTTCCATCATCATACTGCTACTACAGAACAAGTAATACACAACTGTGGTTCAGAATTCAAGAGACAGTGAAAAAAAAGTACGTTTTCCTTCTTCCCTGCCTGGAACCATTCATTTCTCCAATGAAAGTAACATTGTTGTTGGGGTGCCTGGGTGGCTTAGTCAGTTAAGTGTCTGCCTTGGGCTCAGGTTATGATCTCAGGGTTCTGGGTTAGAGCCTGCTTGGGGTTCCCTGCTTAGCGGATAGTCTGCTTCTCCCTCTCCTTCTGCCCGTCTCTGTGCACCATCACCACCCCCCGACCCCTGCTCACATGCTCTCTCTCAAATTTAAAAAAAGTCTTTAAAAAAGAAAAGAAAATAGCATTGTTGCTGGTTCATAACTACCCTTTCAGAAATTTTTTGTTAGTTCCTAAAAATTTATAGTCTCGCAAGCTCAAAAATTGAATTATCGTCAAATTTTTCTTTTCTTCCATCCTCCCACATCCAGTTAATTCGAAGTACTGGGAGTCTATCTCAAAAGGGATGTGACTTTTGTTGTCCTTTTTTATTTTATCGCTATTGCATCAACGGCTTTGTCTCCTTGGGTCTATTAATCTCTTCCAAATAACTACCAGAGTAATCCTTTCTGTTATTGTGAAATCTACTATGAAAGACATTACATATATAATATAAACATATTTAAAAAAAAGATTTTTATTTATTTATTTGACAGACAGAGATCACAAGTAGGCAGAGAAACAGGCAGAGAGAGGGGAAAGCAGGCTCCATGATGAGCAGAGAGCCCGATGCGGGGCTTGATCCCAGGACCCTGAGGTCATAACCTGAGCCAGAGGCAGAGGCTTTAACCCACTGAGCCACCCAGATGCCCCTATAATATAAACATTATATTTTTATATAAATAAATAGATTTATTTATATACAGATAATGTGTATTCATTATGTGTATTACATACATTACATACATACATAATGAATACACATTATCTGTATATAAATAAATTATTACATACACATAATGACTTCTGTGTATATTTTCTAGAATAACAATGCAAAATTTCATGTGCCTACCACTCAGCTTAAGTCATAGAAATCACCAGCACTTTGGAAACCCATTCTGTGCACTTTTTTATTTGTTCTTCCCCCCTCTATCCCAGAATGGTCACTTTTCTAAAAATTGAGTTCTCCCATTAACTTGGAATTTATTGTAGCCCAATAAAATAAAAGTATAGTTTTGCATGTTTTTGAAACGTTCATAAAAGGAATTACACTGGATGTATGTCTCTGTGACCTGCCTTCTCAACTCAAGAGCTGTTTTGATATTTGTCCATGTAGCAGTAATTCACTGGTTATTCCTTTTCCTGCTATATACTATTCTACTGTATGACTGTACCACACTTTCCTTAGGCATTCTCCATATGCATTTGACGTGTATGCTCTTTTTGTGCTATTTTTAATAGCAAGTCAAGTTCCATGACTATCTTTCTACCCCTCCACCTTAGCTCTTTCTTGGATTCAGAGAATTTTTCAGTGCTTGTCATGTTTACCCTGCACTGGACCCTGTCTGCAGACATTCTCTACACTATTTCTTAAGATCCTATCTCATGGCACAAAATTTGGAATTGACTGTGGTCCCTCTGCCTATCTCTACCTTGCTGCCCTCAAAGAAAAACACAAGAACTTTCTTTTTATAAGGATTTTACTGTTAACATTAGGGAAGTTGAGAGGAAAATGCTAAATTAAAACAAACAAAAAACATTGAGAGTGTTACAAAGATTAGGAAATCCAAGAAATTCTCAAACCCATGGTCCTTTCAGATCCCTGCTAGGATGGAAACTAGTACAGAATTCAGTGAAATAACTTGCTATTTTTTCTTTTCTTTAGAGTTGAATCTATCCAACTTCTTGACTCCTTTGTGTTCCTACCTAAGGGGAAAGGTGTGCTGGTCGTTACCAGAAAATGCTCTTTTCTCCAAAATACTCTTGTGAAAGCATAATAATAGGTGGCACTATCTTCTGCTGAGATCTCACAACATTCAAGAATAATTGTCAGAGTCACCTGGCTGGCTCAGTCAGTGGAACATGTGACTCTTGATCTCAGGGTCATGACTTTGAGCCCAGTAGAGCTCACACTTAAAAAAAAGAACTGTCTTATGCTAGAACCCCACAGTCTGGCACTGGTTTGGGAGCCAAAGTCACAGGGGAAGGAGGAAGGCATCTAAGCAAAATCTCCTTTTACAACTTATGCCTACCTAAGTCAGCCCCAGAAATCACTTCTTTCAGGTTTTCCATGGGCTCTTGGTCAACTTCTTTCAATTTCATCCAAAATAACGGTTAGTCATGCAAGACAATAGAAAAGCACTCTATATATACACTTAAGCATGAAAAGTTTAGGGAACTTGAACTCATTCCTGAGCTCCTAGGGCTTCATTGACCAAGAACACTATGCACAGACCATGCCTTGAGAGGATCAGAGGAATGCAGGGAGGTAAACTGAATCTTAGCAGTACAGTGAAGAATTCAAGAGCTGGCTTATAGAGCCATAGCATCTAGGTTTGGATCATGGCTATTTACTAGTTATATGGCCTTGGGCAAGTTCATTAATCTATTTCTTCATTTCTTACAATAGCTTATTGTGAGAATTACATAAATTAATACATATAAAAACACTAAGAAAGTTTCCTGGCATATAGTAAGCACCATTTAAGTGTTTTATTTGTTTGTTTATTTATAATCTTCACACCCAATGTGGAACTTGAACTCACAACCCTGAGATCAAGAGTCACATGCTCTACTGACTCGGCCAGGCACTCCTAAGAGTTTTCTATTTTTATTACTTACATTAGTATTAACTTTATTTTGTAGCTACATTTTCTGAAAGCCATTTTTAATCACAAGAAGTTTGGCCCCAAATCAGATATATTGTATGTGACAGGAAGAAGAGAAACATTTCATTAAAAAGTCCTCTAAGTTTTTGTATTGAATATAGTGTTCATTATTGACGACCAAAACACTTAACAATAGTTTCCTTCTTATTTCACAGCCAAAATTTCTTAGCACAGTTTACCATCTGTGCATCTCTTTCTTGATCCCTCTCTTTTTTTAAACATCTGTTAATGGCTTTTGATCCAATCATTATGAAGATATTTTACTTTGGGAAGTTACCAATAATTTCATTGCTGCAAAATCCAATGGCTTCATCTCAATCGTCATTCTTCCTGGCAAGTCTTCAGTAGTATTTCTAAGGGCATAGAAGATACCACAATGACAAGACAGAAAGTCCTGGGTTCGCCTTGATGAAGCTAAGTCACAAGGCTTTCAAGAACTGGTGGAAAAAATATAAACTTGATTCCACACTCACTGAGGTTGTTGAAAGCTGTGTACAAGACTAGTCTGGCAGTGGTGCTGGGTTAGATTGAGAGGAAAACTCAGAGACAGAGACACCATCAGAAAAGCCATGTTGTTATCCAGGCCAAAGCATCCAGGGCTCAGACTAGGGCTGAGAGATGGAGAGGAAGATGTTTATTGGTGGATTATACTCAGAAGTTCAGGATAATATCTGGTCCCACAGCATAATTACACTTTAGTGGCTTGACTTCTACGGTGTCTCCCCAGTCACCCACCATGCCCCCACCAACTGGCTGTAAATCCCAAGACCAGAGAGGCTTCTCCTTAGCCTGTGCCTCACATAGCATCTAGCTGCAACACAGATACGTAAGACATGTCTGTTTTTTTTTTTAATTAATAATGTATTATTTGTTTCAGGGGTACAGGTCTGTGATTCATCAGTCTTACACATTTCACAGCACTCACCATAGCACATACCCTCCCCAATGTCCATCACCCAGCCACCCTATCCCCCCCACCACCCCCAGCAACCCTCAGTTTGTTTCCTGATATTAAGAGTCTCTTATGATTTAAGATATGTCTTTTTAAGTTAAAAAAAACCATAAAATGTAAAAATTAGGGAAGATGGACAGAGGTAGGACAATTAATTTAATTTTATTCAAATTGCATTTGAAGCAGCATACTAAAATGAAAATGCAGAGCTGATGACTGAAAATATAGGGTTGTTCCTATAGAAAGAAAGCAGACTCGGACACGAGAAATGAGAATCATTACTTGCCATTATGACTCAATGACTTTAGTCTGCCTCCCATTTACATGAAGGAAAGATGACTTTTACTGTTCAAGTTTCTAGGGCAGACTCTGTAACAAAGTCAGAATGAGCAAAACCACCCAGTTTTCCAGTGGTTACCAAGATTCTTCTCATTGTCACCTGCTTTTCTTACAGCAAACAATAAGCAAAAAGTCTATAGGGTGGGCTTCACCCCCTCCTCTACGGTGGTTCTTTCCTTACTTCTCTTTTCCTTCAACATCATCTTATTCTTTTTCTCTTTTCTCTTATTCCGTGTTTTCTCTTTCCTTACCTGAAAAGCTGTGCCTTTGTCTCAGGTCTAGGACTTTCATTCAGGGAAGAATAAACCCAGAGGACGGACAAGGACACAGAGTCTCTTTTTAAGGAGCAGCTCCAGTTTCTTACAACATCTTGGGGTGGGGCCTGGGAAGACTCCATGTCCACTGAACAACAATACAGCCTTCATCCCTGCTACTCTGGTATCTTTTCTAGTCCCACTTACCCCAAGGGAATTAGACTCTTCTGTGGCCTAGATGTCACCTTGGTCCTGTTTGGTGAACTCTGGTTCTGTTCTGGATTATTGGATTTGAATGCATTTTTAATTTCTTTATGGGATGCCTGGGTGGCTCAGTGGGCTGAGCCTCTGCCTTTGGCTCAGGTCATGATTCCAGAGTCCTGTGATCAAGCCCTGCATTAGGCTCTCTGCTCAGCGGAGAGCCTGCTTCCCCTTCTCTTTCTGCCTGCCTCTAGGCCTACTTGTGATCTCTCTCTGCCAAATAAATAAATAAATAAAATCTTAAAAAAAAAAAAAAAAGCTTTATTTACTTATTTGATAGAGAGCACAAGTAGGCTGAGCAGCAGTCAGAGGGAGAGGGAGAAGCAGGCTCTCCACTGAGCAGGGAGCCTGATGTGGAGCTCGATCCCAAGACCCTGGAATCATGACCTGAGCCAAAGGCAGACACTTAACCAATTGAGCTACCCAGGCATCTCTGAATACAACATTTTTAAGGAATGTATACTTCCATGAGGAAATGTTCAAAGTTTATAAATGAAGTGGGGGTGGGAGGAGTTAGACACAACTATATTGATTAGGATCCCAATTTTATTTTTAAAAATGTTTACTTATCCATCTCTATTTTAATACTCCTATAAAAATGTTAAGTCCTGGTGGTGGTTGAACCATGGATGAGTTTATTTTTGTATTTTGCTATACTTTGCTGTTTTCCCAAAATTTAATGCTTATGGAAAAGTCAGCATCCTCACTGTTTGCTTTCCCTCCATCTTTACCAAACTCAGAGTTGCTTTCCAGCTACACTTGCCCTGCCCACCCTAGCTTGTTTCCCTGATTCTCTTCCCCTGCCTCTTCCCAACATAAGCAGCCCTTCAACTGGTAGAGTCAAAGAACTAGAGTCCTGCTTGCTGAAGAGAAGATACATTTAATATGTCAAAATATCCACTTTAGGTGGGGCTAGAAGCTTAGGCTCTGATTCAGCAGCCACCTGGGGATAAAGAAAATGGAAATATCAATAAACCTTATCTTTAAGACTTTGGTCCCAATTTATAAAGGCTTCTGGGGCACCTTGGGTGTTTCAGGTGGTTAAGCATCCAACTCTTGATTTAGGCTCCAGTCATGAACCCAGGGTCATGAGATCGAAGCCAGGTCAGACTCTGAGCTCAGGGCAGAGTCTGTTTGAAATTCTCTCTCTTCCTCTCCCTCTGCCCCTGCTTCTGCCCTCTGTGTGCATGCACTCTCTCTAAAACTAACTAACTAAATAAATAAATACATACATACATACTAAATAAATATACAGGCTCTGCTTCTCTTTTATGGGAAATGTGTTCATCATTCCTGCTGTTAGTTTGCCTTAATAACTTCAAAGAGACTTCACAGAACCAGAAATTACAGTCTTCAAGACTTAATTATTAAAGAACCTTTTAGGCTACAAGTTCATGACCATTCATGATCTCCATCTTGGTAGATGTGAGCAAATATAGTTGGCAGGACGCCTAGGGGCTCAGTTGGTTAAGCATCTGCCTTCAGCTAAGGTCATGATCCCAGGGTCCTGGGTCAGGGAGCCTGCTTCTTCCTCCGCATGCTGCTCCCCGCTTGTGCACGCTCTCTCTCTCTCTGACAAATAAATAAGTAAAGTCTTTAAAAAAAAATAATTAACTTAAAAAAGAAGGAAAACAGTTGTCTACATTGATGGAGTCTTATAACAGAAGTCCTGAATTCTTTATTATTCATATTATAACCAGATTCATGCTAATCCTTTTTCAACAGATAATTGCTTAAAACATAATGGTAAAAAGGATTAGGAAGGAGGCATTTCCACTACTCGCAGACAATATGACATATGATAATATAACAAAGGAATCCTCAGACACATTATTAGAATTAATAATGGTATAGATCTGGATCACAAACAGGATGGAATCAATTCTCTCAGGGAGAGCAAGGTTAAGTTTTTCAGCCTTGCTTTGGATCAGCCTGTCCGGCAGAGCATGTCAACTAGGTCCCTCATTCAGCAAGAATTCCATGAGATAACAAAAACAAAACACTATATGGTGCTTCCTTTCTGCAGTAGACTTCAGCTCAGTTTCCAGGTCTTCTTGTCTGTGTGGTTTCCTGAGTGTCCCCTTGGCTTAACCTGTAACTGCTCCATGACCCCTGACTCTCACAAACTCTTTCTCACTCTGTGATTCGAGAGTAGCTCACCATTTTCTACTGCCCTTCATTCCTGGCCTTTTCTTGAACCTGGCTTACGTACTCACTCTCAGTTTCTCCTTGACTCAGTGATGCCATCTATCTGCTACCTCTCAGAGTGAGGAGAAAGAAGTCTTCCACAAAACAGAAAGGCACACGGTGTGGAAAGGGCAAAAGGGCCATCAGAGCAACCGTACTCCCAAAGGCGGGGTTCTCATAGAGGCCATTTGGCTAAGTGGAATGCCATAAAGACTCTCTGCTGAATACTTTAAACCTGCAAGTCTGTTTGGCCAGCATGCATAACTGGGAGGTTTAATAACTATACAAAGCCAACTGAATGATACAAAGTGCACCTGAGACCAAAAAATCTCAGCTATGGCGTGTTTGTGCTTCAGAACCCCCACTGTGCGATAAATGCCAGTTGTCTACATAAATCTGAACAGTGTGTGTTGGAGTGGACAAGGCAGGTGCCAGGAGAGTAAGCGAGAGTGGGAAAAGGCTGGATTCCAGGATCCTGGTCCTTGACAGGAAAATCTTTCCGCTTTGTATTCTCTGGTGGTGACAGCAAGGAAGGGAAATCTGAGACACATCAGGAGTGAGATGAGACGCCATGCCCTATTTTAGCTCAAAGGCTCCTTAGGAATTTAGTGTCATCAGCTCTTCATACACCCCACTTTGGAGCCACTAACTTCAGGGTCACAGTGACAGAACTCCAGTTTCTCATCACTGGACACTCTTTCTCCAGGACAGGAAGTCCCCTGAGGACATTCACAGAATTCATCTGATAAGCAGTCCTTAGGGGGCAGGCCCCAAAGACTGCCTTCAGTTGGGGAAACCCTTCATGTTCGCCATGAAGTCCCACTTCACCTTTAGTAATCATTGCCTTATTCATCATCATTCAATTGAGGAATATACTGGTTATTTTAAATTTTTCTGCCCAAGGAAACAGAATTATTTTCATGACCTTTACCTCAACATTTTATGTTTTCTGCAAGTATCACCTGCGTGTTTTCACTTAGTTTACAACAGAAACAGGATCCTAGTAAAACATACAAAGAATTTTAGAGCTGAAGAGAGTATCGGAGGTTCCTGACTTCTTTATTCTGTAAAAGAACTTAAGGTTAGAATGATTACATATTTCAACTTAAGTCATACTTCTAAAAAAGCTCAAAGATATTTTTCCCATGGAAAAGCCAAGGCTCTGAGGGCTTAGTCATTTCACCCAAAAGTAACAATGAAGAATGATGAAGCTAGTGTTCAAACTCAGATCTGCTTGTCTCCGCCAGTTTTGGAGGGAGCTGTGATAGGGTCATGAAAGAGCAATCTGACACCAGCACCCATTCTGTTGTGTAGCCTTTCTCATGCAGATAGAGACCTGTTCTGTATACTAGAGTGGTAATGTGAGTGCAATGACGCGGACATTTTGAATCAATGCTAACCAAAGGCAAAAAGGATTTTGGGTTGTGTTTCTGGAATCTGATCCTATTGACAACAGAATAACAACTTGCACCTGTATTTCCCCTCAGTCCTACTTGAATTCTTCCCAGATTTTCCTCAGCCTTGGAGCCTCCTGTAAATCCAAAGCAGTGTTCTTTAAACCATATTATAGGAACCACCTAAACAGGGATCACTCACTGGGGCCCCTTTTAAAAATACAGTTAACTTTTAGGGTACCTGGGCAGCTCAGCTGGTTTGGTTTCAGCTCGGGTCACGATCTTGCAGTTGTGGGATTGGGCCCCACATCCAGGTCCCTGTGGAGTCAGCTTGATGTCAGTCTCCCTTTCCCTCCCACTCACATATAATTAATATTTATTTATTAAAAATAAATTATTTTTTATTATTATCTCTCTCCTTATCCCTCCCTCTCTCACAAAGAAATAAATAAAATCCTTTAAAAAAAAAAACATTTTGGGGCTCCTGGGTGGCTCACTCACTTACGTGTCTGCCTTTAGCTTAGGTCATGATCTCAGGGTCCTGGGATCCAGCCCCACATCAGGCTCCCCTCTCGGAAGGGAACCTGCTTCTCCCTCTCCCTTTGCTGCTCCCCCTGCTTTTTTTTTCTCTCTCTCTCATAAATAAATTATAACAAATTAAATAAACCTTTAAAAAATACAGTTAACTTTTGAACAACAGGGATGGGAATGGGGTTGGGGACACTGGCTCCCTCCTATGCAGTCAAAGATCCAGGTATAACAAATTTCCGCAAAATTTGACTACTAATAGCCTACTGTTGACCAGAAGCCTTACTGATAACAGAAATAGTCAATTAACAAATACTTTTTATGTTATATGTATCATATACTACATTCTTACGATAAGGTAAGCTATAGAAAATGGTATTAAGAAAATAATAAGGAAAACAAAATACATTTTTAGTCCTGTATTTATTGAAAAATATCTGTGTATAAGTGGACCTGAGCAATTAAAACCTGAGTTGTTCAAGGGTCAACCATATATAGTTTCCTAGGTCCCTCCCAGAATTACCCAATTTCCAGGACTGGGAGTTCACATTTTATGTCTCTCTGAAGATGCTTATGTTTACAGAAGTTTGAGAATCACTAAGATTATAGAGAAATATCATTGGCTCCGACTGCAGCAGTCTGGGCCTGGGTGGCTTTCAGTTCTTTCAGGAGAACTGAAATCAGGATTAAAATAGAGTAGCCTCCAACTAATCCTTTCTTAGTCAGGAAACCAATCTTTCAGGAATGCAGTTTAAAAAATATCTTCAGTGGCCTTTATAATTTATTTCAATGTATTATTCCAGATACATCACATGGAAAAAAGGAAAAAATGGAAACAAACAGCATATATATATGTGTGTATATATATAGTGTATATATATATACACATACTACCCTAACTCCCATTAGACAGTTTAACATTTTGACATATTACCTTCTCGTTTTTCTCTTTCTTTTCTTTTCTTCCTTTCTTCTTTTTCTTTCTGTCCTTCTTTAAAGAAAGCTGCCTTTTTGTAATGTAAGAACGACTTAGAAAAGAGCTTCTCGGTCAGAAGCAATATTTTGTCAAACTTCCATTAGTACAGGGACAGTTATACTGGCAGAAGCATTGTGGTCAGGGAAGGCAAATTCACACCCGAGTAAGTTCTTCCAAGTGAGGACAATTTGCTGCATCCGTTGTGATCAACCTGCCACGAGGTGGTTTTCTGGTCTTTCTGGGGGAAAGGCACGGTCTAGAGGGCCCAGTGTCAGTTTCTGCTCTCAGCAGGTTAGTCACTCAGCAGTGAGAATGGCCGGCCCAGCCTTGGCGAGGCCCATGTTTCACCTCACCCTCACCACTGTGGCTTCTGAGCAAGCACTAAGGCAACTGCAGAAAAATGCTGACTGTCATACACAGACCAGTTCACTCTGTCTGCCCAGGTACTGAAAGTCTCCTCACTGTGGTTGCTCTCTTGCATACTATCCAGGTGGGGCACAATTTTTTTTTTTTCACACGTTATGGTCATTCTGGAAGTCTTATCCACGTGCCTCTCCCCTTATCTTTTTTGCTACCATCTGCCAAATCTTTGTTTTCTGAGTTCTCAACATTTCAGCCAAATTGCCAATCACTGTCCACGATCAGTTTATCAATTCTTCTGGCCATCTCTCAATTCAGACAGCATGGACAACCAAACGTATTGCTCCAAGTTCTGTGCCCTGGGAGGATCTCCCATCAATACTGCATCACCGGACCACTGCAGAATGGGGTCGAGATGCTGCTTCAAGATGATGCCAACACATTGTGCAAAACTACCTGTATATGAGGCCTTAGCTTTTTCTTCCTCAGAAATTACCCATCCCCCTTCAAGATCATAGGTTGGGGAAAGAGGCAGCCATGTAGCAGGGGTAGGTGTGCAGGAGGCTGAACCACCTCTCGTGCAACGAGCTTCTATCTTCAGGAGCTAACCTCACTGTGCATCTAATCTCATTTATGCCGTCTCTACTTGATGTTGGATTGCTGATACTGTCAACCAACCTTGTATCTTGGTAGGTCAGGAAACACCCAGTTCATCTTAGCTTAGGTTACATGATCTCCAAATGTCCCAGATCAGTTCAGTCTCTACCAGGACCCAGTAGCAAACCAAGAGTGGTTTCTGAAAAAGTAGTTATCTATTCCAAAACCCTAACAGCCGGGGTTTCTGCTAGCATGACTTTTGTAGGTAGCCTCTAAAATGGCCTCCAATGATCCCCACCTCCCACTTTCCATGCCCTTGAATCATCCTGGCCCCTTCGTATCCCCTGCACTAATGGCTTTGCTTCTCATTCATAGAATAGGGCTGAAATGAGGGGACAGCACTCCTGGGACTAGGTTATAAAGACTCTGGCTTCCATTTGGGGAGCTTTCCTCTGCTCGCTCTCCCTTGCTTCCTCTCTCTCTCCACTCACATGGAGAAAACAAGCTGCCTTGTTGTGAGAAGTCCTGTGGGAAGAAGGCCCATGCAGCATGGCAAGGAACTGAATGAAGCCCTGTTTGAAGCCTGCCAACAACCATGAGTGAGGTTGAAAGTGAGTATGTAACTCCATTCCAGTCTTGAGATGCCTGTAGCTCCACCCAGTGGCTTGGCTTGACTGCAAACTCATGAGATAACCATGAGCCAGAACCAACCCTGTTAGGCTGATCCTATATGCCTGACAAACAAAAATTATGAAATAATGTTTGTTGTTTTAAGCTGTTAAGTTTTGAAACAGTCTGTGATCCAGCAAGAGATAAATATAATGACTATCTGAGGACTTATGCATGTTTTATGCGATACTGCTTCTGATCAGGGAACTCACCTCTCCCATAGAGTGTGCTGGTCTTGCCAGGTATGACATCCCTCAGAAGCAACAAAGCTGAAGATTCAGTTACAGTGCCAGCTGGGAAAAAACACTCTGAAAAGTTCAAGTAGTATCCCATAGAACGTGGGCTATTCTTGGGACCAGAGACTAATATGCGACACTCTTCCTTCCACAGCCAGGATATGTGGATAAAAGGTAGAAGTGAGAGGGGCTCCCCCAGTATCATGGTCCATTATAATTTCCCAAATTTTGTTTCCCATCCCTGAAACTCTGATTGTTGCTGGGTTAGAGGTTTTCATCCCCCAGAGAAAAATGCTTTCGCCGGAGGTCGCAACAATGGCACCAAAGAATTGGAAAATGAGAATTTCATTGGCCACGGAGAGCTTCACCTGCTATGGAAATAACTAAGGAGGGATCATTGCTTTTGCTGGGGCAATTGGTCCCAATTACTAAGGGTAAACTGAGTGGCTGCTCTGACACTAGACACACAGAAGGACTATGTCTGGAGCCCAAGACCTTCTCTGAGGCACTCTGAGTATTCTCTAAGCCAGTAGTAGTAAAAGCGATGGTGAAACTACGGCAATACATGAGACAGGCCAAAAAGCGTTAGACCCTTTAGGAAGGAAGGTAGGGTTTGGATGACCTCCACCAGGAACAAAGCCCTGACTGGATGCCATACCCTTTGAGGGTTAAGAAAACAGAGTGTATAGCAGGCATGAGCACACAGGACTGTAGAAGTTATGGAAATGTTCTTCCTTGTTTGTCACGTATATACTGACATGTATTTACTTATTTCTCCTCTTTAGTTTGAATAAGGAGTGCTCTTGGTGGCTAACTTTACAATTTACTCTATATGTTATAGAATATTCAGATGGGATTCAATAAAATAGAAAATAACACTACTCAGAGACTGCTATGGTGACTGCTGGGACATTGGGCCTCTTTTCTGAGGAAAAAGATGGAAAAAACTTGGTAGAAGGGATGGTTGTATCTTGCTAGGCAAAAGCAAAAAGACATTAATGCTGTTGTAAGACAGAAACACGTAAATGGATAATGAATGACCAAAATGATAGATCTTGCTATTTAAGGTCTCTCAGCTCCAAGTATACCTTTCAAAGCTCTGTCCAACTCTGTTTTTGTATGTAAATTATATAATTTCCAGACTCCTATGCCTGTTGGCTTCTGGTTTGGTTCCACAAAAGGGAAACCTGGGTGGAGCATGGAAGACAGATGAGAGAAAAAGCTCTTCCTTCTAGTTCCTGTCAGGATTACTCCAGCTACAGTGGCAGCAACCTGAGGCCCCAAGTCCCCTTCAGCTGGCCCTGCCACATAGTCTGCAGTGCCTCCTTGGCAGCAGGAATACTTGCCCCACTGTGCTCCCTCACCTGCGGGGCCAACCCGTGGGCACCTGTCTGGGGGCATCCTTCTCCTTGAGAGTCTACCAGCTGCAATGCTCCTGCCATCTCATCACCAGCTAAAATGTACCTTCTTAAGAAATCTGGTCATCAGCCCCAAGAGAATACCTCCTTCAAACTCACAGGCTCTGGTGACACCAGTTGTATTAGTCAGGGTGCTCCAGAGAAACTGTAGATGTTATACACACACGTACAAAGGAGAAAGAGAGAGAGAGATGGAGGCTGAGAAGTCCCACGATCTGCCATCTGCACACTGGGGACCCAGGAAAGCCAGTGGTGTAGTTCAAAGGCCTGAGAGCTAAAGAGCCAACGGTGGAGGTGGAGATTCCAGTCCAGACGAGAAGACCTAAGGATTAAGAGCACTAAGTACAGGAAAAGATTGATGACCTGGGGCCAACAGTTATGCACAGAGGGAATTCAACCTTCCTTTGCCTTGTTGTTCTATTCAGGTCTTCAGTGGGTTAGATAAGGCCTGCCACACTGGGAAGGACCCTCTGCTTTACTCAGTTCACCAAATCAGATGCTAATCTCTTCTGGAAATACCCTCAGAGATATACAGAGAAATAATCTTTTACCAATTACCTAGGCATCAAAATTTTTCATCCTAAGTTTCAATAGTTATAGCAAAAAAATCTCATTTCATTTTATGAATGTGGCCATTTTCAAATAAAACTATTCCATCACTTTCAAATTTGTCCACTGGACTGATATCCACTATCTCCAATAAAAGAAACACATTTCAATTCTCTCATAATTTTATATTTTTATGCTTAAAAGTTCACCTTGTCCTATTTCTCTGCAATAAAAATATGCATATTAATTTGCATTCCTTTAAAACATTCAGAGAACAAAAGACTCTTAAAAATGTTTTAAATTTATCCTGGCTTGATTAATTATAATTCGTATTACTATAAAGATAAGCATTACAAATGTGTTTTGAATGTAAAAGTAAAATTTAATGGATGTAGATCTCTTAATGAGATTGATTGCTAGATTTTTTTGTTGTTGTTGTTTTGGTCCTGGGATAGAATCCCGAATTAGGATTATAGCTCAGCACAGAGCCTCCTTCTCCCTCTCCCTCTGCCCCTCCTCCTGCTCATGCACTTTTCTCTCTGTCTCACTTTCTCAAATAAATCAATAAGATAAAACTAAATAAATGAAAAATAAAGATTTATTTATTTGAGTGAAAGAAAGAGAGAGAGAGAGAGGAGGGAGGGGCAGAGGAAGAGGGAGAAAGCATCCCAATCAGGCTTGACACTCAGCACAAGGCCGACTCAGGGCTTGGTCTCACCATCCTGAGATCATAACCTGAGCCTAAATCAAGAGTCATACACTCAACTGACTGAGCCACCCAGGCTCCCTGGTGTTGGTTTTTGTTTGTTTGTGTGTTTTTTGTTTTTTTTTAAAGTAAGCTCTATGCCCAATGTGAAGCTTGAACTCACAACCCCAAGATACATGCTCTATTGACTGAGCCAAACAGGCACTCCAGATTGATGCTCTTTTTTAAAAAATTAGATCATGTATCTGTGGTACTGAGATGAAGCAGAGCTCACCAGAAATCAATTGCAAAACAGGTTACTAAGCAAGTATGGAGCTAAAAATCTATATATTAATAATTATGTGCATGTTTACAGAATGTTAAATATGTAGAGATGCTAAAATACACTCCAGATGGTAGGAATGAATAGAAAGCAAAGAAGTAACTGATAATTCCTACTAAGCTATAAACTCCCCAAATTTAAAAAAACAAAAAAACAGATTTAAACTTTCTAGTAGCCTCTGGCAAAGCTAATGAAAATATTTCTCCTAACAGTCAGAAAAATATTTTATTTAAAGATGTAAGGTTGATCTGTAGGAAGTAAACACTGATGCTTTCACCTCCTTACTTAAAATCATGCAACTATATAAAATAAGATGCAAGTTTATATCTTAATTTGAATGGGATTTTCAGAGACTAATATTTCAAATTGTCCCTTTATTTGGTGCCTTGGAGATTTTCTTATACTCTGGGGAATGCACTGTTGTAAAAATAGGATGGATTAAAAAAATAAACTTTTCTTTTGTAAAGAGTAAAATGGTAGTTTTGAGAAATAAGCTAAAAAGGAGAACCTGCAAAGTCCTTCTTTGACAGCAGGCAACTCAATTTTAGGTGGAAGTATGTATTTTAACAGAAAAATTTAGAAACAAAAAACTACTGTCATCTCCAAACTTGAAATTCATGGGAAGGCTCTGTGAAACTTCAAGCCCCTTGAAGGTTACTGGTTTAAAAAATATTCTTGACCGCCACTGTACATATAGCACCAAATCAACAAAATTACTTGTATTAAGAGGTCT
This sequence comes from Mustela erminea, assembly GCF_009829155.1. Taxonomy (NCBI): domain Eukaryota; kingdom Metazoa; phylum Chordata; class Mammalia; order Carnivora; family Mustelidae; genus Mustela; species Mustela erminea. The sequence continues at coordinate 24,474,620 of NC_045623.1, forward strand.
TAAAAAACAGAAAAAAGAAATATCTGAAAGAGACTTTAAAACACAGAAGTAGAAACAGTAATACAACTTCCAACTCAGGGACAACAGTCTGTCTTCCCCAACATTACTGCCAGCCCTGCCTAGCACTATGACTAGCACACTGCAGGAACTTAATGGATAGTGAATAATAGCATATAAGCAAAGTAAATATAAAAAGAACAAGAAGGGGGCACCTGGCTAGCTTAATAGTAAGAACATGTTGACTCGGGGTCCTGAGTTTGAGCCCCATGCTGGGTGTAGAGAGAACTAAAAACATAAATAAACTTTAAATAAATAAATAGGTAAAACAGGAAGGCATCAAGACAACAACAGAAATCAAATTACAAAGGTAGAGTGATTGACAACAACAAACTAACAGTTAGTAAAGAAAATGAGCATAGCATTATTAAGATTATAAAAGAAAAAAAAATAAAACCAACAATGAGAGTGGGGAAAAAAGAGAAAAACAATTTTCTTTGGGAAAAATAAATAGAAATTCAAATCACTTCTAGGACTTTGCAAAAATTTATTTGCAATCCCACCTTCATTTTACCTGAGCTGAGCCTCAAAAACAGCAACGGAAGCCAAGATTAATCATAATCTCACCATGTACACAGCTGACCTTAAATCTCTCATTACAAAATTCCCAATTTCATTTTTTTTTTTTAAGATTTTATTTATCTTAGAGACAGAGAGAGAGTGGGCGCGCAAGAGAGAACAGGAGTAGAGGGAGAGGGAGAAGCAGACCCTGACATGGGGCTCGATCCCAGGACCCCGGGAATCATGATCTGAGCCAAAGGCAGTCACTTAACAGACTGAGCCACCCAGGCACCTCCAAAATTCCCAATTTCTGTGTTCCAGCCTCCTATTTAACCCTGTCACATGCCTTGCCAGAAGCAGCAAGGGTCATGTTACCCTAAAGACCCATTAAATATATCACAATCCCTCTGAAAACTACACTAAAAGTACAGTTTTACTCTAACATAGAAAGACACTCCACATCTCATTTGTTATAGAGAAGAGCTCATAAAATTCATCTACTTCATGACAACATAATCAGCAAGTGATACTATCATCATATCTTCAGAGCAAATTCAACCCAACCATCTGAAGCCGCACAAATCACAGATATCATAATCATGATTATAGACACCGGAGTAATGTTTTTCATTACACTGTTCTCTACAGACTAATTCAGCACTTTCTGAATGTATTATAATACCATCCCCGGGATCCATATCTTGGACTCTGTTTTAATCCTCCCTGGATAAAGTCCAAAACAGAACTAAGTTTAAAAGACTTCCTCACTGTATTACAGGACAGTATAGTTAGCTGATAACACCAAACGGGTTTCATCTAAGTCACAACCTCAACTGCCTGCAGCAACCAGGAAGTAATCTAAATGCGGAAGGAGACTAGGTATAAGATAATAGAGTGTGATGAAAGGCACACTCTGTTCTAAAGGTGCTCTATTATTTTTTAATTAGATTTTGAGTCTGTTGAATGTTTTGAAAGCCTAACAAAAACATACCAAGGCTGAAAATTTGGACAGATTTACTAGGGTTCAAATTTTGCAATCCTCATTGTTAGATTTTAAAACATTCCACAGATTCAAAATCAATATTTACCAAATGTCCGTTGTAAAGAAGGTACACATAATCTGAATGAGAAAGTGCTTATTAAATGTTATTGTTGACACAACAAGTACTTGTGCAAAAAGTTGTCTCATCATACTTTACATAAGGTTTTGGTAAAGTGATTAGAACCAGATCCAAATTACAGACCAAATCTACATCCCTGACTCAATCTATTATATAAGAAGAAAAACACACTTCAGGTGGAATGAATGTTCTATTTCAACACTTTAATACTGAAATCAGCTATCATACACATCCATCAGCTCTTTTATTTCCTTGTCCTTATCTCAGGAGATAGTCAAAGTAAGATTAATTTGATGAAGAATTCTCAGCAAATCTACAACACTCTGTACTTCATCTCCATGCTTATGTCAGATTCTTTAATAAGTTACTTCTTATTCATTGTTTTCTAGTATTTATGGATTAGTGCAATACATCACTGAGGTATTATTTAAAAGGCAAATACCCTACAGATACGGATTTGTCATTCCAATTCCTTGGCATTCAATAATATAAGTGTCTTTAGATGCATCTTCTTCATCTTCTGATTTCTTCACAGAGAATTTAGCCTGAAACCAGAGAAGTGTTTCGTATATAAGTAATAAGAGGAGGGATGAAAGGAGAGCCCACAAATCCTACTTAAAAAGTCAGGTAATTAATATCTAACTCATTTTATTGAAGCAGCTAGAGGCACAAAGATCAAATGACTCATGAGAAATTCAGTAGTCTGGATATAAAATGTTTTGCTCCAGAACCATGACTCTTGTTCAGAAATAATGCTTGTGCAGTTCTGTCAGAATGTATAGCCTGCCAGAATGTATAGCCACTCCGTAACCACTGAATCAAAATCCCAGGATGTCTGTAGGCTAGGCAATCATCATGTTTAAAATCTCAACTGTTAACTGTAACATACCTTCACTGCCTACTTCTTAAATTTTTTCTAAAACGGGGCACTGAAGCATTTATACTTCTCTTATTTTGTCAAGTATCAAGTTTTCAATTTCCCTCAAATTTTTCTTGCCAATTTTATTCCCTAAATATGCTATTCAAAAAAAATCTAGTTCAGAGAAGGAAGGTGGGGGGAGGTTCTTCATCTTTATTGGCTTAGCAGTGTTATTTTTGACCTGCTAACGAATTCAAGTTTGGCTTTGAAATATACAATCTCCATCACTGTATTCTGGAAACATTTTTTTTTTTTTAAAGCTACTGTGTTCATTCTAACAAAACAATTAAAATCAAAACAACTGAGTGGGTTTAATTTGTAAAGGGATTTCAAGGGTGCCTAAAACCTTAGGATTCTATAAAACACCATTTGAAAACCATCACTCTGGGGCCCTGTTAAATAATAATATTCACAAATTATTCCAGATTCAGTTTTATGTGGCAGTGTACTGATAAACAGTAATACTGAAAATTATTGCTGAAAGAATACACACTGAATTCTGAGCTATATAGCCAAATTATTTACGTAACTATATATGCATAAATATTTCCTCACACTGTAAGCATTATGTAAACATGAAACATAGGAACAGTCAAGGAAACCATTTCTAACCTATATACAAACATATTGAAAACTACAAAAATTTAGAGCTGAAAGGAGTCTTAAGGGATTATGCACCAGTCTCTGATTTTACAGATCAATTATCTGCACAGAGGTACAGAAAGACAAAGCAGCTCACCCAACGTCCCTCAGTTAAAAGACAACAAAGCTAAAAAGAAACCAGAGCTATAAATGCCAGGTCACAGTACTTTTCACTGGGTACTCACTTCAAATAACATGTCAGCGTCTATTACATGCAAAGTATTATAAAACAGAAGATCAAATGAATACAACTTGGTCCCTACTCTCAAGGAGATCATAGTCCACAAAGAAAGACAGCATTAATGGAAATACAGCATTATGGAAATACAGCATTAATGGAAAAATAAAAAATACAGCTAATGATCTCTCGATATCAAATATAATTTGCTTTTAATTCCTATTAGCCTTTTCCTACAACTGAACCAAAATTTATCCAAGCTTTTTTCTTTTTTTTTAAGACTTATTTATTTTATTTTATTTTTAATTTTCAATTTTTTTTTTTTTTTTTACAAAAGAACAAATCTACACCTTTATTTACTTTTCATTAAATTTAAATCCTTGAGGTGTACAGCATCACACGGATTCTGTGGCCAATGGCTTTAGCAAGAAGGTTGCTTTATAATTTGGCACGAACCATGCTGCTGTTTCCATGAGCACAAGTTACTTTTCCCCAGATTACTCTGGTTTTGTTTGGTTTGCCACCAGGAGTCACTGCATTGTTCTTTGCTTTATACACGTAAACACATCTCTTGCCTAGATAGAATTCCATTTCATCTTGAGCATATACACCTTCGATTTTAACAAGAGCTGTGTGCTTCCTCTGGTTGCGGAGACCCCGCTTATAGCCAGCAAAAATGGCCTTGGACCACAGACTTCCAGACATTATTTGGCGTTTTAGAGGAGTCCTGTTCCCAGCAGGCCTCCACAGGCCCCAAGATGGCAGAAAAAGCTTATTTATTTATTTTAGAAACAGAGAGAGAGAAAGAGCACAAGCAGGAGGGGCAGAGGGAGAGGGAAAGAGAATCTCAAGCAGACTCAGTGCAGAGTTTGATGTGGGGCTCAATCTCACAACTGTGAGATCAAAACCTGAGCCAAAACCAAGCATCGGACACTTAACAGACTGTGCCACCCAGGTGCCCCTTATCTATGCCCCCATGTTATTAAAAATCGTGCAAATAAACTGGAGAGAGTAGGGTAACAGTGACTTTGTGCTTAGTCCACGTTTATAGTGGCTTTTTTTAAAACAGCGTGACTTACAATTTTTAAAACTACTTAAGGTCAGCACCTTCATAAAATTCTGACTTATAAATTTTATATCACTTTATGAAATTACAAAGACTATAGCAAAATGGAACTACGCAAAGTTACTGGAAAAGGCAAGAAATGAAGCTGTGTGCATTAAGTGTAAAAAAAAAAGTACAAAGAGAAAACACTTTTCAGGGGAAAATACCTAAAGGTCAACAGTGGTTTTACTAGCAAAAGGGAATTATGGCACTTTTTTCCCCTTATTTTCCAAATTTTCTATAAAGAAATTATATTAGTTCCAGATGAGATAAACATGTCACTTTTTAAAAAAAGTACAATACTAAATCTTATTTCACTAAAAACTGTAAATCTAGTCTTACAAAAGTTAAGAGGACTGGTATGAAAATTTCAGCAAATATTCCATTCTACCACAGAATCACAAGAAAATGAAACATATAAATTATTATATAAATATTTAAGTTTATGACCAATTATAAATCCCCTATGATTTGATTTCATGGTTCTCACCAAAACATCTTTACTCTATAAGGCAGTACCACCTGTGGGCTCTGATGTATGCTTTCCTGGGTTTACTCAAAGTACAGTTCTGCCACTAAGAAACTATAGTCTTGAGCAATTAATTGAATCCCTCTACCTTACTTTACTCACATGGAAAATGGGAATAATAATAAAGAGCCATCTAAAATGGTTATGCAGGGTGCCTAGGTGGCTCAGTGGGTTAAAATGGTTATGCAGAGGTGCACCTGGATGGCTCATGAGCAGCTGATTCTTGATTTTGGCTCAGGTTGTGATCATGGGATCTGGGGATTGAGTCCCATGTCGGGCTCCACACTTGGCAGGGAGGCTGCTTGAGATTCTCCTTCTCCCTCTGTCCCTCCTCCTAGCTCTTGTGCTCTTTCTAATAAGTAAATGAATCCTTACAAATAAGTAGATATGGGGCGCCTGGGTGGCTTAGTCAGTTAAGCCTCTGCCTTCAGCTCAGGTCATGATCTCAGGGTCCTGGGATCGAGCCCCGCATTGGGCTCCCTGCTCAGTGGGGAGCCTGCTTCTTCCTCTCCCTCTGCCCTTCGCCCTGCCTGTGCTCCCTCGTTCTCTCTTTCCCTCTCAAATTAAGAAATAAAATCTTAAAATAAATAATAAAGTGCTTATGCAGAATAAGATGATGCAAGTAAATTGCTGAGTTAGATCAATGTCTACCACACAGGAAGTACTAGGTGAGTGACAGCAATTATGATTATCATTAAATTTTCTGTCTATTACAACCTGACTCAAAACTGGCTACAATAAAAATCAATTACTCTCACTAATGGAATACTCACCTTTGCTAGTTGTTCAGCAAAATGTATAGCCGTTTGTGTATGGAGTGTAACTGGTCCTGTTTTTATTCTGGAAACTCCACAGGCTAATGCCATGAAAATGATCAGCTATTAAAAAAAGAACAAAGAAGAAAAACTGTGCATGTTTACTAGTATTTGGAGTTAAAATTCTACTCCTTACCACATGAAAATACTATTAGAAATCAAAAGAGCTAAAAGAATTTCTACTTCTTTCTATTATTCTGAAGATGATAAAAAACCTGTGTCACCTGCAGTCTGTGATATCGTACAGAAATGCTTAGCAGCAGTTGTTAACATAGGTTTTCTAAAATTACTGTTTAAGAATAAAATATAGAGTTAAAAGCTAATCTATTTAATCAGACCAACTGTCTCTACAAGCTGGAATATGACAAACTTCTTCCACTCTCTAAAATTACATTTTAACAGGTAAATAAATATACTAATACAGAATTACTGGGAGTACAGAGTACACCAGGGTAAGAAAAGACTGGAAACAAGGGAAATTGTCTTAAGAAACTAGTTAAAGCAGTGGGTGGGGGGTGGCACCCAGCTGGCTCAGTCAGAGGAGCATTCAACTCTTGATCTTGGGGTTGTGAGTTCAATCCCCACGCTGAGTGTAGATTACTTAAAAATAAAATCTTTAAAAAAAAAAAAAAAGAAAGAAAGAAAAAACTGGTTAAGAAATCCTGAAGAGTATATTTTTAAATACAGATTGCTAATTTGAGATTAAGGAGAAAAAAGTGTGGTAGAAAAAAAGAAAATATATCAAGACAGTGGACCATAAAAAGATCTTACTTGGAAACATTCACCAGTATCTCTCCATGTAAGTAGATATGTTAAGTTTCAGAGGTCTATGACACATCCAAGTGTAAATACTGACAGGAGCAAGGGATATGAATTTGGAGTTAAGGAGAAAAGCCTGAGCCAATGATATAAATTTGGGAATTGTTTGTATACAGATGGTACGTAAGCTGTGACACAGGACAAAATAACTGAGGAAGTGAATACAGATACAGAAAAGATGCATGAGCCTGAGCCTAGGGATTCTCCAAAATTTAGAAGTTGAGAAGATGAATACAATAGTAATAACAAACTAGCAAAAGACTAGAACACACAGCCAGGGAGAAAAGAAAGATAATAATGTTTCAGGGAGCAAATGAGCCTGGGTGGCTCAGTTGGTTCAGATCTGATTTTGGCTCAGATCATCTCAGGGTTGTGAGATCTAGCCCTGTGTCAGGCTCTGTCCTGGGCGTGGGCCTGCTTAAGATTCTTTCCCTCTCCCTCTGCACCCACCACTGACTCTAAATAATTTAAAAATTAAAAAAAGAAAGCAAGTGAGGAAAATATTTCAAGAAGGATAGAGTGATCCGTTGGGACAAATGCTGTAGCCAGGTCAAGCTGAAAACTGAAATTTGAGGTATGTAATTGCAGAATATTTAAAAACTGGAACTAAGACATGCCAATTAGTCTTCAAAAGTCAATGATTAAAATTTATATTCAGACCTAATCTCAGCTGGTCCACCTGACACCCCCTGAACTTCAACCCTAGTTCCCCACATGGTCCCACTTCCGCTCCAACAAGATGAAAGAAACTATCATGAGCCAGGAGAAACTCCCCAAACTGCAAGCACAAGTGTGCATTGGTGGGAAAGGAACTGCTCACCGAAAGAAGAGGCTGGTTCATAAAACTGCTACAGCAGATGATAAAAAACTTCAGTTCTCCTTAAAGAAGTCAGGGGTAAATAATTTCTCTAGTATTGAAATGAATATGTTCACAAACCAAGGAACAGTGATGCACTTTAACAACCCCAAAGTTCAGGCATTGCTGGCAGCAAACACTTTACCACCATTACAGGCCATGCTGAGACAAAGCAGCTGACAGAAATGCTACCCAGTATCTTAATTCAACTTGGTGCAGACAGGCTGACTAGTTTAAGAAGACTGGTTGAAGCTCTGCCCAAACAATCTGTGGATGGAAAAGCACCACCTGCTACCGGAGAGGAGGAGGATGATGATGAAGCTCGGGATCTACAAGGTTTCTCTCCAGCGGGCATGCTTACCTGGTCCTGCAGATACTCATCCACAGCGCCCCCGTGTCTGAGATTTGCTAAGAGCATTTCAGCAGCTTCAATTCCAACCTTGTCTGCATTTACACCTAGGACAGACACGATAGGAAAAAACTAAATTATGAAGAGGCAAAACGTTGAATTAATATATCCCAGTTAGCACTGGTATAACATTTTTTTAGGCCTCTGCGTTCACCCAATGCAATTTTTAGGATAAGACCTTTAAAATACTTAAGTCTTCTGGGAGCTTAGCACAGGCAAATCATTTGTATCTTTAAATGAACCTAGTGGAGGAAAAACCAGGCTGCTTTGGCCCTGTTTTAAAAGTACTAATTATGAGGGACGACTGGGTGGCTCAGTTGGTTAAGTGTCTGACTCTTGGTTTTAGCTAAGGTCATGATCTCGGGGTCACATGGGGCTCTGCACTCAACATGGAGTCTGCTAGAGATTGTCTCTCTTTCTCCTCTGCCCCTCTTGTTTGTACACTCTCAAAATAAATAAATCTTTAAAAATTTTTTAAAAATAAAAGTACTAATTAGGAAACCAATTTATAACCAAGTTATGATCCCATAATGCTATGCTTCAACTTCAAAATTTAAAATTTGCAGTTTATATGTATTATAATTCATCTGCAGGCAATTCTATTAGAATTAAAGGATTTTTTAAAAGTCAGAATTAATTTTCATCTAAGGAAGAACAGATAAAAATTCTCATATCAAAAAAAATTCTCATATTAAATACTGTAAAATTTTATTCCTTTAAGACTTAAACAGGCATTATCTTATTTTGAAAATAAGACAAAATATTTATCACCATCCCCTACTCCCTGCTTCTCCACATGCCCCAAATCTTTATACAATGCTGAATACAAAATAAGGCTGTCAAAAGTAGTAGAATATCAAATGATTTTTTTTTTAAGATTTGTATATTTATTTGAGAGAAATAGAGAACAAGCAGGGAGAGGTGCAGAGGGAGAGAGGGAGAGAATCCTCAAGCAGATTCCCTGATAGGCGCAGAGCCCGACCCAGAACTGGATTCTAGGACCCTGAGATCATGACCCAAGCTGAAATCAAGAGTCAGCTGCTTAACCGACTGAGCCACCCAGGTGCCCCTCAAATGATTCTTTTAAAGTATTTACTTTAAACCAGAAGAAGCCCCTGGCTATAAATAAAAATGTCTTTTAAGGCATGAGAATGTGGTTAGTTTTTATTTCTATTTTATATTTGGAAATTCATTTGATTACATATATACTTCAGTAAGATTTCCCAGAAAAGTGGAATATTCACAATTTTAACTGTTTTTCCTTACAATGGTTACTATAATATAATAAATATCTTCACAATATCCATCAGTCAAGTACATAACTGAATGAAGTGACTTGGAACATGTGGTATGAATCTCAACTACTCAGCCTCTTCTCTTTCCTCTTCCAAGTGGAGACGGAAATGGAGATGATAAAAGCTGCAAAGTTGTTACAGGTATTAGAGGTAATATTTATAAAGCTGTATATTACCATGACTGGTTCATAATAAACTATTAATAATAAGTTAATACTGAGTACCTAATATGTGTGTCCTACCACTAAGTAATAGTAACTGGTTCCTTTGGTAAGGCAACTTAAGAAAATACTCATATATTAGAGAATCAGAGGATAAGCAGGTACTAAGCTGTAAGGTATAAACTATATCCCCAATGAAAGTTCAGAAAAGGAAAAGATTATAGGTTCTAGAACAATTAGAGAATGTTTCATGGAGCATAAAGGACTCACATGAGTTCTTGAAGAATGGCTAAAACGTGCACAGAGGATGAGGGAGAAGGAAAGAATTTCTGGCTTGGCAGTATTACTGAGCAGCAGATGGGCTAATAAGATTTCTCTGCCAAGCGGTGAAGTACTTCCCAGAGCCATTCACACTCCCTCTCACCCAGCCACCTTGATAGTGAATAACGGTACAAATGGATCTACATCATTACCAGCTATTACTAGAGGTCTGTGGCAACTCAACAAAATGAAGTATATATAAGAAATCTGCTTATTAGTACTATTCTACACAAAAGAGCAAAACTCTAATTTCCTCTAAAATGTTAATGCTTTTCTATGGACAAATAATCATCTGGTATTTTGGGTATTTCTTAAAAAGGTCTCAATTTTGATGGTTTGTAACAGCTAATTAAAATTCACATTCAATGATTTGGGTGTTTTCTAGCTTATAAAAAGGACAATATTACAAAATGGTTATAGATTAAAAAGAGAAGGTCAAAGGATTGATTTTAGGACATTAGAGGGATACCACGAATTACCACATATACTGAAGGAGGGAAGGAAAGTGCTTACTCTAACCTGGGCAATTTCCACACGCAGGAAACAGGGACTGATTAACCAGAGGCACAAGTCATCTTAGCTGACCATTGTGCCACCACAGCAAAGAACATAACTAACTGAGCAGCACTTGGGCAGCTCAGGCGGCTAAGCGTCCGACTCTTGATTTCAGCACAAGTCATGATCTCAGGGTTGTGAGATGGAGCATATAGCTTAAGATTCTCTCTCTCCCGGGCGCCTGGGTGGCTCAGTGGGTTAAGCCGCTGCCTTCGGCTCAGGTCATGATCTCGGGGTCCTGGGATCGAGTTCCACATCGGGCTCTCTGCTCAGCAGGGGGCCTGCTTCCCTTCCTCTCTATCTGCCTGCCTCTGTCTACTTGTGTTCTCTGTCTGTCAAATAAATAAATAAAATCTTTAAAAAAAAAAAAACAAAAGATTCTCTCTCTCCCTTTCCCTCTGCCCCTCTCCCCCACTCACTCTCTCTCCCTCTAAAAAAAAATTAAAATTAAAATTTTAAAAAATGTTTAAAGAACATAACTAACTGAAAGACAAGAGCAAGCAAAGAATACACAACAATGTAAAGACAAAATATATCCTGTCCATACTGCCATCAAATAAAGTTGGAAGAGGTCCTGACATACAGCTAGTGGTCCAATCTCATTTTTCAGAAAAGGAGAGCCCAGAGTTGCCATGCAGAATCATGGCGGGACTGAATATTCCGTCCTCTCATTCTCAGTCTGGTGCTCTGTTAAAACACACTGCCTCCATCCAAAGCCCCAGGATTCTCACACAAAACCAAACCTCACTTTTGTTACAACATCAAAGAATGTTACAGCTGGAAGGACTTGAGAGATTCTCCAGGCTAAGTCTCTCACTCAATATATAAGGAAATAAAGATCAAATTAGTTTTAGTAACTGAGACAGTGAAAAATGACTAGTTCACAGGTTACTGTTTCTACCACAACCAATAGCATGGACAAGCAGCTAATGTTGCTTCAGGTAATAACTCTTAGACATTAGCATTCAGGGTCTGGTAATGTTCTGGTTAATTTCAGTCAGAAATGAAAGGGGACATTTTCTCCATCAGAAATGAAGGGGAACGATGCAAGCTACGACATTCTCTCTGATATCCTTAAATATATACGCAAACTAAGCTGAGCGATAAGACCCCAAGTTGCCTTGACATTAACTAATGACATCTCATTTGACATCTATGCCTACTTGGAAACAAGGGAGAGCACCAGTAGGAGTCAGTCACTCTGAGCAAGTATGTTGCCCTATCATCTATTCCCTCCTTCTGTTATAATTCTAGAAATAAGTACTGTGCACTCTGAAACTGTATTGTCCAAAGACAACGTCAAAGTAAAAGTGGTCTCATATGATGAGGTAAGAAAAAGTGTTGATGGAATAGTAGACATTTTTCAGAGCTGACCAGCAAAGTTCATTCTAGATGTTGCTGATAACAGAGTACTGGTCGCTTTACAATCTCAATGCAACATATCTAAAACTATCATCTACTCTGGCAAACTAACTCCACCTCCTATATCACAATTTGTAAGTGTTTCCAACTAGCCAAGCTAGCCTTCCTCACTTCCCATATGCAACTGGTCACCAAATATCTACTCCCCGTCCTGATACTCTTGTTATCAGAATTCCCCTCTCTAGTCCCAGTCACCGCTTTCCTTCATATAGGCCCTCACCATTTCTGACCTGAACAGCTACAACAGTCTTGTTCTCCTGCCTCCAAAATGGTTTTCTTCTTATTCTCCAAATATCTATCAGAATTATCTTTCTAAAGATCTGATATTACATTCCTCTGTAAAATCTTTATGTTTTCATGATGAAACTCAAAGTCCTTTCCACGGCCTATGAAGTGCTTCAACAGCTGGCCACTGTTAACCTCTCTAACCTCATCTCCACTCCCCCACTCCAGATCCTGTACCTGTCATACTTGGTTGTACTGCCCAAATAGAGAATACAACTCTTTTATGTTAGCACTGTCCCATGTCCTTCCTCCTTAGCTCACTTTGTCATCTGGCTAATTTCTACTTATCTACAGAACCCTTTGGAGGCTTGCTGAATGGCAGAAGCCAGATTTGGAGTCAATCATCCCCCAAAGGAGAATTAGCTGTTCTTCCCCTGTGTTCCTATGGTACCCTGGGAATAGCAAAATTGTACCTGTCTTATCTTCTCTGCCAGACTAAGCCAGGAAGCAGGACAGTGGCTCTTCCACTATGACCATAGACTACACTACTTGGCACATCTTGGTACCCAATGAAGTCATATTCTACTCAATGCCTGTCCAGCACTTATCACGTATTACATGGGCTTCTAGTCCCTGCTTTATATTTTCCATTATCTTTGCTTTCTCAAGACTGTTAGGTACAGGGAAGAATCAATGTGGTTCACTATCCATGTTGATTCCTCCCCATATCTAACAAGAAATTAGCATACTCTAAATGTATTTTTGATCACTACTTCTCAAACTTCATTATACATCAGAAGTATCCAGTGAGCTTGTTTTTTTTTTCCCCAAATTTATTTACTTACTTATTTTTTACTGTGTTATGTTAGTCACCATACAACACATCATTGGTTTTTGATGTAGTGTTCCATGATTCATTGTTTGCGCATAACACCAAGTGCTCCATGCAACACGTGCCCTCCTTAATATCCACTGCCAGGCTCACCCATCCCTCCACCCTCCCCTTTAAAACCCTGTTTGTTTCTCAGAGTCCACCGTCTTTCATGGTTTGTCTCCCCCTCCGATTTCCCCCAACACCCTTCTCCTCTCCATCTCCCAATGTCTTCCGTGTTATTCCTTATGCTCCACAAGTAAGTGAAACCATATGATAATTGACTCTCACTGCTTGACTTATTTTACTCAGCATAATCTCCTCTAATCCTATCCATGTTGATGCAAAAGTTGGGTATTCCTCTTTTCTGATGGCTCCAGTGAGCTTGTTAAAACAGATTCTTGGGCCCAACTTCCAGAGATTTTAATTTGATAGATATGAAATAAACCCCCAAACTCGTATTTCAAACAAATTCCAAGATAATGCTGATATGCTGCTGGTCTACCAATCACACTTTATATAGCACAGTTTTAAATAGAATTCAGTTATGTCATATTCATTATGTCATTATGATTTTACTTATTGCATTATGTTGATAAGATCTGATACCCAACTGGTATCTACATCTACCAAGTGAGTAGACTATGATTTACCTGAAATTTTTTTATTTTTGGCAGTAATAAATGTGTTTAAACAGAACTGCAAGGGTAAGTACCTTTTATTTATTTATTTTTAAGGATTTTATTTATTTATTGACAGAGAGAGATCACAGAGGCAGGCAGAGAGAGGGGGGAAGCAGGCTCCCTGCTGAGCAGAGAGCCCCATGTGGGGCTCAATCCCAGCACCCTGAGATCGTGACCTGAGCCAAAGGTAGAGGCTCAACTCACTGAGCCACCCAGGTGCCCTGGGGAAGTACCTTTTAAAGATCTACAAAGTAGCAATAAAGTAAGCAGCTACCACACAAGTAAGAAGGAGTCCAGTGAGAAGTGACCTCAGTGGCAAAAGTAACTTCAAATATTACAATCCAATGTATACACGTATCTCCTCTCTCAAATATACTAAATCTTAACTACACTTCCCTTTCACAAAAGTATTCAGTTTTTTGAAATCACCAATGTAATAACTAATGCAGGGAAGATTCACCAATAGACACTAAAACCACTGCATGAAAGCTGTAGAGGAATAAGATAATCAAATGGTCTCAAAGTATTATCCCAGATGACTTTATTACTTTTAAAAAGGGAAAGGATTTATAGCCAACAGACCTGGAAGACATTGCTTTAACCAAGTGATTACAGCCAGCTTTATCAATAAAAGACAAACTGACATTATCACCTACCCTGCTTTGATACAATGGAATGCACCTATTCCTACTAAAAATGTTTCACCTGAATATATCTAATCATGAGACAATCAGACAAATCCAAATTGTGGGAAATTCTATGAGAAAATGGCCTGGACTTTTCAAACTGTCAGTATCATGAAAGAAAAAGCAAGGTGAAACTATTTTGTAGTAGGAAAGAAACTAAGTATAGAAATTCACAGACCTGTACCCCTGGGGCTAATAATACATTATATGCTAATAAAAGATTAAAAATTAAAAAAAAAAAAGAAAAGAAATTAAGTAGACATGACCAACTAGCTGAGTGGTCAAAAAAAAACCAAAAACACTGCTGTAAAAAATATTCTGGAAACAACTGGTTACATCTGAATATAACAGACAAATTCTCTGGGTGTAAAATGCTATTGTGATTACTTAGGTATTACTCTCTGGACATCCGTACTACAGTATTCAAGGGTACGACAGTATCTGCAACTTACATTGAAATAGTTCAGAAATTCACAAACTTGTAGCTAAAAGTTCACTACTGATAAATCTTGGAGAAGAGCGGATGGATATTCATTAGCTGTTCAACCTTTCTATAACTGAAATTTTTCTAAGTATAAAGTCAGGAGAAAGACTGAAAATCTAACTGACTCTAAAACATAATCTATTAACCGTATCCTTATACACTTACCATCAATCATGCTATAACATTCAAATCCTAACAGATAATTAAAAAATTTTACACTAGCACCAGAAATTGTGGACCCCCATTCATTTATCTGTACCTCGTTTACCAAGTGATGATCCAGCAAACAAACAGCCAGTGGATGTCTCAGCAATAATGCTATATAGGAAAAAAGAAAAGTATTACTATCTATGATATGTTCTAAAATTATATGCAAATATAATACAGTGGAATAGTGATTATTAAGTATGTAGAATTAGATCTATCTAGTAAATTGCAAAAGTGAAATTCTCTATATAGGGAGCGGCACAACTAGCATAGTCCAACTTCATCAGAGCATCAGTATCCTTCAGCACTTCTGACAAGAAGTCACACTAGATTCTAATCGATTTACATACAAGGAATGACTCTCCTTGAAGTTCTGCCATCCACAATAAAAGATACCATTTCTACTATGCTATATTTTATGAGGGGCCCCTGGGTGGCTCAGTGCATTGAGCATCTGACTCTTGATTTCAGTCACCAACTCAGGGTTATGAGATCAAGCCCTATATGGGGCTCTAAGCTCAGGGCAGAGTATGCTTCGGATCTGTCTCTCTCCCTTCCTCTGCCTCTCTCCCCACTCAGGCTCTCCCACTACCTTAAAATAGACTGCTATATACTTAGGATGTTTTATATGAACCTCATGGAAACCACAAAACTAAAATGTTGGTACAGAGAAAATAAAGAAAACACCAAGAGAAAGAACACTACCAAAAGTCATCGATCACAAAAGGAGCAAGAGAAGAACACAAGAGAAACAGAGGACTACAAAAACAACCAGAAAACAATTAACAAAAGGGCAATAAGTATATATCTATCAATAATTAATTACAAAGCCAGTAGCAACTCAAGTGTCCATTAATAGAGGAATAGCTAAAGAAGATGTGGTATGTACATACACAGTAGAGTATTAACTCAGCCATAAAAAATGAGATCTTGCCATTTGTGTGCTAAGTGAAATAAGTCAGACAAAGAGAGACAAATAGCACACAATTTCACTTATATGTGGAATCTAAAAAACAAAAGCGCAAACAGATCCATAAATACAGGATAAACTGAGGGTTGTCAAAGTGGAAGGGATGGGGGATGGGCAAAATGGGAGAAGGGGAGTGGGAGATACAGGGTTTCCAGTTATGGAATGAGTAAGCCACAGGGATGAAAGGCACAGCATAGGGAATACAGTCCATCGTATTGCAATGGCATCATAAGGTGACAGATGGAAGGTGCATTCATGGTGAGCAAAACATATTGTCAAATCACTATATTATATATATACTTCAATGCCAACTACACTTCAATTAAAAAAAGGAAAGATCTTTCTACAGAAATGTTTGGTTTTGCTTTAGTTTTTACTTTTATTATTTTTTTTTAAGATTTTATTTATTTGAGAGAGAGAGAGAGCATAAACAGGAGCAGCAGCAGAGAGACAGGGAGAAGCAGGCATTCCACCGAGCAGGGAGCCTGATGCAGGGCTCCATCCCAGGACCCTGCAATCATGACCTCAGTTGAAGGCAGATGCTTAACCCACTGAGCCACCCAAGTACCCTGTTTTATAGTTTTTAGATAGAACTATCACATGTAGGACATGCATTTAAATCCTTTAATAGAAACTCTGAAAGATACTTTTCATCCACAAGAGACACTCTCATACTTCAAAAGATTAAAGCATTTTTATATTTAAATCAATAACTCCTAATTAAATTAATATAATTATTTTCTAAATAGATCTTTGCCAGATCTAACATTTACATGTCAATGGACTTCACATTTTGAGGTACAGAAAAACAACTGGAAATGTCTCTCTTAGGATCAGCTTCAAAGACTAACTTCTGATTAGTTTAAGAGCTATCTTAAGAGTAAAAGAACTCTTACAACGTAATGAAAAGCAAACCATACCCAGAGAAAAATTCTGAATAAAATAATGGTCTTAATTCATAATACTGCTGTTTTAGGTAGGAATGTCCTTAAAAATATGTATTTTTAAAACTGTACTATTTCAACAGGAAAACTACAGATCTTTCACTTAAACAGGATAATTATTTCAGAGCTCTCAATCAATACCCAGGAAAAAGTGTATTGTCTCACATTATTCCATTTCCATTGCCAAAGGCTTGGTCTTTAGGTTCCTGAACAGGCTGGATGTTAACATAAAGATCCCTAATCTCCTTTCTGATGCATCTTACAGCAGCCGCTGCCATATCTTTTGCTACCTATTGTGGCAAGATAGAAAAATAGAATAAAAGAAATTAATGATTATTTTGACAATTATTTTCAAGCCTTCAAAGGAACATACAATAATTAATAACTTTTATGTGCATTATATAAAAACTAGACTTTCAAGAGTAAAAAGCATAGATATTTAGGAAAATTTTTTAATGAAAAAAATCTATTAAAAAATTATGTGCATTGGGGGAACTGGCTGGCTCAGTCAGTAGAGAGTGCAACTCTTTTTTTTTTTTTTTTTAAGATTTTATTTATTTACTGGAGAGAGAATGAGAAACAGAGCATAGAGGGAGAAGGAGAAGCAGATTCCCCACTGAGCAGGGAGTCCAATGAGGGACTCAATCCCAAGACCCTGGGATCATGACCTGAGTTAAGGGCAGACACTTAACCAACTAAGCCATCCAGGCACCCCATGGACTGGAGCATGCAACTCTCAATCTCAAGTGTTTAAGTTCTAGCTCATGTTCAGCATACAGAGTATTTAAAAATAAAATCTCAAAAAAAAAATGAGTGCTTTCAAGAATTTCAAAATTTATTATGACATAATACCAAGACCCACATACAATTCCAGACAACTTACTTTAAATGGCAAAACACCAGCAACAAAAGCTCTTCCATATATCTTAGTCACAGAGCCACGGTCAGTTAAATTTATTGGATTCAACTGTTTAACTGGTGACATTCGGACAATCACTTCACCACCCCCTTTTGGGTAGTAGCCCCTACAGAAAGTATAACAAACACTCACATAAACTGCTTGTACAACAAAAATAAAGCTAAACGTTTACAATAAAATAACATGTGAATGATCTCCAAACATATAGTTCATGTTTGAAATTTCCAAGTAATGTTTTGAGTCTGTGCTGTCCAATATGGTAGCCACAGACTGCATGTGACCATTTAAATTTAAATGTCATTTAAAATTCAGCTCCCAAGTCACACCGGCCACATTTTAAGTGCTCAACAGTCGTATGCAGCTAGTGACTACTATACTGGGCAGATAGGGAACATTTCCCTCAACGCAGAAAGTTCTTTTTGACTGTGCTGTTTTAGAATATAAGCTCCTTGACAGAAGCACCTTGTCCGTTTTGTTCCTGCTATATTCCAGCGCCCTAAAATAACATCTGGCAAGGAGGAGGTCCTCAGTAATATATGATGAATACTGAAGTAGCTAAACACTAACAAAACTGTAACTCAAATACTGAGTGTCACTTTATTCTATAGAGGACGCTGGCAACATAAAGAAGAGAGTAACAGCGCTCCTATACACAAGGAGCTCCCCATCTGATAAATACATGGCCACAAAGACAACCTACTAGACCACATCAGGCTGTAAAAAGACCACAAGAGAGGTGCAAATATGAATTCCAACAGAGACACACCCATGGACAATTCACACAAGAAATTACAGGTTACACTATGAAAAAATATAGGATTTCTAGTTTTTAAGAGAGCAGGAGAGGAAAAACATGAACAAAGAAATGAAAGCCCAAAGGCAGAGTAGGTTTAAAAAGCAAGTAAATGTGTGTTAGAATACATGGGGGGTGGGGGTGCAGGGAATGAAGCTAGAAAGGTAAACTGGAACAATGGACCAAGACTGTAGCACACTTAAATGCCTCATGAAGAAATCAGGCTTTGTTTTTATGTGGCAGAAGGGAAGCCTTGGAGAGAAATAATCTGAAAAATCAATGTGTTTCTTTGGAAAATAACTGATCTGCATTGTGGAGGAGAGTCCCTTTTATGACCCTGCCATGCTTAATCCACTTTCTGAACACAGAAAGTACTCAGTCTGTGTTGAGCATGGGTAACACCAGACGTGAAGATCCCTCAGTGTAGCGATTCCCTTGAAAATATTTCTTCCTAGAAACAAGCAAACACCATATGTGGCTGCTTTCAAGGCCCCATGCCCCCCTGCTGCTTTCTGTTTTTAAGCCCAGGAAGCACAATTATTTCCTACAAACTCTATTTCCTAATTACTACAAGAAGTAGTGGGTTCCAGAATAATTCTCTAATGTCTCGTTTTCCCACAATTTTAAGTATAAAGAGTGGGTCGAAGGGCTAATAAATAAGTAACTTACCTCATTTTAATATCACAATTAAATTTGAAACCAAATTTTTCCACAATTGGCTTGAAAACCTGAAAAATCGGTTAATTGTTACTTAAACCACAAATATTCACTGATTCAACATGCATATTTATTAAACAAAAGTGCTCTGCACTGAGCTGGCAAAAAGGCACTATGGATAAATATTGAAACAAAAATACGTAGGAGAGTTCTATTTTTCAAATAAAATAACTGATATATAAACCAAAATTAAAAGTTTAACATTTAATTGGTCACTATGAACATTGTTCTAAGATACAACACAAAATCTAAACACAATCTGTTACCCTCTCCCACAAAAGAACTAGACACCATGAAAAAATGAACAGGTATGCACACAAACCACTCAGGATATATTAAATAGAAGACAGAGATTCAGAAGAATACATGAGAGATCATCTCAGTTCATCAACAACAAAGGCCCTTACCATAGCTGTGTAATCAATCTGTGGTGCCATTTCAGCATTCGTTCCACCTTTTAAACGAAGCTCTGATGGAGAAGCAGCAAAGAGAACACAGGGCATTGAGACCTGCATCAAGAGGCATACACTCCTAAGAAGGCAAAACAGGGTTAGCCACATTTTCTTTCGAAAGTCTCAAGAACATGGTGTTACTACACATCAAAATGAGCAGAGCACAGACAACTGGGAAGGCAGGTATGTAACCTCAAGTCTAAAGTTTAAAAACAACCCATTGAAAAAGAGGGGGCACACTTGGCTGGCTTAGAGAGTAAAGCATACAACTTTTTTTTTCTTTCTTTTCAGTACAACAGAATTCATTGTTTATGCACCACACCAAGTGTCCCATGCAATACGTGCCCTCTATAATACCCACCACCTGGCTCCCCCGACCTCCCACCCCCCTGCCCCCTCAAAACTCTCAGATTGTTTTTCAGAGTCCATGGTCTCTCATGGTTCATCTCCTCTTCCAATTTCCCTCAACTCCCTTCTCCTCTCCATCTCCCCATGTCCTCCATGTTATTTGTTATGCTCCACAAATAAGTGAAACCATATGATAATTGACTCTCTCTGCTTGACTTATTTCACTCAGCAAAATCTCTTCCAGTCCCATCCATGTTGCTACAAAAGTTGGGTATTCATCCTTTCTGATGGAGGCATAATACTCCATAGTGTATATGGATCACATCTTCCTTATCCATTCGTCCGTTGAAGGCATCTTGGTTCTTTCCACAGTTTGGCAACCATGGCCATTGCTGCTATAAACACTGGGAAACAGATGGCCCTTCTTTTCACTACATCTGTCTCTTTGGGGTAAATACCCAGTAGTGCAATTGCAGGGTCATAGGAAAACTCTATTTTTAATTTCTTGAGGAATCTCCACACTGTTCTCCAAAGTGCCTGCATCAACTTGCATTCCCATCAACAGTGTAAGAGGGTTCCCCTTTCTCCACATCCTCACCAACACATGTAGTTTCCTGTCTTGCTAATTTTGGCCATTCTAACTGATATAAGGTGGTATCTCAGTGTGGTTTTAATTTGAATTTCCCTGATGGCTAGTGATGATGAACATTTTTTCATGTGTCTGATAGCCATTTCTATGTCTTCACTGGAGAAGTGTCTGTTCATGTCTTCTGCCCATTTCTTGACATGATTATCTGTTTTGTGTGTGTTGAGTTTAAGTTCTTTGAAGATCCTGGATATCAACCTTTTGTCTGTACTGTCATTTGTGAATACCTTCTCCCATTCTGTGGGTTGCCTCTTTGTTTTGATGACTGTTTCCTTTGCTGTGCAGAAGCTTGTGATCTTGATGAAGTCCCAAAAATTCATTTTCACTTTTGTTTCCTTTGCTTTTGGAGACATATCTTGAAAGAAGTTGCTGTGGTTGATACTGAAAAGATTACTACCTATGTTCTCTTCTAGGATTCTGATGGGTTCCTGTCTCATGTTGAGATCTTTTATCCATTTCGAGTTTATCTTTGTGTACAGTGTAAGAGAATGGTCAAGTTTCATTCTTCTACATTCTACACATAGCTGTCCAATTTTCCCAGCACCATTTATTGAAGACACTGTATTTTTTTCCACTGGGTATTTTTTCCTGCTTTGTCGAAGATTACTTGACCATAGAGTTGAGGGTCCATATCTGGGCTCTCTACTCTGTTCCACTGGTCTATGTGTCTGTTTTTATGCCAGTACCATGCTGTCTTGGCGATCACAGCTTTGTAGTAAAGCCTGAAATCAGGCTTTACTGGGGTAACGTTATGCCCACAGTTTTGTTTTTCTTTTTCAACATTTCCTCAGCAAATTGGGGTCTGATTCCATACAAATTTTAGGATTATTTGCTCCAACTCTTTGAAAAATACCGGTGGAATTTTGATCGGAATGGCATTAAAATTATAGATTGCTCTAGGCAGTATAGACATTTTAACAATGTTTATTCTTCCGATCCAAGAGCATGGAATGGTCTTCCATCTTTTTGTGTCTTCCTCAATTTCTTTCATGAGTGTTCTGTAGTTCCACGAGTACAGATCCTTTACCCCTTTGGTTAGGTTTATTCCCAGGTATCTTATGGTTCTTGGAAACATGCAACTCTTGATCTCAAGGTCATGAGTTCAACCCCCACTCTAGGCGTAGATCTTGCTTTAGTTTTTTTTTAAAGACTTATTTGTCAGAGAGAGAGAGAGAGAGAGCGAGCGAGCACAAGCAGGGGGAGCGGCAGGCAGAGGGAGAAGCAGACTCCCTGTTGAGCAAGGAGCCCGATGTGGGGCTCGATCCCAGGACCCCAGGATTATGACCTGAGCCGAAGGCAGATGCTTAACTGACTAAGCCACCCAGGTGTCTCTAGAGCTTACTTAAAAAACAAAAACAAAAACAAAACACCTCAGTAACTAAGGAAATCCTGAATCTTAAAGACAGCATTTCTGGGGCACCTGGATGGCTCAGTTGGTTGAGCGACTGTCTTCGGCTCAGGTCATGATACTGGAGTACCAGGATCAAGTACCACATCAGGCTCCCTGCTCAGTGGGGAAGCTCTGACCTTCCCCCTCTCATGCTTGCTCTCTCTCATTCTCTCTCAAATAAATAAATAAACGGAAAGACAGTATTTCATAGAAGAAACGGGCCTTAAATGATCAGCAAATCAAGGTTTGAATCCACCTCATTAGCCATGTGATCTTTAAGTTGCATAGAAGTAAAAGAATTTTTTTAAAATAAAACTGTTCTTATAGTTTTTATAAAAGGATTCTTGAAAGTGTGATCTATAAAAATCCATTTAATATAGCTAAAGCCTAAAAACACAGCGAAGAAAATAGAGTCAATTAAGTTGTAATAACTTTTCTACAATGACAGATAGTTAAACATACAAGTCAAGCCGAGGTCAAGAAATACTTAAATAATTACATCTGAATCTCTACCATGCACAAGGCATTGTTCCAGATGTCAAGATACAGTACTTACCATCATGGAGTTTATGATATGATGGAATAATCTTTTACAAAGACTGACAGCTGAATAATTTACACTGAAGTAAGTTTAAAGAAAATAATCCTTGCTGTAACTCACCCCTGGTCATTATAGTAAAATAATGTGAGAAATCACACGAATTAATTTAGAATATGCAGTATTTTATAAAATGAAACCCTTCGTCAGATTATCTACATGAGCTGTCACATTCATACAGACTGTGGTACAGATTAGACATAGCCTCTAATACCAAAAGACAGACCTTTACTTAACCTTCTCATGTTAACAACGCACCATGTACTGAAATAAACAGTCTCTGTCACTGACAATGCATTTCATTTACTGACTGCATAACATATTAGGTATTATAAGAGAAAACATATACAACATAATCCCTGTTCTTAAGGAGTTAAGTGAGGAGCAAGTGAAAAAACCTGGAAATGTTTAGTTTACAGAAAACCATAAGGTTAATACTACTTAATTTCTCAGTGTTTATTCCCTCTGAGGACACCGAAATTTAAAGTGTTTCCCCCTCTCCACAGATAAAATCAGATTCTAAGAATAGTAAAGAAAACCTCAGGGACACCTTGGTGGCTCAGTTGGTTAAGTGTCTGCCTTAGGCTCAGGTCATGATCCTGCGGTCCTGGGATCGAGCCCTGTATTGGGCTCCATGCTCAGCGGAGAGTCTGCCTCTTCCTCTCCCTCTCCCTCTGCCCCTCCCCACCATGCGATCTTGCTCTCTCCATCTCTTTCTCAAATAAATAAATAAATAAATCTTAAAAAAAAGAAAACCTTAACTTTAGGAGAGTAAGAAATTGCAAAAACAAGGGTAGACACCTGAGAAAACACATGGTACTACAATCACAGTGTAAGATAAAAATGTTAGAATGTGAGTAAGTAAGATATGTTTTCTTGCTAGGAAAAAGCTTAGTTTAAGTTCCATCAATGGAGCTGGATTTGCAACTTTAAACTCATTTCCCATATAGTCTAGTGGATTAGAAGCCAGAAGGCCTACATTCTAATCTAGTTCTGTCCCTGACTCCATGACATTGGGTAAATCAGTCAACCCCAGAGGCTCTTTATTCTCTCATTCACAAAGTGGAGGAAGAACTGGAAATACATGGTTTCTACTTTCCCTCTTGCAGCTTCAAAATTCTGTAATTCTGTTTTAATCTTTAGACAGTTTGTTAACAATCGAACTTCCCCCCTTCCTATACAGGAGAATATCCAAAATAACATGCTGGCTATAAATAAAGATACCTCAAAATTCCTTAATCTCCTTAGAAAGTTCTCCGTTGGAAAACCTCACCTTAGGCCTGGCAGCAGGTCCCTTTTCACAGAGGTCTATTCACACCATACCCAAGTTTCACTTATCACTAAATATTTTTTTTCTTTCTTTTTTTTTTTTTTAAGATTTTATTTATTTAAGAGAGCAAGAAAGAGAGCACAGGGTGGGGGTGGAGGATAAAGGTGGGGGCAGAAGGCAAGGGAGAAGCAGGCTCCCCACTGAGAAGGAAGCCTGATTCAGGACGTCTTCCCAGGACTCTGAGATCATGACCTGAGCCAAAGTCAGACGCTTAACCACTTAACCAACTAAGCCGCCTAGGTACCCACTAAACACTTTCATAAACTAAAATAATCAAAATCTATTAAAACAGTTTCTGATACAAAGTAGCATCAGGTTTACATTACTAGTTCTTATTTTATCAAATTTCCCGGTAAAAATAGGATTTTGGTAAAACAATATGGTTTACAATAGCAATCAGCCAAATAACTCAGAAAACAAAAAATGTGCTCTCTGTGTGTTATCAATAAAAGGAGGAATTCTTGGAAAAGGATAAAGGCTCCACTTAATTGTTAAATATCCATTTTCCAAAGGGGGAGGAACCCCAAGATCAGATCTAAACATTTCTAAACAGGGTAGCACAAGTATCTATTAAAAGACAACAAAAATACCTAGACTAATAGCAGAATATGGTCCATAATTAGCAGCAAGCCAAGAACTAGATAGGCTACATACAATGCAAAAACTACTCTTACTACAGAGCATAAAAACTTGGTCATTTTCCAACAGTCCGTTTCTAAATAATAAAAAGAAACAAACAGGCTATACCATGCACAAAGGAATATTTAAATTTAATAGCTACAATTAATAAGCAATTACCCAAAACTACATCATCTCTGTCCCTAAAAGGTTAGTGTTTTATCTCCATTTTAAAAGTGAAGAAGATAAAGCCCAAAGAAGTTAAGCAATTGTCTAGTAATGGTAGGTGGTACCTGCACCTGAATCCAGGTCTCACTCTAAAACCTGTACTTCAGTGGAAGATAAGTGATACATACCCTGCTGTCTTGGTATCTGCTGTGTGGATTCCACCTTTAATCTTCTCCGGTGTAAACATTATTTCTGTGGAGCCGATTTCTGCCCCCTCCAATTGCCCATCACACAAATCTCGAATCATTTCCAGTCCAGATAAATGTTGAGGCCTTCAGGTCATAATACTGCATCAAAACGTGTGCATTCAGACTGCCCATAGCCCCACATTTTATGACCCATTTATAAAACTGCAATGGCAAGAAAAGAGCAAGGTCTAACCACAACAAGTGCCATATCTTCAGTGTCAGAGCTTCTTTTGAGTTTTTAGGAACCTAGACTACCTGTTTGAAGGCATCGTTTGGTTCCTTCCAAACCACTTACTTTAGCTAAAAGCACATACATAGATGCACTATTGCAAATAAGAAGTATACAGAGAGGAAAGCTGAAAACCTATCCAGGGCCACCAATCTCACTTGCGTGTCATTGAATAATCTATGGAACCTGTTATGGGCTGAATGGTGTTCCTCCAAAACTCTTATGTTGAAGCCCTGACTCCTAATACCTCAGATTCTGACTCTATTTGGCGTTAGGGCCTTTAAGGAGGTGATTAAG
Organism: Mustela erminea; assembly: GCF_009829155.1. Classification (NCBI taxonomy): domain Eukaryota; kingdom Metazoa; phylum Chordata; class Mammalia; order Carnivora; family Mustelidae; genus Mustela; species Mustela erminea. The sequence goes on from NC_045623.1 coordinate 24,500,148, forward strand.
TTAAAAAGAGACAGGGGACAGCTGGTTGGCTAGCTGGCTGGCTGGCTGGCTGGCTGAGTCAGTAGAGCATGGGACTCTTGATGTTGGGGTTGTAAATTCAAGACCCATATTGGGTGTAGAGATTACTTAAACATAAAATCTTAAAAGAAAAGAAAAGAGGCAGTTAGGGTAAGCCCTAATCTATTCTCTGTGGTATCTTTATAAAAGGAGATTTGGATATACAGAGACATCAGGAGTACACATGCACATAAGGATGACCATGTGAAGAGGCAGCAAGAGTGAGACCATCTCCAACCCAAGAAGAGACGGAAAGAATCTTCCCATATGGCCCTCAGAGGAAACCACCCTGCCAGCACCTGGACCTGCAGGCTTCAGAACAGTGAGAAAAATAAATTTCTGTTGTTTAGGCTACCCAATCTGGTATTATGGCAGCTCTAGCAAACTAATGAAGTACCCAACACATTCTTAATAAATTGGATTTTCCTTCTGGTGAAACTGATTGCTGCAAACAACTGGTGTGACTAAGGTAATTAATGTTTGCACACATTAATAACTGCCTTTTAATAATTTCAGAAGGAAATGTGGTTAAAATAAAAGACCAAGAGATTGCTCATCTCTTACAATGTCCAAAGGAATCAGACTGGCTTCAACCTGGGTCCCCTTCTAATAGGTGCCTATACCTGAAACTTAGCTAGTGACCCGCTTGGTTTCGCAGACAGAACGAAACAAGTTCAAGGGTCAACGTGTTTCCTTGTCCACAACTGGTAATTCTGATTATACTCGTAACTTCTTAGAGGTCTGAATGTAAGCTAGGATAATATGTTAGGGTCCTTGCCTGAGCTAGGATTCTAAAATGTGCAGCAGCAGAGAATACACTGGTTAAAAAGTGGGTTTCCTCCCGGCCGTGCTGTCCTGAACCCTCTTGCCCTTTGCCGCAACCTCTCCAGGTACTTAATAAGCCCAATGACGGGAGAAAACATTTAAAAGACAACTCATCAGGAAACTAGAGAACTTTAGCTATATAGAATGAACGCGGGCCTATTTTTTCAACTTGCCCCTTCAGGCTGTCAAGACCGCACAGCCCCTACTACCGCTAACCGCCCCAGCTGGAGCGTGGTGCCCCGGGGCATTTAGGCTGGCTTCAAATTCCTCAACCTTGGGGCCGGTTCTAAGAAGCATCACACCCGGGCTGCCAATTCCCCAGCCACCCAGGGCGACCCAAACCCCAGGCCCCGAAACAGCAGCCCGTCCCCCCTCCCGCACCCGGCGCTCGCTCACCCGCATCCTCCAGTCCTGCGGCCCCGCCCCCCAGCGCCCCAATTCACCTCAGGCCAGGCGTGCTGCGGCCGGCTCGGATCTTCTGTACCCGCAAAGGGAGGCCCAGGAGACAGCTCAGGGCTGTAGACACCCTCAGGATCTGGCCGCCCTGCCAAGGGTGTGGGTGGGCGAGGAGAGAAAGAACATCAGACGGGGAAGCTCACTTCCCTCCGCCACCGGCCCTGCCCCGCACTCACCCCTTCCATGATCCCGCCGTCCACCTCCACCCGCTCAGCCGCCATAGGGGGCGCCCTGCGGTCCGGCCCGCAGCGACCAAGCCTCTGCCGGAATGCGAGGAAGAAAAGATGCTCGCCCCGGCCCCGCAGCTCCGAAACTTCCGTCCCCGCTTGAGGCCGCGGGGGCTTGCGGAAGCACGAAAGCGGCGCCGGCTCCCGGGAAACCGGAAGCAGCTGAAACAAACCCCGACACTCCGCGCGCGGGGACCCGGGATCTCCCGGCCCAGCGGCAGTACGCGTGCGCGCCACGGCGCTTATAGAGGCGGTGCCCGATAGATGCCGTCAAATCCCACGCTCTCCCGGAGATGCGGCGGCGGCCTGGCAGGCACCCTGGGGCTGCGCAGGAGACTCGTCGCTTGAAAACACCAGCCCCCTAGCACTGCAAAACACGCAGACTGAAGAAACTCAAACTGGATTCTCCGGTTGCCTCGCGGGCTTCTGCAAACATTTGTGTTTATCTCTTTTCTCAAGGATCCTGCTGTTTCCAGAGCTGACCAATTTTAGAGCTGAAGCTGGAAGAAAGGTCTGGGTCCTGCAATGCACAGACCACCTTCTCCCTGGTCGGGTTTGCCTCTTCTGCAGACGGCCCTTTAATACCTTTGAGCCCGTCATTGGTCACAGGGTTGTGTGTAATAGTAGTAGTAGTAGTAGTAGTAGTACTGTAGTAGTAGTAGTAGCGTTCTTTTTCTCTTCTGAAGCATGATTTATTTGGGGATGGGTGGGAAAGGGCAGAATTGGAATCAGTAATATAATGTTCTAAAAAACTAGTTACATCACCTTGTCCAGCAGCAAGGGCAAGTTCATGACAGTTGAACTAACGTCATTCACCTCAGACGATGGCAGAAATAAACAGTCAGTTTTTTTATTCTGCTTGTGGCTTGTTCCTGCAGTAACTGAGTATCCCATGATATGCAAGCCTCTAGGTAAGCAAAGAAGAGTAAGGCAACTTCTGCCATGAGGTTACTGGAGGTATATTTAGGACGCTGAGAAGTAATCAATTACAGCGTTATAATGGTAATATAAATAATATTTAGCATATACTAATCTTAGAGTTAAATAGGAGGGCACACAAATCAGAATATGGTAAACCACAACAATAACAGACAACATTCATTGGGCATTTGCTTGAGTGCCATAACCTGCATGCATTCACAATCTGTTGAAGTACTTAGTGTTTTTACCTCGGCTTTACACCTGCATATATTAAAATTTTGCTGCAAGTCCACACAGTTGTTAACTAGAAGACTGGAACATGAACCTGGGTGATCTGATGTAACTACCATTGTTTTCTAATCCTAATAACCAATCCTAAGAGATTATTCTGCCACTTTTGTGACAGATATGTTCTGGGAACACATACTCTGTATACTTAACCAAATCTGAGACACTGTAATATCAGGGACTAGCCATAAGACATTAATCAGGGAAGTAATCATATTTGCATTTTAGAATGTTGACTTTGACAATGTGTGGAGGGTAAATAGGGCTAAGAGGCTGAAGAGAAAAATGACAATGGTATAATAATCTAGGCAAGAGATAATAAGAATTTTTTTTTTTTTTAAGAAAGGTGGGATCACTTCTTGGCCTTTTGACTGAGATCAAGTGTAGAAAGGTGGGTCTTTGTTTTTGTTTTTAAAGATTTATTTGAAAAGGAGAGAGAGTGTGTGTGTGTATGTGTGTGTGTGTGTGTGTGTGTGTGTGTGTGTGTGTAAGCACAGAGCAGAAGGAGGGGCAGGTGGAGAAGAGAGAGAATCTCAAGCAGATTCCCTGATGAGTGCAGAGCTGATGGCAGGGGCTCAACCCTTGGACCCTGATATCATGACCTGAGCCAAATCTTGAGTCAAAAGCTTAACCAACTAAGCCAGCCAGGTGTCCCAAGAGATAATAAGAATTTGAAGAAAGGCAGTAGCAGTGGGGATGGAATAGTAAAGCTCTACTCCTATTTGACATCTTAGATCCTATTGCAGATACTTAACCTTCTCAGGATCCTTGGTCTTCATTTCTAACTTTGCTATGAAATTCTGCCTCTGATCCATTCGTCTCATTTAACTACTTCCAGATGTAGGAGGAAGTGAACAAGATGGTAAGATAATGGAGAAACTAGCCAGGCAAGAGTAAATAATAGTAAGCATTTATATAATGCTTTCATATACATTATCTGTGTTAATGTTCACTGGAAGCTGTGAGGTCGATGTTACTGTATCCATTTGGCCAATAAGAATCTGAGGCCTAGGGCGCCTGGGTGGCTCAGTGGGTTAAAGCCTCTGCCTTCAGCTCAGGTCATGATCCCAGGGTCCTGGGATCCAGCCCCACATCGGGCTCTAGGCTCAGCAGGGAGCCTGCTTCCCCTTCTCTCTCTCTGCCTGCCTCTCTGCCTACTTGTGATCTCTGTCAAATAAATAAAATCTTAAAAAAAAAAAAGAAGAAGAATCTGAGGCCTAGGGAATCAAAAGACATGCCAAGGTGACATAACAAGTGGTATAGTTGGGTTAGATCCTGGGTCTTCGCAATTATCTACAAAGAAAAGACACTTAAGCTGACAACAAATTCCTCAACAGAACAATGGAAGTAGAAAAGATAATGGGTTGGGAGGCTTCTGGCTCAGTAGGTAGGGTATGGGACTCTTGCTCTCAGGGTCATGAGTTCAAGCCCCATATTGGGCATAGAACTTATATTTTTTTAAAAAAGGGAAAAAAAGACAATAGATTCATATCTTCAGAATGCTGACAGAAAAGTAACCATCAACATAGAATTGAGTCATCAGCATGAGAATGAGATGAAGAAAATAGTTTCCAGATACATAGAAACTGAGTTTAAGATACTTAGTAGAGGATGTACTTAAGAAGAAAAATTATATCAGTGACACCTGGGTGGCTTAGTTTGGTAAGCCTCTGCCTTCTGCTGAGGTCATGATTCCAGTGTCCTGGGATCAAGCCCTGCATCATCGGGCTCCCCACTCAGTGGGAAAACTTTCCCACTCCCCCTCTCCCTGCTGCTCTCCCTGCTTGTGCATGCTCTCTTGATCTGTCAAATTAAAAACAAAAACAAAAACAAAAAAAACAAAAAAAAAAACTTTAAAAAAGGAAAATGAAGGCAACTGGGTAGCTCAGTCGTTAAGTGTCTGCCTTTGGCTGGGGTCACGCTCCCAGGGTGGCTCCCATCAGGCTCCCTGCTCAGCAGGAAGCCTGCTTCTCCCTCTCCCACTCCCCCTACTTGTGTTCCCACTCTTGCTGTGTCTCACTCTGTCAAATGAATAAATAAAATCTTTTAAAAAAAAGAAAAAAGGAAAAATTGACTCAGAGGGAAAGTCTGATATGTAAGAAGAAAAGCGAAAAAGAAATTATAAGCATATCAGTTTATCTAAAAAAGCATTACATAAAATAACACCAGACTGCAAAAGTCAAGAGGTGGATGACTAAACTTAAAGAATCCTAAGATCTTCTTTGGGCATAGAATTAAAACATAAATTGATTAAAGACTTTAAGGTAAGTATGCAAACAGGGTGTCTAGGTGGCTCAATTGGTTGAACATTTGCCTTTGGCTCAGGTCATGATGATCTCAGTCCTGGGACTGGCTCCCTGCCTGGTGGGAAGTCTGCTTGTCTTTCTCCTTTTGTTCCTTCCTCTACCTCATGTACTCCCATGCTCTCCCTCATAAAAAAAAAAATTTTTTTTAAAAGGTAAGTATCAAGTTAAAATTCAAGGGTAATCAATAAAGTAACATTGTATATAACTTCTAAATGAGCTGAAAGGAAGAATGAACTAAGTGGAAAACACACTTCCGTCTTTAATATATGTGCTGCCGAAGCGAGCACTGCACTTCCGTCTTTAAAAAAAGAAAAATTGAATCAGCATAAAAAAGCAGGATATAAAGAAAGCACTAAAGCAAGAAAGTAGAAATGCGTTCACGTATACAACTAATAAAAGTAAAACTTAAAGTAATTTTCTGGTTGAAAGCCAGAGGTTGATTCTTTTTTAAAATAATCCATTTGGGGCACCTGGTGGCTCAGTGGGTCTGCCTTTGGCATAGGTCATGATCTCCAGGTCCTGGGCAGGGGCTGCCTCTCCCTCTACCCCTCCCCAACCCTCACTCATGTGCTCTCTCTCTCTCAAATAAATAAAATCTTTTAAAAAGAAATTCCAGGGGCTCCTGGGTGGCTCAGTCAGTTAAGCGCTTGCCTTCTGCTCAGGTCATTATCTGAGGGTCCTGGGATAGAGCCCCACCTCGGGCTCCTTGCCCAGTGGGGATCCTGCTTCTTTCTCTGCCTGCTGCTCCCTCTGCTTGTATTCTCTCTCTCTGACAAATAAATAAATAAAACCTTTCTAAAAAAATCCATTTATAAGAGATACACTTAAAATATTAAGGATCATGAGAAGTTGAAAATAAAAAAGATGGAAAGATGTACCAGATAAATGCCAATTTTTAAAAGAAAGATGATATAGCTATATTAATGATAAATTAGATTTAATACATAAAGCATTATCATTGACAACAAAAAAAGGTAGCTACAAAATAAAAGGTTGAATTCATCAGGAAAATATAACTCTTCAAATCTTTGTAAGCCCTAGATCAAGCAGGTGAAAATTTAGGAAAGATAAGGATAATTTGAACAAAAGAACAAATAAGTGTGATTTAATGGCAATGATATATACATATATATTTCCATATATATATTCTTCGGGCAGTTATTATAGATTATGTATTTTCTTTTTTTTTTTTTTAGATTATGTATTTTCTTAAAGAACTCATAAAACATTTATAAAAATGACTAAGTCAAAAAGCAAATCTAAACAATGTCCAAAAGTCTTGTATCTACAGGTCACATTTTTTTTTTATTTTAAAGGTTCTATTTATTTATTTGACAGACAGAGATCACAATTAGGCAGAGAGGCAGGCAAAGATAGAGGAAGGGAAGCAGGCTTCCTGCTGAGCAGAGAGCCCCATGCAGGGCTCAATCCCAGGACCCCGGGATCATGACCTGAGCTGAAGGCAGAGGCTTTAACCCACTGAGCCACCCAGGCACCCCTACAGGTGACGTTTTCTAACCAAAATGTAATTTTGTTAGAAATTCATTCCAAAGAGGTCAAGCAAAACAACAAGCAAAGAACAAGTACGTTTATAAAATGTAAACACCTGTAAATAAATCATAGGTAAATGAAGAGATGATAATAAAAAAATGTTAAAATACTTAAAGGTGACCCAAAAATCTAAAGAATGCAATGAAATTAGTACTTCAAAAGAATTTTTTCATTAGATATTACTATTATTAAAGAATAAAGGCTGAAAATTGACTTAAGAAGCCAGAAAAAGAATTAAAAAATCAGTCAGTAGAAAGGAGCTAATAAAAACAAAGGCAGAAATTAATAAATTACAAAATAAATTAGTTCCTTAAGCTGATAAAATTGACAAACTTCTTAAAAGACTGATCAAGAAAAGCAAGTACAAATGCACAATATCTGAAAAGAAAAGAGAGCACATAATTACAGATACAACAGATTTTTTTTTTTTTTTTTTTTAAGATTGTATTTTCTATTTGACAGAGAGAGAGCGCACAAGCCGGTAGAGGGAGAGGGAGAAGCAGGCTTCCTACTGAGTGGGGAGTCCCAAGTGGGACTCAATCCCAGGACCCTGGGATCATGACCTGAGCTGAAGGCGGATGCTTAACAATGAGCCACCCAGGCTTCCCAGACCTGTTTTTTTTTTTTTTTTTTTTTTAAAAAAAAGCAGGAGAAAACTCTGAACAACTTTTGCCCATTAATTTGAAACTTAAATTATATAGACAAATTCTTTGAAAAATATAACTTACTAAAACTGGCTCAAGAAATAAACCCATTTTCTTCAACAAGCAAATTGTGCAGGGAAAACAAGTAGTGGTAGTTTTTTGGATCTTGGTTGAAACAAACTGTAAAAATATAAATGAGACCACTGAGAACTTGTATTATTAAAAAAAAAAAAAAAAGAAGGAACAGGGCACCTGGATGGCGCAGTCTGTTAAGGTCTGCCTTCAGTTCAGGTCATGATCCCATGGTCCTAGGTCCTGGGATTTAGGGTCAAGCCTCACATTGAGCTCAGCAGAGAGTCTGCTTCTCCCTCTCTCTGTGCTCCTCCCCACCACTTGGTGCACTTTCTCAAAAATAAATAAAATCTTGAAGAAAAAGAACAGAAGGAGAAGTAATATAGAGACCTACTTATACTATAACTGTTTAAGAAATTTCACTGAATTCAAGGAGAGAGAGTGAAACAGAAAAGGCAGTCAGAGTGTTCTACTGACAAGATATCCCAAATTTTCTGGGAACAGATGATATTCATATATAGAGAACAGACCATGAATTCATATAAGCTCTTCCAGGTAATATGAAAAAGAAGTAAGACACCCCAATTCTTTTTACAAGTATGACTTCGTTTTTGTTTTGTTTCTTTTAAAAATATTTTATTTATTTTATTTAGTGATTCAGCACTTACATATAACACCCAGTGCTCATCCTAAACAAGTGCCCTCCTTAATCCCCATCATCCATTTAGCCCATTCCCCACCCACTTTCCTCCATCAACCCTCAGTTTGTTTTCTATCATTAAGAGTCTCTTACGGTTTGCTTCACTCCCTTTCTCTCCCTCTCTTTTTTTTCTTCCAACATGTTCACGTGTTTTTGTTTTTTAAATTCCACATGTGAGTGAAATCATGCAGTATTTTTTTTCTGAATTATTTTGCTTAGCATGATACACTCTAGCTTCATGTCATTGTAAATGGCAAGATTTCAGTCTCTTTGATAGCTGAGTAATATTCCATGTATATATATACCAATATATAGAAGATTTATCCATTCATCAACTGATGGACATTTGGGCTCTTTCCATAGTTTGGCTCTTGTTGATAATGCTGCTGTAAACATTGGGGTGTATGTGCCCCAAGACTCATTTGACGTTGATACCAAAACCAAACAAAGATGACATGGAAAAGAAAAATTATAGACCAATTTTACTTATAAATTTAGGGGTACCTGGGTGGCTCAGTTGGTTAAATGTCTTCCTTTGACTCAGGTCATGATCTCAGGGTCCTGAGATTGAGCCCCATGTCGGGCTCCCTGCTCAGTGGAGGGTCTGTTTCTCCCACACCCTTGCTCATGTTCTCTCTTTCTTGCTCTCTCTGTCTCTCAGATAAACAAATAAAATCTTTAAAAATTAAATAATTGATTGATTTAAATGTACCAGCATCAGTGAAAATATTAACAAATAAATCCAACAATGTTTATAAAATACTATATATTATGACCAAGTTAGGATTGAAGATTAGTTTCACATTAGAAAACTGTTATGATGATCTATCAAAAACTTAAGATTTCATCAATAAATGAAGAAAAAACATTTGAAAAAAATCAAGATCTATTTAAAATAATTCATGGTTAAACAAGGTCAAAACTAGAAATAAATGTAAACTCCCTTAACCTGATTAAGGGCATCTGGAAGACCTTACAGTAAATTTCATTCTTCTTAACAGTAAGTAATAGTAAAACATTAGACATCTTCCTTTTAAAATTAGTAACAAGATAAGAATGCCCACATCATGGCTTCATTTCAACAGATGATGGAAGTCTAGCAAGATTTACAAGAAAAAGATAATGGACTATATTATTGAAAACATAGTTCCAATGAAAATTCCAATCAAATGCCCCTGGGGACTTTTTTAAAGAGATAGATTTGCAGATTCTCAAATTTATATGAAAGAATAAAAAGGGAAGAATAACTTTAAAAAGAATGAGGATGAAGGCACCTGTCATCTCAAAATCCTGAATTTCTAAGTAATTAAGATAATGTGAGATTGGTATAGTGACAAATAGTTCCCAGAAGTGGATTTCTACACTGATGAGATGGCAGATCTTTGGAAAAAGAGAAACTCCTCAGTTTATGAAGCTGGAACAATGGGTTAACCATAAGGGAAAAATGGAATTGGATTTCTATCTCACAGCATACATAAAAACTATTTCAAGATGATCTTACACTATGTACAAAAATTAACTCAAAATGGATCAAAGCTTTAAATCTACTAAAACTGTAGATCTCTTTTTTTTAAGTTTTATTTTTATTTACTTAATCTCTACAACCAACGTGGCACTCAAATTCATGACCCTGAGATCAAGAGTTGCATGATCTAACTGAGCCAAACCCTACAACTATAAAACTCTTAAAACATGGATATAAATCTTCATTGACCTTGGATTAGTTAATGGTTTCTGAGAAACCAAAAGCCTCAACAATTAAAAAAATTATTAAATTGAACTTTAATTAATTAAAATTAAAAAATTTTGTGCTTCAGAGATACCATCAAGAAAGTGAAAAGACAAACTGCAGAATGGGAGAAAATACTTGTAAATCATGTATCTGTGAAGAGTGTAGTATCTAGAATATATAAAGAATGCTTACAACTCAAAAATAGAAAGATAGCCCAATTTAAAATGCATAACGGATTTGAATACACATTTCTTCAAATGGCTAATAAGCACATAAAAAGATGCTTAACATCATTTGTCATTGGGAAATGCAAATGAAAACCCCAATGAAATAACAGTTCACATCCCACTAGCATGACATTAAAATAAAAGACCAGTAATAACAAGTGTTGGTGAGGGCATCAAACCAGAACCTTCCTACACTGCTAATGGGGATGCAAAATGGTGCAGTCACTTTGGAAAACAGTCTGACAGTTCCTCATAAAGTTCAGCATAGGGTTATCATCCTACCTAGCAATTCCAGTCTTAGATATATACCCAAGAAAAATGAAAACCTATGTCCACACAAAAATTTGTACAAGAAAAAAAAAAGTAGAAAAAAAAAACTTGTACAAGAATGTTCATAGCATTATTATTCACAGTAGTTCCCAAACAGAAACAACCCAAATGTCTATCAACTGATGAGTGGATAAACAAAAATGTACTATATCCATACTATGAAATATTATTGAGCTATTAAAAGGAATAAAATACTGATAAATGTGTAATATAGATGAATCTCAAGAACATTATGCTAAATTAAAGAAGACACTCATAAAAGAACACATATTGTATGATTACATTTATATGAAATGAAATGACTGAATAAGCAAATTTGTGGAGACAGGAAATAGATTAGTATTTGTCAGGAGCTTGGGGTAGGGGTGGGTGGAATTCCAGAATAGGAAGTTACTGTTAATGGGTATGAAGTTTCACATGGTGGTGATGAAAATGTTCTGAAATTAGATAGTGGTAATGGTTACACAAGTTTATGAATATACTAAAAATCATTGAATAATATACTTTCAAGGGGCGAGTTTCATGGTATCTGAATGATATTTCAATTTTAAAATTACAAAACCAACAATGACTTAAATGTGAAGAAATATATAGCAGATTGCCTTCAGAACTTTGGATAAGGAAGGATTTCTTTTTATTTCTTTTTTTTTCTTTTAAAGATTTTATTTATTTATTCATTTGAAAGAGTGAGTGGGGTTGTAATAGAGGAAGGACAAGTAGACTTCGTGCTGAGTACAAGCCTAACATGGGGGGCTCAATCCCAGGACCCTGAGATTATGAGCTCAAATCAAGAGTTGGAGGCTTAACTGACTGAGCCACCCAGCTACTCCAATTGGGAAGTATTTCTTAAGACAGAAAAAGCACTAACCATACAGGAAAAAAACAAACAAACAAGCAACAAACAAACAGATACATTCAACCATGTTAAAAGGAGGGAGGAACTCTGTACATCAAAGACTCTTATAAAAGAGCAAAGACAAGGAAAAAGATACCAAAAACTCAAATAAATGAAAAAGCATTACAATCTAAAATATATAAAGAACTCCCACACAAATCATCTAGAGAAAGACATACACACGATAGTGGGGAAAAAAAGCTAAAAACATGAGCTGGCACTTTAAGAATGATTGATAAATATATGAAAATGTGTTGACCTTATTAACAATCAGGAAATTCAAATTAAGAACATGATACCATTTTACAACTACTATGTTGGGAAAAATATTATTTTGGTTTTAGTGCGACAATATCAAATCAGAAACAATGGTTAATCTCTTAATAGCTGCTGTGTAGTTTGCATGATCATGTTGGGAAACAATATAGCACTATCTTGGGTAAAGTTAAAGGTAAGTATAATCTTGGGGTGCTTTGGTGGCTCAGTTGGCCAAGCAGCCAATCTTCAGTTTGGCTCAGGTCATGATCTCAGGGTCGTGAGATCCAGCCCTGTGTTCAGGTAGGTGCTGAACATGGAGCTTGCTTAAGATTTCCTCTTGCCTCTCCCCGCCCATGCTCTCTTTCAAAAAAAAAAGGGGGGGGGGATAAGTATAATCCAAGTCTCCACAATTCTATTTTTTTAAGTTTGTTTGTCTGTTTTAGTAATCTCTCCCTTCAGCATGGGGCTTGAACTCAAAACTCTGAGATCAAGAGCTCCACCACTTGAGCCTGCCATGTGCCCCTCCACAATTCTATTTTTAAGCATATATCCTTGTCTTACTAATCAAAGTGTAATTGGCTAACCAATAGCAACTAGAGCTTGTTAGGAATGCAGAATTTCGGGCCTCATCCAGATCTATTGAATGGGAATCTGCATTTTGACAAGATCCCCAGATGATATGAATGTGCATTAAATCTGAGAAGCACTGCCGTAAAGAAACTCTTGCACATGTATCAGGAGAAAAGAATGTATGTAGCGGCAGTAGTGGTAATAGTTGTAATGGCAATAGAAAAGAACTGGAAACAACACAAATGTTCACTGCACAGAGAATGGATAAGTAAATTGTGGTACAGTCATAAAAGCTAGTTGCAGAAAGATACAATTTGATGACATTTTTATAAAACTCAAAAATAAGTAACGGTAAGCAAGATATTGTTGGAGATTCATATATAACATATGGAAACAAAGTTATGCTTACACACATGCAGGATAATTTACCTCCAGTGAGAGGAAGGGTTAAGAGGAGGAGGAGACAGTGTGACCTTCACCAGAATAGGAAAGCTTATATTTCTTAAATTGGGTTATGGGCTCCAGGTTTTTGTTACTATGTGCGACTTACCGATATGTTATATTATTCTTTGTAAATATACGATGTAACACAAATTTTAACAGCGTCATTGAGCTATATGCCATAAAATTCACTTGTTTTAAGTGTATAATTCAATGATTTTTAGTACATTTTATAGTTCTGCAACCATCACCACAGTCTGGTAATAGGAAATTTTCATTACCATAAAAAGCTTTTTCCCATTCCCAGTCATTTGCCATTTCCCACTCCTATTCTCAGGCCCACGCAACCACTAATCTGCTCTGTCTCTGTAGATTGTTTTCTTTGGACATTTCATATGAATAGAATCATGCAATGTATGACCTTTCAGATCTGGCTTCCTTTACTTCCCATAATATTCTTGAGGTTCATCCATGTCATAGATGTACAAGTGTTTCAGTCATTTTTAAGGATACATAATATTTTATTATGTGAATATACCACATTTTGTTCATCTGTTCACCTGTTGAAGAGTATTTGGAGTGTTTCTAGTTTGGGGCTATTAAAAACAATGCTATTGCCATTATTCTTGTACTGGTCTTTGTGTGGACATATGTTTTCATTTCTCTTGGGTAGATACCTAGCAGTGGAACTGATGGGTCATAATCAGTCATTTATTAATTAGGAAAAGGGAAAAATGGTTCTTAGTTTCTTTTGAACTCAAGCAAATGGGTTAACTAGTAAGTAGGTGGCATAACAGTTGATGGTGAAAGATAAGGACACACACAATACTGAATGTGGACTCAATCCATTGAGGTCAAAAGAGGGTAAAAAAAAAAAAAAAGAATAACCAAGTATTTCCTTGGAAGAAGGTAGAATTAAAGGGAAAGTTAAGGGGTGCCTGGGTGGCTCAGTCGTTAAGTGTCTGCCTTCAGCTCAGGTCATGAAAACACAACACACCAAAATTATGGGCTGCAGCTTAAAGCTGTGCCATGAGATAAATTTATGACCTCAAATATTTGATTAGAAAAGGAGATGTTGGGGCACTGGGGTGGCTCTGTTGTTAAGCGTCTGCCTTCGACTCGGGTCATGATCCCAGGGTCCTGGGATCAAGCCCTACATCAGGCTCCCTGCTCAGCGGGAAGCCTCCTTCTCCCTCTCCCATTCCCCCTGCTTGTGTTCCCTCTCTCACTGTGTCTCTCTCTGTCAAATAAATAAATAAAATCCTTAAAAAAAATAAATAAAGGGAAAGTTAAGAGGAAGAAGGTGGTATACAGGCCCTGGGAAGAAAATAATTCACTTCAAAGTCACAGCTATTACATCTTCTCTTTATTTATTTATTTAAAGATTTTTTATTTATTTAACAGAGCAAGATCACAAGTAGGCAGAGAGCCAGGCAGAGAGAGGGGGAAACAAGCTCTCCGCTGAGTAGAGATTCCCAATGTGGGGCTTGATCCCAGGACCCTGAGATCATGACCTGAGCCAAAGGCAGAGGCTCAACCCATTGAGCCACCCAGGCACCCCATATCTTCTTCTTCTTCTTTTTAAAGATTTTATTTATTTATTTACAGACAGAGATCACAAGTAGGCAGAGAGGCAGGCGGTGGGGGGGGGAGGAGCAGGCTCCCTGCTGAGCAGAGAGCCCGATATGGGGCTCGATCCCTGGACCCTAAGATCATGACCTGAGCCAAAGGCAGAAGCTTTAACCCACTGAGCCACCCAGGGGCCCCCCACCCCCGCCCACATCTTCTTTTTAAAACACACACACACACACACACACACACACACACAATTGGGAATATCAAGTAAATAGTGCTTATAAAATGTTTTGTTAATTGGAAAGTTAAAAAAATTAAAGTTCTGACTTTTCAGATATTGTTCTAAAAGTAATGATTCGTATGTATTGCTTACAGTAGTTTGTATGAGAAATATACTGAAAAGCAAAAAAAAAAAAAAAAAGGAAAAAAAAGTGTGAGTTTGGGTAATATTAGGAAATTTGTGAAATAACTGAGAATTTGTTCCAGTCATTAACCTTGAATATTGAGGATTTAAAACGTCTTTGTTCCCATATTTTGGTCTTTAATTTTTTAGACATCTGTACAGATTTTATTTTTCATGTGGAGGGCAAAAACCATGCAAATGTCATCCTGGAAGTTTCTACTAATTGTTGTCCTAGTTGCTCTGAGAAAGATTGACTATTAAAACTCTGATATCATATTTTCCCCCCAATCAACTTGACCTGAATTTGACATTCTCCAAGAGCCAAGTAAATCAAGGTTATATATGTCTGTGATATATATTGTATATGCTGGGCAGCTGCATTTGACAACATTCTCTAAGAAGAAAAGATAATGTTGGTATCTTTATTTCAGACATTAGGGTAACCTTTATCTTCTGTAGGGAAAAAAAAATTGAAAAGGCAATTTCGGTCACTAAGAACCCTCAATGGGAGTAAGGAATACCAGTCAGTGGGTAGGATCCCAGCATAGACTTGTGACTCGATTAGTGATACAGAGCCTTGCTGCAAAGTTTGGAAACGTCGCATTTTCTGTAATCAAGGCGGGTACGATACAAGCTGAAAGGGGGTATTTTCCTACTCATCAGGTCTTCACCATAACTCTCTCCAAGTAACAGTCTTCCTTTTTGTTCCCTTAACAGTCTCCATTTCTACTACACGTATGAAAAAGATGATGGTTAGTGGACACAGCCATGGCCTGCCCAACTTTGTCCCCGAAACTCACGTCGAGCTGCCTCCAACCAGCTCTTTCCCCGCCAGCGTTGCTCTCTTACCTCGGTGCGGGACTCTCCGCCCCTTCGTGTTTCCCTCAGGCCCCGCCCCGCCCGCTGGTTGGCTGTGGGGTGGGAGGCTCGTTCCTGCCCTCGCCATTGGCCGCTCAGGGGGAGGTGCGTTTCCCGGCTCCCCATTGGTCGGCCCTGCGAGACAACTCTTCACAACCACCGAGCATTTGTCATTTCCGGGTAAGATGGCTGCAGTGCGTGTGCTGAGGACCTGGAGCCAGAATGCTGGGCGGCTGGTAAGGGGTTTGGGGCTGATTTGAGGTCGGGAAGGAATGATTTGTCGCCAGTGTTCCCGGAGAGGTGTGTTACTTTGTCGTCCGAGAGCCAGGCGGTCGGGGCACGTGGGATGGAGAAGTGGAAGGATGTATGCTACACGAAGGGCAGAGAAGGTGGCGAGCGGACCGGTCCAGAGACCCACTCCCTCCTTACCTGGCCGCGTTTCTGTCGCAACTCCGTCTCCTTCCAGCTTATCTACACCCAGTGCCATCTAGCCTTTCACCCGATAGCCTTTCATTGGGCACCATCTAGGTGCTGGGCATTGTGATAAACGCTGGGGATATGGAGATATATATTCATTCAGCATTTATTGAGCACCCACTGTGTGCCAGACACTGAGCACACGACCCCTGCCTCGGAGAACTTACAGTCTAGAGGAACTCGGAGAACTTACAGTCTAGAGGAAGAGACCCGTAAAGCAAACCGTAACAGCACGGATCCTTGCCTCCGAGGAGCAGGGAGACTCAGGCTCCATTCTGTGGACCTGTGTTCCTCTCCTGTGTCTGTGCCACATATCTTTACAACTTTTTATCACCATAGCTGCGACCTACCTCCATCTCCCCTTAAGTTTTCCCCTTTGAACAACCCTTTAGCACCAATCACCTGACATCCCGGTAAGCATAGTGTTTCGTCCTATTTGCATAGCGTTTTTCCTTCTGGGATCCCTTTTCCCTAAGGTCTTACAGTGGTCGATCCCTGAGCTTAGAAAATCTGTCAAGAGCCTGCTGTGTGCTAGGTCCTGTGCTAGGCACTCGCGAAGCAAATGTGAATGAGAGAACCCTGCCGTCTCAGATTAATTACAGCCTTGGGGTGGAAGGCAGGGAAGAAAAAGTTACAAAGAATTAGGACAGCTTGAGAAGTGCTATAATGGGGCATTATAGAGTTACAGGAACACATAGGCGGGGTACTGGTGGGTCAGAGAGGAGTTCTCAAGGGATACTGTGTAACTTGAGATTTACACCGTGGTAGGTATTGGCCTCTCTTGAAAGTTCTCCTTGCTTGGCTTCTGTGACACCACTTCCCACTATTCTTCTTCCTAGATGTTTGGCCACTCCATCCAAATCTCCTGTTTTTCCTGCCTGACTTGTAAATATGTATTGGTGTTTATAAGGGCTAGGACTTTGGCACTCTGCACTTCCCAAACTACTTCAGCCACTTCTTTCAATTTAGTTGCTGTCTGTATGCTGATAATTCCTAAAGTTCCAGCCTTCAAGACAGCTCTACTCCAGACCCACATATATCCTGCTGTCCTGGAGAGCTCCAGTTGCATACATAGTAGGTATTTTTCATCTGCAAGAAATAAAAACCCAGCCAATAAATGGGAAATTAACTAACTATGCATCCCATAGCTAGATGGCAGCTGGCATTGGTTAAGTGGCTCATACTTATCAGGGTTGTCATTTCAACAATTCATGAGGCCTTTCCCTTATGGTTACAAGAGGGCCACTACAACTTCATATTCGAGGGAGGAAGGGGGAGGGGGTGATACCAGCCACACTTTGGCCAGGACTATGTTACATGGCCACCGCTAGCCCAGGGGGTCTTGAAGGAGTTAGCATTTAGCCATCTCACAGCATTTACCCTAATGCCTCAGAGGCACATCGGATTCTGGTTTCCAGAGCTAAACCCTTAGACCTGTTTCTCTTTTGATTCTAGCCTATACAACTTGAGAATTTAGTCATTATTCTCCACCTTGCCCCCAGCTGCAGCTTTCCTGGTCCTTCCTAATTGGACTTTCTGCCTCCAATTGGTGCCTCCCCAACCCATTCTCCATAGTGTAACCAGGGTGATCTTACAAAGTAAGATACACATTTGAGAATGTCATTTCCTTGCTTAAAACTGCCTCAAACAAAATGTCCAAAATCTAAAAGACTATGAGGCAATTTATGATCTGGACCTTTCCAAATCTCTCAGGCTTCATCTCTTGCTGAAACCTACACACCCCAACCCCCACTCTGACACTTGCCTCACCCTTGCCCCACACTGAACTACATTGGAAATACAGTGAGCTTCAGTTAATTAAATACACTGCCTCTCTCAACTTCAGACTCCAGACCTTTGCACATGTATTTCCTCTGCTTTAAAGACTCTTGCTTTCTTTCCCTATGTCCTCATCTGTAATAACACCTCATGTCTTGGATTACTCTTACTCAGCCCTTAGGTCTTACTTCAAATTTGCTTTCTTGAAGTAGATTGGTTTCTTCCTTTGTGTTTGTTTTTAATACTCTGTTCTTCCCATTATAACACTATGTCATGATCAACTCTTTAACTGTCTTCCTTTGAAGGTATGGACTGTACATTCCATGAGAGAAGGAATTCATCTATTTTGTTCTTTAATCCCAAGTGCCTAGCACGGAGTAGACACTCAATAAATGTTTGTTGAACAACTCAGTAAAAAGTCTATTTTTTCCATCTGTTGTAAAGTATAAATAACAGGAGGTCTTAATATGTGTAGTAGATCATTAACAAGGTCTTACTACGTTGTGTTTTATTCTTCCTTATTGCACTGAGCATTTGACTCTTGATGAATTTACCATCGAATTAACATTGAGCTTTTCTATTTTGTCTGTCTTCTTGTACTGAAGTGTGAGCAATTTGAATTTAGGGACTATATTCTATAGCTTATTTAGCTTTGAATTCCCAAGCCCAGCACAATCCCTGTCTTTAAGAATGCTCAACAATTGCCTGTTTAATTATTATTTATTTCCTTGTTTGAATCTACTAAAACTTGGCTTCATTTCCTATTTTTTTGCATTCTGTTTCTAGAAAAAAATGTCTTTTTAGTTTGACAAATTATTTTTTCTCCTTCTCCCTTCTGTTGCCTTTTTTTTTTTTTTTTAAGATTTTATTTTTTTATTTATTTGACAGACCGAATCACAAGTAGGCAGAGAGGCAGGCAGAGAGAGAGGGGGGAGGCCTGCTCCCTGCTGAGCAGAGAGACCCGATGCGGGACTCAATCCCAGGACCCGGGGATCATTACCCGAGCCGAAGGCAGAGGCTTCAACCCACTGAGCCATCCAGGCGCCCCTTCTGTTGCTTTTTTGTCTTTCCATTCAGCAGCTTCACTAATTAGTCTAGTCTTCTCTTAGTTCAATTAGTCACTGTCACATAATGCCTGTTGTACTTATGTTGCTTTCTCCATTTCCACTGTAAATCACTTCAGGAGCCTGGTAGTTCATGCCTCCAATACTGTAATAGTTTCTTAACTTTTTCCTCTCTTACTTGGCTTTACTTGTTATAATCTAACCAATAAACTGCAACTATATTAATTTCTTAGTCCTTTTTCTTCAATAATCTGTAGTGTAGAAGTTCAAACTCCTTAGCCTGACCATTATATTCAACAATAATTCGGTCCTCATTGAGCCACTTCCAACACTCCCCCCTCCTTTTTTTTTTTTTTTTTAATTTCATTTGACAGAGCATAAGCAGGCGGGGCAGCTGGGGGGCGGGATACAGACTCCCCACTGAGCAGGGAGCCTGTGGGGCTCTATCCCAAGACCCTGAGATCATAACCTGAACAGAAGGCAAATGCTTAATGACTGAGCCACCCAGGCACCCTGCAACACTTCCTTTTATAAATTTGATCAAGCCAAATAAGCAACTCACTGCCTGAGGAGACAAGTTCTGGCAGCAGTTCTTTGTTTATTCTGTTCCCTCTGCTTTAAAAGTGCATTGCTGCTCTTTAATAATTAATACTTACTATGCAAGGCCCACCACAACTCTTCCCCCGGAAGCCTTCCCAGATCAAGCCAACCTTAAAAAACCAAACTAAAACACAAAAAAACTCTCCGCTTAAGTTCCTGTAACGCCTACTGCCTATACTTATTACAAAAAACTAGAGCATACATGTCCATGCATGAATGTGTGTGTGTGTGTGTGTGTTTATTTGTTTCTGCTAGGTTATAAATTCAAAGCAGGGATTATTTCTACTACATATAACAATGTGATGTAAGAGAAAGAGCCTCAGCTTCAGAGTCAAATTTTCTTGGTTTCAGAGGTGAATCTTGCTATTTGTTTGCTATTTGTGACCTTAGACAAAGCATTTAACCTCCTTGATCATTAGTTTCTCATGTGTTAAAGAGGGCTAATGTGCCCATTATTTCAGAAGGTAATTGTGAGATTAAAAAGAAGATGATGGATTTAAAGACCTTTAAAGTATCCAGCACATAGTAGGCATTCCTGCCTCCCTTGCCCGATTAGTAGTTCTTCAATAAAAGTTGCCATTGTTTAAGGTAGGACTTCCTAGTAGTTAAATTTTCTCTCAAGGTTTTTAAAAAAACCATTTCTTTATATCAAGGTGAACCCATATTCTTCAAAACCTCCATTTATTGCCCTAAATTAAAATTTGTGAATGTCTGATGAAGTGGAGGTTGATTTACACCTTTCATTCTGTTGTTGATTAAGAGCCAGGATTGTGGAAGTTGAAGGAGAAAGAAAGGACACAGAAAATGGGGGGTTGGGAAAGAGAATTCTTTCACTATCTGCTAAGTTTTAAGCTATCAATTTTCTTTAGGTTTTATGTTTCCCAAATGTTAATGTTAATAAAAATAAAATATATATTGTAAAGATTAGTTGCTTTATGATGATCTCTTAAGGTAAAACTAAGATGCATGATTTAAGATTATTTGTGTTTTAGGAAAGAGATCTTTAGTTTTTCTTTGCTTTCAGAAATCAGTAACAGCTTAGAAATTAAGGTGAAATATCACATAATAATTTAAATGTATTATTCGTGTTGGTAAACCAAATACTTGTTTTTATATTATTTGCTGTCAGAAAAAGAACAAAATTCTTGTTTATAAATACATATTATAATGTGGCTATAGTACATAACATAATATGTATTATAAAATAACTTTTAAATTTAAGGGCTAATCACCACCGAAGGATAAAGTACATGATAATAAAGTAATTTTTTAAATTAAAAGTAACTCCTACATTAATAAAAAAAATTGCGAATATATACCACTCTTCTCAAATACAGTAATGGGGTTCGAAATTTCTGTACATTATGTTTAAAAGTGTGATATAGTTAACCTGCTGTTAATAACATTGAAATGTTAACTTTCAAAATAAAATAGTCTACCTTTCAGACACATAGGTTCTAATATATCAAGATGAATACATTAAGGTCAATTTACTTCTCTTGTATATTGTCTTGCATTATACTGAGATGTTATACAAAATGGTCACATCTAAAGAGTCATCTGTAAATTATAGTAAGAAAACCTTTCCCTACAGCACTACACATGTTTTCAATGTCTTTAGTAGTTTTATTTTGGGAAGTCTTTAGTGACGCAACTGTACCTACAAACTCATGTGTTTGTACAAAATATATCGTTAAAATTTCTTCACTTTCTCAAGAAATTTTAAGCAAGGATCATAAGCATATAAGCAGCTGTGACTTTAGGGATATAGTTTTACTAAGTAAAAGAACAAAAGAATGTTCCTGGGTGACAGGGTTTAAGTTCCTTTGATTTCTTGAACAGAAATACTTGAGAAATAACCAGTCTTAATAAACTTTATTTTCACTGATTCCAGGTTTGGGCCAGTTCAGATATTGGCCTGGATAATTTCATACTGTTTGTATTGTGATAATGACTGTTCTACTTTTAGAACAGACTTGAAATTCAGTGTGTACTTACAGAGATAAGCCATCAAGAACATTCACAAAAGCTTTTACTTTATTTTCTCATCTTTAGATTTGTGTTCGCTACTTTCAGACATGTACGAATGTTCATGTTTTGAAGCCAAAATACGTGTGTTTCTTTGGTTATCCTTCATTCAAGTATAGTCATCCACATCAGTTGCTGAAAACAACTGCTGGTAAGTATGATCTCAAAATAGACTGTATACAATAATGTTTTATATCATACTCAGAACTTTTTAAAAAGGTAATTAAAAACTTATCAAAGTAGAAAGAGTTAACCTTTTCATTCTAGCCCAGCCCTCTTCGCTTTCCCTGAATCTTTCCTTTTCTTACTTTCTTTTTTGTGTGCCCTGCCCCCATCCCTTTCATATCTTTACATAAATGCGTGTGTCTTCATAATGTTGGGAATGGGTTGTCTTGGGCCATCTGCTCTGTATCACCTGGCTCATCCGAGTGCAATAGTCAGGTAAATTGTTGACTTAGTAGATTATATCCTTATACTGTCACTGTATTACTGGTTGGATGAAGCACTTACCTCAGTCTGTTGTGTTAAGATTGTGTGATGAAACTTTCACCAAGTGTTCCTAAATAGAAAGTTTCCTGACTTTTACCATTTAATTACCTTTCTCACATCTTTTTCTACCCTCAGTAAAGAACTTGAGGCTTAAGTATTAGATTTGGCAAGGGCACTAAGATTTTTTTTTTCCTGATTTTCTATTTAGATCTCTGATAAAGAACCCTAGACTTTTGTTACATCATTAAGCTTTTGACAGATACTTGTTGCCATAGTCTGTGCTAGCAATGAAAAATAGGGGGATTCCAGGCAGATCTAACCCTTGAGATCAAGTCTTTCCATGCCTTTTTATAGGTCATTTTCCATAATACCTTAAGATATATAAACCCTACCTTTGCCTTCTTCTTCTTTTTTTTTTTTTTAAAGATTTTCATTTTTAAAAGTTGATCTTTTCTCTTTACTTCTTAGAGAAAATAGAGGCCATTCAAGCAGAAACTCCCAACTTCTTGATCTAGTCTCTAAACACTTACCTTAAGCTTTGGGTTCTTGGTCTATCAATTACTAGCTGTGTAACTTTAACCAAGTTACTTAATTCCTTTCTATTTCATCATCTGTAAAATTGGAGTAATCACTGTACCTAACTCATTGTGTCATTGTGAGAATAAATTCATTTAACACAAATACTTACTTATCACCTGCTGTCTTCCAAGGCACTGTTCTAGGTACTTGGGATACATTCTCTTCCTATATTCCCTAACTTGGTGAATACTTAAGAGAGAAACCTGGAGCCCTCCTGATTCCTGTTTCACATCAAATTGATTACTGAGATCTATTAATTTGACATCCTCATGATTCTTAAATCTGTCTTCTCTTTTTCAGACAGTTTTGAAAATATATAAATATATTAAATTCTATACTTCTGTTTCGTACGTGTAATAGCCTCCTAACTGCTTTCTCTGTCATCCCTTCCCCAACCCCATCCACCACATTCCTGCCAGGGAGATTCTTTCTAAAATGTATAGATTTAAAGTTACAACTCTGAAATTGCAGATGGTATTCCCTATTGGTTAATTATTGCTGACTAATAACCCTGCCCATGACTTTAGGCTTAAAGCAACAATGATTTATTATTTCTCAGGATTCTGGGAGTTACCCAGATGGTTCCTGTGCTGGTTTCACCCAAGCTCACTAATATGAGGATCCTCGGCTAGAGGATTATCTCTCCTGGAAGGTCCCAAGATGGTCCCACATACATGTCTGACAGTTGGTCCTGGTTTTTGGGTGGGGTGTCTCATTTCTTCTCTACTTGGCCTTTTATCCTCCAGTAGACTAGATAAGTTTCCTTACTCCAGGATTTCAAGGCAGTATTCCAAGAGGGAGATGGTAGAAGAAGCTGCGAGGTCCTGGCTCCAGAATTTGTACAGTTTCACTTCTGCTGTATTCTGTTGTCCAAGCAAGTAATAAGCCAGCGTAAATTTAAGTAGTGGTAAATTAGACTCTACATCTTATGGGAGCAACTGCAAAAAATGTGTGACCATATTTACTTACCACTGGCTCGTGATCACCTTCAGGGCAAATTTCCAGCAGCTCACCATGGCACAGCAAAGAAAGCCTTTTTCAATCTTGACTGATTTATTTATTTATTTATTTATTTGCCACATGTACTATCTTCAGCCATGGAATTGTGTGTTATTCCCTAACCATGCTCTGTGCTATATTTCCATATTCTTCTTGCACATGCTGTCCCTTGAATAATACTGTTTTGTATAGAGGTTCCATAATATATTTGTCATTTTTCAGTTACTTCAATTGGAATTATAGATCTTCATTTTAACTCTATGATAACTATTCTTTTTTTTTTTTTTTAAGATTTTATTTATTTATTTGACAGAGATCACAAGTAGGCAGAGAGGCAAGCAGAGAGAGAGAGAGGGAAGCAGGCTCCCCGCCGAGCAGAAAGCCCAACTCAGGGCTTGATCCCACGACCCTGGGATCATGACCTGAGCCGAAGGCAGAGGCTTTAACCCACTGAGCCAGCCCAGCTGCCCCATGATAACTATTCTTGAGTACAAATCTTTGTGTACCTCTCTTAATTATTTCCTCAGGGGGAAAAAGTCTTAAAAGCAGAATTGCTTATTGAGTCAAAGATGTGGACTTTTTTTTTTAAGGCTTTTGATATTTAACACCAAACTACTTTTTCAGAAAGGTTCCAGTTTGTACTTTGAGCAGCAGGCCATAAGAGGACCGAACTTACCAGAGAGGAAATAAGAGGTGCCTAATACCTCTATATCAAAAATGCACTTGTATTTCTTAACCATAAACTTATCTTCTCATATTTATTAAAGAAAATCTTAGTACTTGAATCAGCTTGTTGTGTATTTTGTAAGCAATTTTGATGAATTTTGATGAAGATAGAGGAGAACTCTTGAATCAGTTCAGAGCCACTTGTTATCCTGCAAAAGTGAGAGGATCCATATCTACTTCCTGTTGACCAGAAATACTTTTTCTGGGGAATAATTGCCATAAAGTATCACTTGGCATCTAGTTGTTAATAAGAGTGGAGTAGAAATTTAAAAAGGGATAAACAATGGAAAGGAAGGAGAGAGACAAAGATTTAATAAGTTGGGCAGAACATGGTTTGGACAGATGAAAATTTTCCAAGTTTTCTATATATAGAGCCCTCTGATTGTTATCCACTAAGAATGAGTAGAGTTACTTGAAGTCAAAAGAGATCTAAGAGCAGGACAGTAAGGTTACTATAGTTTAATAGCAGAAAACAAGGAGATCCAGCTAGCTGGGCCTTCTATACCTTTGTAAGAGTGCATTCTTTTTCTTGAAAGTTGGAAAATGGAAGTGCTGTGGCCATTATTCATAGGTCTGTGATGCTGAGTAATTTATTTAAATCTTTGATGGTTATGAATGATGTTTATGCTTTCAAAAATTATTAAATACTTTTTTTATCTGTAAAATGCAATAGGTTCTGCCTCTCATTTAGTTGTGAAAGCATCTATTAGGAATATATTATGTATTTAATGAGACCATTTCTCATTTGTCTTTGAAGCTCTGCAGGGGCAGATTGTTCAGTTCAAACTCTCAGACATCGGAGAAGGTATTAGAGAAGTAACTATTAAAGAATGGTAAGTTGGGGCATCTCTCTGGCTTGGTTAGTAGAGTATGTGATCTTGATCTCAGGTTTGGAAGTTCGAGCCCCATGCTGGGTGTAGAGATTACCTAAAAATAAAATCTTAAAAAAAAAAAAAAAGTAAGTTATTCTGAAAAAGATTGTAAGTCAATGTAAAAATTAGTTGTTTGAAAATAAATATGAATTCTTTAAGCTGAGAAATTTCTTTCTTTAACAATGCTTTGTTTTAAAAGCATTAAGGTAGTTTATGTTGCTAATATGTTGTTAACACAATTCATCATACATCATGACATTTTATTTGATGTAATTTCTTAAGGATTATTTTTTATTCTTTTAAAAAAATTATTTCACTGCTCACCCCTCTATGAAAAAGGGAAATTAGTCTGTAAAAAATGTTAACTTGATATGACCATGTGTTTGAATGACATTTTATATGAACTATTTTTTTCCAGACTGTTTTAAAATCATGATATAGTCTAAGCTCTCTTTACTGAAAATGACCTCAGTAAGAATGTCTGTACGTTTTACTCATTGTTCTCTGACAGTTGGCCTGTATTTTTAGGATAGGTTAAATATAATACTGAAAGATATTAATCAAAAAATAATTTTGCAAAGGTTCAGAGTTTTTCAAAAAAAAGCCTTGTAACAGGCTCCTACTGCTTTAATCATTCTTCTACCTCTTTTCTGTTTCCTTTTTGGAAATAAAAAAGAAACACCTCTGGGTAGTGAACTGATTTTTAAAAGTGTCTAGGAATAGCAGTGAAGATGAATAAATGGGTGCTCTTCTCCATAGTTTTATACCGTTGAAGATCCCTATAAGAATCTGATTCAGCCACTTGTATATTCTTTCTCTGTAGTTTTCACTGTTGTTACTTCATAAATTAGAAAACAGTAAGAATGTAATTGTGCCTTACAGTTACATCTCTAGTGGCATTGTGGGATTAAGGAAGGAGCAAGAGCAAATTAGAAGAGCCTGACTGATACTTATAAACCATCTTGCCTGGGATTCACTTGGTCTCTACTGAGCATTGATTCTTAATGTGTAAATTGGGGGAAACAGCACTTACTCTGCCATCTTACAAAGGTTTTTTGTTGTTGTTTTTGTTGTTTTTGTTTTTGTTTTTTTAGCAGGCTCCCCATGAGCAGGGGAAGCTAGATATTGGATCCCGGGACCCTGGGATCATGACCCGAGCCGAAGGCAGTGGCTTAACCAACTGAGCCACCCAGGCGCCCTCACAAAGGTTTTGAAAGGATCAAATAATATAATATATAGAGAATGCCTTTTAAAATTGCCAAGTAATATGTACATTTTTGCTTCTTTCTATCTTTTAGAAAAATAACTTCTTTCTAAGACAAACACTAGTCTTTGTAGATTCTAGAATTTTTTTTTTAACATTTCTTAATTTCTACCTCTTACTAATTCTCTGGACACATATGTTTTGATAAAGGGTTTTAAGGTTCTTGGAAAAGGAGATTATGTCATTCCTAATGAAAATGAATAGTTCATTAGATAAGAAACACATATTTGATTAAGGTTTTACAGACGTTTTTAAAGAAATATTAAGAGCTTTCTTAAATTCTGTGTGCTTTTTCTCTAACTTAATATCTATAAATCTCAATTCAAGGGGAAATAATATATATTGTAAAGCAGTTGGGGGCGCCTGGGTGGCTCAGTAAGTTGTGGTTGGCTCTTGATCTTGGCTCAGGCCTTGATCTCATGGTTGTGAGTTTGAGCCCCACTTTGGGCTTTTTTTTTTTTAAGTCTACTTAAAAAAAGTATATGTATATATAATTACATATATACACACACTCTCTCTCTATATATACAACATCATGTATTTAAGCATACACTCTATATATAATATTATGTGATATATGTAGTATGTATTACCATATGGTATATATATAGATACACATACTATATATATATATACACACACACATACATTATATGTATATATAATGTAGATTGGTAAAATGTTCAAAAGTAGAATAGTGTGCTGTACAGCAAGAATAGAAATTTGAATGTGTAAGGAAGCATGATTTCACAGAAGGTGATGTTTTCGTGTAAGTGTCAGTAAAACCTTATCCTTAGAATTTGTAGCAGCAAATAAATGGGTAAAGAAGAAAAATACTTCAATTTCAAAAAGGCTTTGACAGATTTCCAAAACAAAAGTTTGGATTATATATTTGCTTTTGCTTTAAAGTCAGTTTTGTCTGATAGTAATACAGCTACTCCAGCTTTCTTTTGGTTACTGTTTGCATGATTTTGTGTGTGTGTGTGTGTGTGTGTGTGTGTGTGTGTGTGTGTTATGTATTTTGCATGTGTTGTGACCGTATAATTGTGAGTTTATCTCTGGATTTTCTGTTTTGTTCTATTGATCAACATGTCTGTTTTTGTGCCAGTACCATACTGTTTTGATTATTACGGCTTTGTAATATAATTTGAAGTCTGGAATTTTGATCCCTCTGGCTTTGCGTTTCTTTCTCAAGATTGCTTTGGCTATTTGCGGTCTTTTGTGATCCCATACAAATTTTAGGATTGTTTGTTCTACCTCTGTGAAAAATGCTGTTGGTATTTTTATAGGAATTACATTAAATGTGTAGATTGCTTTGAGTAAAAAAAAAAGTAGACTTATTTTTTAAAGATTTATTTATTTATTTATTTGACAGAGAGAGATCATAAGTGGACAGAGAGGCAGGCAGAGAGAGGGGGGAAGAGAGCCGGATGCGGGCTTGATCCCAAGACCCTGAGATCATGACCTGAGCCGAAGGCAGAGGCTTACCCCACTGAGCGACCCAGGTGCCGCAGTAGTATAGACATTTTTAATCATATTTGTTTTTCCAATCCATGAGCTGGACTATCTTTGTATTTCTTTGTATCATCTTCAGTTTATTTCATCAGTGTTTTATTTTTTTCAGAGTACAAGTCTTTCTCTTCTCTTTGGTTAGGTTTATTCCTAGATGTCTTCTTATTTTTGGTGCAATTGTAAATGGGTTTGTTTTCTTAATTTCTCTTTGTGCTGCTTCTATAGTGATGTATCAAAATGAAACAGATTTCTGTACATTGATTTTATATCCTGCAGCTTTACTTAATTCATTTAGCAGTTTTAGTAGTTTTTTGGTGGAATCTTACGGGTTTTCATAATATGTCACCTGCAAAAAGTGGAAGTTTTGCTTCTTCTTTACCAGTTTGGATGCCTTTTATTTTTGTTGTTGTCTTATTGCTGAGGCGAGTACATCTAGTACGATGTTGAATAAAAGTGAAGACAGTGGACATCATATCTTATTCCCGACCTTAGGGAAAGTCTCAGTTTTTCCTCATTCAGGATGATGTTAGCTGTGGGTTTTTCATATATGGCCTTTATTATGTTGAGTTATGTTCCCTCTAAACCTACTTTGTTGAGGGTTTTAATCATGAATAGATACTGTACGTTGTAAGATGCTTTTTATATGTCTATTGAAATGATCATATGATTCTTATCCTCTTATTGATGTGATGTATCGATAAGACTTCTGTTTGTTGGGAGTTTTTTCACTACTGATTCGATTTCTTTGCTGGTTCTCTCTCTACTCAAAATTTCAATTTCTTCTGATTCAGTTTTGGTAGTTTATATGTTTCCAGTTGTCCAATTTGTTGGCAGATAGTTTTTATAATAATCTATTACAATTGTTTGTGTTTTTGTGGTGATGGTGGTTGATTCTCCTCTTTCATTTGTGATTTTATCTATTTGAGTTCTTTTTCTTTTTTCCTTGATAAGTCTGGCTAGAGGTTTATCAATTTTACTGATTTTTCCAAAGAACCGGGTCCTGGTTTCATTGATCTGTTCTATTGTTTTTAAAATTTCTTTATCATTTATTTCTGCCCTAATCTTGTTTATTTCCTTCCTGCTACTTTTAGGTTTTGGTTTTTGTTCTTTTTTCTAGCTTTTTTGGGTATAAGAGTAGATTGTTTATTTGAGATTTTTCTTGCTTCTTGAGGTAGGCCAAATTGCTGTAAACTTCCCTTTTAGAACTTTTTTTGTGGACCTTATGTTTTCATTTTCACTTGTTTCTATGTACTTTTAAAATTTCCTCTTTTTATTTCCTGTTTGACCCATTCTTGCTTATTAGCATGTTATTTAACCTCACTGTATTTGTGAGCTTTCCAAATTTTTTCTTGTGGTTGATTTCTAGTTTAATAACATTGTGATAGGAAAAGATGCATCGTATTACTTTAGTCTTCCTGAATTTGTCAAGGATTGTTTTGTTGCTTAATATGTGATCTATTCTGGAGGATGTTCCATATATGCCTGAAAAGAGTGCATGTTCTCCTGTTTTATGCTGGAATGTTCTGAATATATCTATTAAATCCATCTGGTCCAGAGTGTCTTTCTTTTTTTTTTTTTTAAAGATTTTATTTATTTATTTGATAGACAGAGAGGCAGGCAGGGAGAGAGGAGGAAGCGGACTCCCTGCTGAGCAGAGAGCCTGATGCGGGACTCGATCCCAGAACCCTGAGATCATGACCTGAGCTGAAGGCAGAGGCTTAACCCACTGAGCCACCCAGGCGTCCCCCAGAGTGTCTTTCAAAGTCATTGTTTCCTTGTTGATTTTCTGTTTCAATGAGCTGTCCATTGATGTAAGTGGGGTATTAAAGTGCTCTTTTATTATTGTATTATATATTGGGTCCTTTATTTTTGTTATTAGCTATTTTATGTATTTGGGTCCTTCCATGTTGGGTGCATAAATATTTACAATTATATCTTCTTGTTGGATTGTCCCTTTTCTTATTACATAATGTCCTTATTTGTCTCTTTCTTTTCTTTTCTTTCTTTCTTTTTTTTTTTTTTTTAAGATTTTATTTATTTATTTGACAGACAGAGATTACAAGCAGGCAGAGAGGCAGGCAGAGAGAGGGGGGGAAGCAGGCTCCCCGCTGAGCAGAGAGCCTGATATGGGGCTCGATCCCAGGACCTGAGATCATGACCTGAGCCAAAGGCAGAGGCCTTAACCCACTGAGCCACCCAGGCACCCCTCTTTTTTTTTTTTTTTTAATTAAATATTCTATTTATTTGTTTATTTTAGAGAAAGAGAACATGAGCTGAGGGAGGAACACAGGAAGTGGGAGAAAAAAATCTCAAGCAGATTCCATGCTGAGCATGGAGCCTGATATAAGGCTGAGATCAAGACCCAAGCCAAAATCAAGAGTCAGGAACTCAACCGACTGAGAGACCCAGGTGCCCCATACTCAGCTTTCTTTTGACATCCATTTGTATGATAGATGTTTCTCGATCCCCACTTTCAATCTGCAGGTGTCTTTAGGTCTAAAATGAGTCTCTTGTAAACAGCATATAGATGGGTCTTTTTTTTTTATTTTTGTTTTTTATCCATTCTGTCTCCCTGTGTCTTTTGATTGGGATATTTAATCCATTTACATTCCAAGTAATTATTGATATGTATTTTTCACTATTTTATTACCTGTTTTGTGGTTGTTTCTGAAGAATTTTCCCGTCTTTCATGGTTTTCTGGTTTTGTTGAGTGATATATTTAGATTTCTTTCTCTTTTTCTTTGCATATTTATTAGTGGGTTTTGGTTTGTTGTTACCATTAGGTTTATATATAACATCTTCTGCATATAGCAGTGTAAATTAAGTTGATGGCCATGTAAATTTGAGCACATTCTTTTCTCCTCCCCATGTTTTAGGTATATATTGTCATATTTTACATCCTTCTATTTGTGAATTCTTTGACTTATTTTTTACAGGAATAGTCATTTTTACTGCTCTTGTGTTTCCTACCATCATACTGTCACTCTCAGTCTCTCCTTTCCACTCAGAGTCTCTTTTAATGTTTCTTGCAAGGCTGGTTTAGTGGCCATGAACTCCTTTAGTACTTGTTTGTCTGAGAAATTCCTTATCTTTCCTTCTATTCTGAATGATAGACTTGATCACTAGAGCATTGTTGTCTGCATTTTTTTTTTCCATTTAGCACTTCAAATATATCATGTCAATCTCTTCTGGCTTTGAAAGTTTCTGCTGAAAAATCTCTTGATAGCCTTATGTGGTTTTTCTTGTATGTTGCTATTTTCTTTTGTCTTTCTGCTTTTAAATTTTCTTTAACACCGTATTTTGCCAATGTGATTACAATATGTCTTGGTGTAGATCTGCTTTTGTCAGTTTTGATGGGGGCTCTCTGTGCCTACTAGGTCTGGATATCTGTTTCCTTCCCCAGATTAGAGATGTTTTCAGCTATTATTTCTTCAAATAAAGTTTCTATCCCCATTTTCTCTCTCTTTTGGGACTCCTATAATA
Organism: Mustela erminea; assembly: GCF_009829155.1. Taxonomy (NCBI): domain Eukaryota; kingdom Metazoa; phylum Chordata; class Mammalia; order Carnivora; family Mustelidae; genus Mustela; species Mustela erminea. Next base: position 24,531,356 of record NC_045623.1, read on the forward strand.
TAAATGCTACTACATTTGGTGGAGTCACTGAGTTCCTTAAGTCTGTTCTCATTTTGCATAATTCTTTTTTCTCTCTTTTGTTCAACTTGATTACTTCCCATTACTATGTTTTCTAGATCATTAATTTGCTCCAAACTGGTGTTCATTGCATAAAGTGTGTTTCTAATCTTGTTTATTTTACTCTTCATCTCTAATTTGATCTTTTTTTTTTATCTCCATTAAGGGTCTTACTGATGTGTCCTACTCTCTTTTCAAGTTTAAGAAGTATTTTATGATTATTACTTGAAATACTCCATCAGGAATATTACTTATATCTCTTCCACTTAGATCTCCAGCCATGGCCTATTCTTTCATTTGGATCAAATTTCTCTGTCTTCTCATTTTGTTTAAGTCTCTGTGCCTGTTTCTTTGTGTTTAGAAACATGTTCTTAAAGGTAATAACCTTATAAAGAAGAGGTCCTCTAGTATCCTAGTGCCCTGCCATGTAGTGTCCCCTGTTCTCCAGAGCCTGGCACTTATAGGAGTGTCTCCAGTGTGTGTTGCATGTGCTCTGCTGTTTTATCCTGGCCACTTTATCCTTTAGGCGTGTTGTCTGCAGAGGATGCCTTGGCCTGTTGTGGGCAATATTTGGTCCCTGGCCTGATTGTGGTGTGTTTTAATTAGGTGTGCTCTGGTCTGCTTGTCAAATGAGACCTGTTGCCACTGCTGTCAGAACCAAGGCTCCACAAAACGCCCAGATTGGGAGATACAGCATTGGTAGGGTTTTGGACCAGTCTTTTGGGGGAGGGGACTCACCATGCTGGGACTGAGGCAGTGTGGCCAGGAAGGGTGCTTCCACTGGAGCATGGGGTGCAGGAGGTGGTGGGACTTGGTGTAAACATGCTAAGTAGTATGTGTCAGCACCACACAGCTTCCTGTAGGTAGACCTGTGCTTTTGCTGAAGGGTAGGGGAGGGAAATTGCACCTCCCAGTTCTTTTGTTTCTGAAGGGTTCTCTCTGTGAATGCTGCCTCTCTGGGATGTCCTCTAAGATAAACAAATAACCTTCTCACCTTGTGATCCAGGATGTTTTTGAGGTCACTGTTTCCATGCTGTATATCTGCAGGCTATTTGCCTAGTCTTCTTTCCAAGAGCACCCTCAATGCCTTCAGGCTCTATCTGAGCCAAGTCCACTGACCTTGACAGCTCTAGGCTTTAAGCCGTGCTGTTTGCAAGAACTCCTGAAATTCAGCCAATTCCAAGCCAATTACTATTGCAGTTAAGTTTTCCCCGTGCACTCCCCTATGTGTTAGTTTGTCTCTCACCCTTCTCTGCCACCAGTTACCTACCTCGCAACTGCAGCTGCCAGTCTGTTTCTCTCCTAAACCATGTCTCTGCACATCCTACATTCATTAATGTGACCTCTTCTCTACCTTTAGTTGTGGAGTTTGTTCTGCCAGCCTTAAGACTGACTTCTTAAGGTATGATTTCTTAAGGGTATGTAGGATGATATGGGAGTTGTCTAGTTGTATTTGTGGGATGAGGTGAGCCTTGGGTCCTCCTGCTCTGCCACCATCTTTCCCTCCTGCATGATATATTTTTTTGCATCCTTTTAACTTATTTGTGTCTCATAGATAGTATATAGTGGAATCATTTTTTGAAATGCATTTTTCCAACTATGCCTTTTATTGGCATGTTTAAGCCATTTATATTTAATATAATAGATAAAGTAAAATTCATATCTGCCATTTTGCTATTTGTTTTCTATGTTTTATGTGTTTTTTTTCATATATTTCTCCCATTAGTGCCTCTTATTGTGATAAATAGCTATTTCTACCATACCATTTTAATTTCCTTGTTTCTTTATATATATATGTGTGTGTGTGTGTGTGTATATATATATATATATATATATATATATATATATATATATATATATATTTAGTTACTTTCTTAGTGGCCGCCCTGTGGTTTATAAAAAACAATGTAGTTTGGATTAATATCAACTTAGTTTCTATAGTACATTAAAAACGTTGCTCCAATATAGCTTCTTCCCTTCTCCCCTCCTTTTTTGCTATTATCATCATATGTATTACCTGTTTTAAAATTACAAGCCCATCAATAGTTTTTAAAATATTGCTTTATGCACTTGTTTTGTAAATCAGATAGAATTAAAAAGCTGTACAAAGAAAATTTAGTGTCTTGGGGCACCTGGATGGCTCAGTGGGTTAAAGCCTCTGCTTTCGGCTCAGGTCGTGATCCCAGGGTCCTGGGATCGAGCCCCGCATCGGGCTCTCTGCTCAGCAGGGAGCCTGCTTCCCCTCCTCTCTCTCTGCCTACTTGTGATCTCTCTCTGTCAAATAAATAAATAAAATCTTTAAAAAATATATATAGTGTCTTGTATATTTACCTATGTAGTTAATCTTTATTAGTATTCTTTATATCTTCATGTGGATTTGAGTTGCTGTCTATTGGCCTTTTATTTTAGCTTGAAGGACTCCTTTTAGCATTTCTTGTAAGGCAGGTTGCTAGCAAAAATACTGTTTTAAGTTATTTGAGAATGTATTTATTTCTCCTTCATTTTTTGAAGCACAGTTTTGTTAGATATAAGTATCCTTGACTGACAGTCTTTCTTCTTCTTCTTTTTTTTTTTTTTAAGATTTTATTTATTTGTCAGAGAGAGAGAGAGAGTACAAGCAGGGGGAGCAGCAGGCAGAGAGAGAAGCAGGCTCCCTGCTGAGCAAGGAGCCCAATGTGGGTCTCGATCCCAGGACCGCAAGATCCTGACCTGAGCTAAAGGCAGATGCAGCCAGTTGAGCCACTCAGACATCCCCAGTCTTTCTTTTCTTTCAGCACATTGAATGTACATTCATTGCCTTTTGGCCTCCATGGTTTCCGACTAGAAACCATCTATTAGTCTTGAAAGGGTTCCTATAGTTGATGAGTGGTTTTTCTTTTGCTGATTTTAAGATTTTCTCATTGTCTTTCAGCAGTTTGATTATGAAGTGTCTAGGTGTGGCTGTTTTGAATTTATCCTATTTGGACTTTGTTGAGTTTCTTACGTAGGTACATTAATGTTTTCTTCAAGTTTAGGAAGTTTTTAGCCATTATTTCTTCAAAGATTTTATCTCTTTATTGATAATCTTTATTCAGTGAGGCATCATTTTCTCCTGTGTCCCTTTAATTGTTTAGATATGGTTTCTTTTAGTACTTTGAATATTTAATTGCTGATTTAACTTTTATTAAAGTTAATTAATAATATTAATTATTTTTAACTAACATCTGGACATCCTCAGGGATGGTTTCCATTGACTGCTTTTTTTCTCTACACGGGCCATACTTTGTGTTTCTTTACATGTCTTGTAGTTTTTTGTTGAAAACTGGATATTTTACATAAAATAATGTGGCAGATAAGTGGTAGAATATATGGACGTCTTATTACCCAGGTCTTCCTTTTAAGAACCTCTTGTTTGCCCTTTTATCATTGCCTCAGCTAGCCACAATTTTCAATTGCTGTGGACTGTTTTCAGCAAACACCCTGAGGGAACTGAGTCATGTCAAACAAGAATGAGCTCTGTGAATAGATTTTTCCCAGATAGCTGTCCAACATGTCAAATAGGGACAGTTCTCTGGGAGCATAGCTTTTTGTAAAACTCCAAACTTGGGTCTGCCCTTGCTATAACATAAGGCTGCTGATTTTCAAGACTAATGCTGAGCTGGAAAAGAAAAGGAGAAGAGGAGTTAAAGTAATAAAAGTAGGGTGCACCTGGGTGGCTCAGTTACATCTGCCTTAAGCTCAGGTCATGATCTCAGGTCAGGGTCCTGGGATTGAGCCCCATGTTGGGCTTCCTGTTCACTGGTGAGTCTGATTCTCTCTCTCCCTTTCCCTCTGCCTTTCCCCTTGCTTGTGCTTTCTCTTTCATGCTATCTCTCAAATAATAAATAAAATCTTTTTTAAAAAAGATAAAGCCAGCTATTTTTAATGAGATTCAGCCACTTTTCCTAAATAGGTCTTTCTTGATTATTGCCCTATTGTAATTTCTAGAATTCTGAAAAAGTCCGTTTTTAATAACTTTTGCTGGCATACTTGTATTGATAGAGGAGCAGAGTTCCAGAGGGACATAGTCCACCATTCTAGAAGTTTAAGTCTGCTATATGTGCTTTTAAACCTAGTTTCTGTGTCATGGGTGATGTTTTACCATGGACTGAGAACTGGCTAAGATAAGAAAACAAGGAATAAGAAGGACTGAACAATTATCTTAATGAAGAATTGGTGATAGTAAGTCAGAAATGTGCTAGATACATGAAGAACGGTATAAGAATCAAAATCATATGATGCATTTCAGATTTGGTTCCATTCATCCTAGTCTGTTTGCTAAGAGTATCTAGAAGACCCTGGGACACTGGCATGGCTCAGTCAGTTAAGTGTGTGTCTTCAGTTCAGGTCATGGTCCTGGTGGGACTGAGCCCTACATCAGGCTCCCTGCTCACTGGGGAGCCTGCTTCTTCCTCTCCTTCTGCCTGCCACTCCCCGTGCTTGTGCTGTCTCTCTGTCAAATGAATAAATAAAATCTTTGGGAAAAAAAAGAATATCTAGAAGAGACTTACAATGCATACCTAAGATGATTAAGGAGAAAAAGAGACTCATATAAAAGAACAGATTTAAAAATTCTAGAAGGAAAGACTGAGAGAACTCAATCCAAAATTCATGAAATTACAAAGAATATGCATTAGGGATATCTATTTTTGGACTTAATTATAGAATAATAGACAAACCTTAAAGTTTGATGAAGGCTAATATAATAAAAGGAAATAACATTTTAAAAACACATTTTTAGAATTTCTTCCAAGAAATGGGTGAGGCATCACACCTGAAAGTGTAATTAAATTTTTGGATTATATATCTATCAATGGCTTTTAAATTTTTAGTATTTCTTGAGGATACATCAAAGAGACCCCTTTATAGTCTTTTTCTGACATTTTTTGGTGCACTATCTGGGACTAAATGACATAGTGGATAGATACTGACCTAATTCAGTGCAGCATTTACATTGTTAGAATGATTAGTATTATATACTTATAATTATTCATGTAAAAGTGTTTTGTGTCTTTTTCTTTTAGGTATGTAAAAGAAGGAGATACAGTGTCTCAATTTGATAGCATCTGTGAAGTTCAAAGCGATAAAGCTTCTGTTACTATCACTAGTCGTTATGATGGAGTCATTAAAAAACTGTATTATAATCTAGACGATATTGCCTATGTGGGAAAGCCATTAGTAGACATAGAAACGGAAGCTTTAAAAGGTATTGTAAACATGTTCATCTATTTTGCCAAATTGATTACTGCTGTCCTTTTGTTATGGGTACTAATTAAAAGAGATGTTTACTTTTAATAACTTACAGAATTTAATTTGGTGGTTTAAAAGCTGAAATTAGGAAAACAGTAAAGGTCCTCTGTGATGAATGATTATCTTCTGACCAGTTACCATATTAGAAACATATACATTAACACTTAATTTATCTGGAGGCCTGCCTTCTATAATCCTTAGTGTCCAAAAGAATGAACAGTCTTTCTCAGGAATTAAAGATTCAGGCCTTGAATCCTAGTCACTAATGTCAAAAACTGGAATATGTGAAAGATTAAATATAACAGTGAGATCATTTAGTTTGCCACTGACTCAAAAACAAAAACACTTTCTTGGGGTGTCTGACTAAGCCAATCAGTGGAGCATGCAACTCTTGATCTTGATCTTGGGATTGTGAGTTTGACTCCATGTTGGGGGTAGAAATTACTTTAAAAATTGTTTAAATTAAATATTCAAAAAAAAAGCCCATACTCTCATTGGCAATTATGGTTATGAAAGCCAAACTTCTTGAAGAGAACTGGAAGAGAAAAGAAGGAAAATCGTAACGAAAAGTGAAGAGACTAGCATTCAGAAGAAGCATTGACCATGGGACGTAGAAGCAGTAGATGTCCTGACAAAAGTGAATCTGTTGTGACAGTGTTGCAGAGGAAAACTCAAACAGTGGGCTCTCCCAGTGGTGGGAGACAGCTGTCTACCTCAGAAATTCCTTATGGCATTGTTGTGATACAGTAAAGTTATGTCATCTAGGAAACAGCTTGGCCATCAGGGATTGGCTGGGGGGGCAGGGGGAGGCATGTGTGTGGCGTAAATTTTGTGATGCAACCCTAAGCCAGCAATCTATCTGGGAAGGGCTAAAATAGACATCCGAAAGAAGTCTGAATTACAGTGGCTGGTTGACTCATAGTTCTGCAGACTGTATCATTAATAACAACAGCAACTAATATCACAGTCATACTTCACAGTTTATAAAAAGTTTCACTATTTATTTTATCCTTACTTGTGAAGTATTTCAGTTTAACAGATGAAGAAACGAAACGCAACCTATAAACGTTGAGCGATTTGCCCAATGGTCAGTGACAGAGCCAGATTTAGAACTTGATCGCCTGTCTTTGTCCAGAATATTTTACACTATGACGTGCTGCCTCCAAAAGTTGGAAGATGGCCTATTAAAGCCTTCTTATATATAAAATGCAGAAAACCAAAAATAAGAAAATGAAAACCTTCCTGCTACTCAGAACCACTCTTAACACATTAGTGTATATCATTCCAGATGTTTTTCTAAGCACACACACATGCTTTGAAGTAGTTTTTTTTTTTTTACCAAAGTAATGTATTGTGCTTACTGTATTCTAATCTGTTTGCTTAACTAGGTCTGTGTTTTCATGACAATACATTTTCATTTCATCTGATACTCAGACTATTTAAATTTCCCCAGTTGCCCCCAAAATGCCCTTGAAATTTCAACTGGTTTGTTCAAACTGAGGTCCAATAGGGGACTAGACATGGCCCATGGTCTCTTTTCATGTGACTCATACTCTTTCCCATTTTGTTTCGTGACACTGACTTGTGGACAGGACTATGCCATTTGTTTTGCAAAATGTTACGTCTTTGGGATTTGTCTTTTCTCGCTTCACTACATATGGCACTATATATGGCACTATATAGATACTTCATAATCATTTGAGTGTCCTTGCCTAAATTAACAATTGCTTTAAGGGTTGTGGAATGATGATTTTTTGATTCTGTCATTCTTTTTACATTATTAGCTAGCATTATTCTGTGAAGTGGAGCTTCACCCTCAATCAGTTGGGTCTGTTAGTTACTCTGAAATACAGTTTCTATGGGAAAGACAGAATAAATGCTTCTTTTTCCTTACCAAGGGGTTGCTTTTAATAGTGATGTTAAATTTCTAATTTTCTCTTTGTGTGTATTCAATTGATTAGCTGTGTTTAATCTATTATAATCATTCATTTTCATGCTGAAATTGTAATAGAAGAGACTCTTTCAGGGTGGCTCCTGTGTGTTCTCTTTTTTTTTTTTTTTTTTTAAAGATTTTATTTATTTATTTGACAGAGAGACACAGTAAGAGAGGGAACACAAGCAGGGGGAGTGGGAGAGAAAGAAGCAGGCTTCCTGGCCAAGCAGGGAGCCCAATGCAGGACTCGATCCCAGGATCCTGGGATCATGACCTGAGCTGAAGGCAGCTGCTCAACCGGCTGAGCCACCCAGGCGCCCCTCCTGTGTGTTCTTTTAACATGACCTCATTAATTTTCAAAAGCTTTCTTGCCTTTGGCACAAGAAGATGATTGGGGCTCACTGTGTACATTTCCTATCTGAGATCTGGAAATTATCCATTTCTTCAAGGCTCTTGTTCCTTTTAATGTGAAATCGACAAGAGATCATAATCTATGTAGTAGGGGTGATTCCGGTATTGAAAGGCATGATTTAGGAGTATTAAAAACAAAAAAGAATTTACCTTTTAAAATTACCTGAAACACAAAATTATTTTGATGGATCAGTGACTTTTTATTGTTGTTATTATTCAGTTAGGACGTGAAAATGCAGGAGGGTTATACTCTTTGCACAGAGAATGCTGAATCCTAACCACTAGACCACCAGGGAGCATCAGTCTGGGCACAAACTGGACAAGCAAAGATGGTGAACACTATTGTGAGTGTTATTAAATTAGAACACCCAGTCTAGACTAGATTAGATACTAATCTAGGCCATCCAAAAAAATGAGTTATTTATATGAACAAATAAACAGTTGAGATTTATGGGGTCTTTTATTATTTGGCTTTAGAGTTTGTTTTGACATTTCTGATGGGATTCAACTTTATAAGTCTTGTTATATAGCAAAATACAAAGTCATAGAACTGTTTCAGAGTAGGGGTGTTTTTTCTAGAGAATTGTTTCATAAAAATCATCTCCTGTATAGCATGAATGAATCTCAAAAAATTATGCTGAGTGAAAGAAACCAGACAAAAAAGAGAACATGCAGTATGATCTATGTACATAAAATTTTAGAAAATGCAAACTAATGCATAAAGACCGAAAACTGATTAGTGGTTGCCTGGATAAGGAATCTCTTGTGGGTGGGGTGGGTGTGTTCTTTATCTTTATTGTGGTAATGGTATATGGGTATATATATATATATATATATATATATATATATATATATATATTTCAGATTTATCAAGTTTTATGTATGTGCAGTTTATTTTATATCTGTAAAAAATGAGATTGTGTAGGTTATGTTCAGAATAAAAATTATCCATTAATACTCATAGAGAACTGATCATTTGCTCACTTTGTGTTTTGTTTGCTAGTAGAGTATAATCTAAACAGTTACCTTGCATAGTGGTTTTATTTTGCATATGTGCTTTTTTGCTCTTATATTTATGTTGTGTTTTTTTACTGTAAGAATAAACTATGAATCATAACCTATCTATAAGCAAACCTATAGAACAGAAGATTCAATTTAATGAGATTTATATATGCTTCTCTTTAATTTTATAAGTGGGAAAGATTTCTAAATATTTTGTGTACCTTTTCTCAAGCAAGAATTTGTAGTAATATTCAACTTGTTTATATTGTTTTTGCTTTAGTGCTAGTAAAACCAATTATACTATAAATAGAAAATGACCAAACAAAAAGTCTTTTATAGGTATAAGATACATTATTTCCATTTTACAGGTGGAAAATAATTATAGCATAGAACTACCAAGGGTATAAGGGTATAAGAGATCAAATTTAGACATCTTAATAGTAGTACTGGAAATTAATCCTGTCTTCCAATGCTTTTTTAAATGATATTCTGTGGTACTGTCTTTTGGAACATGGTGGTAGTATCTACTTTTCAAGGCGGGCGTATCAGGATAATTCTGAGAAGGGAAACTCTATTTGTGATGTCCAGGTCCTGTCTATGAGTGCTTTGACTGTAGACAGACCTTTACTTGAAAAGAGCTTACTGGTCTCACTTATGCCTCTTTGTATGTGTGACATTTAGAAGGCATATACTGTTGTGCTTGCTTCAGCAGCACATATACTACAAGGCATATACTATTAAATATATATATAAGTTGAATTATTTAATATTATCAAGATTCTATCAGAGCTATTCCATGTCTCAGTGTGTTGTCTGCTGTAAACTCAGTTTTAAGTATAATGCCATGCATTCTTTTTACAGCTAATCTGGCTTTCTCTAGTCTCTATTTAACAAAGTAAGATGGCTCCTCACATTTTTAAATAAGTGAAGTTTCTTATATCAACTTAGAAAATATTTTTAGGGGAACCACTAATTTTCTTATTTTAAAATTTTATATATTTTACTCCTTATAGTGAGGGTATTGAGTATAGCCTAGAATCTTTTTTGATTACATAAAAATATGTTAATGAACATTTATTATTCTGGAAACAGCACAATTTTGCATCTGGCTTTTGGTTTTTCAGCTTACTTCTTAGCATTATGATCATGTCCACCCATGATTCTCCTTCCTAACTTTCTGGGAACACCAGTAACTAAGTTTGTTAAGAAGTAGGTACAAAGAAGAGCAAGTATTATTGGTTAAGAGTCTAAATTTCTTTTTTCTGGAGTGAGGGCATGGTTTTAATGCTGAGGCTGTGTGGCAGCTGTTCTAAGTATTCTGATCCTAAAGCTGTGCGGAATTAAGTTGCCAGAACATCTGGCCACCACCACTATATCTAATTAATCCTGATTGAGGAGTCTTGCTATCGTGGGAAAGTATTAAGGAAAGAGAAGGAGGAACATAAGCTATAATAGAATCCTGTCCTTTAAAATCACTGCCTCTCATTGACTGAATACTTTCTCTGTTCTAATGCTGTATATACATTATTTCATGTAATCATGTAGATTGAGTTATCTAGATTATTACTTGCATTTGACATGTGCATCATTGAGACCCACAGAGGTTTAACATCTTGCCTATAATCGCATAGTTAGTAACTGGGGGAACTACAATTTGACCCCAGCTCTGTTTAATTCTAAAGCCCGTAATCCTAGCCACTTTGTTACAGTGAAAATTCTAGTCAGAGACTATGAGTATCAGCTCCATTCTGCTGCTAGAACACTGGGACTGAATTTCTAGCACTGTTTGTATGCACACTTATGAAAATCTGCTATAACAACATAAATAAGGTATCCCACAGAGTTTATAATCTTATTTTTTTAAGATTTATTTAGATAGATAAACAGAGCACGAGTGGGAACGGCAGAGGGAGAGGGAGAGAGTCTTAAGCAGACTCTGTGCTGCGCCTGACATGGGGCTCGATCTCAGAATCCTGAGATCATGACCTGAGCCAAAATCGAGAGGCAGACATCTAACCAACTGCACCACTGAGGCACCACCCTACAAAGAGTTTATAATATTAAAATGTTTATCAGGATTAATAAAGTATTCTGAATTGAAGAAAAGTTCTTTGAGGGGTGCCTGGGTGGCGTGGTTGGTTAGTGTCTGACTCTTGATTTTGACCACATCGGGCTCTGTGCTCAGCTTGGAGTCTGCTTGTCCCTCTCCCTCTGCTCCCCTCCTCCCACCACCTCCCCACCCCTCTCACACTCTCTCTCTCCCTCTCTCTCAAATAAAGAAATAAAAAATAAAAAACCTCTTTAACCTAAAACCATTTATAGGTAAAACCATTTCTCATAGCATGTCGGGACGCCTGGGTGGCTCAGTTGGTTAAGCAGCTGCCTTCAGCTCAGGTCATGATCCCAGCGTCCTGGGATCGAGTGCCACATCGGGCACCTTGCTTGGCAGGGAGCCTGCTTCTCCCTCTGCCTCTGTCTGCTGCTCTGTCTGCCTGTGCTCACTCCAGCTCCTCTCTCTCTCACAAATAAATAAATGAAATCTTAAAAAAAAAAAAAAAGAACATAGCATGTCATTTAATTAAATTATACTCAATGACATAAATTACAGAGTGTAATCCCTGGGCATCGTAAGTGGGCAGTAGTTTATTTAGCTGTAATTTAGTTTTGTTCAGCCAGTTGTAGATTAAACTGATTGAATTAGCTGTTTCAATAATTTGATGTGAAAGAGAAAATGCAGTGGGATCTCATTGGTTTGGGTATCATCAATTCTCAATTTATGATCATTTATATAGGAACTAAAGTTTACATTTGTTCTACAAGGAAAGGTCGTCCTAAGAAGTTTTGCAGAGAGAAAACTTTTTGTGAAAACAAATTGTTTCAAACACCCTTGAATGCTCTGTATTTAAACATTTTCTGTATAAGAATTTCCCCAATTAAGTGAATTTAATCGACTACTTAATGTCATTTTTAGAAATAGTTCTTAAAATACCTAAGAATATTGCAATTTCAGTTTTAATGTTTTTACTAATTCAAATTACTTTTTTATTTAGTTAATCTGAAATAATAGTTCTGTTAGAAATTTGCATCACGGGCGCCTGGGTGGCTCAGTGGGTTAAGCCGCTGCCTTCGGCTCAGGTCATGATCTCAGGGTCCTGGGATCGAGTCCCGCATCGGGCTCTCTGCTCAGCGGGGAGCCTGCTTCCCTCTCTCTCTCTCTGCCTGCCTCTCTGCCTACTTGTGATCTCTGTCTGTCAAATAAATAAATAAATAATCTTTAAAAAAAAAAAATTTGCATCACTTGAGGAATTCTGACATTAAATTGGCAGTTTTTATGACTTATTAAAAATAAATGACTTACTTATAAAATAAAATACATAAAATTTATACAATAAATGACATTTATAAAATAAATGACTTATTAATAAAAATGCTTATTTACCAGAGTTTTTTGTTCTTTTTAAAAATTTAAGGCTTTTAAAACTATGTATTCTAAATCCACTACTGAAAGAATAAAACCCCACATATTATAGTGCTAGAACCATGAAAATCATGTCACTTGGGGGAGTGTTTTGAAATTTTTGTTTAGCCTTAACTCCATCGCCCCTAGAGTCTGTTTCTGTATTGGTAATGTTGAGAACTCTACACTTCATTTCTGTAACAGTGTTGTGATCATAAAAGGAGAAAATATGTGTAAAAACACTTAGAAAATGATTTAAGGTACTGTGTAGTAAGGTGGTATTTTAGTGCTGAAGAGAGCTTTCTTCTAACAACTACCTGACTACTACAAATAATATATAATATGAATGACTTCTTACCGATGAACTTGTCTCATATTTATACCCAAATTATTCTGAAAGGCAGTACTACTTGGTCATATATCGGAATGTTTTCCAGAAAAGCTGAATAGCAATACATTCAGTGATCTTTTGGAAATATATAACCTTTGTATTTGAGCATTATTACATTTCTCATATTACCACAAATACACATTAATTCAGGTTATATTTAGAATTCCTACAATAGGATCACCTTGGTTTCCCTTTGCATCCTAGTTCCTAATGCTCATCTTTCTTATTAATTTCTCCAATAACTTCAACAGATGATACTACAAGGTTTCTCAAATTGCAGCAAAACTATACCTTGAACAATAGGAGCTGTATTCTAGCTTCTGTGAGAAAATTTACCAGGGTCGTGAACTAATGGAAACAACACAGGGTGAAGCAGCCTCAGAATGATTTCCAGTTCTTAATAGTGTCTCAGCTGTGTGAACTTAAGCCAATCCTTTCATCTTTCAAGTGTCAGATTTTTTTAATCCACAGGGTGGGATAATAACACCTATCTTACACAGTTGGAGTGAAGATTAAAATATGACACTGCATATGTAGTGGAGTATTTGACATATAATAGGTAATTGTGGGGAAGGAAAAATAATTCTCCCACTAACCTTCTGAGTTCTTAGCTGAGACTTCCTGTAATAAAAGACAGATTCACTAGAGAAAAACAGATGTTTATTAACATGTATACCTCATCTATACATGGGAGACACCCAGGGAAAGATGAGTAACCCAAAGAAGTGGCTTTAGAGTTTAGGCTTAAATAGCATTTTAATAGGGAAAGGGGAAGTGGGATGTTGGCTTCTTAGGGGAGAGTAAATAGTTTTTCAGGAAGATGAATGGGCCCTTAGAGAACTGATGGGAGGTATGACAGTTTTGGGTCAAAGTTTGAGTGTAGTGCTGACTTCTAGTCTCTCCTATGATGGGAATCAATATTCCCTAGTGGATGAAACTCCTGGGGAAGGGGTTTATGACTATTGAGTTCCTTCTGGAAGATCTGTCTTTAGGCACATGAGAGTTTAGGGAATGCCTTTCCCTGCATTTGCTGTTCTTCAAATGCCTACAGCTCAAAATAATCAGTCCATGAAAGTGGTATGCTCAGGATGGCATATTCTGCTAACCTACATGCTCAGTACAAGTTTTGTTTTGCTTTCCCTTCTGCGCCATTAGGGGAACTTTGAGAGCTCCACTGGGGCCGTTCATAGCCCAGTGAGGAGAAATGAAGAGATTGTCTTTCTGTAGGTACAGCAGTGGAGAATTGTTCCTTGCTCTGAATGGAATGTCAGAGCAAATTCAGTTGCCTGCTTTCAGAGACTTAGTGGCTAATTCACTCATTCCCACAGAGATTTCTGTACAGACTGGATTTCCAAGCATCAGACTTTGACAGTGCAGTGCTCTCTGAAACTTTTTTATTTTTGGTTGCAGAAATTCATGCTAAGAGCCTGAGTTCGTTTTTCATCTATTGGCACTCTAGATTTAGAGACTAGACCAACCACATTAGCATTAGCCATGAAAATAAAATCTTCCTCAGCATTCCTTAAGCCGTATTCAAAGCAGAGAAAAATGTTATGTGCTTTATTATTTTAGGAAGGCATTTTAAGATTGTCACAGATTTTATGGATTCTTTCATGTCATTTGCCTCACATATGATTCTTATTGTATACTATTTAAGTATAAATGAGAACTTTATCAGGGAAGTGTTTAAAATACAAAACATTTAAACATTTATTGAAGAAGCTTTCACTTTTTAACTTGTAGCTGCTGCATGATTCTAAGAGAAATGAAGTAAACACCAGGTAATATAAACATTCCGCAGCTCTAGGTACCAGTACCCCCCTCCCCTCAACCCCTTTTGTTTCCCTCTGTAAAGTTGTGTCTTCCCACTTTGAAGTAGCCTGACTAGTATGCTTTTGATTAGATGTATTAAGTTCAATTTATTTGTATATTATAAGCCACGAAGCTCGTTTTATTTTTTTGTATTTTTCAACTGAAGAGTAAAATTTTACCTTGTTGACCAGATTCAGAAGAAGATGTGGTTGAAACTCCTGCTGTGTCCCATGATGAACACACACACCAAGAGATAAAGGGCCAGAAAACACTGGCAACTCCTGCAGTTCGCCGCCTAGCAATGGAAAACAATGTAAGTTGTCTTAATATTTAAGTGTGAGGTTGCATAGGAAATACACATTTGTATCAGTGAAAAGTTAGCCAACTTTTCTGTGAAGAGATGGCTCAAGTTGAGATTCAAGGAAAATGATAGTGTGTGTTACTGAAAAGTGATTGTTGCAGAAAAGCACCAGTGAGAAATGAGAAACCACAAACTTGTTTCTTGTATTAGTTGAGCAGTGTGGTTTTATTATTTTTCCTTAGAGCCTAAGTAACCCATCTATGGAACACTTGTAGATAGTAGTGTCTTGGATCAGGTCCCCTGGCTGCCAGTTTGAGACAGGGATTTGGATGCATGTGAAGGATCAATTGAGGGGAGGGAACAACTTTTGTAGGAATGAGGGAAGCAGATAGACAAGGGAAGAGACGGAAAATGGGCCAGGCAAGGATGTGGTCTCAAGGATCTCATCCAGTACAATTTCAATGGTTTCATCAAAATGAAACCATTGAAATTGTACTGGTTTTGATGAAACCATTGAAATTGTACTGACTTGAGATGAGGAGACCAGCCTTTTGAATTTCCTCCTGTCCATCATTTGTACTTATCCAGGGCTTGGTGGCTCCCAGGTCCTGGAATCAGTATGTATACATTATCTCATTTAGTTTTTACAGTAATGCTGTAAGTTATGGGGGCTATTTGAGACGTGGAGAGGTGAAGTAACAGGTCCAGGGTCACACAGCTGACATAGTGGTGGAGCCAGGATTCTGAAGTGAGTCTCTGTGACTCCAAAACCAGTGCCCTTACTCCTGATAGAGTGCCTCAGCAGTTACTGCGTCCAATTTTTGAGTCAGACACTGTATACACACACAGTCTTTCTAATCCTCATGGCCATCCTGCAGGGTAGTTTGGATTATCCCCATTTTGCAGATGAGAAAGGGCAGAGAAGTTGATTAATTGCCTCAAACTGAGTTAAGTAGCTAAACTGGGGGTTTGAACACAGCTGTTCTTTTCCAAACTTGGGTTCTTTGCACTATGCAGGGTTTTTGTCTGTTTTTGAGAGAGGTAGTAAGTTACAGTGGGAAAAAACAAAAGCTTACATTTTAAAAGTAAGGTAATGAGTCATTAAAATGTTCATATCCCTTCAGACCCTTATCCTATCATTGGGAGACTATCCCAAGGAAATAATCTAGGATATATTCTTTTAAGTCTTTTATATAGCCAAAAGTGAGACGGCACATACGGGTTCAGAATGAGGAATATGCTTAGGTAAATTATGTTAAAGATTTATTTATTTATTCAAGAGAGAGAGAGAACAGGGGAGGAGCAAACAGAAAGGGATAAGCAGACTGCCCTGAGCACAGAGCTCAAAGTGGGGCTTGATCCCAGAACTCTGAGATCATGACCCAAGTTGAAGGCAAGAGTCAGGGCACTCAACCAGCTGAGCCACCCAGGTGTCCCTGGGTTAATTATGTTTTAAACCCTTAATGAAAATTTATGTAGCAGTTAAATGTGTTCAGATATGAAGACTATTTGGCATAATAGAAAATAGAAATAATATGGAACACTACATTGTTAAGGGCATCAGATGAAAGATTGATATTATGTATTACTTTGAAAGTTATAAGTATTTTACTAATGTTGTTCTTAATTATATAGAAAAACCTCTGGGGTACCTGAATGGCTCAGTCAGTTAAGCATCTGCCTTTGTCTCAGGTCATGATCCCAGGGTCCTGGGATTAAGCCCCACATTGGGATCCCTGCTCAGTGAAGAGCCTGCTTCTCCCTCTGCCCAGACCCCTTTATGCTCTGTCTTGCTCTCTCACTCTCTCTATCTCAAATAAATAAATAAAATCCTAAAAAAAAAAAAAAAGGCAAAACTATCTGTAGCAGTGCCTGATTTTGCTTTCCTATACCATTTCTTAAAGATGTATATAATAAATGGAATATTTGTATAATTACCAAAAATTACTAGATTACTTATTGTAAATCACCTTTTTTTTTTTTTGGCAGTTCACATATTTATGAATTGGGTTTGTTTTAAAATTAAAAGCCAGTGGCATTTACAGTTATTTGAAATTACCTAAAAATTATTTGAATCCTCAGAATTTTTTTTATATACTAAATGTTTGACATGATAATATCCTTTATTCTTCTGAAGTCACCCTTAGAGAAGCACTAATACAAATGATGCAGGACTTAACCCTGAGAAATTAATAAATACACAATAAGTATGAGGCTATCATCTAAGCTTATGTCTTTTTATTTAAACAGAATGAAATTTAAAGAGAATATTTTATTTCTGTACCAAACATGGAAGGGATTAAATAAAGCCTGATCAAAGTGTTTCCACAGAGAATCATGATCCTTTTAGGTTCCAGGACCCAGTTCCACTGGGTGTATTGGGGGCGGGGGTTTGGGGCGGGGATGGTTCCCACATCAGCAAGCAATTCTCTGGACATCAACTGAGTATCCTACAATTCAGGTCAGTTCTGCATGGTCTGTCAATAGTGTCAGAATTGACAGGTTAATGATTCATTCCTGCAAGACTGCCCACCCTCCCCCACAACAGTTCAGATGCTCTCAAGCCAGGTTATCATCTATGCTTCTGACCAGCTGGCTACAGATAGGAGTTTCCATTGACCTCCTCCAACTCAGCATGCCAGTCACAAACCCAAGTTATTACCTGTCCTTCTGACCTGTTGGCCCTCTCTTTGGATTTGATTAATTTGCAAAAGCAGGTCACAGAATTTAGGAACCCCATTTACTCACTAGATTACCAATATATTATAAAAGAATACAGGGGCGCCTGGGTGGCTCAGTCATTAAGGTCTGCCTTCAGCTTAGGTCATGATCCCAGGGTCCTCGGATGGAATCCCACATGAGGCTCCCTGCTCTTTGGGAAGCCTGCTTCTCCCTCTCCCCATCTCCCTGCTGTGGTCCCTCTCTCGCTCTCTCTGTCAAATAAATAAATAAAATCTTTAAAATAATAATATAAATAATACAATTCCAGAACGGCCAAGTGGAGGGACACAGAGGATATGTGGAAAGAGGCATAGGGGATCCATGCCCTTTCCAGGTGTGCCACTCTCCCCAAATCTCCACGTGCTCACATCCTGGAGGCTCTCTAAACACAGTTCTTATTGGGTTTTCTTTGAAGGCTTCACTACATGCTTAGGACTGACTGAATCATTGTCCATTGACAACAGAACAAATTCAACCTCCTGCCCTTCTGCCCTTCCCAGATTTGGAGTAGGGGTACTGAAAATTTTAAACGTCTAGTCGCATGTTGGTTCCCCTGATAACCAGCCTCCATTTTTAGTTTCCCAGGGTCTTCCTAAAGTTAATTAACATAACAATAGAGACCTCTTTTCACAGGCCCTTTCAAGGGTTTTAGGAGCTCTGTGCTGGAAATGGGGAGGAAGACAAAAAATATACTTATTATAAATTATAATCTCATAATGATTGTGTAGTGGAAAGTGGAATTTTGTCATTTGTTATTATGTAGAAACAATAAGGGGCACCTGGGTGGCTCAGTCGGTTAAGCATCTGCCTCTGGCTTAGGTTGTGATCCCAGGGTCTTGGGATGTATCCCCTGTCTGGCTAGCTGCTCAGTGGGGAGTCTGCTTTTTCCTCTCCCTTTACCCTTCCCCCTCTTCATGCTCAATCTGTGTGCTATCTCTCACTCTCTCTCAAATAAATGAAATCTTTAAAAAGAAAAACAACAACAGAAAAGAAACAATAAAACACACATTTGACACTTGGGCTGAGAAAGTCAGTAAGTTTAAATTTACTAGTAAAATTGCAGTGTTTTATACTTATCTTAAACAACTGTGAGAAAAAAGGCTAAGAGAGCTTTTGTATGGTGATTATTTTAACTGTTACTAGTTTACTGTTGGCTGAGTTGTCTCAAACATGCTATAAAGGCATATACATGTGTTGCATCTTTCCCGGTGTCAGCTTTATTCAATCACAAAACAAGGTTAAGATCATTGTAAAGTAAGTTCAGGATTCCAAACTCTGACATTTTACTATGCATTTAACCTGGCTTCATACACGTCACAGAAAGCAAAGTATGATATAAAGTCATACAACAAACAAAATACAATAAGGGTAAGAAGTTAACAAACCAAACACTAAGTAAGCCCCTGAGTGCACCGTTGAGAGGAGGATGCCATCTGGTCTGGGTCAGCTCTCCGCACATGCTGCTTACTGTGTGCAGGCAGTGCAGGATCTCTTAGTTCAGAAAGCAGCTGGGCGAACTTTTGGTGGCAGTTGCCTTTTTAATGCAGTCAGATAAGGAAGGGTCTAGCATCTGAAGAGTCTGTTTGCTACAGAGGTCTAACCTTTTTATTTGTTTTTTATTTTTTTAAAGGATTTTTTTTTTAAGATTTTGTTTATTTATTTGAGAGGCAGAGATCACAAGTAGGCAGAGAGGCAGGAAGAGAGAGAGGGAAGCAGGCTCCCTGACAGCAGAGAGCCCGATGTTCCTGGGATCATGACCTGAGCCGAAGGCAGAGGCTTCAACCCACTGAGCCACCCACGCACCCTAAGGTTTTGGTTTTTTGAGAGAGAGATTGAGATAGTACAGGTGGGGTGAGGGGCAGAGGGAGAAGCCAGACACCCTGCTGAGCAGGGATCCTGACATGGGGCTCGGTCCCAGGACTTGGAGATTCTGACCTGAGCCAAAGGCTGATGCTTAACCAACTGAGCCACCTGGGTGCCCCACGGTCTAACCTTTTTAAAACTTCATTAATCTTAGGCCTTGGCAGGCTTCTTCTGATTCTAATAACTTCTAGTTCCTGGTTCTTCCAGGTTTGCATGACTTTACTGATTATTAGTCCTTAGAACTGTGCTGGTTTTCCTGATTTCCTGTCTTAGCTGCAATGCCTTTGGCTGATTATGTCATTGCTTGACATGGGCTCTCTCTTGCTCTCTCTACAGAAGGTCAGAAACATTGGTCTACATTTGCTATAGTGTTTAAGTCTTTAAATTTTCAGTTCTCCTTAGTCTCCAGAAATTTAAAAACAAAACAAAACAAAATCTATTAAGAACTATGCAAGAAGTTTAAAAGTAATTGATTGCTTATAAAATATAAGTTTTCATAGGTATGGATTATATACAATGTAGATACTGCATTGTTACCACCCGGGCAAATGAATTGTATATACAAAAGTAATGAATAAAAAAGTAACAATGACTATATACAGAGGATAGCTATAGTTTAAGAGCATTCTATTAAGATGATAAAAATGTTATTTCTTTGTACAAATTTGTAGTGGACAGAGATTATTTTTACCTTCAATTGATTAAATTCTGTTTAGAGACCTTAATGATGAATATATTTATTTCTAGATAGTTTTTGATGTCAGAAAATGTTGGGGTTCAGAGCAAACAGTCTTAAGACATCTTTGGTGCAAAAAGGTGGTTTTATTAAAGCACAGAGACAGGACCCATAGGCAGAAAGAGCTGCACTGGGGCCATGAGGAGTGGCTGATTATACTTTCAAGTTGGGAGGGGGTTAGGGATAGCTTAAGACTCTAAGGAATCTTGAAAGCAAGGTTTCCAGGACCTTGAGGGGATAAATTAACCATTGTTAGGAAAAGATCATTTATTTCTAATAAAACTCTAGTCATGAGCCCCTTCAGATGTTTATCAGTGGGCCGTATGCTTGGGGGATGACTGCCAACATACATCTTGAGGGGCAGAGATAAAGGGAGTTTCCAAAGGAATTTTTAAAAAATAATTTATTTATTTATAAACATATAATGTATTTTTATCCCCAGGGGTACAGGTCTGTGAATCGCCAGGTTTACACACTTCACAGCACTCACCAAAGCACATACCCTCCCTGGTGTCCATAACCCCACCCCCTTTCGCCCGATCCCCCTCCCCCCAGCAACCCTCAGTTTGTTTTGTGAGATTAAGAGTCACTTATGGTTTGTCTCCCTCCCAATCCCATCTTGTTTCATTTATTCTTCTCCTACCCCCTTAACCCCCCATGTTGCATCTCCACTTCCTCATATCAGGGAGATCATATGATAGTTGTCTTTCTCTGCGTGACTTATTTCGCTAAGCATGATACCCTCTAGTTCAATCCACATCGTCGCAAATGGCAAGATTTCATTTCTTTTGATGGCTGTGTAGTATTCCCTTGTGTATATATACCACATCTTCTTGATCCATTCATCTGTTGATGGACATCTAGGTTCTTTCCATAGTTTGGCTATTGTGGACATTGCTGCTCTAAACATTCGGGTGCATGTGCCCCTTCGGATCACTACATTTGTATCTTTAGGGTAAATACCCAGTACTGCAATTGCTGGGTTATAGGGTAGTTCTATTTTCAAAATTTTGAGGAACTCCATGCTGTTTTCCAGAGTGGTTGCACCAGCTTGCATTCCCACCAACAGTGCAGGAGGGGTCCTCTTTCTCCGCATCCTCGCCAGCATCTGTCATTTCCTGACTTGTTAATTTTAGCCATTCTGACTGGTGTGAGGTGATATCTCATTGTGGTTTTGATTTGTATTTCCCTGAGGCCGAGTGATATGGGGCACTTTTTCATGTGTCTGTTGGCCAGCTGGATGTCTTCTTTGCAGAAATGTCTGTTCATGTCTTCTGCCCATTTCTTGATTGGATTATTTGTTCTTTGGGTGTTGAGTTTGCTAAGTTCTTTATAGATTTTGGACACTAGCCCTTTATCTGATATATCGTTTGCAAGTATCTTCTCCCATTCTGTCAGTTGTCTTTTGGTTTTGTTAACTGTTTCCTTTGCTGTGCGAAAGCTTTTGATCTTGATGAAACCCCAATAGTTCATTTTGGCCCTTGCTTCCCTTGCCTTTGGCGATGTTCCTAGGAAGATGTTGCTGTGGCTGTGGTCGAAGAGGCCAGTGTTCTCCTCAAGGATTTTGATGGATTCCTTTCTCACATTGAGGTCCTTCATCCATTTTGAGTCTATTTTCATATGTGGTGTAAGGAAATGGTCCAATTTCATTTTTCTGCATGTGGCAATCCAGTTTTCCCAACACCACTTATTGAAGAGGCTGTCTTTTTTCCATTGGACATTCTTTCCTGCTTTGTTGAAGATTAGTTGACCATAGAGTTGAGGGTCTATTCTGGGCTTTCTATTCTGTTCCATTGATCTATGTGTCTGTTTTTGTGCCAGTACCATGCTGTCTTGATGATGACAGCTTTGTAATAGAGCTTGAAGTCCTGAATTGTGATGCCACCAACTTTGGTTTTTTTTTTCAATATTCCTTTGGCTATTCGAGGTCTTTTCTGGTTCCATATAAATTTTAGGATTATTTGTTCCATTTCTCTGAAAAGAAATGGGTGGGATTTTGATAGGGATTTCATTAAATGTATAGATTTCTTTAGGTAGCATAGACATTTTCACAATATTTGTTCTTCCAATCCAGGAGCATGGAACATTTTTCCATTTCGTTTTGTCTTCCTCAATTTCTTTCATGAGTGCTTTATAGTTTTCTGAGTATAGATTCTTAGCCTCTTTGGTTAGGCTTATTCCTAGGTATCTTACAGTTTCGGGTGCCATTGTAAATGGGATTGACTCCTTAATTTCTCTTTCTTCTGTCTGGTTGTTGGTGTAGAGAAATGCAACTGATTTCTGTGCATTGATTTTATATTCTGAAACTTTACTAAATTTCTGTACAAGTTCTAGAAGTTTTGGAGTGGAGTCTTTTGGCTTTTCCACATATAGTATCATATCATCTGCAAAGAGTGATAGTTTGACTTCTTCTTTGCCGATTTGAATGCCTTTAATTTTTTTTGTTGTCTGATTGCTGAGGCTAGGACTTCTAGCACTGTGTTGAATTACAGTGGTGATAATGGACGTCCCTGCCGTGTTCCTGACCTTAGCGGAAAAGCTTTCAGTTTTTCTCCATGAGAATGATATTTGTGGTGGGTTTTTCATAGTTGGCTTTGATAATATTGAGGTATGTGCCCTCTATCCCTACACTTTGAAGAGCTTTGATCAGGAAGGGATGCTGTACTTTGTCAATTGCTTTTTCAGCATATGGTTCTTGTTCTTTTATTGATGTGTTGTATCACATTGATTGTTTTGTGGATGTTGAACCAACCTTGCAGCCCTGGAATAAATCCCACTTGGTCGTGGTGAATAATCCTTTTAATGTGCTGTTGAATCCTATTGGCTAGTATTTTGGTGAGAATTTTCGCATCTGTGTTCATCAAGGATATTGGTCTGTAGTTCTCCTTTTTGATGGGATCCTTGTCTGGTTTTGGGATCAAGGTGATGCTGGCCTCATAAAATGAGTTTGGAAGTTTTCCTTCCATTTCTATTTTCTGGAACAGTTTCAGGAGAATAGGAATTAGTTCTTCTTTAAATGTTTGGTAGAATTCCCCTGGGAAGCTGTCTGGCCCTCGGCTTTTGTTTGTTTGGAGATTTTTGATGACTGTTTCAATCTCCTTACTGGTTATGGGTCTGTTCAGGCTTTCTATTTCTTCCTGGTTCAGTTGTGGGAATGCATCCATTTCTTCCAGATTGTCAAATTTGTTTGCGTAGAGTTGCTCATAGTATGTTCTTATAATTGTTTGTATTTCTTTGGTGTTAGTTGTGATCTCTCCTCTTTCATTCAGGATTTTATTTATTTGGGTCCTTTCTCTTTTCTTTTTGATAAGTCTGGCCAGGGGTTTATCAGTCTTATTAATTCTTTCAAAGAACCAGCTCCTAGTTTCGTTGATTTGTTCGATTGTTTTTTTGGTTTCTATTTCATTGATTTCTGCTCTGATCTTTATGATTTCTCTACTCCTGGTGGGTTTAGGCTTTCTTCCTTGTTCTTTCTCCAGCTCCTTTAGGCGTAGGGTTAGGTTGTGTATTTGAGACCTTTCTTGTTTCTTGAGAAAGGCTTGTACCGCTATATATTTTCCTCTCAGGACTGCCTTTGCTGTGTCCCACAGATTTTGAACCGTTGTGTTTTCATTATCATTTGTTTCCATGAATTTTTTCAATTCTTCTTTAATTTCCTGGTTGACCCATTCATTCTTTAGAAGGATGCTGTTTAGTTTCCATGTATTTGGGTTCTTTCCAAATTTCCTCTTGTGATTGAGTTCTAGCTTCAGAGCATTGTGGTCTGAAAATATGCAGGGAATGATCCCAATCTTTTGATACCGGTTGAGATCTGATTTATGACCCAGGATGTGATCTATTCTGGAGAATGTTCCATGTGCACTAGAGAAGAATGTGTATTCTGTTGCTTTGGGATGAAATGTTCTGAATATATCTGTGATGTCCATTTGGTCCAGTGTGTCATTTAAGACCTTTATTTCCTTGTTGATCTTTTGCTTGGATGGTCTGTTTATTTCAGGGAGGGGAGTGTTAAAGTCCCCTACTATTATTGTATTATTGTCGATGTGTTTCTTTGATGTTGTTATTAATTGGTTTATATAGTTGGCTAGTCCCATGTTAGGGACATAGATATTTAAAATTGTTAGATCTTCTTGTTGGACAGACCTCCAAAGGAATTTTTATACGTTAAAGACAACTTACGGAGTCCTGGGGTTGGGAGAATGTTAAGCTAAGATTGCCTTTTGTCCTTAGCAAAGTATTAACATCAAGGCAGCTGAGTTCTTAGAGGAATGTCACTCTGCCTGTCTCAAGGACTTGTCAGTGGGCCGTAAGTAGTAAGGAAATTAATTTTTTTTTTGCCTTTTTTTCCCACATTGGTTTAATTTTTTTTTAAAGATTTTATTTATTTATTTGACAGACAGAGATCACAGGTAGGCAGAGAGGCAGGCAGAGAGATAGGAGGAAGCAGGCTCCCTGCTGAGCAGAGAGCCCAATGCGAGGTTCGATCCCAGGACCCTGGGATCATGACCTGAGCTGAAAGCAAAGGCTTTAACCCACTGAGCCACCCAGGCGCCCCTGATTTAATTTTTTAACATTAATACGTGTCTTCTTCTTCTATTTTTTTTTTTTTTAATAGATTAAGCTGAGTGAAGTTGTTGGCTCAGGAAAAGATGGCAGAATACTTAAAGAAGATATTCTCAACTATTTGGAAAAGCAGACTGGAGCTATATTACCTCCTTCGCCAAAAGCTGAAATAGTGCCACCTGCACCAAAACCAAAAGACAGAACTATTCCTATACCAGTATCAAAACCTCCAGTGTTCATAGGCAAAGATAAAACGGAACCCATAAAAGGTAATAATAGTAATGTAGGGCACTACTACAAGTTATTGGGGGAAATTTACTTCTGTAGATCCAGGTGTATAGAATATGGTGTTTTCAATTCCTACTGAAGGGAACGTTTAAGTTGATCATACTTTTTTAAGTGGTGAAATAGCATAGTTTTTCCAGGAAATGCTTTAATCTCTACTGTTAATTTCTGAAGAGTATTATGTGAGCAGGTTTTTTGGAATATAAGTTTATATACTAATAGTTGTTCTTTTTAAACACTCAGTATGTTAGGGGTGCCTGGGTGGCTCCGTGGGTTAAAGCCTCTGCCTTCGGCTCAGGTCGTGATCCCAGGGTCCTGGGATTGAGCCCCACATCGGGCTCTCTGCTCCGCAGGGAGCCTGCTTCCTCCTCTCTTTCTGCCTGCCTCTCTGCCTACCTGTGATCTCTGTCTGTCAAATAAATAAATAAAATCTTAAAAAAAAAAAAAGACTAAGTATGTTATAAATGTAATTTTTAGTCAGCTTCAGAATAATTAGGTGTGATTTGTTACCTATAAACTCTTAGGATGATTAACTTCCAGAAGTGTGGCTTTGCAAGAAAGCCAGTAAGTAAATACATGACTTGTATCCTTTTGTATTTTTTTAATATGCCCCAGCATTAAGGGCACTTACCTCTTAATATCATTACACTTGACATTGGGTACTATGCTGCAGTCAGTGCTCCAGCATTGGAATTAATGTCTTTTAATTACATAATGAAGATGGTGGCCTTGAGAGGGAGAGTAGGGTTGAAAAAGTAAATGACATTAGAAAACCCTCCATTTTAGTAAAAAGGTTTAAAGGATTTAAGAATTTAAAAATATGTGCCTAGGGGCGCCTGGGTGGCTCAGTGGGTTAAGCCTCTGCCTTCAGCTCAGGTCATGATCTCAGACTCCTGGGATCCAGTCCCGCACTGGGCTCTCTGCTCCTCAGGGAGCCTGCTTCCTCCTCTCTCTCTCTCTCTCTCTCTCTCTGCCTGCCTCTCTGCCTACTTGTGATCTCTGCCAAATAAATAAATAAAATCTTAAAAAAATAAAATAAAATAAAAATATGTGCCTGGGTGGCTCAGTTGGTTAAGTATCCCACTCTTGGTTTCAGCTCAAGTCATGGTCTCAGGGTCATGAGATTGAACCACCTTGGGCTCTGTGCTCGTGCAGAGTCTGCTTGAGAGTTTCTCCCTCTGCCCCTCCCCCCACTAGGGCATGCATGCTCTCTTGTGCTCTCTCTCTCAAATAAATAAATAACCATTAAAAAAAAAAGAATTTAAAAATATATGTCAATTTGGGATTCTGGGTGGGGCAGTTGGTTAAGCATCCCACTCTTGGTTTTAGCCCAGGTCATGGTCTCAGGGTTGTGAGATTGAGCCTGCCTTGGGCTCCGTGCTCAGCACTGAGTCTGCTCAGAGATTCTCTCTCCCTGGTCCTCCCCCGTGTACACACTCATGCATGCATGCTTTCTATACCTCTCTCTCAAATCTTAAAATATATATGTATTCAATGTTAATGTTAAAATATATATATTTAATGTTTTCCAGGCTTTCACAAGGCAATGGTCAAGACCATGTCTGCAGCCCTGAAGATACCTCACTTTGGATATTGTGATGAAGTTGACCTTACTGAATTGGTCAAGTTAAGAGAAGAATTAAAATCCATTGCTTCTGCTCGTGGAATTAAACTCACCTTTATGCCCTTCTTCCTAAAGGTGAGGTTTCGTTCATTTCAAACAGGGCTTGAATAGGACATTAAAATTTTATTTTGCAAATATGCAATGTGTTAACTATGGATTTAGATAAAAATACTACTTCTCACCACATCATATAGTTAGAAAAATGTATAAGTGCATTATTTCTTTGTTTCTTAGGAATTTATAAAATTAAAATTTGTGTCTTTTTTTTTTTAAAAGATTTTATTTTTATTTGTTTGACAGACAGAGATCACAAGTAGGTAGAGAGGCAGGTGGGCGGGTGGGGGGAAGCAGGGTCACCACTGAGCAGAGAGCCCAATGTGGGGCTCGATCCCAGAACCCTGGGATCATGACCTGGGCCCACGTCAGAGGCTTTAACTCACTGAGCCACCCAGGTGCCCCTGTGTCATATTTTTATCAGCTCATCTCTCAGTCAGATAGTGGCTTGTCTTGCCAGTTAAATAAAGCCTTTAATTCTGAAAGGATCACTCCAGCAAAATCCTGATTTGAACAAAAACAGGACTTGGTGTTGATCTTGCATAGATCACTGATATGTATCATTTTCATTTATTCAACAAACTTAATTGGAGGGTCATCATTTCTTGGCCTTGTGACTGGTATAAAACCAGACTATCAGCTGACCGTAGGCAGCTCCTCAGTATCTCACTCATATTAACAACCATTTATGCAGCAGGTGTCATGTGGCCGACCATGTACTGAGCATGCTATATACATCATCTCTTATAATTTTCAGAATAACCCTGGCATGCAGATATTGCTATTCCCACTTTCCATTTAAGAAAATTAGGAATTTCTCAACTTCTCTAAGTTGAGAAACTTGTCAAGGATATATAGCTAAGTGGAGAAGCTAAGTTTCAGGTTCTAGTCTGTTTTACTCAGAAATACATATTGGTCACTCCAGCCCTTTCTCCATACTGCACCCAGACGAACTTTTCATTTCTATAAATGAAAACAGTGTATTATTCCCTGATTCTTTCCAGTGGTCTCTTCATTGTCCTCAGGTTAGTTTCTAAACCCCTTAATTTGGCATATAAATAGGATTGCAAGTCTCTGCTTCCTACCTCTCCAGCTTCATCTCTCAGGCACTCCTTCTGGGTTTGTTTTTTGGTTTTTTGGCGTTGTTTTTTTCCAGTTTTATTTTGTTTTGTTTTGTTTTGTTTTGTTTTGTTTTCAGAGAGAAAGAGAGAGAGCACAAGCAGGGGGAGCAGCAGGGAGAGGCAGAGGGAAAAGCAGGCTCCCTGCCAAGCACGGGAGCCCACTACGGGTCTCCATCCTGGGACCATGGGATCATGACCTGAGCTGAAGGCAGACACTTAACTGACTGAGCCACCCAGGCACCCCTCCTTCTGTTCTGGTCAGATTAAGCCTGCATAGTTGTTGGACTAGGTGACTTCATGTGAAATGCCCCCTCCTCCTTTGATCAAATACCTGCCCATCCTAAAGGCCAAATTCTGTTTGGGAACAGCCTCCTCCAGAAGCTGTCTGTGGCTGTCACAGTTTGAGTTCGATATTCCTCTTGCCCATTGCAGTTCATCTCAGTGCAGTGCGAGTGCTGCTCAGTTTTCTCTTACTGCGCGCTGAGCTCACAGGGCCCAAACTGGTCTTTACCTCCTTCGTTTCAGCTGCTAGCTGAACAACTAAGTGACCTATGAACATGGGATGTAATAGATGTCTATAAATGAGACGCCTGGGCTATGTTTTAGCTATAGAGTCATTTTTAGAGACACAGTCATCGAATCAGGTGGATGAAATTACCCACATGGTGTGCAAGGGAGGAGAGAAGGCTAAGGAATTTACATCAGTGTTTAAGGGATAGATAGAAGTGGATTTGGCAAAGACAGTAGAAGAGAGTAAATGGATCAACGGTATGACGACAGAAAAACCAGGCAAGTGTCTCCTAGAAGCCAAAGTGTATCTCTTGGTGTATAATGGACCACTCCTAAGTTTAAGTGTTTTGGAACAACAGCCATTTATTATTTCTCATGAATCCACAGGTAAGCAGGGCCAGTCTGCTGATCTTGGCAGAGCTCACTTCTGTGTCTACAGACAGCTAGTAGGTTGGTGTAGGTGGGCTAGTGTAAGATGGCCTTGGCAGGGATGACTCGTTTCTCTCCCTTATGTCTTTCTCAGCTCTGCAGCATGCTAGCCTGCACGTGGTTTAATAGTACTATTAGGGATGAAGAGGAAGCAGAAATACTTCAGCACTTTTTCCAAGCTCTCCTGTATCACGTTTGTTCTTGTCTCATTGACAAAGCAAGTCACGTGACTGAGCTCAGAGTCAGCTTGCACAGAGCACCACCAAAGGGCATGGATACAGGAGAGGCATGAACCATTGGGGCCATTCACTCTGCCACTCATGCCAAGAGAGAAGAAAAATGTTGTGATGGGGATGCCTGGCTGGCTCAATTAGTAGAACATGGGACTCTTGATCTCAGGGTTGTTGGTTTGAGCCCCATGTTGAGTGTGGAGATTACTTAAAAATGAATTTCAAAGCCCTTTAAGAAAAAAGTTAGGGTGGGAATAGGCTATTGGATTAGTAATTAAGAGGTCATGAGTAGAAGTGCCTGGATGGCTCAGTGGGTTAAAGCCTCTGCCTTTGGCTCAGGTCATGATTCCAGGGTCTGGGATCGAGCCCCATATCGGGCTCTCTGCTCAGCAGGAAGCCTGCTTCCCCTTCTCTCTCTGCCTGCCTCTCTGCCTACTTGAGATCTCTATCTGTCAAATAAATAGATAAAATCTTAAAAAAAAAAAAAAAGGTCATGCATGGCCTTAGTCAGGGCTGATTGAATAAAATATTGTTGAGGTCGAAGCTTGACTCCAGTTGCTTGGTGGATGAATAGAAATCAAGGAAGAGGAGATGCTATAAATATCTGGTAAAAGGCAGATGAGCATAGGCACAGAGGGCAGGTATGGTGGTAGTTTGGGGTAGATTAAGGAAAGATTCCATCTGCCCTCTTCCCTTCCTGGAAAAACTGGAACAGATCTGAGGCTGAGGGAAAGCTGGAAAATGGAGAGTTAAAAATATGTGAGTGACAAATGACAAAAACATATGAGTAAAAACTGGCGACATCTGTTTTGAAGGAAGGGGAGACCAGCTTTTTATTTTTTATTTTTAAATTTTATTTATTTATTTGAGAGAGAGAGAATGAGAGCATGAGAGGGGAGAAGGTCAGAAGGAGAAGTAGACTCCCCATGGAGCTGGGAGCCCAATGCGGGACTCGACCCTGAGACTCCAGGATCATGACCTGAGCCAAAGGCAGTCGCTTAACCAACTGAGCCACCCAGGTGCCCCGAGATCAACTTTTTAATATGCTGAATTTATTTTATTATCATTTGTCTTCATCGTTTTAGTCTGAATGAAATACCTGATCTTTATTTTGAGAATAAAATTTAGTGTGCTTTGTTTTAAAATGACATTTTTTCTGCCTATATATAGTTTCAGAACATCCAGGAAATACTAGAATGTATTGTATAGGGAAGAAAATAACTTCTTATTGAGGGACTCACCCCCACCTTGTTTTTTCTTTTACAAAATTTGGACTGTACTCAAAATTCTGTTAACACTTAACCTTAATCATGGATTTTTATATAAAGAAGATTAAATTTACAGTTGTCAAATCAAATGCTTAGTAAAACTTGCCTTAACTCTCTAGTTCAAGGAAATGATTTTTTTTTCCACCACTGACCCCCAGACAAAAATAACACTTAACACAGTGCTGGTAAAGAATTCTTTATTGGACTAGATGAAGGCCAGGATGGGGAGGGGGGTGGATTTCAAGGACAGTCTTAAGCATTTTTACTTACCTATTTTTTAAATGTAATACAAGGCATGACAACCAAATTCAGTGTGTGAGCTTTGATTAGATCCTGGATGGGCAGAAAAACAGGGTATAAAGAACATTTGGGGGACAGTTAGGATAATTTGAATATGGACAGAAGAGGAATGGTACCGAGTAAGAAGAAGAAAAAGGAAAAAAGATGAAGGGAGAAGAAAGCAGAGGAGGGAAACAAAAATCCACCAATTTGGCAAGGTAGCCAGTAAGTAAATGTTCACACCAGCTCTGCCCTTCACTTGGCCAAGGACACCAAGAGGAACACTAGCCTCACATGGTCAGTGCCCTTGGAAACCCTTCGTACTTGTTCTTTCTATACAGGGAAACAGCTTACTGCCTTTTTGTTTTAACTCAGTGTGTTTCTGAACTTCAGATTTACTTCTCATGTAAGATTCTACACGTAAAATTCTTCTATAGAATTTAGACATTTTGTTTGGTACTTTGGTCAGTCTCTACACTTATTTTGAAAATCTCCTGAAGTTAATAAGCTGCCTGACGGCTTTATCTTTTATTCTTCAGTGATTACAGTGACTTGGTTCCACCCTCCTTGAAGGGGATATTGGGAGTAGTACGCCTGGGTACATAAAGATGAGAAATTAAGCTCAGTGTCAATAAGGGTTCTCACCCTCCCTCCCTCACCCGCCTTATTGCTTCTGATTCCCTTTCCCAGTTACGAGTGCTAATGTTGCATTCTCTTTCTGTTCAACAGGCTGCGTCCTTGGGACTACTACAGTTTCCTATCCTTAATGCTTCTGTGGACGAAAACTGCCAGAACATAACTTACAAGGTTGGCTATGTGTTGTGGAAAAGTGCTTGTTATAAATAGAAAATGGTGCAGCTGTGCTTATAGGTTGGAAAAGCTTCTTTTGTACCCTGAAGAGTGATTTTTTTTTTTTTAGACTAGAATTAAAGGTATGGGATAAACTATTAAACTGAAATATAATTTGTTATTTTTACTGGTTTTACTGGTTACTAATGATACTGTTCAGACATATGGAGTTCCATTTTCTAAGTCCCTTTTGTTTATTGCTTAAAATAATGGAAATAAGTGGCCGTCAGGCAATGGATTATGTTAACGATCCTACATACCCTCCCCTTAAAGAGATAACCTCTGTCAAAATGGAGTTCCTGCAGTTTTTAAAACAAGAATAGGTTTTTTTTAAGGTTTTCTTTATTTATTTGACAGAGAGAGACACAGCAAGAGAGGGAACCCAAGCAGGGAGAGTGGGAGAGAAAGAAGCAGGCTTCTTGCAGAGCAGGGAGCCTGATGCAGGGCTCGATTCTAGAACCCTGGGATCATGACCTGAGCCGAAGGCAGACACTTAACGATTGAGCCACCCAGGTGTTCCAAAACAAGAATAATTTAAACAGAAATAGGACAAGTAATGAAAGTATGCATTCCATTTGAATGAGCTCTTCTGTTTGGAGTGAAGATTTATTGAGACTAAGAACTGTTTTGGGGATGCTAATCATTACTTATATTTCTATCTAGTAGTAAGCTTAGGTATTTTAGGGGGTCAGATCTAAAATCTTCCCATATAAAGGGGTGCCCAGGTGGTTCAGTCATTTAAGCATCCAACTCTTGATCTCAGCTCAGGTCTTAATCTCGGGGCCGTGAGTTCAAAGTCCAGATTGGGCTCCATGCTGGGTGTGAAGCCTACTTAAAAAAAAATAAATTAATAAATTAAATAAAATCTTCCCATATGATTAATTTCCTGATTAAGTATCTACTTGTTGCAAAAAATTCCAGCAAGAAAGTAACTATTTACTTTTTAATCTCATGACCTAAGATAACTCACTGTTGATGTTGAGATATGCATTCTTCTAGGATTTTATTTTTGCATACTTTAAAAAAATAGTATTTTTATTTTATTTTAAAAAAATATTTTATTTATTTATTTGACAGAGATCACAAGTAGGCAGAGAGGCAGGCAGAGAGGAGGAAGCAGGCTCCCTATACAGGGGAGAGCCCTATACAGGGCTCCATCCCAGAACCCTGGGATCATGACTGGAGCCAAAGGCAGAGGCTTTAACCCACTGAACCACCCAAGCGCCCCTCCAGAAAGTCTTATGTAACGACCAGCTTATATATCCACTAATAATGAATGGAAAGAGCCTGTTGCCCAATATTCTTACCAACAAAAAATGATTTTTTCCAAAAAAATCTTTTTAAAATTCTTCAGATCATCATCAATCTGGTAGAAAATAGTTTTTGGTTATTTTTCATAACAAAGGTTAGTCCTTTCTTTTCGTTAACTTATAAAAAAAGCATACTGTATGTATGTGTGTGTGTGTGTATGTATGTATATATATATACACTTTTTTTTTTTTTTTTTTTTTTAGGCTTCTCACAACATTGGCATAGCAATGGATACTGAGCAGGGGTTGATTGTGCCTAATGTGAAAAATGTCCAGATGTGCTCCATATTTGAGATCGCCACTGAGTTGAACCGCCTTCAGAAATTGGGCTCTGTAGGTCAGCTCAGTACCACTGATCTTACAGGAGGAACATTTACTCTTTCCAACATTGGATCAGTGAGTAATAGAAATGTTCAAATTCTAAACTTTAACTGTAATTCTGATCATATGCTCAATTAAAATTATAATATTTCATTTCCCATTTGTTCCTCAAAAGCTTAATTTTTCTACTCTTCTGTTTTACTTTTTTTTTTTTAGATTGGTGGTACCTATGCCAAACCAGTGATACTGTCCCCTGAAGTAGCAATTGGGGCTCTCGGATCAATTAAGGTATGTTTATTAAATAATTGGCAAAAGAGTTTTAGCAAATTGGGAGAGTAAACACAAGACTGATCATTTCTGAGATTTTGCCCTGACTTTGTAGGCTTGAGTGTAACATTTGGCTCTGTAAGCCAGTTATTCTTCCTAAGAGGTAGGCCTGCAATTCCAGTGGCTGCCTCTATGTATAGGAAATGGTGGTGATCTGGATTGTTCGGTATAGAACCACTGTGGTTCATGCCAGGCACAGATGCACATCTTTATGGATAATCACAAATACAGTCAGTATGCTCCCATCAAAATATCTTTATTTCCAAAGACCAGAGATAATAGTAAGCCAGCCCAAATTATTTATAACAAAGTGAGACACCATTTAGACCATTTTTCTCATACTTCACTTTGCTTAAGACTCATTGAGAGTACTAGTTAAAAATGTAGTATTCTTGGGGGCCTGGGTGACTCAGTTGGTTAAGCATTCTGCTCTTGATTTTGGCTCCGGTCATGATCTAAAGGTTGTGAGATTGAACCCTGCATTGGGCTCTGTGCTAGACATGGAGCCTCCTTAAGATTCTCTCTCTTTCTCTCCCTCTGTTCCCCCATTCCCCCTCCCTCTCTTAAAAAAAAAAAAAAGAAAGAAAGAAAGCAGTATTCTTGGCTTTGGGGACAGAGCCCCCAGAACTTACATTTTAAACAAGAACCCAGGTGGGGATGCCTAGGTGGCTCAGTCAGTTAAGCGTCTGCTTTTGGCTTGGGTCATGATCCCAGGGTTCTGGGATCGAGTTCTGCATTGGGCTCCCTGCTTAGCGGAGAGTCTACTTCTCCCTCTGTCTACCGCTCCCCCTGCTTGTACTCTTTCTGTCTCTCTCTCTGTGTCAAGTAAATAAAATCTTTAAAAATAAATAAATAAATATAAATATATATATATATATATATATATATATAAATAAGCAAGAACACAGGTGATTCCAACATGAGTGATCTCTTGACCATGTTTTAGGAGACACTGACTTAGAATTAGGGTTGCAGTGATTCTTTTTTTTTTTTTCCCCTAAGATTTTATTTATTCATCTGACACAGAGAGAGAGAGAGAGACAGCAAGAGAGAGAATACAAGCAGTGGTAGAGAGAGAAGCAGGCTTCCCACTGAGCAGGGAGTCTGATGCGGGGCTCGATCCCAGGACACTGGGATCATGACCTGAGCTGAAGGCAGACTCTTAGTAACTGAGCCACCTAGGCACCCCAGGGTTGCAGTGATTCTTGGCTACAAATTACAGTCATCTGGGAGCTTGAAAAAAATGTTTAAGCTCACTCTATACCAACTGAATTACAACTGGGTCAGGGGGTGGTACGGAGCTTGGGCATCTCTGTTAATTCAGTGTTGAGAGGCATCAGAATCAAAGAATTAAGCTCTTGGATTCCATTGCAGTACCACCATTATTAAATGTCATCACTATTTTGACTTATTTTGGTGTTCATGTTTTCAGAAAAACCATTCTTTCTTTATATTTATGATGCTTGCACACTGAGCATGTCTGGGACTTGTCTTTCATGAGTTATCATTTTTGTATTGGCATCTAAAATTTCCACAGAAGACTTTCATTCAGCCTTTGATTTGCTCTCTTGCAGACAGTACTTTAGCTGCTATGCTACTCCCTTTTCCTAGCCTTCCCTCCAGCACACAGAGGAGATAGAAAAAAAAAAAAACAACACATAGCAGACTCTATTCTTTGGAAATCAGGAGTTTCTCTGAATATGCCTTCCCTGTCACCCATTCCCCACCCAGCAAGAGCTCAGCATTTGAATCTCACAGGATTCTGACTTCCTATAGGTTCCCAGCCACCATACCTACTTGGCAAGTCTTGTTTTTCCTTTTCATTAAAGAGATGTATTACCCTCTGGATTATATGTACATATATACATATATACACATTTATATATATACATATATGTGTCTATATATCTATATATATTTCCATATATGTATATATATACAATTATATATATATATAATTGTGGTAAATTATACATAACATAAATTTACCATGCTAATGTATACAGTTCAGTGGCATTAGGTACATTCACGTGTTTACAACTGTCACCACCATCCATCTCTAGAACTTTGTCCCAGACTGAAACTGTCCACATATATCACCACATTTGGTTTATCTGCTTGGTTCTAATGAGTTGGGTTGTCTCCTTTCTTTGGTTCTTGTGAAGACTGCTGTTGTGAATATTGGTATGCAAATATCTTTTCACTAGGTGTCTGTTTACCAAATCATTTGACCCATGATTTCATCAAGCTAAGAAGAATAGTTCTTGAAATATAAACCTTATAATATGTTCTGGGTAGGAACAAGTAGGGCGTATTTCATTCTTCTCTCTCAGTGTATCCTCTCTCCTTCGCTACTTTCTGTTTTCGCTGTAAATTTTGAATGTCCTGTTGATAAATGGTCTAAGTCACTAATACCCCACATAACTCAGTTCTCAGTGCTTGTTTTCCCTGACCTGTTAGCCACACTGGAGTCAGCTGATTGACACCACTTCCTTGGAAAGTGTCCTTCACCACGACTAGTAGAATACCTTGCTGTTACAGCTTTCCTCCCATCTACTGCTTGTTCCTCTGAGGCTCCTCTGCCCAGGCTGCCTTATTTCCTAATCTCTAAGCCTCTGAGTACCAGGGCTCAGTTCTGGCCCTCTTCTTGATCTTTAAGCACCATGTGTATGCTGAAGACATCCAAGTTTATATCTCCAGACCTGGCCTCTCCTTTGACTGCCAAATTCATATATCCTGGTTGGATATCTAATTAGGCATCTTGAATTTTCTGTTCCTTTCCTTGCCACTCCCTACCCTCAAACTTGCTCCTTCTGAAGTTTTCCCTTTTTGGTAAATGGCCATTCTTCCCAAAGACCTCCTCCTGTAGCTTCTCACCTCACTCAGTTTCAGGGCCATTTGAACCTGTGCGGTGGCCTCCATGGACCTGCACTGGTGCTCCTCAGTGTAATCAGGGACCCATGTGGGGCTGTGACTGCTGTATCCCGTGAGGAGACTGTGAGGACGTCACTGCCGAAAGGGGAAATAGGGTTTGGATACTTTCACAGCAGTCTGACAGGTGATTTTGGGTCTGTTGAATCTAATAAGAAGTTAGGGCTTGTGTTTTATTTATCTTTTAAAATTTTTCTTTAAATTTGTTTGTCTTTAGTAATTTAACTGACTGAGCCACTTAGGTACTGTTTAGTAATTTAATATGTTTTTTTAAAATAGTGTGCAATGGAATAGAAATTAAAAAAAAAAAAAAAAACCGTAGGGCATTTACCAAAGACAGATTGAGAAGCATTGCTCTTGACAATGTGCCCTGTGTTCCGCCTGCTCCATCTGTGACCTCATCTCCTACCTCCCACCCCTACCCCCTCCACTGCTGCCATCCTGCCCACCTTGCTATTCCTCCAACAGTCCAGCCCTGCTTCCCCTCTGTATCTCTTGGAGTATCCGCCTGGCTTTCTTCCTCACTGCCTTCATTGAGGAAGCCTCGGTGAGGCTTTCCCTGCCCAGCCTGTCAAACAAAAATGCTGCCTGCACCTGGCCCCTGCCTACCTTCTCTCCTGTTTCTACATGGTATATGTTTCCTTTGCACTTTTCATTATCTAACATGTTACATATTTTACTTATGTATCTTAATTGTCTCTCTACATTAAAATGTTAGCTCCAAGAAGGCAAGGAATGTTGCTTCTTTTGGTTTAGCTCCAGAGCTGAGAAGAGTACCTGGTACATAGTAGGTGCTCAATAAATATTTGTTAAGTAATTGAAATCTGAAGTGAGATTTACTGTATATATGGAAATTGTGCAGGGTACAGGAAGTACCCTGGCAAAACTGAAAGCTTGAGGCAAATATAAAAATGGGAAAAATTGGAGTTAACACTTTCAAGTCATTTTGGGATGCGCATTTCTTCTATTACAAGGAGGGGAATTTGCTTACTTTTTCACCATTGCTGTTGCTAGAGCCTTCGAGCAAGTGAAGGTTGACTGTTCTTTGCCTTATTTCTAGGCCCTTCCCCGATTTAACCAGGAAGGAGAAGTATATAAAGCACAGATAATGAATGTGAGCTGGTCAGCTGATCACAGAATTATTGATGGTGCTACAATGTCACGCTTCTCTAATTTGTGGAAATCCTACTTAGAAAACCCAGCTTATATGCTACTAGATCTGAAATGAAGATTCATCGGATGTCTTTGAACTTTTTGAGCTTCCAAAGAATATGTAGAGCTAGCTGTGCAGCTTCATCACAATGTGTATTAGAAATGATCTGTATTATATGATTAAGGTTCCAAGGCACAATATTTCTCACTGTTCTGTTAGACTTTTTACCGAAAATGAATGATGGTGTAAGAGTTCTTCTGCGGCTGTCACATTTTATAGGTCATGATGTCACTTCTTAATATGGTGCTGAGGTCTTTGTGTCCATGGGTTGAAACTAGCAAGAACAACAAAATTAATGTTACTAAAAGACACACTGCCATATCCAGTGTTTACCCTATCTTTCTTTCTTTTTTCTTTTTTTATTTTAGACTGACCTTAGTGAAACTTCTCAGTTACACTTAGTTAGGAAAAGGAATTCATGTACAGAAATATCTTCCATTTCCCCACAATAGAAATGAGAGATAACACTAACTCTTGGATAAGTGCAATTACTTAACCTTTTAAGATATCCATGATTATGTTGCTCCATAGAGATTATCTGTAAATTTCTTGTTTATATAAATTAATATCTTTTAAAGGGGAAAATTATAAGCTAATCTTGAAAATTGCCCAATTATAGGGATGCTTGGCTGGCTCAGTCAGAAGAGCATGTGACTCTTGATTCCAGGAGTCATGAGTTCAAGCCCCACATTGGGCATTGAAAATAAAAAATAGCCCAATTATAGTTTTATAACCAGTAAGGCTGTCAAAAGCATTTGTTTAAAATGAATATACTTTTCGAATTTTGGTAACATTTTTTGTGTTTTGTTAGGAAAAAACTTCACCTTGGCAAACTTGCCTCATGTAAGGAAAGTGCTTTAAATGTAGCAGCTGCTGACATTGTCTTAATTTGGAAGTCCATTGCCTTTTAACTATTTTTTATCCTCCTTGCCTTTAGCTGAAACATAGGATAGGATAATGTGTTCCATTCTCAGTATCCTGAGAAGGAATGTGAATACGAGGAGAGAGAAGAGTCTAATGGGTAATTATGGACATTAAAACGATAAATATTCTATAGAAATGAAGGTATCAGAATGATCATTTTGTAAGAGGCCCACTTTAATCAGAAGTAGCATCAAGGTGAATATAATCCAACATTTTGATTTGCATTCAGAAATCCAGGTTGCTTCTAATATTGTCTATATGTTCAAGTGAAATTTTGTAACAAAAAAGTTGTTGTAAATCTCAATTTTTTTCAAAATGAGAATCATGTAAATTAGAAAATAATCAAATGAATGTTATTTTTAAAATTTAGATAGTACATTAAGGAGTTACAAAGAAAATGAAGTCATCCATAATCATATTACTGTTAACATTTAGATCAAGGTATCTGTATACATAGCTATTCTTTTTATAACAATGAGATCATGCTATATCTACTATTTTATAATTTGATTTTTTAATTTAACATTATGGGTAACTTTACATGTCAATAAACAATTCTACATTATTGTACTTTAAGTGACTGTATAATATTCTGTATGTGTATTTGTTATACATTTGATACTAAACTTCTGTACAGCAGGCATGATGCTAAGCACTGGGCACAGAATATCCTCCCTAATGGTCCCTGCCTTCATTGGATTTACAGTCTAGTAAGGAGGAGGAGGCAGATACTGAACAATCATTAAAAGTAAAGTATCATTACATGTCTAAGTAGGAAAAAACAGGGTGCAGTGACAGCATCTAATAAAGGTTACTAATCCTGTCTTAGAGGGTTAGGAGAGTATGTACCATAATTTAACCTACCTCTACTGATGGCATTTGCAGAATTTTAAATGAAGAACAATATGTTCAGTTGTTTCTCTCTCTCTCTCTCTTTTTTATGAAGGAGATAGAAGTTTACTGAATATACCATAAGGGAGTGACAGGCAGGACCTCAGAGAAGAGGCTGTCTGCCTGTCAGTTGTCTTCTAAGGAAGATTCCCCCAAAGCCCCTCTGGACACTGTCCCTTACATCCCACTGCCTATAATTTAGTTATATGGCCAACCTAGTTGCAAAAAAGTGTGGGAAAGAAGAGGGCATGTGCTTAGCTAAATATTTTGTTACTTTGGGTAAAGGAGAGAAAGGCTGTTAGGAGATAATTGCCATCTCTGCTAATAGAAGATATTTTATACATTTTAAGTTAGTGAAGACTATAATACATAAAGCAATTTCTTCATGTCACACATCCACTACAGTGCAAACTGAACCTCAGTCCGGGTAGATCCACTTGCTACTCTGTCACATTATGTCTTAGCACAACTCCGACCAACTTCTCTTACTTAAGCTAATAAGCAATAGAGAGTAGTAATGGGTCATCACTACCAAGTGAAGTGCCTGATGAAGCCCAGATATTACTTTATCCTGTTTCAGGTCTTCTGTAAGCTTTCTCAGCAATTGAGAAGGCTGAGTTTCATTTCTATTGTTTTCTTTTCTACTCTTGTCCCCTGGGACATATCATAAGTACCACTATTGAAAGGGTCAACAATTTGAGGAGATAAAAATGCAGGGACTACCTCTTGCATTCCGTTGTTCAAATTTCTCTCTTCTTCAGCCTGAACCTGTATTTTTTAAGTGTAACAGTCAGGACATTTTCCACTGCAAGTGACAAAAGCCTATTTCTTCCTGGGTTATATTACAAAGGGTATTTCATTCATATTAATTGAAATGCTCAGGGTATCAGTTTCAGGTATGGCTAGATCCAGGGACTTAATAAATTCAAGACAGTCTCTTGTTTTTCTGTCTCTATCTCTGACTCTTTACTCTGTATCTCTTGGATCTCAAGACAAGCTGTCGCAATGTGTTGACAAAGATGCTTACGAGTACCCAGACTTACATTCCTCAGAACTCACATTCTATTTCCAGTTAAAATCCCAAGGAAAGTTTCAATTGTTCTGGCTTGGTTCATGCCCATCAATGTGGGCAGGAGAATACAATACCCTGATTGGCCAGGTTGGATAGTAATGGTCATCCTTGGACCCTGGGAGTCAGTCCCATTCAACCACATGGAGTAAGAAAGGGCATCTGGAAGAATTATCTGAGTAGAGTAAAAGCCGAAAAAGTCAACTACATAAAGTGACTTGTTGCCTTTCCACACCTCATATTAAGTAATAAATGTTTTCTAAGACAGTTCTTTTTTTTTTTTTTTTAAAGATTTTATTTATTTATTTGACATAGAGAGATCACAGTAGGCAGAGAGGCAGGCAGAGAGAGAAGACAGTTCTTGAAGAACCTGGGTAGAGAGGAAGCAGAAGAGGTGGATAGGGAGTGGGAGGTAAATACAGACGATAATACTAAACTGTGTCCCTGTTAGTTGTGATTCCAAGAATTTACAGTATCACTGAGGAAAAGTATTTGTATTTTCTTCCTAGTTTTCAGTGTTGATGAGCAGTAATTTCATTCTCAAACCTCAAATGATGCAATGTTGATAACCCAACCAATGTCAAAATATAAATTACTAGCTTCAATATTTTCACCTAATCTTTCTTAAAATTCTTGCATGCTAATCTATTTTTTCATGCTAATCTATTCACTAGCTTTGATGTTTTACACATATACTGGTGTCTTAATTATGGCAGAAGGAAAAAGTCTAAGTTAGATTTTTCAAAGCCCACTTCTATGAAAAAACAGAAGATGAACAGAACCTTATGGCTTACCATAGGGATATTTATCAAGAGAAAAAGAAGATACACGTTTCAATTTACCTGACA
Organism: Mustela erminea; assembly: GCF_009829155.1. Lineage (NCBI taxonomy): Eukaryota > Metazoa > Chordata > Mammalia > Carnivora > Mustelidae > Mustela > Mustela erminea. Next base: position 24,572,354 of record NC_045623.1, read on the forward strand.
CATTCTACAAGAAATCATGGCTGCCAGGTTAGTCTCAAACAGATTCCTTCTAAATTCTGCAGCAAATGCCTGAGCCAGTCTTCACAGTACCTGCGCCAATCTTTTCTGCTCATTTTTAAGCACCTGCACAGATGTCTCCCCAGCCGTGTTGTGTTAAGGAGAAACTTCCTAATAAATGTCTTTAGAGAAGACAAGGTGATTCAACCCAATGATCTTTCTTCTCCCCTTTTTACCTCAAAACCTTTACCTTCTCACACTTTCCCTTTGTTTTCTTTTTGAGGAAGATGTGATTCTCCACCAAAAATCAAGCTTGCTACTCTCTATTATTAATCTCATTTCTTCCTCCTGACCCTTCCTTTATGTTTAATCCATTTTGATCTTTTAGCCTCTGCCTCACATGTAGAACTATACCAGATGCAGTCCTCTGACACACTGGTTAAGGTTCATTTCCAGGACTTATTGGAGACTTATCCCAGAACTCTTGGCAAATTTACTTTTTTTTTTTTTCTTACTGATGAATGTGTCAGGATCATGTTGTATATCCATAAACCTGTTCCCTTTTCTTTTGGACACACAGTTAAATATTTTCCAGCCTAGCCTGCAGTTAGGTAGGGCCATGTAATTTATTTCTAGCCATTGCAATATGGGTAGAAGGGATGTAAACCAATTCCAAACGTAGCCCATAGAACCTCCCAAGAGATCCTCCACACTCCTCCTCTTTCCTTTCCATAGCAAGCCTCAAGCCTTTATATTGAAGATGGCAGCCACACAAGATGGAAGGAGCCAGCATCTCCAAGCCTCCCCACCACCACCCCCAGCACGGACTGGATTGGATGTGATACAGGTGAAATAACTTCTATTGTTAGAAGACACTGATCCTTTGAGATTAATCTGCTCTTCTAGGTAGTAATAACCCTAACTCCAAGCTTATGCGATGCTTATCACATGTGACTAAATTCAAACCCATTTAAATTTAATCATTGTGGCTATTGAGCAACTGAAATGTGGCTAGTATAACTAAGAAGCTGAATTTTATTGAATTTTAATTAATTAAAATTTAAATGTAGAGAGTCACATGTGGCTAGTGGCTACCATACTGGACATTGCAGAAACAGAGTATTTTCATCACCATAGAAAATTCTAGTGAATAGTGCTGCCCTAATAAATAGAACTGTTCTTTTTAAATAATCTCTTGCCCCTAGAAACTCTCTACTTCAGTAAAACTAATTTCCCTCTATCTAAAAAAAAAGCTCCAAACCTTCCTTTATCACATTGTTACCTTTACTTGCCACCGCAGGAGTGAACTATCCTACCCTTCCTGCCTTTGCCTACCTTCTTGACTGGGTGGTCTCGAACTCCTTGCAGTCTGGCTTCCTTCCCTACTGCTCACCTGTAATCAGTATGCTTGGCAAAAGTTTGGCCACGTCTCTCTCCCAGGAGTGACCTAAATTCTCTCTCGATCCACCTCTCTCCTGAGCTCTAGGCACTCATTTTCACTCTTTAGCATCTCAAAGTTACCACGTGTTTCAATGCTATCTCATCAGAGAAACCAGGTCAACTCTGAGAATTATTTTCGCCAAACCCTGAGATGGCTCATGTTATCATTGTTATCCCCACAAAACAACCACAGCACTTTCATGTTCCAGAAGGCAATCACCATTTAGGCAAACACTGAAGGTAGTGTGAACCCCTGACCTTTGCAAGCTCAGAATGAAATGGAAAGGAATTCATGATGAGACAGTTCCAGTCCTGAGCAGGAGGGCTTTGACCACGAGCTAGTTCATGTGCTAGTCAGACCCTTGTGAGAGAACTCTAGGCCAGCTTGCTAAAATTGAGCAGGAGAATTTGGAGACAGTCCAGACGAGAGCCACAAAAGCGAAGCATGACAAGAGTAATTGAAATTGTGTTACAGAGGCCGTCTATATTAGGCTCCTACTGAGTATCACGTGGAATGTTACAACACAAAGCATTGGGAACAGCTGTTCTGGGCCTTGACAAGAGACAGGAGAGAAGAAATGAGAACAGGTGTGAAATCAAGAATTTACCCTGGATATGGGGCAAAGTTGGGATGGTCAAAGAAGGATTCATGCTTATCCCAGGCTGAAGAGGAGCCCAAGTCCCCTCCAATCTGCAGCCCCAGTGCCTCCGCTCACCCGCATTTCCAGAGGAGCCTTCTGGTCGTGTTAAGCTTGTGGTAAGGTATGGAACTTGAAGTTTGCCACAGAGAGCTCCTTAATAAGTTCCAAATATGGGTTAAATAGTTCTAAAAATGTGGTAAAAAGGATAGCTAAAAATATCGAGGTTTATAGAGTCTGTACAGAAGTTGCAAGAATGCAGTGATCTGGAATAAAACTAGTAAATTCATTTCCTGGAGAAATGAAGCCGGGATTCAACTGCAGTGACAAAGGCAACTAAGCTGATGGCAGGTGTAATTAAGTTAATGGAAACTGCAGGGATGAATATAAATGATTTCAAAGTGAAGCTTGGGGACGCCTGGGTGGCTCAGTTGGTTAAGCAGCTGCCTTCGGCTCAGGTCATGATCCCAGCGTCCTGGGATCGAGTCCCGCATCGGGCTCCTTACTCTGCAGGGAGCCTGCTTCTCCCTCTGCCTGCCATTCTGTCTGCCTGTGCTCGCTCTCTCGCCCTCTCTCTCTCTGATAAATAAATAAAATCTTAAAAAAAAAATAAAAGTGAAGCTTGATTTTCTAGTTTCACTAAAAGGATCATCTAGATAGTTGGACAAGTGTCTTCAACGGGCTTGGCATCAGGAGCTCTGGGGTGAATTTCTGGAACTGCTTGCCTGGCACTGGGTGAGTCAGGTTATCCCACAGGTTTTCCATTTCCTCCTTAGGAAATTGCTGGCAGGGAATGTTCTGCTTAAAGTGGAACCCTCCTGCACTGTCACCGGGCATGCAGCCTGTTGCAGCCACTCTGGAAAAGAGCATAGTGGTTCCTCCAAAAGCTAAAAACGGAACAACCCTAGGACCCAGCAATTGCACTTCTAGGTATTTACCCAAAGGACACAAAAATGCACATTCAGTGGGGTACAAACGTCGTGATGTTTATAGCACCATGAACAACTATAGCGAAACAATGGAGGGAGTCCCAATGTCCATTCACTGAAGAATGGAGAAAGAAGATGTGGGAGATGGATACACAATGGCATAGGCCCCAGCTTCACGAAGAATGAAATCTTACCATCTGCAAGGATGCAGATGGATCTAGAACGGTATAAGCTAAGCAAAATCTGTAAGGAAAGACAAATACCCACTGACTTCACTCCTCTGGGATTTCAGAAGGAACATAGATAAACATAGTGGGGGGAGGAAGATATACAAATGAGGAAACAGATCAGCCTTAGAGCACAAACTGAGGGTTGCTGGAGAGCAGGTGGGTGAGGGGAAAGGGTTAAATGGGTGATGGCATTAATAGGGAGGGCACTGGTGGTGATGAGCTCTGGGTGTTCTATGGCAGGTGAGGAATCAGGAAATCCTATCCCTGAAGGAAAGGAATGAACACTGCAGGGAAACGAACTAGAATTTAAGTCAATGAAGAAAAGAAGGGGGTGCCTGGGTGGCTCAGAGGGTTAAGCCTCTGCTTTCAGCGCAGGTCATGATCTCAGGGTCCTGGGATCGAGCCCCGCATCGGCTCTCTGCTCAGTGAGAGTCTGCTTCCTCCTCTCTGTCTCTCTGTCTGCCTCTCTGCCTACTTGTGATCTCTGTCCATCAAATAAATAAATAAAATCTTAAAGAAAAAGACCATGTTCTGCTTCATGAAGATTGAGGTAAAAATGGAGTGACTTTCGCTCTCTTATTCTGTAGATGATAGGTTTCAAACACTGTGGCAGGATACGCTAGTGTCTTACTGCATAAGGAGTCCTCGGAAAGCTGCAGTGAAAGATTCAGATCTCAGAGCACGTTCATGTTCCATTGATATGTTGCTTACAGTTTGCCCGGGTAGGAAGCTAAGTGCAGAGAAATACGACAGAAGAGGACAGGAGGTGTTAACCATTCAGGAGGTAGCCTTCTTCCTTTCTCATGAAAGCCTTGGGCCAGTGTAATTTTGGAAGGCGCAGGGAATCCTGAAGCGTTGCAGCAGACAGGGGTGTTCCAGTTCTGGGGAGAGCTGACAGGGGTCCCAGAGGAGAGCGGAGTGCATTCTGCAGGAGGGGGTGGGCAGGGCTGGCTCCCGGGGTGGCCACGTGTCTCCCGTGTGACAGTTGTGACAGGTCAGGGCTGGGAGCAGGTTCCTGGCTGAGGACAGGGGAGGCCCGGGTGCCGATCTGGCAGAGCCCCTTCTTCTGTGCCACCGGCCTCAGCCAACACTCATGAGCTCCCCGTCTGTCCCTCCAGTTCAGACTTCTCCGCGTTGCCAGGCCAAGACGCTGGGTCGGGCTTCTTTCTTTGAGTGTGTGTGGAGTTTCAAAAGTTAGGTAGTGGAAATGACATCAGGACACGTGTTCCTCTTGTATTTCCTGCTCTCCTTTCAATCACTGAAGTGAGTCAGACCTGCTAGTGGAAGCGGAAATTGGTGTGTTTTTCTTTCCTGTTTTAATTAAACAATGGGAAAACAGACTTCTGAAATAGTCAAAGAATCCTTTGTGCCGGTTCATGTTTTTCTTTTCCATGAACACTTTCTCATATTAGAAATTATTTTTTAGGGGTGCCTGGTGTGGCTCAGTCAGTCAAGCCTCTGCCTTCAGCTCAGGTCATGATCCCAGGGTCCTGAGATCAAGCCCCACATTGGGCTCCCTGCTCAGAGGGAAGCCTGCTTCTCCCTCTCCCACTCCCTCTGCTTGTGTTCCCTTTCTTGGTGTGTGTCTCTCTGTCAAATAATACATAAATTTTTTAAAATTAGGTTTTGAGGTAAAGCACAGCCTCAGAGCTGTAACAGGGTGCAGTGCGCTTCGTGAGGGGGAGAAATGGAGGAGTGTAAATTGTTTAGGAGCCTGGGGAGTGGCTCACTGCAATCCCAGTGTTAGCCTTCCCTGGTGAGGCGGGGAAGGCAGTGTGTGTGTGTGTGTGTGTGTGTGTGTGTGTGTGGCTGCTCAGCTGCTCACCTGGTGGCCCATCCTGGACTCTGAAACCTGAGCCGGTGAGTCACTCGCGACTTGAACAGGGGAACTGTTGAAGAACAGAGAATGAACCCTGGAGGGCGCCTGCACCCTTGGCACTTGGACAGCTCCATGGAGCAAAGGAGCTCATCTCCCGTGAGGTGTGTCAGGATCCCTGAGGGTGTGCGTTTTTGCTTCCTGGGAAGAGGTTGTATTTTCATCCTTATCTGAACCAGAGCCATGTTGTCTGGTTATGGAGAACCAGACCTTTACATGACCATGTCATTATTATTCTTGTTATTTTAATAAGGCAATCTAGACACTGACTTTGAGATACAAATATCCAAAGGAAAAACACAAGGTCAACTATATATATGAGGACTGAACTTGTGGGGCCTCTCATCAGGATGGGCAATGTTGGGCTGCCTGTATGAGAAAGAACACGGAATTCTATTTGGATAGATGTGTGCTCTGCCCACGTAGTGTTCTATTCTATCCTTTCCCTTACTTCTCTGAAGGGAAAATAGAGTGGTGACTGGAGCTGGGTGTCTGCTTTGAAGGAACAGGAGATAAGAGATTTGAAAGAGCAATGTTCATGCTGATGTGGTGCTCCATGCCTAGGGAGTGAGGGTTTGAAGCTTGGACTCAGAAGCATTGGTGTTCAGGGAGGATGTGGTTCGAGTTTCCTGCAGACAGAATTGCTCAGCTGGTCTGCCTAAACAGGCCCATTCCTGCCTTTTGGAGGGCAGCTTGAAGGTGGCTCGAAACCCTAGGGCACTGGAGGAAGGATCTAGAAGGGACACTGGGCTGGATCAGTGTGGACAAACCCAGGGAATTCCAGAGCTAACGATGAACACGTTTCTGAGACTGGAGTTGGCTTCTCTGTGAGCAGCATTGAGCTGCGCTGGAAAGCAGTCTCTGTGTCTTAGGAGTCACCATGTCAGCAGGTGTGAGCCTGGCAGGGCAGTCAGATCAGATCTCTGGGAGACTGTAAGGCCTTGGTGGTGGCCTTCGCTCTTGATGCACAGGCCAGCTTGCTCCAGGGCCAGCCCTCCTGCTACAGATGTGATAGGAAACTTGCTTCCTGTTTGGTTCTCCAGCCCTCATCTCAGCAGGGGGCTTGGTGGGAAGCAGCCCACAGGCGGCATAATGGCTTCTTGCCCATTGTGTCCCTTGCTTCCTTGGACAAGGCACCACAGGTGTCCTCTGCCTGGTGCCTGTGAATTCAGCCAGGAGAAGCACTTCTTCCAGAGACACACCCCTGAGGAATCCTCCACTTTCCTGTGTTGTGTGGAAGGGGCCAGTTTTCATTTGGAACTGAAATCTCAGCTCCTGCCATGAGGTTTCAAGACCACGCGGAACACCGGTCTCCTTGAAGCTGTAGTTCCACATGGGGCCTGACCTGTGAGATTGAGACCAATCCTGGGCGGCCTGCTGCTGCTGCTGCTGCTGTTGCTGCTGCAGGTTCCTTCCTGAAAACTGTGCAGCAAAGCCTGATTTGTGATGACGTCCCAGGAAAGAGAGAGAGGTGCAAGATTCTGCCTAGCACAGGAGGATGCCAGACGTCAATCACAGGTGGCTGGTGCAGGGAGGAGAGACGTCTGTTTCCCAGGACCATGGCTAGAGGGAGGTTTGGACCCTGGGATGCTTCTCTGCTCAGCTTTTCAGATGAGCACATCCGGCAAGGGGAGAATGTGTGTGTGCTCACCTGGAATTGAGGAAGGTGTCTGGTTTCAGGATTCGTGTGCAACCGGATTCCTCTTATGGCTCATTTTCCTGATGGTCTTCAGGGTGCCATAGGTGAACCCATGGTCCCAGGCATCCTCGCTGTACACGAGCTCTGGTCACCTATTCCCCCAGGGCTCTGGACTGGGAAATCAGAGGGATCCCATGGTGAAACTATCAGAGTAGGGCTCTGTTTCCCCCTTATCAAGATAGCCTGGTGACTGTGGTAACTGGTCTGGAAATAGAAAGCAGAAGACAGGGCTGGGGTGCTGAAGGGGAGGTGGTGGTGATGCTTGCTATTCACATAGGGGCCAGGTGGGTCTTTACTAGGAAGTTAATGCTTGAGTCAAGTTCTAAAGAATGATGAAAGCGAATGATCTCACACCAAGAGCCTTCTAAAAGGAAGGGAAAGCATATGCAAAGGCCCTGGGACAGGAGCATACCAGGTATATCCAGGAGGAGCAAGAAGGCCCTGTGGCCACAGGAGATAGCTTAGGACATGACTTCAGGAAGGTGACAACCAGGTGACAGAAAGTCATTGCAGGGCTGTGACCCCACGAGACTCTGTTTCAGTGAGCCATCCTGGCTGCAGTGTTGAGAACAGATGACAAAGTGTTGAGGATGGGCAAGGAGGTCAATGATGAACTGTTTCCAGGAACTCAGGCAAGAGATGGGCTCCAGTGTGGACCAGAGCGGTGGCCTTGGAAGGAAGGGTTAGTTCTATCCTGGGTACCTATTGAAGATGGAACTCAGAGGATTTGCCAATGGGTTCAAGATTGGGAATGGGAGAAAGGAGGAATTGAGGTAACTCCCAGCTCTTGTTAATTGTCCCAAGGGAGGTGAAAGAGGAGGTTTCTAGGGGTAAGAGATAGTCTATTCCACCTGCTGAGGAAGGTGCCTTTCACAGTGGCTCTGCTGTGAACTTCTACCCCCTCAGCAACTTTCAAGTACAAGTCTCCCCCATTTTTCTCAAAGTTCATGGTAAGACACTTGACTTTTTGGAAAGGTCTATGTTATTACCCAGCTCAATAGCAGCAAGAAACCTGAAGAGGATTTCCCTCTTATGAAAAAGGTCAAAAAGTGGGCATCATGTTCAGCATCTGTTTTGTGGGGTACCACCACAGAGGCAGCATGCACCCAGCCAGCTCCTTCCTGGGCTCTGCTCTCTGCGTTCAGCCACCGGCACTTTGAATCATGTCTGTGAGCATCTGCTGTGCTTTATCTCCATTTATTTTGGGCATCCATTAGGATGTTATGTCCTGAGGCCTGGGAAGAGCCAAAGAGAAGGAACTTTTGGTGTCTGAGCATGCTCACTAATTTTTCTGTAGAAATGAATGGTAAGTTCTTTAATTACATCATTTTAGTTAGGTAAGTTCTTTTTAGTTCATTTTTGATCAAATGAATGGTAATTTCTTTTTTAGTTACATCATTTCAGTTGGGTAAGTTCTTTTAGTTACATCTTAATAGTTACATCATTTACATCTTTAGTTACATCATTAGTTACATCATTTTAGTTAGGTAAGTTCTTTTTTATTACATCATTTCTGCTGTGAGAGCAGGAACACTGTACTTTCAAACAGCAGGGGAGCCTGTACCCCATCCTGCAGGGTTAGCTTTCGTCTCCATGCAGCACAGAACATTCCATGACTTGCAGATTTTATCACTCAAACATGGCACCTTTGGCCACCTTTACCCCTTTCCTCCCTTCCCTGAATCTGGCAATCACGAATCTGCTCTCAGTATGTATGCATTCAGTATTGTTTTGATTCCATGTGGAAAGTCCATGAGAGACTTTGGTGTTTGTATTTCTGTGTCTGAGTTACTTAGCATAATGCTCCCAAGGTCATTGTTTCCATGTCTGGTTGTCGCCCTCGGCCCGCAAGAATGACAATCAGCCTGGTATGGTGTTCAGGGTGACCAATAAGGGGCCAAGCAATGGGGAGAGCCAATGAGAGTCTTGTTACTATGCTGATTAAATTTGAAACAGCCAATGACTATGTCCTCCTTTAGGCGGGCTTCACCAGCAAGTTCGTTGTTTACTTGCAGCGTATTTTGCTGGCAGTGAGCCAAGCGCCATCTTGTAATGGCGGGGACTTTCCTGGCTGGAGGTGGTCCCTGACATCTCCCCTTTTTTGTTTTATGGCAGAGATTGTGCCTGTCTTAGGTCGTCAGTAGCAGAAAACATCCTTACCCGTCATCGGACACAAGATATCGATGATCTCTGTCCTGTCTTAGGTTGGTATGTTTCTCTACTGATCTTACCCGTCTTTGACTACCGATCTAGCATGCTTAGCCATATCTGGGAAGATGTCCCAGCCCCTACTGACATAAGAGCTTGTGCTATATAGCTCGGCTCTGCTCTCGCTGCTGTGTTCTCCATTGGCGAACTTTTCTGAATAGAAGCAGAATGCCAATAAGAAGGAGGACAAGAAGACCAATTGTGCCAGCCCATTGTTTGGTGAACTAGAACATATTGCTGAATGTTTGAAATAGCTCTGGGAGGGGTCGTGAGAGAAAAATTATGGATACATCATCTGTAATAGAAACAGGGACTGGGATGTTAGTGGGAATACGCATGACAACAGTAGAGCGAAAGTTGGTACCGTTCCAGCATTGGGATAAGGAGCAATTGTCATTTGAGCAATTGAGACGATCATCATCAAGAGCTGCCATTAAAGAGGAGGAAAAGAAAAGGAGGGGCTATGCAAACAGGCGCTGGGGGGAAGGTCATATTTTGATTGCAACTGTTCATTTGCACCGTCGTTTCGAATCGTACTGTTATATTTTGTTTATAGGAACAGTTAAAGAGAACCCCACCTTTAAGCATAGACATGGGTGAGATATCAGAGCATGCTCCTAAGGTATTGCAAAGCAACCAAGCCTCAAAAGGTGAAGAGGGGTTGCTGTGGGCAAAGACTGTAAGGGCTCAGGTTTCTGCCCCACCTTTCGCTCTAACTCCTGTGCACTGTTGGCTTTGAGAAGGTCCTTTAAAGAACCCTCCAATCTAGATTTTGATAATTCAGAACCCATCTGGCCGCTTAGGTTAATTTCACAAGCGATAAGAAAATCCTGGCTCTATGGCCGCACCGCTTCTTGTTGCAGTCTTGTAAAATCCCGGCTCTATGGCCGCACCGCTTCTTGTTGCAGTCTTGTAAAATCCCGGCTCTATGGCCGCACCGCTTCTTGTTGCAGTCTTGTAAAATCCCGGCTCTATGGCCGCACCGCTTCTTGTTGCGGACTTGTACAAGTTTCCCACCACCTTTGTCGTGGTTTTACCCCGCTTACCTGCGGACTTCTCCCTTGCAAGGTTTTTCTATTTTTCTTAATATTTCCCGGGTCTCAGCACCATTTACTGCCCTCGGCCTGCAAGAACGACCATCAGCCTGGTATGGTGTTCAGGGTGACCAATAAGGGGCCAAGCAATGGGGAGAGCCAATGAGAGTCCTGTTACTATGCTGATTAAATTTGAAACAGCCAATGCCTATGTCCTCCTTTAGGCGGGCTTCACCAGAAAGTTCGTTGTTTACTTGCAGCGTATTTTGCTGGCAGTGAGCCAAGCACCATCTTGTAATGGCGGAGACTTTCCCAGCTGGAGGCGGTCCCCGACATCTGGTTATTGTGAATAATGCTGCCATGAACATGGGAGTGCATCTCTCTTTTTGAGGGAGTGTTTTGTGTTTTCAAAGAAATACTCAGTAGAGCAATTACTGGGTCATGTGGTAGTTGTATTAATTTTTTTCCCCAGAACCTCCATAGCATTTGTCACAGTGGCTGCACCAATTTCCATTCCCACCAACAGCACACAAGGTCCCCTTGTGTTCACAACCTTGACCATACCTGGTGTCCATCTCTGGACACTGTCTCTGGATTGCCGTTCCCATGGTTGTGAGGTGATAGCTGATTGCAGTTTTGATGTATGTTTCCCTGACGACAATTAGTGGTGTTTAACAACTTTTTCAGTGTCTGTTGGCCACCTGTATGCCATCTTTGGAAATTATCTATTTACATATTCTCCCCAGTTTTTATTCGGTTTTTGTTTGGATTTGAAGGAGTGTTTTGTGTATTTTGGATATTAACCTCTTCTCACACATACGATGAGCAGATATATTTTCTCATTGGGTAGGTTGGCTTTTAAGGGTTTGATGGGTTCTTTGGCCATGCAGAAACTTCAGTTTGGTGTCATTCCCTTTGTTTATTTTTGCTTTTGTTGCCTTTGCTTTTGATGTGTGATGTAAAAGACTCTTCACCAAAATAAATATCGAGAAACTTACTACCCGTGTTTTCTTCTTGGAGGTTTACGGATTCAGTTCTTATGTTCAAGTCATTCATCCATTCATAATCTTTATGTGTGATATAAGAAAGTAATCCAGTCACATTCTTCCACATTTAGTGTCCAGATTTCCCAGTACCATTCACTTAAGAGACAGTCCTTTCCCCATTGTATATTTTCTGCTGTGTCATAAGTTAAGACCACACATGTGTGGGTTAGTTTCTGAGATTTCTTTCTTTTCTTTTTTCTTTACTTTTTTCTTTTCCTTCCCTTCTCTTTCCCTCCCTCCCTACCTCTCTTTTTTTTCTTTCTTTCTTTTGCCTTTCTTTCTTTCTTTCTTTCCTGTTTTACAGTTTATTTGTTGGGAAAATATTTTTCCTGTCGGAATATATGCACTGTGGACTTCATTGATGATGTCTTCCTACTCTTTGGTTGGACTTTTCTCTGACATCTGTGTTTTTGTAAATGAGTAGCTGGATCTATAGCTTTCACCAGGTTGAACATTTGGGCAGAACTACTTAAATAGTGTTCTGTTCTTCCACCAGCCACGAGATTATGTCGGATTATCTTCTTTTGTGATGTTTACAGTTGTGATGATGGATATCTATATTTCCTATTCTATGGTAGGTTCATTTAAGATCATTTAATTTCTCTTAAAAATGTGGATTCTAAATCATTCTTATTTTATAATATGTATTTATATAAAACAGCATGTTTAAAGAAATGCATTTATTGGAAGCAACTGTTAGAACAGGACATCAGTATTATTAATTCCCATTCAGAGTTAATAATTCTATCAGAGCTAAGTTTAAATATACCTTTAAAAAATGAATGAATAAATGTGGCCAAAAATACTGTGATTATCCGTTTCTGAGCTTTCTATTGTGTTCCATTGACCTGTGTGTCTGTTTTTACACCAGTTCCATACTGTTTTGATGACAACAGCTTTGTAGTCTAGCTTGAAATCGGAGTGTGGTGACTCCAGGTCGCTTAATTGCTTGTTTGCTTGCTGTGTTTCTTTCTTCCTTTCTTATCAGTGAGATTATTTATTTATTTATTTATTTATACGTAGTTTACATTTATATTCTAAAAGTTTTTATTTCACTTCTTTTTTTATTATGATCATATGTGTTATTTGTTTCAGGGGTACAAGTTTGAGATCCTTCCATTTTACACAGCACACAGTGCTCACCACAGCACATAACCTCCCCATGCCCATCACCCAGCCACCCCAATTCCTTCACCCCCTCCCCTTTAGAAACCCTCAGTTTGTTTCTGAGTTTAAGTGTTTCTTATGCTTTGTCTCCCTCTCTGGTTTCATCTTGCTTCCTTTTTTCCTCTCTTCCCCTATGATCTTCTGTCTTGGTGCTTAAATTCTGCATATCAGTGAGATCATGTGATAATTGTCCTTCTCTGATTGACTTATTTTGCTTAGCATCATACCTTCTAGTTCCATCCATGCCATTCCAAATGGCAATATTTCATTTTTTTAAAGATTTTATTTATTTATTTGACTGAGATCACAGGCAGGCAGAGAGTCAGGCAGAGAGAGAGAGAAGGAAACAGACTCCCCATTGAGCAGAGAGCCTGACCTGAGTCTCGATTCCAGGACCCTAAGATCATGACCTGAGCTGAAGGCAGAGGCTTAAACCATTGAGCCACCCAGGCACCCCATGTTGAGCACTTTTTAATGTGTCTGTTGGCCATTTGGATGTCTTTGGAGAAATGTCTGTTCATGTCTTTGCCTATTTCTTGATTAAATTATTTGTTCTGTGGGTGTTGAGTTTGGTAAGTTCTTTCTAGATTTTGGATACTAGCCCTTTATCTGATATGTCATTTGGAAATATCTTCTCTTGTTCTCTTTGTTGTCTTTAGGTTTTGTTGACTGTTTCCTTTGCTGTGCAAAAGCTTTCTATCTTGATGAAATCCCAGCAGTTCATTTTTGCTTTTGTTTCCTTCACCTTTGGAGATGTGTCTAGCAAGAATTTGCTCTGGCTGAAGTCAAAGAGGTTACTGCCTCTGTTCTCCTCAGAGATTTGGATGAATTCTTGTCTCACATTGAGGTCTTTCACCCATTTGGAGTCTATTTTTTGTGTATGATATAAAGAAATGGTCCCGTTTCATTCTGCATTTGGCTGTCCTGTGTTCCCAGCACCATTTATTAAAGATACTTCTTTTTTCCCATTGGATATTATTTCCTTCCTTGAGAAAGATTGGTTGACCTTAGAATTAAGGGTCCATTTCTGGGCTCTCTATTCTGTTGCATTTATCTGTGTGTCTGTTTTTGTGCCAGTACCATGCTCTCTTGATAATGACAGCTTTGTAATAAAGCTTGAAGTGTGCAATTGGATTGCCACCAGCCTTGGTTTTCTTTTCAACATCCCTTTGGCTATTCAGGGTCTTCTCTGCTTCTATACAAATTTTGGCATTATTTATTCCAGTTCTGTGAAAAATGAGGATGGTATTTTGTTAGGGCTTGCATTGAATCTGTGGATTGGTTTAGAGAGCATAGACATTTTCACAATATTTGTTCTTTCAATCCATGAGCATGAAACATTTTTCCATTTCTTTGTGTCTTCCATATCTTTCATGACTATTCTATAGTTTTCTGAGTACAGATCCTTTGCCTCTTTGGTTAGATGGATTCTAAGTATCTTGTGGTTTTTGGTGTAATTATACATTGGGTGGACTCCTTAATTTCTCTTTCTCCTGTCGCATTGTTGCTGTAGACAAATGCAAGTGATTTCTGTGTATTGGTTTTATATCCTGCCACTTTACAGAATTCCTGGATGAGTTCTAGGAATTTTGGGGTGGAATCTTTTGGGTTTTCCACAGAAAGTATCCTACTGTCTGCAAAGGGTGAGAGTCTGACTTCGTTGCCAATTCAGATGCCTTTTTTTTTTCTTGTTGTCTGATTGCTGAGGCTAGGAATTCTAGTACTATGTTGAACAACAGTGATGAGAATGGGCATCCCTGCTATGTTCCTGACCTGAAGGGTAAAGCTCTCAGTTTTTCCCCATTGGGAATGATGTTGTGGGTTTCCCATAGATGGCCTTTATGATGTGGAAGTATGTACCCTCTATCCCTGCTCAGTGAAGAGTTTTAATCAATAAAGGATGCTGTAATTTGTCAAATGCTTTTTCTGCATCTACTGAGAGGATCCTATGGTTCTTGTTCTTTCTTCTATTAAGGTGGTGTATTCCATTGATTGATTTGCGGTTCTCGAACCACCCTTGCAGTCCAGGAATAAATCTCACTTGGTCGTGGTGAATCATCCTTTTAAAGTACTGTTGGATTCTATTGGTTACTATGTTGGTGATAATTTTTGCATCCGTATTCATCAGGGACAGTGGTCTGTAATTGTGCTTTTGGGTGGGTTTTTTTTCTGGTTTTGGGATCAAGGTAATGCTGGCCTCATTGAAAGGGTTTGGAAGTTTTCCTTCTAGTTCTATTTTTTGAAAAGTTTCAAAAGAATAGGTATTAAATCTTCTTTAAATGTTTGGTAGAATTCCCCTGGGAAGCCATCTAGTGCTGGGCTCTTGTTTCCCGGGGGATTTTTGGTGACTGCTTCAATTTCCTTGCTGATTATGGGGCTTTTCATGTTCCCTTTTCTTCCCGGTTCAGCTTTGGTCATTTCTATTTTCTGGGAATGCGTCCATTTCTTCAAGACTACCTGATTTGTTGACATAGAGTTACCATCATATGTTCTTATAATTGTAGTTCTTTGGTGTTGGGTGTGATCTCTCCTTCTTCATTCATGATTTTATTGATTTGGGTCCTTTTTCTTTTCTTCTGGAGAAGTCTGGCCAGGGATGTATCAATCTTATTAATTCTTTCAAAGAACCAGTTCCTAGTTTCATTGATCTGTTCTACTGTTCTTTTGGTTTCTACTTCATTGATTTCTGCTCTAATATTCATTATTTCTCTTCCCCTTCTGGGTTTAGGCTTTCTATGCTGCTCTTTCTCCAGCTCCTTTAGGTATAGGATTAGGTTGTATTTTTGAGACCTTTCTTGGTTATTGAGAAAACCTTGTAGTGGTATATACTTCCTTCTTAGGACTGGCTTTGCTGCATCCCAAAGATATTGAACAGTTGTGTTTTCATTCTCCTGTGTTTCCATGGATTTTTTAAGTTCATCTTGAATTGATAGTGGTTGACCCTCTAATTCTTTAGTAGGATGCTCTCTAGTCTCCATGTATTTGAGTTCTTTCCATCTTTCCTCTTCTGATTGAGTTTCATTTTCAAAGCATTGTGGTCTGAGAATATGCAGGGAATGACTCCAGTCTTTTGGGATGAGAATGAATATGGTAGCCTCCCAATCTCTGGCCCCAGAGCTGAGAGCTCAGGGCCCCACTCCTCAGTGTACCCTCACAGAAAAGCAGTCAATTATTCATGTTTCCCTGGTCTCTGTTTGCACTCTGTGCTCATCAGACTTGTGACCAAGCATTTCTATCTATGGCTGACCCCGTTTGGAGTCTCCAAACCCAGAAGACTCCTGCAGCATGCTCAGGCACCACTCCTCTTGGTGGAGGAAAGGGACTCTCTCCAGTTGTGCCACTTCTTGGGCCGCTTCTCAAAGAGCAGTGGCCAGACTGTGTTGTGGATCACAGTTTATGCCAACCCCCAGCTTAGAGCCCACTCCTGGGCTCACTCTTTGCAGCCGGCTTCCCTGCTCTGATACCTGGGAGCTCTGCTGCCCTCAAGCAGAGCTTGACGGTCATCCTGGGACCCTGAGGATCCTGACCTCACACTGTCCTTTTAAGGGTTCCACCCCCTGCTTAGCCTCCAGAGCGACATCCCTCACCAGAGCAGACTTCTAAATGTTCCAGTTGTTTTGCTCTTTGCCCTTAGCACTTGGCAGTAGCCGGCTGACGGAGGCTCCCTGCCCCCCATGGTTTATCTTCCTGCCTAACAACTTGAACTCACTTTTCTGTACTTCCTACCTTTCAGAAAGTGGTCACTTTTTTGTTTGTAGAGTTGGAGCTATTCTTTTATTTCTGCTTGAATTTGCAGGTGTTCAGAATGGCTCGGTAGCTATCTAGCTAAATTCCTTTCAGATGAAATGAAGGTCTCCTACTCCTCCACCATCTTGAACTCTCTCTTCTTCTTTCTCCAGATTGCTTTGGGTATTTGGGGTCTTTTCTGATTCCATACAAATTTTAGGACAGTCTTCTATTTCTTTGAATAATGCCGTTGGAATTCAGATAGGGATTTCATCACATCTGTAGATTGCTTTGGGTACAGCGTACATATTAACATTATTAACTCTTCCCATTAATGAGCATGACATATGCTTCCATTTATTTGTGTCATATTCCAAACCTTTGGCCCATATATTCACCTACCAACACATGCATGTTTTTTCTTTTGCCTTTTTCCACCATGTGTTGAGTATACCAGGTCTTTCTCATTCTTGGTTATTTTGATTCCAAGGTTTTTTTTTTTTTCTTAATGTAATTGTCCATGGCATTGCTTTCTTAATTTCTCTTTGTAAAAGTTTTCCATCAGTATATAGAAATACAAGTTGGGGCACTTGGTTGGCTCAGTCAGTTAAATATCTGCCTTCAAGTCAGGTCATAATTCTGGAGTTCTGGGAATGAGCCCAGCATTGGGCTCCCTGCTCAGCAAGGAGTCTAATTTTCCCTGACCCTCTGCTGTGCCCCCTGCTGGTAATCTCTCTCTCTCTCTGTCAAATAAATACATTCTTTTAAAAAAAGAAATGCAACAGGTCTCTGTATGTTGACAGTGTACCCTGCAGCTTTACTGAATTTGTTTATTCTAACAGGTGTGTGTATGTGTGTGTGTATGTGTGTGTGTGTGTGTGTGTGGATTGTTTAGGGATTTCTACATATAGTATCATGTCATTTGCTCAGGCACCATTCCTCTTGGTGGAAGAAAGGGACCTCCATTTCTTGAAATGACCATTTTCTTTTCCTATTTAGATTTCATATCTTTTTTTTTTTTTTTGTCTAAATAGTTTGGTGAGGGCTTTCAATATGATGATGAATGAAAGTGGTAAGAGTGAACATTTTTATCTTTTTCTTGCTGGTAGTGGGAAAGTTTTTAGCATTTCACCCTCCAGTATAACATCAGCTGCAGGCTTTTCATATAGGGTCTTTTTTTGGTTGAGGTATGTTTCCTCAGTACCCAGATGGCTTACAGTGTTTATCATGAATGCATATCGAATCTTGTCAAGTGTTCTTTCTTCATCTATTGTAACAATCCTCGGATTTTTGTCTCTTATTTTGTTAAGGTGGTATATGCTATTGGTGGATGTGCAGATGTGGAATCATCTTGCATCCTTGGAATAAATCCCATGGGATCCTGTTGTGTGATTCTCCTCATGGGTGGTTGAATTGATGTTGCTGATAATTTGTTGAGGATTTTTGCATCTCTGTTCATGAGGGATATTGGCCTTTCCTTTTCTTGCAACGTCTTCATCTTGTTTTGGTAGCAGGGTACTGCTGCCTTCATAAAATGAGTTTGGACATATATCCTTGCTTCCTATCTTTTAAACAATTTGACAACGGCTGGTATTACTACTTCTTCTACTGTCTGGTTGAACTCCTCAGTGAAACTGTCTGGTCTTGGGCATTTGTTTGTTGGGAGGATTTGGTTATTGAATCAATGTTTTTACTAGTGATCAGTTTGTTTAGATGTTTTTTTTTTTTCCTTCACAGTTCAGTTTTCCTAGGTTTTTGTTAGGATCTTACCTATTCCTTCTAGGTTGTCCAAGGTGTTGGCCTCTACTTGCTCCTAGTACTCTCTTAAGATCCTTTGTATTTTTGTGGTATTCATTGTAATAGCTCATGTTTCTTTTCTTTTTTTTTTTAATTTTTTTATTTATTTATCAGAGAGAGAGAGAGGGAGAGAGAGAGCGAGCACAGGCAGACAGAATGGCAGGCAGAGGCAGAGCGAGAAGCAGGCTCCCAGCCCAGCAAGGAGCCCGATGTGGGACTCGATCCTAGGACACCGGGATCATGACCCGAGCTGAAGGCAGCTGCCCAACCAACTGAGCCACCCAGGCATCCCTCTTTTCTTTCTTTTAAGTTTTCACATTTTTAAATATAAATTCCATTAGCCAAAGTATAGTTTTTGATGTAATGGTCAATGATTCATTACTTACATATAACACTCAGGGCTCATCACCACATGTCCCCTCCTTAATACCCATCACCCAGTTTCCCCGCTCCCCAACCTACCTCTCCTCCAGTTTGTTTCCTATGATTAAGAGTCTCTCATGGTTTGTCTCCCTCTCTGATTTCTTCCCATTCAGTTTTCCCTCCCTTCCCCTGTGGTCCTTCACACTATACATCGCGTTCCACAAATGAGTGAAACCATATGATAATTGTTATCTGCTTGACTCATTTCATATAGCATAACCCCCTCCAGTTCCATCCATGCCAATGCAAATGGTAGGTATTCATCCCTTCTAATGGCTGAGTAATATTCTATGGTAGGTATGCACCACATCTTTATCCATTCCTCTGTTGAAGGACATCTCAGCTCCTTCCACAGGTCAGCTCCTGTGGACATTGCTGCTATGAACATTGGGGTGTATGTATCCATTATTTTCACTGCATATGTATCTTTGGGGTAAATACTCAGGAGTGCAATTGCTGGGTCATAGGCTAGCTCTTTTTTTTAACTCTTTGAGGAACCTCCATGCTCTTTTCCAGAGTGACTGCACTAGCCTGCATTCCCACCAACAGTGTAAGAGGGCTCCCTTTTCTCCATATCCTCTCCCACACTTGTTTCATGTCTTGTTAATTTTAGCCATTGTACAAGTCGTAAGGTGGTGCTCCATTGTGGTTTTGAATTTCCTGGCAAATGATATGGAGCATTTTTTCATAGTCTGTTGGACATTCAGATGTCTTCTTTGGAGAAGTGTCTCTTCCTGTCTTCTGCCCATTTCTTGAGTAGATTCTTTGGTTTTGGGGTGTTGAGTTTAAGAAGTTCTTTGTATATCTTGGATACCAGACTTTTATCTGTAATGCCATTTGCCATTATCTTCTCCCATTCTGTAGGCTGCCTTTTAGTTTTGTTCATTGTTTTCCTTTGCTGTGCAGAAGCTTTTTATCTTGATGAAGTCCCAGTAGTTCATTTTTGCTTTAGTTTCCCTGGCCTTTAGAGACATGTCTTGCAAGAAGTTGCAGTGTCCAAGGTTGAAGAGGTTGCTGCTTGTGTTCTCCTCTAGGATCTTGATGTGAGACAGGAATTGATTATCTTTCTTTCCTGATATATTTGAGTCTTCTCTCTTTCTTGGTGAGTCTATCTAAAAGTTCATCAGTTTTGTTTATCTTTCCAAAAAAGGCAGCTCTTATTTTCACTGACCTTTTGTCTTTTTTGTCTCCATTGGATTTATTTCCACATTCCTTTTTATTATTTCCTTATTTCCACTGCTATGGAGCTTTGCTCTTCTTTTCTTTTCTTCCCACTTCTTTCCCACGTAAAATTATGTTGATTATTAGAGAACCTATGTATGGTATATAAGTATGATACCTCAGGATATTTGGAATGAGTTCTCAGGAGATTTGTTTAGTAACCTAATGGAAAGTGCCTGAGTTCTCCCAAGACTTGGATTCATGTCTCAGGAGATTTTGACTGAGATCTCATGAGATTTGGAGTAAGATCTCAAGAGTTTTGGATAGAGATCTCTCGAGATTTGTACTGAGGTCTCATGAGATTGTGAATAAGTTCTCACAAGATTTGGGTAGTAATCTTGTGAGAAGTGCCTGAGTTCTCACATGATTTGGACTGAGATTTCAGGAGATTTGGACTGACCGCTCCCGCCATTTGGGGAGAAATCCCATTAGATGTGCCTGACATCTCAGGAGTTTTGGGACTGAGGTATCATGAGACTTAGAGATCTTATGTGATTTGACTTAGATCTCATGATACTTGGAATGATTTCTCATGAGATTTGTGTAGAAATCTCATGGGAAGTGCTCAAGTTCTCACGAGATTTGGTCTGAGATCTCACGAGATTTGCATCAAGATTTCTTGATATCTGGACTGAGATATCATGGGACTTGACTGAAATCTCACGAGATTTGGGCCAAGATCTCATGAGATTTGGACATAGATCATGAGTTTCCCCGAGAGGTCATGATATTTGAAATGAGTTCTCACCAGATTTCTACCCAAGTTAACAGTATTTCCTATCATCTCCTGAAGAAATGTCCCTGTTTGTCAGATCAAGTGGTGAAAGTTAGTATGTAGCTGCAACTTTGTAATCTAAGTATAAAAATGTGGAAAACAGTGACCTCTAATATTTGGCAAGTATGTTGTCTCTTATTTAGGAGTTTCTCTTTCCTTGTGCACACACACACACACACACACACACAACCTTAATGGAAAATTTTCACATAAAAGTTTATCAGTATTCCAGAAAATTCTACAACTAAGCAAGTCAGTTTTAAAATATTCTTAAGTCTTTAAAATAACCAAAGAGCAATTAAAGAGGCTTCAAATTCTATCTTTAAAAGGGAATTCTTTTCTTAAAAGATTTTATTTATTTATTTGACAGAGAGATACACAGTAAGAGAGAAAATATAAGCAGGGGAAGTGGGAGTGGGAGAATCAGGCTTCCTGCGAGCAGGGAGCCTGATGGGGGCTGGATCTCAGGACCCTGGGATCATTACCAGAGCCAAAGGCAGGTGTTTAATGACTGAGCTACACAGGCACAGCCAAAGAGAATTCTTAACATTAAAAAATTATTGATCTGATGAGGGCATGTTTCATTTATATGTCTTGGAGCTCTAGTTACATGGTGTTTCTGCTTCAAAACCTTCCATTCTGACAAATATCAGTTTGTTTTTTTAAAAAGACACCAGCGAGTCATAAAAAAGAACACTATAGATCAAAATCCCAAGGTATACATACTCTTATTTTCCACTGGTTTTCTCTATGTTTATTTTTCTCTTGTTCTTATTTGAATAAATGGTTCTCACAAAGTAGATGCTTGTATACTTGATAGGACTACTATAGTACTGTAGTCTTTTCAGAATTTATGGGAAGAAGCAGGACTAAGTGATAATTAATTTTGTTGTTTTAATACACCTTGTAAAAGATAATGCTTGGGGTGCCTGGCTGGCTCAATCAAAAGAGCATGTGACTCTTGATCTCAGAGTCATAAGTTTGAGCCCCATGTTGGGTGTAGAGATTATGTAAAATAAACAAACTTTTAAAAAATCATGCCCTATAAAACAGAGTAATAACTATCTTAGTGTTTTGTGTTTAAAACCATTATCTTTCTCTAAACATATGCCTATGTATTAACAAGGTTATGATGGAATAGAGTGAAAGGGAAATGGAGATATCTAGGTACGATGAATACCAGTCCCCTGCTACTTTTACTGCTCTTTCTCCCTACTCCATTCACTGCCTTTCTAAAGATGCATTAAGCAACAATAAAAATTGCTTTCATGTTTTTGTTGTCCACCTACAAACATAATTTCTGTAACTGCCATAAACTTCTTTTTAAAAAGAAGCTGAAAAACCCAATGGTCAACGTCTGGGGGCCAGATCTATCTGAGTTGGAATTGAGCTCAGCTATTTTCCAGTTGTATAGCTTTGACACATCCCTTACTCTCTTTAAACTTTGGTTTCTTTCTGGCATTAAATAGGGATGCCTACTGTGATGGTTAATTTTATGTGTTGAACTTGACTGGGATACCGAGACATTGACCAAACATTTTGGATGTGTCTATAAGGCTGTTTATGGATGAGATTAACATTTGAATCCATAAACTAAGGAAAGTAGGTTGCCCTCTCCAGTGTGGGTGGCAACCCATCTACTGAAGGCCTGACTAGAATAAAAAGGCAATCCCCATTTCTTTCTTGCAACATGGTATTATACATATTTCTTCATATCATGAACCACCTTTCTACTTTTAGTTTTTATGATTTTGACTACTTTAGCAATTTCATATGAGTAGAATATACAGTATTGACTGTTCTTTTGTGACTGTTTTATTTCACATAGCACAATGTTCTCGAGTTTTATCTATGTTGTATTATGTTACAGAATTTCCCTTTTTAAAGGTGGTATAATATTCCATTGTATGTATATACTACATTTCCTTTATCCATTCATTTGTCAGTTTTGGTTGCTTCTATCTCTTGACTATTGTAAATAATGAAGCAATGAATGTGGGTGTGCAAATACCTCTTTGAAAACCTGCTTTGAGTTCTTTCGAATGACATTGTATTTGTAGTATGCTAGTATACCCCCTCTTACCTGGCCATCCCACTTGGTTTTCTCCTAGATTTGTTTGCTTTTTCTAAACACAAACATTGCAGTTGGACTTGGGGCCATGGATCCTGATGAACTACATCCCTGTGGGATCTCAGAACGCACACCTGGGCACCAAGCACCTGGTAAACACACAATGATAGAAGCAAAAGAGAAACCAATTTGTGTAATGTTAACCTAACTTTGTGTGAAGAATGAAGCCACTTATTTACCTTACCTTCACTGTAAAATTTCCTTCTCCTTGATTTGTCTTTTTTTCAGAAGAAAGCCCTTTCAGAGTTAGCTAACCTTTCCCTATGATCGTATGGCAATCATTTCCATTCCTATCTTCTCCTTTTTTGGCTTTACTGTTGAAGGGTAGTAATAAGAACTAACCTTTTTTGAATACTTCTATCAGACACTGATATATATATATATATATATATGTATATATATATATACACACACACATATATGTATATATATATTTCCTTATTTCATATATATATGAATGTATATATGTATGTATACATACATATATATGTATATATATATATTTTGTATGTTAACTATTTTGTATGATAACTCATTTAATCCTCACAAAAGCCCATGAAGAGATCCTATTTTTAGCTACATTTTACCAATAAGAAACTGATGTACTAAGAGATTGAGTTTTTCAAGGATATTCAGGTGTGTAAAGATATAGGCTAGGGCTTATGGCAGACAGGATGGAGATGACTTTAGAGCAGCACTTGGAAGACACAAGTCTTGGAAGACAACCCCATTGTTGGGGTTCTGTGCACAGATTCACAAAGACTTGATTTGGGCTGCCATGGGGCCCTGTCAGATGAGCATGCTGGGGTGATCTCTCTTCTAGCCCAGCAAGCAGCTAAGCTAACCTCACACCCCACTGACATTCCTGTGGTTGTCAAGAATCAGATAATGGGAACATTATGATCTGGAAACATGATGGCATCACAGTGGCAGTGCACAAAATGGCTCTTGATGTCTCACAGCAGTTCTCCAGCAGCCTGTCATAGAAGTTCAATCCTGCCTATGTTAATTATCTTACAAAAGTATGAAAGTTCCAGCAGTTAGTCCATTTGTTTAGGTGCATTGGGAAATTTTCTATTAATTTTAGAGTGTTTTGGGACACTCACTGGACTGACCTACCAAAATATTAGTAAGAGAAGACCATGTTTTGGGGCACCTGGGTGGCTCAGGGGGTTGGGCATCTGCCTTTGGCTCAGGTCATGATCTTGGGGTCCTGGGATCGAGCCCCGAATTGGGCTCTCTGCTCAGTGGGGAACCTACTTCTTCCTCTCTCTCTGCCTGCCTCTGTCTACTTGTGATCTCTCTCTCTGTCAAATAAATAAATAAAATCTTAAAAGAAAAAAAAAAAAAAAGATTAGCACCTGGGTGGCTCAGTGGTTTAAAGCCTCTGCCTTTGGCTTTGGTCATGATCCCGGGGTCCTGGGATCAAGCCCCACATCGGGCTCTCTGCTCCATGGGGAGCCAGCTTCCTCCTCTCTCTCTGCCTGCCTCTCTGCCTACTTGTAATCTCTGTCTGTCAAATAAATGAATAAAATCTTTAAAAAAAGAAACAAGAAAAGACCATGTTCTGAAACATGGTTCAGGTCACTTTGTATATAGAATTTTGTGATGTTCAATAAATCAGTTGGAGGAAGAGACAAGTATATAAAAATAAAGTGATAGGTACACAGAAAATTGAGCAAATAAAAAAGTACACTTAACTCCAGGGAAAAAAAAACCAAAAAAGTACAAAAAGAAAGGAATGTAATTATTTCTATTATTTGGTTCAGCTATGAATAATATTTGCGTAATAAACACTAATGATTTAAGAAAAATTATGACATAACTATATTGTGAGGACAAGGGGAGCGGAGGTATATGGTCATGAGTAGGTGTTTTTAGACCACAGAACTTTCACCATCCGTGTATGAAATCAATAGATTGTTCTGAAATTGGTGTATGAAGAAAAAGCAATATAAGCATATTTTTGGAAATATAACAAGAAAGAGTTAAAATAGTCATGTCAGTTTCTTAGAGCCATTTGACAGTATTTCTGCCAGACATGTTTAAGTAAGAAGGGGTATTAGTTCATAGAACAAGTCCTAGAACTATACCACAGAACCGGCCTAGTTAGGGGGCTGCTGCAGCTGCCCCCAGAACCCTTGCTTCCACTGTGGCCAGGAAACTCAATCTGCTAAAACTAACCCCAGAATGTATTGCCTCTGCTGTATTTACACCAGCAAAAATGGACTCTAGCCACTCAGCTGATTTCCTCACATTCTTTTCTTCTAAATCAAAGTACATGAACCTTACTCACATTCCCCATTTCTGTAGCAAGGGTGGCTGGGATTTTTGTCCTAATTCCACTTCGGTAAAGTGGGGTTCACTAATGGGGGGTTGTCAAACTATGAAGAATGCTTTTCATGAATATAGGCATATCTATGTTTGTAAATTCACAGACCATCTTCGGAAGGGCATGTGTAGAAGTGGCACTAGTTACTGACTTCTGACAGGAGAACAAAATGGCTGGAGGCAAGGTTAAGTGGGATTCATTATCTTTTATTTTTTTAGGTTTTTTTTTTTAATTTTTTATTTTTTATAAACATATATTTTTATACCCAGGGGTACAGGTCTGTGAATCACCAGGTTTACACACTTCACAGCACTCACCAAAGCACGTACCCTCCCCAATGTCCATAATCCCACCCCCTTCTCCCAAACCCCCTCCCCCCAGCAACCCTCAGTTTGTTTTGTGAGATTAAGAGTCACTTATGGTTTGTCTCCCTCCCAATCCCATCTTGTTTCATTGATTCTTCTCCTACCCACTTAAGCCCCCATGTTGCATCACCACTTCCTCATATCAGGGAGATCATATGATAGTTGTCTTTCTCTGCACATTGAGGTCCTTCATCCATTTTGAGTCTATTTTTGTGTGTGGTGTAAGGAAATGGTCCAATTTCATTTTTCTGCATGTGGCTGTCCAATTTTCCCAGCACCATTTATTGAAGAGGCTATCTTTTTTCCATTGGACATTCTTTCCTGCTTTGTCGAAGATTAGTTGACTGTAGAGTTGAGGGTCTATTTCTGGGCTCTCTATTCTGTTCCATTGATCTATGTGTCTGTTTTTGTGCCAGTACCATGCTGTCTTGATGATGACAGCTTTGTAATAGAGCTTGAAGTCCGGAATTGTGATGCCACCAACGTTGGCTTTCTTTTTCAATATCCCTTTGGCTATTCGAGGTCTTTTCTGGTTCCATATAAATTTTAGAATTATTTGTTCCATTTCTTTGAAAAAGATGGATGGTACTTTGATAGGAATTGCATTAAATGTGTAGATTGCTTTAGGTATCATAGATATTTTCACAATATTTGTTCTTCCAATCCAGGAGCATGGAACATTTTTCCATTTCTTTGTGTCTTCCTCAATTTCTTTCATGAGTACTTTATAGTTTTCTGAGTATAGATTCTGTGCCTCTTTGGTTAGGTTTATTCCTAGGTATCTTATGGTTTTGGGTGCAATTGTAAGTGCGAAAGGAATCCATCAAAATCCTTGAGGAGAACATAGGCAGCAACCTCTTCGACCTCAGCCGCAGCAACATCTTCCTAGGAACAACGCCAAAGGCAAGGGAAGCAAGGGCAAAAATGAACTATTGGGATTTCATCAAGATCAAAAGCTTTTGCACAGCAAAGGAAACAGTTAACAAAATCAAAAGACAACTGACAGAATGGGATTCATTATCTTTTGAATTTTGTTCTATGTGCTTCTAGTACCAATTCAAAGACCAAATACAGGGGCACTTAGGTGGCTCAGTTGTTTGAGCATCTGACTCTTGATCTCAGCTCAGGTCTTGATCTAAAGATCATGAGTTTAAAACCCAAGTTGGGCTCCACGCTGGGCATGAAGCCTACCTAAAATAAATAAATAAAAGTGTATAGCATCAAAAACAAAAGACAAAAAAAAATTTTTTTTAACACCTGGAATTAACACCTATCTATGAAGGCTGAAGAGATAAAGAATGAGAGAGAATTAAATTTGAAGCCTGAGTGCAGCAGGTGCTTGGAGCTCCTCTGTTACCCATACTTGTCTACATCTTCACTTTCCTTGTTTTGTGAAGGATATTACCTTTAGTTTCATATTTACAGATCTGTGGTTTACCAAGTAGGTTTTTTGTTATGCCAAACGTTCTCATATTTTCAAGGTTCTTTGCTTGGAATAGATACATTATATTCTATTAAATATTCAAAATGTGTAAGTTATGAAAAGTGGAAGGACTTTCAATAAGAGCTATTTTTTCCAGGAGTCTAGAACTAGTTATGCCTGAGAGTTTTATAATGGCTGTATGTAGTCTTGGCCGTGTGCAGAACGCATGCACATATATTATCTATTACTTGATCCTTTGCACAAGAGCTCCATGTGATCCTTGCTATTCTTAGCTTTGTCCAAGATCTAAAATTAGAACCAGGCTAATATTACATTTCACTTGATTGCCAGTCTGACCAAGGATTTTAATCATCCTGGAGCCACGCTGAAAACACTTCTCCCTGAAATCCTCTCTTTAGCTGGTCATCGCTAACTTGGACCATGTCAGCTTCTGCATCCACTGACAATGGTAAGTATTTTTCAAAAACATTTCTTCCCCACTCTTCACATGGAAAGAGATGGCTGATGATGGCTTTACTGTGTCTGAATTTACTAGAATGTACAAATGAATTTGGAATTGAACTTAAAAGTCTCTTGTGGGGTTTTATAGTCATGCGTGTAACTGTTTTCCTCTGGAATATTGATTTCCCTCAAAGTTAGAAACATTTGTTTGTTTGTGGTATTTTCCTTTCTTTCTTTCTTTTGCCTTCAGAAAGTGGACTCTCCCAGGTATGTCCTTGCCAAACAGTGTGCTTTTCTGTTATGGTAATAATCAAGGTAGAGAACACAATTCTATGCTGGGAGGAGAAATACATATATCATTACTGACTTTTTTTCCTCAAAGGGAAATTTGTCGTCGTTGTAGGAAAGCTGATGGCTGAATGGAGTTCAGTGGCAAACTGAAATGTGAGCATATGAATGGTTATATATGTTTAAGAATGTATCTCCCTGATATGAGGAAGTGGAGATGCAACATGGGGGGCTTGGGGGTAGGAAAAGAATAAATGAAACAAAATGGGATCTGGAGGGAGACAAACCATAAGAGACTCTTAATCTCACAAAACAAACTGAGGGTCGCTGGGGGAGGGGGTTCGGGAGAGAGGGGTGGAATTATGGACATTGGGGAGGGTATGTGCTATGGTGAGTGCTGTGAAGTGTGTAAGCCTGACGATTCACAGACCTGTACCCCTGGGGCTAAAAATACATTATATGTTCATAAAAAAATTTTAAAAATTAAAAAAAAGAAATACACATTTACATGCAGATACTTGGGATATTTAAAAATGTTTTATTATGTGATAAACGCTTCAAACTTGCTAAAATCTGAAACAATAAATTGTAGGTTGACTGTGATGTCCCCAGGGACTTGGATTATCAGCATGTATATCCCAAGGTTTCTCGATGGTAAAAAGATTTTGCAGGCTGTTTCTGTGGAAACAGCGCATGCTTTGCTTAAAAATAGAGATATTTTCCTACTAATATTCTGCAAATTGGCAATTATATATCTATCCTCATGTTTTAAACATTTTTGTCCTCTGTAATAGAGTTATTTTGCCACTCCTCTCTGTCTTGGTCTGTCTCACACTGCATACTTTTAAGGAAATCAGCAATTTAGAGAAGATTAATAATGAAAAGCAATAATCTCTACCTCATTCTATCACTCTAGAAGTAAGCATTTTAACCATTTCAGGATTCAGTCTTCATTGTTTATCTCCATAGGTCCTGTTTTTTGTTTTGTTTTGTTTCAATGGTGGTTATTATTTCTTACCAACTTTAGGCATTATCTATGGAACTGCATTGTGAAAGATGATGCTTAAGTTCACTTACACCTCCATCGGGTTACATTTTATTTTAAGTTTCTCCCTTGATTACCTTTATAACTTGAAACAAATGCTTCAATCTCTAATTCTTATTCTGTAAAATACAGTGTCTATGACTCCCCACTTTGAATATATGGCTGTTAGTGTTCTTTCCTTCTACTTCTCTATTTCCTTCTTCCACATTCTGTTTAAGTATGTATTTTATATTTTCTTTCTTTTTTTTAAACATATGGGTTTTTTTTTTTTAAAGATTTTAGTTATTTATTTGACAGAGATCACAAGTAGCCAGAGAGGAAGGCAGAGAGAGAGAAAGGGAAGCAGGCCCCCTGCCGAGCAGAGAGTCTGAAGCAGGGCTCGATCCCAGGACCCTGAAATCATGACGGGAGCTGAAGGCAGAGGCTTAACCCACTGAGCCACCCAGGCACGCCTTATTTTATATTTTCAAGTTGTTATACTTAATACATTCTGTTCTTTAGCCATAAATAAATCATCCTTGCTTTTTGATAGGTTGATTTATTTAAAATTTGATTTCCATCACTCAAAATGAAACTCTGTAGTCATTCATTTGGAAAGCCCCTGGATAACACTAACCTACTGTTTTATTTTTTTCTATGGATCTACATGTTCTGAACTTTTCATATAAATGGGATCATACGTGGTCTTTTGTGTCTAGCCTCTTTCACTGAACACACTTTCATTCAAAGTTTATCCATGATGTAGTATGTATTGGTACTTACTCTTTTTTATGGCCAAATAATATTCCATTGTATGGATATATCCCATTTTGTTTATCCATTTATCCATTGACAGCCAGTTGTTTCCATTTTTTTGGCTGTTCTGAATAAAGCTACTTCAAATTTCAGGTAGAAGTTTTTTGTTTTCTTTTGTTTTTACTTTTTTTTTTTTTTAGTAATCTCATTGTATATATTTATTGATATAATCTAAAAACTGTCTCCAGCTTTACTGAGGTACAAGTGTAAGGTGTACAGTGTGCTGATTTGATACATTTATATATTGCAAAATGATTACCGTCATGGCATTGGCTCACACCTTCATCCTGTCACATGACTGCTTTTTGTTGTGTATGTAATAGAGGATTACAGTTCTGTGTCTTTGGATGAGTTTATACCTGCAGGTTCCTGACATCCTAATTACAACATGAAATGCCCCCATCGCTTTGAGCTTGTTGAGTGCCTCTTTCTGCTGATTTCCACCACACGGGTGCTTGTGTGTCTTTTATTTTTCTTTCACGGAGCATGTTTCTGAAGTGCATCCGTGTTGTGTAGATCTCAAATCCCTCGTGTGGAAATCATTGTGAATTATTATAGTATGTGACCTTTTGTATCTGGCTTCACTCATTAGGTTCTTTGTGGAGATGAAGAACTAAAAGAATTAGCAGTGAAGCTTGTGGAAAGAATTTGAGATTCCATAATGGGACAAAGGGAGTAGATGTTAAGATCTTGGCAGCAGACAAAATGGACTGTGTTGTGACCAACAGAATGGTCTGGGAGAGCCTTCCAATCAGAGCATACCCTGAGTTAGAAGGAAGGTAGGGGGTGATCTGTGTACATCAGGGAAGCAGGATAGGCACCATCCTGGGATCCTGGAGCCGCAGCCATGTGTCTCTTGGAAGAGCTGGTCTTGACTTCCACCCCAGCTAATTGCTGTTGTTTGGCTTTCTTGAGTTTTGTTCTGTGGTTCTTGAACCAAACCTGCAGTACAGTGGGATGGAGGCCATTTCTTTCTGAAGAATTTCTTTTTTGTTCTTGCTGAACAAGAATTCCAAATTGGCTAGTTGTTTCTCAGTGAACATGGTTTGTTTCTTTTGTGAATGCCTCTGGTGCTTTCCCTTAGGAAGGTGTCCTGTGCCTGACATCCCGAGATCTAGCTGTGCCCCCATGCTCTGGTTCTGTGTCAAGCCAGATAGAAGTTTTTGTGTGAACATATGTTTTTAGTTCTCTTGTGTATAAATCTAGGCATGGATCTTTTTCTATTTTATACTTTCTTATTTTTTTCTCATTTTTATACTAGACATGCCTCATAAACAATAGACAGAATTTTGTCTTTTATTTAATTGGACAGTCTTTGTGTATTAACTTGCAACACTTAGTAATCAGGAAAATATAAATTTGCGACCATAATGAGATTTTATGCAGTAGTTTGTTAGTAAGGATGTGCATCAACAGGGACCCTTATACAGTTGTAGTAAGAGTATAAATGGGCACAATCACTTTGGAAAACAATTTGGCTCTATCTTATAAATGTGAACATTCACATATAGTATGATCCAACAGTTCTTTCTAGGTATAGACCCAATAGAAACAATACCACTTGAGCACCATAAAGATAAGGACAAGAATTTTGGAAACAATATTGCTCATAATAGCAAAACCCTGGTACCCAAATACCCACATTCATTGGGACAGAAAAATTAAATTATGGCATAGTCATACATTTTGGAGATCATGGCATATCATTATTGAAATGTTTTACTTTATGGAGCTATATAATTTCCCATGATATGGATGTGCTATAATTTACTGATCGAAATTTATATTGTGGTGTACCTGGGTGGCTCAGTAGGTTAAGCGTCTGCCTTCGGCTCAGGTCATGATCCCAGGGTCCTGGGATGGAGCCCTGCATCAGGCTCCCTGCTCAGTGGGGAGCCTGCTTCTCCCTCTCCCTCCACCCACCCCCGTGTCCTCCCCCACTCATGTTCTCTCTCTCACTCTACTCTCTTTCCCTCAAATAAATAAATAAAATCTTGAAAGAGAGGGGCACCTGGGTGGCTCAGTGGGTTAAGGCCTCTGCCTTCAGCTCGGGTCATGATCTCAGGGTCCTGGGATCGAGTCCCGCATCGGGCTCTCTGCTCAGCGGGGAGTCTGCCTCCCCTTCTCTCTCTGCCTGCCTCTCTGCCTACTTGTGATTTCTGTCTGTCAAATAAATAAATTAAAAAAAAACCTTAAAAAAAAATCTTGAAAGAGAAAAAGTGTCCATGGCATAGTATTTTTATGAGGATTATTAAGTGAGAGATGATATGTAAGTGTACAAAATAGTCTGGGAACATGGAAAGGGTACAGTAAACATAAGTTATTATGATCATTTCTGAACCTAGTGAACATTCTGAAACACGTTTTTTCCTCCACTACAATTAGGTCCTTTTTGAGATGGCATCTGTGACTCAGCTATTCAGAACCTAATGAAGTTGGTGACTCTGTGACAATGTGGAGAAATCATGTCAGAAAATGCAGTTTGTACTGGGGCTGTCAATGCTGTGAAGGAAGTTTGGGAAGAAAGAATAAAGAAACACAATGAAGACCTGAAGCGAGAGAAGGAATTTCAACAGAAGTATGCTTTAATGTGTTTGTTATTTATATTTGGTGAAAATTCAGAACATCATCATTATAGAAAAGAGTGCTTATTAAATGCCTTAATTGTTGAATTTGGTATTTCTATTTACTGAAAACTCAAAATATAACTAAAGGGTACACCTGATTCAATTAAGTGTGGCTACGCAATGGTGTCCACAAAAAGGACAAGTGCCCATATGTGAAAATAGTAGTTATTTTTAGGCCCTCAGAAGAGTCTGTTCCATGTTCCTCAAAGTTTCATTAGTATCATTGAGTCCAGTTTTCAGTGATTGCTTGTTCAATACTATATCCCCTAGGCAACATCTGACAAGAGAAGGTACAAGAGATTCTCACCTATTTGAATAGCCATGAATTTCAGCCAGGGTCCCTGTGGATCACCCGATTCCTTGATTTGGGCTGTACTCAAATAGTTTGGCTCTTATTTCCTCTGCGTTCTTGATATCTACCTATTTTCCTGATTGGATGTCTCCAAAATACTCTATTAATTTTGCAAGAAGAGGCACTTTCCTCATGGATCCCTATGATTCTCACCCACCAGATCTCTTTCTAAGAATCTAATCTTTTTTTGTCCTTCAACATATATGAATATTGGCCCATTAATAATGTTATATGTCAATTATATCTCAGTGGAAAAAAATGCTCCTACATCAGTTATAAAGTACCATAAAATTCAACTAGAAATGGCTTAAGGAATAGAGAAGTCCTGAGGTAAGGCAATCCCAAAGTCTGAACAGCTTTAAAGACTGGGTTTATTTTTATTACCTTCTACCGCTAATCTCAGTGTGTCAGTTTGGGCCTCAGGTTCTCCTCTGTCTGTGTCACAGGACGACTGGTCCACTTCCAGGCATCACAGCCAGGCATCATTATGTTATCAGAAGAGTGGAAACTATTTCTGTTCTTTCAAGAATGAGGAAGCCTTTCTGAGGCTCTTTATCAAGGCTCTTCTTTACCTCTCATTGACCAGAACTGGATCATTTGTACTCTCATAATCCAGTCCCCTTCTAGGGGAATGAGCCTGTATGACTGGTTTAAACAAAATAAGATTTATAGCTGGTTACTGGGGTAGGGGGAGGGAGTATAATACTTGGAAACAACAGCTATTCCCCCAGTAAAGAAGAGGGGGAAAGGTTCTTGCTCAGCAATTATTTTGTGTCTATTCTCTGTACAAGCAAAAATCTGGGTGGGGAGAATCCATTTTTTTCAACAAAGGCAATAAAAAATATAATGATGCTGACAATGATGAGGGTAGCAGCTTTTTGTTATGCACTTACTGTTTACTAGGCACTCTGCTAAGTGCTTTATTTGTAGCATCTCATTTAATCTTCTGAACACACAGAAACAGAATGTCTTAATGAGGATGGATTGCATTATGAGAGAAGGAAAACCAAAGTAATGTTTTCTTTTTTTAATTTTTAAAAAAGACTTATTTATTTGAGAGAGAGAGTGGGGAGGGGGTTGAGGGACAGAGGAAAATGGAAAAAGAGAACTCCAAGCAAACTCCCCATGAGTGGGGAGCCCACTGAGGGGCTTGATCTCAGGACTGTAAGATCATGACCTGAGCCGCAATTAAGAGTCAGATGTTTTACTGACTGAGCCGTCCCAGTGCCCCCAAAATAATACTTTCTAAACAAGAGATGTTAACTTTTTGGGGGGTATTTGACATGAGGCTGGAGTAGTACTCCACTGAGTCAGATACTCAGACTTTTATCTTGTTGCTTGACTGTGCGTGGCTTCCTTTCCTAAAGTCACTTAATGGCCTCAAATGATACACCAACTGCAGCCACCATATGTGATCCCAGCTTGCAGGAATTTGCACACACTACTGCTTCTGCTAACATCCCATTGATAGGATCCATATCTAACTACAAGGATGGCTAAATGAAGTCTTGTGCCCAGTTAAATGTAGAGACTCAATTCTTTTTTTTTTTTTTTAAATATATATTTTTTTTATTTCCAGCATAACAGTATTCATTATTTTTGCACCACACCCCGTGCTCCATGCAATCCGTGCCCTCTATAATACCCACCACCTGGTACCCCAACCTCCCACCCCCCGTCCCTTCAAAACCCTCAGATTGTTTTTCAGAGTCCATAGTCTCTCATGGTTCACCTCCCCTTCCAATTTCCCCCAACTCCCTTCTCCACTCTAAGTCCCCATGTCCTCCATGCTATTTGTTATGCTCCACAAATAAGTGAAACCATATGATAATTGACTCTCTCTGCTTGACTTATTTCACTCAGCATAATCTCTTCCAGTTCCGTCCATGTTGCTACAAAAGTTGGGTATTCATCCTTTCTGATGGAGGCATAATACTCTATCCCCAGGGGTACAGGTCTGTGAATCACCAGGTTTACACACTTCACAGCACTCACCAAAGCACATACCCTCCCCAATGTCCATAATCCCACCTCCTTCTCCCAAACCCCCTCCCCCCAGCAACCCTCAGTTTGTTTTGTGAGATTAAAAGTCACTTATGGTTTGTCTCCCTCCCAATCCCATCTTGTTTCATTTATTCTTCTCCTACCCACTTAAGCCCCCATGTTGCATCACCACTTCCTCATATCAGGGAGATCATATGATAGTTGTCTTTCTCTGCTTGACTTATTTCGCTAAGCATGATACGCTCTAGTTCCATCCATGTTGTCGCAAATGGCAAGATTTCATTTCTTTTGATGGCTGCATAGTATTCCATTGTGTATATATACCACATCTTCTTGATCCATTCATCTGTTGATGGACATCTAGGTTCTTTCCATAGTTTGGCTATTGTGGACATTGCTGCTATAAACATTCGGGTGCATGTGCCCCTTTGGATCACTACGTTTGTATCCTTAGGGTAAATACCCAATAGTGCAATTGCTGGGTCATAGGGCAGTTCTATTTTCAACATTTTGAGGAACCTCCATGCTGTTTTCCAGAGTGGCTGCACCAGCTTGCATTCCCACCAACAGTGTAGGAGGGTTACCCTTTCTCCGCATCCTCGCCAGCATCTGTCATTTCCTGACTTGTTGATTTTAGCCATTCTGACTGGTGTGAAGTGATATCTCATTGTGGTTTTGATTTGTATTTCCCTGATGCCGAGTGATATGGAGCACTTTTTCATGTGTCTGTTGGCCATCTGGATGTCTTCTTTGCAGAAATGTCTGTTCATGTCCTCTGCCCATTTCTTGATTGGATTATTTGTTCTTTGGGTGTTGAGTTTGCTAAGTTCTTTATAGATTCTGGACACTAGTCCTTTATCTGATATGTCATTTGCAAATATCTTCTCCCATTCTGTCAGTTGTCTTTTGATTTTGTTAACTGTTTCCTTTGCTGTGCAAAAGCTTTTGATCTTGATGAAATCCCAATAGTTCATTTTTGCCCTTGCTTCCCTTGCCTTTTGCGTTGTTCCTAGGAAGATGTTGCTGCGGTTGAGGTCGAGACTCAATTCTTAAGGAAGAAGAGGAGTAACCATCTCTGCCACACATGAGTGTCATTTTTTCCCTTTTAAAGATGGAAAACCTGAGGGATGGGCCTAAGTAACTTGTCAAAGATCACACTGCTAATAAATGCAGAACTGGTATTCATACCTAACCAGTCTGATTCAGGAGGCAGGATATTTACCTCAGGGCTTTCCCTAGATTAGGCCTTTATATATAAAGCAAACCTTAGGAAACCTATTATGTTTGTATTCTACAGATGTAATAAACTGGACTCTAGACTACTCTTAATAAACCCTAACTCTCTTTAAAACAGTGGGCAGAGCAGGAATCCTGACTTGCTTCTAAACTCCCGAACTTCACCTATTACACCTGTTTAGTTAGGTAAGAACCATTTGACTGGGGCATCTGGGTGGCTCAGTCAGTTGGGCATCCAACTCTTCCTTTTTGGCTCAGGTCATGATCTCAGAGCTAGGGGATCCAGTTCCTCATCAACTCTGCTTGAGATTCTCTCTCTCTTTTTCTCTCTCCCCACCTCTCCCTCTGACCTCCCCTGCCCCTTATGCACACTCTTTCTCAAATAAGTAAATAAATAAATAAGTAAAATCTTTAAAAAGAAAATGATTTCAGCAACTTCAAATTCTCTCTGTACAAAATAGGCAAGGGATAACAAGGTTAAGGACATAAACTAATGTTTCTTCTCTCAGCTAAAAGCAGCTGAAGATTTATTTCAAAAAGGCTATAGTTTAAACAGAAACTGACCTCATGGTCTTTTGATGCCAAGCTGTCCTGAAGAAATTAAGCACTTGGGTTAGAGTTGGTGTGGCAAATCTGAGAAAGCATTTAGACTATAATAAAAAGGGTTCACAGGAGGTAGAAATTTTCTATTTAAAATTGAAAGAATGTCCTGCTTTGACTAAGTAGTGGATAAATTACAGAATACTAAAGGTGGAAGAAATATTAGACATTATTTAATCCAAACCCCATTTTAATCGGGCAAGGCCCACATAGGTGGTAAGAGTTGCCCACAGTCACCAAGTTACGTGATACATTCTAGACTTAGATCATAGAAATTCAGATCCAGAAAGAATTTAGGAATCATTATAGAGATGGAAAGAGACCAGCTGAATAATAGTTAGCCTCACTGTAAACTCATTAAGGACAGAGCTTTTTGCAAGCACAATGTGCAGCATAGTATTTGACATATAATGGCAGCTTGATGAATTCTTTAAGTAAAAGCTTAGGGAATAAGACATCTGATTGCACTTGTGATTAAATCCTGTTCTGAAATACAAAGATCTTTTTGGCAATTGACTATTCAAATTAATTAAGCCTATGTTCTTTGGT
Organism: Mustela erminea; assembly: GCF_009829155.1. Classification (NCBI taxonomy): domain Eukaryota; kingdom Metazoa; phylum Chordata; class Mammalia; order Carnivora; family Mustelidae; genus Mustela; species Mustela erminea. The sequence continues at coordinate 24,608,769 of NC_045623.1, forward strand.
AACTGCTTATATTTCTTTTTTATGTATCATTCTAAGACACCAAAATTACAAAGATTTCAATTCTAAATGTCTTCTTTCTCATTTTTCCTAACTAAAAATTTTCTAGTATAGAAATAAAAATTTTGCAACCTTTTACCAGTTATTTTTATAGCTTGATATTATTCTTATGTATGTTTGCAATGAACCAAAACTCAATAGGAATGTGTTTTTAGAATGACAAAGGTTTTATGCATATTCATATCTGAAAAATGAAATATGAATAAAATTGGAATGTAATTGTATATAACTTAACTCTGAAGTTGAACTGTATTATTTGAAAGTCGTTATAAAGTTATTAACTATCGGGGCGCCTGGGTGGCTCATTGGTTTAAAGCCTCTGCCTTCAGCTCAGGTCATGATCTCAGTCAGGGTCCTGGGTTCGAGCCCCACATCAGCTCTCTGCTCAGCCGGAAGCCTGCTTCCTCCTCTCTCTCTGCCTGCCTCTCTGCCTACTTGTGATCTGTGCCTGTCAAATAAATGAATAAAATCTTTAAAAAAAATAAAGTTATTAACTATCTATGGATTAGGTGTCTAATAAATGCCAGTCAAAGAAGACAAAGAGCTACCTCTAGGTGATGGCTCTAGGATGGCTGTCATCTAAACCATGGACACTAACAGAAGTAGGCAAGGATATGGAGAAATCGGAAGCCTCATGTACTGCTGTAGGGAAGGCAAAATGGTACAAGCAATTTGGACATAATTTAGCAAATCCTAAAAAAATGTTAAAAATAGAATTACAATAGGATGCAGCAATTCTACTCCTAGGACTCTACCCAAGATAAAGGAAAACATATGTCTACATTAAAACTTGTTTACAAATGTTCATAGTGGCATAATTCATAAGAGCCAATAAGTGGAATTAACCCAAATGTCCATTAGCTGATGAACAGATGTGTTCGTCATAATATACACCAACAAATGTGGTATATTCATGCAGTGGAAGATTCTTCTTTTATAAAAAGGACTATAGCACTGAAACGTGTTACAGAATGGGTGAACTCTGAATAAACTTATACTGTGTGGAAAGGCCATTATACTGTATAATTCCATTTGCATGAAATGTCCAGAATAGGCAAATTCATAGAAATAGAAAGTAGATCAGGGGTTGCAAAGGAACTGGGTAAAGGAGGAATGGGTGTGGTTTTTAAAATTTTTTAAAAATGTTTTTATTTTATTCCAGTTAGTTAACATACAGTGTTGTATTGGTTTCCGGTGTACAATATAGTGATACAACAATTCCTACAACACGCAGTGCTCATCACAAGCACACTCCTTAATCCCCATCACCTATTTAACCCATCCCCCACCCACCTCTCCTCTGGTAACCATCTTGTTTGTTCTCTATAGTTAAGAGTCTGTTTCTTGGTTTGTCCCCCCCAGTCTCTCTTTTCTCCCCCCTTTGCATATCTGTTTTGCTTCTTAAATTCCACATATGAGTAAAATCATATGATATTTTTCTTTTTCTGACTGACATTTCACTTAGCATAATATCCACATTGTTGCAAATGGCACGATTTCATTCTTTTTTGTGGCTGAGTAATATCCTATATATATATATATATATATATATATATATGAGTATACACATATCTATGCATCTGTGTGTGTGTGTATATATATATATATATTTGCATACACATATATATACATACACATGTATATATGTATATGTATACACCACATCTTCTTTATCCATTCATCAGTTGATGGACACTTGGGCTATTTCCAAAATTTGGCTGTTATAAATAATGTTGCCCTCCATATCAGTATTCTTTTATTTCTTGGGTAAATACATAGGAGAGCAATTGCTAGATTGTAGGGGGTTCTATTTTTAACTTTTTGAGGGAACTCCATACTGTTTTCTAGAATGGCTGCACCAGTTTGCATTGTGCCTGGAGTTTTTTTGAATGATGAAATTGTCTTGGACCAGATATCGATGATAGTTGAGTAACTCTATGAATATATCCAAAACCATTGAGTTGTATACTTTAAAAGGATTTATATGATATGTGAATTATATATATCTCAATAAAGCTATTACTTAAAAATCTCTGGAGAGTTATGACACTTTCAAAACTTAAATAAATATAGGACACTTATGATACTAATCATATTTATAATTCTTACAAAACAACTTCTTTTCTAATTTCCAGAGACTATTGATCAAATGATTGTTTTTGATGGATCACTTTTTAATCACTTTTGAAGGATCAGTAAAAGTGACTGCTACCTGTGTATGTCATTACTGGTGAACTAAAATGTTGTTTTCTCTTTTAGGCTAGTGAAGATCTGGGAAGAACGAGTAAGCTTAACCAAGCTAAAAGAAAAAGTCATCAGGGAAGATGGAAGAGTCATTTTGAAGATAGAAAAAGAAGAATGGAAGGTAAGCTTCATAGAAGTAATATTCTTCTGTATTTTGCATTTTGTGGGATAGTTAAGAAAATGATTCTGAGAGTGTATGATTAAGTCCAGAACTGTTAGAAATTCTAATTTTAATAATACACCAAATGAATTTGGGCAACATGAACAACTGAAAAGAAATATAACTTCACATTTTTTTTGGTAAAAACTCAATCAGTTTGCTTCAACTCTGCCTAAACTTAAGTCATTTGCAATTTTTCTCCTATTAATCCTACCAGTAAGCAACTTCTCATTTTCCATAAAAAAGATGACCATCTGCCTAACAAAAATCATATAGCTTTTCCAAAACAAATACTGAGCTTAAAGTCAACAAAATGGAATAGGATATTCATCTTATTCAAGGTCTACTACGTGATTCATATTCTTTCTCATAAATACACACACACAGTTGCTTGATTACATTAGTCATTCTCTGAGTTTTATAAGGGTTTTTATACTTTGGGTCAGTGTTTGTTTTCATACATGTAGGTATAGTTAGCTAGTGGTTTATTTTCTCTGGGCTATTTTAGGTTGAAAAGAAAAAGGCATAGAGTTCAGAAAGATTGAAACTCTTAAAGCCTTTAAATAAAAAATATGTAAAAAACTTAGAAAATATTTCAAAATATAAGGCAAAGAGAAATTTGAATTATTGATTAAAATGATTTTTGTTTCTCTAACCACCACATTCTCATTTTCAACTACATATGTACTCTAAAAAAGTCTAATACAACAATATCACTCTATATAATAGAGTGCACTATTGGTCAATAGTGCACACCCATATATCAATTCCTAAATTCCTAAATTGATATATGGGTGTGCACTATTGACCAAAATACATTATCTTTGTTTATTGTGATAGGGGTTTGAAGGTTTACTACCCCTACCCACAAAGAAGAGGTCTTAAAACTTGGGAGTAACACAAAGCACTTGAAAATATAACCCATTAAGGAAAAAATAATCCAAAAAACACAAATCAATTAATATCTCTACAATTATATTTCAGTGTGACATGATACTAAAATAATTTAAGTAATACGGTAATTCTGTCATTTCTTTTACTTGAGTTTAGACCCTCCCTTCTTCTCTACTAAAACTGCGTCAGCTACAGGCATGGCAACTTCATAGAACTGGTTTACTGAAAATTCCTGAATTCATTGGAAGATTCCAGAACCTCATTGTATTAGATTTATCTCGAAACACAATTTCAGAGATACCTCGAGGAATTGGTAAGGAAGGTTGACTTTATTCCCTCATTTTTTCTGAGAATTTTTTTGATACATGGAATAATGACATCATTTTTACGTAGCCCCGAGTCTTGAGAAAATTGTAGACATCTAAATTGAAGCTTTCAGAAGATCCAAGTTTCTGGGATTTACAGAAGCGATTTAAGATAAGATTTCAAGGCAAGAAAAGTCTCTTTGGAAACATTGTATGTATTCTGGAAACAATGTCTTTGGTTCAGTTAATCCTCCTAGAAGAAAACAGATTGAAGGCAAGAAAGATAGATTCCTTAGATGAGAAAAAGTTCCCAAATGGAAAATAGGCCACAATATAGGAGATGAAACAAGATGAAAAAAAAAAAAAAAAAACAACCCACACATATTTTTTGCTTATAGCACAGACAAACCCTCTTATTTTTAGAAGGGGCAGGACAGGAACTGGGAAAAGGGAAGAACCTGAGAAGTATGATTTGCCAATATGAAACTGGCAAGTAAGTTATGCTGTCATAACTGGAAACATTATTTTATAACCATCTGCTCTCTATTGTGTATTATTTTTTTGTAGGACTGCTCACTAAACTTCAAGAGCTGATTCTTAGTTACAACAAAATCAAGACTGTCCCCAGGGAACTAAGTCATTGTGCCAGCTTGGAGAAACTAGAACTTGCTGTAAACAGAGACATCTGTGATCTTCCACAAGAGGTCAGAAAGACATCAGGGTCTATGACTTTATTCTCCACCCACAACTTGTTTACTTCTCAACCGTGTAATCACCAAAAATACACTGACGAAGCAATGCTATAAACTTTATTTCAGAAAATAGTGATAGTCATTTCCTATTACTAAATACATATTTTTATTTAGAGAAATACCTACTTAGCATAAAAGATACTTCTCTTATTGTCACAGTACAGACATCATTTGTGATCTCCTTAAAGGCCAGAGCAAGAGTCTTCCTTATTTCTATTTCCAGAAGTTGCAGTTGTTACTTAGTAAGTGCTTGTTGGATAAATGATTACCACAAAGCATAGACAATGTGGTGATGGAGAATCTCTTTTGTTTACTAATTGGGTGTTTATAGAGTGATCAGTGTCTGAGATAGAGGTGAAGTGGTAAGAAATGAATTCTTCAGTATCAGAAAAGTGTTTCTTTGCTAGTTTCTTAATTTCGGCCAAGTAAAAGCAAAGCAATGGGTTTGCAGAGCCTTCAAACTTTGATTTGGTATGATGACCTATTATTAGTAAAGCCAAGCTGATCATAGAGATGTAGACACTTTCAAACATATTTCAAACATATTTAATGATCTTAAAATCAACAAATTTCCAAGGTATTGACTTTGCAAGACAAAACAGAAGAAACATAGTAAGACCCAAAACAAAATAGAAAGCCTGTTCCCTTCTCCCATTCTCCACTATTTTTTGTGAGAATATCACTTTTTTCTCTCACACCAGTAAATATGTCACCAATTATTGTTGCTCTTGCAGATAAAACATAGTTTCTACATTCATATCTATCTCCTCTTTTAATAGTTCAACTTAATGAAACATATGCACTTATTTATGATGAAAATGATGATCACGGGGACAATTTCTTTATAAGAGGGCAAATAAATATTTTATTTTGAACTTTTTTAAAAAAAGTAACATACAATGTATTATTTGCTTCAGGGCTACAGGTCTGTGAATCATCAGTCTTAACCCAATTCACAGCACTCACCAGGGCACATCCCCTCTCCAATGTTCATAACCCAGCCACCCTATCCCACCCCCCAGCAACCCTCAGTTTGTTTACTGAGCTTAAGAGTCTCTTATGGTTTGTCTTATTTTGAACTTCTAATTCCTGTGATTTTCTTTCTAGCATTGGCTCCATCACTAAAAATGCTGTATGAATTTGGGCAAGTCTATTAACCTGTGTTTACCTTAATTTTTTCACATAAGAAATGGGTTTTATTGGGGGCACCTGAGTGGCTGATTCAGTTAAGTGTCTGCCTTCGGCTTGGGTCATGATCACAGGGTCCTGGGATGGAGCCCCGTATTGTATCGGGCTCCCTGCTCAGCAGGAACCCTGCTTCTCCCTCCCCCATCCCACTCCCCCTGCTTGTGTTCCCCTCCTCGCTATGTTTCTCTCTGTCAAATAAATAAATAAAATATTAAAAAATATATTTTATTGGAACAAATACTAAACTGAGATCTTAAGCCTGAGATTACTTCCAAGTATGCCTCTAAGTTAGCTGGGTAGCCTTGAACTCACCACTTTTATAAGGTCTCAATTTTCACATATGCAAAATAAGGACTTATTATAATGTTAGTATCTTTCAATATAAAATCAAAGGGTTCTAGTAGGACTGAGAAACCAGTAACAGGAGGAGACTTATCTCTCAGCCACTAAATTGCACATACTGTATACACACAAACATATTTACGCCAATGTGAGAACCTTTTTATACTCCATTCTAAACCACTGAAAATTTTTAAAGTCTGATGACAGATTTTGAAAAAAATGTTTTATTTGTGACTTGAATTCTAAAGCTAGACAAATGTTACCTACTAAATGGAAACCTCCTGTTTTTTGCATTGCCCACAAAACACTGTATTTGTGCTTTTTTGTATGTGTGATGTTAAAGATAGGGAACAAATCTTAACATTCCCTGAGATAAAAATAAAACAGAACTTGCCTAGATAAATGGAAATTCTTTTGGAAAAGTTCTCACATTTTGAAACTTATACTACAGTGTTATACAGAAAGTTTAGAAATTTTGTGGCTTTAGGTCCATGAAAACTTAAGTGAACATCACACATCATTTCTAGTTACATGGCCTCTCTCAACCACTTTGTCCATAAAACAGAAAGAAGATATTTATCTTAGAAAGTTGATGAATAAACTAGAGTTGTAAGAATCAACATGAATACACTGAGACACTCATATTAAGAGAAAAAGCAATTTCAGGGATGTACAGTTTCATAATCTTCAAATAAATATACGAACTTTTGTGTGAAAACATATAATACTGATTACAGAAAAATATATAAAAACATATATTTATGGGGCATCTGGGTGGCTCAGTGGGTTAAGTCTCTGCCTTTGGCTCAGGTTATGATCTTGGGGTCCTGGGATCGAGCCCCGCATCAGGCTCAGTGGGGAGCCTGCTTCCCCCTCTCTCTCTGCCTGCCTTTCTGCCTACTTGTGATCGCTCTGTCAAACAAATAAAATCTTAAAAAAAAATAACCCCTCATATATTTACATATGTAATGAAAACAAGAAAACATGCATAGGAATAATAAATACCAAATTCAGGAGAGGGGTTCCCTCTGGAAAGGAAGAAGGGAGGAACACATAGAAGGCAGTCAGTCATATCAATATATTATCTTTCTTCCTTTTTAAGGATTTATTTGAGAGAGAGAGAGTGAGTGGAGGAGGGTGCAGAGGGAGAGAATCCCAAGCAGACTCCCCGCTGAGTGTGGAGGGGGGGGGGAATGGGGGGTTGGAGGATGGGGAGGTGCAGTGGGCATCTCAAGACTGATGAGATCAGGACCTGAGCTGAAACCAAGTCAGTTGCTTAGCTGACTGGAGATATCCAGGCACCCCTCAATATATCTTCGTTCTTAAGCTGAGCACACTGGTGTTTGGGATGTTATGCTTAATAAATTTCCATTGATGTTTTCATTGAAAAAAATAAAATTACCCAACAGTAAGTGCTATGTCTGAGATAGCATACTTAAAGCATCAGGCACAAAAAAGAGAGTTCAATAAAGATAAGTATTATTTTGAAGTCTGGGTTTTCCCACACGAATCTCAAATGCAGGATAAAAGGAAAATGTAAACACAACCAGGTTCTGTAAAGGCTGGATCTTGGGTATTTGGAAGATAAATTTTCTTTGACTAGATGAGCTTTCTATAAGAGTTTTTCAGTTCTCTGGAGGTTATTTAGATTTATTTTTATTTCAAAGTTATTGTGGATGACTAGGACTAAGAAAAGCCCAAGCATAATGTGAACATTCGTTGATGTGAAGTAGCTCTACCAATGTGAGTGTTCTAGTAGTTTACATGGTGGACATTCATTTTGAAAAACCTTGCTTGCCTCTTCAGCTCAGCAATTTGTTAAAGCTTACGCACCTTGATTTGAGTATGAACAACTTTACTATAATCCCTCTGGCGGTGTTGAACATGCCTGCTCTCGAATGGCTTGACCTGGGAAGCAACAGACTTGCACAACTTCCTGATACTATAGAAAGGTAAAGTATATGATTTTCTGTGCTATTAGCAGATGAGTTGAAGCCATCCATAATAAATAACAGATGAAACAAAGGGGAACCCAAGTGTAATCAATCACAAGAGATCCATGTAGTACTTAATATGCTACTTTTAAACAATATTTTCATTTACTTAAGTGTAAGGGCTTTGGAGAGAAAAACCGGCTCTCTGACTTCAACGTGTTGACATGAATATGTGCAATAACAACATTACTTAGTGCATGCCAGGCCCTCTGGGCTTTACAAATGGATGAGGAAACTAATGTAGAGATGTAAATGTAAATTGCTCAAGATCGCACTCTAGTGTGAACCTAGGCAGCCTGGCCCAGAGTCCAGGCTGTTTACCATAATGCGTACTTGTCTTGCCCAGCTAGGCAGATTAATAATTTCTGAATTTTCTCCTAACCCTCTAGTTCAGACTGGATAATATTTATAGCCATTCTTTCAGAAATCCCATGAGAATAGTGAAGAATTATAAAGTGTGTTGGTTTCCTTTCTACCACCACATGCTGAGAAGTGTACTGTAGGGATTAAACCTCCAATGCAGTTTCCCTAATAATCAGGTAATGTGAAGTCAGTTAAGTCAACTGGTACACCGGTTAAAAGAGATGTTATGAAAGATGACATTTGTTTCTTTTTAGGTAGTAAGAACCAGGGTTTTCATATCATGTATGATTAATTGCAGAAACCTCTTTTAATTAGAATGCAGAGTCTACATACATTATGGCTACAACGGAATGAAATAACATGCTTGCCAGAAACAATCAGCAATATGAAAAATCTGGGTACTCTTGTTCTCAGCAACAATAAACTGCAAGATATTCCAGTGTGCATGGAAGAGATGACCAATCTGAGGTAAAAGTTGTAGGCATAGAACTGACATGTTCCTTTCTGGCTGCAGAACAAAGTAATATAGAAAAATTGTTATTAGTAGATTTGAATTCTCATTCATATGAATGAATACATTTAAAAATTTTTCCAACTTTGAAATCCTATAATTTATAAGTAGGATTCATGTACTACTGGCCAAAATTATTCAAGAAAGAATCCTTGAAACAAAAGTCATACTGGGATTGTGAGCTTTTAGGAATGCGCTCGGCTGGTGACATTTTTATGAAAATCATCTTTGGAACTAGTAACAAACCTCATCTATAAATAAAAATCAAAAGCATAAAAATAGTGCTTATTTTCCTTCTAAATGACTACAGTGGACACAGGCAATTGTTACAGATAGAATAAATAAAACGTTTTACTAACTTATTTACCCTCAGAACTCCCTCAAATGTCTTCCTTCCAAAATTTTGTTTCCTGACAGAGAACATAAGATGTGAGAATTCACATCAAATCCCACAATTCCCATAACAAAATCATTCATCCATCCATTCATTCACCTATTCAGGAGCTGCTGAGTCCTGTACCTGATGAAGATATAGTGATATATAAGACACAAGTCTATATAATACACAGAAACTTCAAGGTCATAGCATTAATTGTATATTTGAAATGCACTGGAATTGCTCTGGGAAGCTCAACTTCATATTAAATACATGCAAGGGACTAATAGTCACTTTGATAAGCTTTGACAATGAGTTGTCTAAAGCTACTGTTTTTTTTTCCCTTTGGAAAAGAAACTTAGAAGATTTTATTTTTTAAAAGATTTTATTTATTTATTTGACAGACAGAGATCACAAGTAGGCAGAGAAGCAGGCAGAGAGAGAGGAAGGGAAGCAGGCTCCCGGCTAAGCAGAGCCTGACACCGGACTTGATCCCAGGACGCTGGGACCATGACCTGCGCCGAAGGCAGAGGCTTTAACCCACTGAGCCACCCAGGCACTCCAAAACTTAGAAGATTCTGAAGATTTATTACATTTTACCAAAATGTTCGGTTACTGAAATCAGTTTAAAAAAAAAGTAATTTAGTGTGTTACCATTTGATCTTTCCCCAGGGAAATAAATGTACACTTCTATGGCATCTATAAAAATACTGTTTTTTGGTGAACTGCTAGGTTTGTCAACTTCAGAGACAACCCATTGAAAGTGGAAGTAACACTTCCTCCCAGTGAAAGCACAGTAGAAGAAGAGGAACAGGAATTATTTGGCCTTCAGTTTATGCATGCATATATACAAGAGTCCCGGAGAATAGCAGGTATGGCTTCTTTATATAAACACATGTCAAATATTTGATATATATATATATATATATATATATATATATATATATATATATATAAATTCCTTTATGGATTTCTCATTCCATTTTATCTTTTTTGTCAAATTTTGTCTCTTGGTCAACATTGTGGGAGGAAAAAACTGAAATTGCAATCTGTTCACAGTTTTGAAAAAGGTTTGGAGAGAAGTTGTAAAGGTATTGAAAGTTCTTCAAGTGGTGACAAGAATTAAATTTTTCTTTAGCCAAATACTTGAAGCACAACCAAATGAATGAAGATGTTACTCTTTTATTTTTTATTAAGATTTTATTTATTCATTTGAGAGAGAGCACACGCTGGGGGGTTGGGAGAGAGGGAGAGGGAGAAGCAGACTCCCCACTGAGCAGGCAGCCAGACATAGGGCTCAATCCCAAGACCCTGAGATCATGACCTGAGCCAAAGGCAGATGCTTAACCAAATGAGCCATCCAGGTGTCCCTGAAGGTGTGATTCTTAAAGCTTCACTACCTCATTCTATCAGTTTGTCATATATTTCATTACCTTCCCTGTCATTTCCTCTTTTTCTACAGTCCACAAATAGCAATACAATTATTTTGCCTAGGAATGAGAAATATTAAGAGAACACAGATTTTTAGCCAATAGTTAAAATGTGAGGTTTTGATATATAGATTTCAATCATTCAGTCTCTGATAATTAAGAATTAAACCACTTTTTCACTGAAAGAAAGCCTTTAACTTAAACCAAGATTAGAAGAGGCCAAAGAGATAATTAATAAAACTAACAAAACAATAGTACAGTAATAGAAATCATAGTTTTATAATGCACTAAAACATAAAGAGTTTTTGAAACAAAAGTTCAAATATAATTTATCTTCACATAGTTGCTTTGGGGAGGGAGTATAATCCAAGAAAATTGGACAGTGTTTTAGCTAGAATAAATCATTTTTTACCAACATCCAGTGGCAGATATTAGGAAACGGTCATCTGATCTGTGGTAGCAAGTTACAGAAACAACAGCAAGGAAAAATAGATTGGGAGACAAGTAAAGTTACAGTTTGGGGCCTTGTTTGGGGTATAAATACATAAAAAACCAGATAGTAGATAGAATTGGTGAATGGATGATGGGAAATGAGAAGACCCCAAGATTAATCTGTTTTTGGTTAGAGCATCTGGATGGATGGTGATGCTGAGATGAGGTGGCAGAAGTGGATGATGAGGAAATCTGACAGTTGTGGGACATGTGGGAAGAGGTAGTTGTTTGGATGGATTTGAAAGTTCAACAAGGGGTTTACTGTCCCTGTAAATTTGGCAGGTCAAGGAATAGCAATATACATATCCCACATAGTTACTTTCTCATGGTATCTTAAGGGAAATAAGTTTGGGGAAAACAAGAATCTTGACCTATAGCTTGTTGAAGGACAAGCTCATCTGTCCATAAAGTACTTGGTACCATTGTCAGAAACATCATGAAGCTAAATGGGCACAGGACTATTGTAACTATTGAGTGTATGTGTATGTTTTGTGAAGCGTAATTGAGATTATGCCTGTTGTAGAATATTTTTTATTCCTTGGCATAAATTTTTAAATGATGCAAAACAGATTGTATGACACAAATTAGCATTGCCTGACCCAATAAAATCACGCAAATTATCAAATGATGTATGTATACTATCTTTATTTAATGTTCTCTTGATTGGGCAGCATGAATAACGAACTTGAGAAATAATCCAAACTATTTTACTTTAATAATATTTGGCACAGAACTTATAAAAAGAGAAAAAAGTTACAACTTAAGCAGAGATAATTAAACCGTTTGCCTCTTATTATTAAAAATAGATTTGTGAATTAGTATTATTAATGTATTTATTGAGTACTTACACTGTGCTTGGAGCTGTTTTCAGTATTTTACAAGTGTCATCTCATTTGTTACAAAAACCTTGTGAGGTAGGTAGTATTATTATTATCTTCATCATCCTCAGTTTAAAAAGGGAAATTGAGGCACAAAGAGATTAAGTAGTTGTGCAAGGTCATACACTGAGGTGGTAGGGCAGGATCTGACCCTAGGCAGTCTTATAAAACATAGGAGATTAAAGTGGAAAAGCCAGGAATTCAAAATGCATTAGGCTTCTATTTTACAATTCATGTGATCATAAATCTATATATAGGATAAAAAAGTTATCTAAGAATATCATTATAGTACCTAAAATTATTAATTCTGATCTTTGTCTTGGCAAAAGTACCAATGATTAAGACAATTTTTACAAATAAAGACAGAAATACATGAAGTATAACATGAAGATAGTAACAGTCCTTACTATATGTTTGGCTTAATATTTGCCCGTGCATAGAAACTGCTTGTATGTTAAGTAAGGCCTAAGTGTGAGGTGGTTTTTGGTTTCATTATCTAACTTCCATTTTATTCCAAATTATTTTCTCAAAAGGAGAGAATGTATTTATAATTGTGCTTATATGTATAAAAATGTCCTTTTAAAAGATGTGATAATTAACTTCAGAAGTTATTTCAAGTTTCAACTTAATTTGTGAATGAGGTTTATAAGTTATCTTTTTGGAAGTTCTAACTAGATAATTATTCAATTAAAAAAATGAAGTGAAACAGTTTATTTCCCTTGAAAACCTTCTCTTCAGTTTTGCTGTTCGTCATGAATAAATTCAGATAACACATAAATACATATATGGCTCTGGTAATCTGAAGGTGAATTCATTAATGATTGTGAACATCTCTGAATTTCTTTGCATTAGGAATAAAAAAATCACAATTGATTATACTTTCCAGATTAGAATGGACAAAAAAATCCATATATAAGCCAAGTTCTCAGACAGGCCCTTGGTACAAACAGACAATTGATCATACTCTTGAACTTGAGAAGTAAAAAGTATTAAATAAAACCAAAGGACAATAAATTTCCAAAATTAATACAAATAGAAAGCTAATGTGCTAGTTGTGTATTGATGTGTTATGTGTGTTTCAGATAACCAAGTCAACTGTTCAACTATTTTACCAATCTCTATAAATACTGATGGATAATATAACTCAAGATGCCCTGCTGAAGAGACTTACTTTGAGAATTTGGTGAATTTGCTAACATTTGGACTTCTAAGTAAAAAACAAAGCTATTACCAAAGTTCAGTGAGGCCACAACAGTTTTTAAAGTTCTCATCTCTACTACGTAAAGTATATTTCATTAATATAAAAATACAACTAAAAAAATTTTTTTTTGGTGGAAGACAGATGTTCACAATTTCTTTTCCATTAAGCAGTTGTTTCTGGTGATGAAGAATGATTTGGTAAAGCAGTTAACAATACATTTTCCAAAGACACCAGAGGATCTGTATAATACTGTAAAGCAGGACTGAATCCCTTCTGCTGTAAATACTCAACTCGGCCTTGATCAATCAGCAATTTACAAAGATGCCCTATTTTCTTCTTCTCTTCAACAGTAAGGAACCTAAACCGAATAAATACAAAACATTGTTAAAATCTGTAGAAGTTTACAAAAAGTTATTTTAGTCACTACTATGTATTGATAAGTTCTGAAGTAACCTGCAATATACTAGGTGCTACATCTCATGCTACCAAAAGATGTTTTATTTATGCCACAATAAAAGTGTATTTTAATGTATTCTAAAATTGGATGGTAAAATGCATTTTCATGAACAGATTCTAGGGGACATTTATCTAAAAAGAAAGTCCAGCAATAACAAAACATTTCTGCCCTGGTGTCATGCATTTCCAAGAAGTCACTTACCCAGGCGCACTGCCACTGCTTTCGTCTGTGATTCGGCATCCCCCGTCGTCATGCTCTTCACTGTCATCGTTCTGCTCATCTTTTCTCTTTGTGCTGAGACTGGAGGCTTCCAAAGATGTTTTTCGCATCCCACAAGTTGCCCAACTACTCATTCGCTGGAAGTAGTGGAATTCCACTGCTCCAAGGCCTAGAGCCCTGAAATACTCTTTGCCCACATAATGTCTCCAATCACACCTGTGGTGACAACAGAGTGCAATAACAATGCCAGCCACAGGGCTCCACTTCTCTGGGACATTTTTCTCATTTCCTTTCTTGGCCACAGTGTTAATTTCTTTTCCTGTTTTATCATTCTTTATGCGTTTGGCTAAAGGTTCTTCATTCCTTTCCTCACAACTGGCAGCATAGGTTTCAACCAAACATCGTAATGCAAGATCTGCAAACACAATTATGTGGCCCCCCCAAACCACAGCATCTTTAAAAATAAGTATTTTTTACATTTATTCAGCAGTATGGTTTCTAAAATCCCCAAAACAAAAAACCTGTTTAGTTTTATACTTGTAAGAATTCTTCCATGAATTATCAATTTTGCTCATATTTGCTGTTTTCTCATTAGCATCTCATTTTCACTGATTTATTCTACATCCCCCCAAAACTGGCTAAAGCTTAACTTCTACAGTCTGTAAAAACTTTTAGTCCAACTAATCAACTTGGCTCTCATTTCTCCTACTCTAGCTGAGGAAATGACTTGAATAGGAAAAAAATCATTGATCTATCTACACTTACATTCCAGGAAGTTTTGAGCTTAAGAAACCCAAAGGAAGAATGGAGGGAAAAGGCATCTGCTTAGCATCTGCTTAGACTGATGTTAGGTGTCAGTCCTGAAACATAAAATATTCACAGCAAATCCTGAGAAGCTGAAGAGTTGGTAAGAGGGAGACATTCTGTGAAAAGTAGGCCTCACTGAGCAGCCTTATGTACTTATGCATTCATTAACTACTGAATGCCTTTCACGTGCAATCTTTGTGAATGTAATGATGAGTATATACATAAACGTCCAAGGTAGATGTATTCCACTTTCAAAAGAGTTTTAAACTTAAAAGCTAAACAAATAGATTTTTTGATGACTATGACTATTTCCCAGTGAAGACTGCTCTATGGTTGACAATAGTGGGAAGACCCCAAATATATACTTTAAAACAAACAAAAAAACCCAGAAAACATATTTTCTGTCTGATTAGGCCAGCACGCTGTGCCTATTCAATCAAAAACACATTTTAAAATTTTATTACCCTAAGATGTCACCAGTGATTATTAAATGACTTAGTATTTTACTAGTAAATTTAATTCAATATATGAGTTGAAGTCAATAAACACTGGGAGAAAGGGATTTTCTTAAACTATTATTAACTGACAAAATATATTCAAGTTAGTTTTATTTATTTTGGACTTAAGTAAATGAATTTCAGAAATGTGAATAAAACAAAAATTATTAGGGGCGCCTGGGTGGCTCAGTGGGTTAAGCCGCTGCCTTCGGCTCAGGTCATGATCTCAGGGTCCTGGGATCGAGTCCCGCATCGGGCTCTCTGCTTGGCAGGGAGCCTGCTTCCTCCTCTCTCTCTCTGCCTGCCTCTCTGCCTACTTGTGATCTCTCTCTGTCAAATAAATAAATAAAATCTTTAAAAAAAAAAAAAACAAAAAAAAAAAAACAAAAATTATTAGAAGAATGAAGTTATTTTAGAATCAGGAGGAGCTTGTAACAATCTATTTTAACACCTCCTTTACAAAGAACTTAAAGGACAAAATGACATACCAAAGAAAGGGACTAGGAAACAGCAAATTCGTGGTCAAGATTATTCATTCATTCACGGAAATGCTTATTGTTTCTGTTATATGCCAATCGTCGTGTTTGAACACTCCCTGTGTGCCAAAAATTCACAGCATAGTGGGAGAGCTAGAATTATATAATAGACAACTAAAATATCATAAAGTAAAGATGTATGGATGGGATTATGATAAACAGAACTTGAAGGAAATCAGAACTTGACACAGTACAGTACATGGGAAAAGTACACAGGATTTCCATTTGCTGACCAGCAGAGCTGCAGGCAGGAAGCGTCAAAGGCTGGAAGGCAGGGGCCAGACTGACAGCCGGTCGTCCTGTTAAAGAGCTTAGACTTTATGCTCTAAGTATTAGGAGCTACTGAAGAGTTTAAGACATATTAGGTATGTAGCCAAGAGGTCTAAATATTAATAATTGAAGAACAGGTAGTGGAAGGAGACCACGAGAGAAAGAAGGGCATAGCTGTAGTAGAAGAACCAGGAAAGAAGAATGTCACAATAGAGAAGGAACAAAATTTCAAGAAGGGCAAGCAACCAGGATGCCTGGCTGGCTTAGGCTGAAAAGCATACAACTCTTGACCTCGTGGGCATGGGTTCAAGCCCCACACTGGGTGTGGAGATTACTTAAATTAAAAAAAAAATAATAAAAATTTTAAAAAAGGGCAAGCAACTACAGCAGAGATTTTTCAGTAAGATAAGAATAAGAGGGATGAAGGAAAAATTCAGACAGAGTGACTTAAGAGGGGGCAGTGTGTGGAGCAATGAAAATGGACAATATAGATTGTATTTTTGACAAACGTGGGT
The DNA here is from genome assembly GCF_009829155.1 of Mustela erminea. Lineage (NCBI taxonomy): Eukaryota > Metazoa > Chordata > Mammalia > Carnivora > Mustelidae > Mustela > Mustela erminea. The sequence continues at coordinate 24,625,257 of NC_045623.1, forward strand.
CAGATGGGTAAGAGTAAACGAGTGCGTTTTTTCCCTTTCCCCAGGACAGAACTGGTTTATGCCAGAAGACTCTTATGAGGGTCAAATGATATAAGGTACACAAAAGTCATCTTAAAAACCATGAAAGACAACACAAGCCATTTCCCGGTCAACCTGAATAATGACTAATGGAGGCTCCAATTTCCTTGTATGGGAGTTGATGAAACCAGCAGGAGCCAGGGAGATGTAATAATAATTAACATTCACTAATATGTGCCAGACATTTACATGTGACCTGGTAAATTATATGTTACCTCTGTTTTACAGATGAGATAACCAAAGCTCAGAAAGTTTAAATAATTTGCAAAGGTTACACAGCACAGCTGATTTCCAGACTATCCAATTTCAAAGCCTGTGCTCTTTCTACCTTACCATGCTACACCTGACAGATGGATGTGCTAAAATAAGATATCTTATATTTTTTATCTAATATTTCTTTTTTTGTTTTCCCCAGAATCCTGGTACGTATAATCATCTTCTAGACTAGAGATTTCAGAGTCCTTCCCAAGCAACTTCTTGAAAATTCAGTAGCTTCTAGAGTAGAATCATATAGTTTCCATAAATAATTTGTTTCCTTTTTGGTTGAAATATAACCCAAAAAGCTTTAAGTCTTTTAAGTCTATTTACATCTAAATATCTCAGTATTTACATGTAACACTCTTGAGTCATCCTGCAAAATGGCCAAAATAAGCAGATAAATAAGAAAATTCTATATCTGATCTAACATAGGGCCAGTGCTACTATGAAGATTAATGAATTGTAAGCATACTCATTAATAAACTAACTCAAGAGACTATTTCAATGACTGGGACCGTGCTAAGCTAAAACTTAGTGTGTTCACCTAGGTTATTAGTATGTTTACATACCTGTTGCCACACCACATAGATGCTTTCCAATTCCTACCACAGGTAGTTTTTCTTTGCTTAGCAAAGGAATCTTATCTGAAATAAAAGGAAATGAGAACCAAGTTAGCATTCTTGTGAGATGAGACATTACCAAGGCCTCCTGAAAGAGAGAACTAATTTAAATCCTTGAATTTAAGGGCTGAAAGAGACTCAAAACAAAAACTTCTCACTTTATAGCTGTGGAATAAGAGACTCACAGATGTAGTGACCTGATAAGCAACACAGAGAGCTGCTGACCAGCCAGAATTAAAATTAAAGTTTCTTTCTTCTTTTTCCCCCTTTTATTTCCCTCTTGCCCCTGGTGGGGCCTCTCCTCCCAAGGTAAAATTTCTTGACTCTTGGGACAGTATTATTTCTTCTACACTGACACAGGACTTTCCCCTGTATAAGCCTTACTCTGCTAAATATTAACTCATCAATAAAAGAAGTCAAAGCTTCCCCTCCTACAAGATTTATTTTGAACAAATAATACATATGATAAACATTTATGAATAACATTATATTATACAATACAATATTCAGTATTAATTAAACTATAGACTTTACTGTACCTTAATGCTCAAAAATAAGATATTATCTTAGCTTTTCACATGTTTTTTAAACAAAGAAAATATTCAGGGCGCCGGGGTGGCTCAGTGGGTTAAGCCTTTGCCTTCAGCTCTGGTAAGGATCTCAGGGTCCTGGGACGGAGCCCCGCATTGGGCTCTCTGCTCAGTGGGGAGCCTGCTTCCCCCCGCCCCCCACCTGCCTCTCTGCCTACTTGTGATCTCTCTCTCTGCCAAATAAATAAATTTTTAAAAATTTTTTTAAAAATTAAAAAAAAAGAGAAAATATTCATAACAGTCCTGAAAAAGAAAAAAAAAGGGTCCACAGGTAATGCAGTAAGATGTAATATATCACAGTTGTGGTATGGCCTCACCCCACCCACCATTTATTTTCCTTTTTATAAGATTCTGAAATGTAAAGTATGCTTCCTGCTACAAATCCAGCTACAGCATCTATCATAGTCAACAGTCCAATGTAGGTACTTAGTAAATATTTCAACCATTCTATTGCTTTCTTTCAAATGTTAGTATATAAATATGCCAGGAGAAAATGGTACCAAGTGGAATAGTTTGCCTGTGTCAGCGAATATAGAAGTTTAAATTAAGGTAGTTCAAGAAACTAACCATCAATTACAATTACTGACCAGAGAAAATTACGAAAGAATGTAAGGCAATTTCCCAGAAAGCTGAGAGCACTAGAATCTCTAAATCAGGATTTCTCATCCTTAGCATCAATTAGGGTGAAGAGAAAGGGTGTCTAAGAAAGCCCTTCTGCATTATGCTTAAAAATTACCTTATTTCCTCTCTATTTCTTTTCTTTTTTTAAAAAAAGAGATTTATTTATTTTTTTTTTTAAGATTTTATTTATTTATTTGTGAGAGAGAGAGTGAGCGCACAAGCAGGGGGAGCGGCAGAGGGAGAGGGAGAAGCAGACTCCCGGCTGAGCAGGGAGCCCGATGTGGGACTTGATCTCAGGACCCTGAGACCATGACCTGAGCTGAAGGCAGATGCTTAACCGACTGAGCCATGCAGGTGTCCCTCTCTCTCCTATTTCTTTGGGCTTGGAAAACAGAGCAGAGGAACTTCTGGGAAATGATGGTAGAGTAAATGCAAATATCTGGTTTACTCCCTCTTAAAACTCCACCGAAATGAGGATAAAAGGATTTTTAAAAAGGTATAAACTCAACAAGATCTCAAAGAGAACCAAAGGAGACAAAAGTGGGAAAGGCTGTGACTCAACCAAACTTACTCCACAAACCTTCAAAAGACTCAAGAACTGGGGGCATCAGGTACCTTGGCAGTAGAGCTGAGTAGCTACAATAGAAAGTGTTGGTGGAAAGTCTATTTAATAGTCAGATCCCTACCTCATAGCTCCTTGGTAGCTACCTCTTTCCCACGTGGTGAAAGACTAGACTAATTCTCTGGAGCTGATAGAACAGGAGGACAGCAGCTTGAGGGACAACGGGAAGTTGAAAGTTGAAGTATTGCAAAACTGCAGGAGTCAGTGAGTGTGCATACTAATTTCCCTAGCTTTTGTTTCCCACAGGGTCCTAAGATGTTGGGTAATCAGACCTTTACCCTCCAGACAGGTGATCAGAAGAGTCTTCTCTGCTGAATTTGACCTGCCCAAGTAAAAAGATCACATCTGAGGCAGATCACCCCAAAGTGGAGCTCAAACAACTCCACCTGAGTACTCAGAGCTCTGAGTCCCTCAATTCTAAGAACACACCATCAAGGAGCACCAGATGTTTGAGGACAGCCTCAAAAGTCAAGAGACCAAAACGAATGGAAAAGAACAGATTGTGAAAACAGGTAACGAAGGGAGAATAAATCTAAAAAACCATTATTAATATCCTCAGAAAGATATTATAATTATAAAAAAGAACAAGATACAACAATAAAGGTAAACTCAGAGAAAAACATCTTAGAAATTAAAACTATGAGAAAAAATTAAGTTGGGGAAATCTTAGAAAGTATAGGAAAAAGACCAAAGACAACATAGAGAAGTAGAAAACCACCCCAGCAGGTCTAGTAACTGTATCGTAAGAATTCCTCCATAATGGGAGAAAAGAGAAAGTGAAGCAGAGAAAATTACGGAAGAATGCAAGGCAATTTCCCAGAAAGCTGAGAGGACTAGAATCTCTAAATCAGGATTTCTCATCCTTAGCATTATTGACTTTTTGACCCCAATAATTTTTGTTTTGGGGAGCTCTACCATACCGTATAGGATATTTAGCAGGCCTCTGGTCTGTATCTGTTAGATGTCAGCAGCATGCCTACTACTATGACAACCAAAAGTGTTTCAGACATTGCCAATGTGCCCTGAGGGACAAAGCAGCCTCCACTGAAAACCACTGGTATAAATCAAAGCGTCAGGCAAAGCAGATAAAAACAACCATAGGAAGGTATATTACTGTGAAAATTTTAAACACTAAGGATAAAGAAGGACCTATACATTAAAAAAATAATAATAAATAAATAAATAAATAAATAAAGCAGATCAAGTACAAGGGACCAAGATTCAGAATAGCACTGAACTTTTAAATAATACTAGTGAAACAGAACTTGCAAAATTCTAAGGGAAAATGATTTTAAACCTAGAAATATAAAATACCCAGCCAAGTCAAGTGTAAAATAAAAGATGTTTCTGGACAATGCAAGGTCTCAAATTTATCTCTAATGCACTGTTTCTCAGGAATCTATAGGACTAGGTGCTCTGTCCGAAAAAACTAAATCAACAGAGGAAGAAGTGGGAAAAGATGTGGAAAAAGAAATTTCTACCTAGGATAGTGAAGGAGGATGAGACTGAAGAGAGTTTTAACGTTGATCATTGTGCCCCAGGAACAAAGGGCATCCAGTCTTGATCAGAACATGTCTGAAGCATACAGGGGAGAATTTTTCAGGAAGATGGAAACTAACAGAATACTTGATGAATGTATTTATAACAAATGCATTTTTATAAGACCAAGTAAATAAAACTAAATTATTAATTTAGCAAACAATAAAAAATATAGGATAAAGAAATTTCCTACCTGGTCTGGGGAAAAAAATGATGATTTAATCATTTAATACATATTAGAAAAATGAGGAATGGGAAGTGTTTGCACTTGAGATGGGGCAGGGGTAGAAAATTTTCATCTTCCATTGGGAAAAACCGATAGATTATGCTTGTGGGGAAAAAAAGGGAATCAGGTAAAACAAAAGCCTGTTGTCAGACACTTTAGATAAATATAAAAATTCACCCATAAGAGATAAATGTGGTTGGCTTTGAAGAGAGAGCCATGGCAGGGAGGGAGTGGCTGGTGCTATGTTTAAAACAACTTGAGAACCTGTGGAACTATTTGACTCTTAACCACATAAATGTAACTTTAATAAAAGCCCCAAATAGGGGGAAAAAAACCCCACAAAAAACAAAGAAAAAAGAAAGGAGGTGGGGATGTCAGCAGTGACCTAATTCAAGATACTTCTTATTCTTTCTCGTCCCCTTAAATGATGAGCAGTCAATTCCAACCCTGCCACCCAGAAAGGAAAAGTCCTTTAAATAAATGTCACTTTCTCCTCATTTCAAGCTACCTTTAATCACCCTCAGTATGTCATTACTTAAGTCTTTTTTTTAACTATTAGGAAAAAACAGAAGCATGGAAGTCAGGAGTTTATAGTTCACATTTTGACTCGTGGTTACATTTTTAGACAGTCACTGCTTAGCAGGAAAAAATATTTTCCAATTAAGGCAAATTCTAAAAGGGCAGTATTGACCTAGATTGTAGATATTTGCTCCTTTTTCTCTTATTTCAGTTTAAAAATATGAAAAGGGGGCACATGGTGGGCACAGAAGGGTTAGAAACTAATAAATATGGTAGGCAACTTTTCAGTATTTTAATAAGAATTCAACACATAGAATAAAAACTTGACTAGGATTTTCAATATCAGAAAAGTAATATTTTCAGTTAAACAGTTTTAAATACAGGGATTTATATGTAAATGTGGGGTTTCACAAAGCTGTATTAATTAGTGGATGGAAGAGGTTACTAGGATATGCTTGTAGTAATACAAAAAACTATAAAAAGACACAGAAAAGGCACAAAGTGTATGACTGAAGGTGTGTGTGTGTGTGTATGAAATGTGACTTCCACAGAGATTAATTATCTTGGTACAATTTAAAATTCTAGAGGGGGCGCCTGGGTGGCTCAGTGGGTTAAGCCTCTGCCTTCAGCTCAGGTCATCATCTGGGTCCTGTGATTGAGCCCTGCATCAGGCTCTCTGCTCAGTGGGGAGCCTGCTTCTCCCTCTCTCTCTGCCTGCCTCTCTGCCTACTTCTGATCTCTCTCTCTGTCAAATAAATAAAATCTTAAAAAAAAAAATCCTAGGAAGTATCTTTTACCATCAGCTGGACAAAGAATGCTCATTTCTTCAACAGTTTACGTAAAGTCATATTGATGACAGGCAGAAGGCACTAGCCTTTTTAAGGGGGTGGGCCAGAGGGAGAGGGAGAGGGCAAACCTTAAGCTGGCCTCATGCCCAACAGGGAGCCTGAAGCCAAGGCTTGATCTCACGCTGAGATCGTGACCTGACTGGAAATCAAGAGTCGGATGCTCAACCAACTGAGCCACCCAGACGCCCCTGAAGAGACTCATAATTAGAAAAGACAAAGAAATAATGTAGGGACATGTCACCAAAACTTTTAAACTCCTTCCTAATATGACACTTCATTTCTAATTGAAACTGAAACCTCATCTTAAAAAAGTTCCAACCCTATTCAATTTACATTTATCCAAATGATAGATATAACATTCTATATTAATAATGCATTAATTTTAGTTTGTTTTCCTTGAAGGACTGTCCTGCATCACTGGATTTCTAAGCAACAGTCAGAATTTGAAACTTCTATGATTTATGCTAGGGCAACCGAAAGTTATGCAACTTACTCAAACACAAGTGTTGAATATCAATTTGAAGTCTCTCAAATACTGAATTTTTCTTTCTGTGTTTGCCATCTACCTGCACAAAGAGAACACTGTCATAACAGCAGCTTTTTTATGTTTAAAAAAAGCTTTATGAATTTAAAAATACTTCTATTTGTTTTCAAAATTCAGAGGAAATAATTTCCCATCTTATTTTTTAATATTTAAAAACCAAAATCACTAGTTAGAAGTTTAAGATTGTATATTCTTTGATGGAAACTCCAAAATAACAATATCATACATTTTTAAAAGGCTTGAAAAATTTTAAAAATTATATATAATTATTTCCTTTAACTCTAAAACTTCACAATTTATTGATGAAGAAACTAAGGTTTATTAATCTTAAGTGACTAACCTAAGATTATTTGCCAGCTCCTTTGCCTTTGTTAGGCCGTAATATACTATTTTGGGCTCATTCGTCTTACTCTCTCTGAAAGATCACAACCACCATTCTGATCTATGTCCCTATGCCTATGACTTACAAATCAACACTGTGGCCCAGATATTTTTGATAAGCACCAGTTACATATCTAGCTGTGAACTAGAAAGCTCTACTTCAACTGCAAACTCATTCAAAACTGAACTCATCATTTCTCCCCTCAAACCTATTCTTTCTCTTCCACCTTCTATATTCCCTATCTCAGATAAAAAGCACCACCATTCACTGAAAGCCATAAAGTGTCACCTGAAATAACTCCTCATTATTAATGACTAATAAATCACCAACTCTCTTTGCTTCCAAAATCTTAGCACTTCTCATATTCTTTCCCTCCTCTCCATCCCACCACAGCAGCTTTAGCTCGGGCCCATTTCTTACTTGGATTACTGGATATAATTATCTTGTTATTAATCTCCCTACTTCAAGTTTCAGACTCTTCTGATATAGCTTTAATGGTACTGCTAGGATGAACTTTAAAAAAGCCTTCTTATTTTCTTCACCAACTCTTACATATTCTTTCAATCTCTCAGCGGTCACTTCCTCCAAGAAACCTTCCGTGACCCACACTACACTGGGGCTGGTGTTCTATCTTCTTGCTCCTACGGCTTTTGGTACTTACCATTATCCTAAGAGACTTAGCATACTGAACCAAAATACTCATAAGTATGCTCCACTAGATATTAGCTTCTCAAAGACAAGAACTAAATCTCATTCCTCCAAATCCCCAGCACGTAGCAGGATAGAGTCAAACTCCTTCCCCTGGCACAAAACAGGACACCTTCCAGTCTAGCCATCCTCTCCCATCTCATCACCACTGAACTCTACTTGGGACCGTGCATTCCCATCAGACAGAAGTGTTTCCATGTTTCCCTGTCATTTCAGGTATTTGGTTACACTATTCCTCAAACCCTCTATCTAGGAAAAACCAATTCTCCTTTTAAGACACAATTCAGGCATCACCTTTTCTATGGAGCCATTTGTGTCCTTTCCCTGCAATCAAACATGTCACTCCCTCTTTTGAAACCATACTATACTCTGTGCAGATTTTTTTCATACTTTGATACTTTTCTATCATCATTAATTTGTCTGCCTCTCCTTTCTAAGTATCAGTAATAGGACATAGGGACCTTGTCTTGACTTTACCTACCCAATGTGTATCATGGTGCCTAATGGTAGGCTCAATAAATATTTAATGAATGAATAAAATATTTACTGAATGAATAGTCAGTAGGTGACACAGGTAGGTTAGAACCCAAGACTTTTAACTCCTAGCTTGAGCTTGGCCCTTTCCACATATTTTCTTGTCTCTGCGAATAATTTAAAGAACTCAGCTCAATGGACTATTAAAATTTAGATTAAAAAATTTATCTTCAGTTTATCAATATAATTAGAATAAAAAGCCGTATCAAATCAACATGAAAAATAATTTTCTGTAAGAGACATGTTTCTGAGTATCATTGTTTCTTTTTTTAACAAAAAAAGTACAAACAAAGTTTGGTTACTAATATACTGCCATGGTTTCACTTACCTTGAATCTTGTGGTCACCTTTTCTACTAGGATGAAGTGAACTTTTTCAGCATCTTTTAAGGCAATATCAACCCAATGAGATAATTTTCCCTTTCCTGCTCCAAACTCAACAAAGCATCTTCTTGGACCAAGTAACTTTAATTTTTCAATGTTACCTAAAATAGAAGCCTGCAAACTTCACAAGATTATTTTATAAACTCGAGCAAACACATCTGGCTTGAATTGGAAAAAAGCAAGGTAATTTCTACAAAAGGCAGCATGAGCACATTGATATTTTTGTTTGGCTTTAAATTTTTTCCCTTGCTTTGAAATTTTTAACACATAATACTCAGAACCATATCCATGCCAAAAGTTTTTAATATATGCTTACATTTATTTTTTAAATGGAAAGATTCTGTTCCCTACAAGATAAACTAAACAAAATCTCATTAAGAACTATATTTAGAAAGAATGTTAGCTTTTGACAAATGAACAAAAGGCCAATTTTAGTATAATTACTTTGGCCTAAACATACCTGCTGTTTCAGGTGTTTGGTTGCAGAATCACCATTTTTAGGGTCATTAAGGGCATCATGCAATGCTGGATGGGACATAATTTGATCTTTAAGTGTAGAGTTCAAACCTGTGCCAAATATAAGCACAATAGCTTAAGCAACCAAACATGAAACCGTAGGGCTCTGAGCAATGGTAGTAACATTCTGTAAACCATACTGGCATCAATTCATGTGGCACCTAATTATTTTAAAAATTTTAACTTGCAACTGTAGGCAAACTTACCTTCACTTGCTTTCTGCAATTTCTTAATTAGGTTTTCCAAATGCTCTTCAGAAAGAGAAGAAATTGGAACCTATAAACAAAAATGGGGCATGAGCTTATCTGGGAATGAACCATCACTAATAATATGGATTCTATAGAAAAAATACATTCTAAATTCAAAATAATTAATTTATCCTAAACAAAAATTGGGACATAGCTTATTCACAGAAATAGCTCACAGACACCTTTTAAAATTAAATATAAAGTCAAATACTTACTAATTGTTCAGGTATTTCTGTTTCATCTTTTAAGCCTGCGTTAATATCTTGAATAAAGAAGTCCTTAACAAAAACAAAACCAAAATACTGTCATTAATGTGAAGAGCTCAAAAAAATTAAGGTCAAAAACTGATCCTTCCCTTTGTCCCTTACTCTGTTCCTGCCATCCTCCCTTTTTCCCATTTATGAATTATTGAGCACCTACTATGGTCTTTAATTTGCTTTAGTGCCAAGGGCTCACCACAGTAGAGAACAGAACAGACAAAAATCTCTATATTCATGAACCATATATTCTAGTGAGATATTGTTTGAATAAGCAGTCATATTCTAAAGAAGTTTGTTAGTAATTTTTATTAACTTTTTCACCTATCTATAGCACAGATTGAGAGCTGTGTCAGTTTTGCTTATGGTGTTAACAGCAAAAACAACAAAGTACCAACTACACATGGCTGTTTATCAGACAGGCAGCATGACCAAAGAGAGAGAGGGGATATGGTATTACAATGGTTTAGGTCTGATTTCTTCTCTTTTAAAATGCTGATTAAATAAATTTTTTATCTAAAATAAAATAAATTAAAATAAATTTATTTGTTTTTTATCTAAAATAAAAAATAGAAAGGTATTATAACACTATGTTGTTTAAAATAACATAGCATAAGATTTTTCTAGTGTATCTTCAGAAAGATTTTCTGTAATTATCGAGATCAGCATCTTCCAACAGAATCTTCTGCAATGATGGAAGTAATTCCAGATCTTCCCTGGAGAACATGATAGCCACTAGTTTTGAAATACTACTAGTGTGATTGAGGACCTGGATCTTCAATTTCACTTCAATTACCTCTCTTTGGTCTGCCCATTTATTTTTTTATTATCTTTTTAAATATTTCATTTTTTTTATTTTAGAGAGAGAGAGAGAGAGAGCATGCTTATGCATGCTGGAAGGAGTTGAGGGATGGGGGTGCGAGGAGGCAAAAGAATCTCAAGCAGACTCTGCACTGAGCATGGAGCCTGACGTGGGGCTTGATCTCACAAATCTGAGATTATGACCTAAGGTGAAATCAAGGGTCAGACCCTTAATTGGCTGAGCCACCCAGGTGCCCCTATTACCTTTTTCTAAGATTTATTTATTTGAGAGAGAGAAAGAGCATGCATCCAAGTGGGGTCTGGAGTAGAGGGAAAGAATCCTCAAACAGACTCCCCTCTGAGCATAGAGCCCAACATGAAGCTCAATCTCATGACCCATGAGATCATGACTGAACTGAAACCAAGAGTCAGAAGCTCAACCGATTGAGTCACCCAGATGTCCCTTTTTTATTTTAGAAGAAATGTATTTCATAATCTTGAGGTTCTTCAGCTGTGACATAAGCTATGCACAAAAATGTCAGGATTCACCTAGGCCCTGTTGACTCCATGGATCTTAGGGAACAAGGGGGATCAATGCAGGCAAGAAGCCCATGTTACTTGCTGAGCAGTGAGTAATGAAGACCTTTGTCTCTGACCCAGGAGTCTCTTCTGCCAGCATCCACAAACCTGCAGGCTAACTTGTTAGCCTGACAATAAGATTACACTTCAGATCCTTCATATTCCTCACAAGTGCCTTTGCCATTTGCTGCTCAGAGGCCAGGAATACTAAATACAGGGATGTTTGAAATACACAGGACATGACTATTCCACTTGAAATGCCAAAAGCCCATTGAGGGTAGGAGCAGCTCACACTCTGATGTCAGTGTCACCTAGAGTTCTGTTCTTGGTCTCATGCTCTACTTCCTAGCTATCTTATCTCATCTTCACTCAGTTCTCCTCTTGTATTCTATATTCCAAGTCGTGAGCAATGCCCAGTCCCAGATAAAGCTATCAACTTTCTCACTTCTAGGTGCTAACATATGTTTGTTTTTCCTTGTCTGGCTGAGTCTCCTCCCATCTCCGCCGCCCCCGCCCCCCGCATTTTGTGGGGAGGGGAGGGGAGGGCCGACGGGGAGGGAGAAATAATCTTAAGCAGGCTCCATGCCCAGCGTGGAACCTGACTGGTGGCTTGATTTCACAACCATAAGATCATTACCTGAATAGAAATAAAAAATTGGACACTTAACCAACTAAGCCACCCAGGTGCTCTTGGCTGATCCTCCTTTGACCTGTAAGTCTCATTGTATGACACTCCTTCAGAGAAGCCTCCCTGACTACTTCCTCATCTCTTTCATCCCCTATTTCTCCCAAAAGAGGGTTAGGCTCTCTTCCTTTATTCTTCCACAGCACTCTGTATTTAATCAATTTTAAAGATATCATATTTTTGTCTCTCCTACCAGACTGTAATGTTCTTATAGGCAGGATGCTTGGTACAATGTCTGGTATAAGTACTCAATTAATATTTATTGAGTAAGTAAGTTCCTCCCCCACCCTTCCAATCGCTTACCCTGGGTAACTTAAAAATTTAAGGCTTTACCTATGATCTGTATTTACTGACTTCCAAACTACTCTACTGACTTTCAGACTCACATATCCAACTCTAAGCTTTTGGTCACTAACTTTTCTTGATTCTACTACCTAAATAATTCTTGCATTTATTCCCTACCCTTTCCATCCTCTTTCATTTAGTCTCTTTTATGTCCCACCTGGATTTCAGCAACAGGCCCTCACCAGTCCTTCTAATTCCAAGCCATCTTCCCACACTGGTCTGAGGGAAAGTTTTGTAAGAGGTAAAGCTGACCACATCATTCTTTAGCTTAAAATCTTTCAGTGGTTCCCCGTATCTTTCAGAATAAAGTCCGAGTTCTTCAAAGTCTCACTGTGGTTTCTCACTTTCTGCCTTTGTGCATATAGTTCTTCTCACCTATATGGACTTTTCTTCTTTTTCTTTGCCAAATCAAGACTCAGCTTAAGTGTTAGTCCCTCTGGAAAGCTTTTCTTGACCCCTTGGATATAATTTTAATTTTTATACAAGTATGTGCTCTTACAACATGTGCACTTCTTTCACTAAACTTATTAAGATCCTTTATTTACAAGTTAACTTATCTGGGCGCCTGGGTGGCTCAGTGGGTTAAGCCGCTGCCTTCGGCTCAGGTCATGATCTCAGGGTCCTGGGATCGAGTCCCACATCGGGCTCTCTGCTTAGCAGGGAGCCTGCTTCCTCCTCTCTCTCTCTCTCTGCCTGCCTCTCTGCCTACTTGTGATCTCTCTCTGTCAAATAAATAAAATCTTTAAAAAAAAAAAAAAAAACAAGTTAACTTATCAGTCTCAAATAAACTCTTTAAAGGCTGGGGACATATTTTATTGAAATAAATTTAGTAAGCACTAAGTAAATATTTTGAATAAACTGTGAAATTACTCTCTAAACAATACACTTGTTGCGCAAATTCTATTATCTGAATTAGGATTATAAGTGGATTCACAGTCTGATGTCCTATACACTCAAATGCATATATCACATTCAAGCCTTAAGGCTAGAGTCTTGTTAAGTATTCACATTTGTAATCAACTAAGTATATATAAACATTACATACCACACATTTCACCTTTCAATTTGATCAAAGTGATAAAACACTTACAGGTTTTGGCTTCTCTCTTGAGTTACACTTTTTCAAATGCTTTGATAGTTGATCTTCATATACTGTGCTAAATTTAAAGAGAAAAGTATTTAAAATAATTTTATAAGACCTGTGACAATTACTCTTTCTAGCACAGAAAAACCCTTATTGGACCCATACTTACTGCTTTGGATCTAAAGGACACAGAATTCTTTTCCGAGCATTTTCTTCCTAAGAAAGATAGATCATATATTGACTTGGTTAGAAAATATCAAGTCATTGCTTACAGATACTAGATACAACTTCAGTATAATCCTAAATTTACGTGTTCCCAAAACAAGGTAAGGAAACCTTAAAAGGACAATAATAAAACATTGACAAAATAAGTTAAGCAACAAAAATCTCCAAAGTAGCTAGTTTTTGTTTATATGAGCAAATACTCCTTTGGATAATGAGGGTTTATAGCTTCAAATAGATTTAGAGAAGACCTACATATGGAATTTCAAATCTGTGATAGCACTGGCTATAATTTGCCTCATTATTTTGTAATAATCTTTAGCGGTGTCCTTTTTTTTTTTTTTTTAAAGATTTTTATTTATTTATTTGACAGAGAGAGAGAGAGAGAGAGAAAGAGAGAGAACAAGTAGGCAGAGGGAGAGGGAGAAGCAGGCTCTCCACTGAGCAGGGAGCCTGATGTGGGGCTCAATCTCAGGACCCTGGAGTCGTGACCTGAGCCGAAGGCAGTAGCCTAATTGACTGAGCCACCCAGGCGCCCCTTTTGCGATGTTCTTGGGGGGCAAAATCACCCTCAGTTAAGAACCAGTGGGTAAAACTATGTACAAGTGGTCTCAGCTATAGATGATACTTAAGACAAAAAAGATGGAAACATAATACTTAATTAGATCATGTATCTTATATTGCAGACTTAGTAGGATGCCCACAGTTGAAAATCAAATTGCGTCATGTGTCATGTTTCCCTTGGTGTCTTGCAATCTTTCTTCAAGGGACCAATAACTACATTCCTTTCTCTCTGATAATACCAATCAACTTGTAAGGAACTAGTCACAATCTACTACTGTTAGCACTTGCAGTTATCTTTGAGATGTTTTGTTAAAGTCAAATATAATAAGGTCTTAGAGTGAGAACAAAACTTTTCTCCCACCATAAATCTCATGTTTAAAAATTTAATTAATCAATTAAATCTCATTTTTTGATCAAGGGATGTTTGCTGATCTCCTCAACCCACAATACAACTGGAGGTATACTTCGAAGAGTTCTCAATGTAAGTCATGGGTCTTCCACATTCCAAAACAAGAATATGCTTGTTTCTGTATACTTCACTCTAGCCAAGTATCCGTCAAATCAAAAATATGAAGTAGAGATATGCTATGGTGGACAGTAGCAGATGAAGGAACCCTGATCTGTACTGGATATTGTCCAGAATAAACCACCTAATAGAAATAATGTAAATAATATTGGACATCAGAAGCCATGAAACCAGGTGCTTGCCTATTTGGTTTCCAAAACTGACTAAACAGGTTCTTCTACAAGCGTTCTGCATCTCTTGTTCTTACTTTTATTTTCTATCATATATATATCCTAAGAAAATACACCAAAATACAGTTGACTCTTGAAAGGGGGGAGGGGAAGCCACACCCCTCCTCCACAAGCAACTTTTGACTTTTCAAAAAATGAGATTTTTTTTTTAAGATTTTATTTATTTATTTGACAGAGAGAGATCACAAGTAGGCAGAGAGGCAGGCAGAGAGAGGAGGAGGAAACAAGCTCCCTGCTGAGCAGAGAGCCCGATGCGGGACTCGATCCCAAGACCCTGAGATCATGACCTGAGCCGAAGGCAGCGGCTTAACCCACTGAGCCACCCAGGCACCCCAAAAAATGAGACTTAAAACTTTTTGAATTAAGTACAAATAGTCTACTGCTGACCTAAAGCCTCACTGCTACCATAAAGCTGATTATGCATATTTTTTGTTGCATGTATTATACACTGTATTCTTACAATAAAGCTAAAGAAAATGTTATTAAGAAAGTCTTAATAAAGGAAGCGCATTCATAATACTGTACTGTGTTTATGAAATCCAGGGATATGTGGACTGGCAGTTCAAACACGTGGTCAAGGGTCAACTATATATATATAATAAAAGATTTTATTTATTTGAGAGAAAGAGCACAAAAACCAAGGAAGAGGCAGAGGGAAAGAGAGAAGCAAGATCCTCAGTGAGTAGGGAGATCGCTGTGGGGCTCAACCCCAAGACCCTAGGGCCATGACCCCCGCCCAAGGCAGATGCTTAACCGACTGAGTCACCCAGGCGCCCCAAGGGTCAACTGTATATTGACAGTACAATTAATATGCCTAACGGTATTCTCAAACAAAATTGTACGCCTCCTGTTTCAATTTAAAAAAGTCAATTCTTACACGATTTTCAATCTTTCCTTCCCCCTTTCAGCAGTTACAAGTTGTTTTCAAAAGACTGTACTCTAAATTTTTTTTAAGTTTTTAATCACTCCGTGCTCCTCGCAAGCGCACTCCCTAATCCCCAGTACTTATTTCACCCATTCCTTCCCTCTCCCCTTTGGTAACCATCAGTTTTTTCCCTACTAAAGAGTTGTGTGTCTAAATAATTTTTTTTTTAAAAAGTTTCTCAACCGTATTCACAAGAAGTGATTATTACTCACAAAACAATCAGAACACAATTAGTGAAACCTTGCGATTTCCCATCAAGAAGGCGGAGACTGGGCGGAGTGTATAAGGCGGTGGCTTGTTGTACAACTAAGATCTACTATTGCCCTAACTTAGTATCAAGATAAGCGGGTCACCGTAGGCGCTTTAGTTAGCGCGAGAAGCACTACACTTCGCTAAGGCTCAGTATCGCTGCATAGGGAGGGCAGGGCTGCGCTTAGCACAGGAAAAGCCAAAAAATGCAGCGAACAGAGCAGAATTCTGGCAAAGGGAGTTTCCGGACCAAGAAACTTATTTCCAACTCTCCAAATGGTAGGGGCAATACCAGACCTCCGCGGCTCCAGCGTGTTCCCCACAGAATCTTTTCCCCGCTGCCACCACCATCCTGCAGAAGCGCTTCTTCTTTTCCACATAGTAACTGCAGCGACCCTCAACCGGGAAGTCAGTCGTGTGCGGGGCGGGCGCAGAAGCCGCCATAATTCAGGGTTCGTTTGTGGTGGTAAGCAGCGGGTGAAGAGAAGAAAAGTTCTTTGCTTCCCTCGGGTCCCCTTCCCTTAACAAATATGGCTGCCGCGGGTCCCGCCACGCAAGTCAATACCCGGAACTGCCCCCCCACCCTCTGCAAAACCGGAAGAAACTGATGGTGGCTGACGAGGTCCAAGTCTTCCCCGCTTTCCCTCTGTTTCTGTTTCCCCGCCTCCTCAGCGGAAGCCGAGCGCCAAACTCAAATTTTAGCAGGACCCGGACTCCCTTAGGCTAGTTCGTGGGCTGGGCCTGCTGGACTTTTCCGGTTACTGGCCGGGGCAGCGGACCAACATGAGCCAGGTTCTGTTCCAGGAGCTAGTCCCACTGCAGGTAAAATGCAAAGACTGCGAGGAGAGGTGAGGTTCTGCGTTACCCCGTGCCCGCGGGTGGCGGTTGGGGTCCGGCCAAGGCGGAGGGCGGGGAGAGGGGGAAGATGGCGGCTCTGGCCAGTGGCCACCGGCTTGCGGCTGGGTGTGCGGCTGGCGTCCCGGGACGCGGAGAGAGTCCCACTTGGAACCCAAGTTAGTTGCGGAGGGCGCAGAAGGGAGAGTATGAGGAAATGGAAAGCTGACCCGCGTCAAGTTAATTTCCAAAAAAAAAAAAAAAAAAAGGAAAGGAAACAAGAAACCTAGCTCTGAACGGCATCATAGAAGGTTATAGCCCTGGTCTTTCGTTTTGAGAAAGTTAATTTTGTCTGGAGAAGTGAAATAATTTACACGAGAGCTGACAATAAATTCACGGCCAAGCCCGCGCTAGAACTTTGGTCTTGGCTCTCAGCCCTTTTTTCACTCTTTGGATTATATTGGAAGTAAATTTAAGCTTCAGCTTAAAACAGTTTCTGTGGCGTAGTGCCTTTTCTTTACATTAGTTACTAAAAATAAATAACGCTTAATCAATTAAAAACAGTAGAGGAAATGGTAAATTTCATTCATTCATTTAACAAATACTGCTTACTGGCAAAACGCTTTGTCGGGTACTGGGGACCTAGTGGTCGGGAAGAACAGTCCCTGTTTCTGTGGAGGTTACAGTCTAGTGGAGGAGGAAATAAAGGCCAGTCTCATAGATAAACGCAAAATTACGACTTTGACAAAGGTGGTGGTGCTGGTGGGGCTTAATTTGAAGCCAGGAGATTGCGATTTTGTCACGCCTCTCAATAGCTGACTCTTTTCTCAACCTCGTTGCCTCATTTTGTAAAACTGACTTAAGGTGCCTGCGTACATGATACGAGGATGGATCCTGAAGATGTTTATGGAAACCAAATGGTTTGGAAATGTGACGTTAGAAATGAAGACATTGCTTTATTTGGTAATGTGAAGCTAGCTTATAGTTCAGAATTGGGTCTAACGTCAGCCCGCAGGTCAGGCAAGGAGATACCAAAACTAGCAGTTGCAGGTGGAGATACTGTAGGGTATTTGATGTGGTCATTCTTTTGTGCTGTCCAGTATGAGAGTCACGTATGGTTACTGGACTTTTGAAATGGAGCTAATCCGAACTGATGTGTGGTAAGAGTAAAATGTGCATTGAATTTTGAAGATTTACTTATGAAAAAGAATGTGAAATATCTTAATTTTTATGTTGCCTGTATAGATGACACTATTTTGGATATATTGAATATAATATATATGGGATATAAATTATTAATATAACAAATGTTAATAAATATATTCTGTATATCATAAACATTGGAAATATTTATATTTAACATATTGATTATATTTAAGAAAATTGTTACAGTTAATTTACCTGTTCCTTTTAAATTTTTTTAATGTGGTTTCTAGAGAATTTAAAATTATATATTTGGCTCATATTTGTGGCCTCCATTGTATCTCTGTTGGACAGCCCTGCTTTGGAATAATTTTAGAAATATAAAGGGGGGGGAGCATCATTTCTGATTCTAACACTGGAACTCCTAATTCTTCTCCATTTCATTATATTGTCATCACAGTTACCTTCTTAAAATGCATTGTCAATCATTTTACTTCTCTTGTTTAGAAATCTTTGTTATATTTCTATCACCTGTTGCAAGGATCAGCAAACGAGCCCACGGGCCAGGTTGCCTTCTGCCCATTTTTTTAAGTAAAGTTTTATTGGAATGCAGCCATTCTCATTTAAGAATTGTCAAGCTGCTTTTGTACATGAATAATCGTGACCGAGACCTTTGGCCTGCAAAGCCTAAAGTATTTACTATCTGGCCCTTTACAGAAAATATGCTGGCCCCTGACCCATAGGGAAAGTAATCCAGACTTTAGTTAAATATTCAAGGCCGGTTCAGCTCAACAAATATTTATGAATACCTACTGTGTGCCAGTAATTGTCCTACCTGCTGAAATGGTCTAGCTTCCTCTCTCTTTACTCCTCTGCCTCCTGACAACAAAGACAACAACAATGGAAACAATTTTCATTCTGGGCCTCAAGGAACTCACACTTAATAGGGGAAACAAAAAGAGGTAGAATAGCACAGGTTAAGAGTTCAGGCTCTGGAGCCAGATTATCTGGGTTTAAATCTCATTTCTGTCACTTATTGACTGATACCGTACAATCATTTTTTTCTTTGTGTCTCATCTTTAAATTAATGATGATAAAAGTAATTGCCTCATGGGATTATTAGGAGGATGAAATGAGTTAATACATACACAATGTTTAAAACAGTGCCTGAAGTATTAAAGGCATGCACTAAACATTTAGTTATTATTAAGATGTGATTAATGCATGAAGTGACATCAGTGCACTAAAGTCATAAGAAGGACCTTCAGTGGAAGATAACTCAGAGAACTCTGGAGGAAAGTAATGCAGATTATGAAGCCCATGGTTTGACACCAACATCTTTTTTAATTTTTGTTTTAGAAGTTCTGTTCCCCATATGCTAGACCTGTAAGACTACTTATCCATTGCATGTACCTCATACTCTCAGTACCATACCTTTATTCCTGCTCTTCTCCCTGCCTCAAATGCTTTTGCTTTCAGAACCTTCAAGGTTTGTCTTGAATCCCTTCATTATAAGGACCTTTTCAAAGTTACCAAAGTTGAAATTAATTGCCCTTATTCATTTATTAGATAGCACAGTGAAGGTGAAAGTTCTGAGTTCTAATTTGGGCTCTATAACTTGGCTTTAACCACGTTTGTAACAGTGCCCCTCAGGTTCTTCCTTTGTAAGACAGACATAACTCTTAGTAAGATTATTGTTTTAAATAAGATATATGTAAAGCATAGGGTAGGTACTCAGTAGTGTGGGTGCTCAGTGTTAGCAGTCCTTCCCTTCCTTCCCCTGAAGCACTAAAATGCTAAAATACAATCAGAAGCAAAGTCTGGATAGAGTCATTTAATCTGATTTGAGGACATGGACCATGTTTATTTCTGTTTGTATCCCTAGCATCCAGCATACTACCTGGTTTACAGTAGCTTTTATTTGTTTGAATTGAAAGGCTCAGGTCACAGCTTCTAGGTGGCGGAGGTGGGCTAGAATCCAATTCTGATAATGCCAAATCTGACTGTGAGGGAGGATGTTATGTGAATTTCTGCATTGTTCGGAGTATGACATTTATTTTGAGAAACAGCATTTTTATGAGTTTTTATTGATTTGTTTTATATTGTCCCTCTGACAACTGTTTAATGGAGAAAATAAGATTGTGATTTCAGATACTGTATTTTCTGAAAGCTCAGGTTTTTCTACAGTAGATGTTGGGGCAGGAAGGAGAGGTTTAATCTATGGGCCTTTCCTCCTCCCTTTTTCTCCTGAAAGTAATGCATTATAGACATTTGGAATTTATGCAACAATATCATTAATATCCTTCTTAAATTATATTGATGTGATTCTTCCAGTAGTAGCTAAAGAATACTTTGCTAAATGATCTTTTGATTTTTTTGAAACAAATTTATCAAGTATGACAGGACTTTTGAAAGTGTATGTCACCATAAAAAGTTACCTACTGCAGTGTCACATCCCCTGTGGCAGGATGTTTTAGAAAAAACTGCAAGACAAAAACCAAGCATAATGACGATATAGATCGGGAAAGGTCCTCACAAACCCAACTCAATTCATTTATCTTACAGATTAGGAAATTGAAAGTTTTTTCCCCCGAGAATACTTAATTTTTCTTAAAAGATTTTGTTTATTTGTCAGAGAAGGAGAGAGAGAGAGCAAGAGCCACACACACACACAAGCAAGGGGAGCTGCAGGCAGCTGCTGCTGAGCAGGGAACCTGATGCAGGACTTGATCCCAGGATCCTGGGATCATGACCTGAGCCAAAAGCAGAATAGACTGAGCCACCCAGACATCCCCAAAATACTTCATTTAAGTAGAATTAGAGTAGAAATCTTATCTGTTTCACATATATTGCACTAGATAATAGGAAAATAAAAAACATTTTCTGTTCTAAAAATAATTCTTCCTATCCGGTATTTGCCAGTGCTGCTTATTCTTTTTCAGATAACGTAAGTTATGATAACCTTATCATATGGTAACCTCATCATACTAAGATTTAGCATCCAATCATTTGTTCAATAGGAAGCTTAACTAAAATGACATAAAATGCCAAAAAAATTATTTTTAAGTTGGAGCATAAAAAAATCTGGACAATTGAATCTGTTCTTGATCAACTGTTACCAAGTTTTTCCAACACTTGGTTGCTAGGTCTATACCTTTTACTTCTGCACTGAATAAGTAGCAGAATGTGGGAAAATTTTAAAACAACGTTGGAAGAATAGCCTAAAATTCTATTTACTTTTGTTTCCTACACATCAGGGAACAGCCATTGTTATTTAATTCTAGCAAAATATAGAACTTTTGTACTGAGATGATTTTTCACCAGTTCTTCCCTTTATTTCCTTGATCATTTAAGCATCTTTGCTCAGTTTGATAAATGGTTATGAGCACCTTGATTTATATGCCTCTGTCTGATGCTGAATTCTCTGAGATGCAACAGAGAATGTGGAAAGCTACGGGTTTTTTTGAAGTTTAGAGTTACTCTAGGTTAAGGTGGATAATACACTGTTGACGTACTTCTGTGGATGTATTGGATAGGGACTATATTGAGCAGATGTATTTGGTAGATTTTGTGTATGTATAAGGGAGGGGAATGTGTTATCTTACTTCCCGGATTGTAAACATTCCGTGTATTCTGGTACTGCTTCACATTTTCAGTTTTTTAAATGGAATCAATTAGATCGTTTGAAATGGTAAATTTTTTTAAATGTAGGAAATTGTTATTAAGTCATTGGTTTGTTTGGCTTTCAGTAGGTGCTGTTTCAGGATCTGGGCAGTAGGTTATATTCCAGGCTAGTAATGGGAATTCCACATCGTTTATCTCATTTGATTCTCGCAACAATCCCATTTTACAGGAGAGAAAAATACAATCTCTGGTAAAAAACCTGATTAGTTACTAGTGGAAGAACAAGAACTTAAACTTAAAATCTGGTATGCTTCCGAAATATCTGTTCATAATTTAGGGAATACCAGTGGGAGATCTTACAGCTTAACACTGAAAATTTCAGCTCGGACAAATGAGTGCTAATTCCTTCCATACGAATGTTTCTGACAATTGGGTATATCTTTTCGTACAGGAGAGTAAGTGTTAGAGTGAGCATTGAACTACAGTCAGTTTCCAATCCAGTTCACAGAAAGGTTGGTATTAATTTCTTTTGAAATATTTTCATTTTTGGGGGGAAATGTAATTTCTATGCATTATTACTACTTTTGTTCTTTAAGAATGTGAGCTCTTTTGTTACACCAACTTGCTTTTCAGTTTTGGGCCAGTTTGTAACTTGCTAATCTGGGGTGGTAGAATCTACTAAGACAATGACTGAGAGATTATTATACCATACATTTCTTCTTCTTCTTTTTTTTTTTTTCTTTTAAAGATTTTATTTATTTATTTATTTATTTGACAGAGATCACAAGTAGGCAGAGAGGTGGGGGGTGGGGTGGGGAAGTAGGCTCCCTGCTGAGCAGAGAGCCCGATGCAGGACTCTATCCCAGGACCCTCGGATCATGACCTGAGCTGAAGACAGAGGTTCCAACCCAGGCGCCCCTATACCATATATTTCTTCTTCTTTTTTTTTTTTTTAAGATTTTATTTATTTATTTGGTTGGGGAGGAGTGTGCATGTGGGGGAAGGGGCAGAGGGAGAGAGCACAAAGAAAGTCTCAAGCAGACTCCTCGCTGAGTGTGCCCTACTCAGGACTTGATCTCACGACCCTGAAATCATGACCTGAACTGAAATGAAGAGTCAGATGCCCCACTGACTGAGGCATCCAGGTGCCCCTGTACCATCTGTTTCTAAAGCATACAGGAACGGTTGGGGATTGGGAGAATTGGTTAGTTTTGCCCAATACCTTTGTAAGTTGCTAGAATATATATTGCTACCCTGTAGAATTGGCATTTCATATTGCACATGTGAGGTTAGAATGAATGGAAGCACTGCAAAGGAGATATTTTTGAGTCTTTACCTTTTGAAGGGAGGCTTTTAGAGCATCAGTCCTATATGATCTTCAAAAGTATGAGTCATTAGCAGTGATCTGGATACAGACAAGATGACTAAGAAGTACAGCATCTGTTTTCTCTGTATCATAGCTTTCCCTAAACATGATATTCAAGGACCTTGTAGTATTAGTAGTAGCTTCAGTTTTTTATAGCATCTTGGGGTGAATTTCAAGAAGTACTGCAGGAGAAGCTGCCTAAAGAACAGGACATTCTGAGGTAGAGCAAATACCCAGATTGCTAATTTCTGGAGTAGAGATTATATGTTATATTTTTTACATATGATTCCTTAGGCCTGCTGTTCCTCTTCATTTTTTAGCTCTACCCGTACGTGTTCAGATTTTTCTAGGACCCTCGCAGTTCCTCTTTAGCCATGAGTAGATTTTATTTCAAAGTGGAAGCTTATTCTTAACCTCAGTACTGTTTAGATCTTCATTGGGCCTCCATCATCTTGTTGCTATGCTTGTTTTCATCACATAAGTGTTCTCTAAAGTACATAATTTCTGTGTACTTCTCTGTCAGCTTTAGCTGCTGTGATGTTCTGCCGTATTGTAAGTTTATGTAGAAAGTGATCTTTATGAAAGATATTTACTTCATTTGAAACTGAAAACAGATGGAGCTCCATGTCACCGGCCACCTGGAGGGAGAGAATAGGCCCATAGGAAGAAGCCCTGGCAACATGTTACTTGATACCTCTGTCCTCTGCCTGAGAGGCAAATACTCCTTTATTAGGATACATGATTGCTTGTCATTTCAGCTGATATATTGGCACTTTTGAAGTATTAGACAATTAACTTGTGGGAAACTGAAAATATAATTGAATATGATGTGGCCAGTGGTAAAATATTATCATGGTATAGTGCAGCAAGGACTAGGTCTCAATTCTTCCAAGCCTCTAATAGGATGGTATTCCTCAGCCTTCAACTCCTAGCATTTAATTAGTTTGTATAGACTCCTACATGGCTCTCAAGGAGCAGAATATTTATCCCTGTTTAAGATTCTTAAGTCTCTTAAAGACTAATGGAAATCCAGCTGTACCAGAAAACAAAGTCACCTGAAGAATATTGGTGATACATTGTTGTTATTGGATAATTCCACTTCTAAGAAGGAAGAAATTTCTCTAAAAGCCTATCTATTGAAAACATTAAAAAATGAAATCTTTCTTTTAGGATTTAGTTATCCGTCTGACTGATGATACTGATCCATTTTTTCTATATAACCTTGTTATTTCCGAGGAAGATTTTCAGAGGTAACTAAATCTATTTTTCTGTTTTTATATTTAATCTAGGAAGTAAGTTTTATTAATGTATTGGTACTATTGTCTTTGAAATGCAACGTATTATGAACCTTTGGTATTTTGAGAATGCTGGACTGCTTATACTATAATTATTCAGGATGTTTTTGAAAGTCAATATTCTATAGCTTATCAGAATTCTGCTTAAAACAGCTTGAATTTGGAGCTTTAGCTAAATATATTGACTTTTCCCCTCCCATGGGATAAATTCTATAAAAAAGTTCTCTAGTTCTTGATTTTAATGGGTATTTGGTAAATAAGAAAAGAATATTTTAGGGTTTAAATTATAATTAAATATAGTAATTAAATTTTTTAAAACTTTTTTCTTCTGCATAGTTTAAAATTCCAGCAAGGCCTTCTGGTAGACTTCTTAGCTTTCCCACAGAAATTTATAGATCTCCTTCAGCAGTGTACTCAAGAACAAGCCAAAGAAATTCCAAGGTAAGTCTCATGAGAGCACTGTGTCATTAGAATTCTCTCAAGACAAACTCTTCTTTGTAAGACAAATTGATGGCAAGATACTTTGTATGTGTTATAAGTACTCCTATTTTTAACTGGGTTTAGGGCTATTAAATAACAAATTTTAAGGAATCATGGTTAAAATAAAAATATTTACTCCTTAATTTTCATGTCTTGACAGACATTATAACTATCTGAAATATTTAACAGCATCAAGTACATGATTTTATAATGAACTTGGATAAGAGGAATGAGTTTGTGTTTGTATGTGTATATTCATGTTTGTGTGATACTAAAGCCTGATCCTTTCATTGTAAAGTTGACTAACCTTTTGTCTTTTGGTTTCATCAATTGATGATTGTTGTTTGAATCACTTATTTTTTTTAGGAACTACAAAGTTATGCATTTCTAATTCTATCCTTCCTTTTATATTTATTAAGTATAATTCTTTTATAAAGGAGAACTTTTCCTCATCAGTTTGGGCTGTTTGATTACTCTGGAAAGAAAAAGATAAATGCTTAATTCTTTTAAATTGTCAATTTTTAGAGTAAAGAGTTGTTATTTTAATTACTTTTGTGCTTTCAGTGGGTTTTTGGTTTTATTTTTCTGCTTTGTCTTTCATTGTGAGCTCATGAACATTTGTATATTCAGTGTATTACAGTAAATCCTTTCTATGTTTCTTGCTCAGTTTTTTCATTTTGCTATTAGCTTATCCAGTTTTACCACTGGGAGTCCTTTTATATTGGCTCCTGTGATTCCAGTGTGCCCCCTTTCCCAGTGTTTCTTTTCTTTTTTTTTTTTTTTTTTTAAGATTTTATTTATTTATTTGAGAGGCAGAGATCACAAGTAAGTGGGAAGGCAGGCAGAGAGAGAGGGAAGCAGGCTCCCTGCCGAGCAGAGAGCCCAATTCAGGGCTCCATCCCAGGACCCTGGGATCATGACCTGAGCTGAAGGCAGAGGCTTTAACCCACTGATCCACCTAGCCCCCCCCCCCCCCCCCGCCAGTGTTTCTAATCATTGATGATTCACTGGCATTTATTCAGTGGGAGAATTTCACTGTCTCATAAGTGTTGTTATTTTGTGATACTTTCTTTTCAAAGGTTTTTGCTACAGTTAGTTTCTCCATCACCTATTTTGGATAACTCACCTGCCTTTTTAAATGTGGTAGAGACAAATCCTTTTAAGCATCTTACACACCTCTCATTAAAACTTTTACCTGGAAGTGATGTGGAAATAAAGAAGTTTTTAGCCAGCTGTTTGAAATGTAGCAAGGTAAGATTTAAATTCAAGTTACTCTTTTAAAAATAAGTACCAGAAGTCTCTGATAAGTCACTGAAGAGCATAGTGCTATTAGTTTTTGTTTTCAGAATGAAGTATTTTTAAAGATGTCTAGTAAGTTTTTATAATATGTAGGGAATTTATTTTTACCTTATTGGGTTTTTTTTTTTTTTTTCCCGTTTAATCAAGATACAGTGAGAGTAGAACTAGGCCCAAAATTGAGAAACTAGGTCCCATCATTTTTATTAATTTTCTGTGATCTTGGGGCAGGTCACTTAAACTGTTTATACCATGGTTTCATCAACTGGTAGATAAGTATGGAAATATCTACTATTGTATTACACCTGTCTCAAGGAAAAAGATATGAAAGTGTATATTGAAAATTACA
The DNA here is from genome assembly GCF_009829155.1 of Mustela erminea. NCBI lineage: Eukaryota > Metazoa > Chordata > Mammalia > Carnivora > Mustelidae > Mustela > Mustela erminea. The sequence goes on from NC_045623.1 coordinate 24,651,346, forward strand.
AAATGCCCAATAATTTTATAAGGTATAAGGAGCAAGAAAAAAATATTAGGATACCTCTTTATAGTTTTCAGAAAGTCGTTTTAGTCAAAGCTATAGATTAGTGCATCTCAAATTATAGTGGTACATAAATCCTCTAGAGATCTTGCTCATTCTGTTTGTGAAGCAGAAGACCTAAAGTGGAACCAGAAATTCTGCATTTTTAACAAACTCTCAGGGTGATGCTGATGCTGTACTTTGAGTAGAACAGCTATAGATGATTAAATTGTAAACTGTGTAATTTTATTTTATAAATAGGAAGAAAAATTATCATTGATTCAATCACTAGATGATGTTACTAGGCAACTGAATTTCACACAAAAGGTAATTCAGATTTCATTTTGTCTTTGTGAGTCCTCTAAACATTGGCTCTGAATTACTTCTCGAATCCTATCCAGGCTTTTGTGTATTATTTTTTAAAGCATGTTATCTTTGATTTCCTTCTCCTTTTTGTCACCTTTCTCCTATGAGTAAATTGTCTTAATCTGATCCTTTCTCTGATAGTTGATTCCATTCAAACATTTGTTACCTTCCAGGTCTTCATTAAATAATATATAATACCTGTCATATGTCAGTTCTTTGCTCTTTTTTCATCTCACACCTCCTGTCTAAAATGATGTTTCAGTTCGTATCTTCTAACCTTTTCCCTTCCATATGAGTGTTATGACTTATTCTGATAGGCTTATTATCATTTCAGTCAGAGCTACTACTTTTTGCCCTTAGTCCTTAAAACTGAGGACCCCAATATCTGATAAGTGGCATGGCTTCAGGCAGAAATTGTCCTGAACAACATAGCCCATCAGTTTGATTGTGTGTAAGTGAACCACTCCATGCAATTGACTTGCTCTATCCTGGGCTGCTTTATTTCTTAATGTCACAGGAGAAGATTGGGTGGTGAAGAGCCAGACTTAACTAAAAGGTTAAAGATAGTTAAGCTTGCCTTCTGGGCCATGTTAGCTCTAAAATTCTTTTATTCTAATCTTGATTTCCTCAAATGAAAAAAAAAATCTGTGTAGGAAGAGGCTTTGATGTTTTGGAAAGCTATGATTCCTTTTCTTTTTTTTTTTTTTTTTTTAATTTTTTTTTTTTTAAGATTTTATTTATTTATCAGAGAGAGAGAGGGGGAGAGAGAGAGCACAGGCAGACAGAATGGCAGACAGAGGCAGAGGGAGAAGCAGGCTCCCTGCTGAGCAAGGAGCCAGACGTGGGACTCGATCCCAGGACGCTGGGATCATGACCTGAGCCGAAGGCAGCTGCTTAAGCAACTGAGCCACCCAGGCGTCCCTGTGATTCCTTTTCTTTAATATCCTTTGTAAATATTGTCATGTTCTAAGGTAATAACATTCACAAGACTTAATTAATATTTTGAATTGAACTCTAATACAGACATTATCAGAAAAAATCCAAGAATTAGATAAGTTGCAGAATGAATGGGCATCACACACAGCTGCATTGTCAAATAAACATTCCCAGGAACTGACGAATGAGAAAGAAAAGGCCTTGCAGGTATGAACATTAAAGAAAATAGAAAATTATTTTGTTGCTGCTGTTAGTCACTTTGTTATAAAAGTAATATATGCTTGTTTTAATATGTTCAAACATCACAGAAGTATATAAAAAATAAAGTTACTCCTTAAAATTCTTATTACATAGAGGTAATTTATAAACATTTTGATATGTTTTTCCAGACTTTTCTCTTTATATGTAAATAATATGTCCTTTGTAAATATTTGTTGATATTACAAATTTAGAAGTATGTAAATCATATATTTGTACATGGATAGTGGGTTTTGGTTGTATTCTGTGCTAATGGGGTCCTACAGTGTATATTGATTGTAACTTTTTTCACCTAACATGACATCATAGGTCATTCTTTATCAGTTCAGATATTCCTTTTTAGCAGCTACATAGTATTCATTATTTGGGTATAACATAAATTAACTACTTACCCAACTGACGTACATTTAAATGCTTCATTATTTTGGCTTATGCAAATAATATTGCAATGAACATTCTTTGTTCCTAGAAGTGAGATTGCAGTATACCTATATAAGATATTATTGGATATTGCAAATATGTTAGCCAAAAAGATTTTACCAAATCTAAAAGATAGGGTATGACAGTATTTATTTCCCCCTATTCTTTTTTTTGTCTTTATTAAGTTTTTAATTTTAATTCCAGTATTGTTAACATACAGTGTTATATTAGTTTCAGGTTTACAATACAATAATTCAACAATAATATACATTACTCAGTGTTCATCATAAGTGTACTCTTTAATCTCCATCTCCTGTTTTACCTATTCCCTCCACCCCACACCCCTGCTTAAATAACCATCAGTTTGTTCTCTATAATTTTGAGTCTCTTTTTTGGTTTGTCTTTTTTTCCTTTGTCCATTGCCTTTTTTTCTGAAATTCTACATATGGGTGGAATCGTATGATATTTGTCTTTCTCTGATTGACTTATTTTGCTTAACATTGTACTCTGGCTCCATCCATCTTGTTACAAATGGGAAGACTTCATTTTTTTTTTTTTTGTGGCTGAACAGTGTTCTGTTTTATATATATATATATATTTGTATCTAATGGAACACACACACACACAAACACAAACACCCCACATCTTCGTCATCCATCTGTTGGGAGATGCTGGGCTGCTTCCACAATTTGGCTATTGTAGGTAATGCTTCAGTAAACATAGGAGTGCATATATCCTTTTGAATTAGTGTTTTTTTGTTTTTCGGGTAAATACACAGTGGTGTGTATTTACAGGTTTTTTTTTTTTTTAACCTTTATTTTCTTTAGTAATCTCTGTACCCAATCTGGGGCTCGAACCCACAACCCTGAGATCAAGAGTCACATGCTCTTCTGACGGAGCCAGCCAGGAGCCCTTATAGGTAGTTCTATTTTAAAAAATATTTTTAAAGATTTATTTATTTATTTATTTATTTGAGAGCGTGTGTGAGAGAGAATGAGCAGGACGAGCAGCATAGAGAGGGAGAAGCAGACTCCCTGCTAGGAGCCCGGATGTGGGTCTCAATCCTAGGACTCTAGGATCATGATCTGATCCAAAAGCAGATGCGTAACCGACTGAATCACCTAGGTGCCCTTCTATTTTTAATTTTTTTGAGGGACCTCCATACTGTTCTGCAGCAGCTGCACCAGTTTACATGAGGTTCAAGAAGGTTCGTTTTTCTCCACATCTTCACCAACACTTTATGTTTGTTGTTAGCTGCTTTATGTGTTTGGGTGCTCCCCAAGTATGTTGGGTGCATGATAAAATATATGTTGGGTACGTAATTATCTACAATTTTCATATCTACTTGTTGGATTCACTCCTTAATAAATTATACAGTGTCTTTGTCTCTTGTTATAGTCTTCATTTTCTTTCTTTTTTTTTCTTTTTCAAATTTTTATTTACATTCAAGTTAGTTAACATATAATACAATATTGGTTTCAGGAGTAGAATTTAGGGATTTATCATATACATATAAAACTCAGTACTCATCATAAGAAGTGTCCTCCTTAATACCCATCACCCACTTAGTCCGTCTCCCACCCACCTCCCTCCATCAACTCTCAGTTTGTTCTCTATCATTAGGAGTCTCTTATGGTATGCTTCCTTCTCTCTTTTCTACTCCCTTCCCCTATGTTCATCTGTTTTGTTAGTAAATTGCACGTATGAATGAAATCATATGGTATTTGTCTTTCTCTGACTGACTTATTTTACTTAGCATAATACACTCTAGCTCTGCCCACATTGCAAGTGGCAAGGTTTTATTCTTTTTGGTGACTGAGTAATATTTCATTGTGTGTATATGCCACATTTTCTTTATACATTGATCATTTGGTGGATATTTGCTCTCTTACCACAGTTTGGCTGTTGTTGATAAGTCTTTGTTTTAAAGTGGAATACCAGTTTACACTGCCATTCTGAGGGTGTATGATAATAATGCACACATTTTCATATGCATCTTGACCACCTGGATATTCTCATAGGAAGTTCAAGAATTCTCTTGCCTATTTGCCTCTTTAGCCCATTTTTATTTTTGTTTATTTTTAAAGATTTTTAAAAATTTATTTAAGAGAGAGAAGGGGAGAGTGAGCAAGCACAAGAGAGAGAGAGCACAACCTGGGGGAGTAGCAGAGACAGAAAAAAGCAGACTCCGCGCTGAGTCCGGAGCCCAATGTGGGGCTTCATCCCAAGATCCTGTCATGACCTGAAGCAAAGGGAGATGCTTAACCAACTGAGTTGAGGTGCTCCTAGCCCATTTTTAAATTAGACTCTTAGTATTTTACTTACGGATTTGTCTGATCTGGACATGAGTCCTTTGTCAGATATGTTGTATTTAACTTTTAATCTGAAGTATATTTTTGTGGAGTACAATATGAGATAGGTATTTTTTGATATCAAGTCAGTCATTTGTTCTAATACCATATATTCCACTGATTTAAAAATGCAACCTTTAATATATTCTAAATTCCTTTGTATATTTGAGCTTGTTTTGGAGTGTTGGGGGGAACTAATATCTTTTGGGATTTTCTAACCCAGAAGAGGGTTAGAAATATCTTTTCATTTATTCAGGTCTTATTTAAAACAGGCTTATAGTTTGCCTTTTATTTCCCTCTGTTTTATTTCTTTGTTCCTTTTCTTCTTTTTATTTTTTTTTACAGTTCTTACTAAATTTTTTTGCCTAAGAGATTTTACAGTTTTTTGCTCTATAAATTGGAGTATGTCCCACCACTATGATAACTTTCTGATTGATGCTGTTGTGCATTAATGTCATATTCATTAATTGTACATTATATATATCGATTCTGATAGATTTAGGGCTGATTGTCTTAGGTTTTTCAGGTAGATATATAATGTATAAAAATGGTAATTTTTTAAAAATTAATTTTTTTTCTTGTATAGAAAAATGCTAAATAGTAGTGGATCCTTTCCTCATTCTATTCTTTTTTTGATAAATAAAATATCTCCTCTTTTTTTTTTAAGATTTTATTTATTTATTTGACAGAGGGAGAGCACAAGTAGGCAGAGAGACAGTTAGAGAGAGAGAGGGGAAGTAGGCTTCCTGCTGAGCAGAGATCCCACTGCGGGGCTCGATCCCAGGACCCTGAGACTATGACCTGAGCCGAAGGCAGAGGCTTAACCCACTGAGCCACCCAGGCATCCCAAAGTATCTCATCTTCAAGAATGATGTTCGCTCTGCATCTGAGAAAGTTGTCTTTTGTTCTGGGTCCTGAGAGTTAATCCAAAGAGTGCTAAGTTAGATGAAGTGATTTTGAGGGATTTAATCAAATAATCATGTAATTTTTCCACTTTAATATAATAAATGATAATGGATTTTGTTTGTTTGTTTGTTTGGAGGGATAGCTGGTGTGTGGGGAGGGTTTGGTACTGGGAAGGGCAGAGGAAGAGGAGAGAGAATCTTAAGCAGGCTCCATGCCCAGTGCAGAGCCTGATTCAGGGCTCAATTTCATGACCCTGAGATCATGGCCTGAGCTGAAATCAAGAGTCAGATACTTAACCGACTGAGCCACCCAGGTGCTCTATAGGTGGTGATTTTAAAATTTTAGTGTGTATCAGAATTACCTGCAGTGAACAAAGTAGAAAATGTACATGTTGTAGTTGTGTCCCTCACACTTCCTTTCCTTTTTTTTTTTTTAAACAAAAACTCCAAAATTCTGATATCACTGGAATAAAACCAGTCCTTTATTTTTGTTGCCTTTATTGCCTTCAGTGTGTTTAATTACCTTCTTCAACAGTTACATTAGCATCTTTCCCAGTTTACTCTTTATTCTTCTTGATTGTTCCTTCAGGGTTTTCTTCCCACCTTCATTTTCAGTCTTTTCTGAACTTTTTCTGTTTTTCTCTCTTTTATTGCCTTCTCCCTCCCATTTTTCAAAAAATGAGGGAATTTTAAAGTAGTTATATAAAATTCTATGTATATATTATACACACACACATACTTCTATATATAATATATATAAAATTCCAAGTATTGTGTGAGGGAGACACTCCCCTATTCTTTTAAGAATTTTTGAATAGGTACTTTTTTGGAATGTAATTTTGCAACTTACATCACATTTTGTATTTGTTTATTTTTTTGTTTTTTGTTTTTTTTCTTTTTAACTAGGCTCCACACCCAACATGACATAAACCTACTGAGCCACCCAGGTATCCCTGTTTACATTTTTTGACCTATAATTGATCATAAATAATCTGAATTTTGGATGTATGTCTGTGTACAAAAGCAATCATAGATTTATTTCTAATTGTGAAAAATTGCAAAGTCCCTATCCATAGTAATGCAGGGCTTAAATGAATTATAATATATCCATAGAATGGAATATTGTACAGCTATTAAAGTGTTTATAGAGTTTTTTTAATGCTCTGAAAAGGTACAAATGCAGGGTATCTGGATGGCTCAGTATGTTGAGCGTCTGACTCTTGATTTTGGCTCAAGTCATGATCTCAAGGTCATGAGATTGAGCCCTGTATCAGGCTCTGCATTCAGCTCAGAGTCTGCTTGTCCCTCCCTCTACCTCTGTTTCTCCCCTGGGCTCTATCTCTAAAATAAAATCTTCAAACAAAAAGAAAAGGTACAAATGCCAAGGAATAAAAAGTACGCTTAAGTTGTATCAATGGTTTGGTCTTAAACTTAAAATATGTTAGTTAAACTTAATGTATATTGTATGTGTATGGGTGATATTAATATAAATATATTAACAATATATATTCCCAAAATAAATACTTAAAGTGACTCCCTGGATGAGATTATTGGTTATTTGTAATTTTCTTTGTGCATTTAAGAGTATGTATCACTTTCATAATCCAAAAAATACACTTTATGTTTGAAAGGTACTTAGGATTTGATAGTGTTCATCAACAGAAATGGTAAACAGACTAGTGGTATGATTCAAACAGGCACCAGAGATTACACAGTTATAACCACATTCAAATTTTATCTTGGTTAAATGTTGCTACTAAATGTAAGACTGAACTAATGAATAATACCTTGTTAATTTTAAAATTTTAGAGTTTTTTGTTATTAAAAATATACATTGTTGTAAAAAACTGAAATAATATAATGGTATTTAAAATGAATACTGGAAATTCCCTATGTACCTGCTCATTTTTTTTTTAAACACAAATAGGTTTACACTATACTATTTTGCAGTTTTTTAACCTAATCATATATGATTCTTCCCTTAACTTGAAGACTGTCCTTCTAAATATATGAGGGTTTTACAGAAGCAAGAATTAAGGACAAAATCATAATGGTAAATTTGCCTTTGTTGACCTTTCTTCTTCATGAAATCCATAATTGAAAATAGATCCTCTTTAAAACAGGGAAATGTTATAATCACATCGAAGAATAACTAAGATTAATTTTTCTTCAAATCTTCCTGTATTTTATTTGTTTTGTTTTTTTGTTGTTGTTTTGAATTTTGGTACTATATTTTTATTATATAATAGGCACAGGTCCATTACCAACAGCAGCATGAACAACAGAAAAAAGATTTAGAAATCCTCCATCAACGAAACATCCAGCAACTACAAAACAAATTATCTGAGTTAGAAACAGCTAATAAAGACCTAACCGAAAGGAAATATAAAGGAGACTCTACCATCAGAGAACTTAAAACAAAACTGTCTGGTGTTGAAGAGGTATTGAACTTTGGGTTTGTTTCCCTCTACCCCCAATTTAAAATAACATTTTAATTTGGTGACTTTATTACTTGTGTAATACTTCTGATGCTTTTCAAGGTTGTCTTGGTGGTATTAGGGTAATCAGATGTTGCAAAAAAAGCTTGAGAATCTAAAATCTGATGAAAGGGGATAATTCAGAACAGAACTGAGGTAAACTTGGATATTTTTAGTTACGGTCTTGAGGAGCACTTCATTGACACTGCCTTTAGATTTTTCAGTGTACTTTTGATTTTCACACTGTCTGTAGCTCAACATATTCAGTCTTGACAGGACTGGTTCATTCAGCCTACTTAACATGTCAGACAACTATGTGAAGTTGTGTCTAATAACAATGATATTAGTAATGATAATAACTAAGGTATACTGAACACATGCTATGTGACAGGTGCTGTTTAATTGCTTTACATATATTAACCCATTTAATTCTTATAACAATGTTTTTAAAGAAGGTACTATTATTCCCATTTTGCAGATGATGAACTAAGGCACAGAGAGGTTAAGTAACTTGTCCTAGGTCACATAGTAAGTGGAAGAGCAAGGATTGGAATCCTCTTATTTGCTTGTCTTTAGTATTCCCTTGTTCTTTCAGGCAACAGAGACATTTTGAAAATCTTGATGGTTTGGCCCTGATGATAGATTCCTTCCTAGCATTATACATTATTATCATGAATTAATCAGAAAATGCAGATTTTGTTAAGTCCATCATATTTAAATACAAACATCACCAGTGTTGCTCAAGCTGATGAGACTTCCCACTCCATTTCACCAGTCTCTTGTGCTTAGGAAACTCTAAAGCTTGACTGATTTTATGTTCAGATTCTCAGTATTCTGCCCCAATAGGTGTTTTTTTTTTTTTTTTTTAAGATTTTATTTATTTGACAGACAGAGATCACAAGTAGGCAGAGAGGCAGGCAGAGAGAGAGGAAGAAGCAGGCTCCCTGCTGAGCAGAGAGCCTGATGTGGGGCTTGATCCCAGGACCCTGGGATCATGACCTGAGCCGAAGGCAGAGGCTTTAACCCACTGAGCCACCCAGGCGCCCCCTCAATAGGTGTTTTTAGTGTATCCTCCCTGCTCCCTTCACTGTATCGTCCCTGATCCCTTTACCCTTCATAGTAGTTTGTAAAATATTGTAGCCTTCCGAGTACATTGGATAGTCATTATAATGCTATATGACTTCTTTTATCTTAGGCCTGAAATTGGCTACTTTATAAACAGTGTGCTCTGTTATATGGGTATTATATAATCTAATCAAAATATTTCTTCCAATATTTGCATAAGACTTGAAAATTATGAGTCCTGGGAATTAAAAAAAATTTTAGTTATTGTATAGTCAACTACTAGCTTCACTACAATATAGTGATTCAGCACTTCTATACATCACCTAGTGCTCATCACAACAACTACATTCCTTATCCCCATCACCTATTTCACCCATCCCCCCTGCCACCTCCCCTTGGTAACCATCAGTTTGTTTTTAATAGTTAAGAGTCTGTTTCTTGGGGCCCCTGGGTGGCTCAGTTAAGCATCTACTTTTGGCTTAGGTCATGATCTCAGGGTCCTGGGATCGAGTCTGGCATTTGGTTGTCTGCTCAGTGGGGAGTCTGCTTTTCTTCCTCTCCCTCTGCTCCTCCCCCTGCCTGCTTGTGCTCTCTTTCTCTCTAATAAATTTAAAAAAAAAAAAATTAAAAAAACCAAAGGGAGTCTGTTTCTTGGCTATCTCTCTTTTTTTTTCCTTTGCTCATTTGTTTTTTAAATTCCACGTATGAGTGAAATTATATGGTATTTGTCTATCTCTGACTGACTTACTTCACTTAGCATTATACTCTCTAGCTACATCCATGTTGTTGCACTGGGGACTTTTTTTTTAAACTTCTGAGTATTATTACCTAATCATGTTAAATTTATCTTAAGCATTAGTTCCCTGAGTATAATTGCTGCCATTTATTATTTACTGTGTGCCAGGCATTATGCTAAGTAATTTGCATTAAGGTTTTTATGAAGATGAAGTGATTATTATTTCTGTTTTACAAATGAGGGAACTGAGATTTAGGGAGGTTAAATAATTCCCAAGATTACACCAGAGTACCCTGATTTGTATTCAAGTCTGTCTGATAGCAGGGTTTGCTTCTACAACTACTATGGCATATTACTATAATATTATTTTGTAAAGTTTTGTTAAAAATGAAAGTTATCTAGGAATACTATATCCTGGATTTTTGTATACTGGCAGTATTTTGTTGGTATTACCTGATTATAAAGTGATCTGTTTTAAATTTTTTTAAAAATCTGTTTTTAATTAACAATTATATTTACTTGGTTTTGTTGTAAAGAGTGAACCAAGAGGAAATCCAGAAGTGTTAACATATTTGTTGACATAGAAAGATATTTGTAATATATAAAGAAGGTTGATTATAAAACTTTTTAAGAAATTGGTGTGTATAAACAGCAAAATATTAACTGTGGATCATGGTTGTCACCTTTGTCCATTGCAGAGCTCTTAAACATCCTAGCTCCCGGGCCATACCGCATGCTAACTTATAAATAAGGCTCTCTTGGGGATGGTACCAGGCATCGGTAGGATTTTAAAGCTCTCTAGGTGATTTCAATATGCATCCTAGCCTGAGAACCACTGCCTACATGTTAGAATGATAGGGCTTTTATTTATGTTTTTGAGATCTATTATAATGGGCATTTATTACCTAAGTGGTTTTTTTAAAGTGTAAATTTTGAGATACCAGAAAATCCTTACTACTAGTTTTTAAAAGTTGTACTAATTTATTCATAAATCAGGATTATTTTCCTTATTGTCATTGAACTAGATATTAGTGTATCTTACAGTTATATTTCAAGTCTACAAGGTACATACACTTTTAGAGTGATGTTTTTTTTTAAAGTTACTAGAACTTTAAAATTATTACTTTCTTAAAAAAATTTTTAAACCTCTTAATTATAAGTAACCAGAGCAGCAGCCAATTTTTCTTTTTCATACTGCATCATTTTTTTTCTTCCTGTAGGAGCTCCAGCGGGCTAAGCAAGAAGTCCTCTCTTTGCGAAGAGAGAATTCTACACTAGACGCAGAATGCCACGAGAAAGAAAAGCATATTAATCAGTTACAAACAAAAGTGGCTGTTTTAGAACAGGAAATCAAGGATAAGGACCAACTTGTTTTAAGAACAAAAGAAGCATTTGATACAATCCAGGAACAAAAGGTCTATTTAAACATTTTTTAAACAAATTGGTGATCACATTTACAAGTGATGCTTTTCTTAAACACAAACATCCTATTAATTATTCATGTTTTAAAAAATATGTATCAGGTGGCTTTAGAAGAGAATGGTGAGAAAAATCAGGTACAACTAGGAAAACTTGAAGCTACAATAAAATCCTTATCAGCGGAACTTCTTAAGGTTTGTTTTTTAAAGAATAATAGAATATTAAGTTTTCTTGGGTTAAGTAGAGAGAGAGATATATACATGAAGCTCTTTTACAGGCAAATGAAATTATCAAGAAGCTACAGGGGGATCTGAAAACTTTAATGGGTAAATTGAAACTGAAGAATACAGTAACTATTCAGCAAGAGAAGCTTTTGGCTGAGAAGGAAGACAAATTACAAAAGGAACAAAAAGAATTACAAGATGTTGGACAGTCTCTCCGAATTAAAGAGCAAGAGGTAGTGAATATTTTATATTTTTGCACGTGTGACTATTTGCAAAGTATAACATTTTCTCAGACATACTTTTAAAATTTCTACTTTATTATATTAGAAAAGAGCTTTAGCTTTTTTCCCCCCAAAACGAACATGACTAGCTTCAACAGAAGTTAACTTACTTCAGTTTGAAAAGTTGGTTATCATGGCTCAGATACCTTCAGTATTCATATACATGTACAGTATATGTGTATGTACGTTATACGTATAGTGTTACACAGGTGAGCTATAATTAACTTTTTCTTTTTAATAGTAGTTAATAGTAATTAATTAATAGAAATACATTTGTTCAGTTTTTATTTAGCCCTTATTATACTTATGAGGATTGACATTTCAGGTGTGCAAATTACAAGAACAGTTAGAAGCTACCGTTCAAAAGCTTGAAGAAAGCAAACAGCTTCTAAAAAATAATGAAAAATGTAAGTATTTTATGTTTTTATGTAAATGAGGTTTGTAATTGTGTTCTTACTCTGAAAATTGTATTTGAATTCATAGAAGTCTAGGTAAATCAAGATATTGCTACATTCGGGGCATCTGGGTGGCTCAGTGGGTTAAGCCTCTGCCTTCCGCTCAGGTCATGATCTCAGGGTCCTGGGATCGAGTCCCACATTGGGCTCTCTGCTCATCGGGGAGCCTGCTTCCCGCTGTCTCTCTGCCTGCTGCTCTGTCTACTTGTGATCTCTCTCTCTCTGTCAAATAAATAAATAAAATTTTAAAAAAAGATATTGCTACATCCAAAAAATTTATTTTAAATATATTGTTTTGATGTCTTTGCTATAATATCTTGTATATCAGCTGCCCTGTAAAACTGTTATCATTATAAAGAAAGCCATATTACATGTGTCAGTAACCCAAAATTAAGTGTTGAAAATATTGACTATAATTTAAATTCTTCACCAAACTTCTTTATTACTTTATTTTAATTGCTATATTTATCTAATGGTAATAATGTAATTATTTGAAACTAAAGTGTAAGATTAAGCCTTTAACATTTTTTTGGTTTTTGTATTAGCTATCAGACAAGAGTGTGAACTTCAAATAAACTGTAAGATATTCTAAAAAAGAAAGCCTTCAAAGAGATCCTTGACAAGCAGAATGTATGCTTCTGATAGTAATAGAATAAGGAATTCTCTGTGGCAGTTGCTAAAATAAGAGTCTTTAATGGCAAAAATTGAGGTGAACCTATAGTCTCCTGTGATATAAGATAGTTTTAAAGACTTGAAATTTTAAAAATCTCAATGATTTTTAGATGTTTGAAGTTATTAGAAAAATTACTCGAAATTCTTTACCTTGTTTTGTTCTTTTATTTAAGTAATCACATGGTTAAATAAAGAACTAAATGAAAATCAGCTAGTGAGAAAGCAAGATGGATTGGGACCTTCTACCACTCCACCTGTACATTCTAGCAGCAACATAATCAGAAGTGGGATTTCTCCTAACTCAAATGTGGTATGTTTTAAATTAAGACTTGAGTGGTCTTAGTAAATTACCTAAAACTAAAATATTCCAGACTGTGAGGAAGTCTTCATGTCTTCAGGTGTTGGTACAAATATGGCTAGAGTCCTATAACTGTTAGCACTGAGGTAAAGGTTAAGTCCCACTTGGAAGTGGGACATACAGGTATACTTGCTCTTAACAAAGAGGCTGTATTTCAAGGGCACACTTATTTTTAAAGTTTAATTGGATATAGAAATCATTCAGTAATAACCAAAGTAATGCCAAATGTTCTGAAGAAGGGAGTACTTTGGGGGCCTTAAGAAGGAAGAGCAGAGTTTGGGCTTAAGTTTGAAACTATGATACAAGAAGCATAAACTGATGCTGAGTGAAATAAGTCAAGCAGAGAGAGTCAACTATCATATGTTTTCACTTATTTGTGGAGCATAAGATATAACATGGAGGACATGGGGAGATGGAGAGGAGAAGGGAGCTGAGTGAAATTGGAGGGGAGATGAATCATGAGAGACTATGGACTCTGAAAAACAGTCTGAGGGGTTTGAAGGGGGTGGGGTGGGAGGTTGGGGGAGGCTGCTGGTGGGTATTATGGAGGGCACATATTGCATGGAGCACTGGATGTGGTGCATAAACAATGAAATCTGTTACACTTAAATTAAATTTTAAAAAATTGCCAAATCAAAAAAAAAAAAAAAAAACAGCAGCATAAACTGAACTCTATTTGAAAAAGAAAAGAGAAAGAAATGTCCTTTTATCAGCCTGTCAGCTCTAGATTCTAAAAGGAATTAGTTATGATATCTAAGCTTTCTAGCTCTTAAGACCAGGTCTTTTGCTTTCTCCTTGCAAGAAATTAGAGAAGAGAAAAAGAACAGCACCTCTTTACATCTGGGAGCAAGGCCCTGGTGTTGCTAGGAGAGCTGGCCTGACTCACAACTAGGTCTTGGGGCTCTTCTCTTGAACATAAATAATTTCACAGAATATCAACATCAGGCAAGGCTACTCTGTGACTGACAGATCAAGACAAGAACAAGACCACCTCATAATATCTGAACACAATTTTAAAAAATGAAAATTGCTAAACCATAGAATGGGCAACATCCTCCTATCCTGGCTAACATGATTGACTCTTCCTTCTTTACCAATTACAGTTTTGGCCTTAATACATTCCTCCCGACTTACCTAATAACATTTATTTCAGATGATCAGTCATAAAATTATCCTCATTTCCAGATAGCATCTGACTCACAACAAAGCTACACTTCATTAAACTCTCTTAAACCACCTAACATATAAGTCCCTTTTAACACCTATGTACTGCCACATCCTTACTATGTTTCCCACGATATGCAGTCTCCGTTGTTTGTAAGGAGCAATAAACCCACCTTGTATACCTATAGATATGTTTCTGGTAGCTTTTGATTGGAGAGCATTGGAAGAGGATTTAAAATGCACATATCTAATTGAATTTTAAATCTATACTAGTAAATCAGATTGTACTTGATGTTTAAAAAAAGGAATATATTTTGCTAAATTGGGAAAAGGTGTGAAAAGAAGTGCCCAGTACTGAATTATAAACTTGAAAAACTTGACAGGCTTACCCTTCATGACTTATGATAAATAGCTATGTAGATGTTTTTTGTCTTGCAGCCAGTGATGTATACAATTGTTTCTTAAGGTTTGTGTTTCGGTTGTTCTCTTTTAGTCTTTAGGTGACATTGGTTAATGGTGTTGCCGCCATATTGAATATTTAATGGCAAAACAAATTATGGTCTGAATTAATCTATTTAAGAACATGTATCTTGTTCTCTTTCTGGCTGAAAATTATTTTTATTTTATGTCTGATTGGCTTATTGATCTATGACTCCACCCTACCTCCATTCCCCCTTTTCAGGAATGGAAGACCTATAGAGAACCAGGATGGTTCAGAGAGGTCGTTGTTTAAACTCAGTTCAAAGACCGGTCCAGTGGCTTATTTTGCTAAGCTTGTACAGCCACTCTTTAGAAAACTTAAAGGTATCCTAGCCTCATGCAATTATAATAAAGCAGAGTATCATAGTGTCATGATAAAATTGGCCTCTAAGATACTGCTTTTAAGTATTACAACAACAAAAAAATCTCATCCTTAACCTTTTTATGTTTTTATTTTTAGGTTGATGGTAGACTTCCTTACCCAACTTGTGGGATTGGTTATCCTGTCTCCTCTGCATTTGCATTCCAAAATACCTTTCCTCATCCTATATCTGCCAAAAATACCATCCACCCAGTTTCAGGACCAAAGGTAGAAAAATTAACTCATAACTTTTTGGGGGGAAAATACAGCAGTTTATTATCAAACTTTTTTTTTTCTTGAAGATTAGCTTTTGGTCAGTTGCTAAATATTAGGTAATACATTAATATATTCCCAAATATCTAGTTTATACTTACAGGCAATACAGTCTGTACTATATGGTACTTCTTGAGTCACTCTGGTTTGTAAAAAGCTGGACATCATTCTGCTTACATTTATTTAATTCCCATTCAGCCTCTTTATCCACTTTATTCATTCTTGATTACAACTCTGAAGCCTAACTAGCATCAATGACTTCATACTGTTGATGTATTAGCTCTGGTGACATTTTTGGATTCTGTTACCAGTGTTTATTCTTTCTTTCTTTAAAGATTTTATTTATTTATTTGACAGCAGTGAGAGAGGGAATATAAGCAGGGAAGTGGGAGAGGGAGAAGCAGGCTTCCCACTGAGCAGGGAGCCCAATGTAGGGCTCTATCCCAGGACCCTGGGATCATGACCTCAACAACTAAGCCACCCAGGTTCCCCTGTTGCCAGTGTTTAAAGGTCTGATAAGGCAGACTTGTAGCATATTCTAAAATGTAGTTCTGACAACATTATCTTAAATAGCATAGACCTAGAATTTCCTCCAGTGTGATTTATTTGCTAAGGCTTTTTTCTATCCGCTTGAGTTTTTCCTCATCGTTAGTACTAATGTCTTAGGTGTATATGTTTTCATATTTATTATAATTTTATTTACATAGTAATTTAATCTGCTCAGACCAGCCACTGATTCTTTTTCTTTCCTAGCATTAGGTGAAAATTGTTTTTTTGTAAATTATAGAGACAAGTAAATGTTTTTGAAAGAGTTTTTTTAAAAGATTTATTTATTTATTTTAGAGAGAGAATGTGTGCATGAGGAGCGGGGGCAGAGGAAAGGGGAGAGAATTTCAAACTGACTGCTCCCTGAGCATGGAGCCTGATGTGGTACTCAATCCCATGACCCTGAGGTCATGACTTGAGCCGAAATCAAGAGTCAGATGCTTAACTGACTCAGCCATCCAGGTGTCCCTGGAAAGAACATTGTGAATTGAGGACTTTGAGATTACTATTATAAACCCTTTATCAAATTAGTTTTGGGCTGCCCTAAAAATAAGCTGTGTTGCTTAGCCTATGCTTCTTTTTAACTTTTTGAGCCTGAGAATTCTCAGTGAAATGAGAATTAAACCTGAGTTTTTATGCTTTGAATATCATTATGTAAAGAGTAGTTATGTGCATGTAGTTGGCTTTTCTTGCATTGTCTGTTAAAGAGTATCAGATATGTGTATTTAAAGGAGTACTATTTTTTTTACAATGTTACCTAACGCTTGTACTGTTAACTTTATTTGTCCATATTTTATTTTTTAATTTTAATTCCAGTATAATTAACATACAGTATTAATTTCATGTTTACAATGTAATTATTCAGCAGTTCTATATATTACTCAGTGTTCATCAAGATAAGTGTATACTTAATCCCCTTCATTGAATTCACCCATTCCCCCACCTACCTCCCCTCATTTTGTCTTCTACAGTTTGTTTTTTGGTTTGTCTTTTTTCCCTTTGTTTTATTTCTTAAATTCCACATATGAGTGAAATCGTGTGGTTTTTGTTTTTCTTTGACTTATTTTACATACAATTATACCCTTCAGTTCCTTCCATGCTTTCCAAATGGCAAGATTTCATACTTTCTTTAATGGCTGGACAGTATTACATTGTATATATACCATGTTATCTTGATCCGTTCATCTATCAGTGGACACTGGGGCTGCTTCCAGAATTTGGCTATTGTAAATAATGCTGCTATAAATGTGGGGGTGTATATATCTTTTTAAATTAGTGTTTTCTTATTCTTTGTGTAAATACCCAGTAGTGGAATTACTGGATCATAGCTATTCTATTTTTAGTTTTTTGAGGACCCTCCATACTATTTTACACAGTGGATGCGTCAGTTTGCATTCTCACCAACTGTGTGTGAGGGTTCCTTTTTCTCTACATCCTTGCCAACGCTTGTTTCCTGAATACTGTGTTCCTTAATGAATATCATGTACTCAAATGTGATTGTGTGTTGGATCAATTTTTTTCTTGAGAATTATGATTGAATTGCTTTTTCATTCTGTTTTACTTTTAAGTTTTTATTTTAATTACAATTAGTTAAATGCAGTATTATTAGTTTTAGGTATACAATATAGTAATTTATCAGTTCTGTATATCACTTGGTGCTCAAGTGATCACAAGTACACTCCTTAATCTTCATCAACTCTTTAACCCTATTTAACCCCAACACCCTCCCCCGGTAACCATCAGATAATTCTCTGTAATTAAAAGTCTGTTTTTGTTTTGACACACACACTCTCTTTTTTTTATTTGCTTGTTCTCTTAAATTCCATGTATGAGTGAAATCGTATGGTATTTGTCTTTGACGTATATTTATCTTAGCATTATATTCTCTAGCTCCATCCACGTTATTGCAGTTGGCAAGATTTCATTCTTTGTATGGCTGAATACTATTCCATTATGTAGATATACCACATCTTTTCCATTCATCAACTCATGGATACTTGGACTGTTACCCTATCTTGGCTATTGTATATAATGCTGCTATACACATAGGGATGCTTGTATCCCTTTGAATTAGTGTTTTTGTATTCTTTGGGTAAATATCCAGTAGTACAATTGCTGGATCATAAAGTAGTTCTATTTTTAACTTTCTGAGGGACTTCCACACTGTTTTTCAAATTGCCTTTTTTTTTTTTTAATCTTAAACAGCTTTCCGGGGGGGCGGGGATATGAAAATAAATATATATATATATACATACATATATATATATATATATATATATATATATATATATATAAAATGTCCAAAGTGAGGACAAAAAATACTATACATACTTTCCAGGTAATTGCCTAAATATGGTCTAATATGACTTACAAGATTACCTTTATAGTTTTTCTAGAATTAGAGGAATCATTATAACAAGGATATTCCTAAATATAAGAGCTAGACTTTCAGGGTTTCCTATATCACTGATCTCCATATTCTTTTGATTATGTATCCCCAAAAGTTAAAAAACAAAAGCAACCTAAAACAAATAAAACACGTTGAGCTTGACTCTATTGAATATTTATTTGTGAATTATATGCATATACTATTCAACTACTGTATTATGTACAGTATAGTTTAGTGGTTAAGAAGGTGGATTCTGATGTTAGGGTTTAAATCTTTTTTTAATTAACATGTAATGTATAATTAGCTCCAGGGGTACAGGTCTGTGAATCACTAGGTTTACATACTTCACAGCACTCACCATAGCACATACCTTCCCCAATGTCCATAACCCCACCACCCTCTCCCTATCCCCCTCTTCCCAGCAATCCTCAGTTTGTTTTGGAGATTAAGAGTCTCATGGTTTGTCTCCCTACCAATCCCATCTTGTTTCACTTATTCCTTTCCTAACCCCCAAACCCCCCATGTTGCCTTTCAACTTCCGCATATCAGGGAGATCATATTATAATTGTCTTTCTCTGACTGACTTATTTCGCTAAGCATAATACCCTCTAGTTCCATCCCCGTCATTGCAAATAGCAAGATTTCATTTCTTTTGATGGCTGCATAGTATTCCATTGTGTGTATATATAGCACATCTTCTTTATCCATTCATCTGTTGATGGACATCTCAGTTCTTCCATAGTTTATCTATTGCGGACATTGCTGCTATAAACATTTGGGTGCATGTGCCCCTTTGGATCACTCCATTTGTGTCTTTAGGATAAATATCCAGTAGTGCAATTGCTGGGTCATAGGGTAGCTCTATTTTCAACTTTTTGAGGAACCTCCATGCTGTTTTCCAGAGTGGTTGCACCAGCTTGCATTCCCACCAACAGTGTAGGAGGGTTCCCCTTTCTCCGCATCCTCGCCAGCATCTGTCATTTCCTGACTTGTTAATTTTAGCAATTCTGACTGGTGTGAGGTGGTATCTCATTGTGGTTTTGATTTGTATTTCCCTGATGCTGAGTAATGTGGAGCACTTTTTCATGTGTCTGTTGGCCATCTCGATTTCTTCTTTACAGAAATGTCTGTTCATGTCTTCTGCCTATTTCTTGATTGGATTATTTATTCTTTGGGTGTTGAGTTTGATAAGTACCTTATATTTTGGATACTAGCCCTTTATCTGATACGTAGTTTGCAAATATCTTCTCCCATTCTGTCAGTTGTCTTTTGGTTTTGATAACTGTTTCCTTTGCTATGCAAAAGCTTTTGATCTTGATGAAGTCCCAATAGTTCATTTTTGTTAGGGTTTAAATCTTGCCTTTATCAAGGTGAATTGGGTCAGCCACTGAAACAGACAAAAAAGAAGAAACCTCTAACTTTCATGTTTCAGTTCCTCCACTTGTAAAATGGAGCAGTAATTTTATCTGCCTTGCTGGATTATTGTAAGAGCTAGGTGAGTTAATACATTCGCTTAGAATAGTGCCTTGTACGTGATAATTGCTTTATTATGTTATCTATTATTAATAAAATACTTGAATATATAAATGAAAGAGTAAATTGAAAATGTATATAAATCAAATTTATGAGATTTTCTTCTACCTCAGTTTATGGTCACAATCACTGCCTACTTTGGAGACCACTGATCTAGCTAGAACTGTGCTGGCAGCTATAATCATTAAAACATGCTCTTTTTAGTCGAAGTAAAAAAAATTTTATTTCATGATACTGAATCTGTGACATATGTGATGTCTTTAAATGTTTCTGTTAAAATTTAATAGTTTTGAGGCGCCCAAGTGGCTGAGTTGGTTAAACAACTGCCTTTGGCTCAGGTCATGATCCTGGAGTCCAGGGATTGAGTCATACATGGGGCTCCCTGCTCAGCAGGGGTCTGTTTCTCCCTCTGACCTCTCCCCTCTCACGCTCTCTCTTATTTAGCATCATGCGGGGCTCAATCTCACAACCCTGAGATCATGACCTGAGCTGAAATCAAAGGTTGGCTGCTTAACTAACCGAGCCCCCCAGACAACCCTCACTGAGAACTTTTACAGTGATCAGATTTCATCCTGGAGATTGTGATGTGAGGGATTTTTCTATAATGAGAATGTAGTGAAGATCAGAGGATTGATTTATCTTGATAATGTTTAGCCCACAATGTATATTCAGAGACAGATTTTATCTGCATTCAATTCAGTTAGCCACTTTATTCACCAGATGGTTCTAAATTAATTTTTGCTTATTTTCTGTTAACTATTTAAAAAATAATATATGAACTTAGGAAGCTTCCACTTTACAAGAGGATATAGTGTCTAAATGTCCCTCCTGTGGTTTCTAGTTGTCACTTCAGAGAAGGTCACTGTTAGGAGTTTCTTTGATATATTCCAAAAATATTTAAGGCATATGCAAGGATATATGTGTGTACCTGTCTATGTATGTACATTTGTAATCATCAGGGTTTGTATATTTAACCATAGATAGTACATGCCTACTGTTCTGTGCCTTCATTCAACAGTATTATGGAATAGGTCCCTTTTCATGTATCAGAATGTTTTTGTTATTTAATAACTACTTAGTTTATGGATGGACTATAATTAATTTAAGTAGTGCTTTGTTAATGGATGATGAGTGATGTTGAGCATGTTTTCATGTATCTGCTGGCTACCTGCATATCTTCTTTGGAAGAATCATTCAGATTCTCTGCTCATTTTTTAATCAGATCATTCGTGTGTGTGGAGAGGGAGTGGTGTTGAGTCGTGTCACTTCTTTATATATTTTTGATATTAACTTACTGGATGTATCATTTGCAAGTTTCTATTCAGTAGGTTTCCTGTTTTGTTGATGGTTTCCTTTGCTTTTCAAAAGCTCGTTATTTTCGTGTGGTCTCAACAGTTTATTTTTGCTTTTATTTCACTTGCCTTCTGTACCTTCTTGGTTGCCCAATTTTTGGCATATAATTTTTCATTTTGGTTTCTTATAATCCTTTGTGTTTCTGTGGTGTTGGTTGTTACTTTCCTTTCTGATTTTATTTATTTTGTTTCTCTCTTTTTTCTTCATGAGTCTCGCTAAAAGTTTGTCAGGTTTGTTGATATTTTCAAAGAACCACCTGATTTCATTGATCTCTTTCGGTGTTTTTTTAGTCTCTGTTTCATTTATTTCTGCTCTAATCTTTATTTTCCCCAGCTTGGGCTTTGTTTTTTTTTTTTTTTTTTTTTTTTTTCTTTTGTCTTCATTTGGATTTTTGGTTTCTTTTTTTTTTTAAGATTTTATTTATTTATTTGACAAAGAGACAGGGAGAGAAGGAATACAAGCAGGGGAAGTGGGAGAGAGAAAAGCAGGTTTCCTGCTGAGCAGGAGCCTGATGAGGGCTCCATCCCAGGACCACCTGAGCCAAAGGCAGATGCTTAACAAATGAGCCACCCAGGCGCCCCTGTCTTCATGTGGTGTTTGATTTCCTCCTTGATTTCATTGACCCAGTGGGTATTTAGTAGCATGTTATTTAAGCTCCATGTGTTTATGCTTTTTCCAGTTTTTTTTTCTTGTTATTTCTAGTTTTGTAACTGTTGTGGTTGATACAATTTCAGTCTTACATTTATTGATACCTGTTTTGTGACCCAATATGTGATCTGTCCTGGAGAATGTTTCATGTGATTTTATTTTACTTTATTCTTTTAAAGATTTTATTTATTTCTCAGAGAGAGCACAAGCAGGCAGAGTGGTAAGCAGAGAGAGAAACGGACTCCCCACTGAGCAAGGAGCCCGATGTCGGACTCAATTCCAGTACCTTGGGATCATAACCTGAGTCAAAGGCAGATGCTTAACCGACTGAGCCACCTAGGCATCCCCGTTTCATGTGATTTTAAAGCAATGTGTATTCTTTTGTTTTGGGTTGGAACATTCTGTATGTATCTGTTAAGTCTATCTGGTCTAATATGTTATGCAAAGACATAGTTCCCACTTAATTTTTTGCCTGAATTATCCATTGATGTAAGTGGGGTGTTAAAATCCCCTGCTATCATTGTATTACTGTCAATTTCTCCCTTTACATCTGCTAATATTTGCCTATTATGTGCTCCAGTGGTCAGTACATAGATATTTACAATTGTTGTATCCCTTTGTTGGATTCATCCCTTTATTATTCTTTATCTTCTTTATCTTTGTTATGCTTTAACGTCTGTGTTGTTTGATGTAAGTATTGCTATGTAGGTTTTATTTCGCTTTCCGTTTTTGTGGAATATCTTTTTCATCACTTCAGTTTCAGTCTCATGTGTCTTTAGATCTGAAGCAAATCTCTTGTGAGCAGCATATAGATGGGGCTTGTTTGTTTCCATTTTGTCACCCTGTGTCTTGACTGGACCATTTAGATCATAGCATTCTGGATTTTCTTTGTTTTCTTCTTCAGCTTTATTTCAGTTATCTGGGTAGCTTTACTAAGGGGTAGTTCAGCCCTTTCTATAAAGCTATGTTCCTTCATGGCTCTTCACTGAATGCCTTAAATACTTGCCAAGGACTTTCAACTTTATCTCCATGATCGTGAACCTTGGGAACTGTTCAGATTAAATCTGCCATCTTTTTTTTTTTTTTTAGTCTTTGGAGATTTGTCCCTATGCATGTGTCTAGTGCTGAACAAAAACTCAAAAGGGACCCATGTGCAGATTTCTAGAGGTTTTTCTCTTTTTATATTCTTTTTTTTTTAAATTTTATATTTTTATTTATTTGAGAGAGAGTGAGCAAGTGAGCATGAGCAGGAGGAGGGGCAGAGGGAGAGGAGAGAGAATCCCAAGCAGACTCCACAGTGAGCATGGAGCCTCTTGATCTCCCAACCCTGAGATCATAACCTGAGCCTGAATCGAGAGTCAGACGCTTAAATGACTGAGCACCTAGGAGCCTCCTTATAGCTTCTTGCTTGTCAGAATTCTGCTCTGCAACTTCTACTCACCCCAGCCCCCCTAAATTCTGATCTTGATCTCTTCCACTCTTAGCAATTATGTTTTACCTCTGTACCTGAATTGAGATAAAGTGCTTCCACTTGGAAACCTGGGTCAGTTGTAGGGATCACACTTCTCTCAAAGATCACAGTGGTGTACTACCTTTTGTTCAGTATTTGAGACCATTCTTTTTATTTTGTCCAGTTTTGTAATTTATTACGTTTGCCTGTATCTTATGAATTGATATCTGGTACTTAACATTTCTTACTCTTTCATGTTTATTTTTCTATAAGGAATATTGGAAAATTCTTTAAAAAATTCACTTTTAAAAATCCTTTTTGTGTTTAAGGTTATCATGTGAAATGCATAGATTAATGTAGGGAGAACTAATAACTTTGGAATACTGAACATTGATAGTCAAGTACATTATTAGCTTATACTTTTTTTTTTTAAAGATTTATTTGACAGAGATCACAAGTAGGCAGAGAGGCAGTCAGGGGTGGGAGAAACAGGCTCCCCATTGAGCAGAGCGCCTGATGTAGGGCTGGATCCCAGGACCCTGAGATCATGACCTGAGCCAAAGGCAGAGGCTTAACCCACTGAGCCACTCAGGTGCCCCTACCTTTTTTATTCGTAATTTTAACCAATAGTTTGTACCTATTTGCTATTATTGTGAGTTTTTACTAAAATAGATATTTCTTGTTTTCTGTGCCTTTTCCTTTTTGTATGCAAGTAGTCAGTTTTTTTAAATCTATTAGTTTGGTGACTTAATATGATACCTCTACTTTTAAGATACAACCCATTTATAGGTTTCCGGTATGAAACCTCAGTCGTATATCTTTAGATTTTTGTATAGATTCTTGGATTACTTTTGATTATTTTAAAGATTTTTATTTATTGTTGGGGGCGGGGAGAGAGAGAGGAGGGGTGGAGGGAGCTGGAAAGGGAGAGAAGCAGACTTCCGGCTGAGTGCAGAGCCTGAGCCTGATTATGATCTGAGCCCAAACCAAGAGTCAGTCACTTAACTGAGCCACCCAGGTGGCACTACTTTTGATTGCTCTGAAGTTCAAATTCCTAGCTTTCATTTAGAATCCTTAAATATAACAGCCTTTGAAAATTCTTGAAAGGAAAGAATTCTCAGAATGCATGAGGTATATGCATAATTGTGGTAAGTAGGGAGACAACTTTTAGAGCTGTGACACTTCCTTAAATGGACAGTTGAGGGGATGCCTGGGTTCATTAAGCGTCTGCCTGCAGCTCAGGTCATGATCCCGGAGTCCTGAGATCAAGCCCTGCATCAGGCTTTCTGCTCAATGGGGAGTCTGCTTTTCCCTTGTCCACTCCCCCGGCTTGTGTTCCCTCTTTTACAGTCTCTCTCTCCGTCAAATAAATAAATAGAAAATCTTAGAAAATAAATGTACAGTTGGCCCTTGAACTATGTTGGGGTTTGGGGCATTGACCTCCCCACATTGTCAAAAAACTGCATGTAACTTTTGACTCCCCCCAACTGAACTACTGTATTTTTAATATATATATTCCTATATATTTTTTTACCTCACCCCCGACAAATGTATTTTATATTGTGATTGAAAAGTAAGAAGTTGCCAGATGATAACAAGCAAGGGAAAGTAGAGGAAAGATACAGGGTAGGCTGGAACAGCAGGACTTTCCTGTGCTTTTGGCGCTCCTCATCCCACTACCTGTGTGTGTGAGGGTTAGTTCACTGAAGGCTTGAACTGAGAGGCAGTAAAGGAACCAGCTCTGGAGAGCGATTCTCGCTCAAGTGGCAAGGCCAGTTACTGGTCCTACTTGGCCAGGGAGCACAGAGTGATACCACATCACCAAAGAGTCTGGGGGAACTCCACAATGACAGGAAGAAGCCTGCAGTGCAGAGCTGACAGCAGGGAGAGGTGCTGTCGGCCATACTGAATGTTCTCCAAGTGGACGGGCAAAGAGCCCAGGGATCTAGCAGCTCACAGCCTACCAGCATTTCCTGTAAGCAGGAGCTGCCGTAGGACCATGTTAGGGAGTCAGGTGGATCAAGCCAACCAGAGAGATGGTAAAGGTGCTCTGCGGTCCTCTAGACATTGCGTAGAAGGAAATTTTCTACATTTCTGGGTACTGGATAATGAGTGTTAATCCAGGATCCAGTTTTGCTGACTTTGGGTGGGGATAAGGAGATTTTTGGTACCTCATTCTACTGTACTGTATTTACTGACCGAGATCTGTGTATAAATAGAGCCCTGCAATTCAAACCCAGGTTGTTCAGTTATATTAACGTTTGTTTTGTTTCAAAATAATTTTTTTTTAAGATTTTTATTTATTTATTTGACAGATCACAAGTGGGCAGAGAGGCAGGCGGCAGGGGTAGGAGAAGCAGGCTCCGCGCTGAGCTGGAGCTCGATGTGGGGCTCGATCCCAGAACCTTGGGACCATGACCTGAGCTGAAGGTGGAGACTTAACCCACTGAGCCACCTAGGTGCTCCTCAAAATAATTGTTAAGAGAATCATTTTATGCTATCCATCTTGCTTCTATCACAGGAATGTTTTTGACAAGAAGAAAGAGGATTTTTTTGTTGTTAAATCTTCTCACGAAAATGTGCTTGTGTTATAAAGTTCATGTTGAACCTGTTCTTCTGTGGTCTAGATTTATCAGAAAAAAAATGGAACCACCTGTCTCCATATGGAACTTTCTCGGTTCTCACTAATTAGGTTACATCATGTGTTTTCCATCTTTACAGGTCCAGTTTAACTTGCAGTTTACAAAACCAAATACACCTCTAGGAGAAGTTCAGTCAGGAACAACTGTTAGTATGCCTTGCTCAACTGATAAGGAAAAGTAAGTACTTGTTGGCATAAAATTTAATGTTTGCAATTTTATCCATGCTTGAAAGCTTTGATGCCCACTTATTGTGACTTTTAAGTTGCTGATCAGTGGGATGAAGTGGAGTTCTCTTTATCTATGAAAAAGAGATTTCCCATTTTTTTTTAAACTATAAGAGACAGTTAAACATTTATAAACTTTATTATTTATAAATGTAAAAATTTATTTTTTAAGAGTGACTTTCCTGCATAACTGAACCACCTTTCATCTGTTTTGGGGCAAATACATAGAAATCTTTTTAACTCTATTTAGTGTGGTTTTGTTTTTGTTTTCTTGTATGGCTGTGTCTGCCTCTGAAAGCTCTCCATTTTTCTGAATTAATGCTTCCAGTGTAAAGTACTCTGAGAAGCCAGCTATTTTAATTTTATTTATACTTTAAATATTTATTTATTTTAGAAAGAGAGAGAGAGTGCACGAGCAAAGGGAGGGACAGAAGGAGAGGGAGAGAAGCTGACTTCCTGCTGAGCATGGAGTCCAAAGGCTCAATCTCAGGACCCTCAGATCATGACCTGAGCCGGAACAAAAAGTCTTACCCTTCACCGAATGAGCTACCCAGGCACCCCAGGAGTCACCTATTTTAAACTGCTAGAATTCTTTGCTAAGAATAAGGCTTGTGAGATTGTCCCATACCTACCAAAATAAGCTTTAATTTTATGACGTATTCTGCCTATTCAGAAATCCCTTCCTATTTTTTAGCTCTTATACATGGGTTTTACATAGTGAGGTTTGTTCCGTCAGTGAGTTGTGACTAAATTAAACAGCTCATGAAAATTTGTCTCTCTGGGTACTCTCACTGGTAGTCTATACATGTTTGTACTATTTTTTTCTTACCATTGTGCTTCTTAAAAATTAATCATTTTAAGACCTGTCTGCTGGCACTCATTACCATGAGCTAGCATCATTCAAGTATACTGCGGAATAAATTACTAACAGTTCAAAGAGGCTTCTTATCCCAATTCTCTGGCTTTCATTCATTGGCTTCTGTAAAACTGTCACCAATATGAATATTACAAAAGTTTGGGAGCCTCTCAAAAAAAAATTTCAAATCTTGAAATGTATGTTATATTTAATCTTAAAACTTGTTTAAATAAGAGGCACATCATCTGTAATCCCTGTTAATGGTAGAACACCATGTTATATATTTAACTCTGTCATATACACCAAGCACAATTTTACTTGCAGAAAATATCGTATTTGTGGTACAAAAATCAGACATAATCATGTGTCCCTAAAATTAGGACTGTTCAGCTATTTTGAGTGTTTTTTGTTTGTAATTGGTTTTTTCCTGTATTTGTTTTCAGGAAAAAGTGGCAATGGGTATCAAAAGTTTAAAAAGTTAAAATTGAAGGAAATACCTATTCACCCACTTAATTCTTTTCTGAAAATTGGAAAAAGACCACTTAGTTTTAAGAATGTACATTGTTTTACAAGTGCCTTTAAACTCTTGTGCCATAGAACTATTAGAGAAACTTGACACTGTACAGATTTAGAAAAAAGGAGTATGGTGATAGAAGGGGGAAAATACAACTACGTAAATGCCCCCATATTTTTCTAAACTTTTGTATTTGTATTCATCTGACTAGAATTCATTATTTATTTATTTTAATAGTGCATATTAATGACGTCTTTGAAGTACTGTAAAGTTCTGAAGAGCTTTTGGCAAAGGAAAAAGTTTACTCTTTAATTACTATTTTTTTAAAGTAGGCTCCATGCCTAGTGTGGAACCCAATGCAGGGCTTGAACTCACAACCCTGAGATTGAGACCTGAGCTGAGATGGATTCAGAGGCTTAACTAGCTGAACCAACCAGGTGCCCCTTACTCATTTTAAATACGAGATAGAAATGGTTAAATGATACTCTTGAAGCATGAACATGTGTTTTCATTCAGCATGTATCACTTATGCATTATGGTTTTATGGTTTCATAGTACTAGCGTTTTTAGTTCCCCATATTCTTTATCTTAGCTCTTCGACTTATTAGTGTTATTTATGATAGTCTGCTGTTCACTGGGAAGGGTACTTTGGCTTATGGATAAACTGCTTAAGAAACCAGTGAAGAATGACTTGTTTTGAACAAAGGTATAAACATAGTTAGATTATTTTATATATAGTATGTGTTTGTAGATTAACAGTTAATGTTGATGGTTTATCTCAAGTGAAAATAAATTTTAAAATAAATACTACTTTCCTTTCAAGTGGTGCAAATGTAGGGCTGGAATCCAAATACCTGAAGAAAAGGGAAGACAGCATTCCTTTACGTGGGCTCAGCCAAAACCTGTTCAATAATCCAGGTGAGAGGACAGTTCTGAAATGGATTTGACAGTGGTTTAATTGACTATATTTTATGTAGAACTAAGTGAATACAAATAATCTTTTTTTGTCCTCATTTGCAGACCATCAAAAAGATGGCACTTTAGGAGCATTACAGACATCTTCCAAACCTGCAGTGCTCCCTTCTGCATCTTCAGCGTATTTCCCTGGGCAGTTAACAAACAGTTAATGCTAGTGTTGTCTTTAACTTTTTATTGAAATTTTATAAATTCCCATGGTTTAAAAATGTATGCGCAGCATAGATCAAAATTCTAAGCCAGCAAATTTCAAAGTTTACTTGAGCTTACTGTATTAGATTGTTTGGATCCTTTTTAACTCCCGCTGTTGTTCCACGGCAAGCTAGAGGAGCCAGTTTGTACTTGGGGGATTCGGAGTGAAGATTCTGAGTAAATGACGCTTTTTAGTTTGTGAACATGGTGTTTGATAGAATGATAGTATGAATTTTATTAAATGAATCCTTAGAAATTCTCAGAATTTCTGAGGGAAAAGTTGATCCTCATAAGAGACATTCTAGTCATTGAGGATCTGGGTAAATGAAAATCTGCTTAGATAGAATATGAAACCAAAGACTATCACTAATTCATTTTATCATTTCCATTGGTAAAATAAAAGTTTTAAGTTTGACAACTGAAAATTATGAGGGAAAATGATTATCTCTAGAGATATCTATATTATTGATATTTACAATAAAGGGGAAATCCTAAAATTACCTTCAATGAAATTAATCCTTCATAGCAAGTAAATACTTTCTTTGCAGCATCTTTAAATTAGCTATTGAACAAGTCTAACTAATTCTGATAATTTTGATAAGTTAGATAAATAATTTGGACAATGTTAACCTGATTAAGTATAAAGTGCTTTGAGCTGCAAAGTTTATAGGATTTTAATGCTTCCTGGAAATCTATACTTACCCAGTTTTTCTCTCATTTGGAGTTTTATTAGTTTGTTATTCAGTTAAACCTGTATTAGTGGAATGTTTTAAAAAGTAGTACATTACAAAGTACTTTAAGAGCATCATGAATATTCATTGTTTTTTATACTATCAGTTCATTTTAATGTTTGCTTAATAAGGTAGGCAAAGTGAGTAACTGCTAGAAGTTACAATTTTTTTTTCTTCTTTGTAACCAACCCAGTTTCAAGTAAGAATTATTTGGAGAAAAATTAGGTTCTAAAATTTCACCCAGACTCAAAGGGTCCCATTTTGTTTTCTTACTGATGATCACCAAGTACAGAGCAGCATTGTCTTATGAAATGTATAAATCAATTGTTTATAAGGATTGCTAATGCTCATCTGATATTTTAAAAAAAACTATTTTCAAGGACCTTACTACATAGATTCGGAAAGAGAATTCAATATATGAATATCAATGTTATTAGGTTTATGGTAAGACAAAGAATTTAGTATTTGGTCGTATTTTTCTGAAGCTGTGTTGGTAGT
Organism: Mustela erminea; assembly: GCF_009829155.1. Lineage (NCBI taxonomy): Eukaryota > Metazoa > Chordata > Mammalia > Carnivora > Mustelidae > Mustela > Mustela erminea. Next base: position 24,681,131 of record NC_045623.1, read on the forward strand.
TGCAAGCAGTCTTAACTACGGGATTTATTCTAAAAAATTAAGTAACCATTACTGGGTAGTGACTTATGTATGACTTGTCATTTCAATATACTGTATGAGTATTAGTAAGAATACTTGGTTACAGTAACTTGAAAGCATTTAATAATCTAGAAAGTAGCCTCTTGGTGATATTAGAATCTTTCCTGTAAATATTATGTAATATATAAAACATGACAGGGTTTGGATGGGATTTAGGGCATATAGGTAGTTCTTTTTTTATTTGAAATTGTTTTGCAGTGTACAGCTGTACATGTGTTAATAATCACAAGGTTTGCACTTAACATATTTCTATAACTGAGCTTTGTTAATAAAGTATTTATGGAGTATGATGTGTATATAAAAATAAACAGCATTGATCTGCAGCTGTGATGATGCTTAGAATTTAAGTACTTCCATTTAATTTACGGACTAAGTTTCCATTTCTTTTGTCTTCCTATGGGAGTATTTTGTAGTTGAGGGGGGAAAAGGGATTAAAGGGAAGATGGTGTAAAGCTTTGATTTGTTACTGTAAAAATGATTAGGTAACAAATAAAGCCAACAGACCTTACAGGGAATCACAGATCAAGACTTTCTTTTAAAAAAAAAAATCATTAAAATATTTAATTTATTAACAGAATATTTACATTTCTTTTAAGACCTTATTTTAACCATAGTGAATGTTCCAAGTTTAAAAAGCATTGAGCAATAACCACACACAAGATGAAAACAGTGTAAACTATACAATACTTTATGTACAATTTTTACAAAGTAACACTTTTTAAATAATATAACTGGACACAAAAATATACACTTTAGAGAAATTCACATCAGTAATTGTATAAAGCTCTCTTCTAGAGTCCTGAAAATTTAGGACAAACATTAGCTCTGTAAATAAAGTGTTACTGTGACAGTCCTGAAAGGCCACTATATATATTTATCTACATATAGATATCACATTGACATTTTCAAGGCTACCAGCTTTACTATATAATTTTTAGATTATGTATTCAAGTGTTGAGGTTCTTGTGATTATGCAAACATTAAAAGAATAGTGGTATAAGTAGCTGGGGAACAAACCCGAGCCAGCGTTTAGATTTACAGACTCTACCCCAATTTAAATTCTAAATGGCTGATATTTTCTCATTTCAAAAACAGTGGTGAATGTTTAAAATAAAATTACTACAAATAAGCTTGAAACATGATTCAGATTTAGTACAATTTTCTTAAAGTTTTTTTTTTTTTTAATGCAAACAATTCATTTACCATTTCTTTACTTTAGTGCATCTGCATTAAGGCTTTGAATTATTTGACCCAAGATTTTACAATGTTAAAAACGAACAGGTCCATAACCATACTACCTACTCTGTCCCGCTGTGAGTCAGCATAGAGTTAAAGCTCAACACCTGAAGGAAATGGTAGCAGAGACGTTGCTAGTATCTAAGAAGGTACGTATATAGTTTTTAATTAAAGGATGTATAATAAAACAAAAGCTAGTGGCAAGAAATTGGTGCTAATAAACAAAAGGTTTCTTTTCAAAAGAAATTGTAACATCTTTGGAAAACTGTCCGGTTCTGGTTCTTTCTTTAGTTCCCACGGAGTTCATGCAGATACATTTCTTAAGACAACCTTAAAGTACATTGTAGATGGAAATGGAATGTACATCCAGAACTACAGGTGAAAACTAAGACCTGGGTGTGATAGAAAAGTCTTCCTGATTTCGGTCATCACACATTTGTGTCCTGGAGTAAAGGTTCTTTGGCCTCTCCTGGCGCTTGTGTACTATGAGGATGGCTGTGACCGCCACAGTGCTTTCTCCAACTGCTGGACCGTAAGCTTAAATTGGTATGTTCTGGAATAAACAAGGCAACAAGCAGAGCCAGCAGTACTGAACAGGCTCCAAAGAGGAAGGGGGGGCCAGGGATGATTGAATTCTGAGAAAGAAAAAGATAATTAGGACTTTTGCGCTCCACTCTTAAGAAACTGCTTCTTTTTAATAATTAGATTGCTATGAACTGTAAGCCAGGGTCTTCTCTCTTTCTTCAGAGCCACAGTAAGAAAATGCATTTGCTTTTCAGGAGAAAGGGACACTATCGTACTCTCACTGTAAAATTCTGAGGATAACAGCTGACCTAAGGAACAGAGCCACAAGAGTTTTTCAAAAACAGCCTATCACTTGCAGCACAGAATCTGAACACATCATATGGCTCATGAGCCTTCTCCTCATTAGTTCAACAGGAAGATCTCAAAAGTAAAATTAAGTAGTATATGCTATGTCAACCACAGTAGTGGAATCAATGACCGTTTTCTTTGTTTACAAAAGCAAACTACATTCTCTAGTAACTGTGAGGGAAACACAGTTAATGCTGTTACCCAAGAATCAAAAGGCTTTTGTTTTAGCCCAGATATGTTCATTCTTAACAAAAACTTGCACAGCCAGTTTAACCTATGTATAGCCTACAAACAAACATTCATTTTTATTTAAAAGCATTTCGGCTGCTCTGCTAAACAAGCCAGAAACTGATGAGCTGTTTGTGTTGGCTAAAGATACGATGTCTGCCGTTAATGTTTTCAGTTGTAAGGAGGGAAAGTACAGCAAACAGGTGAACAAAGATGTGAATCAGCACCTAACTGCCATTTGCTGCAGAAGGCAGCCTCACCTGGGGACCTCGTGCAGCACACACGTCCCTGAGGAGACAGCGGTACACACCGGTGGCTATTAACCATGCCATGAGTTGTAACATCACGAACTAGAACAGTTGGATAATTCTTAAATTGACGAGGGGAAAGGTATGTACAGCCGATTTCAAAAAGAGGTATACAGGGGAACATAGTCCCTTCAGCTTTGGTTTTTAAGTGCTGTAGATCTAAAATAATCTCACATAAAAGCTTGGGTGACCAAAGCCCATTCATCTTTCAACCCAGCCAAATGAACTGTATTTTTATCAGGTGAATGAAGAAATACCTGTTCGAAATGGTGCTGTGGGCTTGTGTTTGTTCCCAAGTCTGTTCCTGTCATTGGCAATTCTTTAAGTTCCACATGGAATATGTAGAAAATGAATCCATAAAGAGCTGGTCCCAGACCATTGCACAGTCCTCGAATTCCTGTTATCATTCCTTGAACAACACCTAAATTGTTTACACAAATTATGTAATGCACCGTTTATTTTTTTCCTGCCCCAGAACCAGAACCAGACAAAGTCAATCTAAAACCAAAGTTCTCATCAGACACTAGCAATTTACCAAGATGGTATTAACAAAGTACTTAGAAGCCATGAGCTCTACAAAGTAAGTTATCTGATAAAATGTGAGATCAGGTAGACCCAACCCAAACTTAGGTCTAGTTTAAGCAAGTGGGCAAAAGCACTTTATTTCCCTTTAAAACCTCCCTGGTTAAAAATCAGGCATGAGTTCACAATCATTAACTGTTAAAAACCTGCCCCTAAGCAGCTACTTAAGACCCTCTGAGTCAAATACAGAGTTTGAGTTTTGCTTTCCTCTGCAATCTTTTCTCAAATCTAAAATGCAATTTGCTTTGGCCATAGGCCTTTCCTTCCTCACTTAATCAACCATGTGATCGCTGCCCCTCTTTTGTAACACTCCCTTTTCCCCTTATGACTAGAATAAACACATCCTTTTCAAAGAATTATCTGTTAGCAGATCACAAAAGCGTTAAGATAAAAAATGTTTTCTATGGTCTTTAGATGACTGAAACCTAAGATTTAAATAAAAAGGTTACTTAAGCCCAGGATGTCTAGCACATCATAGCAAACCCATAATAGTGAACATAAGGTGGCCAGCCTACATCACTAGATTTTCTAGCGACAGAACAGGTAGGGCCCCACAGATGAGACATGGTTACAGATATATCCACCAAAGGACGATACCTTGGAATCTGCTTTTCCTTTTTTTTTTTTTTTTTTAAGATCTTATTTATTTATTTGACAGGCAGAGATCACCAGTAGGCAGAGAGAGAGGAGGAAGCAGGCTCCCTGCTGAGCAGAAAGCCCGACATGGGGCTCGATCCCAGGACCCCGGGATTATGACCTGAGCCGAAGGCAGAGGCTTTAACCCACTGAGCCACCCAGGTGCCCCAAATCTGCTTTTCCTCTTAACAGTGAAATCAATTTTAAATCTTTACTTTGAAGATACACTTATGATCCCGTACGGAGAAGGAGATAGAAAATAGGATTTGAGTATTCTGTGCTTTGAAATAATTATCATGGGTTCTTGTCAACTCACCTTGTTGATCAGCATCGGCAGTTCGTGAAACAAGGGCACTGACCGCTGGAAAGGTAATGCTAGACATGGCCGCCACCGCCCCAGCAGCCCACATCATCCTGTAAGGAAAAGCAGCAAAACAAAATATATTCTTCACTGCACCTTGTCAGTCAAAATATACACTTGAATTCAAGTTATTGTTATGCAAAGTGGCTGTGGTACAAGGAAAAGGAGAACTGTACTTGGTCTATTCCTTCCTTCCTGTGTGACTCTGGGCAAGTCACTCTAAGGTCTGAGCAGCGGGTGGGGATGGGGAGTGTTGAGAAACCATATGATACACATACAGAAACAGCATTACGAGTTTCCCCAGCAGTGAGACTCTGCATGCCGTGCTCCCACAGACTTGTGCTTCCAGTGTGATGCTACTGAGCTGACCTAAGCCTTGGATGTTTTGGCCTTGAAACTTGTAATAAGTGTTTTAGATCATTAAAATTGTGAGTGCCTCTTCGTAAAAACTAGTCTGGAAAACAAAACATCCATCAAAACACATTCTTGGGGTACTTGGGGGGCTAAGTTGTTAAGCATCCGCCTTCGGCTGAGGTCATGATCCCAGAGTCCTGGGATCGAGCCCCACATCAGGCTCCCTGCTCAGTGGGGAGCCTGCTTCTCCCTCTCCTGCTCTCCCTCTTGTGTTCCTTCGCACAGCGCGCTCTCTCTCTCTGTTAAATTAAATAAAATCTTTAAAACAAAACAAACCACTCTTGATGCTTACTCCTATTTGATCCAAACAGAGGTAGTATGTTTTGGGGAATGAAACCTGAGTGAACCAAGTTCAGTCCCATCATCCTGACCATGAAGGCGCAACTGTGCGGCCCAACCTTGACCTCACTACAGCCATCAACCTGCAGGCCACCAGACTTGCAAGAAAAGGAAACAGCCTTCTTCTCTCTGACAGGAAGCTGGGGCCAAAACAATAGGGCTTTCTCAATGAACTTCTGGTCTGTCATCAGTAATGATCACTGATGTCACATGTTTTTTCCTAACCAGAAAAACAAAGAAGGTAAATAACACTAGCTTTCAGGGCTTTGCTACTTTGAGATTACATGTTTTATCCTAATGACAGACGATACAGATTAAATGCTCATTAGAGATTTAAAAACGAATCTCATTTAAAAAATCTGTCACATAGAAAATGTCACACCCCTCTACCCTCAAGCCATTCTAGAATATACAAATACACAAGTGAGAAATCTGTATTGTATACATTTTGAGAGAAAAAAGGCACAGTAAGAGATGGATTAAAATCTAGTAATAAGCCTTAGATGAGAAGCAAATAAAAGTCTGTCAATTAGGGGCACCCACGTGGCTCAGATGGTGGGGTGTCCAACTTGATTTTGCCTCAGGGTCCTGGGATCAACCCCCCGCAACTCCCACCCCAGGCTCTCCACTCAGCAGGGAATCCACTGGGGATTCTCCCTCTCTCCCTCTGCCCCTCCCCCACTCATGTATGCTCATGCTCTCCCCTAAAATAAAAATCTTTTAAAAAGTCTGTCAGTTATACCTCAACAAAGCTGGAAAAAAGGGGCAAATATCAAAATCTTAAAAATTAAAATATACCTACCAAGGTTCTGAACCAAAGCCATACCATGCCAGCTGTAATATTTGAAATCCCAGACCCAATAAAATGGTGTTCTTATTTCCAATTGACCGCATAAGTAAACTCAAGACTATGGTCTAGAAAAGAAGAAAAACCAGAATGGAGTAGTTTATCAGGAAAGAACTTTTTAAAAATAAAAATAAAAAATACTTGGTGACATCCTTCAATCTGTAATATAAAAGGACTACCACTTTTCTACATTTTGGCATTTTTAGCAGTTGCCCTGAATATATCTTGAGACTATTACTCTAGGTCAGATAGAGCAAATGAAAGGTCCCTTTGCTGACACAGATCCAGATCCAGGGAAGAAGAAAAGTGAAAACAGAAAAGTTGAACTTTCTATTCAGTACATTTCTACTGACTGCTTATATCAGAAATTGTAAGCAGTAGCATCAAAGGTCTGAACAGATGATTTGGGGATCCTGGTTATATAACTGCTTTAAAAGTTTTTACAGGTCCAAGTTAATCCAAAATGCTTATCCTCCCACTAAGCAAAACTGAAACAGTACAAGAATTACTCTCTGTCCTTCACCTAAATTACTGCTGAAAGCATGATGCTTTTACAAATAGTGAACAGGTATAGTAAGTATGATTTGGGAAACATACAGTGTAGGAACATAGCCTTTGGAAAAACAGCCTGGATCATAATCTTGGCTCTAACTATGTGACCCTGGGCAAGTTACTTCACACTGAAATAGTTCTGTCTCTTATAAAATGGCAATGAAGAGTACCTACTTCAAAACTCTGTCATGTAGGTTAGAGGAGGTATTTACAAAATGCTTAGCACTGGGCTTGGCACACTGTAGGTGTTTAATAAACAATATTATGGGTTGAATGGGTTTTCTTTTCTTTCAAAGCGAAAAGAAATTCAGCAATGATTTGGGGACATGAGAAAGTATTTCTTGCTATTTTTAGAAAAAGATCTTATATCTTTTTAAAAATTTGTATCTCCCTCTACCTACTGCTCCCCCTGCTTGTGCACTCTGTCAAATAAACAAACTCTTAAAAAAAAAAAAAATTCTTTAAATTGAGGGTGCCTGGTGGCTCAGTTACAATCTGCCTTCAGCTCAGGCGATCCAGCAGTTCTGGGGTCAAGCCCCACATTGGGCTCCGGCTTAGCAGGGTGTCTACCTCTCCCTCTCGCCTGCACCCCTGCCCCCACTCATGCCCACACTCCCGAAAAAATAAAAGCTTTAAAATAAACAAAATTCTCTAAATTGAAATAACCATTTAAGAGCTTAATCTGATATAATCACAAGCCAGTGGAAAGCAAATGAAGAGCCCTGTAGGAGTTCTTGAACAATTAAGACTCCTAGATTTCTTCTCTCCGATTTCCCCTTAAAACACTAGCGAGTGTAAGAGTTCCACAAGGTATGGAACCTTGCTGGATTCCGTTCTTCTCAACAACCACAACCACAAAAGGGAACTCAACCCGATTAAGCAGTTAGCAAAGAAAAACTTCCTGTATACAGGACACCCTAACTGAGAACACTGATTTTCTCCCGAAAGGCAGGAACTTCCTTAAGTATCTGTAGCTTTGTATCCCTAGCAGCTACTGTATGTTCTTAATATTTACAGAAAACGTGATTTTTAAATATGTCAAAATAGTCTCAATAATGGGATAAACTGGGGCGCCTGGGTGGCTCAGTAGGTTAAGCCGCTGCCTTCGGCTCAGTTCATGATCTCAGGGTCCTGGGATCGAGTCCCGCATCGGGCTCTCTGCTCAGCAGGGAGCCTGCTTCCCTCTCTCTCTCTCTGCCTGCCTCTCCGTCTACTTGTGATTTCTGTCAAATAAATAAACAAAATCTTTAAAAAAAAATAATGGGATAAATTACTTAGTGTATACAGTGTACTAGACAAGAAAAATTATTTGGTGTCCCTTAATTTAGTGTAACTCATTTTGTCCCAAAGGTTAAACAACCAATTTAACCAAGGCGTATATAGCTAGTTAACAGTTAACTGACATCAGTTTTGGTCTGTTAAGCAAATATAATGCCAAGTTCCGACTATATCCCACTGCTATTCTAGGTCTAAGGAAACTGACCCAAGGGTCAGAGAACAGGTCAAAGTACTGGTCAGCAAACAAAATACCTCATCTGGGAGGGAAGATGGACGTAAGTGCACTGGTTTAGAAAGATCATTGCAGGTTGTAGCTGCTATGGAAAAAGATGAAATGGGGCAGTGGAATAGAAGTGTTGCTTGAACCAGGATGGCCAGAGAAGACCCTTCTGAGGAGACAGCTGAATGGGGAGGGAGGTGACTATCTCGGGGATCAGATACTCCAATAAGTGGTAACTGCAAGTGCAAAGGCCCTCAACTGGAATATATTCAATAACAGGGATTACGGGACACAATGAGGTCATGTTTGAGGTCCAGGTTTTTTTCTGGTTGCAAAGGAAAATAAATTTTAAACAAGAGGATTAAAATTTCACTCTACAGGGGCGCCTGAGTACTTAGTCTGTTAAGTGTCCAAACTCTTGATTTTGACTCAGGTCACGATATCAGGGATGTGGGATCAAGCCCTGCATAGGGCTCCCTGCTCAGCATGGAGTCTGCTTGAAATTCTCTCTCCCTCTGCCCCTCCCCCTGCTCACACTCACTCTCTCTAAAATAAATAAATCTTAAAAAATTCACTTTACAAAAATTACTTTCCCAAGTGGCGAATAAACTACGGAGACCAGATGGAGGCAAGAGCCATGGCTCAGACTGGCTCCTAGTATCAGAATGGGGAGAGATGCTTCAATTCAGAATGGATTTTGGAGACAGGTAACAGGAGATACCATCTAAGGGATATGTGGTAAGGGTAAAGAAAGGCAAAAATCCACAAATATGACACCAAAGTTTGTTGTGGCCCCAGCAACTGGAGCATGGTGATGCCCCATCAACGAGGTGAGCAGTGCTAAAATGAAGGAATCCAGATTTCAGTTTGGTTATGTCAAGTTTAAATGCCCAACATGTGTCAAACAGGAGCTCAGTCAGGGGCGGCCTAGAGGTAAAATCTTTAGGAGGTCACCCAGCACATGGAGGATTAGATAAGAGCACTGAGGAAGGAAATATGTCCAACAATAACCCTGCACTCCATAAACTTTTATTTAGTGCAAAAGTTAGGCTTGCGTGCCTCCTGGCACCAAAGAAGTGATGGGGCCTAACAGCCCCAGAGGGGACAGCAAACATTTGGCTCCCACTGGAAAGTGTGTCTGTCCATGTTTCCAGATCTTCTCATTTGTGGGGGAGAAGCTACAAATACGTATTTTCATATACCCTCCCAATCTCTAAATGGTTACTACTAATTTTTAAAGTAAGTATGTACGTATGATTTTATTTTAAGATTTTGTTTTTTTAAGTAATCTCTAAACCCCATATGGGGCTCGAACTCCCAATCCCAGGACCAAGAGTCACATGCTCTACCGACTGAGCCAACCAGGAGCCCTTTTAAAGTTAAAGCAGAAAAATAAACAATGGCTTCTAATTTAGCACTTAACTGAGGTTGCGGACACAATACAGGGGTGGCTTACAGTGACCAAGATGAATGTCACTGACCTCACTCACAGGCTACTCTTCCTACAATCTACCGAGGCAAAAATAATAAAAATAACAGAGGTAAAAGCAACAGTATTCTGTATGTGTATTCTGTACAATGACAGAGCTATACCTCAGTTAGTATGGGAAACTCCGAGAGAGGACACTTAGCGCAGAGGGTGGGGAGGCAGAAAGCCCAGCTGGAACAAAGGCACAAGGGCAAGCAGTAACACGAGCAGGCAAGCAACAAGTGTATACTTGACATCAATGAGAATACGAGACAATTCTTCTACCTTTGGAGTTATATATTATACTTAATATTTTAGTTCATTTAATGACAGCAACATAATGATCACTTTTTCTATATATACTACATAATTCCATTAAACCTGTTTTTTGAAATGCAACTAATTTTCTCACTTTTTAAAATGTGATTCATCTCAAAAATGGTATTTCTACGTAGGCCTCAAAGCTAAATGGTCACTTAGGGGACCATACTCCTTGTGGGGCTGCGTATGTAACAACTGCTGTATGTCCAGTGCTGGCTGGCTGGCGGCTCATATCCTCCCACGCTCCAAGCACTGCAAGCGCTCCGCACACATGCCCAACCATACCCCCTCCTGTATCCACAGCTATTTTCCATCTTGTTTTTTTAAAGATTTATTTGACAGAGACAGACAGCGAGAGAGGAAACACAAGTGGGGGAGTGGAAGAGGGAGAGGCTGGCTTCCCGCTGAGCAGGGAGCCCTGGAGCAGGAAGCTAGCTGTGGGACCCTGGGATCATGACCTGAGGCGTTTAATGACTGAGCAACCCAAGTGCCCCTGTTTTCCATCTTCTACCCTTTGTGCTAGGTGCCCTCTGCTGAGCAGAGAGAAAATTTCCTCTAAAGCACCTTCACAGCACTCCAGCAGTGTTACTGCCTGAATTTCTAAGGCATCTGCAGCTTCTATGATCAGTGACATGTGAAACAGCTATTCGTCTCTTATGTGCCATTATAGTAAATGTTAGCTTGTTCTCTTCGTCTAAATCGTAAACAAAATATTACCAAATATAATCTCAGCAATGTATGAAAAAGATAAAACATCATGACGGGGTTGGGTTTATCCCAGGATTCAAGGTCGGTTTAACATTCGATAATTCCTCAAGATCAACTCTTACTATTTGTACATTTTCCTTGGTGATATGCCTTAGAAAGGTGTTTTTTAAAAAGCTATTTTTACATATAGGCAACAATATATTTTCCCCAAAGCTGAAGTGCACTTTTCTGACAGCCAGAAATGCACATTTAAATGCAACATAATTTCTGTTTAAGGAGCTTCAAGATAAAATAGGAGTTAGAATGGATATTAAAGAGGAAAAACATGATATAAGGGAGCACTGGGTATTATTTAAGACTAATGAATCACTGACCTCTACCTCTGAAACCAATAAATATGTTAACTGAATTTAAATTTCAAAAAATTAATACAAATGGAAGTTAGAAATAGTACTAATACTCAATGCCATATGAATGCAAGTGTGAGGCAATGGGTATATTATAGAATTTAAATTTGAAACTTATCACTAAACCTACCAAAAAATTCCCAAGTGATAAGATCTGCAGAAGGAATCCTACACCTAAGAGATGGTAAAACATCTAAGAGACCTATGAAATGCACCCTTTTATTTCCTGAAGAACAGAATAAAACAAGAAAGCTGCAATCTAGAAGACTAGATCTAAGATAAGAAAGAATGTTAGATTAGATCATCTACATCTACAACTAAGCCAAGCCAGAGAGGAAGAAATGGGTGGGACTTTATTCACTGAAAGGAGAAAGACTGACTAGAGAAATATTCTGGTCGCCGGAATATACTACTTGATCACGTAAAAGAAATTTGAGGCCAAGATGAAATACTCCTAAGAAAATCCAAATTGCTGGTTGATTAATATCTTATTTATCAACCAACCACTGGCTACCAACTGCATTTCCAGGGTAAGTACTTCACGTCATTCCTCTGCTCAAAACCCTCTAATGGCTTCCCATCTTCCATTAAGTCTCAGCATAACCTGTGAGGCCCCAGATGACCTGATGGTTCCCTCTGCACCTCCTCTCTGACTTAATTTCTTGAAGGTCACTGCCTCGCTTGCTCTGCCAGAGCCGTGCTGTCCCCCTGGCTGTTTCTCACACGTGCCAGCTACAGTCCTTCCTTAGAGTTTTACTTCTGTACCTGCTGCTCAGAATGCTCTTCTAGATATTCCCATGGCCTGTTCCTCTCTCCTTCGGGTTTCTGCTCAAACGTCACCAAGTATCAGCTAGGCCTTCCCAACCCTCCAGGTAAAATAACACCATCCCCAGTCCCTCTGTATCCCCAGCACCATTTTTCTTATCGTTTTCATTATACCTGATACATGTACACAGACATTTTTTGAAGCTTCTGTCCTATCCCACAAGAATGCAAGCTCTACAAGAGCAGGGATTTAGTTCAGTTCACTGCTACACCCCCACGGCATGGCACACATGCCACACATGGCAGTACTCAATAAATATGTGAGGACTGATAGAAAATTTTTTACTTTATGCAGGTGTACTTTCTAGTATAAATCAATAAACTACCTTTCTGCTTTATACATTGTATGACAAAAATATGCCCATCCCCAAAATCTGATCCAAAGACTAAGTACACTTAACAAAACTGAATTTCTGAACCTACAAGCCTCAGATTCCTGACACTGGTGACTCCACCAAGAAAATGTCACTTGAGTATCACTTCAGGCCCCATTGGGATGGTCAACCAGGAGCAACACTCTACTGCCTCACTCTAACTAAAAAGAGACTCACCTGTGCAATAATGGAAAGAATGCCAAGGACTGCTATAAATGCTGCAACACTTTCCGGTGAAAACTTCATTATCTAAAAGGTTTCCAAAAAAAGTAACATTAATAGAGACATTAATAAAGTGTAACAAAAACCATACTGATGCGAGTCCTTGTATATTAACATTAAATGGCCAGAAAAAAACCCCACAACTCATTTATAACCAAAGAATTCTTCAAAGGAAGACTCTGGCTTTCAGTGAGAATCACAATTGTAACAACTGTCGACAGACTACAAATAACAGCTACTTATTTAGATTCGGGTAATTCTAAGTCTCTTAATCTAGACTTAGGTTTCATAAATTTGAGACCCCTATCAAGCACTCAGAATCCATGTTATAAATAGTGCACTGTTCTGTGATTTTATGGATATCGATAAAGGCTTGATCCTCCTTGGTAAGATTAGTGTCAAGGAGGAAAAACGAATGCTCTCAGTAGAGCTCGCTGCTTTACTGATCCATGCCCTCCATGTCCGAGAGACCGGACTAGACAGATGGATTACAAGCATCCCATCACTTCTACAGACAACCCATAAGCTCAAACCACATGCAGTGACGGGATAATTGTATCTTTCTGCAGAAGCCAAAGTCTTAATAGATATGCCGAAGGACCATCAACCACTCTACGTAGGAAGTAAACTCCAGTGAGCCATTATTTACAACACAGGAGGCATTTTAAAAGTCTCTGCTATCACAGCTCTCGACATGAAATATTTTTGTTATGAAGGCACTAAACAGTGGAAGAAAAAGTCCCTCTTGGCAGTCAGGATTTTACCTGTCTGAGGTATAAAAGAAGCTGGAGTATTGGCCTGCCTCTGGTAGGTAGGAAGAGGAACACCGTGATGGCAGATCAGCAGCACTATGGAATCCTGGCCCACTTTTTTTAAGGACTAGAATAAGAAAAAGACTGATATAAGGTTTTATACCCAAACACTAAACTGGTTTTAAAAATGCGCAGTGTTATCTTCCGGCAGTGTACATACAGGACACTTCGCTATCTTTTCAAAATGCCTTTCATCCTCCCCAACTACTCTGAAAAGTATTTCAAAATATTTTAAAAATACGTCACGATGTTTTCCCCAAAGAAAACATCCACGACAATATATGAACATTGCACTGAATCATACATTCACTTTTTTTGCCGAACAGAAGGAAAAAAACATAAACTTTTTACCGCAAAAGGGTCGGCCTGTTCCCAGGAAATGGGTGCCCCCCATGACGCTGGCCGCATCTTCTCGGGCAAAGACTCTGGCACAGCAACAAGGATAAAACAAATATCCAGCAATGCTATGGCTGTAGCCAGGACCACCACCAAGCTGTCCCCATACACACGGCCGAGGTAAGCCCGATTGCGGGGCTGGTTACCAGACTTGCAGCAAATGTTGCTGAAACCTGCAATAAATCCAAGTGGACAGGAAGAGATTAATCCGGACACCTGACTCTCCTTCAGAGCTGCAGAATGCAGATTTACGTCAGTCCTCCTGCCATGCTCTCCCTTTCCAGGATCCTACCTGTGCCATTCTTCTTATATTCTCTTCTTTTGCAGAAAGAGGAAAGAAGTCGATTCTTAACTAAAAAAGTATGTAATGGCCTGAAAGAAGTCTAAAGAACAATGCTCTAGGGAAACCCACTGTCACTGTGATTTTCCCCCCCCAGTATTAAAATGAGATGAATGTTTACCTTGATGCATAAGGCTGGCTGAAATAAAGCTTAAAGACTTGGAGGTTTATCTTCTTTCTCATCAGTAAGAGTGTAAGTGCTAGTACAAAACTGAACTACGTGATTGTTTAGGTGGCAGAGTTAGGAAGGATAGGATCACAGGTCCTTGGCACTGAGTATATCACTAACCATGTCTCTCTCAAACTTTGAGGAAGTCCACACACGTCTGGGGAAGATGCAGATTAAAGAGGACACAGGGGAGGAATAACTTAATCCCAGACGTGTCTGGCCTATTAGACAAAATGGCCGCAAATCAGTAGACATGGCAGCAAGTATCACCTGATGGAGACCATGCTCGGTGCTGGAGAATAAGAAATTAATGCTGCCATGTGTGAGCTGCTCCCCACCTTGTGCTTTATTCTGTCTCTGTGCCATTTTTGGCTTCTGGATGGAGGATTTAACTTCACAGAAGTGCTTATGTTTAGCTGTTTATTAATAACTGCTCAAAAGAAAGAATTCAACTTCCAAAGGCCAATTACCTGACACGTACATAACAATGTAGTAACTTAAGCATCTCACTATTGACCCAAATGTCCATCAGCTGGGGAACAGCTGAACAAAAAGAGTACATCCCATACAGTGTAAAACTACAACCAAAGTAAAAGAGGAACTACTGGTAAATGTATCAACAGGAATGAAAGATAGATAACTAAGTGCAGACAGAAAAGACCATGTTCTGTTATTTCATTCATGTTTAATTTCTATTAAAAGCAAACCTACAGGGGCACCTGGGTAGCTCAGTTGGTTAAATCCTCTGACTTTTAGTTTGGGATCAGGTCAAGATCTCAGGGTTGCTGAGATGGAGCCCTACATCAGACTCATGCTCACTGCAGAGTCTGCTCTGCTTCAGATTCTCTCTCCCCCGCTGCCCCTCCCCCCACTCACTTGCTCAGTAACAAACAAAATCTTAAAAAAAAAAAAGGCAAAACTACAAAGACAGAAAGTACACTGGTGATTGGGGATGGATGGCAGATGGCCTTTGGACAGATGGAAATGTTCTAAAACTGGATTGTGGTGGTATTTTGTTAGGGCAGATTTAGCAAATTAAAGATTTTTATTTATTTATTTTGGAGACAGGGAGCACTCACACATGCAAGTGGGGAGAGGGGAAGAGGGTCATCATCAACTTCGTATTGTTAGCATTCTAAGTTTATGACTGAAATCAGTTTTTTTTAAAGTTTCTCACAATAGGTATTTTCCCCTAAAAACTTCCTAATCCATGATTCTTCGTGTCCTTTGAATCAAAGACAGTTTCTTGTAAAACTAAGATTCAGGCTGACACAGTACGCAGTCCTTCTTTATCAAAAGATCCTTGTCCTATGTTTGCTGACACTCACCACTGTCTTGCTTCGATCTCATAATGTTCTGTATGTTATCATGTCTCTGTTAGCCTTTTTATTCCTAGATTTAATGGACAAGAGATTACACCACCACCAAATACTTAATTTCTCAAAACAGTATTCAAAGGTTGGCAAACTGCCACCCTCTGGGTCAATCCAGCTAAGGATGGTTCTTACATTTTTTAAGAGATACACACACACATAGATACAGAATGAGACTCTATGTGGCCCACAAATTCACAGAAATGTTCTGCTGATCCCTGACCTATACATTAGCCTATTGCATTTTAGAGTAGCCATTAAATATTAGTAATGTTTAAAAACTCATGACATTAAATAATTCCTTATTTTTAGTATTTTTTAAAAAGATTTTATTTATTTATATGTTAGAGGGAGAGCAAAAGAGCACAAGCAAGAGGGAGAAGCAGGCTCCCCGCTGAGCAGGGAGCCCCATGTGGGACCAGATCCCAGGACCCTAGGATCATGACCTGAGCTGCAGGCAGATACTTAACCAGCTGAACCACCTAGGTGTCCCAATTTTTAGTATTCTTTAAAAAGAACTTCTAAAAGGTAAAAGTATTCTGTAATTTCAAACCTGATGTATATGACTACTACTAAAAAATCAAAATTTACAAGGCTTTGTACTGAAAAAAACTTTTGAAATAAGTCATCCACTAGATAGTAATTGATGACTTTATTATGAAATGTATTTTATACAAAGAAGTAAATTTTGAATGCAAAGGCTTACACTTCTAATATGAAACAATTAAAACAAGGTATTTTCCCACAGATACAAAGAACAGAATAAATACACATACCAGTCCATAAGCCATACTTCTTTCATGTTCTTGGGTTATATCTGCCACATATGCAAATACCACAGAGAAAGTCACTGCAAAAACCCCAGAAACAGAGATAACAGCAAAATACCACCTAGGATCAGAAAAAAAAATTGACAAGAACCATCAGAACAATTACCGTTACACCGTAACTTTCCTTTATTCCCTTAAGTGAGTTAGAGTAAAAAACAGCTAATTTCAGTCAATGGCTTACTAAGACAGTTCACGGACTCTTCTATAAATCATAAGCCATAGATATAAAGAAAATACACTCTTAGAAGTCACCCTTCAAAAGCAATTCAGTTACTACGCAGGAATACCTAAAATTAGACAGTATATCCAGGTGAATATTTTACCCAACTGCTGAGCTGTTAAATGGCTTTATTGTTGGTTTTGCTAAAAAGAGCAACAAACTAAACTCTGTTGTAATTGATCCATTACTATTTCCCACCATAGCACTACACAAAACACAAAATTCAGTGGGTATAATGGAGAAACAAGTTACTCTATATTTATTTTATGCCTCTATAAACCAGATGCTTTTCCATAAGCTATATTTGGCTTTTCAGATGTTGGCAAAACAAACATTTCAGTCTTCACATAGAAGAAACCTGTGTGGCAATACTCATAAATGAAACAGAGAACAGACAATTACCGTAAAGAGTGAAAAAAGCTATTTTAAAAAGCAAACTACATTTCGGTATATATGATTTCAAAATAACTGGCCAGGAATAAAAAATTCCTATTGTAATGTTGAATGTTTAGTTTTAAATACCATGTGTCATCATATGAACTTTCAAAATATTCCACTAGGGCTGTATTGCTTACTAAATTTTTTCTAATACAGTTTTTCACAGCCAATCTTTTGTTCATCTCCTAGACTCCTCTGGTAAGATTTCACTTGAGTGATTAGCATTCATCAAGGATTTGGCCTTCAGAATTGTATCAATCTAACCTACAAGAGGAAGATCCTGGCTCTTATATTCCCTTAGTCTTTATAGATAGCCATGGAAAAAATAGCCCATCTGTGATGCAGAACTAACATTCATATGCAGTGGAGTAGAACATTAGGAGAATTAATAAAGCTACAACAAACTGGACTCTATTACCTTGAGAAAATCATTCTCATTGTTAGCTTTCCCTCCCTTCCTCCTCAGTGAAAGAATCCTGATTTCAGTTAACGACACCATGAACCTAGCATCTTGTAACAAGGAGGAGCATATGCCTGAAATTTGACCAGACAGATACAAGCAGAGGTTGGATGAGAACTGTGTAGTTTCTTTATAGGAAGGCAGTGTGGTCTTCTTAGCCATTCTTCCGTCTTGCTGCCTGAAGTGTGACACAAGCTGGAGCTCAGGCAGCCATACTGGACATTGGAGGTGCTAGCAGAGGATGGCAGAGCACAAAGATAGAAAAGGTCTGGTTCCCCAGAACCGCCAAACCAGCTCTACACTGTTCAACTCCTGACTTCTTTTATATGGAGAAAGAAAGAAGCTTCCTTGATGTTAAGCAACTATTATTTTGAGCTGTGAAATCCAAAAGCAGTATATCGCCAACAGTCTACACACTTCCTATAGTAGTATCTAGTTCTAAAATCATTAAGAACTATTACTTAGCCACAATATTTTTAAGGACCCTCTCATCTGCATCAAAGAATACTGGAAGAATAAAATTAAAATCTATATAAAGGTAAGATGGCAAAAAGGTGAACGAAATTAAGGGACTATTCAGAAAACAATGAAGTAAGAACGATATTTAAACCATTGTGTTCTGATTATGCACATACCATGGGCTGATCTTCATTAAAGGAATTGGGGCACATGTGAAAAATACTGTTAGCAGCAAGAAGGATTTCCGACCCCAAACATCAGAAAGAGCACCAATAAGTGGGGCACTGAGAATGACAACAACCCCTAAAAAAAAAAAAAAAAAGAAAAAAAAATGTATACAATCTATACCAATGAGCCAAAAATAAATCATTCTACTATCATAGAAGAATTTTAAAGTTTATTTCTACCATAAGCATAATACCACCAAAACTTTAGATAACTTATTTCTTGTCTATGTAAAATTTGAAACTTTCCCAAGATTGTCTAGAATCACCTGCAGGGCTCTGGTTGCATGTTCATATGAAATGCTCTAATGAAGTCCCAACACAATAATTCCACATTAGCAATTCTAGAAAGAATATCATGTTAGTTATCTGTTTTTATATTCATAGGCTAATTACCTATTTATAAACCTTGTTGGACAAATGAAATCAAGAGTAGAGAGAATGTACAATAATCAAGACTTTTCATATAGTTTTATATTTATGTATTTTTTAATAGTTCTTTTCTCTTCAGGCTGTATGTTTGCTGTTAGCTTATAAAAGGCATTTAGATCTCTGAAATAAAAATGGCCAACACATAAATCTGTTATGAAGTGGTTGATCATTATATGTAGTTGTCTGTATTTGAGTCAGATCATTTTTAGATGACCAACGAAAGTAAATATATTTTTCTTTAATAATAAGATCATATTTAAAACCCAGTTCATTTTGAAGTGTTAAGCAATTCCCCAAGATATACTCAAATTGTAAAAATTACAGTGAATCTGTCTATTAACTGTTATACTGGCAGAGGTATACACATGGAAGTGTATGTGCCTGTGCGTATGTGGGCAAATACATCACTGATCCTACCTTTACTCCTTGAATTAAGCCATTCATCAGAAATGTATGTTTGGGAAAAGTTTCATGTAATACCTAAAGAAAAAATACAAAATAAAAATCTCATACCACATTTTACTCTCAGTAAAACGTCTACATTTACATTTTAAAACATACCTTCACAAAATTTTATTTCCTGTAAATTTTCAGTTTTGTCTGATGCTAGACATTTGAGTAAGTACTTATAATAGCAAACATTTATTTGGAATCTACGATGTCACAAAACACTAAACTGGGCACTTTACATATATTATTTCCTTCAATTCCTCTTAATGATCCTACAAGAACACTGACACAGGCAGAGGTTAAGCATCCTACACATGATTACACAGTATGTAGCAAAACTGAAACTGAGCACAGGAAGCTGGGTTTGAAAGTCCATGCTTTTACTTACTATGTGGTGCCTTCACTGTTTGCCACATATTAACTGACTTACAACTCCTTTACAGACAGGTGCAGGCATTACTGAGATAGGAGACTGGGAGAATAGGGAAATTTTAATTGCTGAAAAGTGAATCTAGAAAGACACCATAAAGTAAGAAAAAGAAATCCCCACCTCTGAAAATGTGTAACAAGTTACTCTATTCTTTCTAAGACCAAGTCTCAAACCACAGAACATTAATTTATTCAATGGGCAGCAGGTGAACCACTGGGTAGCCACTGGTTGACAAAGCAACTAGAGGGAAAAATTACTGAAAAATGGGTGCCCTGGGTGGCTCAGTGGGTTAAAGCCTCTGCCTTCAGCTCAGGTCATGATCTCAGGGTCCCGGGATTGAGCCCCACATCGGGCTGTCTGCTCAGGCAGGGAGCCTGCTTCCCCTCCTCTCTCTGCCTTGCCTCTCTGCCTACCTGTGATCTCTGTCCAATAAACAAAAATCTTAAAAAAAAAAAAAAGATACTTTATAAAAAAATTACTGAAAAAAATAAGGAGCAGCTACCATTTTTACAGCCTATGTGTCAGAGGCTTTATATATACTTTTATGTCATGCTAAACAACATTATGGGTTATATAAAATATCACTCTACAGATGAGGCAACCAAGTTCTTGCTTGACTTAAAAGCCACTGCTTCTTCCATTATACATGCTGTTTCTTCTCCAAAAAATACAAGAGAGAATGGCAATATTGAGAATAAGAAAGTTGGGAAATCTCTTTAGGAAGAAAACTATGCTGAGTGTACATTCTGACATCTTGTAAGAAAACCTTTAGAGGGGTTAAAATGCTCCCTTTCTTCAGTTACTCTTATGCCCAAAACTAGAAATTTAACAAAAATGAACTCACATGTACAAATAAAGAAAATTAGAAACGAAATGTTTAGTCAAAGAAAATCATTAACATGGGGAAAAGCACATATTTATGATATTCGTTTATTTTGTCTCTAATATTTTATATGATAGATATTACATATTTTCTCAACTGAAGGTGATTTTGACCCGCAGGGGTTATATAAGAAGGTCTGAATACATTTTGATTGTCAAAATTTGGATGGGGAGCTACATCTAAGAGGCAGAGATCAAGAATGCTGCAAAACACCTTAGAGCACACAGGTCAGCCTCTCACAACAAATAATCATTTGGCCCAAACTGTCCACGGTGCTAAAACTTTCTGTAAAGAACCAGACAGCAGGTATCTTTTTATAGCTTTGTAAGCTATACAGTCTCTGTCACAAGTATTCAACTCAACAAAAACAGCCGAAGACTATATGTACAGGAATGGTCTGGCTGTGCCCCAAATAAAATATTATTTATGAAAAACAGGCTACTAACATGATGTATAGGATTTGCTTTATATATCTGGCCATAGTTTGCCAGTTCTTGCACTAAAGGAAAAGATTTAAACTCCCTAAAGTGATATCTCCAAACTTTTTGCAACAAATCAAATACAGTTTTCTTCCAATAATTACTAAGGGCCAAATCTTTGTAGGGATAAAAAAAAAAAAAAATGTGTGTTGCAAAGAATGAAGACCATAATGAATGCCTACAAAAAGCTTTATGATATGCTAGATCTCACTGCTAATGATTCACTTTGCCAAGCTACCTTCCACTCCAACAATCTGGTCTTTTCACCATTTTAAATATTCTCATGCTTTCCAATATTCACTTTCATACAGGACATCATCTCCATCTGGCATGTTTGTTCCCCTCAACTTGCCTCTCTAGCCAACCCCAAACCTTCCAAATTGCACCTCTGTCACCAAACTTTCCTGTCCAAAGCAATCATTTCCTCTTTTAGAGCCAACAGGAAGTGATTATAGGACTCAACAGTCACAAAGGTTTGTGAAATTTCTTTTATCACTGAACTACTTGGCTCTAGTATTTTTCAGTTTTTCATGTATTTAATATTTACCTCCTTCCAATTATATTTCAGAGTTCTTAAGGACAGGTACTAAATACACTATACCTTGCATTTAATTTACCTTTATCTTGATTGGTGCCTCACAGAATGCCTTCATTTAGTAACTACTCACTAAATGCTCATAATTATCTGATACAGTTTAGTTTCCAAAGTGACTTAATATAATAATTATGCAATTTAGCTAATGTTACAAAATAAAAACCTTTACAACCCCAAAAGGAATATAGTTAAATCTGGGGCACCTGGGTGGCTCAGTGGGTTAAGCCTCTGCCTTCAGCTTGGGTCATGATCTCAGGGTCCTGGGATAGGAGTCCCTCATTGGGCTCTGCTCAACAGGGAGCCTACGTCCCCCCTCTCTCAGCTGCCTGCCTCTCTGCCCACTTGTGATCTCTATCTGTCAAATAAATAAATGAGATCTTTAAAAAAAAAAAAAAGTGTAGTTAAATTAAAATAAACAAACATTCCTGTTTTGATTTTTTTTTTTAAGATTTATTTATCAGGCAGGCAGAGAGAGAGGAGGAAGCAGGCTCCATGCTGAGCAGAGCGCCTCATGCAGGGCTTGAACCCAGAACCCTGAAACCATGACCTGAGCCAAAGGTAAAGGCCTAACCCGCTGAGACACCCAGGCGCCCCTCCTGTTTGATTTTTTAGCAAAATTTTAACAGAGACAAATCTAACAATACAAATGTGAAGATTTTTAATCTGTGAGGATCCTTTTAGCACTGGACTTAGAGCCAAATAGGAAAAGATATAGTACTTCCCAAGAAATTTTATAGGTCATAAAATTTATGGAATTCTAAAACTTTTAGAAGAAACGGTCCTTAAAATATTAAATGCCTTAGGACTTCTCTGTAGCAAAAGGCTGCTAAGCCATTTACATAGAAGAAATTCTGGAGAATTTTGGAGAATTCGAGTATAGGGTCTCGCTCCATAACACACATTGCATCTGAGCATCTGGGACCATCAAACACTGGCCTAGTTTTCCAGAACCATAGATCAAAAAAGTTAAGTCACTTCTTAGCATTATGGATTCTTAAACCTATTATTCTCTTTATCTAATATATTAATCATCACGTGATTGAATACCCACTATGAACCAAACATATAGCCTCTCAAAGTGTTAGACTTCAGTCTTTAAAAAATATTTGGCAGTCTAAAATTCTTTGTAGTGAATGTAAATCTCCTTGTGGGTGGAGACTTCACCATCCTCCCCTGGGGCAGGGTCCTCCACATTAAAACACAACTTTTGTTCTTTCACTGTGGTTCTAGAGAACACAGGGTTCTAGAAGTTCTATGAGTTTAAGACTCAGAGATAATGGAAATCACAAGAAATTTTTAAAAAAGAATTCTTTAACTTGACATTGGTTTTGAAACTAAGGCTAGAGGCACTCCTGGGTGGCTCAGTAGGTTTGGGCGTCTGACTTCAGCTCAGGTTATGGTCCTGGGGTCCTGGGATGGAGCCCCTGAATCTAGTTTCCTTGCTTGGCAGGGAGTCTGCTTCTCCCTCTGCCCCTTTCCTGCTTGTGTTCTTTCTCTCTCTCCTAATAAATAAATACAGTTTTAAAAAAAGAAAAAAAGAAAACTAAGGCTAATAAATCCTAAACATCATAATCCTATTTATTATAATTAATGTATCTTAATATTGGTTGTCTGTTAAATGAATAAATCAAAGAAAATCTTTGAAATTTAAAATGCTAGAATGCCTCCTGGCTCAGGCATTTAAGGCATTCAACTGGGGTCATGATACTAGGGTCCTGGGATCGAGTCCCATGTCGGGCTCCTTGCTCAGCAGGGAGCCTGTTTCTCACTCTGCCTGTCATTCCCACTGCTTATGTGGTCTCTGACAAATAAACAAAAATTTTAAGAGAAAAAATTTAAAGTGCTAAAACTTTACAATTTTTGAGAGCTATGTATGGAGAGATACTGACTTAAAATACAAATAACTGGGGTGCCTGGGTGGCTCAGTGGGTTAAAGCCACTGCCTTCCGCTCAGGTCATGATCTCAGGATCCTGGGCTCTCTGCTGCCGCAGGGAGCCTGCTTCCTCCTCCCTCTCTCTCTCTCTCTCTCTGCCTACTTGTCTGTCAAAACAAATAAATAAAATCTTAAAAGAAAAAAATACAAATAAACTGAATTATAACTTCATCTTCATTCTTCCTTTTTTTGTTGTTTTTAAAGATTTTATTTATTTATTTGAGAGAGAGAGAATGAGAGAGAGAGAGAGTATGAGAAGTGGGAGGGTCGAAGGGCGAAGCATACTCCCTGCAGAGGAGGGAGCCCGATGGGGGACTCCATCCTGGGACTCCAGGATCATGACCTGAGCCAAAGGCAGTCACTTAACCAACTGAGCCACCCAGGCATCCCTTCATTCTTCCTTTTTTAAAAAATAAATGTTAAGAGCCATGACTCTCTAGGTTATAATCCGTTTCAAAGCACATAAAATGGAAATAAAATGTTTAAAGTTAACTGACTTTTAGAAAGACGGTGAAGTACTATGATTTGGTGCCTTCTAGTACCTTGAAATCGCCCTCCCCCATGTCCCCAACACCAACATGGGGGTGGGGAATAAGGGAGCATAGAAGTTTAAAAACAAAGAAGATTGCCAGAAAGTCACCAACAAAAATCTGAAAGCAAAAAGCCTCAAAGTGAGCAAAACCTTTTTGAATCCACACTGAACTAATCTATTGGTTCTTAATTAGTGATATATACTAGATATATGAGAATCACTTCTAAAAAATATGCATCTGAGCCTCACCCTGAAAGATTCTGACTTCAGCAGGACAGGGTACAAGGCCCAGATATTTTGATAAAAACTCCCCAAGTATCATTAATATTCACTTCTAGTAAGAAAAAAAAAAAATCAGTGACAAATGCACATTTTAACTGCTGAAAATGTTCATCTCTGGTTGGCTGATTTGTCCTAACAAGAAAGGTAAAGTTTACCCTGAAGCCAAGATCTCTTATCAAACTGCTGATGCTTGACTGGAAGGGTAGGTAGGATTGCAGGGGATTTTTCTGTCCTTACACAATTCTATATTGCTTTATGTTTTACAACAAGCATACACTGCATCTCTAATTATTAAAAAAAGTGTAAGGGCCTATTTAGCCAGAGGGGCCCCACCTCGGTTGAACAGCCATTTTGTTGTTTATGCAGTAAAACTTAAATTGACCCGGCCCCCCACCATCCCCAGGGGCACTTACTTAAAAGCAAGTCCAGGAAACCAGTCCCAGGTAACAAAGCCCAAATACAAGGGTGGGTCAGGTCAGGTGGAAATGACAGCCCGAATGCAGGGATGAGTCGGGTCAGGTGGAGACACCCAATCAGTAGAGAGCCCTGATATTGTCTCCCTAGCTACCAAGGAGTGTGGGCCCTGCCTTTGTGGTGCCAGTTCTGACCAAGGAGATAGGCTAGTTCAAATGTCTACTATAGGGTAAATTGTAGTTCAGTTGGCCACCGTGAGTGACTTAGCATGACTGTGTAGCTTTCTCTGTGTGTTACAATCTCATTGGCCACCTGTGGCTGGCCAGGCCCAACCACATGGCCTTTGCTCTAGAAAAGTCTGTGAGGCAGGAAGGGGTCGCTCTCTCTGTAAGGGGCGGTCCCGACTGGTCGGTTTGATTCTTGATGCGTGGCTCGAAATAAAGCTTTGCTTGACCTTCGCTTGTATCAGTCTTGCTCCTTTGACCATGGGCCTATTATTGGGGGACCCAACATTGGAGACCCAACAAAAGTAAGATATTATATAGAGAAAATAATTATATATACATGTGCTTCCACACACAATTTTCTTTAGAGATATTTCAAAGATTCTTGCTATTCCAATGCCTGCGGGCTGCAGTACCTGAAAGAATCTGCAATATAACAAATCTCAGCATTTAGATACAATCTAATCAAGGACAGCTCAATCCTTGTTTTGCCTAGGTCTGTCCCACCCTATCCCCACCTGGATCTCCCCATCACACAAAGAAAAATGTAGAACACAAAAACTGCAATTATTTAAAAATATGCATACATTACAGATAAGAAAAGAACTACAAAAATAAAATTCTGAGCCTAATATTCATTAATATATAAATTTTTTTCTGAGGACGCTTGACTTTAAAATTGTTAATGAAGTAAAATTGGGAAAAGATAGAGTAAGGACTATGATAGTATTACAGACAATTCTTCCTAATAACCACAACTCCATTTCGCCATATAAAAATTCAGATATAGGGCGCCTGGGTGGCTCAGTGGGTTAAAGCCTCTGCCTTCAGCTCAGGTCATGATCTCAGAGTCCTGGGATCGAGTCCCGCATCGGGCTCTCTGCTCAGGCGGGTAGCCTGCTTCCTCCTCTCTCTCTCGCTCTCGCTCTCTGCCTGCCTCTCTGCCTACTTGTAAAATAAATAAAATATTAAAAAAAAATAATAAAATAAAATAAAAATAAAAATTGATATATAAAGGGACAAATAACGGGAATTAAGAATACTGTTTTAACAACCATGGTGAATAAATTCTTGCTATAAATCAAATATTGGCAATGTTATAGATATTATTACAAAAAATAGAATCATGCTGGCAAAAAAATAAATAAATAAAATCATTAAGTCCTCCCAAATTAGCATTCATTTTCCTGATCAGAATGCAATTCAACATTTTATAAAGAAAAAAAAAAGAAAAGAAAAAACAAATCAAAAGCACTACCCACTTTTTAGGCTAACAAAAAAAGTAAAAATACACTAAGCACAAAGTTAGCTACAATAAATGAACTAAAAAAACAAGCCTTTAGGTCTAAATAACTGGACTCTTTCCTGTTCTTAAAGAAGACAATCTCCTTTTGTCCAATTAGGAAAAAAAATATCAAAGTTAGACAAAAACCAGACCTATCTAAAGAATATATAATAGAGGAAAATTTTAAAAACTGCTATATATACTTTAAATCCTGTTGACAAATTATGGAAATATCACAAAAAGTTTTTTTGATGGCTCACAAATAACTACCCAAAACATTTTCATCTCTCTACTTAGCTACCCTTCAGACTGCTAATAATCTTAACTACCTAAATCACAGGTCTGAACCACTTACTCCCAGCCTTCCCCTAGGCTTAGCACTGGAACAAAAGCAAGCCTAATTTCAATACCTACTCTGCAGTTTACTATCATAGTAGCTGCAAATAAGCTGCTTAATTTTTCTAAACCTTAATTTCTCGTCTGTATTATCAGGCTAATACCTCACCCATAATGGGACTTAGACGATTAGTAGTGATAATGCATTTCAAGTGCTTAGGACTGTGCCTGAACCACCATAATATAAACATAAATGAACTGTTAACTATCATAAAGCTCAAGTACTTTTAACTAGGACTGATGCTGCACCAGATAGATCTATATGTTAAACTGGTAGCAGACTATAAAAAACCCACTGGAACACGAGGGAAGCGAATATAAGTGTGAGACCACACAGTGGACCACACAGTTATCACAGCACCTCAGTAACCCATGACATCAGGTTATCACAATATAATGAAGTTACAAATGTCATAATGAACTTTGCATCACCTGATGAAATTCCAAATCAGAGTAATGGCATGGATTATGAAGGCAAGAAATGTATAAATTAATTTTTGAAGGACTCCCATCAGAAATTATTAAATAAAAAAAGTTCGGGTATTTTAAAAGTCCATAGTTCAATTATTTTGAAAATCTATTAATGTATAATTGATGACCTATTACAAGTACAATCCTTTTTTTTTTTTTTTTTGGTGAAGATTTTATTTATTTATTTATTTGAGAGAGAGAGAGCGCACGCGAGCACAAGCACGGGGAGCAGGAGAGGAAAAGCAGGAAGCCCGACGTGGGGCTCAATTCCAGAATCCTGAGATCACGACTTAAGCCAAAGGCAGACACTTAACCAACCAAGCCACCCAGGTGCCCCCAAGTAAACCCTTCTTAAAAAAGTAAAAGATCTCAATGAAAACAAACTCAAATCAGCATTCTTACAATTACATGTCAGGGAACTGCTACTATTCAGGGGAACTATTCTAACTTGCAATGCATGACTTATTTATAGAAGAAACTATGTTTACTTGAGATTTTCCCGTTCTTATGAATTGTGTTTTTGGGTTTGTTTGTTTTTTAAAGATTCTGTTTATTTGGACAGAAACAGACAGGGATCACAAGTAGGCAGGCAGAGTGAGGGGGGAAGAAGGCTCTCTGCTGAGCAGAGAGACTGATAAGGGGCTCGATCCCAGGACCCTGAGATCATGACCTGAGCCGAAGGCAGAGGCTTAACCCACTGACCCACCCATGTGTCCCCTGAATTGTGTTTTAACAGTACTGATGAATATGCCCTATATATTCAAAACAACTATTAAACATCCATATTTTATGTAGCTCCAGTAATGATTATGTAGCCATATAATATGGAGATACATGGAATGGAAATTTTCTTTCTTTTTTAGAACATAAATCTACTTATATGATCATATAATTTATTATAAAAGTTTTTGTGAAAACCTTTTCCTGTGTAACAAACAATCTCAAAAAATATAAGGAAGCATATCACTTTAAAATTCTGTTAGATTTGGTAAGCTATACATTTATCCTAATTACACCTTTCAAGGTATTACTTCCATAACTACTCCTTCCTTTATTCCATTCCCCTGATCTACATCAAAAGGAGAAAACTAGTTATCACCTGAATTGTTTGGACTAGCAGGGACGTCTTTTCTAAGGTTCTAAACCTTGGGAAATTGGGCAAAATCAGCTTAGGGTTGTAAAAAGGTTACCTCTCGAGGACTTGCCCTAACCTAAGAGAAACTTGCATTTGGAAAATGCAGCTGCATGAATGAATCTCAAAATAAGAATGCTGAGTAATTCAGGTCATAGATAACAATTTTTCCTAAGCCTCTCGGTTTAAGAATCCCATCTACCCTATCCAGAGTGGGGAATGAGCCCCTGCTTACCCAAGGGGCAGTATTCACAAGAAGAATCTCACCCAGCCAAGCCCTCCACAAAGTAAGGGAGAAGTAAAGGGTTGGAAAAGACAACTAAACCAGTAAAATACAGTACTGAAGAGCTGATAATATTGGTGTAAGAATTCACCATGGAAAGGTAAAAAAAAAAAAAAAAAAAGGACCACCTTTCCCACCCCCCTGAAACTGAACAAAAAGAGATTTAAGTCCATAATAAATAATTAAAAGATTACTTACCACCAAGGTGGGTGCTGTCAATAATCCCCAAGCAAAAAAACTCCAAAAAAGATGACGATAACCGCATGGTAGACACTAGGAGAACCTATTCCTTGAGGCTATAAAAACAGATTTTAAAGAAGTTAACAGTGCATTCCAGAATGACTAACAATTATGGCAACAGTCAATATTTACTGGGATCATACATGTACTGGCACTATGTGAAACATCTAAATAACTTGCTGTCCCTATCCTCAAGGTAAGCACATGTGTCCCTGTCCATCACGTAAGCACGGTGCGCAACAGTAACACAGAGTCTAGGATTTGGATGGGAATATCAGACTTCCCAGAGGGAGATTAAAGGACCACGGCTGGGAATGAATTTATTCAAGATCTCATTCATTCAACAAACATTTACAGAGCACCTACTATGCACCAGAGGTGCAAGATTATAAAAACCATTAAAACATATTCCCTGATCTCAAGGAACTCACAGGCCAGAGAGGAAAAAAAACCTCATTCTACATCATCTGCTTATGTGCAAATGCAATAAAAGAGATACATAGAAGTAAGGAAGCAAGGAAAGAGTATTACAAGAAAAGGAGGTAGTATGGACACTCTTACCAGAGAAAGCCATAATGTGTATGTGCTGCCAAAGCGAGCACGAGAAAGCCATAATGAAACAGAGAAGTGCCATGACAGCTGAAGACTGATGAGAATAAAGGAATAATCATGGAGTAAAGAGAGGAAGGCAGAAGAGGCAGCTTCTAAGCTTTGTTAAGGAGTTTCTCATCATTACTCCAGAGGCACAAGGGTTTCAAGCAAGAGAATGGTGTGATGAGACCTGCATTTCTTTAGTACACCATGATGATTTCCTAAAGCTGGAAACCAGGGAGCAAACTGCATGTAAAAGAAGGCTATTTCAATCAGTTTCAAGAAGAAATGATGAGGGCATAAAATGAGGAGTGGCAAGGGACACTGGAGGGGAGGTATGGAAATAAGTACAGAGGATGTGAAAGTGGCAGCGCTTGAGAAATCTGGGAGGGAGAGTGAAGAACAACTTCAAATTTTTAGCCTGGTTGTCTACTAGTGGAAGCTGGTAGTGTCGCAGCTCTTTTTTTCCCCAAGAGGCTTGGATTTACTTCATGTACTAAGACACTGCCCCTTGTACTTGAAACATTTCTATCGTCTTTGAGGACGCACTAAAACAATGAGTTAGCATGATGATGTCTGAAACCACCAGAGTGGGTGAGATTACAGGGAGAAGAGGAAGTGAGAAAAGAGAAGTGGGCTAAGACCAGACTCTAAGAAACACCAACATTTAGTGGGCAGAGGAAAATGAACCACGACAAAAATAAAGGAAAAAGTCAGAGAAATACCAGGACACTTAAGAGAATACAGTGTTACAAATGACAAAGGATCAGTTTTAGGAAGGGGTGATGCCCAGTTCCAAACAGAGCAAGTAAGTTAATTTAAGAAAAGGTCAAAACACAACCCTAGGATTTAGTAAGGTCCAAGCTGTTGTTCACCACTGCATATAGTCAGTCCTCGGTGAAATGCTTAGTAGAATGTCTCAGGACCTTTCACATGCTAATTTACATTATGAATTTCCAAGAAGATACAGTATGCACTGGATTCCAAACTTGATGGAATCCTTCTTTCATAGAACTGGCAGTATCTCATGGCCATTTGAGTTCCTTGTAAAACTATTTGGGAAGTGCTGATAAAAAGATAATTACAGAACAATATGGATAAACATACACACAGCAAAAAAAACTGGAAGGAAATGATGTTAAAAGTGACTGTTTCAGTGAAGAGCACTCAGTTGGTTGAGGAGAATGTCAGTGAAGGCTTCGTAGGGAGGTAGGCAGTATTATCTGAGACCTGGAAGCACAGTGGGAAAGATGTAGGGATTGTCAGGTGTGTATGTGTGTTTGGGGGGCAGGATGTCAGTGGAGGGTAATGATGGTCAAGAGTGTCTGAGGTAAAGGGAACAGCATACGCAAAGTCCAGAAGACAGGAAACATCACAGCTTCTTTCAGTACCTGATGTCTAAGGAGAAGAGGTAAAAGAAGTTGCAAGGTGAGGAGAAATGAAACTGAAAAGGTGACTTGAAAAGTCCATGCAGACCTTTAACTTGCAGGCAGCAGGGTAACCGAAACATTTCAAGCCAGAGTTAACATCACATCATAGGACTTTTTGGAACAGTAACTTTCACTGCAGTGTGTCAAAGACTTTGAAAGGGAGGGAGGAAGACCAGAGGCAGGCTACTGAAGAAACAACAGGGGAGAGGTAACAGTAACTATAATAAGATAGTGGTAGTAGGATTAGAGAAAGTGAATAGAATGCAAAAAACACTTAAGAGGTTGAATCAAAAGGACTCAATGACTGGCAAGATGTAGCAGAGGACAAATAAGGGAAAGTCAAAGATGAAAAGATAAGACTTCTGTGGTTTAGTCAGCCATACTGTGAGGAAAGAAGAAAGAACAAAAGATTCACTTTTTCAAGATTTTATTTGACAGAGAGAGAGAAAGAGCGTACAAGCGGGGAAGCAGAAGAGGGAGAAGGAGGCTCCCCACTGAGCAGGGAGCTCAATGTGGGGCTCAATCCCAGGAAGGACCCTGGGATCATGACCTGAGCCAAAAGGCAGACACTTAAACCGACCAAGCCACCTAGGCACCCCAAGATTAATCCATTTTAGGCATCCTAGTTTGAGAAAAACATGCACAACTGAATTTGAAGACGACAAACTGAGGACCAAATGGAAGAAATAATGATTAATATCTAGATAAAGCATTCACAAAAACCAATTCAAAAGTACTAAAACACTATAAAAATAAAACAGATAAAATTGGTTTTAAAAATAGCTAATAACAGGGATGCCTCGGTGTGTCCGCTGGCTAAGTGTCTGCCTTCAGCTCAGTTCCTGACCCCTGGGTCCGGGGATTGAGCACGCATGGAGCTCCCTGCTCGGTGGGAAGCCTACTTATCCTGCTGCCTGCTGCTCTCTCCCTGCTTGTGCTCACCTTCGCTCTCTTTAAGTAAAAAAAAAAAAATCTTAAAAAAAAAAGCTAATAACATTCTATCCTATGAAAATAATCAAACATTCAGAAAAAGCTCTAGCATTAAGACGTTCATGGCAAAAAAAAAAAGATGTTCACGGCAGCATTTATAGTAGGATATATGGAAATCTAATTATGGAAACCTAAATCAGAATATGCAGTCAAAAATTGTTTATGGATCATCTTTTTGTTTTAAAGATTTTATTTATTTATTTATTTGACAGAGATCACAAGTAGGCAGAGAGGCAGGCAGAGAGAGAGTAGGGGAAGCAGGCTCCCCGCTGAGCAGAGAGCCCGATGAGGGGCTCGATCCCAACACCCTGGGATCATGACCTGAGCCGAAGGCAGACGCTCAACAACTGAACCACCCAGGTGCCCCTGTTTATGGATCATCTTTAATGATATGTGAAAATCCTTATGGAAATGTTAAGTTTAAAAAAAATAAAAGCAGGAAGATATAAAATTGTAAGTGTCAAATAATTTCAACTCTGAAAAACATAACAGAAACTCACCTCAGTGTTAATTAGGTAGCAATTTTAAGGGATGTAAAGTGATGATGTTGTTCTGAATTTTCTAAATCTTTTCTAATAAGCATACCCTTACTTGACATACAAGGAGAATGTTTTGCTTATTTAAGAGAAAAACTAGAAACTAGAATGGAAAAAGATAGTTAGATATACTGCCCCTTCTGAGCTATTCTCTCTCATTTCCCAGAACTAGAAGAAAATGTGTGTGTGTGTGTGTGTGTGTGTGTGTATTTTAAGATTTAGGAGCAAGCAAGAGAGCACACACACACACACACACATGCAAGTGTGTGAGCAGAGCACCCCAAGGGAAGCCCAACTTGGGGCTTCATCCCACAACCCATGAGATCATTGACCAGAGCCTGAAACCAAGAGTTGGATGCTCAACTGACTGAGGCATCTAGGCACCCTTAGGTTCATATTTTTAAAGCAAGGAATGGGGTGGTGGGGGAGAGATAGGCATATTTGCTTATCCTAAAGTACTGGTAATTTTGAGAGCTGTATTGTGTCTATATTCATCTCTTTTGTTTTCAATAAATTTAAAAGTAATACAAGATCTTGGGGGTGTCTGAGTGGCTCAGTCTGTTTAGTGACCGACTCTTTTTGTTTTTTTAAAGATTTTATTTATTTGAGAGAGAGAGAGAGAGATCACAAGTAGGCAGAAAGACAGGCAGAGGTGGAGGGGGAAGCAGTCTCCCTGCTGAGCAGAGAGCCTGATGTGGGGGTCAATCCCAGGACCCTGAGATCATGACCTGAGCTGAAGGCAGAGGCTTAACCCACTGAGCCACTCAGGCGCCCCTCAGCTCAATTCTGAGTTCAAGTCTGCTTTGGGCTCCATGCTGGGAGTGGAGCCTCCTAAATAAATATAATAATAATAATAATAATAATAATAATAATAATAATAAATACAAGATCTTAATAAAATTGAAAAATCTTAAAAATATTTTACTGATTTAAAATATTAAATACCTCTAGGTAGGACTTTTGACTCAAGGTCTAGTGGTTTTAAAGGAATACCTATCCACTAGCAAAATCCTAGGACAATTAGGGAGTGAATACCAGGATCATGGCCTGGGCAGAAAGACCAGGGGAAGGTTCATAGACAAGTAGGTACAGATTTTTGACACTGTGAGTAGTTTACAGCATTAAGAGTAGAGAATTCGGACAATGAGATTATATCAACAGATGGCATCTGAGGGGGTTCAAGAGAATTCAAAGAGGCACAATGTGGAAAATTAAAAAAAAAAAAATCTGAACATGAACTACCCCAACTCAACCCCAAATGCCAAGATATGATACCTATAACCATAATAATTACTATATCAAAAGTCTTCGATTCAGCTGAGTAATTTCTCTCTTTTTTAAAGATTTTATTTATTTATTTGACACAGAAAAAGATCACAAGTAGGCAGAAAGAGAGGGGGAAGCAGGCTCCCCGCTGAGTAGAGAGCCTGATGTGGGGCTCGATCCCAGGACCCCAATATCATGACCTGAGCCAGAGGCAGAGGCTTAACCCACTGAGCCACCCAGGCTCCCCTGAGTAATTTCTCTCTTAAAGAGATATGGTTTCATGACAGTCACCTCTAACTTCAACTTCCAAAGTCAGGTACAATATCCTTTAACCTCACCTCCACCCTCCCATCTAATTTCTCATTTTCCAAATCTGTTTCCACTGGAAACAGAATATGGTTTCATCATCTAGGTTTTTGTACTTACTTACTCTTCTAGCCTATAAAACAAGATATCTTCCACAAATTTATATTTCGCTATGTAAAGTACTTCTTTCATTTTATCCTAAATTTCCCTTTTTTAAGCTCATGCTCTCTCAGACAGGCCCAATGCTTTATTATTCTTTGATCTGGAGCATCTGGTACATGCATAGCACAAAGGTGTTTAATGAATGTTTATAGAAAGTAAATGAATTACTCTTTAAGTCCCTTCTATCACTTTAGATATTCAGTATAATTACTGTATTTAAATATTGTTAAAAGGGCAGTATCTTTATTTGTTAATTAAGCTAGCAACGTCTCCTATTAAGATCCTCCTCTATGATTTAATATCCCACTATTGGCTACTGTGTAGCTATCACATGGATTTAACATGGATTTAACATTTACACATACACTAGATTAAAATAATAATGAAATAAATATTGAAAACATAATCGTTTACGTTCAAAATCTTATTTCTCTTCCTAACAACCTTTTCAACTGGACATTATTATCTCCATTTTATAGTCTAATGCAGCAAGTAAGAGATGGAATGGAATCTATCCAGGAAACTCCAGAGCCCAAGTCTGGAGTTATGCTAGTTGCAGTGGTTAAGTTACACTGATATGTTGCCATAGACTGTTAACTCTTAAATGTAGGGATCTAGTTTTTTCCATTTTAGTATTCAGCGTGTAGCACAATGCCTAGTATAGAAAGGGTATTTCGTGACCATGGATTGACTGATACTCCTAATCATGCGATTACTAAGCTGCTAGGGAAATTAAGTTAGTCTACCTCTCTCAGCAATAAGAGGTAATTAATCTCTTAGCTAAATCCTTGTCTAGCTCCCAAATTGTAAGTCTATGATTGCCTAATCAATATGGGTTTATGAATCCAGCAGTTATTATGCAGAATGTTGGCTTTAATAACTTATGGTGTATACTTATCAGTGAACCAGGGTCTTATACAGACTGCTGGCCAGGAGACAAAAAGTAATTCTACCTATAACTGGGCATTATAATCCCATTTATTAAACAGAATTTATCATGTGAGTAAACAATGAGAATGAGCTAAACTGAGACTCATTCTTCAAAACAACTGGCCTAGACTATTAAAAATTATTGATATAATAAAAAACAAAAAAATTATTCTAGACTGAAGAGTCATGGCAACTAAATGAATGGTTAAATTCTGTATCCAAAAACAAAGACAATTATAAGCGAGATTATTGGGACAATTAGAGAAATGTGACTATTGCCAATATATTATCTAATAGTATTATATAAATGTTAAATTTTCTGAATGTGGTGATAATATTGTAGTTATGTGGGAGAATATCCTTTATCTTAGGTGATACAATCTCATTGTTTTAGGGGTAAAGTGTCTTAATGTCTACAACTAATTCTCTAATGGTTCAGAAAAAATAGGAGGATGTATAGAGAAAAAAAATGTGACAAAATGTTCATTTGTGATTGTGAATCTACGGGATGAGCAAATGAATACTCATTATGCTATTTTTGCAACTTTTCTGTAGTTTTGAAGATTTTCAAAATAAAGGGAAAAATAAAAAAACATGGTGAGAACTAAAATACGGTAGAAGGGAGAATAATTTTGAACTCAGAATTTAATTTTGACAAGTTATCAATCAAAAATGAGAGTAAAATATAGATTCAGAAAGAAACACTGAATTTTTCTTGGAACAATACACAGCTAAGCTAAAATAAGATAATGTAAAAGTCTTACACACCTAAAAAAAAAAAAGATGCTTAGTTACAGGCATCTAAGAATTGTAGTTTTTCATAGAAGAACATTTAAAAAAAAAGTACTGTTAACTACAAAGCTGCTTTCATGGGATTTTGACACATTATGGCATAACTAGAGGGAATATAAAACTTTATTGCTGGTATCTGGTATCATGTTTCTTTTCTCACAAAGTCAAGTGGTGCTTTCCTTAATTACTCCGATTTTAATCAAGCAAAGCAAGAAATATTACCTCCATGGAACAAAAAGAAAACAAAACCAATCCTCAGTTTCCTGGAAGTATGAATCACCATAAACATTTTTTAACACTATTATATATATTTTTTTAATTAATTTATTTATTTATTTGACAGAGACAGAGATCACAAGTAGGCAGAGAGGCAGGCAGAGAGAGAGAGGAGGAAGCAGGCTCCCTGCTGAGCAGAGAGCCTGATGCGGGACTCGATCCCAGGACCCTGAGATCATGACCTGAGCCGAAGGCAGCGGCTTAACCCACTGAGCCACCCAGGCGCCCTTAACACTATTATATTAATTCAGCCATTTTGGCTTAATTTGCAGTGAGGCTTTAGATTTTATTTATATGCTATGGATCAATTTTAAAGACAGATATTTAATATCTGTTTTATCACAGAAGTGAGATATTAGTTAGATTGGTCCTAAATAGAAATTAGAACTACTTCTTAAACATATTTAACAAAAATATAACGAGATCAAGTTTTACTCTTAAATAACAAAACAAACAAAAAAAAAATAGAACTTAAGATTGTATTACCTTGTGGTAAATTTTTTTTTTAAGATTTATTTTTAAATAATCTCTACACCCAAGATGAGGCTCAAACTTACAATCCTAAAATCAAGAACTGCACACTCCACCAAAAGAGCCAGCCAGGATCCCCATTTTGTGGTAAATTTTCAAAAGATTAAGCAACATTACTGCCCATCACATCCCCTCCATTCTTAGGAGGAAAAGATGTAACCACTAAATCAAGTTAAGCCATCATTCAATTAAGTGCTTATCCCCATGAACATCTTTAATGGGTTACATGGTTCAAATGACTACAAACTGAACTAACAATGAAAAATAAAATCTAAAACAAAAAACCACCAACAACACAAACATCAAACTATCATCGACACCTAGTACGGAGCCTAAACTTGGTATGATCTCTAATTAGTCAATTTATACAGCTAAATGAATTATTACGTACCACCCCTTATTTTATAAAAAGACTCCCTAAGAAGAGAAAGTATCTTACGTGGTAGAATTCATAATATTTTATATATTATTGATAAAGTAGACCCATTATTTATTTACCTTTTAAAGATTTTTATTTATTTGTCAGAGAGAGAGAGCGCGCACAAGCAGAGGGAGCTGCAAGCAGAGGGAGAGGGAGAAGCACGTTACCCACTAAGCAAGGAACTCGATGCGGACCTCAGTCCCAGAACCCTGGGATCATGTCCTGAAACAAAAGCAGGCGCTTAACTGACTGAGCCACCCAGATGTCCCAAGACCCATTATTTAGAATAAGCTATTATATCTGGCCCTCAGAGAGATAAAACTGTTTCAGGGATCTTAATATACCCTGGCTGCAACTGTGAAATGTTACTTTGACACTTCTAAGTCAAAATAATGCTAAAAGACAACTTAAGCTTTTAAATAATAGAAAAACTGACATCATAAATACCTGTCAGAATACTACCTGGAACAAGCTATTCTTTTTCTTTTTTTCCTTTTTCTTTTTTTTAATTTTATTTATTTATTTGACAGAGAGAAATCACAAGTAGTCGGAGAGGCAGGCAGAGAGAGAGAGGGGGAAGCAGGCTCCCCGCTGAGCAGAGAGCCCAATGCGGGACTCGATCCCAGGACCCTGAGATCATGACCTGAGCCGAAGGCAGCGGCTTAACCCACTGAGCCACCCAGGCATCCCCAAGCTATTCTTTTTCAACTTCAAACTTTGGTAGCTGTAAATGAGCTACAGTTCAACTAATAGTGAATTTCTGCAGGTGCTATGATTATTGGGAAGCAGGACTTTATACTTAGGATGAACAGGATATATAATCTAAAAAATCTGCTTACTAATTTATCCCCAAACATACTAACCAAAGCAAATGTTGAACCATACCATGGAGGGAAGGAGATAAGTCATTCATGGTACTGTCTGACACAAGTTTACCAAAGATAGTGTATTTATCCTGATGTTTCTGGGCATGGGCTACTGACTTCAGAAAACACTTGTGCTTTGAAGGCACTGTCGCCCCCCCTCACAGTTAGACAGTTAGCAGCTCTCAGGGGACTAAGGGCTATCCTGCAACTGCCTCAGCCATCTTTGTAGGTGAAGGAAGCAAAGGATCAGAGCTTGGGTCCAGACTTTTGAAATGGTTGCAGACTCCTATTTACATACTTAAACTCAAAGATACAAGGAATAAAAATCTGGTGCTTTGCTTCTCTGGGTATATTTCATTTTGCAAATACCAATTTTATGTTTTATGTTTTCAACAATGCAATTCACACACGCTGG
The DNA here is from genome assembly GCF_009829155.1 of Mustela erminea. Lineage (NCBI taxonomy): Eukaryota > Metazoa > Chordata > Mammalia > Carnivora > Mustelidae > Mustela > Mustela erminea. The sequence goes on from NC_045623.1 coordinate 24,719,103, forward strand.
ACTTTCTATCAAATCTTTAGTCATTTTACCAATTTATTTGTGAAAAAATTGGACATTTTTCCCTTTGTCAGAGATGCAGTCCCACAACTGTATTAACAAAACAAAACAGGGCACCTGGGTGGCTTAGTGGGTTAAAGCCTCTGCCTTCAGCTCAGGTCATGGTCCCAGGGTCCTGGGATGGAGACCCACATCGGGCTCTCTGCTCAGCAGGGAGCCCGCTTCCTCCTCTCTCTCTGCCTGACTCTCTGCCTACTTGTTATCTCTCTCTCTGTCAAATAAATAAATAAAATCTTAAAAAAAAAATAAAGATCATGTTAAAAAAATAAGCAAACTTCAAAAAACCATTTAAAAGTTCTATTTTTGACAATACAAATACTTCATCTATGTAACTCTTTAGCTCTTAGCCTCTAATAGAAGTGTTTATAAACAATCTGTTAATAAATACATGGTAAGAATTTAACAACAAAACTGAAGTATTCTAAAATGTTAGAATGCACTTTTAATTCAACCAACTTAAATGGTCTGCACTGAATAATACATAAATATGTCACACTCATTAAAATTTGTAACAAAAGGGACACCTGGGTGGCTCAGTGGGTTAAGGCCTCTGCCTTCCACTCAGGTCGTGGTCCCAGGGTCCTGGGATCCAGCCCGCATCTGGCTGTCTGCTCAGCAGAGAGCCTGCTTCCCCACCCACCCACCCCACCCCCCGCCTCTCTGCCTACTTGTGGTCTCTGACTGTCAAATAAATAAATAAATAAAATCTAAAAAAAAAATTTTTTTTTGTAACAAAAACTGTATTTCCATATAAGGATGCTTCAGAAAGCAAATCCACCAATAATATTACAATTACTTTCATCAGTAAAATGGTATACAGTAAAATGGTATACAAAAACGGTATATAGGTATAAATATATACCTACTGAATTTAATCTGTAAAGCTCTTCTATAGTTACGAGAAGGTATGGACTCTTTTGGGAATCTCTCTTGAAAAATGGAGAGTCAAAGAAAATTCTGAAAACAACTTCAGGGGGTACACACCCAAGTTAAAAACTCCTGATATATGGGGCATCTAGGTGGCTCAGTTGTTAGGTGTCTACCTTCGGCTCAGGTCCTGGGATCGAACAGGTCATGATCCCAGGGTCCTGGGATCCAGTCCTGCTCAGCGGGAAGCCTGCTTCTCCCTCTCCCACTCCCCCTGCTTGCAATTCATCTCTTGCTGTGTCTCTCTCCGTCAAATCAATAAAATCTTAAAAAACAAAAACAAAAAACTCCTGATACAGAATCACACACCTTAATGTAATTTCCCTTAACTGTGTATGAATCAAATTGGCAATTTACTAGGCTCACCCTGGTTTCAGAGCATATTCAAATACAATTTCAAGAAAAGCGTTTAGTAAATTATGATTAACCTGGTTCATTTAGAAGGGTTCACTTCTTCAACTGTCAAAAATGGCAACAAATCTGTTCTAAGTTTTTGAAAAGTCATTAACTCATTATTAGTTTTGGTTATAAATATGAAAATTGGCTAATAAGGCTTACAAAGACATCATTAGCAGAAAGACGAAGCACATAATTTAGCAGAAAGATGAGGCAAAATGATTTTACTAACACTGTTGAACACTAGGAAGAAAACAAGAGAGGACAGGTCAATATCATTGGCCAAGGATCAAAAATACTGTTCAGAGACTGTGAAGTATGATGATACAGCCTCAGACACCTGACAGAATGAATCCACTTACCAGTGGCACACACACACACACACACACACACGCACGCAAAATACCAATCAGCAATTTTATTCCCTTTCTTAAAAAATGTTTATAAGGGCAGTCTGACCAATTACAAGTAGAGAAGCAGAAAAGGGAGTGCCATTTTAAAATTTCTACAACTATAACATACTTTCTTCATTTACAGCTAGAGTAGCTTAAAATACAAACACTGTAAAAAATTACCCTGACTATTCTGAAAATCTAAATATCCCATGTGTATGTGTGCGTATAAAATCAATATAGGAATACATGCAATTACCACAAAAAATTCAAAAGTATGTGCTAGCACATACTTTTTTCTTTAAGAACTTAAAGTGTGTTTTTATCACTCTGAATCCATATTAGGCCCTATAAGATTCAAAGATACATAAACAAATATTGTATTCTAAAGAGGTGTCCAATGCTTTTAGAATGGAAAGTGCAACATAAGTGTATAAAGATGATAAAGAATTATACCCACATGTCCATAGTTCTCAAGAAAACCTTCCATTTATTCAATGTGCCCTCTTAAAAACTTACCGACATTTGCATAAAATTGTATTTTGCTTCCAAAAACAAGCCACGAATTCACAACTTTAACAAATAAGATAAAACATAAAAATCTCTTCCAAATCTCACAGGATTTGGAAAGAAAGCATCTGCTGTAAAGTGAATCAAATGAAACTCCAAAGAGGTAACAAAACTGAACTTTACCTTAAGAAAAAGGAAGGTGTGTTTCCTGATCAGAACTCCACTCTTAATCTTTTGCAGAGAATATGGATCTTAAAAATCACTTGCTTTTATATAATACAATCCTTTGTTGCTTCTATTTTGTAGATTTTATATAGAAGTTAAAATATCAAGTCCCTATGGTTAACAAAAACAACCAGTATTCGTTCATGCTATTTCTCTCCCCACATAGTTCTAACCAACTTCATCAAAAGGGCCTGACTATTCACAAATGATTTAATCAAAATAATGTTCTAATTATTCAAGTACAACAAAAAGATCTAAGGACCTGAAGTTTCTTTTTTCACTACATGTCAAAGCTATAACATCTAATTAATTTTACACTTAGCTAAAAGTATATTCTGAAATTGCTGCACATGTCCCAAGCTTTCTAAATTTTAGCATATGGATTGGACCCCTATTCTGAAATGTCCAAAAAAAAAAAAAAGTCATTTATTTCAAATGGATTCTGCAAATCCTCGGTGGTGGCCTAATTATTGTACATATTTAGCACTATGCAAGCTGCTGAACCGGGCTCCAAATATCCAAATGTATATATATACATATGAATAAATATAAGGATGAAATAAGAGGAATCGTTTCTGCACACTTCTCAAGAAAGTGTAACACGTATTTTACCTCTGCATTCTATTTCAGAACATAATGTCAAAGAATGCAACAAAGACTGGAGAGTAGCAACGGAGAAATTTCAGCATAAAAAAGTACAGGCGAGTTAAATTTTCAATTAAAAATCCTACGTCCCCTGCTGGTTAACTACAGCACACTGCATAAAGTTTATTGTGATGACAACTGTTTCTAAAAAGCACAATTTTTTCTTGCCCTCTGTCTTCCTTTCAAAGTGTCTTCTAATCCTCAGGCCATGATAACTCTATTTGGCGTCTTTTATTTTATAAATAAACAAAGTGAGTTTAAAACAAGAGGGTGGTTACTTGGTTACTGTTCTTTGGAAACCAGCGGATTTAAGTCTAGGCCCCTGGTGTCCTCCGTCACGCTTCTGACTCCGCGAAGTCAAGAGGAAAGCCCACCTTCTGACAGTGTTTACCCCACGGGAAGGAGCTACGAGCACTGACCCAGAAGGAGGTGGAAGAAGAAAGTGAAGGCACGGAGGGGCCCCAGCGGGGTCGCCAGGCCAGATGCCACCGGGTTAGCAGCATATGGGAGGCCAGGGACTGCTCCCAGCATCTTCGAAAGGGCCGCGGCGGAGGCGGCGCAGGGCCGAAGGCGAAGCGGCGGGGCCGAGGGGCGCGGCGGGACCAGCACCACCCGGGCGACGCGAGGGGCCGGCCGGCGGAGAGCCGGGCGTCATTTCCAGCCCGCGGCGGAGGCGCACGTGGGGATCGAGGCCGCAGGGCCTCCAGGGGCAGCCGATAGAGAGGGCGGCAGGTGCGGGAGAGGCAAGCGGCTTCCCCAGGAGCACGGGCCCCGGAGGCCGCAGTCCGGGACGAGGGAGCAGAAACAAGAAGGCCCAGGAGGCTCAGACACTAGCACCACCGACGGGGTGGGGGAGGGCGGGGACGCTCGGGCGGCTGGTGGCGGCGGCGCTGGGGGCAGAGCTCGGATGGGGGCCCCGAGGGACGCTCCCCGGCGCGGTACCCCAGCTCACCGTGCCTCCGTCCTTAATGATGATCTTCTTAGCCAGCATGATACTGCGGTTCGCGGCCCGTTTCTTCTTCTTCCCCTGGGTCATTTTACCATCCTCGATTCCTGGCGCTGCTGCAGCCACTCCCGGGGCGGCCGGCCCCAGCGGCGAGTGCCGTCCCGCCACTACTGCCGGGCCGAGCCGCTCGGGGCGCCCGCCGCCATCTTGAGGGCCCGGCCTGCCTCCGGCGGCGCGTCACATCGTGCGATCCGCGGAGGAGCCCGCCCCGCCCCGCCCCGCCCCGCCCACGTGACACCGCCCCGCCCCCTCGGTTCCTCGGCGTTCTCCGGGCGGGGAGGGAAACCCAGGGGGAAACCACTAGGCTCGCGGCTGGTGCACCGTTGTGCTTTTCCTCTTCCTCGGCTCGCTTAGTCCTCACAACAGCCCTGGGCGGTAGGGACCCTTCATTCCTTCATTGATAAAGAAATATGTTTCCAAAAGTTACCTGCTCGTGGAAATACGGCGGATAAATGGTTGCCCTGGCAATCTGACCAGCCCGCCTCAACTATTACCGCTATCTCTGCGTTCTAATCAAGACGGGAACCGAAGGGAACAGTTGAAATCGTTTTCCAGAAATAGTGGGTAAGGATAAACTGATTTTTCAGAAACAGTATTTTGTCTTCGTGCTCAGCCCCTCCTACCCCCACCCCCGCTCACACCCTCACCCCCGGCTCCGGGCTCAACTAGAGTGTTCCAGCAGCCTCCAGTCCCAGGACCTTTTATTTCCTGCCAATAAAAACGTACGTAACCTATGTTACGCTCTGTAACCCACTACTTGTTTTACTGTATTGTTTAAAAACCAACTTAATGGGGGTAAAATTCTAGAAATGACAGTTCACACAAGTGAAATACGGACTACAGATGAACACCATGTTAAGTCTGATTTTGATAACTGTACTAAGAGAATATCCCTTTTCTTATACACTGAAATCTCAAGGAGTGAAGGTATGTGATGCATGCTACCTGCTCTCAAATAGGAGAGAACATGTTTGTATATGTGGGGGGCGGGGAGTAAGAGTAACAAAAAAACAAGTTGTTAAAAATAGTGGGTTTTTTGGAATATGGTGATTTTAAGATATTTTCACAAATTCAGTGATATACTTTGGAAGAGATGGGGTCTCATTCTCCCCTTCGGTGTGGGACTGGCCTGAGTGACTCTTTTCTGTCTAAGAGATACAGCAGAACTGACCGCAGTGACTTAAGCAGGTAAGTCATAAAAGGCGTGCATCTCCCTGCGAGGTCTTTTCTATTCATTCTGGGCTCAAGTCTGGGGAAGCCAGCTGCTATGTTATGACACTCAAGCAGCCTACAGCCAGGTCTCTGTGTGTCCAGGAACTGAGGCCTCCTGCCAGCAGGTAAGTGAGTAGCCTTGGAAGCAGATCGTCCAGTGCTGGTTAAACCTTTAGCTGACTGCAACCCCTGCTAACCTCCTGACTCCAATATGAGGAAATCGTGAGCTAGGACCACCTTGATTAGCCACTCTGGGTTCCCTCTCAGAAACTGTAAGGTAAAAAGTACTTATTTTAAGGCACTGTTTTGGGGTAATGTATAATATAACTGTAGATAGCTAACACACAGGGTAAAGGGGATGTGTTGTTTGTACTATTGTTGCAACTTTTTTTTTAAAAAAGTAGGCTCCCTGTGGGGCACAAACTCAGGACCCTAAGATCAAGAACTGAACTGAGATCAAGAGTTGAGGCACATAACCCGCTGAGCCACCCAGGTGCTCCTATTGTTGCAACTCTTATGTAAGTTTGAGATTATTTAAAAATAAAATGTTAAAAGATAAATTTGAATTTTCTGTTCCTTCTATTTCTGTATAGAAGAACATTTGACTAGAAATGGAAAACAGGGGCACCTGGGTGGCTCAGTGGGTTAAGCCTCTGCCTTCTGCTCAGGTCATGATCTCAGGGTCCTGGGACTGAGTCCCTCATCCCCACTGAGCAGAGAGCCTGCTTCCCCCACCCCATCTGCCTGCCTCTCTGCCTACTTGTGATCTGTTAAATATTAATAAATAAAATCTTTTAAAAAAAAAAAAGGAAAACAAAGATGTTTTAGCTTGATGGATAGTTCAAGTTACATTTTCCCATCAACAAGTAAACTCATCATTTGTTTATTATTATTTAAGGCTCCACATCCAAGGTGGGGCTTGAACTGAAGATCAAGCATAGCATACCCTACCATCTGAGCCAGCCAGGCTCCCCTCATCATCTGTTAAAAAATATTCTCTTGCTGAAACATTTAATTAAGCCCCAACCTGAAGCTCCTTAGAGGTGGTCATGACAAGATTTCATAACTAAATTCTTAGGAGCTTGTTTTGGATGAATGTGGAGGGCTGGTTAAGATAATTTATTATGTGGTTACTCTAACTTTTCATAGCCCCTCAGAATGATACTTCATTGAGCTATACCAATTTTACCATCCCAAAGAACTGATTATTAGTCAAAAAATATTTTTGAGTACCTGTGTTTGTCAATGGTTTACTAGACACTCAGGATACATTCATACATGAAATCATATTTATCTTCATGAAGCTTAATTATACTGGGGGACAAACTTATGAAACAAACATAAAGGGAAGATAATTTCAGATTGTGGCAAGTGCTATTGGAAATAATGTAATAAAGAGAAATTTAACACACTGAATGTCCAGAATGTCCCAGGCTTTGAGCTATAAGAGTGCAATAGTAAACAAGAGAGAGAAGTCCTGTTCTAACAGACCTGCTGTGTATGTATTTGTGGCTTTGTATATGATTTAGGGTTGTGAATATTCACAAACTTTACATTGAGTGGTTAGTATGTCAATTAGGATTCTTTGGTTACAGTCAACAGAAACTAGCACTGGCCGGCATAAGCAAAAGGCAGTGATTCTGAAGGATATTGAGAGTCCCCCAAAATAATGAGAAGGCCAAAACTCAGTCTTGAAAACAGGTAAGAACCAAGGTGGAAAGTTCATAAGAACACTTAATGAGGCACCCGGAAAATACAGGGATCCCTTAGAGAGAAGAGCAAGTGGCTGAAGCTAAATATTACTAAAGAAACTAAGATTGTATCACGGAACCCAAACCTCAAAATGCACCATTTATTAAAGAAACTGCACTTTACTATATGAACAGAAGAGGGCTTTCTTTAGCTGTAAAACTGAGTCACCCACATCCCTTCACACCCTGCCCACCCACCCCCCCCCCCATAGAACCACCTTTTCTTGCTGATGTAGGAAAATCCAGAACATCTTACCAGGAACAGAAAAAACCACCAAAACCCCATACAAGGCTACTATTAAAATGGAAAATAAAGACTTTTCAATTAAAACAAAATACTACCCTCTAGAAAATATGAAGCAGAGGAAAACTACATACAACACTCCAATATGAATTAAATATCATTAAATATACAACTGCAGATGTGAAAGGATGCAATATATACAAGATTTAAAACCCACCGGGAGGATGAGAGTAGATCAAACTCAGGCAGTATACTGAAAAAATAAAATACTGAAAAAATAAAATCATCTAAAAAATGAATACTGTATTACAGTATCCCCAAGAAAGACATAATGAAGGTAAGAAACATGGAGGACAAGCATAAATCAGTTATTAGAACAAAAAAAAAAAAGAAAGAAAGAAAAAGGGTCAGAGAGAAGATGACATGGAAAAAATTATCTGGGCTTCCAGACAAAAGCCATCAGCAAACAAAATTAACATTTCCAAAGAGAAAAATATCAAGTGGTGCCAGAAGAGCAATAAAACTAAACAATGCAACAGTGGAGCAACATTCTCCAAAAAATTCAAGAAAGTCTGAGTCAAGGATTTTTTTAATATCTAGTCAAGCTGTACTTAAAGTATCTAGATTCTAGCGGCACCTAGTGGCTCAATCCATTAATAACTGCAAAGAAACCTTAAATTTTATTCAGTATGTTTACCATTAGTAATATTGGTATTGTACTACTGAAAAATATACTACATAATAAAACATAAATATATTGTTACTCAGAACAAGTATTTTCACTGTAAAAGAGATGCAAATACAAAACTTAAAAAAACACCTTGTATTACTAAATGTTATCAATTTGAATTCAAGAACTTTTAAAAAATTTACTCCCTATCTCTGTCCACTGAGATGGTATAAAAGCAAAGAGAGTCCACTCTCCCTGAAAAGAATAGGGGTCCTTGGTGAAATAGTTGATATTCCAGGTTTGGGATGGGACATCTTGTGACTGAAGCAAGAAAAAACTCAGACTAATGTGATCATGTGTAAAAGACACAGGAGCTGGCCTGCAGTGATTTCCACTGGCTATTGGCTCACAACATCAAAAAAAACTGTGACTGTAATTGACTTTGATACACTTGAATAATTTGAAGACCTAGTGGTATTTGAAAAAAGGGAGCACTGGGAAAAGGGAAATAGTCTCTTTTTTAATAGAAGAACATAAACTAATAGAAAGCAGAAGAAAATTAGAAAATTAAAATTTTAAACTTTTTTTTTAAAAGATCTTATTTGACAAAGAGAGATGCAAGCAGGCAGAGAGGCAGGCAGAGGGAGAGGGGGAAGCAGGCTCCCTGCTGAGCAGAGAGCCTGATGAGGGACTCAGTCCCAGGACCCTGAGATCATGACCTGAGCAGAAGGCAGAGGCTTAACCCACTGAGCCACCCAGGTGTCCCTAAAATTTTTAACTTTAAAAATTTTTCCTTCTTTCTTTCTTTCTTTCTTTTCTTTCTTTTTTTTTTTTTAGAGAAAGAGAGAGTGTACAAGCAGGAAGGGGTAAAAGGAGAGAGAGAATCAAAGCAGGCTCCAAGCCCAACATGGAGCCTGACCTTGGGCTGAATCTCACAACCCTGAGCTCATAACCTGAGTTGAAATCAAGAGTTGGGTGCTGGGCCACCACCTGGGTGGCTAAGTCAGTTAAGTGTCTGCCTTTAGCTCAGGTCACAATCCCAGGGTCTTGAGATAGAGCCCCACATCAGGCTCTCTGCTCAAGCAAGGAAGTCTGCTTCTCCATCTTCCTCTGACCCTTCCTGCTTGTGCTCACTCTCTCTGTCTCAAATAAATAAAATGTTTAAAAAAAAAAAAAAAAGAGTTGCTTAACTGACTGAACTGCCCAGAATAATGTGTCTTCAATGTGATAAAATATAAAATCTACAAGATTACCCATGAAATATTCTTTCCAAAAACACTTGAGCTGAAGCTAATCAAACCTACAGACTCCACTTTCAGTTCAATGGAAATACAAAGAATAAAGGGAACAAGTCAAAGGAACAGAGAGATTAAGGATAGGAGGAAAGTGATTTAGATTCTTTAAAGTCACATCATGGGGGGGAAAACAAAGGGGGTGCAGGGAAGGATCTTCTAGACTAATAAGACAATCAAATAAATATAAATAAATAAGACAATCAATAAATATGAACCTCAACTGCATCCTGGTTCAAAACCAGAAAAATTTAAATTCGTTTTTATGACAATTAGAAATATCTGGATATGAACTTAGATGATAAAATCAAGATAATTTAAGTCTCCTTAAGTATGATAATGGTATTGAGTTAAATAGGAAAATGGCCTTATTTTTAGGATATGCATGCTGAAGTAGTTAGGAGTCAAGTGTTCTGAGAAGCTAGTATGGCAAAATATTAGTAATGTTGTATTTAGGTGAAGAGTAAATGAGAACATGCATGTTTAAATTTTTTCAAAATGAAAAACTGAAGAAATTTAAATTAAAAAAAGAGTCTTTAACAATGATTAGTTTGTGAATGCATGGAGATAACCTATGAATTTTTCAAACCTAAATCTGTCATAGCATGACTAAAGCCATTAAAATAACAATTTTATAAAAATAAAATGTTCAAAATAAAGTAAAAATGGAGACAATATTAAGTAATGGAAATTTGAAGCATTACGTACATAATATCCAAAATGAACTTCAACTTTTAAAATTCTAAAATTCACAGCAATATTTTCAAAGTCATAAACTGAAACATGGACTCATCTCCTGTCATGATTTTCTATAACTCTATATGACCCAACAAAAACAATTGTACTTTGGCTATAATATTTAGAAAACGTATTGAAGGAGCTTGCATATATTAGAAAAAGCCCTTAATATCACAATTTTTAATTGCTGTATTTACTACCCACATAGAATAAACTAGAACACAATAAAACCTTAGCCCAAAGAAGATAATGTAAACCCTCAATTATTAGAAATCATGTTTTTGTACATGCAGTGTCTTTTAAAAGAGAGCAAACACATAAAAACAAACACATTCACAGATTTTGTTAAAAATTCATAAGTCTAAAAAAAATTCATAAGTCTAACTTATCAAATTTAACTAAACCCCTTAAATACTTTACATTTCAAGCACATTTTAACAAGAGTATATTTTCAGATGATTACTCCCAAACACAGGAGGTAATACTTAAAAAAGGATGAAAGTGTATGTCTGGTAAACGAGTTCCAAAGGAATAATAAGTTACTTGTCTTAAATAAGTTATTTTTACATATTAGAAATCCTAAATGAATAAATGTAAATGAATTCGTAAATGAAATATTGCTTCGATCCAATGAAGGGCTGATTCTTAACCCTAGCAAAGGATTACTGGAAATGTGGACCTATCAATTAACAGTGAAGCCCTACAGTCAACCAAAGGAACAACTGGTATCAGTTTTATTCTGTTAACCTTTTATTATAATAGTGATGGTTAACGGTAATTTAAAGTTAGCTTATAATTGACTTGGTGCTAAAGAGGCTGAACTGCCAAGAGGGGCCTGAGTATGAATGAAGGACCCAAGACTGTCTAAAGCCACAGGTAAGCTAGTGGAAAATTCATCACCACCACTGCCAGAGTTATTTATGGCTTTGTTTTTTACATAAACTCTCATTTTCGCTTCATAGTTCTTATCTTGTAGGCTTTTATTCCTGAATCTTGGCTAAATTCCTTAGGCTTGATCTGCTGGTCTCAAAAATATTGGACAGTCGCACTGCCCACCTACCTGATCATTACTATAGTAATTGGTTACGTACCCTCATTTGGAATAAACATGATGACTATCTTCATTCAACTCCACTCATACAATCATAGATAACAGTGCTAAAAATCAAGTGCAGAGGAAACACTAAGAAAAGGCCATACCAGCATTAAGACATATTCCGATTAGTGAAGTAAACCAAACGTTCTTACAGCCAAAGAACTTTATGCCAAAAACTGAATTCTATATAGACTAACACCAAGCATATATTATATTTTTGACGTAATAATTTTGACCATAACTATTCTTATGTATACCCAGCACTGAAATGTCAAAAAAAGCAAGTTGAACTTCTTTTAGATTAAATTCCATTAATATTATAAATATTCTCAAGTATTTGTTATTAATGACAGAATAAATAAAATACTGTATTACCATGTAACAGACTTTTAAAAAAGTATCAGTAAAATCAAGAAGTCCCTCCAAAGCAGCATTCATGTTATAATCTTCAAATGGCAAAAAATGAATAACTAAGAAATAAGCTTAAAATTGTATGTTAATATACAATATAATTTATTGTTCTTTAAAAAATAATTCAGCATTTATAAAGTCATTTAACATCAGAACTGAAAACTAAATGAATACTACATGTGCTACTTAGCACTGTATCTGATTATAAATGTTTTTCTACCCTCAAGTCATATGTTCAGAATCAGTTGCCAATACTTTTGAAATTAAAATCATAAAGTATAAAAGTCTCTATAAAGAACTGTCATTGCTTGTTGTCATCATCAATTCAGAAGAATGTGTATAGACACAAATGATCACTTTGTAATAAGGAATTTGGCTTTACCTAAAGAAAGTTCTGGCCTGCATCTTTAGGACCTCATACCTGATAATTTATGCTAACAAGATGACTCAGGATAAACCCCTGTAACTCAATGTCAGCCAGTTTTCCGGGGAGGGGCAGGGCTGGAAAGTTCTCAACCACATGGGCAAAGAATCAGGCCAAGAAATAAAACGTCAATAAAAATTTGGACACCACAGCATGAGTGAGCTTTCCTGATTGGCAAAACTGTGTGTATACTGTGGCCGGGAATAAATAACACTGTCCAGGATTCCACAGGGATTAGACAACTGGAAAGGAAAACTGGAATTTGGACTCCTAGATTCTACCCTATATGCCTCTTCCTTTGGCTGATTCAAATTTGCATCCCTTCCTGATAATAAACATGATGAGAGTGTAATAGCTTTCATTAAGTTCTGTCTTTCTAGTGAATTATTGAACCTGCAGGTAGATTTGGGAAACCCATGAATTTGCAGTCACCAAGACACACTCTACTATAGTAGAATTTGACATCTTTGGGGTCTGAACACAAGTTATTTCCTCTTTGCTATTTTCTTTTCTGGAATATGTATGTAATAATCCTGCTTTGAGGGAATCCAAAACTTTTAAGAATGGTAAGAAAGACCATTTACTAATGCTAATTATACATAATACTAATTATGAGGTGTAAGTATGAGGTTGCATAGGACTGGGATTCAAGGACTGTGATATACTTCCAACAAAAGTATTCCAATTCCAAAAAGATGTAAAGATTTTCAGTTAATTATTTTCACAAGAAGAAACCAAAGTATGTACTTTTAAAATGCTGATATGCTGAAATAAATAAATGCTGATACTTTTTAGTGACCTTTTAAAACAAAGCACTTCGTACAAGGTTATTTCACTAATAGGCGTGGAAATGAAATCCTTTGTATTGCTTATCATTTGATCTCTATGCACTGAATTGATAGTCACAGTAGAAGCAATTATATTCAATGATTTATGAAGAAAATATATACCAATTACTGTAATTACTTAACCCTGAGGCTAGCAAAAAGATAATTTATTTAAAGCAACAACAACAACAACAACAAAAATTAGACTATTATCACCAGATAGAGAGGTTCTAACTAGTTTAAATAAAACCCAGTCTTCCATGCTAGAGCACAGGCTAGGAAAAAGGAATGAACATCACACATGATAAAGGTAACTAGAGAGATACAGAAAGATCAGGGAGTCATTTCGAATATATAGAAAGGACTCTAATTCGGTTAAGTCAAACACAGGTGAAAAGGGAAACAAGGAAATATAGGAAGAAATGTAAGTGGTTAATTATGAAAATCTTCTTCATAAATCTACCAAATAGATAATAACTGGATACCAAAAAATGACAGAGACAAATTCATCCATTAAAAAGCCATTTAACAAAAGACCAATTTATACATTCCTCTAAATTATGTCCATAAAAAATTTAAATATACAAATCACATTCCCAAACTCAAAGGAATCTTTCTAAACAAATGAAATTCATAGACATATAAACAAATTCAGAATTCAACTCATTAAAAAATATTTTAAAAATCACAGTAAATTATATCTCATAATAAGAAATAAAACAACCAAGTAACAGCCATATATATATACACTTGTTAAAATTTCAAAAGCTCAATGATGGAGCAATGGTGCATAATTTATTTAAATAAGTACTGTTTACTAATGTTTATACAGTATACTAATTTAATATTCTGTTAGATAATGGATTTAAAGAGCAAATGTTGAAACATCCAAAAAATTGAATTTTAGTTATTCATAAAATGTCAATTTCCCCATGTGTCCAAAGTAGTGAATTACAGTAATATCCTTCAGAAAAGTCAGGTATTTGGTAAAGCAAGGCACATAGGACCAGATTTTGATAAAGGTGCTTTTTCTTTGGTCCTGTAATTACTTTAAATATGCTACATATCTGGGAGATTCTTAAGATGACTTTCAATATAGCATAAATAACTTATAAACCTTTTCTTATGTAAAGCATACATCCATGTGTAATTAAATATAACAATGAAAGTGTAGATAAAATGATGCTAACCCCTATTTCTAAAAACAAAACAAAACTCAGTTGATGACAATACAATGACATTTTAAAAGTCCAATAATTTGATATGTAGGAAAAGTGTACCAATACTTAAGAATAATCAATATTACACTACATCTACTGGGCACAAAGTCAATTAGTTTCTTTTTAGATTCTGTCTCCTTAGAATCTAGTTTAAATATCAAACTATCTTCCCTTCTGTGAAATTGCGACATTCAGTATAAACTGATGTAAACACTGAAGTTTTGCATCTCTAAACTATAGTTTACACCATAAAACTAGCCTCCAAATTCCCTAAGAACACTTATTAAAGAAGTGGTAATATTACCATGTTGTAACACCTACATATTGAATTTTAAACTTTTCTTCCCAAATACTTAATTCTTAATTTTTAATAGAACTATCAACTGGCACTCTTCTCCCATGAATATAGTGAGCAAAGTAGCTGAGAGGTAACAAGTAAACTTTAAAAAGTAAGAATTTAAATAGTCAAGATAGATTGATACAATAAGGCTTTTGAAGGTCATCAAAACACACCACACACACATACGAAAATGGCATTATTTGTGTAAATGACATGGTCTAGGATATAGGTCCCCCCTTCTCAAATCCAATTATCTATAAATTAAAAATTATAAGCTATACAACCCAATCTCTAATAACATCTTTAAGCCTAATAGAAAAGCAAAATATAAATTAAACTTGTCTAATAAAAATCGGTTTAAAAATAGGCTTTAGAGCACATCATCTTTTCTCACAACTCTTAATTATATTTTTAAAAGCTTTATTGGGAATCTTAAAAATTATATTATTTTGGACACTGGAAAATGTGGTAACTAACATGTCTAATATCCAATTATTTGCTTTTATCATTTTTTGAAGGTACACTCAGCCTATGTAAATGTACACTGAATTAATATATACTAGTACCCAACTAGTACTTCCATGCAGGCTGAACATAAATCTTTATATATATTCTTGAATTCTTTGCATTTGCAGGACTTAGATTTCACTCAGAAATAGATAGTAAGATATAAGTCTGAATGCTGTTATGATCTAAAAACACCATGCTCAGAATGTGGTGAAGTTATTAACAAATACTCTAAAAGATGGTCACTGAAAATCATAGGTCAGGCTTCCAGAAAGTTTAGTTAGTTCCAATTTGGAATCAGCAGCTAATTGACTTAAGATATTTTGTAATTTTAATCACTTTTAGACTCTGAATGGAATAGATTAGACCTGTGCTTATAGAGATGTGGTTTGCATAAAGCAAAGAAACATAGCCAGTCCTAATAAGCCAAAGTACCCCAAAATTTGTAACACAGTATTTTTGAGCCAAATTCTATTTAACAAAATCCATTATAACAATATAAAAATATTTATTTTTTTTTTTAGTTTTTATACTATTAGAATGGGAGACTTAAAAATATATAAGCATGAATGAAAAAATAAAGTAAAATACTTCTTATACATAATAGGTAATTCTATCTATAGTCAATAATTAAATTACATCCATATTCCATATTCTTGCCCACCAATTCACTTTACCATTTTTGCTATATTTTCTCTCCCTCTTGAACCAACTTATTAAATAACTCATGTAATTTATAACCACAACTCCAGTGCTAATCAAAATGGAAAAGAAACCACTATCTTAAATCTAAGTGGTGGCTCCTTCCTAGCAGCTTCTACAGGGCCACAGAAAGGGAACTCAGAATTTGCTACCTCTCCTAGACATGTGACCAGAGTATTCCTGGGGATGGTTGGTTTATGAAAGGCCTAAAAAGTTCTTCTGAGCAGCCTTGAGTTTATAGCTATAGTGCCATTTAAAATAATATAATATTATGGCAATCTGGAATGTCTCTAAGAAAGGTCATTTTGGTCTCAATTCATTGATATCTATACCATTATTATTTTGGTTGTTTTTAACAGCTGTAGAGTAAAGGAATTTTTACAGATCAATGACTACAATATTCATTTAAAAACATTTTAGTTGTGTACAGTATATTCTTTGATAGTTCAAAATTCTCCAAGTGGAGATATTAGATAATAATAATTCCTTTCAATTATTAAATGAGTATTTAATCCTTTTAAATTCATTTTGAAACTTTAATGGAAATTACCACATACAGCAATTTAATTTAAGGAAATATTAAGGATCTATCTGATTTACAGAAAAGAAATACAATTAAGAGATTAAGAACAAAACTCAATTAGTGCAAAAGTTTCTGGCTACAATCTAGCACAGGAGCAACTGGATTGCTTTCAGCAGTTTCAAAGCACTAACGGATCTTAAAATGTAGATGGAGAAATAGATGTGTGTATTTCCCTACATTAAATTTAAGTATGAATTTTATTCTCTCATAAATTAGACCCAGGACATAACTTTATCAATTTTTATGTAGTTGAACAAATGACATTTAGCAATCTTTTCTTTAGTAATCTTTTGTATAAATATAAAAATCTCAGATACATTAAAATGTTTTTCAAATCATACTTCTGTTTCTTCACAGCTTTATAGGCAATTATAATTATAATTTTCAAACTTTGAATATTCCATGTGATTTGATATTTCTATACAGAAAAAGATAAAAAACATTTAATAAGATTAAATAGATCTCATTTGCAAAAATTGTATCTGACATTTGTTGTGTGCTCTTGCAAAGAGTGCATAGGACATTTCTGCAGCAATCAAAAGGTAAAATCTTTTTAAACTCAGATTTCAAGTTTTCTCCAATAATTATTCTAATAGCTGGAAATACTTTCAAGCTTTGATTTCTAGATGTAATAGCCATTTCATTAACATATAGACATTTTATCCTTAAACTTTTATATTTTCACATCATTTGAACAATACAGAGATTCAGCATGATGATATCTTCTGAGAGTCTGTAGAAGTCCTCTATGCAAGATTAATGTTGAGATTCCTAGTGCACCATTGTGAAAAATCAGTTAAAGATAGTATACGACTATGCTTTAGTAGGATTGCCTGTAGGTTTGGGATCATAACCATATAGGAAAGTAGCTGTTATTACAAGGATGGCTCCAAGGAAAAAGACACTAAATAGATGAAGAAAAAATGAAAAAGAGATAATCAGATTAAAAGCAAAACAATTTATATTTCTTCTCTTATAAAAACAATTTTAACTTGGGAAAAAATGTTCCAGTAATAAGGCTAACAAATACTAAGTACTTAATACATTCTAGGTATTCAAGCCAAGTGTTTTCTATGCATCTCATTTAATTCTTATAACCACCTTATGAAGAAGTATTAGTATTAACCTCATTTTTTTTATATATGAGGAAACTGAGGGTTAGAGAGTTTAAGTAACTTGCTTAAAGTCAACTTTAAGTGGAAGACAAGGCTCAAATCTAGGTATGATTGACTCTAGAACCCTACTTTCATCCACTGCACTGTATTGGCTCCCAAAGCAAAGATGTTTTAAATGTATTTCCCCTTAATATGTCTTTTGCCTGTAATACATTGAATAATAAAAGATCTCAACTTTTAAATATCTGAAAATATAAACAGAAAATGGCATTCTTTTGAGACCAAAGTGAAGTTCAGCTTTTTGTTTTTTTAGTAAAGTTCAGTTTAAAATCCAAGGTAGCAATAATAAACAAAATTCAGGACCACATCACAGGATGCTTTACAAAAGGAAATTCGATTAAATGCAGGTAGACTTGGTTTATTCTTTATTTTATCTATCCAGAGATATAATATACCTTATTATAAACTATAAATGAACTTAAACTGGTACTGGAACTTAAAGTGGAGATAAAGTGAATACCAATTTAACTTTTAAGATGTAAATTCTTCAAAGTACTATTACAGGGACATGAGTAAGTCTTTGTTTTAAAGTTTCTATTAATAGTTCAAAGTCACTCTCTTGAGTTTCACAATAATAAACATTTGTTCTATAAAGGAAAAAGATCACAACACTTACTATGACATAAAGGGCCCTTCCTAATGTGGTCCCGCAACCTCATCTCCCATATTCAACCCACCCAATCTATAGTTCAGCCATTCCATTCGGTGAAACAGTGTGCCTTTCAGGACAGTGTCCTTTTAGATGCTACTCCCTCCCTCTGCTTGCAATGTCCTTTCTCCCAAGAAAACGATTATTCATAACTCACGTCTAATGTCTCCAAGACTCATTCCCCTAGGTGGAGGTACTCTATGGTAACATTTATTACACGTTATTAAATGACACATTATTGACATGTCTGCACGCCTGCTTAACCATGTGCTCCTCATTCATCATTATATCCCAAGTGCCTAGGATATAGAGGGAGCTCAATAACTATCTGCTGTGATAAATTATCTGCTGTAGGTTGATGTAAATGGGTAACTTTTCAAATGCCTCTGATGCAGGTACACAGGTAAGATTATGACAACATAAACCTTCCTACAATACCTCTTGAAGAAAATTAGTTCCATAGGAGTATTTCATAATTAGGCTTTGGACAAGCTTCTGACTGAAAACTTCCTCTGACAGGCATTCTGACCTTTGCCTAGCTTTCTGGACCTCTGCAATTACACAGAATCACATGCTCAACTGAAAAGCTGTCTGATCCAATTCTCTACCCTCTGCAGGAATCTATTTTATGAAATTTCTAACAGGATCTACTAGAATACCTAATAATGTCATGAAACCCCTGCTTGTCAAGATAACTATTTTTACATGGTTCTGAGGAAAAAAAATTTGGGGGGGGGAAAACTATCAGGATACAATGATTATTTCAAGGATTTGGGCACCTGATTTCCAACAGAATTGCATATATATACTTCATTGCTGCACTGATCATAAAATTCTCATTTATTCACATGTCTATCTCTCTAATCACTGTTATCTCTTTGAAGAGAGGAAATCATATCTCATTCATAAATTCCTGTTTCTCTAGGATCTGGTACAGTGAAAGGAAGGCACATAGTGGACACTTAATAAATTTTTGATAGAAGAATAAACAAGCCTAAATGCAAGGATGTTTAATACCAATAAGCAAAATAATCAACACAAGAAAAATAAGTTAGGAAAAGGAACACTGGTGATATATTAATAGAGGTGTTCAGTAGTCAGCTGAAAATAGGAATCTAGAGTTGAAGTTAAGTTGGGACTTATCTTCACAGAGAGGTCAGACAAGACATGGCAGTGAATAAGATGAAAGAGTGAGTAAGGATTGATAGGTTACTAAAGGAGCAGTCAGAAAGCAAGTACAGGGGAACCACCTCTGAGAAAACAACAAACAAAACCTAAGCAGTTTTAGGAAGTGAAATGGGGATAACAAAGGAAAATACATTAATACATTTGGAATAGAGGCCATTGGATTTATTACTTAAGAGATGTTCTTCACAAAAATAAGTACATAAAGATAGTCTACTTATAGGAAAAATAATCCATCTTCTTCATCTGACTCGGTGTCAAAACATTCATTCACTCAATAATAACAAACTCATTATCTTTTCCCTTTTTATCTTCATCCCAACATACCCTACATAGTCCCTCAGAAACATGGATTTACATGCAGATATAAATCTTATTGACAAACTACTATTTGTTTGCCCTTCTACTGATCTACCTGTTCATTTACTTGTTTATTGTTTATTCCCTACATGATTCAAAGATTTAAAGTTAGCATCCTGAGTCAGCTTTATATGAGGTGTTATTTTTTTAAAGGTATGCCTTTTTAAATGTACCCTAAAAATCTAGATTCCGAAACATCTAAAATAATTTAAAGTTCCCAACTTACTCAAATAATACATTAGTGCATAATTTCCTCAATGAATGAATAGAGGCTAAAGCATCATTAAAACATATATCCTAGTTGTTAGGCTAGTCTCACTAGCTAGGTAGTTCATTCCCATACCAAACTAGAAATAGAAATACTTTTAAATCCATGCCTCAGAGAAATTAAACATTCCAACATGCGTGTCCCAGACCTATTACCCAGGCTGCTAGAAGAATGAAACCACAAATGTTTAATATAGAAACATAAAGAGGATATTATGTTTTTCTACTGCCACATTCCATCTATAATCCTATCTCACTCTCAGTAACACAAATAAATTTTACTAGCTGTATTAAAATTTTAAGATCTTGAATATTCATTCAAATAGAGTGCCTATTATTTGGCCTATAATAGGCTGGTAATAAATCTTCTGAAGAAAGAATCTTCTGAAGAAAGGAGGAAAGAATATTAGAATGGAGGGGGGTGCTTTTATTAGGGAGGTCTTCTGATACAGTAAATCTGAGCCAAGACCTGAGGATGTGAGGGAGTTTGTCATGTGAATACACAGGGGATGAGTATTCCAAGATGACTGAAGGGCAAGTCAAAGCCTGTAGCAAAGAGGTTGCCGTAGATAGACAGATGGGGGAGGGGAGGGGAGGGAGGGCGGGAGGGAGGAAAGAAGAAAGAAAAAGAAAGGAGGGAGGGAGGGAAGGAAGGAAACAATATGAGATGAAGACAGGCACGTAGCTGAGGGCCATATCAAATAGGCCATAATAATTACAACTTTTAGGTAACAGAGTGGTGATATGATCTTATTTACATTGAAAATAGTTTGCTGAATGGAGAACATTGTAGGGGCACAGAGCAAGAGACAAAGCAATGAGATATATCAAGAGACTATTTCCTTAATCCAGGTGATAAATGAGTATGCCTTGGACCAGGGTGGTAGCAATGGAAGTTGTGAGAAATGGTTGACTCTGGAGATATTAAAAAGGAAGAGGTGACAGGCTTTATTTCTAGATTGGAATGATGTGTGAGAGAAAGGTAAAGAGAAGTTGATAACCTTACTTCCTATTTCACTCAGAAGATAAAGAACTTCCATATATTTTAACTTTCTGTCTATATATCTATAGGCCTTCTCTTAGGTTACTGTGGATAAACTGTTCCTGTTTAAATCAAGGAGAATTTTAGCCTAAGCAACTGGAGAAGGAAGGTGCTGCCATTTACTAAATTGGGATACCCTTATAGGGTTAGGAAACGAATTATGTAGTAGATATTCAAGTGAAAATGTCAAATACGCGATTAAATATACAAGCCTGGAATTCAGAGTAAAATGTGAAAGTAGACAGAAAAGGAAAGGAAAGAAAGAAAAGGAAAGGAAAGGAGAAGAGAAGCAAAGAGAAGTGAAGCGAAGCGAAGAGAAGAGAAAGAAGGAAAGAGAAAAGAAGGGAAGGTTATCATCCTTGAGAACAGAGATCACCCAAGGGAGTGAGTACAAATGAGAGGTTCAAGGACAGATCCTTCAGAGACTACAAAGTTTAGAAGTTAAGAAGATGAGGAGGGGAGTGAAGTTGACGAAAACCAAGACTAGTAACCTGGAATCCACTAAAATATAATCTCATTACTCTGGGATTATAAGTTAATAATTATTAAAAAATAACAGGACTTTCGGTACCAGCTATAATGGGTATTAATCACACTTCATTCTTCCTGACTGTTTCCTCCCTTGGCATCGATGACACTACACATCCTGGGTCTCCTGCCTCACCCCTCATTCCTTTTGTAATTCTCTTCCCAACCACTCTTCTGCCACCACCTAAAAGAGTTTTCTCCTGCACATTCTCTACATAAACTATTCAAGAATGTCATCTACTCTCCTGGCTTTATATCAAGTCCACACATAAAAATGCCATTATATGCTTTATTGAACTTTTTATATGACATTTTACTTTGGGGGAAAAGTTTGAAAAAATTTTCCAGTCTACTGGGAAAATTCTGGCTAGTTAAATTTGTACAAAAAACTTATTAGTAGAATATTTTCTTTTATGTAGTTAGTTTGAAACCTTTTTTTAAAAGACAGTTAAGGGGCACCTGGGTGGCTCAGTTGTTAAGCATCTGCCTTTGGCTCAGGTCTCGATCCCAGGGTCCTGGGATTGAGCCCTGCATTGGGCTTCCTGCTCGGCGGGAAGCCTGCTTCTCCCTCTCTCACTCCCTGTGCTTGTGTTCCCCCTCTTGCTGTGTCTCTCTCTGTCAAATAAATAAAATCTTTAAAAAAAAATAAAATAAAAGACAATTAAATGCTGGGGAACAGAGAGTTGCTGGAGGGGAGGCAGTAGAGATATGGGGTAACTGGGTGGTGGACATTAAGGAGGACATGTGATGTAATCACCACTGGGTATTATATAAGACTGATGAATCACAGGTCTATACCTCTGAAATCAATATACTGCATGTTAATTAACTGAATTTAAATTAAAAAATGTTTTTTTAAAAAACGATAAAACAGAGAGACAGGTGAACCATAGAGACTCTTAACCCTGGAAAACAAACTGAGGTTGTTGGTGGGAGGTGGGTAGCGGATAGGGTAACTGGGTCTCGGGCATTAAGAAGGGTACATGATGTAATGAGCAGCAGATATTATATGCAACTGAAGAATCACTAAATTCTAAAACTAATAATACACTATATGTTAACTAAATAGAATTTAAATAATTTTTTAAAACTAAAAAAAAAAAAAGACAGCTAAATGATTTTTTACTGTATCTCCTTGATTCTTCAAAAGTTATAATAAAATAAAATTTTTCATACCAGATCTTATTAAGAATTCTTACTTTTCCATATATTTTAGAGACTTAAAGAAATAGAAAAGAATACATTACCTGGTTGGCACAAAATCTTGTAGCCAAAAATAGGATATCAGTGTTGATAGTATTATGGATAAAGAGGTTGCAAATCCTTTTAAAATATTATCTGCATATTTAATAACAGCAGCTATTACAAGGCCTCCAAGTGCCTGCAAAAATTTTAAAAGATTATTTTAAACATATATAAAACTGCCTTTCAAGACAATCTCATTATTCAATGAAGCTTTAAGCTTTTGTCCTATAAATTTAATCCCACTATAATAAATGATTTTTATTAAATATATCCTATAACCAACAGATTTCCAGGTCTTGTTCAACAGCCCTTTTATTTCAAAAGTGATCTGATGAAGTAACTACCAGAGTAATCTGCAGTTTGTTGTAATATAGTTTGTACTGTGAATAAAACATCTATCCTCAACCAATTTAGTAATTAAACATCACTTGTTCAGACAAATGTGGAAAGACTGGTCACTCAGATCCATGAAATGTTTTTATTTTTGAAGTAAAAATAAAGTGTAACTTGAATTTTTTTTTACTTGGCTTTCTTCCCCCAGCTTCTCACCATTCAACCTACTTTTTATTGCTGTCAGATTATTCTTCTGAACTTTCTACCAAATCTCTCTCAAAGTCTACACTGTGCCTACTTAAATAATGAGGTTTTACCACACTATTCAGTTTTGTTTTCTGCCAAACTCTACTTACACATCCTAAATCTGGATTACCCATGTTAACAACTTTTACTGTACCTCCACACATGACAGAAGCTTATTAGTGAAAGTCACAAATTGAGCTCACTACAAATTGATGTCATATTACCTCCTGGCAATGTACGTGTTCATCTATTTAGTCCATGATGAATCCCTCCTATCGACTGTACCAAACCTCCTTTATCTTGCTCAAGTCTTACCGGAAGAGGGCTTTCTTCTGCTAGAATAAAAGCTATCATACAAACTCTCTTGATTTACCCTATCTCTACTTCAAATTTCCTCTGAATTTTACTTACCCTTGTCTCCTTTTATCTTAAAAATAGAAGTATCCTTCCTGCTTTCAAAACACAACTATCCTTTGCTATCCACACCCACCTTCTGTAAGAGGCCTTGCTTCTTACAGCTTCAAATACCTCCAAAGAAAGGGTTTGTGAGGGCAGTGACTTGCATCTTCACTTTTATATCCTCCAGAGTAATCAAGTATATTTTTGATGATGAAATTACTCAACCCTTGACCAATTTCAAATTATAAATGGAGATAATTTGACAGAAATATTTTAATATGTAACTACAATGTAAGGCAGATTTAAATATCTAGATCTGTTTTTGAGCCTTAATGCATTGATCACAGACTTCCTATATAAGAATTGTAAAAAAAAATCAAAAGTTATATTTGCTTTCAGCTTGACCTCTTTTATTCTTAAACTTGATTTTAATTATGTCAAATTTAAATACAAATAAAGTTTAAAAAAAAATCAAAAGTTATATTTGCTTTCAGCTTGACCTCTTTTATTCTTAAACTTGATTTTAATTATGTCAAATTTAAATACAAATAAAGTTATTTATGACCTTTTCAAAGTAAGTTTTCATTATGGCATCAAGACCAGTTCTATTTTAACTTCCCTGAATAAGCTTGATATAATGAGAACACCCAACAGGAGGGATCTCTTTCCCTCACGTTGTATATCAGGAGCTACTCTGATTATCTACATTAAAAAAAAGTTTATTAGCACTAAATATGACTTTAAATGCTTTACCTGAAGAATAACAACTATCCAAGTCAGTCGGTTATATCCCTGAAAAAATCCATTCTTTGACACCAATTCTCCATCATAAATGTATACACCCATTAATCCAAATATACTCCCAAAGAAACCTTTAAAAAAAAAAAAGTCAGGTTTATGTCATATGTCATTTAGTTTGGAGAAACTAAACTAAACTTTATTTGGAGAAAAGTCAGGTTCATGTGATATGCCATTTAGTTTGGAAAAATATTTTTCCACTGACATTCCATATAATTTTATATTTATATAATTTTATATTTAGCTTTTCCTTTTTGACAAAATTTGACTACTTAAAAAAATCTTTTACTTGGGTGGGCACCTGGGTGCTGAGTCGGTTAAGCCTCTGCCTTCAGCTTGAGTCATAATCCTGGGGTCCTGGTCCTGGGATAAGCCCTGAATTGGGCTTCCTGCTCAGCATGTAGTCTGCTTCTCCTTCTTCCTCTGCCCCTACCTGCCCCGGCTTTCTCTCTCTCAAATAAGTACATAATTTTTTAAAAAAAGAAATAAAATTTAAACAAATAAAAATCTTCTACTTGGATATTTATATAAACCTAACAGAATTATACTTAATACTGTATTATGATTGTAAGAAAAAGACAGGAGGATATAGAAAAGAGCAGAGATTACCAACTTTGGAACACTAAAAAATATAATGGCATTAAGGGCGCCAGGGTGGCTTAATCAGTTAAGCTGCCAACTCTTGGTTTGGGCTCAGGTCACAACCTTGTGGTGGTGAGATCGAGCCCCTCAAGGCTCCGTGCTCACTGTGGAGTTTGCTTCAGATTCTCTCCCTCTCCCTTTCCCTTTTCTCCTCCTGCTCTCATGCTCTCTCTCAAATAAATACATAAATAAAATCTTTAAAAATATATATAATGCTTACATGACTACATGGCTGTCTCATTCAAATATCTGAAAAATGGTCACTTTTGGCATATTCATTGTCTCATATCTTCCTATTGCTAGCTCTAGATGTTCATATATACATATTTATATATGCAGATATAAAAGCTCAGATATGTGGCAAAGCATTTTTCCTTATTAAGAAGTTTTGAATGTACATTAAGTAGTATCCAAAAATTCAAAGCTAAGAAATAGGCAACATCAGAAGCTGTCATTACTAAAGCCTCACTGTTAAGGAAAGCCAGTTCAGTGAGAGGAGAAACTACGTCTTATTCACTCCTATGTTCCTTAGCTGCACCACAGAATTTAGCACATGGCTACTGGATCTAAAAGATTTCCAGGAACAATCCTAAGCTATAATGAAAGAAAGAAATGCCTACAAGGGCCACCTGTTAGGAGTAGTCTCTGATAATATTTGTAGTAAAGAGTGCAGGGTGAAGCAATTTCTTTATAAAGCCATAATTACTTGAAGATTCCATGATGAAAAGGAACTAAAAGGGATATGAAATGTTCCGCTAATTTTATTTATGCCAACTCAATCAATTTTAATTAAGTTTTTTATTTTGGCCCCGCATCAGGCTCTGTGCTCTGTGTAGAATCTGCTTGCGATTCTCTCTCCCTCACCCTCTGCTCCCCCACACCACATGCACTCTAAATAAATAAATAAATCATTCTTTAAATGAATGAATGAATGAATGAATGAATGAAAGTAACAGCTGATAATGACAAAACAAGGTATATAGTACTGAAGGCTACATACATGTCAGTATATACAGATCTACTGCATTCTATCAGTTATATAATATGTCATTGAATGAATAATAACAATATGAAATATATACATAACATCATGTGCCACAAGTTGTTCTAAGTGCTTTATATGTGTTAACTCACAACAACCCTATTAGGTAGATACTTTTATGCCTATTTTATAGATGAAGAAACTGATACACAGAGAAGTTAAATAAACATGTCTGAGCTCACACTGCTGGTAAGTGATGGACTCTGAATGTGAATCCAGGCAGTGTGGCTCTGGACTCCATGATCTTAACCACTGCACTATTTAATCATATTGATAATTTATTTCAACAATCTTCTACATGTTTTCTATTTTTTACAATTATAACCAATGCTAAAATAAATAACCTTAAACATCCATCTTTGTGCTCTTGTGTAAATTATCTGTAAGATAAATTCTTATCTAGAAGTGGAATTTTTTTTTTTTTTAAAGATTTTATTTATTTGACAGACAGAGATCACAAGTAGGCAGAGAGGCAGGCAGAGAGAGAGGAGGAAGCAGGCTTCCGGCTGAGCAGAGAGCCCGATGTGGGGCTCGATCCCAGGACCCTGAGATCATGACCTGAGCAGAAGGCAGAGGCTTAACCCACTGAGCCACTCAGGCACCCCTAGAAGTGGAATTTTTGCATCAAAGCATTTATTTACAATTTTGTTAAACATTCCCAATTTCAGATCCAGTAAGGTTATATCAATCTATACTCCTCGCAATCACAGGTAAGAAGAGTTCCTGCTTCTCCACTCTGGCTAACATAGGATCTTAGCAACTCGCTAATCTTTAACAGTTTGATACTTGAAAAATTCTATTAAAACGTTTTAATTTGGGGGCACCTGGGTGGCTCAGTTGGTTAAGCATCTGACTTTGGCTCAGATCCTGGAATAGAATGACCTCTACGCTCAGTGGGAAATCTGAATCTCCTCCTCCCTCTTCCTTTGCCCGTCCTCTGCTAGTGCATGCATGTGGGTGTGCACATTCTTGCTCTCTTGCTCTCTCAAATAAATATTTTTTAAAAATATGTTTTAATTTCTGTTTTTGTAATCTCAAGTTATCTACAACTTATTTATGTACCCTTTTTGAAACTTTGAGGTAGCTTACCGTTCACTAGATTGTGTTATGAGGTCAAATTAAAGAGTAAGAAAAAAAAAAATAATAAGAAACCCATAACCGGGGCGCCTGGGTGGCTCAGTGGGTTAAGCCGCTGCCTTCGGCTCAGGTCATGATCTCAGGGTCCTGGGATTGAGTCCCGCATGAGGCTCTCTGCTCAGCAGGGAGTCTGCTTCCCTCTCTCTCTCTCTCTGCCTGCCTCTCCATCTACTTGTGATTTCTCTCTGTCAAATAAATAAAATCTTTAAAAAAAAAAGAAACCCATAACCACAGAATCATGAATTCTGGCTTTTTGTTTTTATTTTATAATTCAAGAAGACTTAGGGCAATTACACAATCTCTTAATAGTCCTTTTTTTCTTGATATTTGCATATTATATATATTTATATTATATTTATAGTGCTTACTATGCAAGGTACTTTATTCTAAACACTTTACAAGTACTAACTTATTTAATCCTCATAGCAACATATGGAGTTAGTACTATAATTAAGGACATTTTATCAATGAGGAAAGTGAAGCAGAGGAAGATAAGCAACATCCCCAAGGCCACACAGGTGGTTAAGTGATGAAATTGGGATTTGAGTTGGTCTGACTACAAAATCAAGTGTTCTTATCCACTATACTACAGATACACTGTTTCTGAAATGGTGAATTAAACTGGTTGGTTCTTTTCAAGCCTCTGTACTTACTTCCTAGACAAACGAACAAAAAGAAGCTAATCTTTAAGTATTTTCTTCGAATATTCTTTTTAAAAAACCCAACTTGATACATTTCTATAGATTTTGCACAGAAACGGTAATAAATCCTGTGATAAAAAATGAAGGTTTGGTTTGCCTGTTATCACATTATTTTAAAATAGCTGGAAAAAAATGGACTAATCAAGTTTGGAAGGTTTGTTTGGGATGGTTTGACTTAAAATATAGGCCATTAGGAGTATAGATATTCACTGTGGAGGGCCTGACTGCTACCAAGGCAGACATGGCATACCTACTGAGTTGATGTAGACAGAAGAAAAAACGTTTTCAAAGATGAGCTCCAAAATCACAAGGACAGAGGCCTAAGATAGAATGGATGATTTGCAACTGAGCTGTCTCTCACATGTACCGTTTTCCAGAATGACTATATGCCAGGAATACTAAATGCTGGAATCTTTGTATGAGGAACTAAAAGTTATAATACTGTATATAAGTAGTTTAAGTATTTGTTCAGGGGTGCCTGGGTGGCTTAGTTAATTGGGTTTCTGCCTTCAGCTCAGGTCATGATTCCAGAGTCCTGGGATTAAGCCCCTGGGAGTCTGCTTCTCCCCCTGCCCTCTCCCACCACTCATATTCTCTCTTGCTTGCTCTGCTTTCTCTCGCTCTCTCAAATAAATAAATAAAAAATATTTGTTCAAAGGCAATCCTTCAATATGTGAGGTATGTTTTGTTTTAAACTATGTACTTTCAGTTAGAAAAAAATGACATAGTATTTAAAAGCTAAAACAACATTTTAAAGTAAAAAGAGATATTAAGATTTTTTTTTATTAACATATAATCTATCATTTGCTCCAGGGGTACAGGTCTGTGAATCATCAGGCTTACACATTTCATAGCCCTCACCATAGCACATACCCTCCCCGTGGAGATTAAGATTTGAAAACAAAGATGAAAATTTCATGATTTCAAACTTTCTCCATTCAAGTATCTTTTTTTCCTTTTTCCAGCTTTACTGAGGTAAAACTGACAAGTAAAACTGTAAGATATTTAAAGAGTACATCATTGTTAGGTAACATGGTAATAACAGTTAATAACACATATTGTATCACTGAAATTTACCAGTATTTTAATCTCCTTTTCTAGGAGATTAAAATATGTCATTTGTAACATCCTCTGAGAATTGTAGCAATCAAAAGTACAGTTCCTAAATTTCCAAATAGTGAGAACTAAAACAGGCTACATATACCCTTATGTCACAGACCTAAAATTCCATTTCTTGAATAAAAGACATTCATTTAAAATACAATGTTTTAGGGGCGCCTGGGTGGCTCAGTGGGGGTTAAAGCCTCTGCCTTTGGCTCAGGTCATGATCCCAGGGTCCTGGGATCAACCCCTGCAGCGGGCTCTCTGCTCAGCAGGGCTCTCTGCTCAGCAGGGAGCCTGCTTCCGCCGCCCCCCCCCCCCCCCCCCTCTCTGCCTACTCTGTCAAATAAATAAATAACATCTTTAAAAAAAATACAGTGTTTTAAAAGCAAAAACCTTGGCAGATATTTGTATCAATGGCAGAATTATGGGAAGCTTATTTGTTTAAAGATATATAGTAATCTTTAAATATAACAATAAAATCATTTAAAAAAATAGTATTAGAAAAAAAAATAGTATTAGAAAGCATTTAAAACTTATCTTACCAAGCTGAATATTTCTTATCCACACTGATTGTTTGGTTTCTTTTAAGATTTTCTCAAAGTAAACCCCAGCAAAGCCACTTGAAAAACATGCTGTGAGAACTGCCATGAGACCTACAAACTGAGAACCAGCTGAAAGCTCCTTAGGATCAAGCTCTTGAGAATCTGAGGGCCACTGAACAAAAAGAAAAACAAAACGGAGTTTAGTCCTTATGATATTTTACGAAGTACATAATTAGAGCCCACTTTCAGACCTTAAAATAAAAATGGAACCAATATCATTCTTGGGGATTTGCAGGACAGCTTTTGAAAGAAAACCTTAGAATCATTTTATTTTTTTTTTCATTGTAATATTACCGTTACAACTTACAATTTCAAAAAATTCCCTAAAAAAGAGAAAGAGAATGAATAAATGCACAGATGCACAAAATACCTTCCATAAGTTGTAGATATTCAAAGTGTGAACTATTGGAGCAGCAAAAATGAGTGTGGAATTGTTGGTAATTATGGAAGGTCCATGTGGTATCACGTTAACAATTGTGGGCTTTATTCTATAGATCAGTGTTCCTGAAACTATCATCTTCATGGTTTTTGTCAAATCTGTGTTCCACCTGAGCTATTTAATTACTTGATATTTTAATTAAAACACCTCACTTTTTAAAATGTAATACCTATTTTAGCTTACCCTTATTAGCATTATCTATGAAAATATGGGGTTGAAATGATCTTTAAATTTTTGTAAAACCCATTTTAAAAATAACTATTAGAAATATTTATTCAGGGCACCTAGGTGGCTCAGTTGGTTAAACAACTGCCTTCGGCTCAGGTCATGATTCTGGAGTCCTAGGGTGGAGGCCCGCATCAGACTCCCCGCTCATCAGGGAGTCTACTTCTCCCTCTGTCCCTCCCCACTCTTATGCTCTCTCTCAAGTAAATAAAGTTTTTTTTAAAAAAAAAAAATTTATTCAAGGGGTTCCTAGCTGGCTCAGTTGGTAGAGCATGCAACTCTCAATCTCAAGGTTTTATAAGATCGAGTCCCACACTGGGTATAGAGATGACTTAAAATCTTAAAAAAATGCTTGCATTGTTTAAAAATATTTGTTCTAGATAGACATACCACACTCTGGGGGAAGTGATAAACATACCACACTCTGGATGGCAGGAAACTGACATGATTGGATTTGTTTTTAGATAAACCATAGTGGGGACACCTGGGTGGCTCAGTCAGTTAAGTGTCTGCCTTCATCTCAGGTCATGATCCTAGGGTACTGGGATCGAATACTGTGTTGAGTTCCCTGCTTAGCCAGGTACCTGCTCCTCCCTCTGCCCCTCCCCCCTGCTCACTAGCACTCTAGATATCAAATAAATAAATAAATAAAATCTTAAAAAAAAAAAAAAAAAGGCAGACTCAGCAAGGTCGTAGTGACTGAAGATTAGATGTACAGGTATCAGGAAAAATCTAGGCCAACTCCCAGGCAGAGTAAATACTGACAGAAAAAACAGAAACAAGAACAGGTTTGGTAAAGTTTAGTTTGGGATATGCTCAGTTTATAAGGCCTATTGAATAACCAAGCTAAGATGTCCAGCAGGTTTTTATTTAGATATACAAATCTGAAATTACAGGTGATGACATGGACCAAGGAACCATGAACATTTAAGTGTTAATAAAAACCTACAGAATGGGGGCACCTGGGTGGCTCAGTTGGTTAAGCAACTGCCTTTGGCTCAGGTCACGGTCCCGGAGTCCCGGGATCGAGTCCCGCATCAGGCTCCCAACTCCATGGGGAGTCTGCTTCTCTCTCTGACCTTCTCGCCTCTCATGCTCTCTCTCACTGTCTCTCTCTCAAATAAATAAATAAAATCTTTAAAAAAAAAAAACCTACAGAATGGATGAAGTCTCCAAAAATAAATATATAATTTATGGGAAAGAACAAGCCTACCAACATCCCCAATATCAAGCATCAAGGAAGAGGACCCCAGGAAGTAACCCAACAAGGAATCATTAGAAAGAAGAGAAAAACCAGTAAAGAATGGTATCAGGGAAGCTGACAGACAATAAGAAGGGAGTGATTAATAATCTCAAGTGCTCAGGCATCCAGTAAAAATCAGATTTGCTTTACATGCAGTCTCTTATTTCTCTAACTAGATTGTTTATCAGATAATTTGATTTTTATTTTAAATCTTCCTTCCTTCCTTTCCTCTTTTCCTTTCCTTTCCTTTTTCTTTTTCTTTCATTTCCTTGTTTACATTACAATGCAGTTAACATACAGTACTATATTAGTTTCAGGTATAAAATATAGTAATTTAGCAATCCTGTATATTATTCAGGGTTCAGGGTAAGTGTACTCTTAATCCCCTTCACCTACTCCCTGCATCTCCCCACCTGCCTCCTCTCTGGTAACCATCAGTTTGTTCTGTATAGTTAAAAGTCTTTTTTGGTTTATCTCTTTTTTAATTTGTTCGTTTTGTTTCTTAAATGCTATATATGAATGAAATCAGATGATTGAGATATATATATCAATATTACTCAAGCATAAAAAAGAAAGAAATCTTGCCATTTGTAACAACACAGATGGCTGTGGAGAGTATAAGGCTAAGTGAAATCAGTTAGATTTTTATTTATTAGTTGCAGCCCTAATAGAGTATTGCTCAAAAGAAGCCTTCAAAAACTATGTCAGTTGTGAGAATAAGCATTTATTTGCTTCAACAATTAACAACCATATTTTCTATGCACAATAAAGTTTGAAACTGATAAAAATGAAAGGTATACTTATCTTAGTTACCTGTACAAAAGCAACTCCTGTCATCAAAATTACTAGGGAGAGCCACTGGTACACACCTAATTTTTTACTAAGCATAGACACAGAAAATAATGCTGTTGTAAGAATTTTCAATTGATATGTGACCTGAAAAAGAAAATAGCTAATATTATTGTTTGTTTCTTTCTTTCTTAAAAGAAGTACTAGAAATATATTTTAAGTACCTGATAAGTAGCTGCATCCAGATTTGACAGTGCCACATAGAGTAAATTATTCTGAAGAGTATATATCCCTGATGGAATAGCAAGTTTAAGCGTTTCCATTGGTTTATTAAGTATTTCATCATGTAGTATTCGATTCAGTGCTCTTAGACTACATTCTAGTAAAAACATGAAATGGGTAAAATCATTAAGTAACTCTGAATAAGTTAAATACCCTTTCTCAAGGCGTGTTTTTCTCACGTATAATAAAACAGAAACAGGGGCGCCTGGGTAGCTCAGTGGGTTAAAGCTTCTGCCTTCGGCTCAGGTCATGATCCCAGGGTCCTGGGATCGAGCCCCACTTTGGGCTCTCTACTCAGTGGGAAGACTGTTTCCCTTCCTCCCTCTCTCTGCCTGCCTCTCTGCCTACTTGTGATCTCTGTCAAATAAGTAAAATCTTTAAAACAAAACAAAACAGAAACAGTCCTACATGTTAAGATACCTTTAGGTCTAAAGTATACCTTTAATAATACTAATTTTTTGAAGTTAAATATTATAATGTAGCACATTAAGAACAGCACTATCCTTATATTCTTTTATTAGGGAACACCAAGCAAATTGATTATCTATGTACACACACACACACACACACATACACATGCATACATATTTATGATAACCCAAAGCTCAAAGTATTAATTTTTCAGCTGAGTATTCTTATTCTATAGTAGCAACATTATAAAAGCTTGTATTTTGTGCATTCTATTTTATCATGAGCTCAGACCTCAAAGGGATCTGTCTCATCCCCTCAGGTCCAGGTGCAGGTCCAAAGCTGCTATAGTAGCTCAGTGATGACATCAGGGACTAAAGCGCGCTCTCCATATATATTGACTTTTTAACCTCCATGCTTCTCATCTATTATCTACATGATTATTGCAAGAAAGTCACCAAATGATTGCTGCACTTCTGTCTGGGTCTTGTTTTTAGGCAATGGGAAAGAACAGGAGGACATAGTGACCTTCAGGCATTGTTCTCATAGACCAGAATTTTGTTGCTCACCTACTACCTCTTGCAGCAAGGGAGCTAGGACCTGGGCAATGTAGTCTTTTCTTTCATATTTTTCACATTAGAAACAACGAAGGGATAAAGGGGTTGGAAAGGGACCTGAGCTAGCCAACCTACAGTATTAGCTGACTGAGCCACCCAGGCGTCCCCTTACCTAGAGTATTAATCATAAAAAGTATCCAGAGAACATTAAAGTGACACATAAACCCTGCCTGGCTCAGTCAGTGGAACATGTGACTCTCCATCCCATGGTCCTGAGTTCAAGCCCCACACTGGGCATGGAGTCTACTTAAAGTAAAAAAAATAAAAGATACGTAAACCCCCAAAGACAGGGGAAATCTAAGGAATCCTACTACTTTGCCAACAATGACACTTCATAGATGACTTTCTCTCCCAACATAAAACCTGAAAAGTTGAATTATGAAAACTTTTTAAAAATGAAAATACTGTTTAAAGGTTAATATCTCTGTTCTCGCTTCCGCAGCACATATACTAAAGGTTAATATCTGATATTTACCCTTTCCTCACCCTAAAATAATAATAGTAAAATAAGATGTAACTAAAAGTTACCAAAAGATTTTTTTCTTATGCCTCATTTAAACATTTTTAAAATTAGGGACGCCTGGGTGACTCAGTGAGTTAAGCATCTGCCTTCAGCTCAGATCATGATCCTGGGATCCTGAGATAGAGCCCCACATCAGGCTCCCTGCTCCGCGGGGAGCCTTCTTCTCCCTTTGCATACTGCTCTCCTTGCTTGTGCTCTCTCTCTCTGACAAATAAATAAATAAAATCTTTTAAAAATTTTTTTAATTAAACTAAAATTTTAAATAATTAATGCTATCACATATTTTTCTCACCAGCAGTTTAGGGAAGGTCTTGTTCCATGTCCCTTCCATTTCCTATTACTGTTAGGCTTTTTATTTTCATCAATCTAAAGAAGTGAGTCTGTGGCTTTAATTTGATCTCTCTGATTGCTAGTGAGGTTGATCTATATTTCTATATTTTAAATACTTATATAAGCATGTTTTTATATATTTATCTTTTATTTTTTTTTAAGATTTCGTTTATTTATTTAAGAGCGTGAGAACAAGCAGCAAGGAGGGGCAGAGAGGAGAAGCAGGCTCCCCGTTGAGCAGCAAGCCCTAAATTTGGCTGATCCCAAGACCCCAGGATCATGACCTGAGCTGAAGGCAGACACTTAACCCATTAAACCATTGAGGTGCCCCATATTTATGTGAATTTTATTCTACCTTACTGGTGACTCAGTCTTCTTTTTTTTTAAACCGCCAGATCTAGACCGTTTTACAGGTGAAATTCTTTTTTCTTTTTTTTTTTTTTTTTTAAAGATTTATTTCTTTATTTCGCAGGGGGAGGGGGTGGTAGAGGGAGAGAGACTAGCAGACTCCACGCTGGGAGCAGAGCTGGATGCTGGGCTTGATCTCACAACCCATGAGATCATGACCCAAGCCAACTACTGGAACTCATACAGCAATTCAGCAACGTGGCAGGATACAAAGTCAATGTGCAGAAATCAGTGGCTTTCTTATACACTAACAATGAAAAGACAGAAAGGGAAATTAGAGAATCGATTTCATTTACCATAGCACCAAGAACCATAAGATACCTGGGAATAAACCTAACCAAAGAGGTAAAGGATCTGTACTTGAGGAACTACAGAACACTCATGAAAGAAATTGAAGAAGACACAAAAAGATGGAAGATCATTCCACACTCTTGGATCAGAAGAATAAACATCATTAAAATGTCTATACTGCCTAGAGCAATCTATACTTTTAATGCCATTCCGATCAAAATTCTACCGGTATTCTTCAAAAAGCTGGAGCAAATAATCCAAAAATTTGTATGGAGTCAGAAGAGACCCCGAATTGCTAAGGAAATGTTGAAAAACAAAAATAAAACTGGGGGCATTACGTTACCTGATTTCAAGCTTTATTACAAAGCTGTGATCACCAAGACAGCATGGTACTGGCATAAAAACAGACAAACAGACCAGCGGAACAGAGTAGAGAGCCCAGATATGGACCCTCAACTCTATGGTAATTAATCTTCGACAAAACAGGAAAAAATATACAGTGGAAAAAAGACAGTCTCTTCAATAAATGGTGCTGGGAAAACTGGACAGCTATATGTAGAAGAATGAAACTCGACCATTCTCTTACACCGTACACAAAGATAAACTCAAAATGGATAAAACACCTCAACGTGAGACAGGAATCCATCAGAATCCTAGAGGAGAACATAGGCAGTAAACTCTTCGATATCAGCCCAAGCCAAAATCAAAAGACAGACACTTAACACTGTTCTGTGGAGAACATTGGTTCTCCTCCTTAATCTGACCTCTAAATGTTAGGAATGCTACAGAGCTTAGTCTTTGTCCTTCTCTTCTCAGTATATACTAAATTACTTCATCCAATTCTTGACTTTAAAGCAAAATATAAGATGACAAATCCTTGAGTTCCATATTCGTATGTCATACTATTTAACATTTCCATTTGAATGCCTTATGGGCAACTCAAATTTAACATGGCCCAAAGAGAAACCTTAATTTCCCCTTATCTTCCATATATCATTTACTGCAGTACTCACTCACCCAGTAATTTAACCTAAAACATAGGAATTATTCCTCAGACTGGATTCTCTATTTCCTTGACCATCACATACCTAATCTACTAGCAAGTCATGTCAGCTATAGCTTAAAAAGACATCTGTGTGAACCAAATCAATGCCATCTTGGACAAATCCGCTATGATGACCATTCTGAGATATGAAGCATTCCGGAGCATAGATCCCACCCCCACTCAAATGCATGTGCACGCACACACACACACTCTTTCCTTTTTTTTAATCACATCCTTAAGTATCCCCTTGAAATATAATGTCCATGATTTGTCTTGGAGATAAGATTGACCCACACCTTTTCTTAAACATTTTCCTCTTGGGGGTGCCTGGGTGGCTCAGTTGGTTAAGTGTATGCCTTTGGCTCAGGTCATGCTCTTGGGGTCCTAGGATCAAGCCCCACATTGGGCTCCCTGCTTAGCAGGTGTCTGCTTCTCCCTCTGCCGTTCCCCTTGCTTGTGCTCTCTCACTCCCAAATAAATAAATAAGATCTTTAAAAAAATTTTTTTCCTCTTTGATAGGTCCTCAGCATGTACTCTCCAGCCTCAAGGGGCTAAAAAAGCAGGTCTTAAGGGAGGCAGTATTGCAGAGATCTACTCCTCTTGCAGCTATTCATGACACCTTTGTCAAACTGCATCTGTCGGCCTTTTTCTTTGGTCTCAGAGCTCCTTCAGCCTTTGGAGGTTGTTTTGCACTTACCTCCCCATTCACAGAACAACTCATAAACATCATCTCTTCTCTAGCAATGTAATCTAAGCCACTAGCATCTTCTTGCCTGGACTAATACAACAGCTTCCAAACATGACTTCCTGAACCTATTCTTGCATCTTCTCTGCTGTTATGGGTACTGCATTGGTTTTTCCATGTGTAAAACAGGACATGTTTTAAACATTCCAATTATTTCTTTTTGTTTTTATAGTGAAATTTGTAGCCTACAAAGCTATCTTACTGAATGCCAATTCAATTCTCCTCCCAGATCAATATGCTACAGTCACATTGGCCACCATGATAGTTTCAAAAGTATACCAAATTTACCACAACTTAATTAAAAAATGGGCAGCAGACTTGAACAGATATTTCTCTAAAGATATAAAAACGGTCAATAAGCACAAGGAAAGATGCTCAACATCATTAGTCATTAGGAAAATCAAATCAAAACCACCATAAGACACAATACCTACTAGAATGGCTATATGTTGTTGTTGCTGTTTTTTAATGGAAAAAAATGATTGGTGAGGATGTGCTATAATTTAAAAAAAACAAACAGAAAACAACAAGTGTTGACGAGGATGTAGGGAAATCTGAACCCTTGAACAGTGCTGGTGGGAATGTAAAATGGTGCAGTTGCTGTGGAGAAGTCTGGTAGCTCTTCAAAAAGTTAAATGCAGAATCATCATGTGACCAAACAATTCCACTCCACAATATATACCCAAAAAATACAAAAGCAGGGACTTGAGCAGAGACTTATACTTCTATTGCAATATTATTCATTATAGCATTATTCACATAACCGAAAGGTGGAAAAAACTCAAGTGCCCATGAATACATCAATGACTAAAATGTTATATATACAAACACATGCATATATATATATAAAATGAAATATTATGTAGTCATAGGAAGAATACAGTTCTGATATGTGTTACAATGTGGATAAACCTTGAAAACATGAAGTTAAATAAGCCAGACATAGGAGGAGAAACATTATATGATTCTACTTAGATGGACTATCTAGAAGATGCCAATTCATAGAGACAGAAAGTACATTAGAAGTTTCCAAGAGCTGAAGGTAAAGGAGAGTGGGAGTTATTGCTT
This sequence comes from Mustela erminea, assembly GCF_009829155.1. Classification (NCBI taxonomy): domain Eukaryota; kingdom Metazoa; phylum Chordata; class Mammalia; order Carnivora; family Mustelidae; genus Mustela; species Mustela erminea. Next base: position 24,757,146 of record NC_045623.1, read on the forward strand.
AATGGTTATATAGTTTCTGTTTGATGTGATGAAGTTTTAGAAAAAGATGGTGCTAGGGGCACCTGGGTGGCTCAGTGGATTAAAGCCTCTGCCTTTGGCTCAGGTCATGATCCCAGGGTCCTGGGATCAAGCCCCGCATCAGGCTCTCTGCTCCGCAGGGAGCCTGCTTCCTCCTCTCTCTGCCTGCCTCTCTGCTTACTTGTGATTTCTCTCTGTCAAATAAATAAATAAAATCTTAAAAAAAAAATTAAAAAAAAAAAAAAGAAAAAAGAAAAAGATGGTGCTAATGGTTGCACAACACTGTGAATATAATTAGTGCCGATGAAAATGGTTAAATGTATAACATTTATGATATACATGAATGTGTAAAAATATATTTTACTATAATTTCAAACAGTTAATAATGTAATATATCCAAAAAAACACAAAATTGTACACTTCAAAATCTGACTTGTATGGTACATGAATTTTATCTTCATAAAACTGTTTTTTTTTAAACTATATCAAATTAGTCACTACTGGACTAATCAATGCAGCAAATAAAATAAAAAGCATTGACTTTAGTTATGACTTCTTTAAATTTCTAAAACTACAGAATTATAGAACTTACTTTTATTCTCAATTATAAATGCAAGAAACCACATTTCATAGTTCTAGCATTAACCAGAAGACATGAATCATGATATAGATCAGAATAAAATACGTTTGTTACTGGACTAAAACTGTCCTGAGAAAATGAAATCTATAGGGGGCACCTGGGTGGCTTAGCTTGCTAAGCTTGCCTGCCTTTGGCTCATGTGAGGAAAACAGGGTCCTGGGATCAAGCCCCACATTGGGTTTCCTGCTTAGGGGGAGTCCACTTCTTTTCCCTCTGCTCCTCCCCACTGCCTCTTGTGCATATGCATTCACACTCTCTCTCTCTCAGATAAATAAACTCTTAAAAAAAAAAAAAGAAAATGGAAAATATTGAAATGTTCTTAATACTACGGCATTAAATAAGGCAATAGTGTTCAAATGTGTAGTTATCAATATATATTTTACATACGTCATATGTAAATAACCCCAAAACAATCAAATAAACTGCAATGACTTAAAAAACAAAAAACCAAAAAACTTACTGCTGTCTTTGTAGACTAATAAAATGCAGGCCATTATTTTCAAAAGTTCGGCAACAACCACTGCTGTAGAAGATAGATAACGAGGACCCTCCTCTTTTAAAGTCCTAGAATAACGCATTGTCAGAACCAAACTGGTAGTCTGAAAGACTAAAATTCCCAAGGAAAGGTATTTTAGGTTGGCAGACATTGTTTTATCTTCATTTGCCTGAAAAACAAAAGAAACAGGGCAAATAAAATCAGAAAATACAGAAACAAATATTAAAAATCAGTATGAGACTTCTTGTTCCAGACAAGATAGAGTTAAGCGCATTCCACCCTCCTGCCGGCTAACTACAACTATAAATCCTGGACCAAAGGAAAAAAGTTAACTACTGTATGACTCTGGAAGGTGAAGGAAATAGACAAACTGACTAGTGACCCCAGATCCTGAGTGAAAACCCACCTGGAGACTTTTGCAACTTATGTATCTCACCCTGGCTGCCATAACAATTTACAACCTGGAACCACAACAGGTAGAGAGCAATAACAAACAGAAGCCCCAAGGAAAACCCATTTTCTCCAACCAAAAGAATAGGAAGATAGCAGCTCTGCAGGATGGAGCCCTACTAACTGGATGTTATGCAATGTGTGGACCAGAGATTTGCTGACCATCCCTACCCCACATTGATGAGGACAGAGACAGTGGCCCTCTTTCCACCCACGCAGGTCTACAGCTACAAATACTAATGAAGCGGAGCTCCATGAACCACTCCTGCCCCAAATGAGGCAAATGTCAGCAAAGAGGCAGCACCCTTCCTCCCTCTCTAAAAATGAAGATTTAAGTAGGAACAAAGGTCTCATAATACCCAAATGTCCTTGATATAATCCAAAAGGAGTATATTCTTCATACCAAACAACAACAAAAAGGAAAATCTCAACTAGGATGCGTAAGGACAATCAATAGACAAAAACACAGAGTTGACAAGGTGTTGGAATTATGAGACAAGAATTTTAATTTTTTTTGTTGTTCTTGCTGTTTTTTAGAGGGAGAGGTGGGAGGGAACAGAGGAAAAGGGAGAGAATCTGAAGCAGTCTCCATGCCCAGTGTGGGGCCCAATCTCAAAACCCTGAGATCCTGACCTGACCCCAAATCAAGAGTTGGACGCTTAACCCACTGAGCCACCCATGTGCTCCACTGACCTCCAAATAAGAATTTATTATTTTTTTGAAGATTTTACTTATTTAAGAAAGAGAGAGCATGAGGCAGGGGAAGGCGAAAGGCAGAATCAATGTGGGGCTCAATCCCAGGACCCTGGGATCATGATCTGAGGAAATGCAGACACTTAACTGACTGAGCCACCCAGTTGCCCCCAGACAAGAATTTAAAAAGAAGCTACTGTAACAATGCATGAACAAGCAATTATTAACACTCCTGAAATAATTTTAGATTCATATAGAACAAAAAATATTACAAGAGTTTTTGTGTACTCTTCACCCAGCTTTCCCTAAAGATAAGAGTTGCAAAGTTCCTATATTCTCCCTAAAGTAATTCAGAATCAACTCTAAGAAGCTCACTTTAACTATGAAGATACAAATAGGTTAAAAAGTAAAAGAATGGAAAAAGATATGCTATGAGAAAAATAACTATGAGAAAGCTGAAGAGGCCAAATTAGTATCAGGAAAAATAAATTATGTAAGCACTATTCCTAGAATTACAGAAGGACATTTCATAATGATAAGAGTCAATACGTCAGTAAGTTATAGCCACTACAGATGAATATGTGCCTAATAACATAGCTTCAAAACACATGAAGCAAAAACTAATAGAATTAAAAGGAAAAAGCAAGTAAACCCATTAAGTCATAATGTGAGATTTTAACCCACTTTTCTCAGTAATTACACACACATACACACCAAAAATTCCCTGTATAAATAAAGAAGATCTGAACAATGCTATCAGCCACTATAACTCAAAAACATGGAGATGCTCCACTAAGAGCCTCTTTTAAGGAAGGACTTAATGCAGTGTGTGTGGTCAGTTAAGTGCCTCTCCACCCAAGGTCATATCCTTTGCTTCCAACTGATCTAAAGATTCAATGCAATCTCAAGCAAAAATCCTACAGGCTTTTTTGCTAAAAACTGAGAAGCTGATTTTAAATTTTATATGGAAATACAAAGGACCTAGAAAACCAAAACAATTTTGAAAAGGAAAAACAAAGTTAAATAAGTTAAACCTGTGAGGTACAGCTGGGTGGCTCAGTCAGTGAAGTGTCCAACTCTTGACTTTGGCTCAGGTCGATTTCAGGGTCATGAGATTGAGTCTGGCCATGGGCTTCAAGCTCCGTGAGGAGTCTACTTGAGATTCTCTCTCCCCTGCTCCCTCTGCCTCTACCCGCACTCATGCGCATGCATGCCCTCTCTCAAATAAATATATCTTTAAAAAAAAAAAAAAAAAAGGAGAAGCTAAGCTCCTGAAATTCTATACTTACTAAAAAGCTCTAGTAATTTAAACTGATATTGAGGGGGCACCTGGGTGGCTCAGTCATTAAGCGTCTGCCTTTGGCTCAGATCATGATCCCAGGGTCCTGGGATAGAGTCCCATGTTGGGCTCCCTGCTCAGCAGGAAGCCTGCTATCCCTCTCCCACTCCCCCTGATTGTGTACCTGCTCTTGCTGTCTCTCTCTGTCAAATAAATAAAATCTTTAAAAAAAAAAAAAATACTAACATAGGACAGGACAGAAGGATAGATCAACGGAACAGAATATAGTCCACAAGAAAATCCATTCATATCTGGTCAAATGACTTTGACAATGGGAACAAAAAGAAATAATTCTAGAACAAGACGTCTGCATTCTTTTTAAGTGAATCTCTACCCTTATCTACTTCACACCAAATATTTAACTAGAAATGGATCACAGACCTGTCATAAAAGAGACAGTTATAAATATTCAAGAAGAAAAAGGGAGAAAAACGTAGCCAGGTAGGGAAATGTAAAGATTTCTTTCTTTCTTTCTTTTTTTTTTTACAATTTTAAAGATTTATTTATTGGGACGCCTGTGTGGCTTAGTCATTTAAGCCTCTGACTACTCTTGGTTTCACCTCAGGTCATGATCAGGGTAGGAAGGACAAGCCCCATATGGGGCTCAGCGCTCAGTGGGGAGTCTGCTTTAGAGTCTCTCTCTCCAGCTCCTCCTGAGATTATTTCTCCATCTCCTTCTGCCCCTCCCCCCATTCTCTCTTTCTCTTAAACAAATAAATAGGGAGGAGAAGGAGAGCAGCAGACTCGGGGCTCGACCTCACTACCCTGACTGAGATCATGACCTTAGCTGAAACAAAGAGTTGGAAGCTTAACCAACTGATGTCACCCAGATAGGACATGCAAAGGTTCTCAGATAGGATACAAAAAGCTCAAAACTTAAAAGAAAAATACGGATAAACTGGATATTACCAAAATTTAAAACTGTTCATCCAAAGATACTATAAAAATAATAAAAGGCAAACAACATCATGGGAGAAAATATTCTCAATACATATATCTGACAACAGCTTTGCATCCAGAATATATATAGAACTCCCAAAACACAATACATGCAAGACAATCCATGAGTAAAAAGATCTGAATGGCTCACCATTTCACGAAAAAAGAAAAATGAATGGCTAATGGCAAATGAAAAGACATTCAGCATCATAGTCATTAGGGAGATACAATTAAAACTACAATGAGATACTAGTATATACCTATTAGAATGGCTAAGATTATAAAAATTGATGTTACCAAGTGATGGAGAGGATTTTGAGCAAATAGAGCTCTTAACATTGCTAGTGGGCCACTTTGAGTAACAGTTTGGTAATTTATTCCAAAAAATAATAAAAATCTTTTCATATAACCTAGAAATTCTACTCTTAGGTATATACCCAAGAGATTTGAAAGCATTTATCCATAATACTTATGAATGCTTATTCATGGGAGTTTTATTTGTAACAGCCAGAAACTGGAAACCCAAATGCCCATCAACCGGTAAATTACTAAATATACTGTGGTATATCTTTATGATGGAATACTACTTAGCAATAAAAAGAAATGAAATGCTGATGCATGTAAAACATCAATGAATATTTTTAAAAATCTGAGCAAAAAAGTTTATAGACAAAATAGCAAATACTATATGATCCATTTATATGAAATTCTTAAAAGGGCAAAAGTAATTTGCAGTGATGCAAATTTATGCTTGACCATGGCCAGGGGTTGTGGTTGGGGGTTGACTACAAAAGGATAGCAAGAGATTTTTGGTGGTGATGGCAATATTCTGTATTATGGTTATGTAATGCTTATACAATTGTATTCACTTGTTGTAACTCACTAAACTAAACATATAAAATCGGTACATCTTATTGTGTGTAAATCACAGCTCAACAAAGCTGATTAAAGACGAAGACATACTATGTAGGAGCATTCCTCAGCAGGCTTTCCTCATGGCTTTGATTCTGGCTCTAATTTCTTTGGATTAATACCAATGGTGTTCTGTTAGCCTGTTCTTCAGCCCAACTCTATCCTTTCCATGATTCCATCTTCCATCCTAAGTTTTGTTAGTATGGACCCTCTTTATTGTATCTCTCTTTATAGCTCTCACAAGCAAGCCACCAATTACAGTTCTAGGTATATGACCCTCTGTCTTCTCTTACATCATAATTATACTAAAATAGCCTGTAATATATTCAAACAGATTCAAAAGTCATTATTTGGTGCCTATACTAGGCCAACTACCATGGTTACAGAAAAAGCCTATCCTTGAAGACATAAAGTCTATCTCATTAAATTTAGCAATTCTCTGACTGAATATGCTCCAAAATCAAACAATGTAATACCATCAATACGAGGATAAAATTTTTAATGATGAAAAAGAATGAAAAAAATTACCTTAAGCACTTCATATGAATTTCAGAGAGAAAATCTGAATAATGTATGTCTTTTTTGTCACATATAAAGGATCAAGCTTAGAGGAAAGGATACATTGATTTATGTATCAACCATCTCACTTCTGTAAATCTACATTAGCAAGAGTCCTAATGTGAAATAAAATTATAGCATTTCATTTCTAAAGAAGATACTTTAGAAATTAGCTAGTATAAATATCTTCATTTTAAAATGAATAGTGAACACAGAAGTTAGATGACTTGTTCAAGGTCACTAATTGGAAATATATACTAATTGTATATTAGTATATATACTAATATATACTAATTGGAAATATATAGCTACATATCAGGTTCGCTAGTTCTCATTACATGCTACTGTAGAATTCCAGAGGACATCCTGGTGGCCTTTATCTCTGTATGGAAGGAGAGCAAGTTGCCAGCAATCTACATTTGGCATAGCCACCTGATTCTCCTGGAAAATCTATTCAAGGAAGTCTTTTGTTTATTCTGTGCAGCTGAGACCATAATGTACCTGTTATAACAGCAATGCTCTAGTTTATTTTCAAATGAAATTTTCAAGGTCAGATTCTAAACCAGGATACACTGTTTTTACTATTTTGCTTTTCCGTTTCTAAGCATATACAACATCAACACATTCAACTTGGTAATTCAATTCTTAATTATTATTAGTTAACAGTCTCTTACAATGTATTTTTTTTAAGTATGTGAGATAATAGAAAAAAATATATATTGGTCTCTGCCCTACCTCCTGACACAGGGATCCTGAAACCCTTGTAATTTCCGAAGTGATAAGGGCCCTAGGAGCATCTTTTGTTCTAATATTTGGTCTCTGGCCCCCAGTCCTTACACAGGGCTCCTGAAACCCTTATAATTTCCTGAATGATCAATTGATCATGCCTACATGATGAGAACTCCATAAAAATCCCACTAGTAGAAGGTTCAGAGAGCTTTCAGGATAACAAGCTATATACACCATGAGGAAGACACATCCCAATTCCACAGGGACAGAAGTTCCTGCACTCAGGACCCTCCCAGATCCTGTGCTTATATATCTCTTCATCTAATTGTTCATTTGCATCCTTCATCATATCCTTTAATAAACTGGTGTAAGAAAGTGTTTCTCTGAGTTCTATAAGGCTGTCTAGCAAATTAATCCAACTTTAGGAGGGGATGGTGGGAACCTCTGATTTGAAATATATACTAATTGTATATTAGTATATATATACTGAATAATGTATGTCTTATTGGCAAACTGGACAGAGTTGTGGGTAATTTGGTGACCCACTACTTGCAACTGGATCTTAAATAGGGTGGGAGCAATCTTACGGGACTGAGCCCCTAACCCATGGGATCTGACACTATCTGCAGGTAGAGTGTCCTAATTGAGTTCAATTGTAGGATACCCAGCTGGTGTCACAGAGAATTGCTTGGTGTGAAGAAACCATACTTCCTCCCCAACATTTGGTGACCAGAAATGTCAGAAGTGAGGTGTTCTGGATGAGGAGTAAAGGAGACACAGAGGAGGAAAGAACTGGATTGTTTTTCTAACACAAAGTTGAAAAGTAAAATATACACAAACAAATGATCATTTGTATTAGATCAACTATAAAGAATTACAATTTAATTCACAATTCTGCCTAAGGGAAGTATAAACTCAAAATGAAAAATAAAGTAAAAATACAAGTATTTCTAAGATCATACAAATATACATAGCTTGGTTTTGAAATACAATACTGGTAAAACTAAGTATTTAATACACAACATAATTTAATCATTTAATACACAACATAAATTTGCAGCAAATCCATAAACATGAAATCTATCAAAACAAAGATTATATTCCATTTCTAAATGTATATAAGACTAATTGTTTCTTCATTTTAAAGTGTATAGTATTTTCTCATTACTGTTGAACACAAACTCTATAAACAATCCTATGTTTAAGATTTAATTTTAGTCCTCCCTATATTTTCTTCTCTTGCCACCTAATTCCTTTTTAATCCTTTCAGGTATCACTAATTCTCTAGTTTCTATATTTTTCTTTGTTTAATTAAAATTTCCTATCTAAGAAACTTGCAAACCCATACTCAACAAGAAACTGCTAAATTCTCTCAAATATGTAGCCTTTTCGATTTACTACCAAAAGCCTTACAAACCAGTCAATAAATTACTGCCCATGTCTAAGCTCCCTGAACTCACTTTGGGTTCAGTGAGGCTCTGAGGTTTACAGCAGGATCAGAGTAAGGATGCTTAGATGTTCCACTTTCACTTAATAGCTAAAACCTGAAAAATGCACTCTTCTTGATTACTAGAGTAAAGAACACTATTTCATTCTGATGGTTTTGTTCCTTTGTTCTGTTTTTTAAAAATAGCATTTACTGGGCACCTGGGTGACTCAATTGGTTAAGCAACTGCCTTCGGCTCAGGTCATAATCCTGAAGTCCTGGGATCAAGTCCTACTTAAGACTCCCTGCTCGGGGGCACCTGGGTGGCTCAGTGGGTTAAGCCTCTGCCTTCAGCTCAGGTCATGATCTCAGAGTCCTGGGATCAAGCCCCACATCAGTCTCTCTGCTTGGCAGGGAGCCTGCCTCCCCCTCTTTCTCTGCCTGCCTCTCTGTCTACTTGTGATCTCTCTCTCCTTGTCAAATAAATAAATAAAGTCTTAAAAAAAAAAAAAAAAAGACTCCCTGCTCGACAAGGAGTCTGCTTCTCCCGCTGACCTCTCTCCTCATGCTCTCTCTCTCTCTCAAATAAATAAAATCTTTTTTTAAAAAATAGTACTTATTACTTTATTTTTAAAAGCAGTATATTCTTAGAAAAATGAGAAAAAACTTATTTTAATTGGTAAAAATGTGAACCATAATCAACTATCCAAAAACATCTAATGATATTTTGGTATAGATTTTGTCAATAATTTTTCTTATTTCAGTTTTTTGGAAATCCCTAAACCCCAGGACTTTAGTGGCAAAGGTGAAATAAAGTACCTAGGCCATTTCATATTGACACTTTTAAGTTTTCAACAACATTTTGGGTTTCTTATTTACATGGAAAATAAAGTCTTATAATCACAAAGTTCCACCTTTTCCTAAAAGAGAGATTTTTCTTGAGGGGAGAAAAAAGATGGAATTTTAAAATTCAATGAAATACCAAGAATATAACAAACATCCATGATTCCATAACCCAGAACTGATGTCTCAATTTTGTCACATTTGTACACCTTTCCTTTTGTAAAGGAATAAAACATTACAACTAAAGTCGAAATCCCCTTTAAGCCATAACTCTAAGTCCTGTTCCTTTCTCCCTCCCCGGTAGGAACCTAGTACATGTTTAGAGTATTTATTTCTACTCTACCATTAAAAATTTTTCATACATATATAAACATAATCATGAGCTATAATTACATTAACATGGCATCAAACTGTATCCATGATTTGGCATTTTCCTTATTCTATTCAGCATTGTTTTACTATCTATATTCATATACAGACCTAGCTCACTGCTTTTCACAATTCTAATGTTCCATCAAATGAGTGAACCTTTTACTTATCCATTCTCCTACTGATAAACATTTAGCATCCTTTTCCTTTCAAAATTTAAATTTAAAAATTTAAAAATTTCCTGGAGTGCTCAGGTGGCTTAGTCGGTTAAATGTCTGCCTTCAGCTCAGGTCATGATCCCAGGGTCCTAGGATCGAGCCCCACGTCAGGCTCCTTGCTTAATGGAAAGTCTGCTTTTGCATCTGGCCCTTCCTTCTGCTGGTGATCTCTCTCAAGTAAATAAAATCTTAAAAAAGAAAGTAGCTCCCAAACATTCTTGCTTTATAATGTCAATTCTAAGTTTAAAAGCTTAAATGTTTTAAAGGCTTAAAATGTTTAAAAAATATACATTACATGAAGTATATGTATCATTAATGTACACTACTGCTACCATATCTACCCCCAAATTAATCAGAATTAGTGAGAAATGAATTGTGTATACCATCATTAACTGCATTAGATATGCATTAACTAATTTTGAAATATTCAAAACGTTATATACTAATAATTTTTACTCACCTTTTTAGACATAGATATGTCCTTGTACGTAAGTATGAATATCAGTCTGGCTACAGACTTATTCCAATAGCTTACCAAAATGTATACATAATCTTTAGGACTATATATGAAACCCATTATTCCTACTGAAACAAGGCTATCTGTATTTTGCTGATATGTCTCCAGCTACTAAATGTCCTAAAAGGGGCGCCTGGGTGGCTCAGTGGGTTAAGCCGCTGCCTTCGTCTCAGGTCATGATCTCAGGGTCCTGGGATCGAGTCCCGCATCGGGCTCTCTGCTCAGCAGGGAGCCTGCTTCCCTTCCTCTCTCTCTCTGCCTGCCTCTCTGCCTACTTGTGATCTCTCTCTGTCAAATAAATAAATAAAATCTTTAAAAAAAAAAAAATGTCCTAAAAGACCAAATGTTTAGTCAATGTTTTTAGACTGTAATCAAATTTACATAGATTATGTTAAAGACTACTAAGTATCTAAGAAATTCTGCATATCAATTTTCCTTCAATTGTAAAAATAAAAGGCTCAATTTCTTAACTCACGGTTTTTTCAGTAAGCTATATTTACATTTTCTAAACACTAGTTCTGAAATATATTCCTAAGTGCAATATAATAACTACTAGAAGTTAATGACACAATAGAGTACATATGAAAACACACAATTATAAAATGCTAGGCAAATATCAGTTCACATTATATGTTATTCAGAAACAGTTACTTGTTCAAAACACATCTTTTAAGATTTTCCCAAGTAAATGAACAGAAAAATAAACACATAAAAAAATACTGACCTCAGTTGCAATTTTTTGTCCACTGTCTTCCATGATGCCAAACTTTAAAACTGCAACCTATAACTGTATGCTAAATATTGACAAATAAAATTCATCACAACTGCCTTTTCTTCTGACACTGGCATTTATATACCATCCTTTCAAACTACCTCAGAAGTAGCCACAGCAGGTCCTAAAAGTAGCAACAATATATCCTACTTGAAATCCATAATAATCTTGTAGGAAATCCAAAAATTTTATTTTTTATAAAAGTGAAAGAAAAATGAGTCAAAGATAATTTATACTATCTGTATAACCAATTTTATTTCTATGATAGAAATAATAACTACCACTAAATTAGTTCACTTTTAAGTGCAGGGCACAATCCTGCTCAGTAACACTTAATAATCAACACTTTACTATCTAAGGTTCCTGTTACATTCTAAGTAAAACAACTTTTCATTGTTTCTCCTTCCCTTTCTTCCTCAATGTGTCAGGTGTCGGTTTACATAAGGCAAATATTACCTGTATGTAAATTACAGCACTGTCAATTTTTAACTTGTTCTTTCACTACTGCAGAATTTTCGTTCTTATATTCAGTTAAATTGATAACACTCAAGTATTTCTTCAACTACACAAATATAAAAACTATTTGCATTCTAATTTTTAGATTAAAAATTGTTCAGTGTTATTATACTCTATGTAATGTCAGTAATTTGGAAAACATAATGGTCTAGTAAGTATAGCTCTAAGATCCCCTTTGAATGTGTTGCGCTTCAGTCTCCCATTTCCCCATCTCTGTGCTATTCTGCCCTACCACCTTCCACTATGGCATTTCCTCCACTTACAGCTAAAGAGAGAAGTTAAAGATATTCTTAAAAAAAAAAAAAGTTCTAGCTATTCTAAAAAGAATAAGACTTGTGTAAAAGCCAGGTAGGGTCCACACACACTAACCATTAGTAAATGTTCAAGACCAAGGAAACTGGGGGCAGAAGTGAGAAATAAAGGTATCCTACAACACTCCACAACTTGCCATCAACATTTAATACATAGGGTCGCCTGCGTGGCTCAGTGGGTTGAAGCCTCTGCCATGGGCTCAGGTCCTGATCCCAGGGTCCTGGGATCGAGCCCCACATCCGGCTCTCTGCTCGGCAGGGAGCCTGCTTCCCCCTCTCTCTCTACCTGCTTCTCTGCTTACTTGTGATCTCTGTGAAATAAATAAATAAAATCTTTTTAAAAAATTTTAAAAATAAAAAAATACTTAATACATAGGATACTTAGGCATTGGATACACCATGATGACCAAGACACATATAGTCTGTTTCTTCATGAAGTTTATCCTCTAGCTTGAAAGACACATTATTCAAACAACTCAAGAAATAGTATAAGTATGTAAACTGCTTTGATATAGGGTGCAAGAGAAAAATATCATAGGAAAATGCTACCTTGTGTCAACTTAGTTAAACTCAAACATATCTCCCTAAGTCCTTTACTCTGTATAGTGCTAGGTTAGAACTGGCTAAACACAAGTCTGCACAAAACTTGGGGGAGAGAGTGACAAAGAGCCATTACTCTCAGGAATACTCAGGGTTAAATCTGGTAAAACAGAAACAGAGAATTAGATTCCAGTTGTCCTCACTCTTCCCTGCACTAGGTCAGCTCTTCCTCACAACTGCCAATCCTATTGCACAAAAATGGGCTCATCCCTCCACCATACTCTTGACTATGGACAGAAAAAGACAGCGACACAAGACAACTTTCTATACACCTTTCCACCAGCTCCATTACATGGTCCTATTTTGGCTACAGGACATCCTTGCTTCCTAGATTCCTTTGAAAGCTCTGAATTGTGTACCCATACTAGTGTTTGAGGGAAGGCTGCTTTTAGTTACTCTTCAGTAATCCTCTGACACTCTTTTTTTTTTTCCCCCACAACACTCTCTTTTTAGACTTTTACTTCTCCTGCTTTCCCCACAATTGTGAAAGGTCTTATTCATACCATAAAATCCTTATCCTATAACAGTGAAGGGCTCTGTTTCTCAATTGAACCCTAATACAGTGTGTAGTACTAAATGTGGTTCTAGGGTAACAGAACCACAATGGAAGTAATTTGGAATTAGTTTTCTGATCTGACTAGATTTAAGGCCATTAATGACCCTATTACCAGTGGTAAAGGAGACACTGGTGGTTGTTCATCATGCTAAGGCAAAAGTTACTTAACCTATAGCCTGTAAACACCTATCATCAACATGAGATTTTGGGTGATCAAATAGTTGCTACCACAATATTTTCTGAAAATCAGCATATAAAGGTGTTCACTTTTTTCTTCTAAAATAACTAGAAAACTTAGAGAAAGATAATAATGAACTTGAGAATCTAAATTCATAGCCCATGGTCCAGGTAAGGTATCAGAAAGCTTCTATCACAGGCCTAAGACAACTTCTCTCTTTTAGCTATTAAGTCAGTGTTTCTGAAAAACAAATCCAAAGTCTGATCCTGTCATGGGCCTGAAATAAAAAGCAAACTGAAGGGTGCCTAGGTGCCTAGTTGGTTAAGTGTCTGCCTTTCTAGTCATGATCCCCGATCCTGGGACTGAGCCCTGCACTGGGCTCCCTGTTCAGCAGGGAGTCTGCTTCACCGTCTGCTTATCCTCCTGCTCATGCTCTTTCTCATATAAATGAATAAAATCTTAAAAGAAAAGGAAAAAAAAGCAAATTGAGTTTTTAATTTCATAGGGTCCCAGTATCCTATACTCTACACATTTTTACAATCTCTATATCCTAGCACATGTCCCGACATTAAAATATGCCTGAGGATTGTAGCAGGCTGAAAAATGGCCCCCAAATATATAGGTCCTAATCCCTAGAACATGTAAATGTTACCTTATTTGGGAAAAAGGATTTTGCAAATGAAATTAAGGATCCTGAGATTGGAAGATTATGCTGGATTAGCTAAGTGCGCCCTAAACACCAGCACAAACACCTCATAAAAGACAGATAGAAAAGGAGAACACAAATACTTAAGAGGACAAAACTGTGAAGATGGATCCATAGAGAGATCTGAAGATGCTGGCCTTGCAGACTAGTGATAGAGCCACAAACCAGGGAAGACTGGCACCCACCAGAAGCTGGAAGAGAAAAGAATGGGTTTTTCCCTTAGAGCCTCCAGAGGGAGTATAGGCAGCCCTGCTGACACTTTATCATCAGCCTAGTGATGCTGATTTTGGATCTCTGGCCTCCAGAACTATGGGAGAATATCTTTCTCTTAATATAAGTAACTAATCTGGGGTAATTTTTACAGAAGCCTCGGGAGGGAAATCAATACAAGTATGTGTATTTTTAAAATTTAATTGTTCTCTATTCTATGTCTACTTAGGCAGAAACCATTTAAAATGTTTAGGAGGGGGCGCCTGGGTGGCTCAGTGGGTTAAGCTGCTGCCTTCGGCTTGGGTCATGCTCTCGGGGTCCCAGGATCGAGTCCCGCATCGGGCTCTCTGCTCAGCGGGGAGCCTGCTTCCTCTTCTCTCTCTCTCTCTCTGCCTGCCTCTCTGCCTACTTGTGATCTCTGTCTGTCAAATAAATAAATAAAATCTTTAAAAAAAAAATGTTTAGGAGGAAGACGGTTAAAATTAAGTTTTCAGGACTCAAAAGAATTAATCAGTTACCAGGATAACAAGCTTATACTGAGAGTGCGTACAACAACTCCTCTCACAGGGCAACAGGGTGGCTCAGTTGTTAAGTGTCTATCTTCAACAATTCCTCTCACATAGTTTGTGCTGTGCTTAATAAATTATTTAAAATAAATGCCAGACTCAGTATAAAAAAAAAAATCAAGGATACCAAATAAGTGAGCTATTGCTATAGTGATGTTCTGTCATGGAAAATTTGAAGCCCATCCATTGTCTCACAAAACTATATGGTTAATAATATTTCTTTTATTTATTTATTTATTTATTTATTTATTATTTTTTATAAACATATATTTTTATCCCCAGGGGTACAGGTCTATGAATCACCAGGTTTACACACTTCACAGCACTCACCATAGCACATACCCTCCCCAATGTCCATAATATTTCTATAGGGACGGGAAGGACTTGACCAATGTTAAAAAATAATTCTATTAATGCTTATTTTAGAAAACACCAATTTCTTTGCTATTTTTTTTTAAAGATTTTATTTATTTATTTGACAGAGAGAGATCACAGTAGACAGAGAGGCAGGCAGAGAGAGAGAGGGAAGCAGGCTCCCTGCTGAGCAGAGAGCCCGATGCGGGACTCGATCCCAGGACCCTGAGATCATGACCTGAGCCGAAGGCAGCGGCTTAATCCACTGAGCCACCCAGGCACCCCTTTCTTTGCTATTTTAAAGGACAGAAAGAGCAAAAGACAGTACAGATCATCACTATTTTTATTCATGTCTTTGTTTTTGTAACTGGAAATATTAACAGCAGTAATCAGATAAGAATTTATAATCTAAAAAACACTTTCCAATTTTAAAATTTCTGTTCACACTGGAGTATTCTCAAATTGACTCCTTTTTTTTTAAAATAAGAATTTATTTATTTACTTGACACAGAGAGAGAAATAGCATGCATAAGCAGGGGGAGCAGTAGGCAGGAGAGGGAGAAGCACACTCCCTGCTGAGCAGGGAAACCAATGTGGGGCTCGATCCCAGGACCCTGGGATCATGACCTGAGCTGAAGGTGGATATTTAACCAACTGAAGCCCCTCTGGCGCCCAAATGGATTCCTTTAAACATGATGTATTGCCCAGTTTGAGGTATACTACATATGTCAAAACATGCCATCTAAAACATACCTATCTATAAAATATAAAGTCAAACATAATATAATCATTCTATAAGATAGTGTTATTCCCCAAGTACTAACATTAATAACAAGGTTCTAGCATTTTTTCCAAATGTTTAAGAATTAAAATTACCAGGAAGCCTGGGTTGCTCCGTTCATTAAGCATCTGCCTTTGGCTCAGGTCATGATCCCAGGTCCTGGGATCCAGTCCTGCATCTGGCTCCCTGCTCAGCAGAGAACCTGCTTCTCCCTCTCACTCTGCCTGCTGCTCTCCCTGCTTGTACTCTCTCTCTCTGGCAAATGAATACATAAAATCTTTTTTTTTTTTTTTTAATTAAAGTGTACCAGGACAATTAAGAATAATGTTTAGCTATTTAATTCAGCCTGAGGCCAAACCTGAAAGATCAGGGACCTTAAGATGTTTTTCTTTTCTTTTTTTTTTTTTTTTAAGGTTTTTCTTTATTTGTCAGAGAGAGAGAGAGAGTGAGCAACCACAAGAAGAGGTAGTGACAGGCAGAGGGAAAGCAGGCTCCCTGCTAAGCAAGGAACCCGATGTGGGACTCAAATCCAGGACCCTGGGACAATGACCTGAGCGGAGGCAGACATTCAACCAACTGGGCCACCCAGGTGTTCCAAATGCTTCTCTTTGTAGAACTCATAAATGGTAAAAATTTTAGAAAACTGTTTAAAATAATTTAACTGAAACTTAATAGAACATATAGAACTAGCTGGTATTTATGGATATATGGTTTGACAGATTGTCGAGGGCAAAAAATTTTTTGAACTCTAGCTATTTAACTGTGTTTGAGTAGTTAATGGAAGAATACCACCCTCCCCCAAGGACAAAATTCCACTGCTAAAATTCAAATGCTATGTAGTGGTTGGATTTGTCTTTTTTTTAAACCACCACCCTTTCTAAACAGGAAAGTGTTACCACTCCCAGGTAAACCTATAGTCTTAGGAGTTTATATATACAATGGGTTTATAAACTACATAGATTTTGAGTACATTTCAGTTACGCCTGTTCAATATTTACTGTTCTTACATCACTCTGCCTCCCAACTGATGGGACAGCCTTCAGACTCTCACAACTCAAATCTCCGTATAGCTGGTATCTTATGAAAATGTACATCTGATCACATTCCTTTTATTTTTTTTTAATTTTATTTATTTATTTGACAAAGAGAAAGAAAGCACAAGTAGGGGCAGATAGAGGGAAAGAAGCAAGCTCTCTGCAAAGCAGGCAGCTGGATGTGGGACTCAATCCTAGGACCCCTGAGCCAAAGGCTCAGACTTAACCGTCTGAGACACCCAGGTGCCCTCATTCCTTCTCTTTTTGTAAAATTTAACTAACTCCCTACCAATAAAAGATACAGGACAAACTCACATAAAACAGTCCGTCACTACCTGGCCCCAACCTAAATTCTCTGCCATAAACTATGATCTATCTCAAACATTTTTTCTTCAGGCATTCTTTGAAGAAATATCCCTTTTTTAAAAATAACTCTTTCCTTGGGGCACCTGGGTGGCTCAGTTAGTTAAACATCCAACTCTTGATCCCAGCTCAGGTCTTGATCTCAGGGTTGTGAGTTCAAGTTCCTCGCTGGACATGGAGCTTACTTTTAAAAAAATTTTTTTTCTTTAATTATAATTTTTCTTTCCTCTTCTTTATCTGTAGAATTTTTTCTCTTGTATCAAAATACAAGTCTACTCTCAGTGACGTTTTCTTTTTTTTTTTTTTTTTTATTTATTTATTTGACAGAGACAGATCACAAGTAGGCAGAGAGGCAGGCAGAGAGAGAGAGGAGGAAGCAGGCTCCCTGCTGAGCAGAGAGCCCGATGCGGGACTCGATCCCAGGACCCTGAGATCATGACCTGAGCCGAAGGCAGAGGCTTTAACCCACTGAGCCACCCAGGTGCCCCATCAGTGAAGTTTTCTTAAGTTTCAAGCTGACTAAAGCCTCTCCTCTACCATATTCCAATGTGATTTTTATACTTATATTTTATAATACCACTTATAAATTTTATCAGTCTAACTTATTGACATATACGCATTTCCGTGTTTTACTCATCATTGTATTTCCTGCAGCTCCTTACCAGGATATGTCACATAATAGGCATATACTCTATGTTGAATTTATAAAAGAACAAATAAACTCTACCATATGTAAATTCTCAGAAGGGAAGAATGACCCTCAAAGATTAAGTTTCTCTGTATAATACATAAAAGATGCAGGCACCCATGTCAAAACATGTTTCCGTTAAATGTTTCCTAATAATTGTAACTTCACAACTTAAATTAATAAAAGAACATCTACTGAGTACCTACAGCATATCAGACATTGTGCTAGGTGCTTTATAGGCATTATCCCATTTAAATCTCATTTAATCTGTAAATGTTGCAAGTTCTAGGGCACGTGGTGGCTCAGTAGCTTAAACATCTGCCTTTGACTCAGGTCATGATCCCAGGGTCTTGGGATTGAGTCCCACATCAGTCTCTCCTGCTCAGTGGGGAGCCTGCTTCTCCCTCTCCCTCTGCTGCTCCCTCTGCCTGTGTTCCCTCTCTCGCTGTCTCTCTCTCTGTCAAATAAATAAATAAAATTTTAAAAAATACTTAAAAACCTGTAGGTTCTGAGATATTAAGTATATAATTTACCTTGCCTAACATGTCAGAGCTCCGATATAAAGGAAGATTTCTCTCAGTCAAAGCTACCAATTCATGACTTATGAATTTTTGCAGTAAGTCTTTTGCATGGTCTTTGTAGTAAAGGCGAAGTGTTTAAAAACGTCTAAGTTTTAGAGGGCCAATCAGAATAGTATATTAAAGTACAACTCTGTACTCAGATTGCCTAATTTCACATTCTGTCCCCACCACTAAATAGAGCAAATTATTTAACCTCTCTGTCCCTCCTTTCCCTCATCTATACTATGGAGGGGAAGGGATAGTATGTACCTCACACCATGGTTATGAGGATTAAAAGCTATCAATCAAAAGAAGCGGTTATAATACTCTAGTGCTTTATTTGAATATTCACTGAATACCTTTGTAAGACTTACTCATGTTAGAAAATGCTACTAGAAGGGTTTAAAATTGGTTTTTTTTTTAAATTTTTTTTTTTTTTTAAAGATTTTATTCATTCATCTGACAGAGAGAGATCACAAGTAGGCAGAGAGGCAGGCAGAGAGAGAGAGGAGGAAGCAGGCTCCCTGCTGAGCAGAGAGCCCGATGCGGGACTCGATCTCAGGACCCTGAGATCATGACCTGAGCCGAAGGCAGCGGCTTAACCCACTGAGCCACCCAGGCGCCCCTAAAATTGGTTTTAAAGAACATATGAATTTAGAAAAAACTTCATATCCTGCTTTTACAGAAAAAGTAAGCAGAACGGGTAAAAGGTGTATGTAGACACTCTCTTATTGGAATGATCTTCTTTTTTAGCATTTTACCTGTTGTGACTTAAAAGTTTAAGCTTCGGGCACCTGGGTGGCTCAGTGGCTTAAGCCTCTGCCTTCAGCTCAGGTCATGATCTCAGAGTCCTGGGATCTAGTCCTGCATTGGGCTCTCTGCTTGGCAGGGAGCCTGCTTCCTCTTCTCTCTCTCTCTCTCTCTGCCTGTCTCTCTGCCTACTTGTGATCTCTCTCTGTCAAATAAATAAAATAAAATCCTTAAATAAAAAAAATTTTTTTAAATAGCTTCAGCTTCACCTTAACTCTAATTTCTATTGTATTTCCTGATCCATCATGCTTTTTCAATCAAAACACTTATCTCCATACAGCAACTGGTTCTTTGTTTTTTGAGTGGTACCTCCAATCTGAATGATAAACTGGTAAGAATTCTGGGCAGCCAATTTAGATAGAGAAGCTGCATAACATTCAAGCTTATAAAGTAAAAACTCTCATATTTATATACCAAACACTCTCAAATCTACCTAGCAAACAACATTTAAAAGTTCACTAAAAATATATAACCACAGCACTGCACTCCTTCATTAAACCAGACAATTAAGTTGAATATACTGAGGATTGACTTGCTTTTGGAGAGTTGACATCTAATGCTTAGCTATCAATTCATGATCTGAACTTTAATAATAAATTCATACACATGAGTAACAATATTAACTGCTGGTTTGATGATGTTCAAATAATGATGGTAAATGACATTATTAACTGCTGGTTGGATTTTAGTTACTGACAAGTCTACAATTTACTCTTAATTTTTTTGCAGTTTCATACACATACACAAAAATTCCACAGCAGATTAATATAAAATAAAAAGCTTCCTGTCTAAAACTTTTAGGAGAAGGAAAAACCTCAAAAGTTATACTTCGCAGCTACTGAATGGTAAGACTGGGCTTTAACTGAGGTTATTTCAGTTGATTCTAATGTGTATCTTTCCTTCATTCATCATATTGAGTTCTCACTGTGTGAAAGACACATCTGAGGCTCAGTCAGTTAAGTGTCTGCCTTCAGCTCAGATCCTGGGATAGAGCCCTGCATCAGGCTCCTTGTTCAATGAGGAATCTGCTTCTTCCTCTCCCTCTGCCTACCCTGCCCCCTGCAATTTGTACTCTGTCTCTCTCAAATAAATAAATAAAACCTTAAGAAAAAAAAGACACATCTGAAGATACAAACTATATGCATACTGAATATAACTGAAGCAGTGTAAAGAGTTTGTGCAGAACCTAGGGCCAGTTATTTGACCTTTAATGTTCTCATCTAGAAAATAGGGGTGAAAGAAAATAGAATATGCCACCTGCAAAATGAGCCACTTTAGCATATTGGTTATTTCATGCTGTAGGTACTTAAAAAACAGCAAATGCAGGGGAGGCTTTCCCCAAACCTTCCTCTTCCACCTAAAAACAAATCCTCTACAAGCAACTCAGTTGTCATAAATCCCCCCTCCCCAGAGGAGTTTCATCAACTAGGGAGGACTGACTCACTATAGAAGATTAGAAGTTAACATTATACCCAGATAAACTCTGCCACAAACTATCTTAACTCTTACATATTCTTCTAAGGGTCCATTCATCTTTCCTAAAAATCGCTTATTTTCCCCTAAGAGGCCTACATCTCTCTTCCCCTTTCCCTCTCAGAATGGTATTTAATTCTGAATTCTAAAGCTACTTCTTTGAGTTACTCATTTTCCCTGAGTGTATACACTGTATATATGCAGAACATATGTTAATAAGCCTCTGTTTTTTTCTTGTTAATCTGTCTTTTATGATGGCAGTCTCAGCTAGGAACTCAGAAGATCAGAGAGAAAATTAGTTTCTTCCCCTACAGTTTTTGGTGACAAAAGATGGGATTGCTGAGATACCCTATGCACTCTACAGCTCACAGATGGGACCCTGGAAGAACCAGCAGAGGCCAGAGATGGGTAAGAATTCTTACCAAATCAGCTCTCCTTGATCTGTCTATATAACACCCAGTCAAGAGAAGAAGGTAAAATTTCATACGGCCTCTTCCTTTCCAAATCAGATTAGCAGAAGGAAAACATCTGTAAATATTAGTTCTCTGAATTAAGATTCTTGGGAATTTGGTTTTAGGGTACCCACTGGTTATTGATCCTTGCCTCCTAAAGTGCAGCTATTCCTTCCCTATTTATCTCATTTTGTGCTCTAAAAATTTGGCTTGGCTTTCTGCCTGCCTGGGGCATGCAGGTTATCAGTTCTTGGGTGTGCAAGTGGCTCAACCATCAGGTTAGAAGTCGTAAGAAAAAGAATACAGAATATAGAATAGGAGCTAGACAGAAATGGGGGTTGCACTCCATTGGAAGCTAGCATCCTACTGACTGCTGCCAGTTGTTTGGGGGTGGGGGATGAATTGGAGACATGTCTCTTTCTTTTGGCTATCTTTAATAGTGCTTCTGGACCTTGGGAGGGCTGCATCTTTTTTACCTTCTCTGGAGATATTTCTTGCATCATGATTGAGTCATAAAAGGCTTATTGGTTTTGGTTGTGAGTCACTCGATAGGCTTACCTTTGGTTTAAAAAAAAAATTTTTTTTTAAATATTTTTAAAAAGGAGTTCAGTACTGCCAGGAATATTTACTGTTTGTCCCAGCTGAAACCTGATAAGATATTTGAAAGGATTTTTAAAGGAGCTCTATGGTCAAGTTAATCTAATTGGAAGCTGGTATTTGGAGCCTGATGGGAATTATTTGTTCTTTAATGCCTCTCTGTTCTATTCCATCCTATGCTTCTCATGAGAACTTTTCAGTCCACTGAAATCCTCTTCTTGAACCCCTGCTGGCTATATACTCTGCCACCTCTGTCTACCTCCTTCTTATTGGCATGATTTTGCTGAGGATAATCTGGAACTTCACTGGCTTCTTTGGGAAACCTAAGATCTTCCCAAACTGGCTCTTCTAAGACCTCTCTACCTTCCCATTACTTCTGCTCCTTCTTCCTCCTTTAGCCAACTTCAATATTCTACCCATTTGCCTTGACTCCTTCAGGCCCCTATCTCCACCATCCCTCTTTCTACCCCTGCAAGATTTCTCTCTCCCCACTTTAGCCTATAGTCATTTGAACTTTAAGACCCCTATCCTCCATCAGGATCTCTAAGAGAGTCAGAGACAATTACCCTGATGCTGAAAAGGGAAAGGGAGTTATCTGGATACTGGGCAAACGAACAATCTTAAAAAGTCTTCTCAGAGCATCCAGCTGGCTCACTCAGAGAAGTGTATGACTCTTGATCTCAGGGTCATGAGTTCAAGCCCCAGGTATGGTATAGAGATTGCTTAAATAAATAAACTTAAGGGAAAAAAAAAAGTCTTTTCAACAAACATTAGTAAAAAGCTTTAGCCATCTAAGCAGGTAACCTCACCTTATTCTATCTGTCAGACACACAATTTCTTTTACATAAACTAGTGAGCTTTCTATTACTGTACCTAACACATGGTTAAGAATTTAAAACAAAAGCCATAAGATCTCATTTCTGTTTGTGTGTTTTACATGTGTGATATTTTTCTACCTCCAGATGGTCTTGCCAAAAGTAGTCTGTAAAAGAGCTCAATTAATTAAATTATGGGAAAAGGGAATACTATATTAATATAATATTCTCGGAGAGAAATACAGAAACTAACACAAATGTTTTTAAGTTCACATGACTCAGGTAATCTTTGGCAAATAAGAATATTGTTGGTTTAGCTAAAACAACAACAAAAACAAACAAAGTTGACAGCATTAAATATAATGCAGACATACAGCTTTTCTACCTGGGTTTATAAGTCAAATAAGCACAACATTAGCTCTATGTTACAAAATTTGTCAGCAAGAAAAACCATAAGATGACTAGCTGCTTAATGTTACAAAATTTGTCAGCAAGAAAAATAATAACATGGCTAGCTGCTTAATGTCTCATGAAATTTTCATGAGTAATTGAAACGTATGTTTTTATTTATTTTTTTTTTAAAGATTTAATTTATTTATTTGACAGACAGAGAGGTGGGCAGAGAGAGAGAAGAGAGGAGGAAGCAGGCTCCTGCTGAGCAGAAAGCCCGATGCGGGGCTCGATCCGAGGACCCTGGGATCATGACCTGAGCCGAAGGCAGAGGCTTTAACCCACTGAGCCACCCAGGTGCCCCGAAACGTATGTTTTTAAAACAAGTGAATTAAATAAAAGTTTAAATGTAAAAAAATTTAAAAATACAAAAATTCATAAATGAACTTTTCAACAATAATTATTTTTTATGTCTGCTTGAATAGTTTCCCAAATCTTTTTGGAGACTTATGTCCTTAGAGATTTGAGAAGTCTAGTTAAATGATGGATAGTCAGCAACTACGTTTACAAAAAAAAGAAAAGAGGGGTTGGTTGTAGTACATCTCTGAGTAACCAGAATGTTGGTGTATGACAAACATTTCACAATTACTTACTTCCTAGTTTTCACTAGAATTAAGCATTCTAAGAATTAAGAATTCTAATTAATATATGTAATTAAAATACTAGAAATAAGGGGGGAACTCTATATAAATAGAAAGCATATGTGTTTTGGTATGAAAACTATAAGATATGGAGATATGTTTTTGTCAAGAGCAAAAAAAAAAAAAAAGGACTAATTTTGCCCTAAAGTAGAATTATTGGTTTTTCCATAATGAGAAAGAGCAAAATAAAAGACAAACACTGAATAGATATAGAAAGCTGAGAAGAGAGAGAGAGAGAAGAAACTTGTTTTGAGTGGTCAAGTGGCTAAAATTGAATGCATTAATTACAGGGGTTATAAAAACGAGCCTTAATATCAAAAGTACATTGATGTAAAACTAGAACTGAGTCTTTTTTAAAAAAATATTTTATTTATTTATTTGACACAGAGAGAGGGAAGCAGAGGGAGAGGAAGAAGCAGACTCCTCACTGAGCAGGGAGCCTGACACGGGAATCAATCCCAGGATCCCAGGATCACGACCTGCGTTGAAGGTAGACACTTAACAAACTGAGGTACCCAGGTACCCTAGAATTGAGTCTTGTTTCTCCTTAAAGAACAAAGTTTTCTTGGACTATGGGTCTACTCCTGATAAGACTGTGAAAGGTTTTCCTTTATCTTTAAAGTAACCTGCCTAGAAAACAAAGATCCAGTATTTTATCAAAATAACTTCCTGTGTTTCTCATTTTCTTTATCAGGTCTTTGATTACTTAAGAAAACAGCCTTCTCTATTAAAAGGGCGAAGGTTTTATATATATATCTATGTTAAAGGGATTGTTTCACAGGACCTACGATCCTATTTAATCATGTGTTTTAAAACATTTTAATATGTTTGGCAAAATTCCCCCAAATCAAATCCTAAATGAAGTCTTTTGGACCTGGATCTTTGATTTGTTCCAGAGGGTCGCTGAAACATCTCAAAAGATTTGTTCTAGCTCCTTATAAAAAAAGAAATGTTAAACTAATTAGGTTTATTTGATATGTCAAATTATATAGAAAACCTTGCTAAATAAGTGATATTTAACCTTCCTGGGTTATATTTGTATGAAGGATGTTATTAACATGTGTTTCAGAAATTGTATAAAATTTCTTAAAATATGATATAGTCTGGTATAATGTCATTAGTCATAATTCGTTATCATCTTAAAGTATGTGTCACAGAAATAACCAAATATCCTTGTCAACTGCATTAGAAATGAACTCTGATCAAATCTTTAACCATGGCCATTTTAAGTCTTTTTCATTTACAGACAGTTATTTTTTTAAACTGATTCTTTCATGAAAGCTTTTCCAAGCTGCTATAATCCAAAAATGCTTGTCTTCAAAAAGATTCATGGAAAGAATTCTGGCAAGTACTCTAGAATACAGGTTTCTGACAACTTAAATATCATACTAGGGAAGAATTTTCAGAATTCCATGGAAAAAACTGACGGATTCATAAAACTACAAACCCATAATCAAGAAAAACAAGAAGTTAAATGGGACCGAATAAACTGATGAGAATCATTGTAATTTTTGAGTTTTTGTTTGAAACACTGTTGGTTCTTTAACATTTTGTTTAAAAGATTTAAGGAGTGCCTAGGTGGCTCAATTGGTTAAGCATCTGCCTTCAGCTCAAGCCCTGATCTCAGGGTCCTGGGAGCCCCAAGTTGGGCTTCCCGCTCTACTGGGAGCTTGCTTCTCCCTCTCCCCCACCCTTACTCATGTTCTCTCTGTGTCAAATAAATGCATAAAATCTTTTTTTAAAATTTTAAAAAATAAAAGATTTAAGGAAACCTTTTCTCTTAAGCTTTTTATAACTTACAACAATTTGGAAAAGGGTACCTGGATAAACAAAATTAAACCTTTGTCTTTTTCTCCTTACCTAATTCCACCCAGAATTCAGAAACCCTTAGGATTTTTAGTCTCATGGCAATGTAGTTATTTGTATAAGTTCAATATGAATCTGTACTCCCTGTAATAAGATACAACTTGAAATACTGGCTATACTGCCCAAGTTTTTACTGACATTTCAGTCAAATGTCAGAGAAGGATGGGCATAATATCCTATATGACCAGACAACTTTAAGAAACTAAGATTGACTATATAAAGCCAATAATGCCCCTTAAAAAAAAAAAAAAAAAAAAAAAAAGCTCAACTGGTATCTTGCTTTCTGGGTTCTCAGTCTTATCAGGGGAGTAAGGAAGAGGTCAATTCCTGGCAGGCCCAAGAACCTCAGATCTCTTAGAGACCTCTAGAAGAGAGAAGAAAGGAAGTCACCCAATTCTAAAGGTATTGCAGGCAGTCTAACGGTGAATCCTTGGCTTGGCGTCCTAGCCTTGAGAAGCTTTTAAAAGTCCACTCAGAGATCACTTTTGAAAAGTTCCAGCAAGGCAGACTTTAAAAGAGTCTACATGGCTAATTGCTATTTTTACATAAATATTCAAACCAAGTTTAATGAAACTAGACTGATCTTGCATGCAAATTAGTCATACTGCTTACCTTTGGTAGAAATGGAGATGACTGTAGAGAAATAAAATTATATTTCAGTAGCCCACTAGTGTGGATATAAGATTCCAGTCCTGTTTATTGTCTCTGAGGTTTTGTTATCTACCTATGAACTGGACTGGATCCTGAATTCCTCTATTTTCCTCCACTATCTTGCTATGACTATCCAAACTAACATTTCCAACTTTCTCCCATCCTTCCAACTTGGAATCACTAAAAACAAAAACTCCCCTTTTGCTAAAGCCCTGTAAGCTGAAGCTGGACAACGGGATACAAGTTGTGATACAAGTGACCCTGGAGGCAAGGATTAATTCTTGTGTGGTGATGTAAACTTATTTCAGATTTTATTAATAATTGTATATTTGAATTTGCCTTTCTGGTCCATGTTTGATCCTAGTAATAAATCTTTGAGGTAGTATAGACAAATTCCTCAAATAACCACAGTAAAATGCAAGTTAACAAATATTTAAAGTTATAAATTGGGCGCCTGGGTGGCTCAGTGGGTTAAAGCCTCTGCCTTCGGCTCAGGTCATGATCCCAGGGTCCTGGGATCGAGCCCCGCATCGGGCTCTCTGCTCAGCAGGGAGCCTGCTTCCTCCTCTCTCTGCCTGCCTTCCGCCTACTTGTGATCTCTGTCTGTCAAATAAATAAAATCTTTAAAAAAAAAAAAGGGAGCCTGCTTCTCCCTCTCCCTCTGCTTGCTGCTCCCCATGCTTGTGCACATGGTCTCTCTCTCTCTCCCTGCCTGTTAAATAAATAAATAAAATCTTAATTAAAAAAAAAAAGAATTGGGGCGCCTGGGTGGCTCAGTGGATTAAGCCGCTGCCTTCGGCTCAGGTCATGATCTCAGGGTCCTGGGATTGAGTCCCGCATCGGGCTCTCTGCTCAGCAGGGAGCCTGCTTCCTCCTCTCTCTCTCTCTCTCTCTCTGCCTGCCTCTCTGCCTACTTGTAATCTCTGTCTGTCAAATAAAATAAATAAAATCTTTAAAAAAAAAAAAAAAGAATAAGTAGAATCTCTACAAAGATAGTAAGGAAGATCCTTGTAGAAGAAAGGATGCAAGGAAAGTCCAAGGCAGTAGGCACACAGCATGTTCAGAAATAACATTTCCAAGTAACTACAGCAGCTTAGCTAAAAAAAAAAAAAAAAAAAATTATGTGGGATAAAGTAATTCAAAAAAATGAAAGGGACATAGTGATCTGATTGGAGCTATGGACAGCTGCAATTTTGAAAAGTTTTGAATGCCACCCTAAATAATTTTAAATGTATTTTGGAGCCAATAGAAGGTCACTGAGTACTTCTGAGGGAAGAGTGACCAGGGATTGCATAAGCTATCTTTTAAGAAGCAGTATGGAGGGGAATGACTGGAAGGGGGACAGATTGAGGGAAGCAAGTCCACTTTGGAAGCCACTGCTATATTGCAAATAAGGGAGAAGCACCACATTTAGCACGGAGACTGCGGGAAGGAAAAGGGGGAGAAGTAAACTGAGACGCTGAAAAACCAGAATCTGTCCTTAAGAGGCCGTGTTAGGTAGGAAATGTTAGAACCATTCATATAAACTTAACATTCCCTTAAAGGAAACAACCAGAGTTTACCAATGCAAATAAGGCCACCAAGTGAGAAACTGTACCAGATTTCATCTTTAACTATCAAAGCTGAATGTTGACTGAAAACCAAAAACTCTGATTCCATTTTCAAAGACTGCATGTGATAAGAACATAATAAAAGATTCAGTCTTGCTACTGTAATGACACGGAAGCGGTTGGCCAAGCAAGGCCCATTTCATCATTCAGTATCGTTCTTTAACTCATTTGAACCAGCGTTCCTGAAAGGTGGCTAGCTGGTTAAATAAATACTATGAAAATCCTCCCTCCCTCAACCCTCAGAACCCCTCCCCCGCACCCCTCCAGCACACGGGCGCGCGCGCGCGCGCACACAGCTCCTGATAGGAATCTCGCCCGGCTCCGGACAGCCCCTGCCGCGGCGCTACCAGCCTTACCAAGGACAGCCCTTCCATCTCTCGAAGTCCCTGCGAGTGCAGGGTCCCCGTCGGGTGGATCGGCGCCTACCGCAGGGCCACTCTCGGAGCGGGAGCTCCAGGGACCTTCACGGAAGGAATGACGGCCAGCCGGGCCCGCCGGCCACGGGGCTCCCCACGCCCCAGGCTCGGAGGCACACAGAGCCGTCTTCATTCGCTTGACACACCCCTTTCCTCGGGCCCTTTCCTCCTCCACCCAACACATTCTGCACTTCGTCCCCCGGAGGTACAACGTGTCACTTCATCCGCTCCCCCGCGTGCTTATCTCGACCCCGTCCCCTTCACTCGGACGGACTTTCCATCAGGCCCCCCGCACACCTTTTCCTTCTCCTCCTCCTCCGGGAGCTGCGCCGCCCGCCCCCACGCCACCGGCAGCCTCTAGCGCCCCGGCCGGCCGCTGCAGCAGCAGCCTGCTGCCCTTCGCCCGCCTCCCCCCAGGGGCGCCCGACGCTCACCTCCCGCGCAGCTCCACCGGCTGCGCGCACCCCGGGCGGCGACTCAGCTCCGCCCGGCACCCGAGGCTGGCCAGCCCGCTGGGTCCCCCGCGACCCTTGGCGCCCTGAGCCGCCGGCTCCAGCCGCCTCAGCCGCCGCGAGCCTGGTGCGGCCCAGGCGTTTCCGGGTTCCCGCGGTCCCGTCCCCCAAATGCTCCGGCTTCCGCCTCGGCCCGGGCAAACGCGGTTCCCGGCTCGGCTCCGGCGGCCCCAGCTTGGCGCTTGCCAGCTCGGTCCCCGAAGGCGAGGCACTTGGGCGACTCGGCGGGCAGCCCCCGGTGTAGCCTTCACCGTCGCGTCGCCGCCTGGGGCACTGCCTCCTGCTAGTTACGTCCCGGGTGGAAGAGTCAGATGGAGTGGCTCCCGCCGAGGGCTTCTGCGGGGCTGTCCGGTCCGGTCGTGCCGGGTGCCAGGGTGTCCGACTGCGAAAAGAAAGGCAAAGTCCTTTGGGGCAAAGGACCCTGAGAGGGAGTGAAAAGGCGGATCCAGGAAAACAACCCCAACTGGATATAGCTGTTACTGTCCCTGAAAACAACGTTAGCCCTGGCACAGGCTGCCACCCAGGAGTCCAAAAGAACGCTTCTTGAGTTGGAAATGACCACTTCTCCCATCCTGGCCGAGACCTTGAGTTTGAGGAGAGCCCCTTAATGCTATTAACCGGGGCAGGGGAAGGAACAATCAGCAAGAAAAAGCAAATGGGGCCAGAGGATCTCAGAGTTCTAAGAGACTTAACCCCTTCCTGGCTTCATGGATCCCTTGGGCAACACTAACTTTAGAAGGCCGTCTAATTTCTTTGTTGGAAATCCTCCAACCACCAAAGCCCAGTCTGCTGATGGACAAGCTAAAATTATTATTCTAGGTCCAGTTTGATCATCAAATTGCATTTTAAGGTTTTCCCTTTCTTCTTACACAGTGCCGCTGTAGAAGAAGCCTACATCTGTTTATATTGCACGTGCTTAAAACTACCTCCATAGAGACAGAGAGCAGGAAAATAAAATTAAATAACTGTATTAGAAAAATAACTGGCTTTAAATTTTTCTGTGTTGTGACCTTGAGAAAACCCCTGGATGTGGAAATTTATATTAGATCTTAATGTTTGTCCAAATATTTTGGAAACAAAATACGGCTGGTACAAAATAATAATAGCTAGGCACTATTCTAACATATCTATCTATTTTTTTTAATTCAAAAATAGTAGGTATTCAGTAAACATGTGTGGTTGTAAGGGGAAAGAAAGATAAAATGTTTTAAAAATTAACCAGCAGCAAAAATATATCTTAAGACATGAAAACATTTTTTTAAAGAAAGGCCTTCAGTTCTCTCAGAAAGCTTTAAAATGAGAAAAATGAGAAGTGGAAGCACTTATAATTATGAAACAGTAACGTGGACATCTGGGACAGGCATGAAATTGAAAATGATCAAAACTCTATACAAAACAACAACAACAACAACTTGGGGCGCCTGGGTGGCTCAGTGGGTTAAAGGCTCTGCCTTCAACTCAGGTCATGGTCCCAGGGTCCTGGGAGCGAGTCCCGCATCAGGCTCTCTGCTCAGCAGGGAGCCTGCTTCCTCCTCCCTCTGCCTGCCTCTCTGCCTACTTGTGATCTCTGTCTGTCAAATAAATAAATGAAATATTTAAAAAAAAAAAAAAACAACTCTATACAAATAAAAGCAGTGATGAAAATAGAGGGCCAAATAAGAAAGAAAGAAAAAGAAAAAATAGAGGACCAAATATATGAAACACAATTGCTGCAAAGTTATGCTCCCTAACACTGATGACCAAAAGAAAGTAATAACTTTCATTAGCCTTTTCTAGGTTTACAATTTATACTCATAATACCTACTGAATTGCTTTGAGCTTCCCTGTGTATACCACCCATAGGACATGTTGCTATTTCTCATGCTGTTCACTAAGTGTAGAATATGTTTCTACTGCTCCCACATATTTTTTTTAATAGCAAGCCCATTCCACTTTTAATTCTCTGCTCAGGTATTACTACAAACTTGAAGGCTTTTCCAGCCTCCTTCCTCCCAGGGGTCTGATTTCCTTCTCTGAGATCTCAGTGTCTTGAGGCACTCTGTGCATACCTAGGTAATTTTACTTCATTGTACTGTGATCTGTTTTCATATCAATTCTTTCTGCCTAACACTTTCCTTGAGATCTGTGCTATCTCATTTATCTCTGGATCTTCAGCATTTAGCACACTGGTGAGCCCATGGTAGAAACTCAATACATATTTCCTAAACTGAACTGTTTTTGGAATGATGTCAAAGACAAGCCAGATAGTATAAAAGCTTGCCAGGGAAGAATGTGAGCAGAGCCTGAACTGCAAGTCTAGGCACCCAACACCTTCAAAACAGTTAAATCAGTACCGAACATCTAAAAGTCTTCTAATAATAACAATAAAGATTGTCCCTTTGAGTAGCTTGCCTGTATCATCTCATCTAACCTTCAGAACAGCCCTGTAAAGTAGGCATTCGTGTCTCTCTTTTGCAGAAAGTGAAACTGAGGCTTAGTGACACTCAGTAACTTACTGACGTTCCCAGACTTACTGAAAGATAAACTGGGATTCAAATCCTGATTTGTCTGCTTTGAAAGTCCATGCTCACTCTAAAACACTACATTTAGTTGTTATAGAAAGAAAAAGTGGTATAGGAAAAGAATGAGCCAGAATAGTAAAAAGGTGGCAGACAGCAACAGTGCCAATAGAGTTAATAAGTGTCAGTAAAGGGACGCCTGGGTGGCTCAGTCTGTTGAGTGTCTGTCGTCAGCTCAGGTCATGATCCCGATGGAGTCCCACATTGGGCTCCTTGCTCAGTGAGGAGCCTCCTTCCCCCTTTGCCTCTCTCTCTCTCTCTGACAAATAAATATAAATATAAATATATATATATATATATATATATATATATATATATATATTTTATTTTATTTATTTATTTTTTTTAAGTGTCAGTGAAGAACAGAGATGGCCATGAAGGAAGGGAGAAAAACAGCAACCCGGGACAGAGGACTAGCTTTGGCGTCCCTATCATAACAGCGCTGAGAGGCAAAATTTTGGCTACTTAAAGACAGAAAAATTTGAACAACATATAGGCCTGAGAGTAGCCAGTCAAACAGGAGTAGGTAACTCAACAGAACTTCATTAGAGTTGCCAAATGAAATACAGGACACTTAGTTAAATTTGAATTTCAAAGAAACAATGAGTAATTATTTAATATATGCAATATTGGGGATATACGTGTACTAAAAAAATCATCAGTCTATCAGAAATTCAAATTTAGGGCAGCTGGGTGGCTCAGTGGGTTAAGCCTCTGCCTTCAGCTCAGGTCATGATCTCATCTCAGGTTCCTGGGCAGCAGGGAGCCTGCTTCCCTTCCTCTCTCTCTGCCTGCTTCTCTGCCTACTTGTGATTCCTCTCTGTCAAATAAATTTTAAAAATCTTAAATAAAAGAAGAGAAATTCAAATTTACCTGGGTATCCTGTATTCTTATTTGTTAAATCTAAGAATCTGATTGAAAGCATGAGTGGTTCCCAGGGGTGCCCCACAGAAATTAGGACCACATCAAACTATATTTGGTGCTGTTGACATTGCAAGCATTATGCACACAAAGTGACAGTCCCCAGATCAGTGTCTTTAGGCAGAATTAGTAGTTTAGGGACTCTTTTTCTTTTTAAGTTTATTTATGTGCTTATTTATTTTAAGATTTTATTTATTTATTTGACAGAGAGAGAGAAAACACAGGCAGGGTGAGCAGGAGAGGGAGAAGGGGAAGGAGGCTCCCTGCTGGGGGTCATGACCTGAGCCAAAGGCAGACACTTTAACAACTGAGTCACCCAGGAGACCCTATTTATTTTTTTTTTAGTAATTTCTACACCTACCATGGGGCTCAAACTCATGACCCTAAGATCAAGAGTCATGTGCTCTTCCCACTGAGCCAGCAAGGCATCCTGATAAGATTCAGTAGGGAAAAAAGGGAAGGAAAGACAACAAATAAGAA
Organism: Mustela erminea; assembly: GCF_009829155.1. Taxonomy (NCBI): domain Eukaryota; kingdom Metazoa; phylum Chordata; class Mammalia; order Carnivora; family Mustelidae; genus Mustela; species Mustela erminea. The sequence goes on from NC_045623.1 coordinate 24,789,740, forward strand.
AAAAAGAACAAAGATTATGGTGATATATGTTTCTAACTGGTATCTGTCCAAACAGTTAAAAAACAAAACATTGCAGTGCTTAGAGAAAAACCTGGGGCTTCCAGGTGTCATTCATAGTCTGTTCCTATGCTATTATAACTCTTAAAATTATTGAATTGAAATCACAGCTCATGAGTAGGAAAAACTAGTTCATTCTTTTAAGTTGCCAAATTAGTTGAATCTGGCATGTTCTTAGTTCTTCAGGTCAAACAACCTATATGCAAAGAAAGCTGGAGAGGATAGCCAAATAGCCAAAGGTTATTTACTTGTCCACCATTTACCTCAAAGAGGAGTTGAAGGAGGTCACTTGCATGTCATTAATAGCTCAATGGACATGTGATCCGTTTGCTCTGGGATGGATCTCTAGAGTTTAATACTTTATAGAACATCTATCAGGGTGGTTTGAAATGAATTTACTTTCCGTGTCCTCCGTTAGCCAAGAGGGGTTCTCCAGTGGCTTCTGCTTGGCTTTTCCTATTATAACAGACTTAATCTTTGAGTCAGGGTTCAGGGAATGGTTTTATGAAAGTAAGCCCATCTGCCCTACCTATACATTTAAAAACTCAGGAAATTACCCTAGATCGCTGCCCCATGAAGCTTATTGACTCTGGCCAAAGCTTCAGTTATGACCTGACTCTTAAGTTCCTAACTGGTGGAAAACATAGTGGTCTGGCCATCAAAGAATTGGTTTCATCTCAGAGTCAAGGCCAATTGTAAATAGAAGTTTTGGGGACTTCCCCTTTACGTGGCATAGTTACCTGCCGAAATCACCAGAATCCTTTGTGGAGGAATGGGACAGAGTATGTACTTATACTTGTGCTATTAAAATAGCTGGTCAGGGGGCGCCTGGGTGGCTCAGTGAGTTAAAGCCTCTACCTTCAGCTCAGGTCATGGTCTCAGGGTCGTGGGATCAAGCCCTGCATTGGGCTCCCTGCTCAGCAGGGAGCCTGCTTCCCCCCTCTCTGTCTGCCTCTATGCCTATTAGTGATCTCTCTCTCTCTGTCAAATAAATAAGTAAATAAAATCTTTAAAAAAGAAAAAGCTGGTCAGGAGCCTCTTAAGTCTGGAAATGGGTGAGGGGTTGCAAATCTAGTGAAGTTGAACCTCTATTCAGCAGTCCTTGAGTGCATTGATGATATAGAATTAATATGCAGTTGGATTATGCTGTTCACCAAATTTTGCTGCTCTCTACCTTCAGGGCATGTGATAAGTTGCACTTCCCGGCTCTCTTGTGGTTGTGTGAGACTATATGATTAGTCTGGTCAATCAGTTAAAAATATATTATGTGTGTCATTCAGGTCCATAACACTGAATTGTCAATTTGTGACCTTCCAAAACCTTGCTCTCAGCTTCTGAGTCTGGCAACACTCACTTCATCAGTCTGTGTCCTAGAATGACAAGATGAAAAGTGAAAGCCCCAGCAACCTGCAGTAGACCCAGAGCATGAACCAGAAATAAATCTTTGTTATTATACTAAGATATTATGTTATATTATATTATATTATATTATAATTTCAACAAAACGTAACATATATTGATTGATACAAATATTGATGCCCTGAGATGAAGTGTGGCGTGTGTTAACAAAACCAAACTTTTGCGGCATTGACTTAGAGTGAAATAAGCTTATTTTAGAAGCTGGAGGAATGACAATCTTGGCTATGCATTGGAATATTTGATACAACTGTCACCGACAATAACTTGATAGGTAAATAATGGACCTCGTATGTTTATAGCTCTGGAAGAGACTAGAAAACAAATGTCAGGGGCACCTGGGTGGCTCAGTGGGTTAAGCCGCTGCCTTCAGCTCAGGTCATGATCTCAGGGTCCTGGGATCGAGTCCCTCATCGGGCTCTCTGCTCGGCAGGGAGCCTGCTTCCCTCTCTCTCTCTCTGCCTGCCTCTCCATCTACTTGTAATCTCTCTCTGTCAAATAAATAAATAAAACCTAAAAACAAACAAACAACAAAAAAAAAACAAATGTCAGTAACACGTGTTGGTTAATGTTGGCTGTGTTTGACAAGATACTTCATAAAAGAGAAGTACTCAAACAATAATTGATTAATTTATAAGCAGAAATAGAAAGGAATAAAGAGAACATAAACATTTGGGAACTTGCTGTGTTGGGAGTAAGTAGTAAATGTCTTTCATCCCCAACTGGTAAACTATAAAACTGAGTAGGCTTTTAAACAACAACAACAACAAAAAACCATCAGAACTAGGCCTATAGGCAAGGATAAAAAATAGCCTATCGCTGTCATGCCCATCTTTAAAATTTCTGAACAGATTGCAATGCCACTCAGTAAATCCTTTCTTTTATTTCTTTTCCTTTCTCTTTTCTTTCTCTCTTTCTTTCTAAATTATTCGACAGAAAGAGACACAGCAAGAGAGGGAACACAAGCAGGGGAGTGGGAGAGGCAGAAGCCCACCGAGCAGGGAGCCTGATGCAGGTCTCAATCCCAAGACCCTGGGATCACCACCTGAGCTGAAGGCAGACGCTTGATGACTGAGCCACCCAGGCGCCCCTCAGTAAATCCTTTCAATGGGTGAAATGGCTCAGGAAGAAGGGAATAAAGGTGTTGCTTTCCCACTAAACTTGATGGACACAAAGAACCTCGAATTAAATAGATAAACAAATGGAGATGTGTTAAGAAAAGAACTGTGGTATGACTATTAACTAAAGAAAATCACGGGAATCAAATAGAAAAGAAGTCTGTTGTGCTGATGAAATAATTGTGCCACCAAAGCAATCAAGAGCATGGACAAGACTTAAAATACCTCTTTGGGTGGAGGGGGGTGGCAGCTGCCTTGGTGGCTCAGTCAGTTAAGTATCGACTCTTGATATGGACTCAGGTCATGATCTCAGGGTCATGACATGGATCCCCACTTCAGCTCCCTACTCGGCGGGGAATCTACTTGAGATTCTCTCTTTCTCCCTCTGCCCCTCCCCCTGCTCTCTAAAATTAATAAATAAATCTTTAAGGAAAAAAAAAAAAAAACCTCTTTGCCTCCAGTCTTCTATAACCAAGAAATGAGTTCAAAACACTGCTCAGCCTCCAAAGAGTGCGTACTCTCAAGACTACTTCAGATATGACCAAGGAAGATAATAGAAAAGGAAGGACCCTCCCCTATGTTGAAGGACACAGAAAACAATGAATTAGGCAGCCTCTCTCTGCAGAATTAGCATCAGTTCAAGAAATAAGCCCTACACCCATGGTGGCAGGACTTGATAACATTCTTATCATGAAACAGTGTCAGCTCTGTATTTCGATTGGTTCTCCTCCCCCATGTCTTTTTTTTCTAATGACTCTCTCTCCCACCCCACCCTACCTCAACTCGTAAGGTACTTTCTGCACTCTGTAAATCTGCCTGTTCTAAATACTTCAAAAAATGTTATAAAATATTTGTCCTTTTTTATTTGGCTTATTACACTTAGCATGATACTTTCAAAGGTCATTCCTGTTATCATATGCATAAGAACTTCATTCCTTTTTACTTATCCATTCATCCATTAAAAGACGTTTGGGTTATTTCTGCCTTTCAGCTATTGTAAATAACACTGCTGTGAACATTCATGTACAAGTATCTGTTTGAGCCTCTGTTCTCAGTTCTTTTGAGTAGATACCTAGCAGTGAAATTGCAGGATCATACGGTAATACCATGTTTAATTACCCAAGGAACTGCCATATTGTTACAAAATAGCTGCACCATTTTATATTTGTACCAGCAATGTAGAAGAGTTGCAATTTCTGCACATCCTCATCTCACTTCTTTTCTGTTATTGATTATAGCCATTCTACTAGGTGGGAAGTAGTATCTCATTATGCTTTAGATTTGCATTTCCCTAATGACTAATGATTTTGAGCATCCTTTCCCATGCTCATGGGACATTCATATACCTTCTTTGAAGAAATGTCCTTCACCCACTATTTTTACTTATTTATTTATTTGAGATAGAGATAGAACAAGAGAGAGAGTGAGATCATAAGTGGGGGCAGGAGGCAAGCAGAGGGGAGAGGGAGAAACAGCCTTCCCCCTGAGCAGGAAGCCCAATGAGGGGCTTGATCCCAGGACCTCAGGTACCCAGGATCATGACCTAAGCTGAAGGCAGACGCTTAACTAAGCTTAACTAAGCCACCTAGGTGCCCCAAATCTAAGCACCTTTCCATAAGACTTGTAAAAATTACATTGCCCATTAACACAAAAGATATTTACTTTCAAGTTAGATAAATTCTGATTCAAATATGAATACCGCCTGTGGAAAACAAAACTTGTGAAAGTATATCTCAATAGGTCACACCAACATATCAAAGTTTCTTGAACTATTACAAAAGGTATAGGGTCCAACTCTGGTTAGATGGCATAAGGATATTCTATACTATTTCTTGTTTCAATAAAACCCTGGAGAATTTATGTGAAGCAACCAACTGAGGACTCTGAAAAATAAATAATAGCAGACAAATATGGAAAGAAATCAATACTCAAAGACCAACAAATGGTGAGTCCCATATTTTTTTTCCTTCTTTCATCCCTTGGTTTAGTCTCAAGGCATCCCAAATTCTGGAACATTGCAATGGGCATGGCCAAGAGAATATCTCTCTCTAATCAGAGGAAGGAGATGAGGTACCCCTGAAGAATGCAGAGAATGGGGGAAATATCCTGTTTTAATTTCCTTCCGTGGCTTTGCTGGGCTCCAGTTCCAAAGCTGCTCTCTCCATGGGCAGCTGGTTGCATCAGCAGCTGAGCCTCCTGATGTGCCTTGAAGGGAAATCCAGTTGTGGGAGACGTCTGACAGCATAGGAAGACTGAAAGCCAGGCATTCTTGCCAGGAGGATCAGGAAAAGGAACCCCGGGAGCCAAAGAGTGTTGTAGAGATTTTGGACAGGAGAGAACTTAAGAAGGGAATTTTATGGATTTGTATTTGAAGTTCTAGGATCACCTTGAGGGACTCATGTGTGAAACTAACCTGACATAGAAAACCAAAGGTTTTGAACACTACTGTATGGTGTAGACCACCACCCACGCCCCTTTAGCCCCTGAGAAAACACACACAGACCAGATCCAAATACTGCCAGGGTCCAAAAACTGATTATTTTGGAACCATGACCCACAGAAGGCAGGCCAAGACTTTTGACCTGAACCTAACTAGGACAACTAGCTGCTAAAACAAGACAAAGAAAACTCTAACATTCTCCAGTGTATTTTGACAGGATTGAGTCTCATAACATAGCAGTTAAAACATCCAGGAGACAGGGGCATTCTAAGAGGGCAATCTAAGAGGGGACCCATGACCTCCACCCCTAGAGTCACGCCCATGATTAAGTTATGTTATATAACAACATCGAACGTTATTTAAGCCTGCAAAATAGTGATGCTTAAGAAATCTCCCAACCTTTCGTCTTCCAAAATTCCTGTACTCTTTTATGTTCTGAGAAATAGTTTGCCATAGAGAACCACTTTTTCCGACTTAAATAAGATTTGCTGTCCAACTTGTTCATGGTTCTCCTAAGACTTCCAGATGTCTCCGTTGTTTATCTACAATAAGCCCCTTTTCTATGAACCTGACCATGTGGGCAGACTCAGAACATCTAATTTCCATTCTCTGTCTCATGGTTGATTAGCTGAGATTAGAAGTATTTGCCTGAAACTCACTGTCCACAGAGCAAAACATTTCCTGTTCAGCTGAGCAAGTGAGACCTCCCTCCACCTGCAAAACATCTCCAACTATAAACTATGCCCTATGCTACTTGGTTAATCTCATTGTTTAATCAGTTCAGGCTGCTATGACAAAATACTATAGCCCAGGTGGATTATAAACAAGAGAAATTTATTACTCACTGTTCTGGAGGCTGGGAAGTAAAAGGTCAAAGAGCTGGCAGATTAGGTGTCTTTTGAGAGCCTGCTTTTTGATTCATAGATTGCACCTTCCAGCCCTACTATGGTTTGGGAGTACTGTGAAGTCTTTTATGTAAAAGCCCTAATCTCATGCATGTGGATTCCATCTTCAGGACCTAAGCACCTTCCAAAGGCTCCAGCTCAACTGGGTATTAGGACTTCAGCATATGAAATGGGGGTGGGGAGGACCAAAATAGTCAGGCCAGGACAGCTCTCCTAGAAGCTTGAAGCCAAAACCACCCCCTCAGACACTCTGATCTTTACTTAATAGAACTGAAAGATTGTGTTCACACAAGATCCTGTGTGTGACTATTAGGCTCTTCCTAATATCGTCCCTCATTTTATTTTAATTAATTAATTAATCAATTTTATTTTCCTTGAATAAAATCAATATCCTCATCTGTCCAGGGTTTGATTTCGATGGGGGTGGTGCAGTGAATCAGATAGAATTGCATCTCACCTTCAGTCTGTCTTTGTTCCCCCCAGGCGAGGAGGACTCCTCAAGCCTTTGTGGTCACTCCACTCTTCATGGGCAGTCCAGGGAACCCGTTGGCAAGTCCAGCTTTTGGTCCCGTGTCGCAGACCCCTGTCCATCAGTGTGGCACAATGAGGATTTTATGGGCTTGATTCCTGGTGCTGGCTACTTTTGGGTTTATGGTCTGACCTTTTAATGAGCTCCAGAAGTGATTTAAATGACTTATGGAAATCTCACCACTGTGGGTGAAAAATAGCAGAGAATCTGGTTTATTACTCTTTTCTGTATCTATTTTGTCTGTTTTAAACTCAAATCAATTAAGGATTCGTGCAATGGGCACAGAACCCCTCTTTTATATGAGCCAATGAGTTTTGTATTTCTGCTTGGCTGAAATACAAAATTGGATGCAATTTTTAAAAAGGATTTTATTTAAGGGTGCCTGGGTGGCTTAGTCATTAAGTGTCTGCCATCGGCTCAGGTCATGATCCCAGTGTCTTGGGATAGAGCCCCGCAACCCGCTCCCTGCTCCAAGGGAGGACTCCTTCTCCTGCTCCCACTCTCCCTCCTTGTGTTCCTACTTTCACTGTCTCAATCTCTGTCAAATAAATAAATAACATCTTTCTTTTTAAAGATGTTATTTATTTATTTGAGAGAGAGAGAAAGCATGCCCATGAAGGGGGGATGGGCAGAGGGAATCTTAAGACCACTCTGTGCCCAGCATGGAGCCCAGCCCCAGGCCCCTAAGATCATGACTTGAGCCAAAATCAAGAGTCGGATGCTCAACCAACTGAAGCTATAACCTCTCTATTTGCGTCTATATGTGTATTTTTGTGTCTGTCATTGTGTAGTCTTTCCTTTTCCTTCATGGTACTACCAGGTTAGATTATAAAATTTCTTAGAAGAGGGCTTTTGGGATTGATTTAGAGGTAAGTAAGCCTTATATAATTTCTAGAATTCCCAGAAATGAAGGAAATTGATCCTTTAATAATTTCAATGTATATATATACTAACTCAAATGGTTTAAAAATTCAAGTTCATATGATTTAGGTAAATTTTTGGCAAATGAGACTAGTTTAGTCCTATTGCTTTAATGAAAACACCTACATTTTTGAGTTACTAGCATTAATTATAAGACAAGCATATACTTTTTTCTAATTGGGTATGCTTTTTCTAGACTTGTGCAAGTTTATTGATCAAATAAACTAACATTACATCCGCTAGATGTTTAAGATGTTTTAAAATGCAAATTGCATTTAACCAAATTGAATCATCATTCTGACAAACTTTATCTCAACAATATTGAGGTTTGTAGTATGTTAGCTTGAAAATGATTTCCCAGATCTGTAGGTAACTTAAACTCTTGGACTGATGCTCGGTTGAGATAGTGGATACTCATTAGATGCCTAGATCATTTCTAAATAGGATAAGATACTGAAACATTCATTGCAAAGCAAAATTTTTAGCTTATGTAAGCTTTATGTACTTTTTGTCTCTCATTTTTATATGATACAGAGAGGTCATATATTTGGATCTGTTAAGGAATGTGTTGATTTTTGCAGCTTTGGGCTGTGTATGGCTATGAAAATTTGTAAGATGGATAGTCATAAGCTCTGTTGGCCTGCTAAAAATGCTAATGTATTGCAGTCAAAATTATCTAACGTCTTCATAGTCTCTGTAAAATAGAAATGACTGTAGGTTTTTTTGTTTATATATTTTTATTTTTATTTTTTTGATCTGTGATTTTGTTTTTAATTATCTTAAGCCTTATCACATAATTTACAAATTTGTGCTGATGATATATCTCCTCTATTTTAACCCTACTGATGAGTTTGCAAAAGGACCACTACCAATCATACATATATGGTATTTCCACAGATATTTTTATTTTTTAAAGATTTTCTTTATTTATGGCAGAGAGAGAGAGAGGGAACACAAGCATGAGAGAGCTAGAGAGAGAGAAGGAGGCTCCCCTCTGAGCAGGAAGCCCGATATGGGGCTGATATGGGGCTCCATCCTAGGGCCCTGGGATCCCAGATGCTTAAGGACTGAGCTACCCAGGTGTCCAGGGACTGTGGTTTAAAGTCATAATCAGTGTATGTGAATGAGTCTCAACTCAGCAATAGGGACACAGAGAAAAAACTGTATGCAGGGCTTGCAGGATGAGTTTTGTTAAGCAAAATGAGAGTAGTTTTGTCCCAAGGTAATATGACTGTACCATTATGAGAAGGAAGGAAGTATAGGAAAAAATCTGAAGGGATATGTAAAGTTGTAGAAGGTTCTCAGAAAGGAAGTTTTATTTTTGGTGAAGGTGGATAAAGCTTTATTTACAAGATTACCAGGGGCTGCTGGGTGGCTCAGTAGATTGGGTGTCTGATTTCAGCTCAGGTCGTGATTTTGAGCTCCTTATCAAACCCCACGTAGAGTGCCCTGTACCAGCTCCCTGATTTCAGGGAGTCTGCTTGTCCCTCTGCCACTCCTCCTGCTTGGGCTCTCTCTCTCTCTCTCAAACAAATAAATAAAATATTAAAAAAAAAGGTTATCTAAGTTTTAGTAATAAATAAACTGATGTACAACTAGAAACTGGTTTTCTCTCTGTTCAAATGATAGTCTTCTTGTATTATTTGCCTGATTTATTTAGTAAAAGATTGTCAGGGATTTTTCTTTTTCCTTTTTTTAGATTTATTTATTTATTTATTTGAGAAAGAGAGAGAGAGAAAGAGAGAACACAGGGGGAGAGGAAAAAGCAGGGAGCCCAACATGGCGCTTGATTCCAGGGCTCTGGGATCATGACCTAAGCTGAAGGCAGTTGGCTAATGACTGTCACCCAGGTACCCCGAGATTTTTCTTTACCTTCTGAATACTTTGTCTATATAACAAAGATTCTATATCTTATTAGAATTTTTTCCTGTGCTGTATGTTGATTTTATCATGTTCTTGGTTATTTAAGAGAACAAAGTCTTCCTACTTTTGAAAGTGCTAAGGTTTTTTATAATCGTAACTATCTCCTATGTATATCTTTTAAATCTTTTATTGCCATTTTGGTTGGATAGGTAGTCAAGCATTTCCCAGTCACCTATGATCGATCCTATTTTTTAGAAAAAGATTTTATTTATTTATTTGACAGACAGAGATCACCAGTAGGCAGAGAGAAAGTGAGAGGAAGAGAAGCAGGCTCCCTGCTGAGCAGAGGGCCCGATGCGGGGCTCCATGCGGGGCTCCATGTGGGGCTCCATGTGGGGCTCGATATGGGGCTTGATCCCAGGACCTTGGGACCTTGACCTGAGCAGAAGGCAGAGACTTTAATCTACTGAGCCACCCAGGTGCCCCTGATTGATCCTATTTAAACAAATGTTAAAACATCCTGATAACTTTTGATATTCTGCCTTCCAAAATCAAATCCTAAATGATATGATTTGCACCTAAAACGTATTTCCTGGGGCGACTGGGTGGCTTAGTTGTTAAGCATCTGCCTTCAGCTCAGGTCATAATCCCAGGGTCCTGGGATCAAGCCTGGCATGGGGCTCCCTGCTCAGTGGGAAGCCTGCTTCCCTTTCTCCCTCTCCCCCTCCCCCTGCTCACATTCCCTCTCTCGCTGTCTCTCTCTCTCAAATAAACAAAAAATTAACAACAACAATAACAACAAAACGCATTTCCCAAAGGACCTCTGAAAAAAATCACAAAAAATTTGTTCTTTTGCCTTATAAAAATAGAGGTTCTAGAAATACTTAGACTTACTTGATATGTTACTATTGATGAGTTGCATAGGAAGAGTTCTCAAATCAGAAGAAATGCTTAACCTTCCCTAGGCTATATTTGTATCGGTAAAATGTTATTAATATAAATACTTTAGAAATTGTATGTTCTTTGGGGCTCCAGTCAGTAAAGCATGCAACTCTTGATATAGGGGTTGTAAGTTTGAGCCCCATGTTAGGTGTAGAGATTAATTAAAAATAAAATCTTAAAAAAATTGTATGCTATTTGGAAGTTCCTAGAGATTTGCCAATATCTCCATTGTCCATGGTATATGAATTATATCCTGTTTATCAGAGCCCATGGCTGCTTTGCTTGATATTTAGCAACTAATGTACAATGAATACAATAATAATTTCAGTCATTTTTTTGAACATTAAATTGGTCATAACTTTATTTTTTTAATATGGCTCTAGCATCTTCTAGTCCAAAAGTTTTAATCTGGGGATTCGTATCATTTAGCTATGGAGTTTTATGAATATATAAATGTTCAGGATTTACTCCATTCTTTTTTTTTTTTTAAGGACTTACTACATTCCTACTAAATTTCTTTACTTGACAAATTTGATATATCCTTGGTATAATCTAACTATATACTTGGTATATCAATGGTATATTATGTCCCATTATTACATGTTAAATCTGAAGAAAGTTTTTTCTCTATAAATATTTTCATAAAGTAAATATAATATTCACTCCTTTTTAAAAAAGGTTATTTATTTATTTTTTTAAGTATCTCTATATCCATCGTGGGGCTTGAACTCACAACCCTGGGATCAAGAGTCCCATGCTCTTCCAACTGAGCAGCCAAGTGCCCCACACTCTCCTTGAAAACAAAATTAATCATGATGTTTATAGAGATGTTGTCTAAACCTTTTTTGGATTGACTTTATTTTGTTTTGCATATCACAGAAACAGCGTTCTTTGCCAGTTTCATTATTCTTATAATGAACATACCCGATCTTTTCCTTCTGAAAACCATCAGTAATAAGTTAACTGTAGCTATTTTTAATCTTCTGTCATCTATCTGTGATGTGGGAAACAAAAGCAGAAGAAAAATTATTAAATTTCCTTACTATCTACAGCCCACTGACAAGCCCTTGAAACAGGCAGAGTGACTTTCCTCTTGGTACTCAACTGCCTTGATGCTGATACTTTGTCAAGTGCAAAAGCCAACCTTAGCTGGACCCCCAGGACCCTGTAAGTTTACTTTAATATATACAAATTCTTTTGGAAACTTCCTTTATCTCTACCCCCCGAGGTACATGTTGGGGGCACCTGGAGGCTCCCATCATGATCCAGCCCCACCTTAAGGTCCCTGCTCAGCAGGGAGCCTGCTTCTCCCTCTCCCAGACCCCTGCTTTTGTGTTCTCTTCCTCTCTCCCTCTCTGTCAAATAAATAAATAACGTCTTTTAAAGAAAGATACATTTGGTAATCCTCCTCCAAGTTATGACCCACTGATACACATCTGAAGGGTCTCATGGCTGAGGGTTTACTGAACAATAATAAATGACTTTTCCCAATAATAGCTAGCCCCCTCAGGATCCTGAAAACATTGTTTCCAAAATACCAGGGAGGCTTTTGCTATCCTTAACCCTCTCCTCACTGGAACGTATATAATAGGCCACTCATGACCCCAGTGCAGCTCTTTCTGCCCACAGGTCCTGTCCCTGTGCTTTAATAAGACCACCTTTTTGCCCTAAAGTTGTTTCAAGAATTGGCTCTTGGCATCAGTTTCAAACCCTAATGTCTTTCCTATGTCAATCTACAGATAGTTTTTTGTTTTACCCTGATGCTTCCCAGGCCACAGGCCAGAGTGCATCACCAAAGATGGACAGTCTCAGTGCTCTGTGCCCAGATACTCTGGGGACAGACTTCTGATGGGGTTGCTTAAACTTGAGTCCATACCAGTGGGTTGAGCTAAGATTTCCAGAACTCCAGCTCAGAAACAAGTGGGTTCCTGAGACTGTTAACCCAAGATGGAGTGGTATAAGAATTAATTATATGGGGGATTCCTGGGTGGCTCAGTTGGTTAAGCAGCTGCCTTCGGCTCAGGTCATGATCCCGGCGTCATGGGATTGAGTCCCACATCAGGCTCCTTGCTCTGCGGGGAGCCTGCTTCTCCCTCTCCCTCTGACTCTGCCTTCCACTCTGTCTGCCTGTGCTTGCTCTCGCTCTCTCTCTGACAAATAAATAAATAAAATCTTAAAAAAAAAAAGAATTAATTATATGGGACTGAACAAACTAATGAAGGGTAATTGTGGGTTTTGTTTGGAATATTGTTGATATTAACGTTATATTTTCTGGGTATAAGGAACCTTTTTCTCTGTCCTCTTAAGCTATCTATAACTCAAAATAATTTAGTACACCCAGCTTTTGTAAACAGAAGCATTTATCTTTTTCTCCCTGCCAGACCCCTCCAAAATTTGAAAATTTATTGTGTTTTCTTGTTTTCATGACAATATAGTACTTGCACAATTTCAGTTAAGAGTTTGTCCTCTTCATTGATCAGACTTAATTGAAAACATTAGTTATGCCTTGTCTGGAATGTCCTATTTGAGAATAATGCACATTTAGTCAGATATGACCACTTTTAAGGAACTATGGGTAATTTCATGACACTAACCCTTACAAAACGTGCTTAGGAAAACTAGACTGGTATCTGGCTTACAGGGTGAGTAATGAAGGTCACTTCCTTGCAGCTTAGGAGCCTTAGGATATTTTAGGGAATCTGAGACATTACCCGAATTTATAGTTACCACAGGTGGCCTGGCTCAAGAGGCTTTTATTTATTTTTTTAAAGATTTTTAAAAATTTTATTAATTTATTTTTGAGAGAGAGGGAGAGAGAGGAAGAGAGAGCACAGGAGTGTGGGAGAGGCAGAGAGCGAGGGAGAAGCAGACTCCCCACTGAGCAGGAAGCCTGATGTGGGACTCCATCCCAGGACCCCGGGGTTAACGACCTGAACTGAAGGCAGATGTTTAACCGACTGAGCCACCCAGGTGCCCCTCTTTGTGATTTTCTTTGATTAGAAGGAGAATGATTGTAGAGAGAAATTTTGCGTTCGTGGAAAACTATAGCACACTCTCCTAACTGTAAGCCCAAGTGAGCTATAGTTGGAGTTATCAGACTCTAGCCCTGTTCATTGTCTTGACACGGCTGGCACACTTCCTAAACTGCATGTAATTGACAGATTTGCAGACTGTCTTCTCTGGTGGAGAGTTAAATGAATTCTCCCTGCCCGTGGAAGAACCCTTTTGGGTACCCACCTGCAATTTTGACTGGATGGATCTTGTTGGCTTGCACAAAGATCATGAACCCTCACCAACTGCTCAGTTCTTCCAGATTCCTTTACTATCTGGCTACGACTCTCTAAACGAAGCTTCCAAAATTTTCTGCCTCCTGCCTGACTCAGTGTACTCAAGAACTAAAACCTGACTGCCCGTAGCCCTTTTTTGTGCTGCAAAGGCCTTTCCCTTCAGGATCCCAAGAAGCCCTATGGGTGGGCTGAAGTCCAAGTGGCTTCATTTAAACCTTGAAGGGCTCAAGGATTTATATGCGTAACAGACCAAGCAGGGTTGGATTTTTCCCTGGACAAGCCACTGTCTGGGCCAATAAGGAAGCTTGGCAAGATACTGAGTTACGCCTGCCCTTACATAAGAGGTAAGCAAAATCGTGGACAACATGATCAAGATTATGAACACCTTAGCCTCAGGGAACTCAGTAAGTTGTGCTCCACCAGCTTCATGGAACCCACTGAACTGGTCTACCCTTGGGTCTGGCTCCCGAGGCTATTTCCTTTGGTGCGGATTTTCACCTTGTTTCCCTTTTTCATTCCAGGCATTCCTCTTTAAAAGATATCTGATGTCCAGGACTTTAAAACAACTGATTCTTTCCATGACCTCTACACTGATGGCTCAACTGATTTTATAGAAACATTACCAAATAGAGATTTTAAGAGATTATTTCTTGGATCCTACTTGGCCTCGTTTAGGAATTTCTTCACACATCTGAGTTGTTGAGCAAAAACTGATATTCATTCATCTTGAACAAGAGACTGAGTGCGTTGAACTTCACCGGAGCCTTCTGCCCTTGGAGAACAGCAAGGGTTAAGACCGCCCCTCCTCCCCGCACACCGATCTTTTGTGTTCCAGGAAAGGGCTCATGGCAAAGAAATATCCTTTTCCATGTGACTTGGATAAGACTCAGAGTCCACACTTTCTCGTGATCCCTATAAGACTTGAGTGTAACTCTAGTATTTATCTGTGACAAGGCCAAATTCACACCTTTCCCTTTTTTCCCCACAAACTTGCTGAGAAAGCCAAATTAGGTCTTCCTATGTCTTGTTCTTTGTCTCATGATTGATTGGCTGAGATTTGAATTGTTTACCCCTGTAACCAGCTATGCTGGTGAATTTCAGGTGTCACCCAGACTGGGCTGAAATGCTCAGAGAGCTGGTAAAGCATTTCTCTGTCTGTGAGGGCGTTTCCAGAAAAGATTAGCGTTTGAATCTGTGAACTGAGCAAAACCAGGTGGGCTGGGTTGGTGGGAGTCACCTAATTCTTTGAGGGCACAATAGAACAAAAAGGAGAAAGGAGGGAATTAACTCTCTGCTTGAGTTGAGAGATCCATCTCCTTCAGTCCTCTGACCTCACAGCTCCTGATTCTCACAGGCTTTTAGACTCAGGTCGGCTTTTACATCATCTCCATGGTTCTGAGGTCTTTGGACTCAGACTGAATTATATCGCCAGCTTCCCTGGTTCTTGAGACTGCAGATGGCAGACTGTGGGTCTTCTTGGCCTCTGTAACCGTTTGAGCCAATTCCTTTATTTTATTTTATTTATTTATTTGACAGAGAGAGTGCGAGAGAGCATAAACAGGGGGAGCAGCAGAGGGAGAAGGAGAAGCAGGCTCCCCACTGAGCAAAGAGCCCGGCTCAGGGTTCGATCCCAGGACCCTGGGATCATGACTTGAGCTGAAGGACAATGCTTACTGACTGAGCCCCCCAGAAGACCCAAGTGTGAGCCAATTCTTCTAATTAACCTCCTCTTATCCTGTTCTTTCTTTCTGTCTCTCTCTTTCTCTCTTTCTCTCTCTCTATGTGCTATTGGTTCTGTTTTTCTGGAGAGCCCCCACTGATACACTAGCGACTCACAGGGAAATAAAACATCCTGTTCGGCTACCTGACTGAGACTTTCCCTGCTTGCAAAACCAGTTTAACCATAAACCGCTCCATCTACAACTTGTTTACTCTTCTTTAGGAAACTCTAAGGCAGGGGCGCCTGGGTGGCTCAGGTGGTTAAGTATCCGTGTCGTAGACCTGCCTGGGGGGTCCACTCTGGCATGGAACTGCAGAAGGCCTCTTGTTGGCGGAGTAGCTCCAGCTGGTACCCAGCGGGAGAGTGGGGACTTCAGGCCTTCAGCTGCTGGGAACTGAATTGTGCCAACAAGGTGATAGTCTTGGAAAAGTTCCTCAAGCCCCAGGTGAGAACTGCAATCTCGCCAACACCCTGATACCACCCTGGAGGCCAGCCAGAGATCCCAACCACATCATGTCGGACTTCTGACCTACAGAACTGTGAGTGAAGAAATGTGTGTTGTTTTAAGTTGCTACATTTGTGGCAATTTGTTACATAGCAATGGAATACAAATACAACCCTTTAAAAACCATTCTTTGTCTTCATTGATCTATACCTCTTTTCCTTTCTCTGTGGTTAGTACCTCTATGCTATGGCCCCTCCCCTTTCTGCACCCTCAGAAACGTCTTAATCTACTGATTGCTCATGTTGTAACTCTTCTGTGCTTCATTCCTCTCAACGTTTAAATATGCTCAAATCTCTACTGTAAAAGCAAACAAAAACCTTCATTTGACCTCATCCGATACCGATCTCTTCTTTTTTTGTTGTTGTTGTTGTTTTTAAGACTTTATTTTATTTATTTGAGAGACTGAGAGAGCACAGCCAATGGGGTTGGGGGGGAGGCTTACCAACCCGATCTTATAGTGGGGCTTTTAACCAAACATACTATCAAAATTGTTCTTAGCCAGATCACCAGTGACCTCAATTTTGTTAAATTCCGTGAATGCTCATCACACCTTTTTTCATCATCACTCTCTTTTTCCCCTTGTGGAGGGGCAGAGTTAGGTCTCAAGCAGGAGCCCAGAAACTGTCCGCTGAGTCACTTCCAGACCATGGCCTTGCCTGAGGTCCTTTAGCCCGCCAGGCAGTTGGAAAACCACCCCATGGAACTCATGCTGCCAAGCTGGGCTGACACAGCCTGAATCAGGCCAGTTCTGGATTTGCATGTCCACTGGCCTTTCTCCTCTACACCTCTCTTCTGCCGAGATCCCCTCCTTTCTGAGCCCCCCAAGCAGCTCAGTGTGGGCGTACAGGGGGAACAGGGGTGGGATGGACACAAGAGATGATCAGTCTAAACCTGCCAATTAGCCTATATAAGCCACTCCTCATCTGCTGCTATTCGAATTAACCTGAAATCAAATTAGAAATCCACTCTCCTTAGTTACCCTGGCCACATTACAAGGGCTCAACGGCCACATGTAGCTAGTGGTTCTCATATTGGACAGCACGGTCTAGGGCAGGTCCATCCCTGCTGAGAGTTCTACAGCACAGTGCTGGGCTAGAATTCCTGATCAAAATTCAACAGGCAGGGGCTGGAGTCTGAGAAGGGCACCATTTGGGCCCTGCCCCACTTCCTGCAGAAACAAGCCATTTTTTTTTTTTTTTTAAAGTAGTCTCCATGCCCAGCATGGAGCCCCGTGTGGGGCTTGAACTCACGACCCTGAGCTCAAGACCAGCTGAAATCAAGAGTTGGACGCTCAAACCGTGAGCTGCCCAGGTGCCTCCAGACACAAGTTATCTTAAAGGAGGTTTCCACAAGTGAGGCCCTGGGGCCAGACTAGCTCTATGTACATTCCACTGGGTGAGAGGTCAGGCTGAATCTCCATCTGTTCTAGCTCTTCACCATCCTGTTTATGTGTGGACTGGGACAAGCCAGACATCCCTTCTCCTCCTTTGCTGAATGCCCCTTTATCCATGCTCTCCTGGTTTCCACAACACCACTCTCTTATCTTTCCCCTTATTTCTCTGATGATTCCTTTGCTCCTTCTCATCGCCTCTAGAGGGGGCTCTCTTTCACCCACCTGCTCCACGTCTTAGGATAGCTCAGATGTTTAGGGGTTTTGCACTCCCTTGGGACTGCAAGCTCGGCAGACAGCTACACACCTCGCACACACATTTGTGCCTGCACCCTGCCCCTGCACACACACACACCCCTTGCAGCCTTGTCTCTCCCTGGGACTCAGACTTACAGTCCCATGGAGAAAAATGGAAATAGAGCCCATTGACGATCGCTGAAATGTTCTCAAAATGCTGCTCCCCTCTAATAGGAGGTTCTTCTCAATTCTTACTGAGTCAAGTTCATTAAACTAGTTCCTCAACTTTTAGGAAGAGTCTGTTCCTGGGGCCCTCCTAAGACCCCGAAGGCAGAGAGCTGTTGGGCCTCTCCTACCATCACATTAGGTAAGTCCTGATACTTCTGAACTTCCTCTCTAGTGGAGACCAGGGAAGAGCTTCTCAGATGATCCCAAAGAAGGGCCAGTCCCTTTCCCCCAAAATCATTTTGGACTGATGCTCTTGGTAAAATAAAATAAAAAGGAACTGCCAGAAAATGTGATGGAAATCCATCTGATTAAGGGTACCTGGGTAGCTTAGTTGGTTGAGTGTCAGACTCTTGATTTCAGCTCAGGTCTCCATCTCAGGGTCATGAGATTGAGCTCTGCATTGGACTCCACACTCAGTGCAGAGACTTGTCCCTTCCTTCCTTGAATACACTCTTTGCTTCTCTCTCAAATAAATAAATAAATAAGCAAATAAATAAAATCTTTAAAAAAAATCAATCTGATCAGGCAGTTTCAGACTGCTATGAAATTTTCTAAGTGCCTGTACTCAATTTTTGTATTTCTTTACTTGAAGACCTGTAAAATACAGTTTGTTTGCCTACAATTATAGTTTATGAAGCATTTTGAGTAGTCCTGGTCTCTGGAGAGAAGGAAGGCCAAGGGACAAATGTTGTCTGCCATTTTTTTAAATTTATTTTTTTATTGTGTTATATTAGGCACCATACAGTAGTACATCATTAGTTTTTGATGTAGTGTTCAATGAGTCATTATTTGCATAGAACTCCCAGTGCTCATTACAACACATGCCCTCCTTAGTACCCATCACTGGGCTACCCCATCCCTCGCTCCGAAACTTTCAGATTGTTTCCTGGAGTCCATAGTCTCTCATGGTTCATCTCCCCTTCTGAATTCCCCCTCTTCAGTCTTCCCTTCCTTTCCCTAATGTCCTGCATGCTATTCCTTACGTGCCACATATGAGTGAAACCATACGAAAATTGTCTTTCTCTGCCCGACTTACTTCACTCAGCATAATCCCCTCCAGTTCTATACATGTCAGTGCGAATGGTGGGTATTCATCCTTTCTGATGGCTGAGTAATATTCCATTGTATGTATGAATCACATCTTCTTTATCCATTCATCTGTTGAAAGACGTCTTGGCTCCATCTTGGCTACTGTGGACATAGCTGCTATGAACTCTGGGGTACATGTGCCCTTTCTTCTCATTATATCTGTATCTTTGTGGTAAATACCCAGTGTTGTCTGCTATCTTGAACTATATCCTGTTTACTGTTTTCCAGGATTTATTTTTTCTTCCAGCTTCTGGTGAGCTGGGAAGATGATTACCATCTTTCCTTCGTTTGAACTCTCGGCTCTCTGTGTGTGCCAAGCTTTCTACTTTCCAAATTATTTTTTGATCATAAACGTTGCTCAAGTTCTCCTCCCTTTAGTTGATTGCTCCTTGGTAATGCTAACATCTCCACTGGAGAGTGGAGAGTATGAGAGGTATTTTGTAGGGAGTTAAACTGAATTGTCAGCATTTTTTTTTTTTTTTAATAGCAGCGCTTGCTAGAAGTTAGGGTTAAGCACAAGTTTGAACATAACTTGTGAATTTCATCTCACTTTAGAGATAATATTACTGTATACTTGATCTGAAGGACCATCCTTCAGAGCAAGACTCAGTTGAGGGAGGACAGAAATAGTCACCTAAGCAGGTAACAGATGCAGGGCTGGTGGACACTGGATCCCTACATCACCCTTTTCATTGACTCTCCAAAGGTTCTCTTTCCTTTCCCAATTTTCTCCAAGTCTTTATTGTGTACATCAGCTTAGCCTCTAGAGCTTCTCTTTTTGCCATGCTCTGGATTTTAAATCATAATGATATGAGATCCCCAATTCAGAAGAAACGAGGAGGAGGGAAATGTCTGGAGAAGCCAAGCCATATTCACAATTGTTTTTACATATGAATCTCTGGGTCATGAGTGTGAAAGTAAGGCTAGACCTGAAGCTTCTTCACTTTTACTATTCAAAAACACCAACTTTGACTAGAAACTAGAACACTCAAGAGGGATTTGTGATCATTTTGAGGAGAAAACAAATCAACAAAACCCCTTCAAACACATCCAGGATCTTTTTCTTCTCTTCCAATACAAAACCAATGGATGGCATCCAAATTCTCCCTGTACAACTTGTTTGAAGAGGTTTAAAATGCCAGTTTTAAGAATGCTTCCAGGAAAGAAAGGACTGGGGTTATGGATCTCTCTTCTTAATAATAAATTGTCATATTTTATGTATGGTCATGTCTCATATTTAAAAAAAAAATTCTGTAGACACTTGTGCCCTGAAAGTTTCTGAGTTTAGTAGGAGAGACATTAATCAAAATTGGCTGAGAATGAAACAGGACATGATTGAATTACCTTGTCAACTAAAGGGAAAAGATTAAGAGTCATTAAGATGCTGAGACATTTTAGAGTCTAGAGAAAACAGAACTTGCCTTTTAACCTCTCCAGCTTCCACCACTTTGCAATGAGGAAATGTCTCCCATGACTGTACTCGATTTCCTATACACCCTTAATTATAGGAAATAATTTGAAGGCAGTGGGAATCTCATCTTCCTGACCCAAATTGGCTACATAGAAATACCTCACCTCTTAATACTATAGTAGACATTGTTGTCCAAAGAGGCTTTCTGCAAAGGTGTTTCTTATTTCTCCCACACTATTACTAAAGTGAAATTAAAATCTCTTTACTGGTTAAAAAAGAAAAAAACTTCAATTTTCTCATGAATTAAAATGTCAACCTATCTATTGTTAAAATAGATAGTATTTAATTTTGGATTTGGGGCCTAGGTTTCATTTTTTCCCCCAGCCTTATTCTGATATAGTTTTAAAAAATTTTATTTATTCATTTGACAGAGAAACAATGAGATAGGGAACACAAGCAGGGAGAGTGGGAGAGGGAGAAGCAGGCTCCCCACCGAGCAGGGAGCCCTATGTGGGCCTGGACCCTGGAGCCTGGGATTATGACCTGAGCCAAAAGCAGACATTTAACAACTGAGCCCCCCCAACCCGCCCTGCAGTCCCTATTCTGACATAATTGACATATAACATTGTATAAGCTTAGGGTGGACAATGTGATGCTTTGCTATATATTGAGGAATGATTACTACAATAAGGGATTTCTTTTCTATAAAGATGCACTAATGAACGTACTGATAAAGAGACGACACAATTGCAGAAATTACCATGACATCATGAACGTAAACGTGAAGATTTTGTAATTTCAGAGCTTTCATAACTGGCCCTCTTACCGAGTGACCTGCTAAAAGCCATCTCATTTCCTTTAAAATCAGTTAACTCCTTTCCAGGGGTCCTGTCACCAATCACAATGGGGAAGTCTGATCTGGAGTGTGGAAAGGCTTATGTAAAGCGGGATAAGGCAGAGCAGAAATTATTATGCTCACTATTGATCCAAAAAGTTCCCATCTTATCATTTATGTTAAACTTACTATAAAGTTAGATTTATTATGTACTTTAAGGAAAGCATATATATACATCCTGATTTCGGCAAGCGAAGGTCCGAGTTAGGGTAATTGATGTGGTTTCTTCTGCCAGAAAGAAAGGCTCAGACTTTGCAGCGCTGTCCAGGTGAGTCTGGCGGTGAACTGAGCACACACTGCCCTCTGGTGGCGAGAACGTGCCCAGCCTCCAGGGCAGCCTTCAGGGGTCCGCCGCAGTGACAGGCGCACTCCTGCATCGTGTACACTATTCCTGGCTCTTTTTTTTTTTTTTTTTTTTTTTAAGATTTTATTCATTTATTTGACTCAGAGAGAGAGATCACAAGTAGGTGGAGAGGCAGGCAAAGAGAGAGAGAGAGAGAGAGAAAGAGAGAGAGAGAGAAGGAACAGACTCCTTGCTGAGCAGAGAGCCCGATGTGGGGCTCCATCCCAGGACCCTGGGATCATGACCTGAGCGGAAGGCAGAGGCTTTAACTCACTGAGCCATCCAGGTGCCCCCTATTCCTGGCTCTTATGTGAGCTTGCAGAATGGCCTTTGGAAGCCCTTCTTTTTACAGTGAAACCATAAGTTTAAGAATCTGGCAAAAATAAATAAATAGATAGATAGATAGATAAATAAGGGAAAGCACCAGGGTATCTCAGTTAGTTGGGTGTCTGCCTTCAGCTCAGGTCATGATCTCTGCTCAGTGGGGAGCCTGTTTTTCCTCTGCCTGCTTTTCCCCTCTGCCTGTGCTCTCTGACAAATAAAATCTTAACAACAACAACAACAAAGTATGTGAGTAGATTATTATATCCTCTGCTCACATCTAGGAGACAATGAGCTCACTTTAAAAAAATTATACCCAGGAAGTGGTAAGAATATTCTTTGTCCATTAGTAGCTCCCTTGGTTCCTGATGACCGTGGAACCAGTGTATCAGCCTTGGTTCACACACTTCTGCACAGTCTCACTTAGACCACTGTTCTTTGGGTTCTGTCACATGCCATCAAACTTAACCCTGATATACTATGGGTAAACTTCATGAATGTTTACTGCCCTGAAGAGTATGTATTTATTATTATTCTTGTTTTTTACAGTTGAAGAAACATGCTCAGAGGGGCAAGGAATCAGCTTGGGAAGGAGTGAAGTGTCATCGTACCAAGACTGGAGAGAGAATGGGCCAGATTATAGGGGATCCCAAATGTCTTCTGAGTGGTGATGGGATAGAATCAGTGTTCAAGAGAGGTTTTCCTCATAGTTCTATGGGGGATGAAGTTGTGACCAACTAAGAAATCATTTTGTGAGTCTAATGACAAGACAAGAGTGTAAAGAGAAAGATGGGGAATAGGTAAGAACCTAGGCAGGTAAAAGTGAGACTTTGTGATCTATCAAATGTGATGTGGTAGTCAAGATAAATAATTTTTTAAAAAAGATTTTATTTATTTGACAGACAGAGATCACAAGTAGGCAGAGAGAGAGAGAGAGAGAGAGAGAGAGAGAGAGAGAGAAGGAAGCAGGCTCCCTGCTGAGCAGAGAGCTGGATGCGGGGCTCAATCCCAGGACCCTGGGATCATGACTTGAGCCGAAGGCAGAGGCTGTAACCCATTGAGCCACCCAGGCGCTCCAAGATAAATCATTTTTTTGAATGTTATGATTATGTTTAAAAAGACTTAGTGCTTAGTTTTGCACTTTCAAAAATCTGTCAGTTACAATAAATGTTAACAGTAAACATTTGCAGAATGGAGTGCCATATGTTAGTGAAGCACTAACTGTAACTTGGTTCCTTTGGTATTCTCCCTGCCTGGGGGTGAATCTTCTAGGTTTTTTGTTTTGTTTTGTTTTTGAATCTTAACTTCTTACTAAAGTTCTCATGTAGCAACTTTGACAGCTAGCCATCTCTTAACATTGTTTTTTTTTTTTTTTTCCTTTTTAAGATTTTATTTATTCATGAGAAAGAGAGAGCACAGGCAGGAGGAGGGGAGAGGGAAAGGAAGAAGCAGGCTCCCTGAAAAGCAGGGAGCTCAACACAGGGGCCCTGTTCTAGGACCCTGGGAGGATCATGACCTGAGATGAAGGCAGACACTTAACCAACCAACCCAGATGCTCCTCTCTTAATCATTCTTATCCTTGTTGTCTCTGACTTTTTTCTGCCTCACCTTGATAAGACACATATATATGTGAATGTAATCAAAGTTGTGTGACCTAACCCATGCTTGGCACTTGGGGTCTGAATATTTAGCCAAGAGATCGGTTAGTTACCTTATTAAGGCAGATGGGTGCAGACACAGCATTTTGACCAGGTGATACCGGATTATGCTTAGACCCAAGCAGAACAAGATCTAATGTTCTTTGTAATCAGACGGCAACTACTAATAGCCATGCTTGACTTATGGATGGATGGTGGTAAGAAATGTGAGGACAAGGACAGAAAATTGCAATTTTGAGGGTCTTTGGAGAGACGACTTCTAGTAAGAAGACGGTGATTCTTGGTTCTGTGATTTATGTGTTGTGTGACTTAGGGCAAGACACTTTAGCAATGTTCTCATTTATAAAATGGGTATAAAACATTTAGTGTAAAATTGACTGTTACATGGTAGGGGCTCATAAATGTTTATGAAGTCTGAATTTTTTTTTTAAAAGATTTTATTTATTCATTTGACAGAGAGAGAGAGGTCACAAGTAGGCAGAGAGGCAGGCAGAGAGAGAGGAGGAAGCAGGCTCCCTGCCTAGCAGAGAGCCCGATGCGTGTCTCGATCCCAGGACCCCGGGATCATGACCTGAGTTGAAGGCAGAGGCTTTAACCCACTGAGCCACCCAGGCACCCGTGAAGTCTGAATTTTTTATTCCAACTAATTGGCTATTAAGTTGGACCAAAATGGATTACATACATAATAGCAGCCAAAAACATAAGAATTAGGAAGAATTTCAGCAAGCTAAAAACTGTTTTGAATAAATTGAGACAGCCTATGTTCCTAGATGAGATTAAATATGGTTAGTGTCAGTTCTTACACATTAACTTACAGTGTGAACAGAAGTTTAGTAAAAACAGTTAAGGGAATACTTTTTGGATATGTAAAAGTACTTAAGAAGAACAAAGGGAGGATATATAAAACAGGATTCTAAAGAAGGAGAGTAGGAGATTGGTAAGAAATAGCTCTAAAAATATTAAAACACAATTATTATAATAGTTAAATGAGTAACTTCAATAGTATAGCACAGAAATTAGATAATTAAGAAATGTAATCACTACAAGTCATATTCAATTCACGAGTTTGGAATGTAACAGTTTGGAAAAAACCTAAGTAATGTCTTACCTCATTGCTGGTTACTGTTATAAAAAACAACTATTAAATCAGAAAAAATTTTATTAAATTATTGAATGAGGTCGCTTAAATTTTGAAGAGATAGAAGAGTTCACAAAGATAAACATGAGGATATTTGATTGAAGAAAAATTAAAAGCTTTTGTAAGTTAAAAAAAAAAAAAGCCTCTGACCAAAAATAACAAGGCAAATATTAGGGGAAAAACGGTAGCCAAAAGGATATAGTATCAGTATTAATAATTCAAGGCCTGTACAAATGGAAAAAACAAACAACTTGCTTGACTTTATTATTTTGGCACATTGAGGATCTATATAAATAAGTTTGTCAAGTTTAACAAATAAAAACTCATAAAAACTGATAAAAGTTTGGATTTCTACGTAATTCTTATCTGAAGATAGAGATAATTATCTGCAGTAAAAATGAACCAACAGTAATTAAAGGCAAAGACAAAATAGATTAACTTTGGTCATTTGATGTTATTTTGTTCTATATTATAATTGAAAACAACAACAAAGAAAGTGGAATGGAGCATGTGGGTGGCTTAGTTAAGCATCCATCTCGGGTCATGATCTCAGGGTCCTCTGGGATCAACCCCCACTTTGGGCTCCATGTTCAGCGGGGCATCTGCTTGAATTTTCCTTCTCCCTCTCCCTTTGCCCTTCCCCCAGCTCACTCACTCTTAAGTAAATAAATATTAAAAAAAAAAAAAGACACATGAAACAATCTTATGGCCACTTTTAGGAGGTACACATCTATATTATATCCGTTCTGGCCTAGAGTATTAGCCTTTAGCAAGTTGATAAAAGGCAAATGAAAAATTTATGGAGGAGTACAAGGTTTCAAGAAATACTAGAGGAATGTACACTTGCTAACAGAGCTACTAATATAGCAAAAGTTTATTTTGCTCCTAATTTCAATATGGCTATTAAATAAATTACCAAACAGCCTAAAATTCTTCCTTCTCTTTTTGCCCTCCCACATCCCACAAAAAAAATAAGTACTTCAAATAAGCAAGCCCTAAATAAATGGTAGTGGTCAACAGATTAGTTAATTATTAAATAATGGAATGAAATAAAATATGGTCCTTTAGAAAAGATTTTTATTTTCTTGGCACACAGACATAAAAATGACATTTTTTACTAGATATAGCAGTTGAAGACATATTGGAAATGAATTACAGTTCACTAGGTTATAATGTCCACAGATATGATGACAGGTCTCATGTTTCCTCAACTATCTTTGAAACTTATTAAATTATCACAGCATACTGGTTATACTGGTAAACTTACTTCTCCTGTTAAAGAGTAAGGTTGATCTGGATTACTGAAAAACCAAGGCACAGAACCATCACCAAAATGTAATATAATTGTACCTCATCCAACATCACTCAGGAATGAAGCATTTTATTTAGGTGTTCTTCAAATGACATTTATCCCTCTAAAGTCTAAAACTGTTATTTTAACTACTTTTGATGAAATAATGTCTAACATGCTTTCTTAAACTTTAAAATAGACCATGCAGATAATCACAATGTTCTTTCCCTAATAGTACTTATTGGAATATCAACCACTTAATTTTCTAGTATAACATGATACCCTTAAAAATTACTGAGGTGGCTAATTGCCTTTCAACCCAATATGGCTATGTCTTAGAAATTATCAACTTTTTTCTATCTATCTATCTGTTTATCTATCCATCCATCCATCCCATTTAACTATCAGCTATTACTTAATTTCATTAAATACATTGGTTTTCAGTTATTTTTCTTACCACCTTTAATATAAGAGGTTAAGGTAGAGCAACATAATTGCAAAAACCTTTGATGACTAATGGTTCACTCTCTCAAGGTAGGTCATTCCTTGTAACTGCAAAGGTTAGAAAATTTATACATTGAGCAATGAAGAAGGAAGGGACATTTGGAAACTGATGCGTTTATAGATGGTGACCAGACAACTAAATTTGTAGGATTTAATCTGCTTTAGGTTGGGAAACCAAAAAAGCAAGCTGTTAAAACTATTTCTAAAGTAGGGCCAGCTTTGAAGAAGGGTGTGCAGGACACATTAAGTTGCAAGAGCTTTTGAATGTGGGAATCTGACATCTTAAAGTATTCACATATTTTTGCGACCTAGAAGTTTAAGTTACTTGCTTTTCTTATTTTTATTTCTTAGTCATACTGAAGATGGTTGGGTATGTGACCTTTAACCAAGAAAAGTGTTACAGTACCATATTTTATTAACTATAAATATACGACTGAATAATATTAAATAGTAATGAAAGGATTTTTGCAACTATTTTCTTTCAACTTAAAGTACAGTGGTCTTATTTAAGTGTTTTCTTGAGATAAGAACAGTAAAACGATAAAAATTCCATCTGGAGAATAAAGTATTATTCAGAAATATCAACTCATATAAATGTTAAAAACCTATTTCCTTTTATAACTTCAGAATTACGGTCATGAAAAACTTTTTAAATGATTCTACTGAATTCAAGATAACTACTAAATTCATATATTTTTACTATATTAAGATTGTTCTCAATGCTAAGCTTATGTAGCTTTCAGTTAATAGGAAACTAGGATCACTCTGACCCATCAATACACTCTTATACACAAACCAAAAATAAGTTTTAGAAAAATTAATTTCGCATGTTTTTCTTCAAAGTTTTCATAAATATGACCAACAAATGCATTTTGAGTATGTAAACCATCTCATAGTAGGAAACAGGAACTCAAGATTAATTTTATAAAACTTTATAGGAAATAAATTCTTAAATGCTTGTCTTTTTCCATACATCCTACGTATGCATTATTAAAATAAAATTATGGCATTCATTATATTAAAAACATTAATATATTAGTGAAATAAAAGCACACAGTGAACATCTGTGCTCCATTTCTGAACATAACATTGTAGATAGGTACTTCCGTGATTCAATATTTGGTTACTATTTATCAAATGCAGTGTGGAAGGTGCTAGGAATAATACAGTAAAAGGTGAGAGAACATTATTTAACTATAGCATATTCTGCATGTATTATTATTAAAGAAAATGTAATACCACAATTTGAAGATACTTTTCCATTTCTTTCATTATTACATTCTCATATTTCATTTTTACTTATGTACAGTAGATTACATGATTTTTCTTTTTCAAACTCCAGATCAAACTCTTTATTCCTAGGCATTTCAAGAATTCTTTCTGAATTCAAAAGAAAAACATCCTTTTGTTTATGATAGTTTTTGTTTCTGATTCAAATCAAAAGATACTTCTGTACATTAAAAACAACAACAACAACAACAAAAAAAAGACCAGTGCTTTTGAAGTCTTACCTAACTGGGTATCAATATCCTGTGAGTAATATTTTTTTAAATGATTCAAGCCTGTGCATATAAAACATTTACATTATATTTTGACCTTGCACTCCATAACATAAGTGACTGCATACTTAATACATATCCACGAATCAACTATAAGTCATAAAGTGTTTCAAGAACAGTAGCAATTGACCAGGCTTGTGTTTCACAGCTGAACGGACAGTATTGGCCATTCTCATTGGTCAGTTCAGGAAGTCCTTTCCAAGGGGATCTTAAAAAAAGAAAAGACATTTCATGAGCTATAACACATAAATTGTTTGTATTAATGAAATAGGCAATACACTTGGTGCTTTTTCCTTCTAGTATAGTTAAACAATCATAGGTAGTCATTTGCTACAAAATAAAACAGATATCCTTATGATCTATGTATAAAGAATTTAGATTGAAATTATTCTTTAAGGGGTGCCTGGGTGGTTCAGTCATCTAAGCGTCTGCCTTTGGCTCGGGTCAAGATCCTAGGACTGACTCATATCAGGCTCCCTGCTCAGCAGGAAGTCTGCTTCTCCCTCTCCCTCTGCCTGTCGCTCCCCCTGCTTGTGATCTCTCTCTGGCTATCTCTCTCTCTGTGTCAAATAAATAAATAAAATAAAATAAAAAAGAATTTTTTTTTTTTTTTTAAGTAATCTCAACCCCTTGGGCTTGGACTCAACCCCAAGACTAAGAGTCACATACTCTATGGACTGAGCCAGCCAAATGTCCCTGGATCTGGGCTTTTAAATAACATTCTTCATAAATACAACAAACAAACAAAAAAGTAAACAAACCAGGGATAGGGAATTGCCCAACTAGACTGGGGCAGGGAAAGTAAAAGATGAGTTTAAAACATTTTATTGGGCCAGAAAGCAAAGTTCTTCCACTTCTGACAAACATCAAATAGCAGAGACAGTATTTCCCTCCTGCCTGAAACAATCAAAATACTGGACAAGGAATATGAAGCAATAATCTTTAAGATACTGGATATTAGGCAACAAAGAACAGTGAGCCCTAAGAAATGAGAAAAAAAATGAAGGAAGCCCTATGACTACCATACCTTACAGCCTGGAGGGAGTTTCCAGGACTTGGCACAGGGAAGGGAACACAGGTAGAGCCTCACAGACTCCTTGAGAGTCCAGGAAAAACACTAGAATTTTCAGGACAGAGTACAAAAAAGGAGAGAACTCTGGAGATATGCAGAGGGTCCCACTCAAGTACTCACCTACCAATCAGTCAACACATATGAGGAAACTAATGAAAGACAGGGAAGGAAACTAACAAAAGATGGGGAAAGAACCTCCTGAAAGAATTAAAGTAGTAACTGACATTTAAACAGGGTCAGCAACAGTGCTTATTTTCACCAGCCAGGTTTGAAAACTTAATAATTTTAGGGATATGGGATAGAGAACTCAGATGGGCCATGACTCATTAGTGGAGAATAATTAGCCCTCGACTAAATGCTGCTCTAGCCAGGCCCAACAAAGCTTAAAATCAGGGGTGCCTGGGTGGTTCAGTCAGTCATGCATCTGCCCTCGGCTCGGGTCATGATCCCAGATTCCTGGGATAAGGCCCTGCATGAGGCTCCCTACTAAGTGGAGAGCTGCTTCCTCCTCTCCCTTTGCCACTGCCCCTGCTTGTGTCCTCTTTCTCTCCCTCTGTTGAAGAAATGAAATTTTAAAAAAGTTCTTTTTAAAAAAGCTTAAAGTCAAAACCTGAAAGGATCAAACTGTTTCCAAATAATTTAACTGCATTCCAAAACAAAGTTAAGATTATTTATAGAAATACAAAAAAATCTAATACCAAGCAAGGTAAAATTCATAGCTGGAATCCAATAAAACACCAGCAGGTGATAAGTAGGATAATACAACCCATAAGAAGAGAATAATCATAAGTGAAACTAACCCAGATATCAATTAGCAGACAAAGACATTAAAATAGTTATTGGAACTGTATTCTATATGTTAAAAATATTCAGCAGAGACATGGAAGATATAAAAAAAGACTGAAATCAAACTTCAAAAGATAAAACTACAATGTATAAAATAAAAAATGTACTTAATGGAAATAGTGGCAGATTAGATATAAGGATGATAGATTACCAGTCAAAACAATGCAAGACTTCAATGCACTGAAAGAAAAAAACTTGTCAATATTTAATTCTAAGCACAACAAAAATATCTTTCAAAAATAAAGGCAAGGGGTGCCTGGGTGGTTCAGTGGGTTAAAGCCTCTGCCTTCGGCTCGGGTCATGATGCCAGGGTCGGATCGAGCCCCACATCAGGCTCTCTGCTTAGCAGGGAGACTGCTTCCTCCTCTCTCTCTCTCTCTTTCTGCCTGCCTCTCTGCCTACTTGTGATCTCTAGCTGTCGAATAAATAAATAAATAAATGATCTTTTTAAAAAAAAGGCAAAATAAAGACTTTTCTGGCAATATAAGAGCTTAAAGAATTTATCATGAGCAGGCTTGCACTATAAGACATGACAGAGGAATTCCTTAGGCAAAAGAAAATTATACCAGATGGAAACAGAGATATTCACAAACAGATGAACACTGGAAATGGCAACTATGTGAGTAGTTGTATAAGACCTCTTTCTGTATTATTTAAATATCTTTAAAAAATAACTGATGACATAAACAAAAATTAGTAACAATGTTGTGGGGGAACTATAACACTATAATAAGTATATATGCAACTATATATATAACTATAATATGCAAAGCAAAATAGATTACAATAATAGCACAAAAGCCTGAAAGGGAGAAGTGGAACTATACTATTTTAAGATTCTTATACTCTACCTGAAGATAAACCATGATAAGTTAAAGATGTATATATAAACCTAAAGCAACCATTTTAAAAAGTAGCAAATTAGCAACAAAGGAGATAAAATGGAATAAATATATACTGAATAATAAGTATCCAGTCCAAAAGAAGCAGAAAAGAGGAAAAAGCTAACAAAAATGAAAATAAACAGAAAAAAATAGATTTATACTTAACCATATAAGTAATCACATTAAGTGTAAAGGGTCTAAACTTTCCAGCTAAAAGTCAGAGATTATCAATCTGCATTAAAAAAAGCAAGACTGCCATTATATGCTGTTATGTACAAGAAACCTACCTTAAACATAAAGACACAAATAGGTCAAAAGTAAAGAATGAAAAAATATATACCATGGTAACAATCAAAAGAAATCTGAAGTGCTTATATTAATATAAAACAAAGTAAATTCTGAAGCAAAGATATATTACCAGTGATAAAGATGGTCATTTCATAATAAGAGGGTCAATTCATGAAACAAACAAAATAACCCTAAGCACTTACGCATCTAATAATAAATTTTCAAAATACATGAAGCAAAATATGATACAGATGTAAGGAAAAATAGACATCTGTAATTACAGTAAGAGATGTCAATACTATTCTCTAGGTAATTCATAGAACAAGTAGATGGAAATTTGTAAGTACATTGTACAACACTATCAAAAAACTTGACCTAGTTGACATTTATAGAACATTCCACCCAAGGACAGCAGAATACACATTCCTCTCCTCCCTGCGCACTGGAAAATGGATTAGTAACCTAGACAGAACATATCCTGAGCCTCAGAACAAGTATCAGTAAGTTTAGAAGGATTAGCATCATATAAAGTATATACTCTGACTACAATGGAATTAACTTTGAAACCAGTAACAGAAACACTTCTGGAAAATTCCTCAATATTTGAAAGCTAAATAACACCATTCTAAATAACCCATGGGTCAAAGAAGAATCAAAAGGTAAAGTAGAAAGTATTTTCAACTGAATGAAAATAAAAACACAACAAACCAGAATTTTTGGGATACTGTTGATTTAGTATTTAATGGGAAGTTTATAGCATTAAGTCCCTTATTAGATAAGAAGAAAGGTCTTTAAGTCAATGACCTCAACTTTTACCTTACATTAGAGAAAGACAAACAAATTAAACCTAAAGTAAGCAGAAGAAGAGAATAATAAAGAGCAGGGTAGAAATCAATAAAACAAAACCCAGAAACAATTGAAAAAGATCAATAAAGCCAAAAATTGGTTCTTTAAGAAGAGCAATAAAATGAATAAACTTTCTAGCTAGGCAGAACAGGAAAAAAAGAGAGAAAATACAACTTACCAGTATCAAGAATGAGAATGTTCGTATTGCTACAGATTCCATAGATAATTAAAAGAATAATAATTCACTTTAGATAAAATCATTTCTTAAATTGTAACAAGTATTTTTGAACTATCTTTTTGAACTATGTAGTTAATCATGACAGCAAATAATGAGCTATTACCATAATACAGAGGAAGAAATTTATTTCAGAGTGGTTAAGTAATTTGCTCCAAGTTATATGTAAAGTAAGTAACAAGGACAAATTTGAAATCCAGTCTCGACCCAAAGCTCACACCTGAAGCTAGTATGCTATCAAATGTAGCTATTAGGAAATAGTAAGATATAAAAAAGCAAAGGTAGTTTGAGAAAAAACCGCAGAAAGTAAGGAATTTGCATTTCATTTTGTAGGCAATAGGGAATTACTGAATAAACATAAGACTAAAATTGTGAGAGTTATATTTCAAGCAAATTAATCTTGTTTGAGGTAATATGACAAGATGGAGAGAGGGGGAGACCGGAAGTGTGGAGGCTATTGCCTAGTTCAGAGAAAAGGCTCTGAGTTACAAGTTAGGCAGCAGCAAGAGCAAAGAAGATGGGCTGTTAGAAAGCAGAATATAGCAGAATCAAGTCTTGGCAACTAACTGGATGTTCTGGAGAAGTAATGAGGTAAAATTCAAAAGTAACTGGGATGTTTGAGCTTGCAGATCATGCATAATGGTAATACCATAACAGCAGTGGGAAGAAAATCATGTGTGTGGGAGAAGATGAGTGAGGGCAGAAAGATATCCAAGGTAAGAAGTGTATCAGGTAGTTTAAAAGTAGTAGTAAACCTTATGAGAGAATTCAAAATTTGCTAGAGAATGAAGACATGGGATAGATGAGATATAACAGGAGAAAATGTAGATTTAAAAAAAAAGAAGATTGGGTGCCTGGGTGGCTCAGTGGGTTAAGCTTCTGCCTTCGGCTCAGGTCATGATCTCAGGGTCCTGGGATAGAGTCCCGCATCGGGCTCTCTGCTTAGCAGGGAGCCTGCTTCCCTCTCTCTCTCTCTCTGCCTGCCTCTCTGCCTGCTTGTGATCTCTCTCTGTCAAATAAATAAATAAAATCTTTAAAAAAAATAAAAAAAAATTAAAAAAAGAAGATTAAGGACAGATTTTTGGAGAGTGAACATAGGTGCCAGGAAGAAAAGCCATAACAACAGTAAATCGAGATAATAGTGTAGTAGTTAAGAGCACAGCCTATGAAGCAGGTTGCTTAGAGTTTAGTAACAGCTCTAGCAGATTACTTGCCATTTTACTTTGTAGAAATTACTTAGCTTTCTTAGCTTCATTTATAAAATGGAAATAACTAATAATAGCTCATAGCTAAGTTAGTATCCTGTCCACATGACAAGTACTAACTAACATATTAATCCTCAAAACAATCATGGTACATCCATTATATGAGGAATCAGGCCCAGAGAAGTCAAGTAACCTGCCCATGGTGACACACCTAGAGAGTGGAGAAGTGAATAATAATAATAATAATAATGATAGGATAATCATAATGATAATAGCTATTTTATATAGTTTCTGGATTAAATGAGTGGTATCATATAAATGCATTTAGAACAATGCCTGGAACACAGTAAGTACTCAGTAAGTTTTATTTCCTATTATTATCCTTGTTATTAGCGTGAGGTAAACAAGGGGAACTTAATACAGATGGCATAAGGTTTTTTATGAAAAGAAGAAAGCAACAACTTCAAATACTATAGGCAGGTCAAAGAAGAGAACTTGGAAGGAAGTCATGGGATCTGGGAATGAGAAAGGATCTTGTTGAAGGGGCACCTTCATGGCTCAGTCAGTTAAGCATCTAACTCTTGGTTTTGGCTCAGGTCAAGATCCCAGGATTGTGAGATCGAGCCCTGCTTTGAGCTCTGGGGAGTCTGCTTGTCACTCTCTGACTCCCCGCTCCTCCCCTACCTAATATAAATAGAATCTTTAAAAAAAAAAAAAAAGAAGAAGCGAAGCAAAGGAAGGTTCTTGTTGAGTGGTCACAGAAAGCAAAAGGAATGAGGCTACTCCTATAGGAAGTGTGCTGAGAAGAAAACAGAATGCTAGGACACAGCTAGAAGTAGGAACGGTATGGATGGACTTTATTTAAGATGGGCTGACAAATTTCTTTCTAGCTTAAGAAGAAAGAATCAAGTGGAATACCAAGAAAGGATAATTAGTAGAGCGAGATCAGGGAACAGGTGGGAGGAATAGGATCATGGGTAAAGTAGAAGAGTGATCCCGGCAGTGCAAGATGATTTTACTTCTCACAGACAAAAGAAAGAAAAATAAATGCAAACAATAATAAATACTGTGGGGCAATAAAGATAGGATATAAGAATGTTCACATCACATACAATCAGACTCAATTTCTAGATGAGGAACAAGAATTATGAAAGGGTTGGGTTTTCTGTGACTACATTCAGGTGAATAAAATCAAATTTTGAAAAAAATAGAAAACAACATTCATGGTGATGGATGGCAGCCCTTTGTGTTCATATAATCAAGGAGATAAAATTTATGCTGTTTATGCATAATTATTCTGAGCAATAAGCTGTACATATACAGGCATGCCTTGTTTTATTGTGCCTTGCTTTACTGCACTTTGTAGACACTGTGTTTTTTACAAACTGAAGGTCTGTGGCAACCCAGCATCAAGCAAGTATATTATAGGCACCATTTTTCCAACAGCATTTGCTCACTTTGTCTATGTAATATTTTGGTATTTCTCACAGTATTTCAAACTTCATTATTATTTTATTTGTTATGGTGATCTGTGGTCAGTGATTATGATTTGCTGAAGGCTCAGATGATAGCACTTTTTAGCAAAAAAACACTTTTAAACTAAGGTATGTACATTGGTTTCTTTAGACATAATGCTATGGCATATTAAATAGATCACAGTACAGTGTAAATGTAATTTTGACATGCACTGGGAAACCGAATAGTTTATTTGACTCACTTTACTGTGATTTTTGCTATACTGCAGTGGTCTGGAACTGAACCCACACTATCTCCAAGGCATGCCTATATTTAGGTTTAATCTAGAATTTGGGAAATTAGGATAGCTTTTGACTATATACATATATATCATCTTACAAAGACACATAACTCTGATACTATCTCTAATAATTATGACAAAGGAGGTGACAAATGGATTTGAAATAATAGTAAAAACCAAACCTGATATTTTAATTATAGTAAAACATTTCTGAAAATTATTTATTGATACATCTTTATTTTTAATTTATTTTTAAATTAGTCTAAATAAAAAATTAACATACAGTATTATATTAGTTTCAGTTATACAATAGAATGAACCAGCATTCTATACATTACTCAGTGCTTATTAAAGTAAGTGCATTTCTAACCCTTTTCACCTATTTCACTCATCCTTCCCCTGCACCTCCCCCATGATGACCACATATGTCTTTAAATCATTTAACTCAAAGGGCCCGGCCTGAATACTTTTAGTTTTTGTATTTATTCTGTTTTAGTCATACCCCCAAATATCCACTGTATTTAAAAAATCAGACTATTCCACATGTATAAATCATGCAATATCATCTTCAAATTAAAATAAATAGTAACCTAAAATAATTAAAGGAAGGTGACAATTATATCATTGAATTTGTCATACTAAATAAGAGTAAAGCTTTCAAATTTCACTGGGATACCTAGAGTATATGGAAATTAATTTTAAGGAGCTGTTATTTACCTAATATCTAATAAACTGACTAAACACTAGTTATGGAAATTACATGACCCCTGATGACTTACCTCTCAAGATGAACGTAGTGTCGGGAAAGAATGTTTTTAACCAAAAACACAGTCTT
This sequence comes from Mustela erminea, assembly GCF_009829155.1. Classification (NCBI taxonomy): domain Eukaryota; kingdom Metazoa; phylum Chordata; class Mammalia; order Carnivora; family Mustelidae; genus Mustela; species Mustela erminea. Next base: position 24,825,474 of record NC_045623.1, read on the forward strand.
GGCATTAGCCTCAGGACCCATCAATTTGGAAAAATATAATTTTGCACGAAGAAAATACCCAACAGGCCACAGCCACTCCTAAAAAAGGGTGATTTAAAAGTAAAGAAAAAAAAAAAAGCTGTGAATACCTTTAAAGCTATTTGAAAAATAACTTCAACTGAAAACTCTGAAAAGAGAATGAAATTCTTACAGGTCCTTGGTGATAATTGAAACCTTTAGCAAGATTGTAGTTGTCATTGTCTAAGGCATTGTCATAGATTCCACAGTAAACCATATCACTGCAAAACGATTGAAATTTAGGTTAGAAAAAGATCAGTTATTACACAGGAAGCATTAGAAAGATTTTTCAATAGCAAAAGTAAGAGAAATAATAAAATTATTTTGTCTTCCAAATCTATAGAATAAGCTCATCATCTATGTAACCTTAAATTAGTATATACTGAGTTTAGAATACTTTGGGGTTTTTTTACAACCCATTTAAAAAATTAATTAATTAGCTAATTAACGAATTTCTAAGTAAGCTCTACACCCAGTGTGGGACTTGAACTCATGACACTGAAATCAAGAGTCACATGCCCTACTGACTGAGCCAGCCCAGCACCTCCAGAATACTTTAACAATGTGTTAGGAAATGATTAACAAATAGTTACTGGCTAATAAAAAAAAAGACATATATATGAAATAAAATAAAAAATAAAAAATATATATAGTATTCAGGTATCTTGCCTTCAAGGAGTTAGTCCGACACTAAATATTGGTTAAAGTCAATTATTTTACTAAGCTTCTCATATACTGATGATGACTAAAATACAAAATAATTTTAATTAGTAAACATTAAAGATACATTTTCATTAATTATTATATATGAAAGGTTTTTTTAAAAAAAAATATTTTATTTATTTATTTTACAGACAGAGATCACAAGTAGGCAGAGAGGCAGGCAGAGAGAGAGCTGGGGAAACAGGCTCCCTGCTGAGCGGATAGCCCGATGTGGGGCTTGATCCCAGGATCCTGGGATCATGACCTGAGCCGAAGTCAGAGGCTTTAACTCACTGAGCCACCCAGGTGCCCTAGGTTTTTTTTTTTTTTTTTTGAAAGATTTTATTTATTTGATATAGAGAGAGAGATCACATGTAGGCAGAGAGGCAGGCAGAGAGAGAGGGAAGCGGGCTCCCCGCTGAGCAGAGAGCCTGATGCGGGACTCAATCCCAGGACCCTGAGATCACGACCTGAACCGAAAGCAGAGCTTAACCCACTGAGCCACCCAGATGCCCAGAAAGGTTGTTTTTTAAACCTGTCCATGAAGTTATTTTAAAACTAACTAAAATTGGAATAAGTTTTTTTTTAAAAAACCTAATTAAAATAGATACTTACCAAATTACAAATAGCAACCAAATAGACGTAGAAAATATATATACTTACAAACTTAACAAACTATTACAAACTTATAAAGACACATAATACAGATATGTTTTTGTAGACATAAAGAGATAATACAAGAAAGTTATCTGTAGTCAGTTTAATAAATTATCACTTTTTTTCTTTTAGTGGAAGGCAGAACTTGCTACATGAGTAAGCTTGAACTGTGGGTTCCAGTGGTTCCTAACACCCCTGAAATTATGAAGAACACCTCAGAATGTAGATACACACAAAAAGTCTGCATCTCAAGACTGAAATGAGTACATAGTAAATTAGGAAAACTCTTCAAAGGTAAGGATATTATATAGAAAAGGGGCTCTGTCATATATTGATATAGAAAGCAAATTATGTTGGGTATCAAGCTTTAAAGGAAAACAACAAAAGACAAACAGGAAGGTCATTAGAAACTCAAGAAAAAACAAAAGTTGGAAAAGAAAAGAAATATAACATGGCATAAACACATAATCAAAATAAAAACAAAGTCAGTTAATGGTTTAAATAAAAACAGTGGGGTAGTTATATAGAAAGGATGGAAATGGTTGGTAGTAAGGTGAGGAGAGAGTTACTCTTTTATCTGTCATCATTAGAAGTAATCAATTAATGTCTAATATTTTTAAAAAATTCAAGGAACATCTGTATACACATAGTATTTAGAAATATGGAGGGAACTACTGGGAGTTAACAACTTGGAAAATAAAGACTGTCTCTAAGGAGACAATATGTCTATGCTTCCAATGTCCATAATAATCATGTATTACTTTTATAATCAGAAAACAATAGGCATTAGGAAATAGTCATAATGTATTAGTTTTATAAGCTTAAAACTCTTACTGATTACTCAATATGGGACAAGCATTATGAATACTGATATTTAATGAAGATACAGCTGGTATTTTTAAAAACTGTTTGAACGCAATTTCAGAGAGTGTGCTGACAACCAAAAAAATTAGGGCTGATGCAATATAATATCAACAACATTCTTAATACTTATACTCCAATTTACTCTGGGTCAAAAGTTTTCATGCCAAGATTAAATATAATTAAATATGACTATTTATTATATACCATATGAACAACATTCTTAAGATTTATATTTTAACTTACTCTGGATCCAAAGTTTTCATGCCAAGGGGACCAAGCAATTTTTTTTCTGCAATCTCCAGAGCTTTCCATGCTTTTTCTGCAGTAAAGAGCTCAGGGGCCTAATGAATGTCAAAAACAAATATTCAAACTTTCGAAGCTCACAAAAGAATTAGTTTTCACCCACAGTGGAACATAAACTATTCATAAACTTAGAAATGAAAACTATTTAAAAATTTAGTGTAGGCTGAATTGGTTTTGAGCACAGATGCCTAACCAGATCTAATGCTAAGGGGCTGACTCAGAAGCACTGCTCTTGGCCTTAGAAGGTAGGAAAGATGCTAGAGGTGATTATTTCCTTGTGTCATTTTAAGAACGTGTATGAGCTCCAAAGGAAGTTGCCACAGCTACAATGAAGGCAGAGCACATGTAAACACATCTAATTCATTTTTCAGAAGATTTATAATAGCTTCCTTTAAGTGTATCTGGTAATTGTTTTTTGCTTTTGGGGTTATAGCAAAAAATAGAAATAACTTGCATTCTAACAGCATGAGTAAATTTATTTGTGATATGGAGAAGGAGAGAAAGCATATTTAGTACTCTTTTCGATAAGGTAGAAACAGCTAAGCAGGCACAGAAGGGCACACACCTTCTCTGTTTTACTGTCCTTATAGTTTACTTTTAGACTAGGTAAAGATAAAATAAAGGGAGTCTAGAATTCCTGGCTAGATAGAACACATTACAGCAATACAATGAAGGAAACCGAGTACGAGTTGAAGCTACTCACATTAATTCACCAGTCTAAAGCTTCCCAACTAGGTGTTGAGGTACTACTGGTCATTGCACAGGTGTGCCGAAATACCCAGGCCTTCAGCTTTCCACGCAGGGGGTGGGCCCGTGGCTAACTAAAGCAGTTGGACCTGGCACCACTAACCTAATCCATTTTGTCCAGTATTTGCTGTACAAATACCATTATTTTCTATGTGTGCTATCATATGAAAAACACTGGGAAGCACTTTATTAGTTGTCATCTGTTATTTTCTGTTTTTTTGATGCCAGATGTTGTAGGTTAAGGGTGGTATGCACAATGTTTTATTAATTTAGAAAGACTGTATTAAACTAGCTAGCAAACAGTATACTTTTTGGTAAGTAAATGAGTTTGAAAACAAATGGGAATAAAAAACTAAATATACTCTAAATAAATAAATAAAATCTTTAAATATACTCTATCATAACATTTCTGAAATTTGAAAATAACAATTCACTTACTACAACCATTGCTATGGTAAAATTAGGCCTGAGTTGATAGTCACACCAAGGGCTTGAAGCTCCGTAACTATCTTTGTATATGCCACGTTTGTGAACCAGATTAGGATGCTTTTCATTAGTATCTGAAGGGTCTTCTGACACATGAAACAACTTTTCAAAGTTGGCTTGTATTTTTCTGTTCCACTCCTCATATGAGACTGTCACAACCTTTCCTGAAACATGAGAAAAGACTTGGCAGTTTTAAGCATTCAAAGAAAGCCATATATTTAGTTACAGCCGAAGAGTAATATTTAGGCAATAAATTATCCACTTTTTAAAAGTATCAGGGTCTTTTGAAGGACAGTAGCCTGAAATTTAAAATTATCATTCATTGTATTACCAGAAAGGATTAGATTCCATCAAATGATCCCAGATTTGTCTTTGTATCACTCTTAACATGTTTGATAAAGTTACATGTATTGTGCACTTGAAATGAGGCTAGTCTGAATTGAGAAGTGCCAGAAGTGTAAAATATATACCGGATTTCAAAGAAAATACTCCTCCCACAAAAGAATGCAAAGCAGCTCATGAATAATTTCATGCTGATTACATGCTGAAATAACATTCAGCATATATTGAATTAATAAAATGTATTATCATAATCAATCTCCCCTATTTCTGTCTACTTTTTAAAATGAGACTACTAGAAAATTTAAAATTATATATGTGGCTGAAAAAGATAATATATATGGCTCAAATTATATTTCTTTTGCATAGCACAGTTGTAGAAAAAGAGATGTAAAGATTTCATAAGTGTTCACAAAAATGCAACTTTCTCACAGTCACATTAAGGACAAAGAAAAGCATAGTAAGACAGTGACTATGATGCTTGTCATATCTCAGGTCAAAGTTGCTGCAAAAATATGGTTAGTCACCAGGTTTGTTACATTTATACTAGGAAATTAACATTTTTTCTTTCTTCTTAATCTTAAGGGTTTCTAATATTAGTTCATAGACTCAAATGATGATTACACAGATTAAGAGTACAGACAGTATATTCAAAGTTTCTTTTTAAATAAAATAAATAGCTTACCATGTCTTTTTACTGTGACTTCATGATAAGGGAAAATTCTTTTTTTGGATAATTCCAGCAACCAATGGACAGCAGATTTACTCAGGCCCACAATTTCCACAGCAGACCCATCTCTAAAATTAAAATAAATTTTGTTCTGGGAGTTGGAGTCATTTAAGCACTACTTAAAGGGCATTCAATAAAAAATTTTGATGAATTATATACTATAAAAATAATTATCTATAAAAAACCCTCACTTTATGGAAATGTATACTACATATATAAGAAATCACTCCTCTTACTATTTTGCCATTGCTTACCTTCTTAACAATTAAAAAAAGTTCTATGAAGTGGAATGGTGATTATGGAGTTTAAGGAGATGGCAGCTGGAAAAGGTAGGGGTGAGGAACCAGAGAATACTGAAATAGAGCACCAGAGAAAAGATAGCAAACTTGGGAGATAAGGCTGGATAAAGCCAGGGAAGATACACATAATCTGAAAGCCCATTTTTAAGAAAAATGAAAGGGAAGTATAAGATCTAATAATGTACCAAAATAAACATGTTTTAAAAACAATTTGCAAGGCATGTAACGACACATAAAATTAAATGATTTTTTTCACAAGTCTGACTGAAGATAAAATTTGGAATAAGAAAATAGTTTCTCAGACTTAATACTTTTTTTTTTACTTAATTAATTTTTCATTTTTTAAAAGTAGGCTCCACACTAGGCATGGAACCCAATAAAAGGGCTTAAACTCATGATCCTGAGATCAAGGCCTGAGCTAATATCAAGAACCAAATGCTTAACCAGCTGAGCCCTCCGGGCATCCCTAGTATGTAGTATTAAGCATTTGAAACCATAAAAAGAAATGATGGGATAAAAGATTAATAAAAAAAATTAGGGGGGAAAAGGGCTCAGAAATTAAAAGTATTCCATAAAGAACAGGATCTGGGCATTTTCTACATTTATAAACGATGGGCATAATGAAATATTTACAATGAAAGCAGTTCAGGTTAAGATAAGATCTTAATGACAGGGATAATGAATCACAAAACTTTCCTTTGAGATGCTTGTAGAGAATCACCCATGAGAATTTCCAGAAAAGAACAAAGAGCTTTACTTGATGACTTGTAACAAGATAGTTATATTGTAGGAGAGAAAGGAGTGAGTGGAAGAGGAAGTAGGAGGGAGGAAGGGAGAGTTTGACTGATTGACTTTTTACAAAGATCATTTACTTATTTATTTATTTGAGGCAGAGTGTGTGCACTCGTGTGTGAGTCCGTGAGTGGTGGAGGAGACAGAATCTCAAGCAGATTCTGCACTGAGTGCAGGGCCCAGCGTGGCGGTGGGGGGCGGGGCAACGTGGGGCTTGATCTCACAACCCATGAGATCGTAACCTGAGCCGAAACCAAGAGTTGGACGTTTAACCTACTGAACTGCCCCACATCTTGACTGATGACTTTTGACTGATGACTTTTGACTGATGACTAACCATGAAGACTTCATGGTTAATAGAATAAAAGACTCCACAAGTAAGTGGTTTTAAAAAAGGTATTATTATACAATTACCATACAAATAAATATTACCTTGGAGTGGCAGGGATTCCTCTGTTTCTAGCTCTGTCACTTTCTCCCATTTTATCCATCCAGGTGCCACAATTTAAGCGATTTCCTCCATAAACAAATCCTGTTTCTTCGTCAACCCCTGCGGTTATATTAAAGCCTGAAAAAGCAAAATAGAACACTTATAAAATCTGATAGGGATATAATAAACTAGGAAAACTACTCTGGAGAGCAATGTGGTAATACCTTAAAAGTTGAAGATGCACATATTCTAAGTAATTTCATTTCTAGATATGTACTTTAGAGAGGTCCTTACCTATGTGCCTATGAAGGTATGTACATGGATATTCAATGCAATGTGTTTGTATTAGCAAGAAAATAGTCACTGAGCAGAGGAGTGAATAAACGCAGTGGTTTATTCATATGTGGAAAACTCACTATACCATTTAAAATTAATGAACTGGATTTACAATGCATCATAACTGATAAGACCTCAAAACAAAAAGATCAAGCAAACAAGTTGCCAAAGGGTATGTATAATAAGATACTTTTTCTTAGAAGTTTAGATATAGATAATACTTATACAACCATGTATGTTGATATGATTATGTCTAATATGATAATACTTGATAAAATTTAAAAACATAAAAGTTATATGTATATATTATAGTGTATTTATAATATACTGGCTACATACTATATCATATACTACGTGAATAATGTAGTATATAGAATAAATACTACATGATACAAATCATATGTAATTTACACATACTCAAACACAAACTCATAAAATACAAATACATACATGGCAAAGAAAAACCCTGATTATAGCATAGTCATTAATTCTAGAGAGGGAGGAAAGAGAGAGAGATAAAGATGAAGCTTCAGATACATTTGTAATGGTTTATTTCTTTACAAAACAAAAAAGAAAGATCTGAAGAAAATATGACCAAATGTTAAATATCTGTCTAATTTTATTTCTAGGCTAAAGGTGTAATTTATATTATTATTTTCTCTTACTGAAATGTTTCAGTAAAACCTAAAATCTTATTTAAAAACCACAATTATTCACAGATATCACAAAAAATGTTCTTTTAAATATAAAATCAATTTCTATTTTGTTCCCTGAGTGAAGGATAAAAAAAGTATCAGTGATTCTTACTGGTTCAATCATATATACAATTTGTATGTTATCACTACAAACACTAAATTAAATAAAGGGGGTTAACTACTGTTTAAAATATAATTTAGAACATGTAAGAAGGAATTTAAGTTCTTTTTTTTTTTTTTTTAAGATTTTATTTATTTATTTGGGAGACAGAATTGGAGAGAGCACAAGCAGGGGGAAGAGGGAGACGCAGGCTACTTGCTGAGCAGGGAGCCTGAAGCTGAGCTCAATCCCAGGACCCCAGGATCATGACCTAAGCTAAAGGCAGATGATTAACCAACTGAGCCACCCAAGCGCCCTAGAATTTAAGTTCTTCAGTCTAACATCAAAATTTGCCAATGAGTTAGTGAGTTACCTGAAATATCTGAAATAGATCACTTAAAATGATTATCATTTTACATTAAAAACAAAGATCACTTAAAATGATTATCATTTTACATTAAAAACAAAGATCACTTAAAATGATTATCATTTTAAATTAAAAACAATCATGTTTACAAAAAAAAGTCCACAATCCTATTACTCCAACAAAACTATTACATTTATGTATTCCTTTCTAGTCTTTTCACATAATAATATTTTCATAATTATTTCATATCAGTGATTTTTCATGTATTATATTCAACACCCATAAGTCCTTAATATTTTATAGTCCTTAATATTTACATTATATTAATATTATACAAATCATTTTTATTTATTTATTTATTTATTTTTTAATTTATTTGACAGCAAGCAGGCAGAGAGGCAGGCAGAGAGAGACAGAGAGAAGTGGAAACAGGCTCCCTGCTGAGCACAGAGCCGATGTGGGGCTCGATCCCAGGACCCCAGGATCATGACCTGAGCCGAAGGCAGAGGCTTTAACCTACTGAGCCACCCAGGTGCCCCAATATTATACAAATTATAAAAATTATGATTTGTAGGAATTACAGAATTTTTCATTCAAGTCAATGTAAACATTTCCTGTTAAACATAAAGACTGTTTCATCCTTTTATGTGATTGTAAGCAATGTTATGATCAATATCATGTAATAGCACTTTTTTATGTGTTTTAGATTATTTCATGGACTAAAGTCCCAGGAGTGGAATAAATTCATGAACAAAAACATGAATATTTTATATCTCATAAAACATATTTGGGTATCTCTATCTATCTATCTATCTCCAGGTTGCTTTCCAAGAAGAATGAGTCAATTTACAATGTCATCTGTAGTATCTGAATACCTCTCAAAACTAAAAAACAGTTATTTGTTACTGTTTGTTATGGACTGAATTGTATAAACACCCAAATTCATACGCTGAAGTCCTAAACCCAGTATATCAGAATGTGACTTTATTTGGAGATAGTAATCTAAAAAGTTAATCACATTAAAATAAGGTCATTAGCCTGGGCTCTAATCCAGTTTGACTGGTATCCTTGTAAGATAAGGAAATTTGGGCACAGACAATGCACAGAAGGAAGCTGATGTGACAATACAGGGAGAACACCATGTAAACATGAACATGGCCATCTACCAGCCTCGGAGAGGGGTCTGGAAGAGATCTTTCTCTCATAGCCCTAGGGCCGAGTCAACCCTGCCAAGACTTTAATTTTGGACCCCTCACCTCCAGAACTGACAGACCATATTTCTGTCATTTAAACCACCCAGTGTGTGGTACTTTGTTACAGCAGTCCCAGCAAATGAGTACATTGTTTTTTGCTAATAGCCGACTTACACTACTATGTGCCATGCACTGTACTAAGTGCTTTAACATACTTATATCATTGAATCCTCATGTCAACCTTAGGAGGTAGGTGCTATTATTATCTTTCTTTTACAAATACAGATGAGAGAGGCAAAGAGAAGTTAAAACTTATGCAACAGAGCACAGCTAGAAAATGAGTAGAGGGGAATTTTAAGATAGCAAGTCTGCATATGTTAGTTAAAAAAAAAAGATAGCAAGTCTGCTTCTAGCATTGGTGCTTTCATTTATGCTATGCTCTCTCTTATGATAATTTACTGGGGAAAAGTGGTGACCCACTTTAATATTAATTTGTTTGAGTACTGGTAAGACTGAATGCTTCTCTTGTGTTTACCCCAGGACCCTGGGATCATGGCCTGAGCCGGAAGCAGATGCTTAACGACTGAGCCACCCAGGCACCCCAGGTCTAAATTTTTTAGTAGCTGAAATAAAGAAAACAGTAAAGGGACTAAATAGTAGATGGATATGGCTGAAGAATGAATTAATGAGATGGAAGATCAGACTAAAAAATTTCCAGAGGCAGCAGGAATGGATAAGAAAAAAATAGATAAAAGGGAAAAAAATATATTTTTTCTTAAAAATATAAGAAAGGAGCTAAAAGCTGTGTGGGTAGACACAAACAAGAAGATATCCAAATAATAGTACTCCCTGAAAGCATAAAGAAAAAAAAAAGCTGAAGAAATAAAATGACAAATATTCCAGAAATAAGAGAAGATATTGGATTGAAAGGGCTCATAGAACGCCAAATGAAACAGATAAGAAAAGTTAGAATAAAATCCTGAATGAAAACAAAGAGATGGTTCTGAAAGCTTCAAGAAAGAAAGAATAGATCACTACTAATGGAACAAGATAAAGGTCAACAGAAAATAATTGGATGCAAGAAGACAATGGAATAATACTTTTTAAAATATTGAAGGAAAAGAACTTAAACTCAAGTGCATTATGTCATTTAAATGTGAGAACATAATAAAAAAATTTCCAGTCATACAAGGCCTCAGAAGGTCTGACACATAAATTCCAACTTTAAAAACACTTGGGATGCCTGGGTGGTTCAGTTGTTAGGCGTCTGCCTTCGGCTCAGATCACAATCCCAGTGTCCTGGGATGGAGCCCTCCATCGGGCTCCCATCCACTCCCCCTGCTTGTGTTCCCTCTCTCACTGTCTCTCCCTCTCTGTGAAATAAATAGATAAAATCTTTTAAAAAAAAGTGAAAATAAAAACACTCTTGAAGATAGTGCTCGTAACACAACAATGGAAACAACTATAACCTTAGAGATCACACATGCTTTTTTACTGGGCACTGTTCTGAGAGGTTTCATAAGTAACAAATAAATGAGATTAATTCATTGAATTAACTCAAATAAATAAATCTTGGAGGATGTTGTAAGAGAGATGGATAGAAAAGATGATCAAAGTACATATAAAAGTTTATTGCTCCCTAAAAAAAGAAATAACCAAAGAAAAGAGAATGAAAAAGTCAAGTCAAAATAATTCATTAAAATGCAGATGGGGCACATGCTAAATTACTTGTTTTGTTAGGAATCAGTTGGTACAGTCATATAGATATAGGTCTTAGGAACAAAAATCATAAGGACAAGATGAGTGGATTAAAACGGAATGTGTTGGTTCTTCTTTATTTGTAAAAGGCAAGCCTACAAAGTTAATAAATGTGAGACATTATCTTTGTGACACGAGGGTGGGATAGGATTTCTGAAATAAACTACAGTGAAGGACATCATAGATAAGGTTAATTTGGCTTTTAGTGGGAATATAGACTAATGTAATCATTATGGAAAGAAATTTGGTAGTGTTTAATCAAAGAGCATACAAGTATAGTGTATGAGCTCTGATACAGTAATACCAAGTGAAAGAAGCCAAACACAAAGTACAAATACTGTATGATTCCATGTATATGAGGTACACAGAACAGTTAAATATTTAGATGCAGAAAATAGAATAGTGGTTACTAGGGGTTAGGGGATGAGAGAATGGGGTTATTGTTTACTAGGTACAGAATTTCAGTGTGGGATGATGAAATATTTTGGAGATGGATAGCAATGATGGTTACACAACAATGTACTTAAAGCTCCTGTGTATTTAAAATGGTTAAAATGGGGGCGCCTGGGTGGCTCAGTGGGTTAAGCCGCTGCCTTCGGCTCAAGTCATGATCCCAGAGTCCTGGGATCGAGCCCGGCATCGGGCTCTCTTCTCAGCGGGAAGCCTGCTTTTCTCTCTCTCTCTGCCTCCCTCTCTGCCTACTTGTGATCTTTCTGTCAAATAAATAAATAAAATCTTTGAAAAAAATGGTTAAAATGATATATTTTATGGTAAAATGATAAATGTGCATTTTGCCTCACAAAAAACATCAATACTAAAAAAAGAAAAAACCCAATAATCCAATTAGAAAATGGGCAAAAGACACAGACTTCATCAAAAAGAGATACAGATGACAAATAAGCACATGAATAGATAGATGTTCAATACCATTAGTCATTAGGGAAATGCAACTTAAAACCACAACATATAGTGGTATACACAACCACCAGAACAGCTTAAAAAATGATTAATATCAAATGCTGCTGCGGATGTGGAGAAGGTGGGTCTCTTCAGTTTGTTCGGGGGAATGTAAAAAGATACAGCTACTTTGGAAAAAAGTTCAGCAGTTTCTTATAAAACAAAATACATATGACCCAATCATATTCTTGGGCATTTGTCCCAGAGAAACAAAAAATTTATGTTCACTCAAACACCTGTATATAAATGTTTATATTAGCCTTATTTATATTAACCAAACAATGGAAAAAACCAAAATGTCCAACAGATGAAATGTTACATCCACGAAAGAAAATACTGTGGAGCAATACAATGGAATAAACTATTGATACATGCAACAGCTTGGAGGCATCTCAAAGGGAATTATGTTTAGTGAAAGAATCAATATCAAAACGTTGCATACTATATAATTCCATTTTTATATATATTCCTTTTTAAAAAAAGATTATTTATTTATTTATTTGACAGGGACAGAAATCACAAGTAGGGAGAGAGACAGGCAAAGAAAGACGGGGACAGGCTCCCTGCTGAGCAGAGAGCCTGAGCCGGCCTCGATCCTAGGACCCTGAGACCATTACCTGAGCTGAAGGCAGAGGCTTAACCCACTGAGCTACCCAGGCGCCCCTCATCTATATATATTCTTAAAATGATAAAACTATAGAGATGCAGAACAGACTAGCAGTTGCCAGAGACCAGAGGTTGTTGGTGTGACTCTAAAGGGGTAACATGAGGAAGACCTCTGTGCTTATGGAGCAGTTTGGTATCTTGACTGTGCTAGTAGTTACATGAAGCTATACACAGGGCAAAATTACACAGAACCATATACACATATGCTCACACACAAATGAGTAATATAAAAATAGTTAAAACTGAATATGGTCTAAAGTCTAGTTAACTAATGTCAGTTTCCTGATTTTGATATTGTACTACAGTAAGATATACAGTAAGGTAAGATATCCTCATTGGGGAAACTGGATGAAGGCTTCAGAATATTCTTATCTATAATTTTTGCAACTTTTTTTCCCTTTTCTTTCTTTCTTTCTTTTTTTTTTTTTAAAGATTTTATTTATTTATTTGACAGAGAGAGTGAGCACAGGCAGATAGAGTAGCAGGCAGAGGCAGAGGGAGAAGCAGGCTCCCTGCTGAGCAAGGAGCCCGATGTGGGACTCGATCCCAGGAGGCTGGGATCATGACCTGAGCCGAAGGCAGCTGCTCAACCAACTGAGCCACCCAGGTGTCTAACTAGGCTCCACACCCAACCTGGAGCCCAAACCCATGACCTTGAGATGAAGACCTGAGCTGAGATCAAGAGTCAGGCACTTAACTGACTGAGCCACCCAGGTGCCCTATTTTTTGCAACTTTCTATCAGTCTCCAATTCTTTCAACATTAAGAAGTTAAAAAAATCTATATGTACATAAAACAGTATATGTTTTGCAGAACATAAGTAAATACACAAAAATGTATATGTACTGTATGCTCCGCATATGTCTGTGCATTACTTCCTGTTTCTAAAGGGTAATAAAATAAATTATCATTAGTCTTGCACTGGCTGGTGATGATAGTGTGCCACAAAAATAAGAAAATGATGAACTTCTAAGAGGATAAAAAAGTGTATCTATTCTAACTCTGTAGATGAAACTTTTTACAAAAAGAATTTTCTAATAGCCCAAATTAGAGACTGATTGTAGATGAAATCTTAGTAGCTGTGTGACTCTACTGTGTGACTCTTAGCCACTTAGTAGCTGTGTGACTCTAGGCAAGCTACTCTGCTTCACTACAACTCACCCCCAATGTTCTTGGGAGTATAAATGAGAGTAACATAGGTAAAGAAGTTAGCATAATGCCTAGCACATAGTAAGTACTTATTATTATAATTATAAATGCAACCACCAAAATTACCTTTCAAATTAGCTGACGAAATATATTAAATTTTATTTTTCCTCCAGAAGCTCAAACTAAACCCGTGAGATCAGGACTGTGTTAATTTTTCTCACTGTTATATTCTGAAGTTTTATACACAAATAAAATATTAGTCAAATATATGAACAATTAGGGGATTTAATTCCACATCATCAGTAAATCTTTACTATGTAAAGTTATGTACCTTCATCCTTCATGTTTCGATCTATCTGCGGACCAGCATTCCTTTCTCGGAATTGTATGCCCTGCATATGTCTCTGCATTACTTCCTGTATTACTTCAAACAATGGTTGATCCTGTTTGAGACATAATGGATATTAATTCTGTTAGAAATTACATTTTTCTTACCTTCTCTCAAATCCCACAACTGATTTTCTGAAACATATATTGTCCTTTGGGGAAGAAATGGGGATCACGGGTGAGACTGGGGAAAGAAGGAGCTCTTATACACCAAATCGTAGAATCAGCCTTTGGCATATGAATATTTAACATATTGTAGTTTTGACTATTCATGTCTGTGACATGAAATAGTTTGTAATTTTGCTGACACACAAAAATGATTCTTGTGAATTTGTGTAATTTCTATTAGAGCGAATTGTGTAGCTAATAAATATATCTATCTTATACAGAGATCTAAACTTTCAATCAGCATTGCTGTTCTTACTCATTCACATATATAGTAAGGGGGGTAAATTACACACTAAAGTGATACTTTAGGTAAAAACTTTTTTTGAAAGATGTTCTTTGAATATCTCATGATAGAAACATCATGGGGACACAGACCTCTGCTAACTCTAAGGTGGTTTAGAAGTCCTCCACAGTCACATACCAAACAAATTATAATATAAAGGTAGATCAGAAGTGGCAAAAGTACAGTATCATTGTACATTATTGACTGGGAAGAAAACCACTCAAAATGTTTATTTATTCTGCACTGTTTATAACATAGCCTCTGGACTCCCTGGATTGGTGATCAGGCTCTCCACAATTTGTTTCACTTTTTCCCACCTACTCTTACTACCCAGCAGGTACCCTCCATAAAAAGCCAAATCAGACCAAGCAGTATGTCCTAAACTGTGCTTTGGTCCACCCTGCACTTTATTTTTCCTTTCATCTCTGAAGTCTTCCCACATCTTCCTTCATTTCTGCTAAAATCCCACTTACCTTTTAAGGTTCAGTTTAGGTGAAATTTTAGCTACTTAATGAAGTCCTCCCTGAGAACCATCTACTAGATTATCTCTCTCCCTTTTATGCACAGCATTTCTCATGCACTTCCTTTTACAATGGCCATATTAGGTACATATCATATCTTCTATTATGTTGCAAGTTCTTTAAGCAAGAAGCAAGTCTTATCTGCTCAGAGAACTAGCAGGTGCCAAACATATACCATTGCTTGAAGAATTTTTCAGATTTGGATTCTTTATTACATACATTTTTATATTAGAGGCTAAGTTATTTTTCAGGAAAAAAAAAATTGTTTGAAGAGGATTTTTACCAGTGTGCCGGCAGACAAAGGAACAGAATCATCTGTAGGATACATTCTGGAAACTGGGCACTTGAGAATGTCTAGGCCATTTGGAACCATTTTACAGTAATCCTGAATACACTGTAGCCACCACCACACAGCATCCCGGCAATTGTATCTGGCATAAGTTCCTTCACCCAGGAGATTAGGAATGAGACCGTGTCTCAGGGTACCAGCAAATGCTAAAATAATATTCCTAAAACAACAGAATTAAGTGGATCATTTGACATGAAAACAATCACTTAAAAGATTTAAGTCCCTTTTTGTGACTATTATTTCAGATGCATTTTCTCTCTTGTCCCTATTTCTTTGAATTTTCATGTACAAAGCGGTCATAATATGAGAGATTAAGCACTGAATTAAAAGCCTGAAACCTTGATCCTAGCCCTGGCTTTTTCCTCTGACAATCTGTGTGGCTTACCCTCTCTGGGATAGTTTTTTCATTTGTGACTTAGGTATTGGACTGGGTGGCTTTTAGGGTCCGTTACAGCTCTAGAGTCTACTTCTGAAATCTGCGGTATTTCAAAATTGAAGTAAATGCGACATGAACTGTATTATTTTAAATCAGAAGCAAATACATAAGAAAATAAATGGGTAAAAGCTGACCTTGGAAACCATGATTTATTTTCAAAAACTGGTAGAGAATATTTAATCTTTTAAAGTATTATTGTACCATCGTATACCAAATGACAACTTCGTAAGATGGAACAGCATTTCTAAAAGGGGCATGAAAGTAAGACTAGGGTTTAAAACCTAGCATTGCCATCTGTATGATCTAGGAAAAGTCATTTAAAATGTCCAGGCTTCAGTGCTTTTGGTTAAACAATTTAGAAATTTAATTAATTTTGTGTCCCAGTTTAATGCCCACCTCTTCAGTAACAGTGCAGTTATTTGTATTCTGCAGTACAAGTGTTAATAGGGATAGTGACACTTCAATTAAGAAAAGGTCAGAATGCAACAATCGTAACCATCCAGAACAATGTCATACACTTGAAATTTGAATAAAAAGACCTCTGTCCATGAATATCTCTGCAGAAGGAGGAAGTAGAACTCTCTGTGGTACAGACAGCCTTGAGCCGGCCAAAAATGGCTTTCCTACATGCTTCAACCTACTTTTTAGGTAGCCGTGGCCAGATCACTAGATTCTAAGGCAAGAAGGTGAATGGAACTGATGTATGTTAAGTGCATGAAACAGGTGTATTTTCCCCACTCTCTTTCCCTCTCTGCGAGCTGGCTGGAGAGTAGTAATCGGAAGCCCTAGGAGATGTTTGATTCTCAAGAAGAAGGAGCCTATATCCTTGAATCATTATGTGGGAAGCCGGCTCCTGAACACCCACATAGAACCAGAAGCAAGAAATAAATTTCATTTGTGAAAAACCATTGAAATGTAAGAATTTATAATTTATAGCACCTAGCACTACCTTAACAAATACATTATCTCTCAGAATCATCCAAGTCAGTGTTGGCAAACTTTTTCTGCAAAGGATCAGACAGTAAATATTTTAGGCTTTGTTGGCCATATATACTGTCCCAGTCATGCATCCTTCTTCTTTTTTAAATGACTCTTTAAAACATTAAAAACTGTTCTTTCCTCCCAGGTCATACAAAACAGGTGATAGGCCATATTTCTCTGACCCCTGATCTAGATAGTTATATGTAAAATTAAAAAGCAGAAATTGTTGATGGTATACAGAAATGATAATTGGGAGCCAAGATAACAAGGAAAATAATAACAATGATTTATATATTATGATTTACATTTATATATGATGATTTATATATAATTTATATGTAATGATTTGCATTTATGTAATGCTTAGTATGTGACAGATGTTGTTCTAGACACTATAACTGTATTAGTTCATTGAATCCTCACTAGGGATGCCTGGCTGACTCAGTTGGTGGGGCATGTGACTCTTGATCTCAGAGATGTAGATTTGAGCCCCAAATCTACATCTCTGGAGGGATGTACTCTGAAGAGATTACTTAAAGTCTTTTCTTAGAAAAATATTTTATTTATTTGAGAGAGATAGCAAACACACACTTGTGAGTGAGCATGAACAGGGGAGGGGCAGAGGGATGAGAAAACTCCCCACTGAGCATGAAGCCCTACACAGGGCTTGATCCCAGGATACTGAGATCATACCTTAGCCGAAGTCAGATGCTAAAATGGACTGAGCCACCCAGGCATCACCCAAAAATAAAATCTTAAAAAGAAACCCTTAGAAAAACCCTGTAATTTAAGCACTATCACCATTTTACAGAGTACAAAGAGAATAAATAATGTATTAGTTGGTAATTTGGAACCAGTATTAGAATGTGGATCTGGCCCAAACCCAAGTTCTTAACCACTATACTGGCTGAATCCTAATGTTCCATGTTCTACTTCTTAATCACAGTTATTTAGAAACATTTAAGGAAGAAGCAAACAGCCTCCCAAATTTCTATAACCCCACAATGGTCTCTTAAGTGAATAAGAAAAGGTCTTCTTATATTAGGTAATAGGGAAGAATGTAATATATTTCAGATGTCCACTTAGAAATCTTCAATCTAAAAAAGAAATTTTCAATTTTAAAAAGACCCAAATCGGAACTTTTGTCATTTGAAGAGGGAAACTTCAGGTTTTTCGAATGACATCAAAACAGGTATCATTTAAATGCTTTTTCTGCTGAAAGTTTTAACTTGCAGAGCAGTGCTGTCAAACTTTTGCCTTGGGCTGCTGAAGATCACCTGGAACCCTCATAGAAACACACATTTCCATCTGCTATTCTACCCTCCCCATCTCCACATTCAGAGCTCCAGCATAAGGACCAAGAATTTGCATTTCTAGCAAGTTCTCAGGTGATGGTGACTGCTGATCTGTGGTACTGATTTGTGCTGATTTGAGTGGCACTGCTGTACAGCCTCTCTTTTTTACCTTTGACAATTTCATTCATATTACTGTGACATAAGAAAACATTATTTTAAGACTAAAAGACACAACTGGAGGTTACAAGGCCTGACAACACATAGAGGAAAACCTGATACTTTATTCTTTCTACACGACTCAGCCTTCATTATAGAAGGAAAAAAATGATAAAATTCAAATTTTACCCAAAAGTTCATCTGAATTCTTATACTCAATTCGGGCATAGAAATTTTACTCTTTAGTGAGTGATGTTAGTAACATGATTACACACTTTTTATTTTTACTGAGATCCATTAGCAAATGCTGAAGATAATTTGACCTATAAATGAAGGACTAGAACTTAATAACATCAAAGATATCCACTCCTTTGAAATTCTACGATCTTATTAAATAAACATATTAAAAAAAAACTACTTAAGGAAAACATACCTCCTAAATGTTATGAATAGATGGCAAGAAGGAAAATTTGAAGAGCATGTGAAAAACATTTACACATAAACTTGCATTGCAACTTTTTAGAGATCTCCTACCTGGCCTCTACATAGCGTCCAGTAATCAGCAGTAGACCTCTCAGTGCAATAAAAGTATCCCTTCCCCAGCAGCGGAAAATACCAGAAGAAAAATGAGGTAAGCCTAATAGAAAATACAACAAAGTAATACGTTAATCTTAATAATACACACAGGCCTATGAACTCCATTACTGTAGGCCAGTCCCCCTAAGGCAGGGGGACAAGAATGAGGGAGTCGGCAAGCCCTCTAAAATTATCTGTAAAATGTATGACTATACCTATGTCAACATTTCTGTGATGAGTTTCCATGTTCTTTTTTTTTTTTTTTTTTAAAAGATTTTATTTATTTATTTGACAGAGAGAGATCACAAGTAGGCAGAGAGGCAGGCAGAGAGAGAGAGAGAGGAGGAAGCAGGCTCCCTGCTGAGCAGAGAGCCTGATGCGGGACTCGATCCCAGGACCCTGAGATCATGACCTGAGCCGAAGGCAGCGGCTTAACCCACTGAGCCACCCAGGCACCCTTTTTTTTTTTTTTTTTTTTTTAAGATTTTATGTCTTTATTTTTTGAGAGAGAGAGAGAGAGCAAGAGCAGAGGGGATGGGCAGAGGGAGAGGGAAAAGCAGACTCCCTACTGACAGGAAGCCAGGCAGGGCTTGATCCCAGGACCCCCCAGGATCATGACCTGAGCAGAAGCCGGATGCTAAGCCCACTGAGCCACCCAGGCGCCCAGAGGTTCCTTATTCTTATTTTTTTCTTTTTATTCTTATTACATTCTTAAAGGAATCTGTGACCTCAAAGGAATTAAGAGTCAGGGGCAGAGAGGGGTGCTTATCTAAATGGATTAGAATGTGAGTCTTTAAACACAGATAAACTTTCTTTTGATAAATTAAGGGTTGAAATCAGAGATCTAATATTTAACATATAAACAAACACTTAATACAATATTAATGGTATATATATTTTCAGTGACACAAGTGGGAATGGTTACTAAAGCATAAAGTATACTCTCCAGATATGAGAGTGGAAGAGCTCAAGAGAGAGAGAGAGAGCTGTGCCATGTAACACTAATGATATATTTGAAAAGATTCTACCTGCAATTAGAGGCAACAAATTAAATATGAAATGATGATCTTAATGATACATAACTGAACATGTTTATTAATTTATCAGTATAGATTCAAACTTTAATACCAAATTTCTCATTAATTCAAAACTACTTAAAAGTGTTACAGGGGTGCCTGGGTGGTTCAGTCAGTGAAGCATCTGCCTTTGGCTCAGGTTATAATCTTGGGGTCCTGGGATTGGGCCCCCCATCAGGCTCCTTACTCAGCAGGGCATTTGTTTCTCCCTCTCCCTCTGCCCCTCCCCCTACTTGTGCTCATGCTCTCTCCCTCTCAAATAAATAAAAAAAAAAGTGTTACAGTTTGTTGGCCAGGTTTTACAAAAGAAAATAGAGATTTCAGGTACCAAATAACTTGAACATTCTATGTAAATGTAGCCATTATGCACAAGATAAAATAGGGTGATTGATGGATAAAATCTAAAATTTTTAAATTAACATATACTGTATTATTTGCTTCAGGGCTACAAGTCTGTGAATCATCAGTCTTACACAATTCACAGCACTCACTATAGCATATAACCTCCCCAATGTCCATAACCCAGCCACCCTACCCTTTTAGCTCCAACCCTCAGCAACCCTCAGTTTGTTTCCTGAGATTAAGAGTCTCTTACGGTTGTCTCCCTCCCCAGTTTCATCTTGTTTCATAAAATCTAAAATTTTACTTCTATACTGAGTTTAGTTTCTTATAAAACATGTAAAGAATACATCGTTACCTTTATTTGTACTAAAAACAATAGTCAGTAGGAAAGTAAAGGAAATCAGCATTCTACTCAAAAAAGAAATATGCTAAAGCAAAAATATAACACATATTTCAGGAAGGGAAAACTAAGGTCTTAAGTAAAATGTATGCAGTATCCATTCATAACTATCTTCTAAGCATTTAACACTATTTGACATTATCTTGTTTTCTTGTTTTCTGGTTTGTTGCAGGAGTAACTGTCTTTCCCTAGAAGAAAATAGGATTCACAGTTACAGAAACCTTATCTGGCTTATTTACTAATCTATCACTGACAATTGTTAACTGGTATATAATATATATATATAAATTTACTGAATGAATGAAATAAAAGGCTAATTATAAAAGATAAATTGAGAGGCAAAAGATTTGACTACAACAAAAGAACATTTTGGCCATTTAAGTTTCTACTAATTGGGTCTTTACCTTTTTTGGAGCAGACATTTTTTCTAAGAAGGATCAGAATTAAAGGTAACATCAGACACTTCTTTCCTAAACTGTCTCCAAAATAATGGTATAAAATTTCCCTAAACACTTTGTGCATTATTTACACATAGTTGATTATTGATTTATATATATATATATATATATATATATATATATGTTTATATATAGTTGATGGTTATAACTTTGATGACGATGAGGACCGCAGTTGACATATACACGACTCTATGCCATGTAGACTTCCTGGTACTTTAACTCATTTAACACCTTGTATGAAATATGAGTATAGATAGATTCAAGGGCGATTTTTGAGTTGATATACCCCAAAGTACAGTCAGTTCGTCTTAAGATTTCAAAACTGTAAAATCTCTAGCACTGATATGTGGAAATGTTTGCATTAACTTTTGACCTCTAAGAGTATATGACTTATAGATCACATATTTTGTGAGTGATTTCTACCTTGTCATTTATTATACAAGTTTATAATTATAATTTTTTATGCTACTATTACCAAAGGCTTGGGATTCATTTTAAAATGAACCCCCAAAAACCTGTCTGCAAATATGTGCAGTTCTATACTTTGTTGGTATGGAGTGTACAGAACACTCCATTGGGATACTGGAAGAAAATATAAAAACTCCTATTTATATTTATCCATTTATCTTTATAGTTTCTATTTTTGTTTTATACTGTACCTGATTATAAGTATATTGAGTATCATATCTTCTATCAATATATCATTTATGATATCAGTATATCAGTGTACTTATTTTGGGAGTGCTTAACAATAGCAGTGAATAATCAAGAATGTTGAGATCACTATTTTGTGTAATAGGCTTCTAAGCAGCAGGCTTTAAAATCAAATTCTGCACATCAATTTTCTTTCCACAATGATACAGTTCAGTTTCATGAGAATCTTCATGGATTCATAGGGGAAATTTAAGTACCAGGAGAAGATGAAATAGTTGAATGAAAATCTAAAACATAATTATGTAATAAAATATAATCATTCTAAATGAAAAGTTAATTTCTTTTTTAATTGTCAGATCTAAGTATTTTTTCTTGATGTGGGTAGATGCAAATTTAAGAGGAAATCACATAAATACTATTACTTTCATCTTGCAATTTGGTAATTTTCAGTTTAGTTTGGAAAGTTCTAAATTCAGTGGCCTTAAATGTCAAGGAGTCTATGAAATCTAAGGAATGTTAAGAAATCTATTCTTAAGATTTGTTACCTGATTCAAGTTTTAACATTACTTGCAGGAAAGGATGCCAAAAAATATAGTTGAAAGCATTTGACTGCAATTAGACACATAATAAAAAATTATTTGACACCTGTTTTGTGTTTTGTAACACAAACCAAAACAAAGTGGATCTTTCTCTTATCTCTTGGTAATTTACAAGATTGAGTTCATTTTTTAAATTGGGAAAAAAGTATAATATAAAAGGGTAGTAAAACAAATCTGATAAAAAAAATACAAAATGTCAAGAGTCAGGAAAAAAAAAAAAGTGCAGAAGGATTGACCAGCCACAATGAAAAACACACATAAATAAATGCCTGTTGTACAGTATTAATTAAATAATAAGCACAAATATTAGTTCTACAAGTAGATATGAAATTTTATTAAGCAGTCACATAAAATCTTGGATAACATCATATCTTTTTCTAAAAATAGTGATTTCCCCATAACTTTTCCTCCTTGAATAATATTGACTGACACATTTTAACCTGTATGTAATTTCTTACCTGCAGCTAGAGACACACAACACTGCTCCTTTTCTTTTGTGATCTCATTTAGCCTGTATGGTACATCCATAAGTGAAGGGGAAAGAAGTGGCAGAGAAGGGCACTTTCCTACTCCACACATCTGCACTGATCCCAGTGAAAGGTGTTTCACAAAGGTAGAGCCATTCTGAACAAAGCTGTAACAAAGTGGCTGAATTTAAAATACAATTTGTAGAAATACAACATTTTTTATTATTTATTTACTTAAAAAGTTTTATTGTGGTAAGAACACTTAACTTGAAATCTACTCTCTTAATAGATTTTTAATTGTACAATTCAATGATGATACTGTTATTTACAAGCACAATGTTACACAGCAGACCCATTGTTTCAAAAATTTTTAGTAGTATCATTTTAATTTGATTCTTTCCTTCAACTAGTCTCTCTACCAGATGTGTAACAATGGTAATACTGGCTGAAAATATTTCAGTTTAATTAGATTTCAGAACTGCTTTCATTTCACCCAATATTATGGCGGGTTTTAAGTTTAAGGCCTACTGTGCAACAAATGGAAGGGCTGAACCTTTTTTTCAAATATTTTATTTATTTATTTGCAAGCTGGGTGAGGGGCAGAGGAAGAAGCAGACTTCCTGCCAAACAGGGAGCCCAAATTGGGACTAGATCCTGGGACTTGGGGATCATGAGCTGAGCCAAAAGCAGACGTTTAACTGACTGAGCCACCCAGGCACCCTTGAAGTTTTGTTCTTTCTAAAATTATTCCCAAATCAGTTTGGTGGCTCTTCAGTGGTTCATTCAGATCTGTAATTTCATTTTAGGGAAATTTATCACTAAAGGCAAATCTCACTCATAGTAATAGCAGAATAATTTTTCTCTTAATGAAAAATTAGGGAAAAAAACTGTACGCATATTCTAAAAATTATATTTGTTAACAAGTCAAAGAATAGATAGAAGCAAATAATATGAAACAATTAAATTTTCCCATGAACATGAGTTCTTAGCTTTACTGAACAGATTTTAATACCTATGTTTGTTTTTGTATGCTCCAAATTAAAGGATGCAAATACTATCCACTTACAAACTTTCTCAACTCTATGAATCTATGACAGTTCTTTATGCTTTGGTCTTTAAAGAGTATATAAACTGACTATATATGGTTTCAACACAAACATGCCTATTTACTCAAGCCTTGTTGGATATACCTTGACATCTGCTTCCATGCTATATCCAGAAGAGTGGTGTATGCACCAATTAATATAGCATCGAAGTAACATGGGATGAGATAACGTGGGATCTGCTTCAGGTAGAAGAACATAGCCTGCAACCATTTACCAACCTATTATAAAAATAATTTTAAAAGTTATTTTGGTGTGAATAGCCAAACTATGGAAAGAACCTAGATGTCCATGAACAGAAGAATGGATAAAGAAGATGTGGTATATATACACAATGGAATACTATGTAGCCATCAAAACCCCCTGAAATCTTGCCATTTGCAATGACATGGATGGAACTAGAGGGTATTATGCTAAGCGAAATAAGTCAATCAGAGAAAGACAATTATTATATGATCTCTCTGATATGAGGAATTTGTGAGGCAGGGTGGGGGGGGTCGTCGGGGGCAGGGAGGGAAAAAATGAAGCAAGATGGGATTGGGAGGGAGATAAACCATAAGAGACTCTTTATCTCAGGAAACAAACTGAGGGTTGCTGGGGGGTTGGTGGCGAGGGATAGGGTAGCTGGGTTATGGACATTGGGGAGGGTATGTGCTATGGTGAGTGCTGTGAATTGTGTAAGATTGATGATTCACAGACCTGTAGCCCTGAAGCAAATAATACACTACATGTTAATTAAAAAAAAAAGTTAATTTGGTGTGTTTACAGGCTAGGTGCATTTTAAGAGGTAAATCCAAACATGCAGCTCTACTATCTAGTAATCAACCAGCTTTCCATTTGTTAAAATGGGAAGATGATGAAGAAGGGAGGAAAGGAGGAGTTTTCAGGTTAGAAAACTATGTTAATTTTATATACACCATAGAAATATAGTTTTTATTGTTTCCTTGTTTTATGAACTAGAATAGACTTTTACTTACTTCAGCAATAGTTCCTGATCGTGAAATAAGTCGGTTACTGACATAATCAATCATCCAATCTCCAGATCTCAAATTATCACAAAAGGGATGTCCCAAGTCATTCTTCGGTCTTATTTCTGCCAAGACGGACATTAATCCTGAAAATTCATAGAAATATCATGCTGTTATTGGCAGAGGCAATTTGTTCCCATAGCCTGGGCTACTGCTGTCTCTTAGTTATATGGGATGAACACATATAGAGGTAGACATAGGGGCTGTTAAGACCACAATTGCACTTCCCACGGTTGGAGATATGTGTGGCCACATATCTTTGCCCTGAGATACAAAGACATACTGAAGGAGACTACTGTCGCAGGAGCTATGTAGAGCTTTCCAAGATTCCTAACTTCTGAGACTTGTTTTGTTCTTCTGAATTTAAATATTATAATATTCAAAGGCAACTAACTGGCATAGTTTCCACCCAGCCCTAAGGCATTGGGGGGAAAATTGATTAAGTCTGTATCTTCTCATGTTAAAAAGTGGTGGAATCATTAATATTCAGGCAATCACAGGAGTGGTTTCAGAGAGAGCAAGAGCATCTCTGGTGATAATAGGCCTGCTTCGGAAAGGATCTTTGAATTATAACAAGAGGGAGTTGGAACTAAACAAGCTACCAAGGTGAAGTATATGAGCATATTCTTAAGTAATATTCAAGCAGAAACATTAGAATTTCTATGCATACACAGCAGTTTCTGTTATTTCAATGACGGAACAATAGTACTTCTTTCATTACCCAATAATGTAATAATTTCCACATTAAAAATATTATATTAATAGCCTCACCAAGTTCATTTTGACTAATTTTATTTATATATTTAGGATTTAATTTTACTTTGTATATAGCATGTCTTGAGAAATGATAAATATATAAATTTAAGATGTAGTTCTTTCTCTCAAGAGGCTTACAACCTTCTTTGGGAAACAAAGCATAAAACATAAAAAAACGAGAAAACAAGACAATATAAAAAATAATGCTCCACTTTTGCTCTAACTTTTTAAAAAAATATTTTATTTATTTATTTGACAGACGGAGATCACAAGTAGGAGATCACAAGTAGACAGATGTAGATCAGAAGCAGGCAGAGAGAGGTGGAAGCAGGCTCCCTGCTGAGCAGGACCCGGGGATCATGACCTGAGCCAAAGGCAGAGGCTTTAACCCACTGAGCCATCCAGGCACCCCTGCTCTAGCATTTTTGAAGAAGGCAAATATAGCTCAGTAAATAGAAGTTTCACTTGTTGAATAACGGTGACATGATGAAGCAGCATTTTAGAAAAAGAGATCTGATCAATGGAATGGAATGTTCTGTGAAAGAGGTAACAAGAAATTTGAAAACTGGTCACTTGGTTTTGCAGACAGGACTTAGTCTTTGAATAGGGTATTAACTGCGAAAATAAAAGAATATGGTATACTCTAGAGAACACAGAAAAAATTCAGTCACAATCACTGATTGAATACAGAAGATAAAAGGGACAGATCCAAAAACAGATTCCTGGATTCCAACATGACTTATTATTATAAAAAGTAGAGAAGAAGAGAAGGGGGATTTTGTTTAGGGGAGAGAAAGTTAATGAAGTTAAGTCTGACTTAATTGGATGTTGCTATTAAGAGTCTGCCAGAAATATCCAGTAAAACACTGGAAATACTAAACTGTCAGAGAAAAAAAGGGATTGATACAAAGTAAAAAGTAAATCAGGAGAGAATTAGTAAAGAACTAGACTTAACTTTAAGAAAGAAAAGGCCAGAAAAGAAGTTCAGAACAGTGCGGTTTTTTCAGTCAGGGAGCAGAAGGAATTCAACAGCTCAGGGTGAAAATGAAGTAAGCAGCTGTCTAGGACTGGTAACATATACATTTCTCTATTTTGCACACCACAAAACATTTTTTGTTGAAAATGAGACTATTTTAGAAAAAAAATGTCAAAAGCACCAAAGTCTAGAAGAAAGTTACTGGGAGCTTTGTTATGTGCTTGGTTTTGTAGAAAGTACAAAAGCTAAAAAACAAGAATGCAAAAAAGGCAAACATTGTTCTTTCTCAAGGTGTAATCTAGTTAGTGGGGTCTTAAGGCTAACAATTATCAAGTACTAACTATGAACTGAGCATTGTCTAAGTGCTTTGCATGTATTAAGTCACTTAGTCCTTGTGGTAGGCACTATTACTGTTTCCATTTTACAGATGAGAAAATTGGGCCATGCAGAATTTACTCCAAGGTTATAAAGCTAGTGAGTGTAACGCAGGGAATCTAGAGCCCATTCTTAACCACAACAATAAATATTCACAAAACACTGTACTAGTTAGTAAAATATCTTCCAAGTAAGATGGTGTAGCAAGTAAGAGGCATAGTAAATTAATGCAATGGGTATCCAGGGGGACTAAGATCTTACCGTGAAAAATAATAGTTAAAGGAATGTTTTGTGGAAGATGTTAGAGTCAAATTCATCCTTAAAGATCGGTTAGATGGACAGAGAAAATGAGTTGCAAAGGAGGCATGATATGTGGAATACTACATGAACTAGGAATACATGTGTGATCAGCCACATTTCCTAGATAAAATCCAAGAAAATATTTCCAACCAGCTGGGTTAAACTGAAAATTAAATATTTAGATCCTATGTCCTGTCTCACAACTACTCTAACTACATAATGTTTTACTATAAGTTCTCTTTTTGGATAAAACAAATATGCAATGGAACAAAGTTTTTGATTAGATGAAAAAGGAAGATGAATGTATTATATTTACAACCTATACCATTTGGGGCCCAAATAAATGTTCTCATTTAGTCTTCAAAAAAGCCTATGTGAGGTTCATTTTGTATTTCATTACCGAATACAAATCAACAAATTCGCTATTTGTATAGACCAAATAAAAATACATCTTTTAAACCTAAAAAAACCCCTATCAATTATACAATACTATTCACATCTTATAAAGGCAGAAATGGGCACAGAGAGGTTAAGTTCCTGGTTGGAGGTCAATGAATGAGTGGGTGGCAGGGCCACAATCTGAACCCAAACAGTTGGGTTCTAAGCCCACCCTTTAATTCTATAAAGAATATACCATATGACCCTAAAAAAACTCCCCCAAACACAAAAGCTTAACTATCCTTGTATTTGCTTACCTTGAAGACCTGCATATTTAAGAGATGACCAGTTTGGTATGTCATAACAGCCTCCACCATCCTCTTGTTCTTCGGCCTCACATCGGTAAAGTACCTGATTCAGCTCAGCCAAAGTTAATTTTGAGGCAATGCTAAGAAGTGGAAAATAAAGAGAACTGGTAAATACAGTAAAATGCTATCAATAAAGAAGAAAATCTGAATCATAACCATAAAATACCTTAACAATATATGTTTTAGTACCTCAGCACTATAATATACATTAAAAACAATATATGTTATAAATAATAATTAAAGGATAAAACGTGCTAAAGATTCAGTTAGAAGTAACATTTCTTCCAAGCCAAGAAATACAAATCAATTGCCAAATTTTATTACTTGGAAGTATCCTGGAAAAATATTTTGGTTGCTACAACCTTTTTCTCACAAATTTGCTTTTTTATTTTTCTTTTTTTAAAGATTTTATTTATTTAGTTGACAGAGAGAGAGAGACCACAAGTAGGCAGAGAGGCAGGCAGAGAGAGAGGGGGAAGCAGGCTCCCCACTGAGCAGAGAGCTCAATGTTGAGCTTGATCCCAGGACCCTGAGATCATGACCTGAGCTGAAGGCAGAGGCTTAACACACTGAGCCACCCAATCGCCCCACAAATTTGCTTTTTTAATCTTTCTTGATGGGCTTGGTTTTTTTCTCTTCTTTATATTCTTTTAAGTAGGACATCAATAACATTTTTATGCTAATTATCCTAAAATTGAAATACTTGTCAAGGACCAGCAAAGGGATAATCAAAATTCATAGTTAACTACCTTAGAAATCATGTAGTATTTCTCTCCTCTCTTAAGATGGCACTGCCCTTTAGCTCGGTTATTCAAGAAACCAAGATTTTCTTAGCTAAGGATGATTCTTGATAATAGTCAGAAAGAGGTGTCTGTCATGGCTTTGATTTCTCCTTGGTCAGGGTAGCAGTGAAACTGTGTAACTGACCACACTTGAATACAACAAAACCTTACCTTTTTAAAAAAATAATTCTAGCTGTTCCAGTCATTTCATTCTACAGAACTGAATATATATCCTCTTGAATTTTATGTGAAAATATAACCTCTTAAATGTACTTCCTTCTTTCTCTTTTAGTTCTGTCTCAACTGAGAAAATTATGGTTGGCTGGGCTTTGTTCCCTGTTTCTGCCAGACTCTGTCCTCATTGTTGGGACAGACTCTTCCTTCATCCACTATTTGTGAGTCAAGTTTGAGCAAATCAATCAGCAGTCTCAGTACCAACTCCATTCTAGGCAAATGCTTTCTGACACATAGCCAATGAACTTGCATATGAATTACCTGGGGAGCTTATTAAGATACAGATTTCTTGGCCTTACCCCGATAATCTGAGTAGGTCTGAGGATGAATATGCATTTTATAAGCATGCCACAGAAACATAAAATAGCTTTATCACAGATATTTTTATTTTCATTTCATTGCATTTTATTTTTTTGAATATTTTATTTATTGATTTGACGGAGAGAGATACAGCAAGAGAGGGAACACAAGCAGGGGGAGTGGGAGTGGGAGAAGTAGACTCCCTCCTGAGCAGGACCTGATGCAGGGCTGGATCCCAGGACCCTGGAATCAGGGCTTGAGCCAAAGGCAGACGCTTAATGAATGAGCCACCCAGGCGCCCCACCACAGATATTTTTAGAATGAAAATACTTTTCTAATAGTTGAGTTGAGCTGATATCCTTAATGATAAAAGCTCTTATAAAAACAAAAAGTTGAACACAATAAAAAAATGGGTTAGTACATAAAATGCTATTTTACTGGATAAATACACAGCCAATGAACAACAAAAAATTTAACTTGGGGCACCTGGCTGGCTCAGTGGGATGAACATGTGACTCTTGACTTCAGAGTCATGAGTTTAGGCCCCACGTTGGGTGTGGAGCTTACTTCAAAAAAATAAATATTTTAAAAAATGATGTGGAAGGAATATGGCGTATGCAACTTAGCCTCAGTTCAGAAAAATTGTGTGCACGTGTGTGTGTATAGAGATGCATGTGTGCATGTGTGTGTTTGCTCATATCTATAGCTACATATAGAGAGTGCATGAGTGTGAGAGTGCACATGCAAGCGCACATACAAATGATAAAGCAACAGGACATGTGAACAACAGATGATGCTAATATGACTACTGGTTCTTGGACCACTGTCTGAGTAGCCTGGACATAGAGGACCCTTAAAACTGCTTAAATCAGGCTTGCAGTAACTTACCAGTTATTAAAGTGGCAAATCTTCATAAACTAAGTTGTACTTACAAAGCAAAAGGAGTTTTTAATATAGGATCTGCGTTGTCAACAGCAAGGCTCCCAGATTTAAAGTGAGGACTGAACTGTGTCAGATGATTTCGAAGAATTCCAACAGCAACTTGTGCATGTGGATCAAGACTAACTCTGAAAACGTTAATTTAAAAAATGGTTACTTTTTAGGAATCATTTATTAAAAATTAACAGAATATGTCATCTACTTTACAAGCAAAGTCAACTGTTTGAACTCCAACATACCTGAATATAATAACACTTCCTGGAGACAAGTTTTCAAATTCTATTTCTTGAATATATTCATTGGGTCCTTTTGTGGCAACTCCAGCTTGTTTAACAATTTTACTTTCACTAAGCTTGAAAAAAATCGTATAAAACCATTCAATCAATAATTCTAATGTCTTTAAGACATTAAACATGGTAGTAAGATGAGAGTCCCAAATACCTGAATATGTTCTTTAATTTCTACTGTGATGTTTGGCATTCCATTGATCGCATGCTCATCCTTCTGATAAGGTTTTGTATTTCTCTCAACAGTTCTAGCTTCAAGAACTACTTCTTCAATTTTGCCTATGAATAAATAAAAACATTAATGAAATTTCACATTAAACCATCTGGAATTAGGAAGTGCTAATTCAATTTAATTCATTAAACTTAGAGTTGAGTATGAAATAGCAGTCTGAGAATAGATCATTCTACCCAAGATGCATTTTTTACTCAATGCTTTGTTCTTAAAATTATAAATTAACAAAGACCTCTCTGAAAAAAGATCTTATCAAGTAATAATGGCTTAGCTCTCGGGAACAATCTATAACCTTCCTAATTTTGAGCAGAGAGTAAATAAATCCCTTGAAAAATTTATTTAAAAAAATGAAAAATTTCAGAAATACAAAAAGTAGGGAAACATTTTAAAAAGCCAGATCCTACTTACTAGCTGAAGAAGACATTACAAATGTGTACCCTTTCTTTCCCTTCAGAGGTAACAGTCACCTGCAATTTGGCATTCCTAAATCCTGTGCATTTTACTACATATATCTGTTTCCCAAAACAACATACATTATTTTCCATATTTCCAACCTTTATTAGAGTAGATCCAAATTTTATATATATATATATATATATATATATATATATTTCTGCAACTTGCTTTCTATTAAACAACACTATCTTTTAGATTTGTTCACATTGCTACATAAGCTGCAGCTCATGTTGCTGCTCATTTGTTTCAAATGCCAAATAGTATTCCATTGTGTGAATACACCAAATATATTCCTGTTTGCCCGTCTTCTAATGGAACATATGAGAGTTTTTCAGAGATATACCCAGCAGTAGAACTGCTTAGTCAAAGGATATGTAAAACTTGAATTTTACTATTTAAGTAATTTGAGCCATTAATCTGACAATAAGAAACAGTACCTTTTGATCTAGAAATTCTACTTCTCAAAATAATTACTAAGAAATTATTCAAAAGAAAAAATTATTCCTAGTGTATATTCATTGTTAAACATACTAAAGAATATTAAAGATGGAATACTAATATAATAAAACGTGAAATATTTAACATAATGAAAATCACAATTCTATTACAAAATGGAAATGTTTTAATGAAGACCAGTGACCAAAGCAAAACCGAGATAATATTGTTCACACTGATGGCAACCATGTGAAACTGTACATGTACATTAGCAATAATCAGACAAGATTACTGACTGTACACTTGCAAGCAGTTAAAAATAACTAATGAACATTTAACCTTGAAACTATTCAAGTTGAGGGGCGCCTGGGTGGCTCAGTGGGTTAAAGCCTCTGCCTTCGGCTTAGGTCATGATCTCAGGGTCCTGGGATCAAGCCCCCCATTGCATCGGGCTCTTTGCTCAGCAGGGAGCCTGTTTTCTCTTCTCTCTCTGCCTGCCTCTCTGCCTACTTGTAGTCTCTGTCTGTCAAATAAATAAAATCTTAAAAAAAACCCCAACTATTCAAGTTGATAATCTTCAAAAACTGGAGTTTATATATTTAATAACTAGCAACCAATATAGAATATGATGATTTTTATGGGAATCTTCATCCCCTCAATTAATTGCCAGACTTGAACAGTTGCTATATGCATAGGAGAATGTTTTGCTATAAAATATAACAGTAAGGAAGAAATAAAACACACACATCTAGAAAAAAAATCTAGCAATAATAAGGATATGATTTAGGGGTACGTTTTTATTTATTTATTTAAAGATTTTATTTATTTATTTGAGACAGAGACAGAGATAATGAGAGAGAGCAGAGAGGGAGCACAAGCAAGGAGGAGAGGGAGAAGCAGACTCCCCACTGAGCTGGGAGCCTGATGTGGGTCTTCCCAGGACCATGGAAATTAATTTGGGGTAACTTACATTTTTACTACATGGACAATACCGTTATGGAAATATTCTCAAATATTAACATTTTCTGAGTTGTGAAATAGCTTTATTTTCCTCTTAAATTACTTCCTATTTCCCATTTTGTATAAAACAAACATATTTCCTTTATACCCAGGAAATACATATGTACGTTCATGTGTTTATATATATGTATATGTATGTATATTTATAGTGTGTCTAACTGTGTACTTGTGTATGAGCACATACACACACATATATAAACCAAAGGGAAAATAGTTTAATATTTAAGGCTTTTCATAATCCATCCTCAATTACCTTCCTAGCCCTCTTGTCACTCCACTATTTTAAGCAAATAGATATTTTCATTAGTCCCCAGATAGTCTTACTAACACCTATTAATATGAATTTTCTTTTTTACATCTTTCAAAAACTATAAAGTTCCACCTCCCTTGAGAAGCCTTTTCTAAACACTCAGTGATTTCTCTCTTTTGTGAACATATAGCAATTATAGTCTCTCCACATCTCTTCTTTGACAATTATAAAACACATCCCAGGGTGCTTCGCTGGCTCAGTTGCTTGAGTGTCTGCCTTCAGCTCAGGTTGTGATCCCAGTCTTAATTTCTTTCTTTAAAGTACACTCTATACCCAACATGGGGCTTGAACTCATGACCCCAAGATCAAGAGTCACATGCTCTACCAACTGAGCCAGCTGGGTGCCCCAAGTTATGCAAAATTTTGAACTCTTTTTCTCAACTACAACCACACCAGTACTGTGTCATAATCACAGTAACATTTTTTGGTTGCATTACCAGGGATGCACATTTGAGGCACTTCTTTGCTGTAAAATGAAGTCTTAGGATTCCTGAAAGCAGTTCTAGACACAGATACAACAGACTGATGAATGCTGGGTGAATGTCTTGTTACTGCCACTATGTCTTCATCAACCTGATCCACATATACCTGAGAAACAGAAAGAGAAAACATGTTAGCATTCAAACTGGAAAAACTTACTCTGAAACTGAACCTTAAGAAACTTACAAAAAGTTAGTTTCTTGCCTGAATGAAACCCTTGGCCCCAAGTTCTTGATGAAGTTTATTGATAGCACATCTGGCTGCAATAATTCCACTTTGGAAATTAACTTCACCTTTATCTGATGGAGATGCTCCAGGATTCCACTTCGTATAAAATCGTTCTTCAGAAACCACTGAAATCTGAACAAAGTTAAAACTCAGCCATGTGTACATTTTAATTATAATGAGATCTTTTAGTAAAAATGCCCAAATTTGTTGGCCGTGTGGATTTTTAAAAAAACACCACCAAGACATACCTGGTGAGGCACTAATTCATCATAGCCTTTAGTACTTCCACTAGCACAACACGCCATGGAAACAATCGTGGTACTTGGCAGAGCATCATATTCTGACCTATGCTAGAAAACAAGAAAAAAAACCCACCAGGGTTTATTTTCCTTCAAATGCAAAGTGCCATCCTATTGCATAATGAAGTAAAGGACAGTTACATAGTTACATACTGTAAGACATTAATTGGATTTATTTTATTATTTTTTGATATTAATTTGCTTTAGAATTTAACAAAACATTCAAAAGCTATGCACAATCATGTATAAATCTAAGATATGATTCTGAAGCATGTGGATATTGCCACTAAATATCGGATCAAAAAATTTATTTTTTCCTTTTTCAAGTTTTATTTAAATTCCAGTCAGTTAACATAGAGCGTAATATTAGTTTCCGGTATAGAATTGAGTGATTCATCACTTACATACCACATCTAGTGCTCACAAGTGCCCTCCTTAATCCGCCTCACTCATTTAGCCCATCTCCTGCCCTCCTCCCCTCCAGCAACCCTCAGTTTGTTCTCTTTAGTTGAGTCTGTTTTAATTTTTTTTTTCTCCACTATGTTCATCTGTTATGTTTCTTAAATTCCACAAATGAGTTCAGCAAAATAAGTAAATAGAAGAAACAGAATAGATGCTTACCACAATGGGACACTCGTTATCGTGGGTAATATCCATAAACAGGGCATGTGCAATAGCTGGCATTAATGGCCTCAGACAGGGCTGAACAAAGGATCCAACAGGTTCTCCTCCATATCTGTAAACCAGTCTGCCCTCTTCGTGGCTATTATATGCACTCATTGCCTCTGCAAAGCATTACAGAATATTTTAACTACCTTGATTATTACTGGTCAAGAAGAGGTTAGGTTTCTTATCATGGCTGAATTTCCAAAAAAAGACCATAAAATATTATCAAAAATAAAACTGCTTTAAACATTTAAACAAATGTCTATTAGTTTAAGTGACCAAAATGTCTTCTCTATAACTGGCCACAGAAATGGCTCATGTAGGTAAAAGGGAACATATGTTGTTTATTAGGATGTTAGCTACATAGGATCTATGGGAAAAAAATCTAAGATTCAATCTTCTATCCAAGTAGGAGATGAAAACTAGATTTGTATATTTTCAAAAACAAAAAAATGCTGTTGTTCATGAGTCATCAATTCATTCTACTCATCTTTCAATTTAAGAGGAGATGTTTTACCCCAGGAAAAGTGGAAACTTTTCCTGATAAAAACAGACTGAGATAGAGAAAAGTTGGTGTAGAGTATTTAAGAGAACATTAACTATGTTGAAAATTATTAAACATTGTATATAATGCTATTAAATGCCTTTTAATCTACTTATACAAAAACTAAAGTTTTAGATGGGAAATACACATCAACAAGCCTACCTCTTATTAGGGAACTAATGCCCAGTCTAGTAACAAAGATATTGTCCAGCTCTTCGCTTCCTGTGAACAGTTCGGCTACTACATACAAATTGGGTTGCAATTTTCTAGCAGCATCCAACATGTACTGCAAAAAGCACAGTCACAAATGTAACATAAAGAGAAAAGCAAGTGGGGGGTAGGAAAGGAGACAAGACTAGGCATGGATTCGACATGAAAATGTCATGGAACAAGACAAAATGGAAATCCGAGAAGAATTTCCAAATAAATTTAATTGTGCATATGTAAGAAAACATAAAAGGAACACAGGAAACAAGAAAATTCATAAAGAGATTAAAACAGTTAAAAAGGAAGATTAGATTTTGCAAAGATACAGAGACACAAAGGAGGAAAAAGGAAGAATAAAAATGTTAGTGTCACATTAAAATTATAAACCATAACACTGTGATTCTGCTAGGCTTTCACCCTGTTTTATGTGTGTTTGTTTGTAATACCTCTAACCAGACTATTAATTTGCAGGCTTTCGACTAGGCCATTATTGGTAAATTTCCTGCTGGTGAATCATTTAGCTATTGCAAAGATTAAGTCTAACTACACTAAAAGCCAGATTTTCCTACAAATGATAATCAGCTCTTAATCACAAATCAAACTGGTTCCAATTTTCTTAATATAATGTTTGCACAAAGGTTAATAAAATAATTGAAATTCTGTCAGCTAACAAGTAGGGTCCTAGAAGATTTTGTAACTTAAAAATTAACAAATTGAGTTTTAATTTTCTGTTTTGCCACAATGTTGCAATAGTTTTATATATATATATACATATATATATAATGCAACAGCTATATAAATATAGCTGTTGCTAAGAGCACA
This sequence comes from Mustela erminea, assembly GCF_009829155.1. Taxonomy (NCBI): domain Eukaryota; kingdom Metazoa; phylum Chordata; class Mammalia; order Carnivora; family Mustelidae; genus Mustela; species Mustela erminea. The sequence continues at coordinate 24,861,773 of NC_045623.1, forward strand.
ATAAGGAAAAACCTCTGCTTCTACCGCCTTAACTAATGTTCACTAAATTCTTCCATATTAAATCAATTTTTCATCATTGGACTCAAATCATATTCATTATAATACTGCATTAAAATAACAGAAATAGATATTTTCCAGATAAGCATACATTCCCAAAGAACACTAAGTTGTCACTAGGAAGCTATCAAAGATCTTATAAACAGGATGAAAATTGTGTTTATAAAGTTGTATTAGATAGAAGATACTGCTATAAATTTCGGCACTGCCTCAGTTTCTATAAAAAGCCCATACACTGTAATGTTAGTGCTTAAATAATAATATGTAACAAGTGACTTCATTGTCTATTAATATATTAAGAGCAATCAGAAAATAATAAGAATAAGATAGATACTTGCATATTATTAAAAGGTTAATATTAATCCTTTAAAAGTTAATAATAAAATATTAAAAATATTTTAATAATATGCATGGCGATATGGGTATGTATATATCATCAGAGACAATATAATCTATTTCCCTAAATTGAAATAAAAATATAAATGCATTAAACATTTTATAGCCCAGATATCCATAACTACTGCATCAAAAGATTTTGTTAGAATTGTGAAGTTATGCTTAAGTATTAAATACTACCACCAAATCAATGCTGGTCCAACTAGAAAAGAAAACACATACTTGCGTATTTTATTTAAGGAAAGCAAGGAAAGAGTACTACATTTCTTTGCTTAATGCAGATGAATTGTTTTTCTGTACCTCAGCTACATGAAGAGGTGTTGAGTGGCAGTTATCAAGACGCACTCCTTGGAAATAAGTTGCAGTTATCTCAGTGTATTTTTTCATGTGTGCCCAGAGAAAAGGACAGTCCTCTGGTTTATTTCCATAGCGTAATTTAACACTGTCTCCCCAGCAAATAAGTTCTCTCCTTAGATAAACGTCTGAGCCTGTTAAGAAAGGAGCTTGCTTTCAACAGTCCAAGAAATAACATGAAAACATTTACTTCAAGGAAACATTGTTTTTTAAAAAATCGTATTGACTATTTCTATCACAAACCATACACTGGTTAAAATTATGTCTAAAATGGTAGGGTTATTTAAATCTATAAAGTTAAAAAATTAGTATTAATTTATATCTCATACTGATTTTGTTAAAATTTGACCTAGAGTCTCTTCTAAAAATGTGTACTTACTGTAAAAAAAATCAAGTTGCTTCTTTTAAAGAAAATCAGTAATAGTAATATCACAGGCCCTTTGAAGACAGCATTCTACCAAAAACATTTCTTCTTCAAAGATTTAGTTATTTATTTGAGAGAGAGATAGACAACATGAGCAAGAGAGGCAGAGGGAGAGGGAGAGAATCTCAAGCAGACTCCCAGCTGAGAGCAGAGCCTGATGCGGAGCTCAATCCCACAACCCTGAGATCAGGGCCCACGCTGAAATCAATGGTTGGACACCTAGCCAACTAAGCTACCAAGGTGCACCTCTACCAAAACCATTTAAAGCTGTGTTTCTACCTCGTTACACATTTTGGCGATAGGTTACATTAAATCCATGGCATGCAGTAGAATGCCTTTTTGCATTTAGAATGGAGAAGGAGAGCGTTTAGAAAGGAGAAGGCAGAGATACTTAAACCCAAAGTACATTCTTTAAGAAAAATGAGATTTTGAATTAGAAAAAGACTTCTCATTCAAAAAGACTTCTAAATGTTGAAAAACATATTGATAGGTGCCCAGCAAAATTCTGTCTGACAAAGAAATAGCTGTAGAAAAATAAAATGCTGGGAGTGAAAGGGAAACCTAAAATTAGTTTTTAGTGTAATTGCTATTCAAATACCTTAATACCCCCGGCTAATGAATGAAAATATCTCTTATGGCAATATAATTGTAATAGCATAATCTTGTATGTATTTTTAAAAATGCAATAGATTAAATTTTTAACCATATAAAATCTTATTTAGAACCATTATATAAAATAGATAGATAAAAGCCATTCTGGTTGAGCATATAAAGACTAGGAGGGGAAAAAGGGGGAAAGGAAAAAATGAATCCCACTCTTCCTGTTCATACCTTCTCTTCTCTCTCAAACTGTATGCACTCTGGCATCTCTGTGATGAAACAGTTTTAGAACTATTACCTTGGTGGGGAAAAAAGTCAATGAAACAGTTTGTATTTTGAGTTTGCTGTAAACTTTTCTCTCCCTATCCACAGAGAGGTTAACAAAAATGATATACCAGGTTCAGCAAAGTTTCGAAGGGGATCATCTCCCATTACCCATCCATTATGCGCCATCAGAAAACAAGCTTTATTTGGGTTATGAATCATAGATTCTTCTGCGGAGAGGGTCATTTCTTCATATGGGAACGTAAAATACCTATGGAGATACAATTAAATATTAAATCCATACAGAGAGATTATTTGGAGAGAATTTAAATTAGTAATATTAAAATTAAAACTCCTCCTTAACAAATAGAATAAATTAGTCTTACACTATAGGAAATAAACTTTTTTACAGGTCAAAAATCTTCAGAAGACTTTCTGAGTAGATCTACTAAGATTTGAGAAATGGGAAGTCAGCACTATAGCATTATCTGGTTAACAGTTTAAATAATAAATTAAAAATTTAATAAAATTACTAAGAAAATCATTGAAATATTGGTGTTACTTTTGCAAAAGCTTTTACTACCCTTTAGTTGCCTAATCTGTGCTGCACATTACCTACAAGATAAGGATCTAAATGCTGGCTCAATTTGATTAACTTTGAATTTACTAGTAAGTATATAGTCCTCCAGAAACATTAATGTAATGTTTATAAACTGATTCATACTGATGATAGTTTCTTTAAGGACTGGCCTAACAAAGTTAATATTAACCCTAGTTACCAAATCAAAACTTCTATTTCAGTTAAAAAATGTACTGAAGTCACACATGGAAGGAAAACATTCAGATTAATTTAAAAAAGTTAAATCCAATATTCAATTTTTAACCTTTAATGAAAAGAAAATGAAATTGAAATACCTGGTAACTAGAGGATGTTTTCTAGTGACAGGTCCTAATTTAGGGCCATGGCCAGCCAGTCGTTCATAAAACACATTTCCCAAAAGGCAATTAACTACCTGAAACACATTAAATTATGTATCTCAGTAAAAACAACCACAAACACTATTAAGACTCAAAGAAAAACAGCAGTTCAAAGTAGGTGAAACCTGTTCCTGATGATAGTTCATGAGTTGATGCTTCTCTGAATTTAACTCCTCAATTCTCTTACGGAACCAATTACAGCATTCATCAATTGCAGCTGGGCCCTTGCTAGAGCAGAGAGAGCAATACATGCTGAATATTTAATGGTTTTAAAATTCTACATTTAAAACTTTTCTAACAAGGGTCACAGAAACTTCATTTACTTATTTGAAACTTTAAACATATTCATCAGGATCTTAACTAATGGCTGAAGAAGTTTTCCAACTGTAAAAAATATTATATAAACATATAGGAACATGGCCTACCACATAGAAAAAAGAGGAAAACATCATGCATTTGAACTAGCAGAATTATGGTGAATTACTTTTTTTGATTTTCTATTCAGGATTTTAATACTAGCTGTAAAGATCTGTAGGTAATATTATCCTTTATCTCATAGGAAAAAATTCATAACATACTCATGTGGTATGAAAGTTGCTAGTGCAATGTTCATATCTACAGTACAGCCAAGCCTTCTGTATTCAGGATCCTGAATAATCTTAAGGTGTTCCTTTGGATCAGGTTTGGTTGTTATTTTCCTATTTCCTAAAAGAAAGAAGAGATGATATCTTAAATGCAAATATCCACAGGGAGATTTTAACTGTTACTGATATTCAAATTTTAGTATACAGTATTTTTTTACAGAAAATAAAACAAATGTTTATTTATTTAACAAACATCCTTCCTACCTCCCCCCATCTTCTTACACACCACCTAACACACACACACACACACACATACACACACACATAGACAAGTATACACATAGGGAAGGAGGGGAAGAGAGAGATTGGAAGGGAGAAGAACATTATAGAAGAAAAACACAGGGATTCCTATCACTTCAAACTCTGCCCCACTTCTCTGCCTTAGTCAGCTTTCTCTTACTTTAATTTTTAGGGCATTAAGGATGTTGGTAGTACAAATTTTCCTTCTAGGTGTTACCAAATACACTAATATCAGGAGTTCCTTTTCTTCAAAGATTACTTTCTATTCAGAAGTCAGTCTTATCAATGACTTTCTTTGCATTCTCTGAAAGAAACACACTGGCTAGTTTTTATACTTTTTTTCCTTTTTACCAATAAGCATATTCCTTATGTAATAATAAAAAATGCAAATATAAATAAATGTTTTGTGGGAAGAATTTTTATGCCTTTGCTGGAACTTGTTCCTGATAAATTAGATGTTATGCAGGATTGTCTCCACTGGGTTTGATTTTATTAATTTATTATTATTCTTTTTAATGTTTCTTTCTAAATTTCAAATCAATTAATTAACATATAGTGTATTATTAGTTTCAGAGGTACAGTTTGTTGATTCACCAGTTGTATGTAACACCCAGTGCTCATGACATTCAGTGCACTCCTTAACTGGGCTTGCTTTTATATTAACTAGCTAACATCTGACTTACTCTAAAGAGACCTTGAAGTGGCTTATAAAAGCACAAACAAAATAAATAAAATATAAATAGATTCTCAAGATTTAGTTTCTGAGGTACATTTGGAAGAGTATATATATTACACCTACCAGTGGAGCACCTAGGTTGCTCAGCAGGTTAAGCGTCTGCCTTTAGCTCAGGTCATGATCCCAGGGTCCTGGGACTCAGCCCTGCATTGCGCTTCCTGCTAGGCAGGGAGTCTGTCTCTCCCTTTGCCCCTCCTCCTGCTCATTCTCTCTCTCAAATAAATGAATGAAATCATTAAAAAAAATAAAGAAAAAGGAAAAAAAAATGCCAGGAAGTGTTTGAGAAAAAGAGAAGCTTATATAATCAGTGTAAGGGATAAAAAAGTCTTTAGTATTGATAGAATGGAATAGTATACATAACAAATCCACATACATTTAGTATATGACTACACTATGAAGTCTTTATGGTGTACCACAAATCAGTATAAAAGGATGGATTATCAACTCAATGCCATTTTTTGAATAAAAATATTTATATAATACACAAAAATAAATTCTAGGTGTGTTGACCACTTCTTTATTTATTTTTAAAGGTTTATTTATTTGAGAGAGAAAGTGTGTGTTTGTGGTAGAGAGGTGCAGATGGAGAGGGAGAGAGAGAATCCTCAAGCTGACTCCTTGCTGAGTGTTGAGCCCAATGCTGGGCTGGATCCCATGACCCTGAGATCACAACATGAGCCAAAATCAAGAGTCAGATGCTTCACTGACTAAGCTACCCAGGCACCCCTTGAACACTTAAATATAAAAAAATAAATAAATAAGATTATTAGAAGAAGACAGAATTTTTTTAAGAAAACAGAATGTTGATGGAAGATTTTTTGTAAGCGTGATGTGAAATTAGAAGCTACAAAAGACTAACATTTTTGAGTATGCTGAAAAAAAAAAACCCCATAATCAAGAATTAAAAGATCAACAGCATACTAGGAGGACATATTTGAGGTCAGCATAACAATTACCAATATAATAAGTCAATGTGAAAAAGTCAAACAGCCCAATAAAAAATAGGGAAATAGGAAAGAACATTAATAGACAATTAATTAAAGATCTATAAGTGGCAAAGCAACATGTGAAAAGGTAATTCACTAATGAGCAAAGAACTACAAATTAAAATAATGTTTTGCCTGATTGACAAACATAAAGATTAATGGTGTCTAATGCTAATGAGGGTATAGTTAATGATAATGTAAACTGGTACAACTCATTTTGAAAAGCAACTGGACAATACTTCTTGTTAATTTATCATTAAATTTGTATACTCTTTGACCAGGAAATTCTACATCTAACAATTTATCTTAATTTATCCTGCAGATTTATTCACCTAAGTAAAGATAACACATATAAGGATATATAGAAGGATATATCCTTATAAGGATAACACATATAAGGATATATATATATATAATAAAATATATTATATATATATATCTCTCCACATATAAGGATATATATATAATACAGTTTATAAGGATATAAGTTCTACAAAAGTAAGGGCTTTCTATGTTCACCACTGAATCCCCATGCCTGGAAGATTGCCTAATATGTACTAGGTGGTTCAAAAGGTATGCATTAGGATGCCTGGGTGGCTCAGTTGGGTTAAGTAACTGCCTTCGGCTCAGGTCATGATCCTGGAGTCCCGGGATTGAGTCCCACATCGGGCTCCTTGCTCTGCGGGGAGTCTGCTTCTCCTGCTGACCTCTCTACTCTCATGCTCTCTCTCTCTCAAATAAATAAATAAAATCTTAAAAAAAAAAGTATACATTAAATGAATGAAAGAGTGAATGATGAAGAAAACTGGAAATAATCTATCAAGAAGGCTAAAGAGAGATGCCTGACTGGCTTGGTTAGTAGAGCATGTGTCGGGGTGGTAAGTTTGGGTCCCATCCTGGGTGCATAAATTATTTAAAAATAAAATCTTAAAAAAAAAAAAAAAAGGTTAAGGGCACCTGGGTGGCTCAGTCAGTTGAGTGTCCGACTATTGCTTTTGGCTTGGGTCATGATCTCTGGGTCATGGAATCAAGCGCCACATCGGGCTCTATATTAAACAGGAAGTCTGCTTGAGATTTTTTCTCTCCCCCTTTCCCTTTCCCTCTGCCTCTCTCCCTGCCCCAATGCTCCCCATCTCTCTCTCAAAATAAATAAATAAATCTTAAAGAAAATAAAAAGTGTATTCCTCTCTAGAGGTTATTAGCAGCTGCAGTAATCTGCTCACTTACCTTGCACTCATGCACTTAACAAACATATATTGAGCTCTACTATATTCTGAGTATTGTGCTAAGGAACCAATAGTAAGAAACAGTCCCCAAGAGAAATAATTATGTATTATTATGACATGCCCTTTAGATATCTCTGCTAACTCTCAGGACTACATTTTATAATAACACAAATATATAATAATAACAGATTTAATAATGTCTTAGCCAGAGAAAAGAAGGGTTATCCCTTTAAGAGTAATAATAAATTTCTTAAAATTGCTAGAAACATTCTAATGTATATCCTTTACCTTGTGTAAGAAGTCCTCTAAATTGCTCAACTGCTTTGTAAACATCTACTTGGAAAAATTCCCAGAGCTGAATTTTTGGAAAAATATCTTCCCAAATTACTTTTCGAATGCACTGAAAAATTTCAATAGTTAAAAAAAGATATATTTAAAATATTTTCACTAAATATTATTTTTCAAATTAAATATAGACTCTAAATAATTTTCAACCATACATTTACTTTGTATTTTAGAAATTTTGTTATTCTGTTTTAGTGTGGTACTCCTCTATACATACTGACATTCATTTGATGATCATTTTCAATCAAAGCCGGTATTCCTTTTTCTTTGTATTTCCCTTCTGCAACGTCACAGGATAAATGCCACAGTGCTCTGTCTAAGACCCAGGCAGGCTTTAAGTGTGGAGAATTTACAAGATTATATGCACATTCTGGATGTTCTTGGATCCATCTACTATTAGTGGCTTAAATAAAAAGGAAAAATAAAGGAATATCTTGTAATTAAAGTGAAGTTAGTATCTATGTTAAGTTTAAAGATGAAATAAAATATCAATATCCACCATTCATTGTCTTATATATTAGACAATATTTAAATGTCATAGTATATTATATAAACTATATATTTCTTCATCAAATATTTAATATTTGTTTAAATTCTTATAATTTATGATATTGTAATGTGAAAAACACTTTTTTGGTTGTGGTATCCTGTCATCCACTTCACCATACCTTTTTCCTTTCTGTTGTAGGAATTTTTAATTGTTGTAAGATGCAATTCTGACTTATTAACACTCCTGTAAAAATAAGTTTATTATTGTGGGAGTTAAGAATGGCCTTGTCCTTGGCCCATTTTGATGATCCTTGAGTCAACTACATTTTGGAACATTCCTTCTAAGCCTGAAAAACATCTTTCCCTGAAAGCCAGACAAGGCTTCTGCCCCAATCTTCAGAACTCCAAATGTCATTTACGCATTTTTTCCTATGTAATCATTTCTTCCTGTATTTTGGGGGAGGTGGGAAGGAAGGTGAGGTTCTTTCCTCTGGATCTTTAAATACCATTATATCTCCCTAAGGCTAAGAATACAAACAAATATACATCCCACTGAAACACAGTTATTTCTCTGCCTTCTATAGTCTGTTAGTTTCAAGACCAAACGTCTAGAAAATCCAACCTGTATCTGCCGCTTCCACCTTCTCCCCACAGTCTTGTTCCTTTTCCACTGCAATCTGCTGCTGCATCCAGCACTCCACTGAGGTTACTCTAATCATGAGATTTAGTGCGGCTTTCTCAACTTTATCCATTTAACCTCTATCACATTTGCCATTACTGATCACTCCCTCACTTATTTATAAAATACTTCTTCCTTGATGTACAAAAGGTATCATTATCTTGGTGGGTTTTTTTATTTTTCCTTCTCTCTTTTGGTCCTTCCTTTCTCATTTCCGCTAAAACTTTGAGGGAGTTTTGGTACATCTTAGTCCTTCTCTTTCTTTTTCATCTCACCACCTCTTCTAGTACCCACATCTCAAACCAGTTCCAGCTCCAACAAGGCCCAGGCACATCTACCCAAGCTTTTGATGGGTAGCATTGCCTGAGGACACCATATTAACTCAAAATCCATTCACATGTTTACATATATCTACACTCAGAATGTGATCTATTCCAGGCACTGTTCTGGGAGATGGATATTCTGCAGCAAAAGTGAACAAGGCTCCTGTCCTCATGGAGCTCCTGTCTTCATGGAGCTTTTTCATTCTAGAGAGGTGAGTTGGTTGGCTTTGTTTTGTTGTGCTTAGACAATTCTCATGGAAGAAAACTCTCTCACAGGCAACTTCTTTGCATAGCTAAATTTGAATGGTTAATGAGATACATTGTTTTAGTAAGACTGATAAAAGTGAGGCCAAGAAATTGCTCTGTTTCTTTTAAAAGGGTGTAGCTTACATCTTATCCATTTATATCAGTAAGTTCAGAATCAGAATCAGAGGAGTTCTGCAAGGTATTCTATCTATTTACAATAGTAAAGAATATTTGTTTTAATTTTTAAATAAACAGAAGTTATACATATTCTGTTTCATCTTTAAAATAGAATAATGGGGGCGTCTCAGTGGCTCAGTCGTTAAGCGCCTGCCTTCGGCTCAGGTCATGATCCCAGGGTCCTGGGATCAAGCCCCACATGGGGCTCCCTACTCAGCGGGAAGCCTGCTTTTCCTCTCCCACTCCCCCCTGCTTTTGTTCCTGTTCTTGCTGTCTCTAACTCTCTGTCAAATAAATAAATAAAATCTTGAAAAAAATAAAATAAAATAGAATAATGCCCCCGAATTCATACTGAGAGCATGAGTGGTTAATGTACATGAAACAAAAAGTAATAACAACTATCGAATCCCCTACCATATGCCAGGTAAATATACTACTTTATCAATCCTCATGTCCTAACAGACGAGGAACTGAGGCACAGAGAGATAAGCAACCCAGCCAAAGTCATATAGCTAGGAATGAATTTAGGAAAAAGTTTCTTCAGAAAGTTTCTTCAGATTCATCTGCAATCTTAACCAGATGAATGTGTTCATGCCTCAGTCAGCTGAGCACCATTACAATTCTTATAGAGTTTAAAAATCATTATTATTTTTAGTTTCAGTCATTTAGTGAGTAATATAGTACATAATTTATTTTTTAATTATTTATTTATATCCATAATAAACACTTAAAGACAGGATATATAAGAAACAGAGATGTTGTAATAACAGTTAAATTAATAATTCTCAAAAATCAATTTAAGCTGGTTTTCCCTAGATTCATCATCAGTTATTAGAATTCAAGATGTAAGAGAAAAATGTAATGATAATTGTATCATTTGGATTTTCATTTATTAAGAACCCTAAAGCTATCCTAATTTTTAAATGATAAAATCCGGAAACTTTGTTACTTATTTTTTTGAAAGAATATCAAGTATAAAATGAAGGAATCCTAAACCTTAGCTAATAAAGTATTATTTCTAATTCTGCAATAAAGAGAAGCCAACCTAAACTATATCTTAATAAACACCAAAATTAAAAATGAAACATGGATTTCTAAAGTGGTACTGTGAGGAACTTAGCAGACATTCTCCCCAGCACAACCACAATTTAAATAGCAAAAATTTTAAGTATAATCATTTAAAGTTTCTGGAAATTGTCTTAAGGGCATTCAGCATATGGAGAAACACTTATTCAAGAAAATCTACTAACTTTCAGCAAGAAAGCAAGAGTCTGTGGCATTTGAACCACAATCTACTCCCTTAACCTTCCCAACCAGCTATGTGTTAATGGAAGCTCTGTGCCAGGTGCTCTATTCTAGGCAGGCATGGCCAACATGGAGACTTCCTCTTCCTACCATTCCCAGTCTGGAGTTAAAGTTTCATGCTGGGAGAGGCAGACTGCCCATGTTTTCACACTTCCTCTAGCCCCATTTTGTAGAAGCTCTATTCCAAGTAGGCAGGAAAAGAAAATCTAGTCTCTTTTCCTCCACTTCAGCCACCCCTTCCTCTGCCCCCTGGTAGGGTGGACATCCCACCTAGCTGTGGGAGGCCAAGAATACTGAGACTCCAACTGCCTCTGAAAGTTGGAGCTTACTTGTAGGGTGAAGGTCCCACGTGGGAGGACAACTGAAAAGATCAGGGATTGCTACCTCCTGCCTTGTGTGCCCCCAGAATGAGATGGTACCTGGGGAAAAGTGATCTCATCCCCAGCTCTGGAGCAGCAGCACAGGTGTTCCGCTCAGGGAGAAAGACAGGCCATGAAGATGAAGGGCTCTGCCTGAAAGGCTGAATTTGTTTGGAAGAGTGAGTGAAGAACTCCATGCATAAGGGCATTACTGAAAATTATGAAGACCTTGGTGGGGAGCAGTTGAAAGAATGTTGGTAGCTCCATGATATAAGAAAAACATCAGAGCAAACAAACAAGTTTAACAGCATCCGGGAAAGCAGGGAAAGAGAAAGCAGAGGACAGCCCTCCTGGGCTGCATCCACTCAGAAGCAATTCTATAGGACGTGGGAAAGACTTGAAAAACATTCCTCAGATCCTATACACACCCATCAACAGAGGACAACTCACTAGCAAAGGGGCTTAAAGACAACCTCTACCCAAACATTAAATGAACACTAACCTACAGTGACCCAGGGTGAATCCTAGGAAGCCAGGCTTAAAAATAAAATCACATTTACCTCTGGCAGTCTGGAAGACCATATGTATGCCCAAGGCTGTGTGATCTCCAGAGCAACCAGAGAGGGAACCTCCAGGGTTCCGGTCCTTGGTAAATCTTTATCCATCCTTTTACTGTGAACCTCTTGGTATATTTGAATGTAGAGTGTGTTGCCTGTAGACAGCATATAGTTGGCTCTTGTTTTTCCAATTAATTCTGACAGCCTCTGCCCTTCAAGGTACAGGCACATCTTGGAGATATTGTGGATTTGGATCCAGACCATTGCAATAAAATGAAAATTGCAATAAAGCAAGTCAAACAATTTTTTGGTTTCCTGGTGTATATAAAAGTTATGTTTATATTATATTGTAGTCTATGAAGTATTAAATAGCATTATATCTAAAAAAACAATGTATATACCTTAAATAAAAAAATACTTTAATGTTTAAAAATGCTGTTTTCGGAGCTTTCAGCAAGTCATAATCACAAATCCCTGACCACCATAACAAATATAATGATGAAGAAATCTGAATGATGAAAAGTTTGGCAAAAGTTACCAAAATGTGACACAGAGACATGAGGTCATGAGGTCAGCAAATGCTGTTGGAAAAAATGGCATCAATAGACTTGTTTGATGCAGGTTGCCACAAACCTTTAATTTGTTTAAAAAAAAAAAATCAAGCAGTAACTGAGAAGTGCAAAAAAAAAAAAAAATGAAGCACAATTAAAGAAGGTATGCATTACTTTACAAATTCCCTGGATCTTTGGCTTACAAATTTTTTACTATGCTGAGTAAGGCTATCTTTGTTAAGTTACTTAAAATACACTGAGCTTTAGGACACATAGATTAATTTTTTTTTAAATCACATTTTAAAGGTTAGCAAGTTTTCAGCCATTACTTCTTCAAGTGTTTTTTCTGTTCTTTCCTTTCCTCTCCTTCAGATATTTCCATATGCACATTGTATGTTTCAAGATGTCCCACCTTTCATTGGAACTCTATTCATTTTTATCTTCTTTCTTCTGCTCTTCAAAATGTATAATCTCTGTTTACTGATCCTTTATTCTGTCAACTCAAATATACTGCTGAATATCTCTAGTGAATTTTTAATTTTGGTTATTTACTTTTCAACTCCAGAATTCTCATTTGGTTATTTTTTAAAATTTCCATTTACTGGGGCGCCTGGGTGGCTCAGTGGGTTAAGCCTCTGCCTTCAGCTCAGGTCATGATCTCGGGATCCTGGGATCGAGCCTCACATTGGGCTCTCTGCTCAGCGGGGAGCCTGCTTTCTCCTCTCTCTCTCTGCCTCTCTACCTACTTGTGATCTCTCTCTCTGTCAAATAAATAAATAAAATCTTTAAAAAAAAAATTTCCATTTACTGATACTCTCTATTTGATGAGATAGAATGATCATATCTTCCCCTTTACTGCTATAACCTGTTTTCTTTTAATTCTCTAAATATATTTATAACAGTTGCTTTGAAGTCTATATTGGCTAAGTATGACATCTAGGACTTTTTAAAGGCAATTTCTGTCACCTGCTTTTTTCTTGTGTATATGGGTCACACTTGCTCTTTCTTTGCATTTCTCAATTTTTTGTTGCAAACTGGGCAATTTAGATAGCGTACTGTAGCAACTCTGGATATTGAGCCCATTCCTTCCAGGAATTGGAAGGAATTGGCTGCCTCTTTGTAACTTGGTTAGACTGCTCCAGTGACGTCTATTTCCCCTACAGTGTGCAGCCACTGATGTTGCCACTCAGAGGACACAGCTGGGGTCACGGGCAGTGAGCATGGGATGAGAGTGGTTTTTAGCACGGTTCTCTTAACTGTCTCTTTCCCTGAACTTTGTTAAGCTGCTTGCCTCTGCTGGAATCACACTTAGCTGTTACTCTCTTGTGTTATTATTTTTGATAATAGGCTGGCACATAAATTGCTCCACAGTCTGATCCAATTAAATTTGGACCCTTTGGCAGGGATAATCCCTGAGACCAGTCTCTGAGACTTGTCTGACCCCAGGGAAACTGTTCTTAGCTGTCTCTTTCCCTGGTTCTTTTGGTTAAACTACTGGCTGGCCTATGATTTAGTATGCTGCTCTCACTAGGGATACCAGCCTCCCCTTGTTTACCACCAAAGTCTCCACTATTTCCAAAAGTGTCCCATGACAGATACCAAATAACATCAATTTCATTCTTAGTCTGTTCTTACTGCACATCTCCTCCTCTGGGCAGAATGCTTATGTCACTGCTCTATAACTGTTGGCAGGAACTGTAGCCTCTAGTTTTTTTGGCTTACCTCTCTAGGTATGGAACCTCCATCCCACGAGCAAGCTGAGGCAAGCGCACCTGGGGCCCAGTATTCTTGCCCTGCCATGCCCGGGGTAAAGTTTTTCCCCTCTGAGTGGAGTGGGGTTGGATGAAGGAAGGGAGCCCAAGACCTCTCAGCTGTTCTTGCCCAGAATAGAGTTTATACAACAGAGTGCTAGAGTTGGGAGGGGCATGAGAAATGCTGGAAGCATGCCTATTTCAACTGTAACCTTATGCTGGGAGTTGAGGAGAAAAGGAGCTTTGTGTTTCCAGCTGTACCTGTCAGGAGTAGACCTATCATCATTCTGAGCTGGGGCAGGGAGAAGCAGGTCCTGGTTCAAATGTCACAGACTATCACTGCTCCTACTGAGAGTTAGTAGATTTTCTTATATGCTTCTCCATATGCTGAATCCCATTAGAACAATTTCCGAAGACTTTAAACAGTTTTTTAAAAAATAACTTTTATCAGTTGTTTTGCTGGGTAGAGGGTCTGTGAAGCCCAATCTGGAAGTCGACTCCCCTGGATAGTAACTTTACAATAAAAACCTGTTTTCACAGAAAGGACATTATGATTTATAACACTTTCTAATTTAAGGCTGAAGCAAAGTTCACTTTTTTATATTGCACAGACTCTCTCAAATGCCTGAGAAATACAGTCTCTGATACAGACTGCTACTGTACCCCAATTTTTTTCTCCCCTGTTTCTTTAGTAACAGAATTCCCAAGGTTCAGCTGTACATACAGCTGATAGGCTACACTGCAAGACTCCTTTGCAGCTAGGTGTGACAAGAGAAAAAAATCCTCTCTGACAAAATGTAAGTATGTGTGTGTGTGTGTGTGTGTGTGTGTGTGTGCGCGCGCGCGCACGCGCATATATATATATAAAATATATAATACATACATATTAATATAATATATATATATATCAGATCATGCCCTTAAAAGGTATGATTTCTCTTCCTCATTTCCATTGGTTGAGGGTGATATTGGGAACTAAATGGCCATATTTGATTAAGAGTTGGAAGCAAAGTGTTGGAGATAGAGCAATGTAAGAGAAAGAACCTCGTTCCCTATTACCATTGAGCTACTATATCAGTCTTGGGATGCCTAGCTCATCTTTTATAAGAAATAAATACAGATTCAGTCTTGTCTCTTTGTTTTTATCTCTTTGTTAAAGCTGCCTACACCATATCCTAACTACATATAATGCCATTATGTAGCTTGATAAGAATAATATTATAGATGATAAAGTAATTATCAATAATGTCAACTTTTCAAGTGAAGAACACTGAGTTCTTATATATTAGGAAGTTTTCACTGGGCATTGAGAGAAGATAATATTTCCAAGGCACACTGGGTTAAACTGAAAGCTGATCATGGCCAGAGGCTTCTCCAGGCCCAACTGTTTTGACAGGTGATTGGACCAATCATCTCCCTGAGGATCACCAGTTGGGAAGCTCTGATACATTTTATAGAACTGTATATTGGTAAAGAATCTTGGGGTCCAAATGAGTTAACTTTAATAAGTCATTTTAGCATGTAAGGGGTATAATTTTTAGATTTAACTTCTAAGAGTTTACAAATAAGAGTCATTAGTTTTTTCAAATAAATACTATAGTACCAGAGCTGTTGCTACATGGGATTCACATGTTAGTCTGCAAAGTATTAATACTGCAAGTTGAAATATGTGATCCTATGTCTCTTCTATGATCATTCTCTTATTTTTTAATTATCACATTGAAAATACATGCTGATTTTATCTTCAATAACACTGTTTTCTTTGAAAGAAAAAAAAGTGGTACTATATAAAGTGATTTATAAATTGAAGGACACTTGTGCATCATTTGTGTTTTCAAAATTTATGTTATATAAAACCATAAGAAATAAAATAACCAGACTATAATATTTCCATCAAAATTAATGGAAGTAGTTAATGAAGCTCATACCAGTATGGTTGTAGACAACATCAGTAATACAAAGAATATGCCATTCCTTTTTCAATTTTTCCACTAGTTGTCCAACATCATTCCAGGTATACTTTTTATTAGGTCTTGAAAAGTCAGGATTTAATTCTAACTGGTTGGCAAGGGAGTAGCATGATCTAGATAGTCCAAGAGTCTGTAATGGGGTAAAATGAATCATGTTGTAACCTGCAACACAAGAAAATAAACAAAGACCACTGTTAGGAAAAAAAAAAAAAAGACAAACTAAAACTCAGAAATATATAAGTTTAAACTTCCTTAAGTAATTCTACTTAGCAAGGCAATCATGAAACTAGAAAAGGAGTCAAAGACTAGGGTTCAAATCCTACCTGTACCCCAAGTGACATCACAAGTCTACTTAAATCTTTGAGAATACCAGTGTGCTCATATATAAGACAGAGATAGTGAGAAAATGCATTTGAAAAAAATCATGGTACACAGTGCCTAGTTATTTTTAGGAGTTTGATTTATATTTGTTGGATGTATATATAATACATGTAGAAAATATATTTTATATAAGTATATCAGCATGTCTTGCTCCTACTTTTAATCCTCCACTCTACTTGTGTTCTGTTTCAATTATGTCAGTGAATGTATCTCTTTCCTCATATTATATTCAACTTGAAAAAAGTAGAAAATTAATATTACCCTTTGCATATACCCTTTGTATATGGGGTAGCACATACTTTCTATATGGAAGATAGTTACTCAATGTTGAATTAAAGTTATATACAATAATAATACATTTTCCAAAACATTTTAATAATTTACTGCTAATTTTTATATGTCAAAGTAAAGTCTTATAGACAATAATGATCTCATTTTATTATTAGAGTTCCTTAGTTTCCTGAGTTGAACCATATAATGTACTATTCTTGTAGATTAAAAGTGGTTGTCTTAACAACTTTATATGATTCTATTTACATTACTAAATATACAAGAAACAAAATTAAAAGGAGATCAAAGCTTTTGAAATCTGTATCACAGAGGATAATTATATTTATTTTAAAAAAGAAAAGAAAGATAGCTGACATTACCTGATTCTTTTGCAACTCTAAGTCTGCTTTCCCATTCATCAAAAGGTCCCAGACATTTGGCTAAAAACGTCTGAAGTGTAACACAGTCCAAGGGTAACACATGATTATCAGCACCAACATGTAAAACAGGATCCACAACTATGTAACCCCCACCACTTTTCTCATTTCTACGGAGAAAACAAAACAAAAACTTCTCAATTAATGAGAGAAAAAAAAATCCTCATATGATTTTTCTAATGAGAAGTGGAATTGTCCCATTTAAAAATATATTTCTAAGAACATAAAATCATTTACAAAGTTGCAATGAAACTCAATGGAAAAGTCTCATTTTATCTTCTTCTAATCTCTACATAATAATATAATATATATAACATCTAATAATGCTGCTTTAAGGAAAAATAAGTGTACTAAAATTCGTCAGTAATATCAACAGCACTCAAGCAAAGAGCATCTTATAATGAAGTTATATGAAAAGACTAGAATTTTCAAGCATTTACCTAAAAAAAATACTCTGAATCTGCAATAAGTCTTATAATTACTTCCTAGGAATTAAAAAATCATATTCTATTTGCATCTCAAAAAATCCCGTAAAAATTTTTACAAGCTGGATAATTTAACTAGATAAAATAAATTAACTTTTATCCCACATTTCCCACATTAACTTTTATACCCACATACAGAACACCTGACTTACCCTTGAAGGAAGTAATACTGAAATGATCCAGCTTGCTGAAGATTAAGTTTACAGTATTTATCAGAATCATCTTCTCTCTCTGTTGGATTTTCCCATTCCAGGGAACGAAATTTTTCTCGATTAAATGCTTCTCCAGGAAATGGGTAATTTGTATACACAGTAACTGCTTTTCCCTGTAAAGTGGGGCCTAATCGGAACTGTAGTTCGAACCCTAAACAAAAAGCACATTTCAATAAACTTGTTGTAGGAACTTAAATCACCACATTAAAAAATAGATGTTTTATTTAAAGTATTACATAAACTGATTTCTCAACTATGCTTAAGTAACTCCTAGGGACGCCTGTGTGGCTCCTTCACTTAAGTATCTGCCTTTGGCTCAGGTCGTGATCCTGGGGTTCTGGGATAGAGTTTCGAATTGGGCTCCTTGCTCACTGGGGAGTCTGCTTCTCCCTTTGCCTGCTGTGTGCGTTTGCTCTCTTGCTCTCTCTCTGACAAATAAGGAAGTAAATAAAATCTTTTAATAAAAGATTTTATATATTTATTTGAGAGAAAGAGCAAGCATGAGCAGGGAAGAGGCAAAGGGAGGGGAAAGGGAGAAGCAGGCTCCCCACTGAGCAGGGAACCCGACAAGGGGCTTGATCCCAGGACCCTGGGATCATGACCTGAGCTGAAGACAGATGTATAACCAACCGAAATAAATAAAATCTTTAAAAAAATAAAACAACGCCTAATAAATAATGCTGATTTGAAACTATTTTGCGTTCTAATTTGGCTGAATTTTATATTTTAACAAACACTTGACATCATGGAACTGCTTGCTCTATACTGTCCTTCTCTTCTCCTGGAAACTGATTACTATTTGCAAGGCTACTTTGGAATATGCAAATTCTTTTTTCTCTTCTTCTTTTTTTCTTTTTAAGATTTTTATTTATTTATTTGACACAGAGAGAGAGAGAGAGACTGCACAAGCAGGAAGATCAGCAGGCAGAGGGAGAAGCAGGCTCCCCCTGAGCAGGCAGCCCAATGTGGGGATCAATCCCAGGACCCTAGAATCATGACCCGAGCTGAAAGCAGACGTTTAATTGTCTGAGCCACCCAGGTACCCCTCTTTTTTCTTTAATAACATGTCTTCAAGTTTATTGAGAGTACTTTTAGAAAGCTAAGATAGCCCTAAAATAAAAAAAAACCAAAATGAAATTTTACTGAACTTGAAATCTTTCTTTTTTAATTTTAATTCCAATATAATTAACATATAGTGTTATATTATTTCCAGGTATAAAATATAGTGTTCAATGATTCTATATATTACTCAATGTGTGTACTCTTTTTTTTTTTTTTAAACCTATTTAACCCATCCCTCCACCTGCCTCCTCTCTGGTAACCATCAGTTTGTTCTTTGTACTTAAGAGTCTATTTTTTGGTTTGTCTCTTTTGTCTTCGTTTGTTTCTTAAATGCCACATGTGAGTGAAATCATATGGTATTTGTCTTTTTCTGACTGACTTATTTCACTTGGGATTCATTCTCTAGATCCATCCATTTTGTTGCAAATGGCAAGATTTTGTTCTTTTTTATGGTTAACACCACATCTTCCTTATCAACTCATCTATGGATGGACACTTGGGTTTCTTCCATTTGGCTATTGTAAATAATGTTGCAATGAACTTATGGGTGCATTTATCTTTTCAAGCTAGTGCTTTGATGTTCTTTGGGTACATACTCAGTACAGGAATTACTGGATCATATGGTAGTTCTATTTCTAACTTGTGAGGAATCTCCATACTGTTTTCCTCAATGGCTATACTAGTTTACATTCCTACCAACAGTACACATAGGTTTGCACATAGGATGTGCAAAGTTCTTACATTACCTCATTTCCCATAACCCCTCAACCTTTCCAACCCCTTGCCCCCACCTCTGAATTGACTGCCCAAGGTGGGCATCTAAGTACTTAGAGACCTTTTCTAGTCTTTATCCAAACAGCAACAGAGAAAGTGAGTTTCTCTCTGGTGTCAGAGTGTGTGATAGTATGCAAAACTTGGGAAGTACCACGGAACAACCATCTCACCACAGAGAGAAAGCCAGTCTTTCTAAGAGAAGACAACCTTTAGATAGGCAGTTTTCAGATTTCTAACAGGAGTTCCAGAGGCATTTGAGCCCCTAATACTGTTCTGGATGTCTGCTTAAATCCACAAGTGTGGTAATAAAGGGTTAACAAGTGGCTGTATGAGGCTGGGGATGAAGGTTGGGAGTGCTGAGCCCTGACTGAGCAGTGTTTGCTGACTGGGGGGAAACAATCTTGCTGTGGTCAACCTTAAGCTACCAATGTGATATCAGTGAGCATGGAACTGGGAAGACATACGCACAATCAGCTCTTGTGAGTCAACACAAGTGATTCCAGCAAACTACTGCCTCTATCCCTACTTCTCATGGTTTAGTATTTAAAATTTAAGCCTTTCTTCAAATTCTGAGGGCCAAAACATTGCTGCTTTTACTTGTTAGGCTATTTCTATTAAAATATATCTCAGACTTCTATAATGTGTTACAAGTATTTTGCCATGGGATGAAAAAAATCAACACATATAATTTTACTTGAAATAAAAAATTGTGGTTGGTTCAGAGCAGTTTTAAATCTTGAATATAATTATTAGAATGTGAAAATTCTGACTATAGTAAAGTCTGTTAGAAATATAAGGAATGTAAGAGTATATTTATCATGATGAGCACTGAGTAATGTACAGAATTGTTGAACCACTATATGTACACCTGAAACTAATATAACATTGTTTTATTAGTTAACACTGTTAACTATACTGGAATTAAAACAAAAGCCTAATAAAAAAAGAAATATAAGGCTTGTAAATTTTAATCATGAATGTAACATTTCAATTAGTAAAGGGTAATAACCAATGAAAGCAGGAAAACTTAGTTTTGCTGATTATAATCTTTAAGCTTAAGGGAAAAAATTTTTTTAAAGATTTTATTTATTTATTTGACAGAGATCACAAGTAGGCAGAGAGGCAGGCAGAGAGAGAGAGAGGAGGAAGCAGGCTCCCCATGAGCAGAGAGTCCAATGTGGGGCTCGATCCCAGGACCCGGGGATCATGACCTGAGCTGAAGGAAGATTCTTAACCCACTGAGCCACTCAGGTGCCCCAAGCTTAATTTAAAAAATTTATTTATTTATTTTTTAATTATTGAAGCATATTTGACATGTTATATTACTTTCAAGTGTATAATATAGTGATTCAACAATTCTACACACTACAAAATGCTCCCCGCAATAAGGGTAGTCATCATACCAAGTTATTACAATATTATTGACTATATTCCCTGTGCTATACTTTTCATGTCTGGGACTTACTTATTTTATAACTGGAAATGTCTACTTCTGAAGAAATTTTTTGAGAAGAAAGCAGCATACTAATATCTATACTTTTAATGTTTAATTTATTAAACATCTAACAAAGTATAGAAAATTATGTAAGGAGTGCCTACCATATATTGGAAACAAAATAGACAATGATCTCTGCCCTGGTGGAGCTTGAGTTCTAAAGGGGGAAGGCAGCCATTAAACAATGAACATGACAAATAAGTAAGAAAAAACAGTATGCCAGGGAGGGATAAATGCTAAGAGAAAAAAGAAAAAATCAGAGCACTGTAAGGAAAATGGGGAAGAGAAGAGATGGCGGGGAGGTGGTAGCAATTTTAAATAGATTGGTTGTTAAGAAGTTGAAAAGCTTGAGAGAAGCAAGGGAGTTAGCCTCATGGCGATTCATGGCCATCTATGGAAAGTATTGACCAAGAAATGGAAACAGAGAGGACTTAGGATGGAAGCATGCCTGGTGGTTCCAGAAATAACAAGAAGCTCAGTATGTCTGGATTGGAATAAGCTAGGAGAGAAGTAGTAGGATATAAGGAAAGAAAGGTAACAGGGAAGTCAGATCATGAGTTTGTAGGCCATTGGAAGTATATTGGCTTCTTCTCTGACCAAAATGAGGAGCCAATGAACAGTTTTGAGCAGAGACATCACATGACCTGACTTGTGTATTAAATCACTCTGTATATCCCTCTGAGTATGTCTGTTTCTGGCCTTAATGGAGTTAAGTGGTATTAGATTTGCCCTCTGCTGAGAAACTAGAAGAAATACATAAGACAACTGTTTTCAGAAATAAGTATTGAAGCAAGCACTGTGATACCCGAGAGAAGGGTGATTCCTATGAACCCTCTACATTTCAGACTGAGTAAACTTTCTGGGCTGTGACACAGGGAGCAGGAACAGTAGTCTGAGTTGAGGACACAGAGATTATAGAGTTTGGGGAGGATGAAGAAACTTCAATTTTCAGAGCAGAGTATGGCACAGAAGAAAGCTATGCAAAGAAAGAGTTCCAGAAAATTACCTAGGGTCATATTGAATCTGCCTGAATGCCAGGCTGACATGGGAAGTGTTTGACTACAGGAGGCTGGGCAAAAAATAACTACTAGAAACTATCAATTGACCAGTTCCCAGAGCTTACTCAGGCCTGGGAGACATTGCAACTTTCAAGCAGCCAGAGTTAAGAGACGTTGTTGAACACCTGTTGTATTCAAGAGTCGCTTTTATGTAAAAGGGCTAACATAGCCCTAGAGTAAGAACTATTATACACTTACCCTGTCAAAGCTTAAAATAGCCTCAAAAGGATAAGCTGACCCACAGATAATGTATATGGCTGCTAAAATAAAAGGCATCACTCCTTTAATGGAAGACAAAAAAATCCAGAGATACAATAATAGAACATTCACAATGTCTACCATCCAATAAAAACTGCTAAACAGAAAGAGGAGGGGAGAGTGTCAATGACACATATATCTGGGGGTAGGGCATTCCACACAGAGGAAACAGAATATGTAAAGGACCTGAGATTCCTGCTTCTGGAAAAGACGGAATGGAATGAATAAGAGGGATTGGATTTACACTCTTCCTTGAAACTTAAAGGAAAGAAACCAGGAAAAAAAAAAACAGACAAAATATATGAAATGATAGTTTTCAAGTCTGGACATCAGGCAACAAAGGGCAGCGATCCCTAAGAGACAGAAAATAAGCAAAGTGAACCTTACAAATGGCCCATCTTACTACCTTGGAAGTTCCAGGTTGAGGCACAAGGAGAATGAGGTAGAGCTCAACTAACTTTCTGAGCTGAGAAGATGGAGCTAAGAATCTGTAGAGACCAAAGCAGCTAGTTTGCGGAAGAGAACAGTTAGTGAGGAAGAAAAAGCTGCACAGAGACAGAACTCCAGAGATTTGATGAAGGCCTCCCTTCAGTATTCAGCAGAGCACTGATCAGAGCAAGTCTGAGACCAGGAAGAGCACCTGTTTTCACCAGCCAGACTGGAAAAATTAATAATTCATGAGACACTGGGGAGACAGTTCAGAGGCTCTTGTTCTAGTGGTGGAGAATAATGAGCCCTAGACCAGGCACAGATTAGACTAGCTTCACAAATCATAAGAGTAAAGCTCAAAAGTATTAAAATATTTCCAAGTAACTTAGCTTCATTACAAAACAAAGACAAAAAAACATTTATAAGAATCCGAAACTACCCAGCATCCAACAAGGTAAAATTCATAATGTCTGGCATCCAATCAACCCAGGAATGACATAGATGTTGAACTAGAAGATAAGGAAGGACATCAGTTATCATAACTGTATTCCATATGTTTAAAAAGTTATTTCAAGACATGGAAAATATTGAAACACAGAACAAAAGATCCAAATAAAACTTTAAAAATGAAAACTATAAGGTCTGAGATGAAAATTCTGCAACATGGAATTAATGGATGGTGAGACATGGCAGAAAAAAAAATTAGCAACTTTCAAGATACGGGAATAGAAATATGCAAAACAAAACAGAGAAAAAAGAATCCAAAGATTGAAAAAGCATCAGTGATCTGTGGAACAAGTCAAGTGGCCTAATATACAGGTAATTAGAGTCCTAAAAGAACAGTAAAGAGAGGGGGGATATCAAATGTTTAAAGAAATAATGGGTAGAAAAATCCCCAAATTTGACAAAAACAACAAATTAACAGATCAAAGAAGTTCAAAAAACCCTGTCAAGAAACATGAAGGAAATCACACCAAGAAACATCAGAATCAAATTGCTCAAAACCAGTGATAAGGAGAATATCTTACAAGTAGCCAGAGGGAGGGAAAATGTTACAGTAAGTTCAGAGGAAGAATGATAAAGATGACAGAGTCTCCTGGGACACACTAAAAGCAAGAAGACAGTGGTGCAGTATCTTTAAAGGTACAGTAGATTCTTGGACAATATGGGTTTGAACTGTCCAGGTCTGCTTACACATTTTTTTTTAACAGTACAGTACTATAAATATATATTCTTTTCCTCATGATTTTTTTAAAAAAATATTTTATTTATTTGAGAGAAAGAATGAGTGATGGTGAGGCACAGAGGGAGGGGGAGAAGCAGACTCCCCACTGAGCAGAGAGCTCTAATCGGGGCTAGATCCTAGGATCTGGAGATCATGACCCCAGCTGAAGGCAGAGGCTTAACAGACTGAGCCACCCGGATGCCCCTCCTTATGACTGTCTTAATAACATTATCTTTTCTATAGCTTGCTCACTATTAGATTGCAGCATATAATATATGTAACATATAAAATATGTGTTATCTGTAAGGCTTCTGGTCAACAGTATGCTATTAGTAGCTAAGTTTTAGGGGAGTCTAAAGTTACACTTGGATTTCTGGCTACGTGGGGAGGTGGGTCAGTGCCCCTAACCTCTGCACTGTTTAAGGGTCAATTGTACTGAAAGATTAAAACTGTCAGCCTGGAATTCTATACCTGGTGAAAATATCTTTCAACAATAAAGGTGATTTTTCAATGTCAGAAAAGATGTTACAGGGGCGCCTGGGTGGCTCAGTGGGTTAAAGCCTCTACCTTCGGCTCAGGTCATGATCTCAGGGTCCTGGGATGGAGCCCCGCATCGGGCTCTCTGCTCAGTGAGGAGCCAGCTTCCCTTCCTCTCACTCTCTCTCTCTCTGCCTGCCTCTCTGCCTACTTGTGATCTCTGTCTGTCAAATAAATAAAATCTTTAAAAAAATAAAAAAAAAGAAAAGAAAAGATGTTACAAATAAGCAAGGCTGAAGCTACAATGAACCCTACTGTGGTGTATATGAATCAGAGACAGCAGTGTCCGTATCAGCATCAGTCTGATTCAAAGCAAATCCTGAAATGCAGATCATATAGATGTTTCAGTCATGTTTAAAATTGCTCTTTGGTAGAAGTAAACCCCTCCCAGTGATGTTTGACAGATGGTAAATTCTACATCACAACATTAAATACCAGGTAAGCTATTCTTTGTGAACACAAGATTTCAATAAAAGACATTATGAGAATGCTGGACTCTTTCAATTTACTGTAATCCAATTAAATATCTCTTTTGCTTAAAGAAATAAAAATACTGTGTTTTGCATAATGCAGACAATGTGAGGAATGGAAGTTCTAGGCATTCCTTGAAAAAAGTTATAATTTAGTGATAAGTACTGCTAACCATTCTCTTGGATTGCACTAAATTATGAATATAATTTTTTTTATAGCAAATGGCTTTAGCAAGTAAGAAACAAATTATCCAAATGGCATTATTAAGTAACTGCAAAAATCTAGGGACTCGCTTTTACTTCCTACATTGTACAGGGAAACTTAAATTTCTTTTCCAAGTAGCTATATACACAAATTTTTCTATATGTAATTTGGCATAAATATACTAAGTGTTAATAAGGCTTATAAGTTTGACTCAATAATTTCATATACATGTATATTTTGTGAGGAATTAATCAATGGTGTAAACATAGGATATATTCACAACAGCTTTATTTACTACAATTAAGTAAACTGACAACAAACTAAATATCTAATGATTGGGAATGATTAAATACATTATGGCACGAATTATGGTCTTATCCAAGCTAGAATATTATAAGCCATTATAACATTATAAGTCATGTCATCTAAAGATATTTAATAACATGGCTATTTTTATTCTGTTTTGTTCATTTTACGCATCTACAAAGATCTTTTGAAATCCTTTCTGGATAAAAGCGTGGCTGAAATGTGTAAACCAGGAGGTGGAATTCATACACCATTATACTTTAAGCAGGTTTCAACTTGCTTATATAGTATAAACCCAATTTTGTTTTGAAACAATGATCATAGAGAAAAGGCTTTTTATATGCTGTATAATTTTATAATTGGGGAAACATCATTTTAAAGTTAGAGGCACAATTATGAAGAGATAGTGTGAGAAATAATTGCTGAAGGAATTAAAACACAAAATTTCAATGCTCAGTGACTGTGAGAATCATAAATATCTACATCTTTACAATAATGATTACATTTATTACAGAATAAGTGGTATCATTTTGAACAGGTACAAACATCAGAGATTAGTTGTCTGAGCATATTTAAACAACCTGTCCCCTGTTCAGTTTATACAAATATTGTTTTTATCATTACACAAGGATTCAGAGAACTTGTAGTACAAAGGTTAAAACTCATCCAAAATCTCAAAACAGTATTTGGATCAGCGGTATACCCTCAGAAAAAAAACTGATAGCATTCTCTAAATATGAATATTTATTTATAGAATACACATGTATGATGATTTAATAGATTATATAAATTACAAAATAAAATTCAGATAAGATATAAATAAAATAAGTAGTATTTTAGTATATGTGCTGCCAAAGCGAGCACAAAATAAGTAGTATTTTAAATAACTAATTCTATTTATTAATGGACAGAAAAATTGTTTTTAGCTCTCAAATATTGATAATCTCTGTCAGTGACCGCAATGTGATTAAATAAATTTCATTAATTTTGTCTTGGTTTAATATTTTATGATAAAGTAATTTAAAGATTTCAACATCTGTTTATTGATATTTGGCTTAGTGTCCTCAGACTTGAAAAAACACCACAAAAAGATACTCAAATTCAAATGGAAGAAGCTCTTGGTGGCTATGTTTACTAATCCATGACATTAACTTTTCAATCTCATTCACCAATTATGTAAAGATTTTTGTTGAAAGATCAGCAAACTTATATGCAGCCTATTTCTGTAAATAAAGTTTTATTGGAACACAGCCACACCCATTCACTTATGTGTTGTTTATGGTTGCTTTCATGATACAATGGCAGAGTTGAGTAGTTGCAACAGAAAGTATATGGCCTGCAAAGCTGACATATTTGCTATATTTGCTAAATATAGCAAAAATGTGCTCGACTCTGTTCTATAGTATTAATTTTCATCAAAAAGCAGTTAACTTTCTCACTTATGTTTACATCACAGGTTGTGTTTATTTTTTCAGAAGTTTTTTTTAGAAAATATTTTCTAAGTATTGCACTATTGAAAGCTACATGTCATCCCTGAAAAAGACAAATCTCAAACAATAAATATCAAACACTTTCTAGCTTATCTTCAAGTTTGACAACCTCTTGAGGTAAAAGAAGCATTTATGGTTATCCTACCTTTTTTTTACGAAGTATACAGACTCTACTATTTAAGATAATATTATTAACCTGGTTTAAGTACAGATACAAATAATATTATCTATAATATTAATCTATATAAAAATATAATACTAAGAATGTAACCGATGGCAACATACTGCAAGCAAACCAGATGTGGTGTGATTGTAAAACCCTTCCAGACCTACAACCTCTACTCTTTTCTCAGAAAATGTCCTTTTTGTTTATAACTTACCTGACACACAAACAAAAAGCACCGATGTCAATTTATGGATTACCAAAATTTAACTGCTTTTTTAAAAGTCTTTTAAAAAAAGTTATTTATTTATTTTTTAGTGATCTCTATACCCAACGTGGGGCTCGAAATCATGACCCTGAGATCGAGTTGCATTCTCTGCCTGAACCAGGCAGGTGCCCCCAGATTTAATAACTTTTTAAAAAACAAAAACAGATGAAACAAAAAAGGGAAAAGAAAGGAAAAATTGGGGCACCTGGGTGGCTCAGTGGGTTAAAGCCATTGCCTTCGGCTCAGGTCATGATCCCAGGATCCTGGGATCGAGCCCCGCATCGGGCTCTCTGCTCAGCAGGGAGCCTGCTTCCCTTCCTTTCTCTCTGCCTGCCTCTCTGCCTACTTGTGATCTCTGTCTGCTAAATAAATAAATAAATAATCTAAAAAAAAAAAGAAAGGAAAAATCATGTACTTTTTCCATATATTCCAGTAGATAGATCAGTGCTTTACCCTCAAGGGCACATAGCCATTCTGTAGACCTCTAGTACAACTCCCTGAAACTAAAATTTTTATATACAGTACATGAAACATTAGAATACCTAGAGTACGTCAGATTCCATAATTACTCAGTTTACTAAAATTAGCTTAGGTCATAGCAGTACATGGTGTGGCTATCTTATGCCTCAGAGAACACTAGGAATACTTTACTCAGATTAGCCATTCCCTCCTATAGGCAACTAGTAAAGTGAGTGATTAAACTATTAATATAAACTAAATTTTTCCATCTTGTTCCCTCCACTAAATTTATATAAGCTCAAGCTCCTAATCAAGAAAACTTTATAAATATTTTCTTTAAAAAAATTGTAAGTTGAAATTTGACCAACCAATATAAAAATGGAAGAACTCCAGGTTTGGAGAAAACTGATTTTGTTCATTATTTTGCCACTGAATGAAATAGGAAATATAGGGGAAGGCTATGATTTGGCTAGAAAAAAATCATTATTTGGTCTTGTACTTGTTGAATTAGAAGAATCTATAGAGATATTAGCCTTGAAAATGAGGAGGAATCCTTTCTTAGGGAAAAGTGAAAAGAAAAGAAAAATGAAGAAAGACTCAGTGACCAATTAAATATGAAAGAACCCCAAACTGGCAATTTCTTCACACCTAATTGGTCACCAAGTCCTATGAATTTAAAAATGTCTCATACTCTATTCCCGTTTTTCTTATCTTTAACCAGACATCTTTTCAAAATAGCCTTCTTGATGATTTCTTGTCTCCAACATCCCTTCATCTTTCACATTATAATTATCTTTTATAACAACACGATCACCTTATTACTGTACCCAAAAAACTGATATGTTCCCATTTACATCATTTGGTTGAATTTACTGGTTTTAACTAGAGCTATAGACTGAACCACATCATTCTTATTTTATAAACCCTTCATAGTTCCCTCTTCAAATAAATTGGCTGAATTTACACTTTTTGCTAGCTTTGACTTGTGTTTTGGTAATCAGTTAGCAAGGATTTACTGACTATTGTACATTGTACTAGGTTTATAATACTTTCCCTATCCTCACAGATCTTAAACTCTAGCTGGACACTATAAGACCGATAAGCTTTTAGAAACTGCTACATCGTTCAGGACTTAATTGTTCTGTGACTACTGTGTGATTGGAAATCAAAGAAAGGAGAGATAACAAAAAGTTAAGGAAAGACCTCATGGAGGAGGCGGAATTTTAGCTGAAAGTTGAGAGGCAGGGGACACACAGAATGGTAGGAAAGAGATTTAATAGATATAGAGGAATCTGACCAGGTGAGGGTGTCAGGAAAGCTATGAGAAAAGCCAGGGGTAAGGAATTAACAAGGGAACTATAAAGATGTAGAAAACTAGTAATGGGGAGCAGTGAGATAATCACCTTGGCTGGGGAAGATGGATTCCATTACAGAATGTCTTGGAAGCCAGCCAGAGGTATTTAAATTTGACTTTATATACAAACATCAATACATGAAAAGGGAAGAGATGGCATAAGAAGATTATTCTTTTTTTCATTTTTAAGATTTTATTTATTGGTCAGAGAGAGAGAGCATGTGTATAAGAATTGGGAGTGGCAGGCAGAGGGAGAAGCAGGTTCCCCACTGAGCAAGGACCCTGATGCAGGGCTCGATCTGGGGGCCGTGGGATCATGGCCTGAGACGAAAGCAGCCACTTAACCAACTGAACCACGCAGGACCCCAAGAAGATTATTCTAGAATCCATACTTAGGCATATGAAAGATAGAGACAGGCAGAGAGAGACATTTGGAAAGAAATTAATAGTACTTAAAGAGACTGCAGTTAAAGAGAAGAAATTGTCAAAGAAGAGTACAAAGTTTCAAAGGCCTTGAAACTATGAAAATGGAGATATCACTAAAATGAACAGGATGGGAAATAAACAAGGTTTGAGAATGGGGAGGAGAAGATTTTGGATATTAGACTTAAGCATCTCCAAGTGGAGCTATCCTGAATCTATTCTATAGTGTAATACCTGGATGAAGCCAAAAAACCAGGGCAAAATAGATAGGTATAGTGATCTATCAATGCCTTTTACCAATTTAGGACTTTAAAACCATATATTAGGGGTGCCTGGATGGCTCAGTTGGTTGGGCGGCTGCCTTCAGCTCGGTCATGATCCTGGAGTCCTGGGATCTAGTACTGCATCGGGCTCCCAGTTCCACGGGGAGTCTGCTTCTCCCTCTGACCTTCTCCCCTCTTGTGCTCTCTCTCTCACTCTCTCTCTCTCAATTAGAAGAAGGCAATCTTGAAAAAAAAAATAAAACCATATATTATTAATTTTGAGGTTCAAAATCCAGGAAGGTAGAGGAGCAGAAATTAACGTCTTCACTTCACAAATAAATGTTAATAACTCATGGATTTTCCCAAAGTCAAAAAAGCTGTTAGCAGCAGAGCCAAGACAATTCTAGTTTTGTACTCTTGCTATTATACTCCTGGCTTTCAAGAAGCAAGCAAAATTCAAGGCTCTTCTTCTAAAAAGAGCCGTCAGCATAAAAGCAACAAATGAGGCTATGAGAATGTGTAATTCTTTAAGGGCATTAGAAGAGAAAAAGAAAGGATTTCTTGCAGATAGACAGAATTAATTAAAATGTGGAAGGAAGTGAGCTCAACAAGAGACACCAGAAAATTGACAAGAGTACTCAAGATGGTGGGGAAAAAAAATCAAAACCAGGAAAGTGCAGAGTCAGGAAAGCCAAAAATGGAGTAAGTACTCAGTGATCTTAAATGCCAAAGTTGGAAGAAGGTTATTTGGCATGGAAATAACGCATTTGATGGTTGAATTTTTTTTTTCTTCAAATATTTAACTCAATATAATGGGGGAAAAATCCTTCAATGTTTACTATCAATGTCTGTTATACTATTAAAAGGGGCTTCATTTTATATTTCATACATTAAATTTCTACTTCACAAGTTATATTAACATAAATGAGTGTGGAATGTTTTTCAGTCTTGAAAAAGTATAAAGTCTTAAAAAAAAAAAAAGGAGCTCAAATATATTTCAACGTAACCTGATCAATTTTTTCACTTTTTTTGGCAAAAAATATGTTCAGCTTTTTCTTCGCCGTTATTTGAGAGGCTTTTGGGAAACCTAAGTAATAGTTTGCCTTTTGCTGTGATCCATTTTACTAAGTCAAAGTTCCAGTAAAGGAAAAGAATGAGGGCTATAAAAAGAAAAACTATACATATACTCCAAATAAAATTACAGATGAAGTAATTTACCAAGTTTTTATAATAATTGTTAATAGAAATAATATGGTCAATGTCTTGATCCTACATGCAACTTCTGTCGTAAGTGGAAATTACCATGGAAAGAAAGTGAGCTACTTTATCCTTGTTCTAACATGACAAACAAAACATTTTCAATTTTATAACTAAAATTAACTCTCATTAGTGATATTTTTAGAATACAGCACCATTTTTGCACTGATCAAATTTAGAAAGGTCCTTGGCAATTATATCTATCTTAAAGTTAAAAAAAATTTAATATGACATTTAATTAAAAATTTAAAAGACACATTAAAAAAATTTAAAAGGCTCAGAGCTAACTAAATCACTTGCTACTGACCTTGTTCAAGTCTGAAGAGGGTCTTTTCCAGCTTTTCCATTTCGTTCAGAAGTAGAATTCTAACCTGTTTACTGTGTCCCATTTTGGCTTCTAGAAGACTTCAAATCTTTCAGAATTAAAAGAACTCCGAAATCGAATGAGTTACCCCTATGAAACAAAAAGGAATTAAGATAAAGAAAAGAACTACCATCTTAAATTCTTTAAGGCTGACAGCCGCACTTACATGTTCTCAATGTGTTTTAACCCTAGCAGAGCAAAGAGAAAGAATGAATTTTATAAATAAGACCTCAGAAGGCAAATCAATAGTTGTTTCCACCCTTCGAGCACAATAGGACCGAAGCAAAACTACTGCATTATAGATTCTTACAATTAAAACAAAACACAAAACTAAATCATTCTCAGAGAAAAGCAACACGTTTTGGAAAGCCTGGATTTGGGCCGGGGGGTAAATTCCCGGTCCCAAGCCAAAAGGCTCTGAAAACCACAAAGGGCACTTCTGCTTGCAAGAGATTAGTCTGCTCAAAGATAACAGGTGGGAGAGTTCCCCATTCCCAAATTCGGGTTGGAAGCCACCAATGGGGAGATGAGAACAGAGGGAAGCAGGTGTTGCCCCTGGAATAGCTGCTGCAGACATAGGATGTACAGACAGAGCTATAGATAGAAAGAACGCATTTCCCAGAGAGGCCAGCGGCATTCCTAGCACTTACACTGAGCAAGTTATACGTGCAGCTTCTGGGACGCTGCAGGACCCGCCGCTCTGGTGTTGGAGTCGGGGGAGGAGACGTGAAGGAAAGCAAAAAGGGAAAGGCAGGCTGCCCAGGCGCAGAAAGCAGCCCCAGACTAGGAGGGCCGGGCGCCGTGAAGGGCAAAGGGCGGGGCGGCGGCCGCGGGGCCTGGACCGAGGCCGCTGTGTGAATGGCAGAGAGCTTCTCCGTGACTCCGCCTCGCGCTGGTCCCTCAGGAGACCCTCGACCCCACCCGGCCTCGAGTGCAAACGCCGGGGTGGGAGCTGTCAGATCCCCTCGCCCACTTCCGGGAGGCTCCGCACCCGCTCGTCGCTACCGCTAGTCTCGCGAGACTGTGGTCAGCGGGGCCGGGGTCCGGCTGCGGCCCAGGCAGGGAGCTTTTTTTTTTTTTTTTTTTTTCTTGCCGCTAGGGAGGTGCGAGGTCGGGCTCATGTACTTCCTTTACCCGCCGGGGAGCTCGTGTGTGAACCTCAAAATGGTGCGGTAGAAAGCTGCCGCTAGCTTGAGCTGCACAACACGGTCGTTTTGCGGAACGGCTCAATGGTGGGAGGCAAGCGACCTGACTTCTGGTGCTGCTTCTACCACGATGTGTTATGTGTTTTTGTTTCATTTTTAAAAATTTTAAAATGTCTATTATTTATTTATTTATTTATTTATTTATTTATTTATTTATTTATTTATTTAAATGTGGCTCAAGTTTGCTTGGCCCCAGTTCTCGCAATCTTGATTTCCCCATGTCTAAAATAAGGGGCCTGGCGATGGTCTCTGACATTGCATCCTTCAAGTGTCTACCAACTCTCGTGCTAACACAGGGCTCATCTTGAATGCAGACACGCAACTACTAGGTTGGTGAAGTTGGCCAGTTTACAAACACTTGAGGGTGTAAATACCACTTATACAACGTCTGGTTGTATCTGATGTACATTGCATAGACCTGAAGGTTGTATGGGATTAAGGATAAGGAGGGCACCTGTAGAGATGAACGCTGGGTGTTACACACAACTGATGAATCCTTGAACACTACATCAAAAACTACTGATGTACATATGCTGGCTAATTGAACGTGATAATTAAAAAAAAAAAAGAAGACAGGAGAGCAATTGTTATACAGTATGGGCTCAATAAATATAACTACAATTGCTTAAAAAAAATCTATATTGGCTATTGCTGCACATATTTTAGGCCAGAAATTTAAGATGTGGTACAGATGCCTATGGAGATTTAATGCAAAAACCTGTCTTCTAGAGTGTTTTGAGGACACCTAAGGATCATGAGAAAACAGACAAAGGTTTCGAGTGTGGAGAAAAATCTTGCTTCCCTTATTGTGGAAATACTGTAGGTCTAAAAAAAAATAATGGGTTAAAAACTAAAGATCCTGAAGTGCTTGTTTCATTAGATTTCTGAGAATGGTAGTTGCAAGTGGTCCAAAATGGACTTTGGGAACCTGTAGTTCACTTATTCATTTGACTAGTATTTATTGAGCAGCTATGATTTGCCAGGCATGGAAGTGAAACAAATTCACTGCCCTCATGGAACTCCTACATTTTATTTGTGGGAGATTGATAAATAAGTCAATTATATAAGATAATGAAAGGTTGTAAGAAAAAGAGAAGTGAGAAGTGTGGAAGAGTCAGGAGAGGGAGGTTTGCAATTGTAAATACAACAGTCAGTAAAGGACTTGCTGGTAAATTGAATTTGATCCCCACAGAGTAAGAGGAAGGAGGATATGCAGGGTAGAGGGTTACACACAGAGGTACTGAAGTGGAAAGGCCATGAGGTAGGAGCATATTTGCTGGGTTCAAGGAGTCCACCATAACTGATTGGAGAGAGTTGTAAAAAATTAGGACAGGTAATGGGGGTGGGGGAGATGGGCAGCCAGATCTTATAAGACTTTGTAGGCGATGGCAAGGGTTTGGGTTTTTAATCTGGGCAAAAGAGACATTGGAAGATTTTGAACAGAGGAGTAACATAATCCGATAGAACTTTTTTTTTTTTTAAAAATATTTTATTTATTTATTTGACAGAGAGAGATCACAAGTAGGCAGAGAGGCAGACAGAGAGAGAGGAAGAAGCAGGCTCCCTGCTGAGCAGAGAGCCCGATGCGGGACTCGATCCCAGGACCCTGAGATCATGACCTGAGCCGAAGGCAGCGGCTTAACCCACTGAGCCACCCAGGCGCCCCCCGATAGAACTTTTAAAAGGATTACTCTGCAACTTTATAGAGAATAGCTAAATAAACTGGAGAGTGTGGTGAGGAAGGAAGCAAGGCCAGTTATTTCAGTTAACCAAGAGAGCAGTGTGTTTGTGTAAAAAGAAAGTACAGCAGTGAAGGTGATGGAAGTCATTAAATTACGGATCTATTTTGAAAGTGCAATTTTTACTGATGGAGAGAAAAGAGTCATGGGTAATTTTATGGTTTTTAGCCTGAGTAAGCAGAAGATTATTGTCCAATAGAAATATAATGAAAAAAGAAAAGAAAGAAAAGAAATAAAATGTACTATATAGGTTAAAAAAAAAATCTTTCAAGTAGCCCCCCAAAAGTAAAAAGAAACAAGTGAAAATAATTTTAATAATATATGTTAATACAGTGATTAACATAATTTAAAAAAGAAAAGAAAAAATATTTTAATATATTTATATTCAATTTAATAATAAATTTATATATACAAATATATTTAAATTTAATAATATATTTTTTCCTACCAAGTCTTCAAAATTTGGTGTGTATTTTGCAGTTCTAGCATTTCTCAATTACAATAGTTACATCTCAAACACTCCATATATTTGTAGCTAGTGGCTACCATATGGACAGTGCAGAAGAAGCTGCCATTTAATGAGAGAGGAGTAAAAGGGAAGGAGCAGAACTGGAGGATGAAATTCAGGAGTTTGGTTGAAGACTGTGAGTAACCAAGTGAAGGTAACTATTCATTTGTTTGACCTAACCGTCAAACATCCAAGTGAAGATATTGAATGATCACTCGTAGCCTTGGTCTCTGCAGTAGTGTTTTTCAAATTGTAAATGATAACCCACTGAAGGTTGTAAAAGTAATTTATCTGTTGCAACCAATGATTTTTTAAAAATAAAATTGGAAAGATCTGAATGCAATGCACCTGGTAAGTCTATTATTTCAAAAAACTTCTGTTTCTATTATGTTTTGTTGTACTGGGTCATGTATTCCTCCTGGGAGTCATGGTCAAAAACGTGTTTGAGAGCCACGTTATTTCAGCGAGAAATAAGGAGTAAAACAGACTGACAAAATTAATTCCTTTAGCAGGGAATTATTCTGACACAAATGTTTGGATTTTAAAAGATCTGAGAGCCACTGCTCTAGGATGTATGCTGTATAAAAGCATAATAATTCATGATTATGAAATGTTCCTGGGTTTTCAGCCCAACTCTGCCACTAACTAGCTGTGAAGCTTTGGAAGATACTCAACCTTTTTGTGCTTTGGTTTTTACAACTATAATATAGGGATAAAAATAAAAGCTACTATTAATTAAATGAGGACTTAGAACTATGCCTGAGACATACTAAGTACTATGGAAGTACAGATATTAGATTGGGACCCTAACTGATGGGAAACACAGTTCATGTTCATGTTTGTGTCAGGCTTATACCTCCTCCTCCTTTCAGTCTGTCCCATGACCCTCTCATTGCACTGCCCTCCTGTTCATCACTCTTCTCCAGGGCTCCAAAATTAGCCTTTCTTGCTGTCCCCCAGCAAAACTGTCACATTAGTGCCCATTATTTCAGCGAGGAATAAGGAGTAAAACAGACTGACAAAATTAATTCCTTTAGCAGGGAATTATTCTGACACAAATGTTTGGATTTTAAAAGATCTGTCAATCCAAATGATCTTGATTTTGGAGTTTTCATATTGTGAAAGCAAGTGAGGAATGTTAAGTAATGAAAACCTTATGATTCAAAGTGCTGTGTCTCCAAGATTACATTTACAAGCCACATAGTGCCCTTTTTAAAAAAGAAGAGTCACGCTAATGTGCTATTTGTGACCTTGGAATGCCAGTGAATTTACATTCTAGGGCTTCAGTGGTGCCATGTGCTGCTTTTATACTGGAGAACATTTGTTGTGAGCCTATCCTGTGCATAGCAGCGATCTATATATACACAATAATCTCATGCTGGAGTTGTCAGGAGAAGAATCTCCTTGAGGAATAGCTGGTGGATAATCTAAGCTATTTGGCAGTGACTCTAGTGTTTTCTAAAACACTGATATTAACGTATTTGGGGAGTGGGAGAAGGGCTGTGGTCAGAAGGGTCCGAAAATACTACAGTGTTTCTTAAGGTTTGTGTATATGTCTGTCTGTTTTTAGAAAAGAAAGGAGTTATTTGGGTATTATGTATGGTATGGTCCCAATCCTGTAATAATTTGTGTCTGAAGTGGACAAGTCTGCCTCATTTGGCTTTTATATCCATCAGCATTTTCTGGTGTATTTTATTTTATAGCAATAATATAGTGACATTATTAATAATTTTATTTTGCAGAATTTGGAATTGTGTTTCCAAAATCTCTTCTAAATTGAATAATTTATTCTGCACCTTTTTGAAATATCCAGATTTAGCCAGTGAAGAGAAGAGAGGAAGATAAGAAAGGAATATAGTTGATGTCAGACAAATAGAAGGACTTAATATAATGATATAGAGATATGGAAGCCTGATAGAGATTTTTTGAAAAGGGGATAGTACAACATAAAGAAAAAGGACTCTGGGGACGCCTGGGTGGCTCAGTTGGTTAAGCAGCTGCCTTCGGCTAGGGTGGTGATCCCAGGGTCCTGGAATTGAGTCCCACATCAGGCTCCTTGCTCAGCGGGGAGCCTGCTTCTCCCTCTACCTCTGCCTGCCTCTCTGTCTGCCTGTGCTCACTCTCTCTGTCAAATAAATAAATAAATAATCTTTAAAAAAAAAAAAAAAGGACTCTGGAAACAAACCAGGGCTTAGTTTTAATCTCTCTGAATTACAGTTGATTCATCTGTAAAATGGAGAGAATAACATTTCACTTGAAGGGTCATTATGAGAATTAGATGAAATAATGAAAGCATTTATCAAAAATCAGGCTTTTAATAAAAAAAAGTAATCTAAAAAGAGAAGGGCTGATGGCTAGATGTCTTTGCTGGGTGAGGGATGGCAGTTAGACAAAGCAGATGAAGAAGAGGCTCCCAGAGCGTGGGAATCAAAGGATGTAATAAAAAGGTGTCTTATTCAGTGAAGAGGGAGGATAAAAATGAATTCATAGATTGAAGTCAGAGCCCAAGGTTTTAGACTAAATTATAAAAAACAGAGGAAGGATATTAAGAATGAAGTAAGGTTTAGTTGCTGTATAATTAGTATTTGTTAGAAAATTTATTGAGATGTCCATATACAGAGGTAGAGTTGTATTTTACTTATTTTTATTTTTACTTTTTTAAAAAGATTTTATTTATTTATTTGTAAGAGAGAAAGAGAGCACAAGCCAGGGAAGCAGCAGGCAGAGGGGAGAAACTGGCTCTCCACTGAGCAAGGAACCTGATGCGGACCTCAATCCAAGGACCCTAGGATCGTGACCTGAGCCAAAGGCAGACACTTAACTGACTGGAACACAACTGATCCCTGATAGTTGTATTTTATTTAAAAACAAAAACAAGGGGCGCCTGGGTGGCTCAGTCAGTTGAGCTGCTGCCTTCGGCTCAGGTCATGATCCTGGGGTCCTGGGATCAAGTCCCGCATGGGCTCCCTGCTCAGTGGGGAGCCTGCATTTCCCTCTCCCTCTGCCTGCCACTCTGTCTACCTGTGCTTTGTCTCTATCCATCTGTCAAATAAATAAAATAAATAAATCTTAAAAAAACAAGATTAAAAAAAACAAAAACAAAAACAAAAACAAAAAATAGAGATTAAAACTTGGGATCTTAGAGCTTGCATAGGAAAAGGCATTTAAAAATGTCCTAAGCATTAGGGCACCTGGGTGGCTGAGTTGGTTAAGTGCCTGCCTTTGTCTTGGGTCATGATCCCAGGGTCTTGGGATGGAGCCTTGCATGGGGTTCTCTTCTCAGCATGGGGTCTGCTTCCCCTTTTCCCTCTGCCCCTTCCCTTGCTCTCTTTCTGTCTTTTTCTCCCTCTTTCTTTTTTTTAAAGGTTTTTATTTATTTGACAGAGAGAGAGAGAGAGCACAAGTAGGCAGAGCGGCAGGCAGAGGGAGAGGGAGAAGTGAGCTCTCCCCTGAGCAGGGAGCCCAATGAGGGGCTCATCCCAGGACCGTGAAGGCAGCCGCTTAACCGACTGCACCACCCAGGTGCCCCTCTCGCTGTCTCTTAAATAAATAAATAAATAAGTCTTTTTAAAAAAGTCCTAAGCATTGATCTAACAAATTAACCAATAACAGTATATGGAATGCTTGGAAACCATGAGGAGGAAACTGGAGATGGTTTTTTAATGGTGACTTTTTTTTTTCTAATGATAGATCTTTTAAAATGTTCTTTGGCCCCCAATTTAAAGCTAAATCATTTTACTTTTATCCTTGTGAATAAATTTAATTTCCTGTCGAAATCCTGACTCCAGGGGCACCTGGGTGGCTCAGTGGGTTAAAGCCTCTGCTTTTGGCTCAGGTCATGATCTCAGGGTCCTGGGATGGAGCCCTGCGTCGGGCTCTCTGCTCAACAGGAGGCCTGCTTCCCTTCCTCTCTCTCTGCCTGCCTCTCTGCCTACCTGTGATCTCTGTCTGTCAAATAAATAAATAAAATCTTTAAAAAAAAAAAAGAAAGAAAGAAATCCTGACTCCACAGTTTCCCTGTAGTAAGGTTTAGAGTTGGGAGTCTAGTTGGGGAGAAAGGATGAGAGGAAGGCTTGAGCTGATTTTCCATATTTGTAAGGACTACTTCAGCTGCATATGACAGAAAAAAAAAATACAAAGCAACAGTGGCTTAAAAAGGAGATAAATTTGTTTCTCCCATAAAAGTTTAGAGATGAGCAATTCAAAGCTGGTGTGGCAGCTCTGTAAAGTCATCAGGAACCCAGGCTCTCTCCAGCTCACAGCTTCTTCCCTTTTATTATGTGTGTGGACCTTATCATAGTACAAGAAGGCTGCCAGAGCTCCAGCTATCATATCCAAGTTCAGACAACATGATGGAGGAAGAGGAAAAGAAGGATACACTCCCTTCCTTTAAGTATTTCTGAAGATACCAGACAACATTTCTGCTTCTATTTCATTCACCAAAACTTGGTCACATGCATCTAGGCAGCAGTGAAATTACTCCAAACCCAGATTTTGTTATTAGGGAAAGAGAATGAATAAATAGTGTCTGCTACAGTTTGCATGGTATTTTATTTTTTATTTTAATTGTTTTTAAAGCAAAAGAGTTTGGAGTAGGAGGATGGAAGTCTCAGGAGGAATGTCTCCAAGAAAAAAAAAAGAAAAAAAGGAGGGAGGGGGCACCTGACTGGCTCAGTTGGTAGAGTGTATAACCCTTGATCTCAGGGTTGTGAGTTTGAGCTCCATGTGTTGCGAAGAGATTACTTAAGAAAAAGAAAAAAAAGAAAGAAAAAAAAGTGGAACTGATTGTTTAGTGTGCTTGATCACACTGAGAGATGTTTCACAAAAACCTTAGTTTTCTTTCAGAAAGCTTAGGGATGATGAAGCAAACAAACTTGCCAAAAAATTGAAAAAGTCCAGTTGGAGACTGCACTTATAGATCTGTCAACCAAATGAACTTGCTACAACTAAACTCCAGAACCAGCCAACTTACCCTCCCCATCACAGACAGACTGGGGAAATCATGCTCACTGCATGTTTACTCCCGAGAAAGAAGGACAGAGGTAAGCCAAGCTCACCAGTTATTTTCCCCAAATTTACCAACCAGGTAAATCACTCCCCCTCCCCAGGAATGGAGTAAGTTATCTAGAGCAAAGAGAAGCCAAATGTTTTTAGGGAAGCTCTGTCTTCCAAAAAAAAAGATAGAATTAGGGAAAAGCATTCATCTTCAGGCATTTTGCAAGTCTCTTAACCTTTTTTGTGCTTTAATTCCTAAGCTGTAATTTATTTTCCAAGGATACGCAAAAATAAAATGTCTGAAAAGTTTCAAAAATTAATATATACCCTATAAATACTTAATAACAGTTAATATTTAAAGAGCATCTATGAGGTGCCAGGCACTGTTCTAAGCCCGTTATGCAAACTAAACTCAATTCCCAAAACATCATTATTAATTACCCCTAGTTTAAAGATATGGAAACTGAGCGCCCAAGCTTAAGTAACTTGTTTAAGGTCACGTAATGGTCAAGTGGAAGAATGTGATTTCAACTGCATTCTCAGTGATTCTGTTCAGTAAACTCTAAATCTGAGGGCACTGATGTTATCCCATGGCCTGGAAATCAATAAAGGCTTTATAAATTGAATTTGGATGTTGCTGACTTTATACATGTCTGTGTCAACAGTGAGTGTGTTTTCTTTAGGAATATTCTGGCTAATCTAATACTCAGTGATCTCAGGACAGCTCCTTCAGGAAATCTTTCCGACCTTGCCCTTTCTACCATGGGTCTGGGTTAGGTGTGCCTCCTTCATGTCCTCTGTTGTATGATGTATCATGTGAAATGATGACTGTCTTTTTATCTTCTCCCTTTCTCACTAGAATTTTTGAGGCAGGGAGTGTGTTTTCTGCTCTGGATGATAGAGTTGTAAAATTATTTACACTTCTTAAATTATACTATGAAAATGATCTTCTTTCAAAATAAATAAGCACTCTATTTTAGAATAGTTTTAGAGTTAAGAAAATAGTTACAAAGAGAGTATAGAGCGATTCCCATTTTTTCAAGCCCAGGTTTCCCTATTGTTAACATCTTAAATAGTATGATCCATTTGTTACGATTAGTGAACTGATATTGACATATTATTACAGTTCCTAGTTTATTCAGATTTCCTCAGTTTTTACCTACTGTCCTTTTTCTGTTCTGGGTTCCCATCAAGATACCATGTTACTTTTAGTTGTCATGTTTCCTTAAAGAGATTTTGGCTGTGACAGTTTCTTATACTTTCCTTTTTTAATTTTTATTTTGTATATTTATTTATATATTTTTTAGATGATTTATTTATTTGAGAGAGAGAGAGAGCATGAGTGGAGGGGAATAGGGGTGAAGAGAGAGGGAGAAACAGACTCCCCGCAGAGCATGGAGCCTGATGCAGGGCTTGATCCCAGGATCCTGAAATCATGACCTGAGCTGAAGGCAAATGCTTAACTGACTGAGCAACCCAGGCACCCCGGACTTTCCTTTTAAAAAAAAATTTTTATTGATATATGCCATTGTGTAAGTTCAAGATGTAGGATGTGTTGATTTGATACATTTATATATTGCAAATATGATTGCCACGGTAGAGTTAGTTAACACTTTGCCATATCACATAATTATTTTTTACGGGGGGGATGAAAACCTTTAAGACGTAGTCTCTTTGAAGTTTGTAACACAGTATTGTTGTCTATAAACACTGTGCTGTACATTAGATCTCCAGGACTTACTTATCTACTGGTTGTAAGTTTGTAATCTAAACGACATCTCCCTAGATTTCTAATCCTTTAGTTCCTCTGTCCCCTATATCCTTTTGATCCATTCATCCACTGATGGACACTTAGGTTGTTGCCGTATGTATTTTATTCGTAAAAGCTGTTCTCATCTCCTTTACTGCTCCTCATCTGCTAGATAGGCGTGGGAAAACAGAAGTAACTTTAGTCTACTCTATTTGAAAACTAAATCAGATCCAATTATTTAAATAATCTCTTTAGCCCTATTTCTATGAAATAATTGTTTTATTGCTCTCATCCCCATTCCTCTCCCTACTTCTAAATTGTGTCTCACATGAAATCATCACGTCGGAGGAGTTGAACTCTGTGATCTTGGACTGGGCATTGTGCAGAGGCTGATG
Source organism: Mustela erminea (assembly GCF_009829155.1). Taxonomy (NCBI): domain Eukaryota; kingdom Metazoa; phylum Chordata; class Mammalia; order Carnivora; family Mustelidae; genus Mustela; species Mustela erminea. The sequence goes on from NC_045623.1 coordinate 24,903,667, forward strand.
TTCCCTAACGTACCTCTGTGTAGTCCTGTTCCTGGCTCTCCTGTTGATGATGGCTACTGATGTCTACAGCTGATAGCTTCCTGGTCCTTCTTTCTTGGTGTGGCCAGAGTATAGAAGCCCTCCCTGCTGTCTCAGACTTCCTTGATATTCTACTTTCACCGCAGACCCATCCGAGTATCTGGAGTGTTCTCAGCCTGGTCCAAGGCACAAGACATCCATTTCATAAGCCTTTGCTGGAGCCACCTCACCTCTGCCGTGGTGGATCCAGGTACCATGTGCTGGGGATGAATACTGGGTCCTGTCTCTAACTGATGTCCTTGCTATACCCTCCTAATCATGCTGGGACTCCCCTTTTTGGACCCCTGCTCTACTATTTTTTTTTTTTTCCCGAGCATAGCACTCTTCACCCAGAGCTCAAAACAGAGCAGAACAAAAAGTCCTCTATGCATTTGACAAATACTGTACCTACTGTGTGCTAAGCACTGTTGTGGGCACTGGAGGTGTGGTAGTGAACACAGCAGACAGAATACTTGACCTTCTGGAGTTTATTTTCTAATAATGCCCTGAACCTCTCTGACCTGTTTCCATCAGGACATATCAAACTGATTGTCTCACCTCCCTCTCTCTTTAGATGGTCTCATTTTCACAATTACTCAAAACCCAGAAGGAATGGATTACCCTTTTTTTTTTTTTTTTGTACCAGGAGCTAGCCCATTAGTCTCCACCTCTAATATGTTAAATGAGAGATAAAAGAACTTAGAGGGACTCCTAGGTGGCTCAGTCACTTAAGCGTCTACCTTTGGCTCAGGTTGTGATCTTAAGTCCTGTTGGGCTCAGCAGGGAGCCTGCTTCTCCCTCTGCCTGCTGCTCTCCCTGCTTGTGTTCTTTCTCTCTGTCTCTAACAAAAAATTTTTCTCTATAAAAAATGCCTGTAGTCTTGCTGCAAAATCCTGTTTTGGATGTCAGGTGTTTAACATTAGCTTGTCTTTTTCTTTGCATTAATTCTTTAACAATCCAAGTCCTCTACTGAGGCAGGTGGGTGTCGTAGGCCTAATGGGAGAAAGTCTTGTATGTGGCAAAGGCAAATGAGAAAGGCACAATGATATCTTTGATTAATTCAAAATGGATCAAAGACTTAAAACATAAAACTAAATAACTATAAATATGTATATATATAATCTATAAATATAGTTTATAGGGTTATAAACTATAGAACCATAAAACCCTTAGAAGAAAACATAGGGCAAAAGTCCTGATACTGGATTTGGAAATGATTTCTTGGATATGACATAAAGGCATGGAAAATAAAAGAAAAAGTAAGCATATTGCACTTCATGAAAGTCAAAAACACTTGTGTAAGAAAAGACACAATCAACAGAGTGAAAATGCAGCCCACAGAATTAGAGAAAATATTTGCATAACTGTATTTGATAAAGGATTAATATCCAGAATATATGGAAGAAATCAACAACAAAAAAATGAAGAACTCAATTCAGTGATTGGCAAAGGACTTGAATAGACAGTTCTCCAAAGAAGATACATAAATGGTCAACAAGGACATGAAAAGATGTTCAGTATCACTAATCATTAGGAAAATGCAAATCAAACCACTGTGAGGTACCACCTCATACCCACAGATGGCTACTATAAGAAAGAAAGAAAGGTTTTCTACTGTAAGATAATATACTCTGTGAACAGAGATAAATTTACTTCCTTTTAAATTTGGATGTTCGTTCATTCTTTTCCTTTTCCTTCCTTCCTTCCTTCCTTTCCATAATTGCTCTAGCTAGGACTTCTAGACTCTATTGAATAAAAGTGGTGAAAATGGGCACTTATGCCTGTTCTTTTTTTTTCTTTTCTTTTTTTCTGTTCTTCATCTTAGAGGAAAAACTTCTAGGCTTTCACCATTGAGTCTAATGTTTGCTGTGGATTTCCCAAACAAATATTTTGTTAAGGTTGTTTCTTTTTTTTAACAATTTAATATGATTTTATTTAAATTCAATTACATAACTTAAAAAGTATTATTAGTTTCAGAAGTATAGTTGAGTGATTCATCTGTTGTATATGACACTTAGTGCTCATTATATCACATGCCTTCCTTAATGCCCATCACCCAGTTACCTGAGCTCGCCTTCCAGCAACCCTGCTTGTTTTCCATATAGGAGTCTCTTAAGGTTTGTCTCACTCTCTGATTTTGTCTTATTTTATTTTCCCCTCCCTTCCCGTATGAGTCCCTGTTTTATTTCTTAAATTCCACATATGAATGTTGAGTGTTTTTTCATAAAAGGGGGTTAAATTTTGCCAAATGCATTTTTTCTGCATCTACTGAGATGATATTTTATTTCTTTGAAAAAACTTGCCTTCCCCCCACCAAATAAATAAAAACATGCATTTCCTTTTCTTTTTGAAATGTCACAGGGTTTGAATTTGTAGTATCTCATGATAGTATGATAAGTCTGTAACTAGCATGGTGCTAACAATGTTGCATTTGATGCCTTTTCAAAAGTAGCACTCATTAATTTTGGTTAGGTTTTTAAATTTTCTCAGACATGAATAGGAGAGCTGGTTTTGTGGGTCTTTTGCCTAACTCGAAAGGATGGAAAACAAACCTCTTAAAACAAAGGTTTCAAAATGGAAGAATGCATACGATATCCTGACAATAACAGTTATAGGCCCATCTCTCCAGAGATGTTATAACCTATAACAGTTATAGGTCCTTCTCCAGAGAGGAGGGCGGGAAGTATCCTTTTTCCTAACTCTCAGTGCCCAGAATTGGAGATTGTTGCCTGAGGTATATAAAAAACTCTTCATAAAATATCCTGGGAGGAAATCAAAGCACAATGGTATATCCCTTGCCCTTTCTCCATCTCCTTTCTCCAATAGAGATTGCATCAAACTCAGAAACTTTCATGTAGTTAATCTACTGTGAAATATAAGTCTGAAAGAATCCACGTTCTATAAATGGGACTAAAGTGAGCAGTTATGCCATTTGAGTCAGTATTGTTGAATTGAAATGTTTAGATTTGGTATTAAGAGAGAACTGTACTCCTTTTGTCATGTTATTATTGATTGTTTTCTCATTTTTGAGCTCTATAGACTCATGCATTATTCAATTCTCAAAGGTTAAGTTGATAGACTATCTAAGGGTAGATGGCCAAACAGTAATGTCAAGTTGGAACTGGAAAATAGAGGCCCTTCGACTGACCCATCAATGTAGGTCTGTATTTAATACAAGCATCACGTAATACATTGGGTAAAAATAAAATTAGGTGAAGTATAGCTGTGAGTTATACCTGCTATATAGATTCTCAGTTTGTTGACCAACACAACCTAATTTACCAGAACACTCAACCTTAGTATTTCACTGCCAATCAAGTAAACTCAGAGGAAAGGTCAACAGTATAAGACAGAGGCCAATCTATTTTAACTGCCTAAGGGTTTAAAAAAAGCCCTCTTCTCAATTTACAGTGACTGTGGGAGTCGTTTTCCTGCTTACACAGTGATTACAGGCGTTATATATCATGAATGCTGCACAGTAGATAATCAGCAAAACTTTAAGGTTAAATTAAATTAATTAGCACTTTGGAAAGCTAATTGCATGACCATAGCTTACATGTCCTGTTGACCCAAGTGATTGCTTCTTTGAAAAATACTAATAAACTTTTATTTTCTGTTTTTTAAAAAAGTGTTTTCCAGGAAGAATTTATTTAGAGATTCAAACATAGTGATGTTATGTTTTAAAAATATATGTGGCTTAAATTTGACAATAATAGTATTTTTGAAGTATAAATATATGTGATGTACATTAAATTTAAAGCAGATTCGTTATTTTAGTCTGAACTGATTTTGCAAATCATGCCGTATTCAGTTAACATATTCTCTGGGATCCATCTTGACTTCTTTTTCTCTCCTTCTCAGGGTTTATTGAATCTTTGATATTTTAAAATGAGTTTTTAAAAAGTAATGAAAATTTGAGGTGATTTCTAATTCCTTTATGTTATATCTTAATAATGATTTTTTAAAAGATTTTGTATATTGATTTGACAGAGAGAGACACAGCAAGAGAGGGAACACAAGCAGGGGGAGTGATGTAGGCTTCCCTCTGAGCAGGGAGCCTGATGTAGGGCTTGATCCCAAGACCCTGGGATCATGACCCGAGTCGAAGGCAGACGCTTAACAACTGAGCCACCCAGGCACCCCCTAATAGTGATCTTAAAATCAAGATGCCAAACAGTATTCTTATGTTCATAATTCTAGACTTTTTAGGAAACAAGTTGACATAAAAGGTGATTTGTAAGCATATTCAAGTTTGAGAAGTGCCAGTCATATCTTTGTGCTTCAAGTTCATGTCTTCCTAAACTCTGTTTTCAAAGACCCTCTACCTACTACTTTTCTGAAATCTGTAGGCCATCAACTAGCCAATTCAGCTGGGTGAGCTTGGACTAAAAGAATTTCTCAGAAATACTGAGAAATATTTAGAGAAATAAGGGATGATTTTCTATGTAAATACTGTGGAATCAATGTATGCTTTTATTTGTATTTTTTCAAAGATTCATTCACTTATTTGAGAGAGAGAGAGAGAGAACATTTGGGGGAGGGAGGGGCGATGCAGAGGGAGAGTTAGACTGTGCCGAGCTCGTAACTTGGCTCAGCGCTTGATCCCATGACCACAAGACCATGACCAAAACCGAAACCCAGAGTCAGATGCTTAATGGACTATACCACTCAGGCACCCCTTTTATTTGTATTTTAAAATTTTTCTATGTTGAAAAATGAATATAGACTATATGAATAATTTATAGCTAGTTTTACTATAGGTTGTGTCATCTCTGGGTTATAAAGTTCTTTGGCACTTTAATTATTTAGTATAATATGTATCATGTAGCTACAGTGCATTGTCTTGCAATATATTGATCTAATTGGTTTATGATATCAAAAATAGAAAAAAATCAAAATTACATTAGTATAGAATTAGTTTTCCTACAAAGAATAAGTGAACCACAGAATGTTGTGACCAACAAGCTCAGTAGTCAGTGTTCTGTTAGCTGGTGCCTAGAGGAGTACTTAAACCTAAGCAAGATAGTTGCATTTTATTTGGTAGCATAACCACAGATAAAGTTGTCTGCTTAATCCCTGAGGTTAGTTTAAGAGGCAGAATGTGATGTTACTTGTCACTTCATTACTCTAGGTTTGGAGAATTTGCTTCTAAAAGTTGTTTATTCATCTGCTAAACTAAACTTGCAACATCAGTGATAATATTTGATGCTTATGTAGTACTTTACAGATATTCAAAGTGTTACAATATTCATAATTCTATTGAATCTTCACAATAAGTTTGTGAAGAAGGCAAGATAGTTGCTAACTCCACATCCCTGAGTTACAGATGAGGAAAATGAGTCCTAGTTGATAAAGTGATTTCAATAATAGAATCTCACTAGTGTGTGGTGCTCCCCGGGTGAGGATATATGGCCTTATCAGTGCTTCTGGAACTGTCTGAAAAATAGTGCATTTTTTTTTAAGATTATTTATTTTAGAGAAAGAGAGAGTGAGAGCAGGGGGAGGAGCAGAGGGAGAGAGAGAGAGAGAGAAATCTTAAGCAGGCTCCCTGCTGAGTGGGGCTGGACACAGGTCTGATCTCATGACCCTGAGATCATGACCTGAGCCAAAACCAAGAGTCAGTCCCACAACTGACTGAACCATCCAGGTGCCCCAGAACAGGCATTTTTGTGATAGAGTTATGTTCATAAGTTTGATTAGTATAAAGCAAAAATTAATTCAGTGACCCATAGGTAAAGTGAATAAAACCTGTATCTCCATGCCACCAATTTCCTTTTCTTGTGATTAGGCCACCACAAAAGGACAAATCTCTGTACATTTCTATGACTGAATGAATATTTGGAGAATTTTTATTTGGGTTTCTTGGATGCTATGTTAAGTTGGGAGTTATTAGTACTCTGCTGTTCAGAGTGTGAGCCCAGGACCAGCAGCATTCACATCACTTGGGAGTTTATTAGAAATGCACTATTCCAGGCTGAATACCAGACCAACGATATCAGAGTGTATTTGAACAAGTTCTCCAGGTAATTTGTAAGCCCATTCAAGTTTGAGAAGCACCAGTTATGCCTTTATGTCTCAAGTGCATACTTTCCCAAACCTCCACTTTTAACTTTCCTGAAATGTGTAAGTCATCAGGTAGCCAATTCATTTGGATGCTTTTTAAATTTTAATACCTGTAATTTTGTGTGCTCTAAGTTGTTCTTCCCTTATTTGTCGGAAAAGGTGCACTTTTTTCTTTTGCATTCTTTACATTTTTTCCTTCTTTCCTCTTGATGATTTTTGCTTTTGGAGGCAAAGTGTCACCTCTGGCTTTTAGGAACTATTTTCTTGCTGATCAACTTGAAGATTTTTGTCCATGGAATTTCCCTCAACAACACTGAGGTACTGTTTCTGTTTAATATGGAATTTTATCAGAAAGGTGAGCTGCCATGAATTCCAATATTGTGTATTTCTAAGTAGCTTTAGAATACCTTTAAAAATAAAACTGCCAAAAAATAAAAAAATAGAACTGCCAAGGAAACTACTTGGCGACTTTCTCTGCCATGTTCAGCTTTTTTTGTTTGTTTGTTTTGTTTGCCTTTTCACCACATTACAGAAATCTTTTATGATCCAGTAATTCTGCTATTAAGTATTTACCCAGGGAAAATGAAAATACTAACTTAAAAAGACATACGTACCCCTATTTTTTTACAACATTATTTACAATAGCCAAGAAATGGATGGAAGCAACCAAGTGTCCATCAATAGATGAATGGATAAGGAAAGTGTGGGGATATCTATATCTATATATCATGGAACATTACACAGCTATAAAAAAGGTTGAGAATGTGCCATTTGAGACAACATGGATGAACCTAAAAGGGATTATGCTAAGTGAAATAAGTCAGACTGAAAAAGACAAATACTGTATGATTCCACTCATAAATGGAATCTGAGAAAATGAATAAACAAAAAGCAGAATCAGAAGTATGAATGCAAAGAAAAAACCTGATGGTTGCCAGTGGGGAGTGGGACAAAATTAGTGAAGGGGAGAGGGAGACACAGACCTCCAGTTATGGAATTAGTAGGTCATGGGAATAAAAAGCAGAACATAAGGAATATAGTCAGTGGCATTGCAATAGGGATGCAGTGGAACAGAGGGTGGGTATACTGGTGGTGAACATAGCATAATATATGAACTTGTCAAATCACTAAGTTGTACACCTGAAACTAATGTAACATTGTGTTCCAACTATACTCAAAGAAAAAAAAAAAAAGAAAAAGAAAAATCTTAGACCTGATAAATTTCATCTCTCCCAGTAGTAGTTACATTTGGTGTATCTTAGCTATAAGTCTTCTATTATTTTATTCCAGAATTTAGAACCAATTAAAGGAAAATTTGTATTGGACATTTTCTCCTCTCTGATCTCTTAGCTTTTCTTTTTTCTCCCCATCTTTGTTATAAAAGGAAAAAAAAAATCCTCATGAGACATGTTGCCATTTTGAAGTTATGTATGTATGTATATACTATTTTTGTGTGTGTATTGGAAGTCAAATACAGAAATATTCTCTGTAAGTTACACTTAAACCTTTTTAGTTGGTAAATGCCAACAACATGTTTCATAAGACTGCTCTTTACTTTGAAACCATATCCTCTATTTCTTCATTTTTCTCTAAAAACCACACAGGATGATGAGGAAATAAAGTGAGAAAAGTATGCTGAATTATACATACAACAAACTATGCTAAATATAATTTTTTAAATGATATGTAGAAGTTCATGGTACAAAGTGTAGGATTTTCTGAATTTGACCCTTAGAGTTCATTCTTGGTTACCTGAACCACGGGGGCATTTGGAACCAGGAATACCTTTGAATCAGTGTGAGAAGCCACACTTGAACCCAGTGTCCTCAAAGTCTACAGCATTATTTTACCTTCTTGCAAGAATTACAACTTTGTATGGTCTCTACTGTCATTGGGTGCTGAGCATTCACAGTCACTTCCTCTAAATAGATAGCATGCAATCCAGACTGCCTAGCATTTAAGTTCTCTGCTTATGTCTTCTGAGAAGGTTGCTATCATGCTTGCCCTATAAGAAAGAAGAACAGCAGTGGGGAGGGGTCTTTTTCCTGGAGTACTGGGCTGGGTGTCCTTCAGATGGTTTGGGGCCCACATATTTCTTCATGGGAAGAGTGGTAGGATCAAAGGACCCGTGACTTTTGTTGCTGATTGCTTGAGTTTTCTCAATAAAACCTATTTTTTAAAACTTTACAGTATGATACCTGAGCTCTGGTGAACTTCAGGTGGCCACCACAGAAGGACCCAGTACATCAAAGCTTTGCTCTGCATACCATGCTTTGGGCAGTTCCTATCTCAGTTTGCATATTTGTAACAGGGATTGAAGTCACCGGCCCCATTCATATTTTGCCTTGGACAAAATGTCCTCTTATTTGTCTGTTAACTCATGCATTTTCTTCTCAGCCATTTACCTCCCTTATTCACGTATCTCCTTGCCCAGCTAAGATGCCATAATGTATTGTTCAGTAATACTTCTGCTAGTTCCCTACATTCCCTTCCCCCTCTGTCTTCTTTGTGGCATCTGCCAAGGCTGCAATCATCGATAAACCGACTGCTTTCTCTACATCTGTGCCTGAGCAGCCAGGCGCTGCTTGAGAGAGTTACACAATAGAGCATGTTGATTTTACAGAAAATTAATTAAAATCACTTCAAATTGTATACTAACCCTGAAATGATTGTCAGTCAACCTCTCTCCCCACTTTCCCTAAGGATTAATTCAAGCCTGCTCAAACCTTCTTCCTCTCATCTGCTATGGTTCTCGGAAGGTGGTCTTGACTTTCATTTTATAGAGATGATAGAAACCATTAAATGGGAACTCCAACACCTGTCCCACACAGGGACACCTGTGTGTCCCATTCCCAGGACACACAACCCTGACTGCATCTCTATTCATACTATTCCATTCCCCTTCTGTTGCAATTATTTCTCTCAGGCTAAATCCTCCTCTCCTGCTTTTATTTTACCTCCTCTCACCTTCCAAGGTATCTGAAGTTATAAATTATCTTTTCTCTAATCTGAATATTCATACTCTCTCTCAGTTGAAGCTTTTAAAAAGGCTCGAGTTTTTTCCCAACTAAGAGAAAGAAAGAGAGATGCAACCATTAAAAAAAAAAAAAAAAAAAAAAAAAAAAAGAAGGATGGAAGGAAGAAACCTTGCTTTTTGCAACGACATGGATGGAACTAGAGGGTATTATGCTAAGTGAAATAAGTCAATCAGAGAAAGACAATTATCATATGATCTCTCTGATACAAGGAATTTGAGAAAAAAAGGCAGAGGATCATAGGGGAAGGGAGCGAAGATAAAACAAGATGAAACCAGAGAGGGAGACAAACCATAAGAGACTCTTAATTTCAGGAAACAAACAGGGTTGCTGGAGCGCATGTGGGTAGGAGGGATGGGGTGGCTGGGTGATGGGCACTGGGGAGGCTATGTGCTACAGTGAACGCTGTGAATTGTGTAAGACTGATAAGTCACAGATCTGTACCCCTGAAACAAACAATATATGTTAACTTAAAAAAAGAAAGAAAAAATATTTTCTAAATTTTAAGAAAAAGAAAAGGAAAAAGAGAAAGAGAGCAAAGAAAGAAAATCCTCACTTGATTCCTTCATTCTCTTTGAGCTACTGCCCTAGTTCCTCTTTCCTGACAAATTTTTGAAAAATTTTCTCTATGTACTATCTCTGTTCCTCTCCCACCAGCAATCTCTAAACCATCTTCAAGCTAATTTTGTCCTATGTTACTCTATGTCAGGATTTCTTAACCTTGGCACTATTGGCATCTCAGTCTGAGTCATTCCTTTGTGGCGCCATCCTGTACATTTAGGATGGTTAGTTACCAGCATCCCTGTCTTCATTCACTAGATGCCAGGAGCAGCCCTGTCCCTCCAGCTCTAACAACCAAAAATGTCTGTCGACATTGCCAACTGACTTCTGTGAGGCAAAATCACCTCTGGTTAGGAATCAGTACTCTAGCCCCATGGCACCTGTAAGGTTACTGATGGCTTTCATGATGCTACCTTTCATTTTTTATCTGACTTGAAATTGCAAAGGCATCGGACATTGTTAACCTCTCTCTGCTTGACACAATGCTCTTCTCTCACCTCCAGTGACTTAGTATTTTCTTGATTCTCTTTTTACCTCTCAAATTGTTTGTTCATTCTCTGTCTCTGTCTTTCTGTCTCTCTCCCCCCCCCTCCTTTCTCTCTCTCTTTCTTTAAATCTCCTTTGCAGTTCATCCTTTGCCAATTGATAATTAAATGTTGGCATTCTCTTCTTACCCAGCTCTCTTTCTGGGGAATCTCATCCCCATCCAAGGCTTTCGTTTCCATATTTATACTTCTGCTTCCACCTATAAGGAACTAGCCTCTGTGTGGCGAACAGGCCAACCTTCCCACCAAAGCAACAAAAAAGCTGGGTACAATAGTTTATCCATAGCTTGTGAGTCTTATCTCTGTGTGGTAACCTTGTCCTCTAGAGAAAAAAAAAAAATCTCCTAGGTCTACCTTTTGAAAGGTAAGAAAATTACTTCTTTGTTTAAAAAAGGATTTTATTTATTTACTTGAGAGAATGAGAGCAAGAGAGAGAAAGAGAGAGAACAAAGGGAAAGGGAGAAGCAGGCTCTTTCCTGAGCAGAGAACCCAACATGGGGCTCAATCCCAGGACTCCAAGATCACCACCTGAGCCGAAGGCAGACACCTAACCAACTGAGCCACCCAGGTGCCCCAAAACATTATTAGTTCTTAATGAAAATAATGCGGATAAAGATGGAAGTGCTATTTCTTAAACTGGCCTGGAAGGGCTTACATAATCTGCCTCTGCCCCTGCTTCTCACCCCTGTACCCTCCCTAAACTCATCCTCCATCACTGTCCCTCTTGTGTTCCTACTCCTGGCATTGGCCATTGTTCAGTCCTTTGCTGATGCTCCAGCACAGGACTCGTTTTGCCTAGAATGCTCCTCTTGCCCGCCTCTGCCTAATTATCTCATCCTTTGGGTCTTGCCTCAAGCAGACTTCCTCAGGCAGCCTACTGTGACCTTCTTGACCAGTGCTAGGCTCCCATGATGGAGGCTTTTAATGGTCCATCTCCAGACATCTCCTCATGGCATGGCACAGGAGCAGTTTTCCATTTACTTGTGTGGTTAATGAGGCAGCAGAATACAATTTAGTGGTTAAAAGCAAGGATTTGGGGTCCAAGAGTTTGCTCATCTTTAAAATGGGGATAGTAAAAGAACTACCTGTAGGGTTATTGTGAGTCTTGAATGATTTAGTGTGTGTACAATGCTTAGAATGATGCCTGGAGCATAGTAAGCATATGTAAATGTCTGCTGTAGTTTTTAAAAACTTAGAATTTTCATCTGTCTCATCCACTATTTTTGTTCATCGTTTTTTACTCAGTGCCAACATAGTTTATGACACATGGCAGGCATGTGGTAACTGCCAGAGTAATGTGTAAATTAAAGTTTGGAAAAAGAAATGCTATATAAATGCACAGCTAGTTTGTAGAGATGAAAAAATAGAGATTCTGCATTGTTTTTAAAAAAATGATTCTACTATAGTCATTCATTGTCTTCATTTGCACAATCTAAGCTGAGAGGAAAATTCATGATTTATTAATTTTAGGATAATTTAAATAATATTTTGTGCTTGTTGAGTTCATTATAACAAAATCAGTGAAGTCAAAGTCTTTGAATTAAGACATAAATTTGTTGGGGTGCCTGGGTGGCTCAGTCGTGGATAGGTGGATAGAGCTAAGGGTATTATGCTAAGCAAAGTAATAGCTCTTCTCCTAGTTTTTAGGCAGCCATCTTCTCAACTGTGTCATCACATGGCAGAGAGAGGGCGAGCTCAGGGCTCTCTTCTTGTAAGGGTACCAGTCCCATCAAATTAGGGCCCTACCCATATGACTTTATTTAACTTTTACCATCTTCTCACAGGCCTTCTCCCTGAGTACAGTCACATTGGGGGTTAGGACTCAGCATATGAATTTTGAGGCGACACAAACATTTAGTCCATAACACCATTCAAAAGAAGGATAGAATATGATTTTGGTGACTATGCCAAAAACTTTTAGAGAAGAGGCTTTTAGGACTGAATTAAAAGGATTTGGACTTGTAGAGTTGGAAATGAAATAATACCATGATCTAAATATTATTTGTGGGAAGCAGAAGGAATATAAGATTTGTGTGTGGCTAGTGAGAATTTGTTTGATTGGTCTCCTAGTGTGTGAGAGGGAAATGAATGGAAAGTAGGTGAATTTTAAGTCATTGAAAAATTCAAATGACAAGCTGTGGAGTTTGTACTTTAATTCATGAGCAGTAGGAACCCATACTTTTAAAAAGGAGTGATATGATCAGAGTTGTTCTCCCAGAATATTAATCTGAGAGAGACTTGAAGGGGCTGAAATTGATAGCTTAGTACTGGTCCGGTTAGGGAATTGTATTAATAGGAAGGAGGTAATGAGAGCCGAATCTATAATAGTGGTATCAGGTACTCACCTGTGAGTCAAACATTGACTCTTCCTCAATAAGGCAGCTTTGTAGTGGGGAAACATACAAAGAAACTAATAATTAAAATATAATGGGATAAGTTCTAGGATAAGATTCAATCCACTAGTAATATTTAACAATTCTAAACTTGTATATACCTAATTAAAATACTCAATACTTATGAAGCAAAAATGGATAGAACTACAGGGAGTGATTGACAAGTTCTCAATGAAATATTCACGGTGGAATATTTCAACTCATATCTCAAAATTAATGATAGGCTGAGCAGACAAAATGGTAACAAAGATACAGAAACAGTAACTATATTGACATTGGTCCAAAACAGAAAATAGTATAGGCCCAGAGAATAATGTATGCAACAACTAGAGAATATATCTTGATGCTATTTCTCCTTTCCCCAGATTCTCTTTTCACTGTCACTGTTTTTCTGCTTTTCAAAAGAAGGAAACACCTCTTGTCCATCCTAGGTCTCCCATGATGTATCATCTCGGGACATACAAACTTCAGAGGTCCAATATTGGCGTTGGAAAATTCTCTTTTAATCATAAACCTTTCATAGGTCATTGTCTTTTCCTGTCTTACATGAATCTTTGTTAAGGGTGAGTCATGTCTTTAGGAAAGGAGTAATTTGACTGGTGTTGGAATACTCCAGATTCAGTAGGATGGCACCGTGGGAGCCATGACCATTTTTCTTTAACTGCCTCAAGTGTTCCATGTTCATATTTTGTCAAACAGTGAGCTACTGCCTAGGGAGTCACATCAGAGGGACACACTCATTCTGGTGGGTCAGAGAGGCAAGCAGCAAGACCAGGGGTGCTCTAGCCCCAGTGCTGTGCCTGTCGCCTTGTCAGTCAGAGGGCTGGAGTCTCCAAGGGCTTTGCCTGGTGAGAAGCACCTCCTGAACAACAAACTCAGAGGAAATGATAGATACCAATTATTACCAATAATGAAACAGAAAGAAATTTTTCTGAACTATTAATAATAAAAAGAAAATGTACCAACTATGTTGAAGAAAAGTCTCAGTTATCTTTCTGTTTTCCCTATGGAAAATGATACAGAAAGGCATTGCCATTTGAAGGGGTGATTCAGAGTATTAGCCCAAAACTGTAGAAAAAGTGTTACAGAGCTATGTTAAGAACGACGTTTTCTGTTCTTCTAGGTCATGTGATGTTTGTGGACTTCAACATCATTTAAAAATTTATAATTTGATGTGATTTCATTCTTGTATTACATAAATATTTACTTTTATACCTATATTTTAAAGTAATAATATTGTATTCTTTTTTTAAAGAGGTCTGCACCTCAAGTTATATTTGAACAAAACCTTAATCTATCCCTAGAACTGATATTTTTTCTCTTTCTCTTTCTGTCTCTGTTTCTCTCATATTGCTTTTCATGTTCTTAAAAGCAGGACTGGGGCGCCTGGGTGACTCAGTGGGTTAAAAGCCTCTGCCTTCAGTTCAGGTTATGGTCTCAGGGTCCTGGGATCAAGACCCGTATCGGGCTCTCTGCTCAGCAGGGAGCCTGCTTCCCTCTCTCTCTCTCTGCCTGCCTCTCTGCCTACTTGTGAACTGTCAAATAAATAAATAAAAACTTAAAAAAAAAAAAGCAGGACCTACACTGATATATATGGGATGTAGAGCAAAGTATTCCAAAAATATCACCTAGGATATAGTGCCCTAAATTTTAGAGAAATGGCTTTATTAAGTTAAGATTAATTCCTCCCTTTCCAATATTAATATATTGTTCTAATTATTAGATACAAAATAAATACTTCATATATTTTAAGTTTTGCAAACAGAACTTCTGTTCTCATCTACTTGTGATAAGAACAATTTTTTTTTAACTACAAGAGGTTTAGATAAAAAATAGGAATAGTTAAATCCTGACTTACACTAGCAATAAAATACTATTAACCCATGGATAAATAAACCTTCAAACACATTTAAAAATATTAGGTGGTCAGCTTAAACATCCGTGGGGGATACCCAACTTTTCGTGTTACTTTTAAGGGCATGCAAGCTCAAACGTTTGGAGACAACTGATCTGGACAGATAACTATGGAAGGCTATATAAATCAATCATGCAACTCCTTAAAGGGAGCCACCATCTATTTTTAACTCTCCTGTTGGCAGATTTCAGCAGACAGCTGTATCCGATGGAGTGAGGCTGCCTGACAGTGTGGAGGGACGCTGTGTTGGCTCACCTATTTTCAGCTGTGAAACACTCTTTCCAAATCCCAATATTTAAAAGATGTCTTTGAGACTAACTTTTTTTGTAGTTTGGAAAGTGGAAATATCTCCCATTAATGTTATTTAATAGATAGCATGGGAATTTATGGGAGTCTGCTGACAGCAGTTCCGGTCAATTTCCTCAAGGCCCTCCCTCCTTTGACCTGTCTGGGAATCCTGTGTACTTATTATTATTTGTGTACACCATACACAAAGATAAACTCAAAATGGATAAAAGACCTCAACGTGAGACAGGAATCCATCAGAATCCTAGAGGAGAACATAGGCAGTAATCTCTTCGATATCAGCCACAGCAACTTCTTTCAAGATATGTCTCCAAAGGCAAAGGAAACAAAAGCGAAAATAAACTTTTGGGACTTCATCAAAATCAAAAGCTTCTGCACAGCAAAGGAAACAGTCAACAAAACAAAGGGGCAACCCACGGAATGGGAGAAGATATTTGCAAATGAAGTACAGATAAAAGGTTGATATCCAGGATCTATAATGAATTCCTCAAACGCAACACACACAAAACAGGCAATCATATAAAAAAATGGGCAGAAGATATGAACAGAGACTTCTCCAATAAAGACATAGAAATGGCTATCAGACACATGAAAAAATCATCATCACAAGCCCTCAGGGAGATTCAAATTAAAACCACATTGAGATATCACCTTACACCAGTTAGAATGGCCAAAATGAACAAAACAGGAAACAACATGTGTTGGAGAGGATGTGGAGAAAGGGGAACCCTCTTACACTGTTGGTGAGAATGCAAGTTGGTGCAGCCTCTTTGGAGAACAGTGTGGAGATTCCTCAAGAAATTAAAAATAGAACTTCCCTATGACACTGCCATTGCACTCCTGGGTATTTACCCCAAAGATACAGATGTCGTGAAAAGAAGGGCCATCTGTACCCCAATGTTTATAGCAGCAATGACCACGGTCGCCAAACTATGGAAAGAACCAAGATGCCCTTCAACGGATGAATGGATAAGGAAGATGTGGTCCATATACACTATGGAGTATTATGCCTCCATCAGAAAGGATGAGTACCCAACTTTTGTAGCAACATGGACGGGACTCGAAGAGATTATGCTGAGTGAAATAAGTCAAGCAGAGAGAGTCAATTATCATATGGTTTCACTTATTTGTGGAGCATAACAAATAGCATGGAGGACAAGGGGTGTTAGAGAGGAGAAGGGAGTTGGGGTAAACTGGAAGGGGAGGTGAATCATGAGAGACTATGGACTCTGAAAAACAATCTGAGGGGTTTGAAGTGGCGGGAGGGCGGTGGGATGTTGGGGTACCAGGTGGTGGGTATTAGAGAGGGGTCGGATTGCATGGAGCACTGGGTGTGGTGAAAAAATAATGAATACTGTTTTCCTGAAAATAAATAAATCAATTTAATAATAATAATAAAAAAAAGAAGGTCTCAAGTTACCTTAAGCAAAATTTCCCTCCTTATGGGTTTGCTAAGAGGATAATGAATTCTCACATACCTGTTGTCCAAAGCTGAGGGTGTTTTGGCCTTACAGGTGTGTAAGTAAAAAGGAGCAAAGCCAACCATCCCCTCCCAAAAAATTCTAGTTATGTTCTGTTTTTTCCTATTCTGGGATCAGAGGGCAGCCAAAATAATAATGCTAGTGGTAATAAAACTGAGCTATCCATAGCACAGTGCTCTCTTATCCAGATAAAACTGGAAACACTCGGGGCGCCTGGGTGGCTCAGTGGGTTAAGCCGCTGCCTTCGGCTCAGGTCATGATCTCAGGGTCCTGGGATCGAGTCCCGCATGGGGCTCTCTGCTCAGCAGGGAGCCTGCTTCCCTCTCTCTCTGCCTGCCTCTCCGTCTACTTGTGGTTTCTCTCTGTCAAATAAATAAATAAAATCTTAAAAAAAAATTGTTTAAAAAAAAAAAAAAACTGGAAACACTCTGAGGGAGGAATGAAAGGCTTGAGTTCCACCTGCGTACTTGGCCTCTCCCTTTGCTTACCAAAGCCCCCTTCCTCCCCATTGTATCTGATGGCATATTTCTTTTTGAAAGTTTGTAGAGTCAGGCACCAGGGTGGCTCAGTCAGTTAAGCATCTGCCTTCTGCTAGGGTCATGATCCCGAGGTCCTGGGATCCAGCCACGCGTTGGGCTCCCTGCTCAGTGGGAAGCCTGCTTCTGCCTCTGCCTCTGCCTACTGCTCCCTGTGCTTGTGCTCTCTCTTTCTGTGTCAAGTAAATAAATAAAATCTTAAAAAAAAAAAAAAAGAAAAGAAAGAAAGTTTGTAGGGTCAGTTTGAAACATGTGTTTCTCTGCCCCCCAAATATGCTGCATCATATTCAACAAACTTATCTTGAAATAATTCCAGCACCTCACCTGTTACCATTTTGTTCCCAAAGAGCTCCCTCCCGGAACTCTCTTTCCTCTACTCCCTTCAGGATGGATCACTGTCTAGGCTGCTGAGGGGGGTCATGGTCATGGGGAGGTCATGGGGATCTTCACCTGCCTAGTCTCGTGGAGGGTCTAAATTCAGCATGACAAGATATCAGGTGTAACAAGATATTAAGTGAGATTTTCCCCCCCTCTTGTCCCAGAATTATATAAAGTACACATGTGAGGAACAGAGACATTTAGCTTTCCACATTCCAAAGAGAAACACCAACTAAGCCTCATACCTGCTTTCCAGGGCTTGAAGGAAGACTGGAGGGGTAGAATTTTCTCAGAGACAATAATCCAGCTGAGATAATGGTACATTTGATTGAGCTCGTGACAGTAGAAGCAATGAGAAGGGGTCAAATTCTGGTTATATTTTGAAGGGAGAGTCAATTGGATTGGATGTGAGAAAGAGAGGAATTAAGCACGCCTTCACATTTTTAGACTACTGAAAATTGAAATTGAAAGTATGAAGTTGCTGTTAAATGAAGTGAGGGAAATGATGGGTGAAGCCGGTCTGGAGAGGAAGACTGTGAGTTTAGTTTCGGGCTTGTTGAATTTAAAATCTAAATTCGAAATCCAAGTGGGGATGTCGAAAGGCAGTTGGTATAGGTATAGGAATCTGGTGTTCAGTGTGGAGATCTGGGGGCACTGCTCTCATCTTGGGAGTCCTTAATTTTATAAATGGTGGTAAAACCCATGAGATTGGGTGTGAGCTCCACTGAGATGCAGGTAGAAAAGAGAAAAGGTTCATGATGTCAGCTCTAGGGGCACTCTGACATTGAGAGGTGGGGATTCAAAACAAAACAAAACAAAAGAAAACAAAACAGGAGAAGGGAACGGAGATGAAACAACCAGGGTAGAGTTCGGAGGAAACACAGGAGAGCACAGTATGCTGGATGAGAAGCAAAGGAAGGGTTTCTGGGAGGGGAGTGAGGGAGGTGCTCCCAGCAGGAGCACCTCCGCAATTCCGCAAGAACGGAGATACACCTGGTGACCCAATGAGCCCAGTTCGTGGGGCTGAGTATCTGATAGGTGGAGGAGGAGAGGAACGGAGGATGTCCGTAAGACAGCCTTTTCAAGGAGGTTTGCCCTAAGAAGGAGCAGAAAAAAGATGGTAGCTGGAGGAGGAGTGTGACAGTAGGACCCTCTTTCTGGTTTTTAACATCAGAGGAAGAACAGCATGTCTATTTACCATCCGTGGGACTCAGTGGAGAGGTAAAAACTGATGATTGTAGGAGAGAAAAGGGGGATGTATCAGTCTAGATTGGAGCAAAAAGCAGATGGTGTGCACAGATGGGTCATTTGAAGTCTTAAAAGGGATTATTTACGAGATGCCTGGGTGGCTCAGTGGGTTAAGCCTCTGCCTTAGGCTCAGGTCATGATTTCAGGGTCCTGAGATCCATCAAGCCCGGTAGGTATCCGGCTCTCTGCTCAGCAGGAAGCCTGCTTCCCACCACCCCCCACCCGCCGCCTGCCTACTTGTGATCTCTGTCAAATAAATAAATAAAATCTTTTAAAAAAAAGGGATTATTTACTATAAAAAATTATGGTCAGAGTATAAGGAAAGCAAAGGGATAGTGCAGTACCCTGGGGTAAGTTACAGATTGGTATTAATACCAACTGGGGAAGGGGAAAAGTTACTGAAATCCGGAAAAAGGGAGCTGTGGAGACAGACCTATTTGAACCTTTTGGTGGATGGACTTAGCCAGCTTATGGAGAGAGAGCCAGAAAAAGAAATGCCCCATCTCCACCTTCCTCCCTCCTGTACATTCCATATCCTTTCCTGGGCACCCCCTTCCTTCTCACTGGACAGAAAAGTCTGGAAGCTGGAGGGCAGGGGAACCTGTTGATTCAGAGTACACTGGCAGAGAGTAGGAAGAAAATGCATCTGAAGGGGCCAACAAAAAGTTCTGCACAGGAAGAATTACAGAATTGAAATGGTGACCTTGAGTGAGAGAAGAGGAACCTGGTGTACAAGTGGAGGGATTAGCCATAGCGTGGGACACCTGCCGTTCATGCCCAAGACGGGCGAGAAGGCAGAGGGCCAGGGTGCAAATGCTGGTAGGTTATGTGATGTGATGGTAGGAAGTGAAAATGTTTTCTGCTTTGATTCCTCCAGCTTTCCCAGGGAGATAAGAGGCAAGGTCATCAGCTTCAGCATGAAGTCTTTGTAGGTGTGTGGTATTAAAGCAGGTGGGGAACGCTTCTAGTTATCAGTTGATTTCTAGCTGGGAACTGCTTATACTTCTGCTCTTCCGCCATTTATTTTTATTTTTTATAAAAGACTTTATGAAAGAGAGAGAGAGAGAGCACGTGTGCGCACGCACATGTGCACAAGCATAGGTGGAGGTGGGGGAGAGAGACAGACTCCCTGCTGTAAGAAGCATGATCTGCAGCTTGATCCAAGGACCCTGAGATCATGACCTGAGCCACTCCATCCCACTCAGTCATTTCTGTTCAGTGCACAATACTTTAACCTGCAATGAATGCCACATACTTCTGGCTTTGTTTTCGAGTTGTTTCCTGTTGTTCTTGGACTCTGAACTTGATCATAAAACCATCTATGGCAAGAATAATTTCCTTTTTGTCATCCTCCCACGGTGATGAGTATGGACTTGTAACAATTGCTCATTGAATAGTTATTATACTCAGTTCCTAGTCAGAGCCTGCTGCAAATGTGTGGTTTCTAGGTTGACAGTGAGTTTAATATAATATTTGTTTTTTAGCTATGTAATCCAAGTGACATTGTGATGACCACTTGAAAGGAAAAAAAAGTCTTTTCCAATGGCATTTAAAAAAATTTAAATAAGAGATTTTAGCTAAATATGAACCAGGTGCATTTGCTCAACGAATTATAATTATTGCAGGAAAATAGTTGAAGTTTGTTACAGTCTTGTAAACCAGAGATTCTCAATCCTGGCTGTATTGGTTGTGAACCTGAAGGCATTAGAAATTGAGCATCTGGAACCAAACACAGGCAGCTTAAGAGACAGTTGACTGAGTATGGTTCCTCTTCTGGGTATGGCCTCCCTTCTTGCTAATTCCAGTGCAATTAGTCACCAAGTTCTGGTTCTAGGTCTAGACTTAATTCTCTGGGCATCTGACATTCAACCTGTCTCAAACCAAACCGTCATATTCTCCCTAACATGCCCCACTGTCTTCTCATGTTCTTACACTTTGAAATAATTCAGGATTCTGTCTCTCATCTGCACAATCGATCCATTCAATTCTGTCAGCTCAACCTCCAAAACACATTGTCATTCAGACCTCATCATTTGTCTCGCTATCATTCTATTCCAGTCCTCTTGATAAATATGAATCATAGATTTCATGTGTATGAATTATATTATATTTAACAGAAAACGTCTTAGAGCAATCATTTAAAACCATGAATTGTATTGTTTCCCTACTCACAAGCCTCCACTGGCTTTCCATCACACCCAGAGTAAAATCCGTAGCCCTTTCATTGGCCTGCGAGGCTGGGTTCTCCCTCTGACCTCACTGCCTCCCACTTCTTCCCTTTCTCATCTCCCTCCAATTTTCCTTGAAAACACTGAGAGTGTTCTTGCAGCTTTCTCATGCTGGAGTAAGCTTTTGTCCATATTTCTGTGGGGCTCACCTCTTCAGTTAACTGAAATCTTTGCTCACATTATTAACTCCTCAAATGATTACATGTGATTGTGGTTTGTGTGGGCATAAAACTGGCAGAGGACAATATTAGCATCATTCCTCCAAGATTAGCTAACTATTTGTCATCTCCGTGACTGTTTAGGTTTCATAAGGCACTTTCAACTTTCTACCTCTTCGGCTGTTTTTTTTTTTTTTTTTTTTTTTAATATTTTATTTATTTATTTAACAGACAGAGATCACAAGTAGGCAGAGAGAGAGAGAGAGGAGGAAGCGGGCTCCCCACTGAGCAGAGAGCCAGACCACACGGGGCTCAATCCCAGGACCCTGGGATCATGACCTGAGCCGAAAGCAGAGGCTTTAACCCACTGAGCCACCCAGGCGCCCCTTGGCTGTTCTTTTGACACAAAGAAATGTTATGTTACCTGGGGAAAAACCCCTAAAGATAGGTTTTTTTTTTTTTTTTTTTTTCAAAACCAAACTGCCCTGTGGGATATCTCAAGATCGAATAACTCTTAACAATGCCAGCTATTAGCCTCTCTGGGTGCGGACTGTTAGGATGTAGGACAATCAGAATGAGTCTTATTTAGGTTTTTTAATTTATACATATATTTAGGTAATAAAAATCCTCTGATAATAACACCGATTTGGAACAGCTATACAGTTATTTCTGTTTTGTTAGTGCCAGATCTATCTGCTCTTACTGGATAATGTTATGAATTTCTGTACAGTATGTGTGTAAATATATGAGTATGTTTGTGGCCATGTCTATACAGCTCTAATTCTTTCTCATTAATGTCTCTCATTTGTAGAAATAATATTCCCCATTTTATATGATACTTTTCTTTTCTGGGATTTCTCAATAGTGTCAGTTCTGAGCTAGACTGGCTTTACATCAGACCAACTATGATACTTTTAATTAATGTCGTGCAGACTCGTTGGGCTGTTAGTACTTAAGAAGAGAAGTCTTTATAAGTGTGTATCTCAGGACACCCTATTCCTTCTCCCTGAGACCCTTACCACTGTTCTAGGAACTGTGGGAAGAATACAATGAACTGTGTGGATCCTTCCTCTTCAGGGCTAGTGCTTTATGCATAGTGCTTTGAGGGTGGGTGGATAGAAAGATACCAGTTACCTCCCTCTCCTTCCAATGATCAGACAGAAAGGAAACCACGGGTTGTCACTGAGAGAGAGAAATGTGCTTCTCTGTACTCCCAGGTGCTGAGAATATTTCCAATGTCCTAGCATCTACTGCCACCATGTGGGTATTTATAATTACTGCATTTAAACTTGAGTGTTGCCCTGTTTAAGGCTGGTCCTAAGCTGAAATATACAGAATTTAAGTTCTAGTGTCCTTTGGCCTCAGACTGACTCCTGAGTCCCCTCTAGCTTCCCTGTACTCTCAGACTCATGATGAGTTTCCATTATTACTTTTCTCTTCCCTTATGCGGCACTCTGTTAAAGCAGTGCTAGTCAGGCTGCTGATACTCTGAGGACTTCTAATTTTTGATACTCCAGTTTCAGACAGAGAGACCCCAAGATTGTCCCCAGTGAGCTCTGTTTCCTGATATTCATGCCTGTGTATCCCTTTCATCTTGAGTGTGCATGGGCCCCATGACAGAAGTGATGGGACTGGTCCTTCCACAATGACATTACATGGCATTGCAACTTCTGTATTGCTAGCAGACTCTAGAGTGCCTTCTGAGCTCGCATGCATGAAGCAAGACGCCATGTTGGGGGGGGTACTCAGTGAAAATGGACTCGAGACCACTACTGGCTGTCAGCAGGTAAGAGCTGGAGGCTCCAATCCCACAGGACATAGCCAGTTGAATCCTGCCAAGGACCACATGAACCTGGGAGCAGATGTCTCGTGGGTGGAGCTTTTGGATGAGATGCTAGCCCTGGGTGACACCTTGGTCGCAGCTTGAGGGGAGATCCTGAAGCAGAGGACAAGGTTAAGCTGTGCCCAGATTCTATGTGATAATAAATGTTTGTTGTTTTTAGTTCCTAAATGTGGGGCTATTTGTTCTGCAGCAGTAGCTAATAAATACACAGTTCTTTGGTTTTACTTATGTGACTCCCCTCTTCACAGGACTGCAGTATAGGTCTTTAGAGACCATTCTTGGAAATAAATGGAACTGACAAACACCAAGCTGTGGTATAATTGTCCGTCCCCTCCTACCAAGGTGCTGTTACTGAGTCAGCTTGTGCCTGATTCCTTGTGCCACATTCCTTGTGCCTGAAAACTTTAAGGTAAGTTTTCATTCAGAAAATACCTCGGTGATTCATACAGAGAGAGTGCTGTTGGGAGTGCATATGCAATTCCCCAAATAATCCTGGGTGGGCTTAAATCCAGCCATGGGCACAACTTAGCCAAAATCTAAAATACATACCTTGTCGGATAATTTATCCCCTTCCAGGTGCAGCTACAGTGATTATGACTGATATTAAACTTTATTCTTAGCTTTAAAAAATGCTCAGGGCTTAGCCATGAAACACTCAACTAAGAGGATGAAACACTTGTCAGAGAGTGCTGAAGGGCAAGGTTGGGGACAGGGAGTGACTCCCTTTATCACAGACCATCAACTTGATCCTGGAATACAACCAGGACTTTTTTTTATAATGACACAGAATTTCATGTACATTATGGGGGGAGGCAGTTATGTTTTGTCACTGACATGCTTCTGATGAACCAGTCTGAAAGATGTAAAGGACGTTCACCTGTAGTAACTGGTAATTTATTAGCCTAAGCTGCTCCTCGAGATCAGTATCTCCTTTTCTCATAAAACATAGTTTTGTGGGGGCGGGGCTTGCCATCAGGATCTGCAGTTTCTAGAATTTAATTTATTCTTTGTGAAAACCAGTGCAGCATTTACTGCTGTACTCTGTACCTGGTACAGAGGCTTAAATACGTTTAAACTCAAAAAGTGCCCATAAATTATCTTTTTGGCATAACTGAAGTGAGCTTGGTTGTCAGGCACGCTCACTTTCAGCCAAAGGGCGGGGTTGTCAGCAATCCCTCTTGCTCAGCTGTAGACACCAAGAGTTAAAACCAAAAACAGATAAGACCCCATCCCCCTTAACTCATGCTCTAACTGAAACCCATTGTTCTTATTTCTTATGGCACTTTCTTGAGGCATAGATGAAGATGTTTTGCAATGACTGGAACATTCCAACAGCCAGACCAGAAAAGCCCTGAAAGCAAGAGAATGCCTAGAACACCACCTATATCTATCCGTTCCTCTGCCCACGATTACATGCTGAACACACATCATCCCTCACCTATGATTGTGTACCCTCTGCCTGCGCTCTTGCCTGTACCCCACCCCAGCCTCACCCTATGAAACTCTAGGTGTCCATCTGGTGGGTGGAGAGGTCAGTTGTTGAGCTTTGAGCCTGTCACTTGCCTGGGCTGCCAGCACCTGAAATAAATTTCTCCATTTCTCTTTTCCAAGCCCTCATCTCTTGAATTACTGGCTTCTCTTGCAACAAATTTATCTGAATTTGCTCAGCAACAGTTGACAAACCCAGCCAGGAGCTATGTTTTCCATTTGCCCAGAGAACCTTCTGGATTTCCTGGAACGGAGCCATTGGCCAGGGTAGTGCGCCGGGAGTCACACATCGGTTTCCCGAGTCAGCAGCTGGGATGGATCCGTCAGCAATGGAAAAGAGGAGGTTGGTAGTTCTGGACAGTTCCGGGGGCAGACTTGATGGGTCTGTAAACTGATCCTCTTGCTGAGTGACTTCTGTTCAAAGCAGAGTACACTCCAATATCCAGCCCCGCGCTAGATTCTTCCTGAACATAAGCTTGCTCATGCTGTGTCCTCTGATAGATGAGTCTTTATTTGCCCCCTCTCACTGCTATCCCTGGTCTAGGCATCTCGAAACAAAACAATCTCCATTGTCCAAAAAAGTGTAGAAAACTTAGGCCAGAGGCAATATTTAAATTTAGAGGAGGTGTCATGATGATTCCAAAGGATTATTTTGGTGCAGTAGAGAGAAAGGCACAGACAAAAGCAGATGCACAAACTGGGCCAACATAACAGACACAGAGATGGGTACAGGTGCATTATTTATGGAAACATATATGCCTGGTGTAGGAGTATGACAATGCCGATCTCATCTTGTTCATGTTTGGTCCATGCCTTCTCTTGGGACTACATATTCTGGGCCCTTTGGAGATTAATACACATAACTACTTTAGAAATGCCTGCCAAGGCTGGGATTGAGGGAGGCTTATTGTGGCCTCCTGTGAATTTGTTAGAGATAACGTAGTCTTTTCCCTTCCTGATGCACAAGTGGTACCATGAGATCTAATGAAAGGTTAGCTGCTAGTTAGGTGCATAGGAGCCCTTTGAGGTGTGTGTGAACCCTTTGATTTCATGAGAGTGCCCCTCCCCAAATGTCCCCTTGCTCTATATAATTTGTGGACTGATGTCTGGACTTTGCGGAGAGTAACTATGCAGCTGCCCTGAATCATCCTCCACCCAATCCCCTCCACTGTTAGTTGCCCTGAATAAAACTGTGGAGGCCACCTGCTTCCTGTTCCAGTCTCAAAGAGCCTTTTCAGTTTGGGGGATGCTTTACTGTCTCTCCCCCACCTTCCAATACCTGGGACACTCAAAACGGAGTCCCCCTCTTGGTGGGTGTCCAGCCAAAAGACATAACCGAGCCAAAGCATTGGGAAAGGAAGAATCTTACAAGTAAAGGAGGACACCAGGGATGGGGGATAGTTCCCAAGGCAGTGTTTCCTCAAACAGCAAAACCCGGGAAGTTTGAAGTTAAGGATGCATGTATATTCATGAAGGTGGGCGTGTTCAATGGGGGAATTCAGCACGGGATTGGGGCAAAAGCCATCTTACGGTGGACTTAAGAGTCCAAGTCTTAGTTGATTGAAATCACAAGGGCTGGCAAGGGTTGACATTATCAGTCCTCTGGCTCCAGCTGGTCCAGTATCTGAGTTTAAATCCTGCAAAGGTAAATCAAGAATATGTGTCAGGTCAGTTTTTACTTTTGAACCAGCTTTGCGAGTTTTATTGCTGATTTTTTGTTCCTGAGCTGATAGTAGCTGTTCATTGTTGCAATCTTATGTTCCTTTAAAATCATTGTCTACTGGGTTCTATTTTGCAATTTCAACATATCCCAGGAAGTTCTGCAAGAAAAATGTGCTTGGTCAAATAGTGCTGGGCAGCCATAGATCACAAGATGGCTGGGAGCCTACGGTGACTTTTCTTCTTTTTCAAGATTTTTTAATTTATTGGAGAGAGCACAAGAGAGGGTGCATGAGCAGCGCGAGGGTCAGAGAGGGAAGCAGGCTCTTCGCTGAGCAGTGAGCCCAATGTGGGGCTCAATCCCAGGACTCTGGGATCATGACCTGTGTTAAAGGCAGATGCTTAACTGACTGAGCCACCCAGGTGACCCTAAAATGAAATTTCTTATGTCAAGAAAGCTAAGTCTTATCTTTCTTTCTCCAAGGACTATCAGGGAACTTTCTTCTTCAAGTTTAACAAACAGTTAAAACCCAAAATAGACAAAACCACTTAACTCACACTCTAACTAAAGCCCATTGTTCTTTTTTCGTTGTTGTTGTTGTAATTTTTTAAAAAGATTTTATTTATTTATTTAACAGACAGAGATCACAAGCAGAGAGAGAGGAAGGGAAGCAGGCTCCCTGCTGAGCAGAGGGCCCAATGCGGGGCTCGATCCCAGGACCCTGGGGTCATGACCTGAGCCGAAGGCAGAGGCTTTAACCCAGTGAGCCACCCAGGCGCCACCAAAGCCCATTATTCTTATTGCTTATGGCACTTTCTTGATGCATTGATGAAGATGTTTGGCAAAGGCTAGAAAATTCCAATTGCCAAGCCAGAAAAGGCCAGATAGCAACAGAATGGTTAGAAGAGGTCTCATTCTCTGCTAAATACGTACCAACCCCCACCCATGATCACACACCCTCTGCCTACTCTCTTGCACGTACCCACCCCAACCTCTCCCTGTAAGACTCTAGGTATCCATCTTGCGGGTACAGAGATTCAGTTGCTAAGGCTTGAAACTGCCACCTTCCCTTGCTATCAGCGCCCAAAATAAATTTCTTCCTTTCTCTTTTCCAAACCCTGATCTCTTGAGTTACTGGCTGCTCTTGTGATGAGTTTATCTGAGTCCGTTCAGCAGGTGTGTTGGCAAACTCAGGAACTATTCTTTTGATTTGTCCCCCCTCCTGGGGAATCCCCATGATGGAGCAGGTGGTCATAGCAAGTGTGCCTGGACTTACCTTTCATTTCCTGAGTGAGTGGCTAGGATAGATCGGCTGTAATAGATCTGTTGGTAACGGGACCCCTAATTCTTTCGGCTTACAATAGCGAGCTGGAAGTTGGGTCAGTTTTTAGAGCACTAAGACAAGAGGTACAAAGACTAGACCTATCAGAAGACCCAGCATGTGCAAATTTATGTGCGGGAGTAGTTGGGCTTAAGGGTTGGAAATTGGAGGAAGTGTATAGATTATTTATTAATTAGTCATTTTATTAATCAATTAATTAAACAACCTTTTTGTTTTAGTTGTTTGCTAAGCAGAGGAGTCATAAGGTCTAGTAAGATATAGATCAAGCCCACAGTGATTTTATAGTTTCCTATGGAAAAAAGGTGAGCATAATAAGTTAACTGAAGGTAAAAAAAATAAGTTAACTGAAGGGAAAGTAGGAGGGCAGGAAGGAGGTGGTTAGAGGAAAATGAGGGGGGCCGGTGTTTGGAGGTTGGGTAAATGGGTGAAGGGGATGTTGGGGAGAAAAAATTTTTCTCTGTACTTCAAAGTTTTTTTAACTGGTCTAGGAATTAAATTGACAGGAGACACATTAACAGGAGAAGGTCAAATTTCTCCATTATTAGGTGGGACTCCACAAGAATATGAGGCCCAAAGGCAGTCAGGTACTTGAAGCTTATGTGCCATCCAGAACTAA
Organism: Mustela erminea; assembly: GCF_009829155.1. Classification (NCBI taxonomy): domain Eukaryota; kingdom Metazoa; phylum Chordata; class Mammalia; order Carnivora; family Mustelidae; genus Mustela; species Mustela erminea. The sequence continues at coordinate 24,931,520 of NC_045623.1, forward strand.
GGAGAGAGGGGTGGGGGTAGGGGACCTCAAATGGAAAAAAAAACAATTCACAGGAAGATGAAAATGAATAAATGTGTGACAAACAAATGTCTGCTGGGCCTACAAAACCAATGGGATACACAGAGGAATTTTAACAAACGGACTTTGCTAGGTTCCTTGCAGTCGGCCACACCAAGTTTGCAACATACTGTATCTATCTATGATGATAGTTCCTTTCCTAGAACAGTTCTAACTAAATTTTTTCAGGCAGTGATAGGGAAGTACAAAGGTTCTTCCTGATCCTTTTGTTTCTTGTGAAAAAAATCAGTTAAAAAATAATCCATATGCTGGGTTGCCTGGGTGGCTCAGTCAGTTAGGTATCTGCCTTCAGCTCAGGTCATGATCTCTGGGTCCTGGGATAGAGCCCCGTGTTGGGCTCCTTGCTCAACAGGGAGTCTGCCTCTCCCCCTGCTCATGTGCTTTCTCTCTGTCTCAAATAAATAAAATAAAATCTTAAAAAAAAAAATCCACATGCCAAAAAGATATATTTTGGGGTGGCAAATTCTGCTCCCCTAGGGGTCAAAAGGTACAAACTTTATAAATAATAAATGTCATTGGGATATAATGTGTAGCATGGTGACTACAGCTAATTTGGAGATTGCTAAGGGAGATCTTAAAAGTTCTCCTTACAAGAAAATAAATTCTATAACTTTGTGTGGTAATAGATGTTAATTAGACTGATTGTGCTGATCCTTTCACACTACATACAAATATCAGATTATGTTGTATAGCTGAAATTTACATGTTTTATATCAGTTACATCTCAGAAAAAAGTAATAATAGCATTGTTACTCAACAGAGAGTTTTTATTTTATTATAAATTTATTTTATTTAAATTCAATTAATTAACATACAGTGTATTATTAGTTTCAGAGGTAGAGGTCAGTGATTCATCAGTTATATATAACACCCAGTTCTCATTACATCATGTGCCCTTCTTAATGCCCATCACCCAGTGACCCCATCCTCCTACCCTCCTCCCCTCCAGCAACCCTCAGTTTGTTTCCTATAGTTAAGGGTCTTTTATGGATTGTCCCTCTTTTTGATTTTGTCTTATTATATTGTTCCCTCCCTTCCTCTATGATCCTCTGTTTTGTTTCTTAAATTCTACATATGAGTGAAATCATATGATAATTGTCTTTCTCTGATTGACTTATTTCACTTAGCATGATACTCTCTAGTTCTATCCATGTCATTGCAAATGGAAGATTTCATTTTTTTGGTGACTGAGTACTATTCCATTGTGTATGTACACACACACCCCACACACCCCACATCCTTTTTAAAAAAAATTTTAATTTATTCATTTGAAAGAGAGAGAGAGTGCACAGGAAAGCATGATCAGTAGAGAGGGTCAGAAGGAGAAGAAGAAGCACCCCCCCCCCCAATGAGCAGGGATACCACCACCCCTCTCCCTCCCCCACCCTGGATGCAGGGCTCAATCCCAGGACCTCAGGATCATGACCTGAGCCAAAGGCAGATGCTTAACTGACCAAGCCACCCAGGTGCCCCCAAACCACCTTTATCCATTAATCTGTTGATGGATATTTGTGCTCTTTCCATAGTTTGGCTACTGTAGACATTGCTCTTATAAATATTGGGGTGCAGGTGCCCCTTCAGATCACTAGATTTGTATCTTTGGGGTAAATAACTAGTAGTGCAATTGCTGGGTCATAAGGTAACTCCATTTTCAACTTTCTGAGGAACCTCCATAGTGTTTTCCAAAGTGGCTGCTCCAGCTTGCATTCCCACCAACAGTGTAGGAGGGTCCCCCTTTCTCTGCATCCTTGCCAACATCTGTCATTTCCTGACCGTTTAATTTTAGCCATCTGTCAGGTGTGAAGTGGTATCTCATTGTGGTTTTAAATTCTATTTCCAGAGTGATGTTGAACATTTTTTCATGTTTATGTTGGCCATTTATTTCCCTGTCTTCTTTGGAGAAATGTCTGTTCATGTCTTCTGCCCATTTCTTGATTGGGTTATTTTTTCTTTGGGTATTGAGTTTGGTAAATTCTTTACAGATTTTGGATACTGGCACTTTATCTGATAAGACACTTGCAAATATCTTCTCCCATTCACCCAACAGGTTGTCTTTAGGTTTTGCCTACTGTTCCCTTTGCTGTGCAAAGGTCTTTATCTTGATGAAGTCTCAATAGTTCCTTTTTGCCTTTGTTTCCCTTGCCTTTAGAGATGGTTCTAGCAAGAAGTTGCTGCAGCTGTCCAAGGTCAGAGAGGTTGCTGCCTGTGTTCTCTGCTAGGATTTTGGTGGATTCCTGTCTCACATTTAAGTGTTTCATCCATTTTGACTTTATTTTTGTCTATGGTGTAAGGAAAAAGTCCAGTTTCATTCTTTTGCATGTAGTTGTCCAGTTTTCCCAGGACCATTTGTTGAAGAGATTGTCTTTTCTCCATTGGATATTGTTTTCCTGCTTTGTCAAAGGTTAGTTGACCACAGAGTTGAAGGTCCATTTCTGGGTTCTCTGTTCTATTCCATTGATCTCTTTGTCTGTTTTTAATGCCAGTACCATAGTGTCTTGATTTTCACAGGTTTGTAATAGAGCTTGTAGTCCAGAACTGTGATGTCATTGCTTTGGGTTTTTTTCCAACCTTCATTTGGCTACTCAGGGTCCTTTTTGATTCCATACAATTTTTTTTTAAAGATTTTATTTATTTATTTGACAGATAGAGATTACAAGTAGGCAGAGAGGGAGAGAGAAGAGGAAGCAGGCTTCCTGCTGAGCAGAGAGCTCGACGTGGGGCTTGAACCCAGGACTCTGGGATCATGACCCAAGCCAAAGGCAGAGACTTTAACCCACTGAGCCACCCAAGTGCCACTCCATGCAAATTTTAGGGTTATTTGTTCCAGCTCTGTGAAAAATGTTGATGGTATTTTGATAGGGATTACACTGAATGTATAGATTCTTCCAGGTAGCAGAGACATTTTTACAATATTTGCTCTTCCAATCCACTCAATAGAAATTTTTGAGTTCAAGTATTTTTACTTAATTTTTTCCTTTGTGTTGCCTCACTTTATTTGTTTTTTAAAAATTTATTTATTTGAGAGAGAGTGGGGAAATGAGCAGGAGGGGCAGAGGAGAAGGAGAGAGAATCCCAGTGGACTCCACACTGAGTGTGGAGCCCAGTGTGGGGCTTGATCTCAGGACCCTGAGATCACAACCTGAGCTGAAACCGAAAGTCGAATGCCCAAGTCCTTTGTGTTGTCTTATTGAGTTTGATTTCAACTTGATATTGGCAGAGGAAAATAAGTACAAAAACAAAGAATAGGTAACTTTGGCTAAGAGAAATATCTGTCTTTATAATTAAACTGTTTTACCAAAGCTAAAAATATGTAAAGATGTTCTTTATAGAGCTTAAAATCTGAGGAGAGGCATTTAGGTTATAGGTTAACTATAGGTTAACTAGAATAGTTATCAACCGAACTATTAGGTTGAAACTTTATTTCCAACTAACTGTGAGACTTCAGGTCAGTCATATAACTTCCCGAATCTTTATAACTTTCCTGATCTTTAAAGTAGATGTGTATGGGGAGAAAGAAAAATAAGAAAAGAAAATGAAGGGAACACAGAAGAAACATGTGGTGGGACAGTCCAGAGACATGAACCTGCCTGAAACATCTGGATCACTGCAAAGCATTTTCAGTGGTAGGAGCTGGAGGGGCAAGCAGCAATCATATTCTCAAGGGCTTTGAGTGATGTATGTAGAGGTGGAAAAATAATTTTCCCTCTACCATGTAAGGGTTAAGGACGGGCTGTCCCAAGATGGGATACTTTGGCATGAAGATTATTTTGAGTTAAAAAGCAACCAAACCCAGTAGATTCAGGAAAAGCTCTCTACCTCCCCCTAAACTGCCTAAAAATAGTATAGATAATTTGCTTTAGGAAATTTATCACCATAGATAACTTCATTATAATATGAACTAGGTACAGTAGGCAGGGAGGAACCTAGCTAGTTCTTTGATCAAAGTCCTCCATGTCCCATTGTTACTGAGTGGTGCAGCAAACCATTGTTTACCAAATATTTATTCTTTTTCATCTTTTTTTGAATTACATTCCTTCTTTTTGAAGTTCCCAGACCCCTATGCCCTTCTCCATAGTTCAGGATGACATATATATCTAATTCTGCCTGTTTTTGAAATGTCCACATCTGTGTGGATTTCTTGTATGGAAGAAATTAAGTTTGCTTTTCTCCCATTATTCTGTCCTATCTATGTCAAGTTGATTTTTTTGTCCAGCTAGAAGGGTCTTGAAATGGACAGGAAATTCTTGCTCTCCAACACCTGGTGTGGTTGGTGGCAAGATACTTTTAACTTGTTGGATGTCATTCACCCCAGACACTGCTGTAGCTGAGAGATACATGGCAAATAGTTGGCAGAAGGTAAGATTTCTTACCATGTCAGTTTCTGGGAATTGCTGTCTGTGGAATCTGAAGGAGAGAGGTGGTATCTTCTTTCTCTCTTTCTAAATTTAGATTAGCAGGAGAAAATGCTTTTGGAATCAGTTCCTTGGTCTCAGTGATTCTTTGTTTGAAATTAGTAGAGTATTCTCGTTTTTGATCCATTTCCTCCTAGGGATGGTCTTTGTATCTCTTCGTGTCTTTTATGTCTTATGTCATAAAAAGGACAGAACTCGGGCACAGCCTTATAATCCTGCTGTTGGAGCTGACCCCACAGACTGGTAAATTCACAGTTCTCATCAGACCAGAGTCTGCTTAGAAAAACTTTGCTGTGGCTTACAGTTTGTTGCTGAGGGACAACTTGGGAGCCAAAGCTGCAAAATTGGTGGGCATAGATTGAACACTTAATAGCTGTTAGAACACTTGCCACCGCAAGAAGACTCCCCTGTTAGGATAAGTTGGTCATGGGTTAGATGGGCTGGGACTCCCATGGGTTGGGAATGGGTTAGATTGACACCTGCCAAACTCACGAAACCTTCCTTGCAAAGAGGAACACTGTAAAACAACACACAACCCTATGACACATCCCTCTGAAGTATGAGTTTGGCTCCAAGAGACCAAAGACTTAACTAAAGTTGTTAAAGTGCATCTATTTTTCCTTTGGTCTTGTTCTGTGTCCTAAGGGCTTGGCTTTGTGACTAGTGAGAATATCCTCTTTGGTCTCTACCATCTGGAGCATGTATTTACTGGGTTGTCCTGTGGTGGCCACTTGCATAGACTGGGGATCTGAGTTTCTTTCTCTCTTCAGTTGTGCCATCTCACAGGAGTGTTTGCCACGAGAGATTCTAGCCCAGAGGGGCCTTTGTTGTCTGAATGTTTGTTGCTTTTTAGTGCTGGAAAGTCTCATTCCAGAAACTTCTGCCCAGTGTCAGAGGTCAGGGGGTCTGTGACTGGAGGGGTCTCAGGATTTCATGGGAGACTGGAGGAGACACCGTTTTCACCAGGCATCCTCACTTATTGTACAGCAAAGGGCTTTTGCTTACTTAGATTAATTTTGGGAATAAACTTTTGGATCACGGGGACTACATCTTCTCTGCTCTCTCTGAATGCCTTTGCATCTTTGGTTAAGCCATTAAAAGTCTGATTGGTTTGAGTTGCTATTAATAGATCCTACTCATCGATGACTAAGTGATGGATCCTTTAAATTGGTTATGTTTTTAAAGAATTACATATTTTATGGAGAGCTTTCAATTGTCTTATTAGTATAATAGCTAGCCTCAGGGACTCCCTTGACAAATGAAAAGAACAATAAAAATCAGACTTAAGATATAAATATAAATGTCTGCATCTAATGTAAATTCCTCTTCTTAAAATCCAGCCTTATCTACCAGTTTTAACTTTTCTTCCCCTACAAGATTTACAGGGGGCACTCCAGCCTAATCTCTATGTTTGAAGAATACAGGTTGTTCATATAGATGTTGGACGCCAGGAAATGAATTTAACAAAATCATCTGAGACTGGCATTAAGGCTCACTTTACTCCTATCTTCCAGGGCTCTGTGATCAGGCTCTGTCAGGCTCAGGCATTCCTATGCAATGTCCTTTGCTGGTGTATTGTAGATCCCCCACTGTATCTCCTGGAGAGTAACAGGTCTTTTAAATTATAAGGCCTTTTACCTCTACTTTCAAAAGATCTTACCAAATTTAGAGAGCAATGCAAAAGATTATTTGACTGTATTCACAACTTTCCCTTCATAGAGGAAAAAGATGACCAAAATTTCTTTTAGGACTTCCTATAAATGATCTGCAAAAGGCTAATATTCAGGGGCTAATAGAAACCAAGGTTAAAATAGTGCACCCAGAACAAAGGCTTTTGTTAAAATACTTTACACAGATTTTACAAAGATAAATCTTTTGATTCCCACTTTAGTTAAAAACTCTCTCATACACAAAAGAAGAGTGAATTTAGTTTAAAAAGGAACAGGGCCAATTCCTTCATATTACGGCTGTAGTTCCAGTTATTTGGGGAATTAGAAACAACTGTTTTTGCCTTACAAAGTTCTACAAAGTTCTGCAAAGTTCTACAATGCAGCTCTAGAAACAAGTCAAAGCCCATCTATTTTTACCAATCCCCAAACCTTGCCTGTTCTTCTCAAAATGTTTGTGGATATTATAAAAGATCATGATATTGGAATAAAATTGTCCTATACTTGCAAAAAAAGAAAGATTTTACATTATTCTTCTATCCCTTGAAATTATAAATCTTATCTTGTCTTTAAAATGTAAGCATAGTCCATAATCTCCTGAAAGTGAAGGGGGAAAATAAAGGAGATGGGGGTGGTGGCGGGGGGAAGGGGTGGGGTGGAGAAACCTTCTAAAAATACAAATTGCCCAGACTCTAGCATCTCCAAAAGACAGACATGCTCTAAATATCCACCTTGGAGAAAACTTAGACACTCCATCTGTGCTTTTATCATGTAAATGTTCTACCCTAGCTTCGCTAGTACCTAAGAGCCATTCTTTCAAACCCAAATTTTAGGGAGAACTGTTTCGTTGAGGGGGAAAAAAAGTGTCTTTGGAAATTGGACCTTTACTGCCCTCTCCACAAATATTAGTAAAACTAGTATAAGATTTTGGTTGCATCTTGTTTGTGTATTTGTATGTGTGTCCAGATATGTTGTAGATGTGAAAAATTTTCTCTACATCTGGCATTGCTAAAATTAATTTGTAAAAGAGTTCTGCTTGATTAAAGACAAGCACTTGTAAGAATTTGGTATTCTAAAACTAACCTAAATGTTTTCCAAGTTCCCATGATCAAGGGAAAATATTCAGTATTGAAGCTAATTTAAGGTTGTTGGTTTAATTGAAAGAGATATGTCTTTATAGTTATCAGCATTAAATATAAAACTTTTATTCTGCTTATATTATAAAAGTCAAATAAGTTTATGTTATTTCTGTTGTAAAATTTGTCAGAAAGAAAGAATAATGATTGACATTGTCTAATGTCTCATGAAGTTTTATGGGTAGTCTAAATAAACATTATTGTAAATAAAATAGACATTTAATAAGATAAAAAGATTTGTAGGCAAAACTTTTTTTTTTTTTTTTTTTGAGTAGGCAAACCTTTAAATGGTTCCCAAAATCTTTGGTAACCTGACACTTTAAAGTTGTGCTGACGTAAGTGATGAGTAAAGTTATATTCATTAAATATCTTGATCATTTTCAAATAAGAAAGTAATGAAACATTAGGTACTGAACATAGGTTTATCTACTTTTATTACAGAGAAGTTAAAGATAAATTTATGTCTTTTAGTAAACATGTCTTAATGTTTAAAAGAAATTTAAAAGATCATATTATGAAAAAGCACATTTCTAGAAAGTATGAAATATATTCATAAACTTGCCAACCCAAAGAATTCTGGTGTGAGAGTTCACAATTGGTTATGTAGGGGCACCCCAAGGGCAGGCCATCCCACGATGGGTCACTTTGGTGGCATCGATGACGTTTTAGAATGTAGGTGAGGTCCGGAGCTGACCACCAAGAACAAATTCTTAAGACCTCTCTGGTGCAAAAGGTGATTTTATTAAAGCACTGGGCAGGACCCGTGGGCAGAAAGAGTTGCTGCTCTGGGCTTGTGAGGAGCGGTCACTTACATACTTGCAAGTTGGGAGGGGGTCAGGGATAGTGTAAATCTCTAAGGAATTTTGGAAGCAAGGTTTCCAGGCCCTTGAGGGGCTAGCTGTTGTTGGGAAAGGTCACTTATTATCCTCTAATAAGCCTTAGTCATGAGTCCCTTCAGATGTATATCGGTGGGCCATATGATTGGGGATGATTGCCAAAACAGATCCTGGGCAGTGGAGAGATATAGGAAGTTTCCAAAGGAATTTTTATACGTTAAAGTAGACTTACAGGATCCTGGTTGTGGTGGGAGAGGCGGTCAGGCTAGGATTGCCTTTTGCCTTTAGCAAACTATAAAGGTGGAGGCAGTAGAATCCCTAGGGGAATGTCACTCTGCCTGTTTCAAGGACTTGTCAGTGGGCTCTAGGTAGTAAGGAAATTTAATAACTTTTCTTCTGCCTCTGTTTCCCACATCAGCATGAATATTCGTGTTTTTTTTAAAGGTTTTATTTATTTATTTGACAGACAGAGATCATAAGTAGGCAGAGAAGCAGGCAGAGAGAGGAGGAAGCAGGCTCCCTGCTGAGCAGAGAGCCCATGTGGGGCTCGATCCCTGGACTCTGGGATCATGACCTGAGCCAAAGGCAGAGGTTTTAACCCACTGAGCCACCCAGGCGCCCCAGCATGAATATTAGTTTGAGTCAAAAGCCAGAAGATTCAGGAAAAGCTCTTTATTATCCTCCTCAACTGCCTGCTTGTACCAAGAAGAGAGCTATTAACAGAGATTCCTCTTTACCTGAGAAATTTATCTGCATAATAGGGAACGTTTGTTTTCTACATATCTCCTCCGACCTTCCTGGCAATGGTCCTTCTCCCTTCTGCATCCTCAAACCCCTTACCCTTCTCCTAGGCTCACATAAGCTTCCTATTGCTTCACTGCCTTTGGACTTTGTACATACAAAACGAAATGTGATTTTCTCCTACTACTCTGTCTCATGTCAATTTGATTCTTAGTCCAGCTAGAAGGGCCTTGAAGGGGACAGGAAATATTTCCACCCTTCCTTTCCTCATAAAAAACCCTCACTTTTCACCCTGCAAGTGGGACACAACTTGGATTACTCCCTGTATCTGTGCTCCCTAAATTGCGATACTCTGACTGCAAATAAAACACTTGTTTGCCTCATGGTGTCTCTTTAGGATGCAGTTTTTGAATGTAGGTGAGGGTCGGTGGGGTGAGGTCTGGAGCCGACGACCAAGGAAGAGTTCTTGAGACATCTTTGGTGCAAAATGGTGGTTTATTAAAGCACGAGGACAGAACCTGCGGGGCAGAAAGAGCTGCTGCACTGCGGTTGTGAGGGGTGACTGATTATAAAAGATCGGTTTGGGGGAGGTAAGGAAAAATGGAGGTTTTCAAAAGAACTTTCATATGCTAAAGAGAACCTTCAAGATATCAGAGGCCTTGCCAGCATCAAGTTAAGGTTGTTTTTCCCTCTAGTAAGGCATTAACATTAAGACATTGGGGAGCTTCCTTCTGGAAGTTAGGTTATTGAAAAGAATGGGTATTTAGAGCATTGGATGTTATACACAAACAATGAATCATGGAAAACTACATCAAAAACTAATGATGTACTATATGGTGACCTATGTAACATAATAAAAAATAATAAGCATAGTAAGAAAAAAAAAAGATGGCTTTTTTTCCTTGTAAATCACGAAGGCATTTGTAAACTGAGGGAGGCTCTTGTCCAGCAGGACTGTAATTTCTACATTTGTTTTTTCCTTCCCTTAGTTTTAGGGTAAGCAGGAGTGCCTGAGGAATGTCACATATATCCCACCTTGGAAGGGGGGGGTTGTTTGTGGGGTGTCAGCTCGTGTTTTGTCTGCAGCTTGCCCTCTGTTCCCTCATTTATTTTCAGGTTAAATAGTCCACACAGGAGGCTGAGTATACAGTACCAGAGCCATTGGAAGAAACTAGGAGAAGGTGGAGTCACAGATGCTAAGAAAATAATATCAAGAAACTCGGGAGTGACCAATGGTATCCAGTGCCACAAGAAAATCAAGATGAGAGAAAATTATCTTTTGAGGTGGAGAAGGCTTACATTTTAATTGAAGCACCGTGTTGTTACCCGACGCTCAGTAAAGCCTGTCTGAGACACCGGTTTTGAAACAAAAGAAGCAGCCCTAGGTGCCTTGGTGGCTCAGTCAGTTAAGTGTCTGCCTTCCTCTGAGGTCATGGTCTCAGGGTCCTGGGATAATGTTAGGTCGGCGGGCTCTGGGAGTGCAGGAGGAACAATAGAAATGACCGCAGGTCGGCCGTCTTCCAGCCTCCTCCCCTGCTTTCCTTCACCCTTGACTCTCCCGCCAAAAGGATGTATGCCCAGGTCACGCCTCCATAGGTAACCCCATACCTATGCAGGAAACAAATAAAAGAGTCCCGCCAACTCCCTCCCAGTGCGACTTCCCCCACTCTGCTTTCCAGAGTCTGGGGAACCTCGCCTGAGGGTGCCCACCTCCTCCCAGAGCAACTTTCCTGGCTCCCCTTCTCCTGAGCCCTGAAACTTCATGGGAGAGTGTCTTTAATAAATCTTGCCTTGCACCCACTTCGCCTGGTGTTGTGTTTATCTCACCTGTAAAACCTTACAGATAGAGCCCTGCATCATGCTCCTTGCTCCGTGGGGAGTCTGCTTCTCCCTCTCCCTCTGCTGCTCTCTCTCTCAAGTAAATAAATAAAAAAATCTTAAAAAAAGAAAAAAAAGAAAAAAGAAAAAAGAAAGGCAGCCCAGCAAGAAGGCAGGGGATTATTCCCAAAGCTGCCTTGCTTATGTTGAGCCTAGGGACAGATTATATATGTTTGGGGAAGGAAATGAGTTTGTGAGAGGAGGGTGCAGTGTTTCTTGAAACCTTCAGGGAGGGTGACTTGAAACAGTTTGGAGATGTGCATTCTTTCAGACAATGAGGAGCCATTTGGGACCTGGTACGATTAGGTATGTCAGATAATTCAAGACAAATGTTACTGTTTGGTCCCCTTTAGGTTTCTACAATCAGTGGGTGAGCAGGAAGTTGCAGGAAGTTGGAGTGGAAAAAGCAAAGTTAATGATTAATAAGATGTGCATAAAACCGTAATTAAGTAGGGAAAAAACAGAACGTGGAGCGAAGTGAATAATGCAACTAATACAACTAGAGTTGTACTCATGCTTTGAAAACTGGTCTAGGAACCAAGCGTCTGGCCTCACCTCCTGCTTATATTCTTCAGCCTGGTCTAGTGGCTCTCCCGGAAATTTCTGCATGTTTACTTTGTGCCTTCAGATACTCAAAGTTCATGTGCAGCTGCATATTTAGATCTATTGATTAACTTGGCAGTATTTGGTAACGAGCAGGATGACTGGGCTGATTCTCCAACAGGTCACCCGCTTTAATGCAAAGCTAGTCTGATAATAAGCGCAGTCCTGTCGCTCAGAGCTAGGAGATAACAGAAAATATGTACAGATCTCCCACGACTTACTGTTACTGATCTATCATAGCTGCTAACCTAGAACATGAATAGGGAAGCCCTGGCCAGCTGCTGTGACAGCCCCTCAGTCCCAGCGAATCCCCTGGGGGCTGGAAAGCTTTTTTGCCTTCCAGATGGACACCTTAAGTTCTACAGGGAGAGGTTCAGGGGGTATACGCATACTTCAGTATGACCAGTGTCTTTATAAAATGGGGAAATCTAGGTACAGAGACATACACAGAGGGTGTCATATAAATGAGACACAGGGAGAAGACAGCCACATACACGTCAAGGAGGGACATATGGAACAGATCCTTCCCTCACAGCCCTTAGAAGAAACCTGTGCTAACACCTTGATTTCAAATCTCTAGCCTCCAAACAATGACTTTCTGTCATTTAAGCCACCCAGTTTCGGGTACTTTGTTTGGCAGTTCTACAAAACTAATATAAGTGGTTTTCAGGGTAGGTGGTGAGGCAAGGGTTAACTACAGTGGGTCACAAAGGAACTTTTTGAGGTGATGGAAATGCTCTATGTCTTGATTGTGATGGTTACATGATTGATGGAATGTGTTTGTCAGAAACCACAGAACTCCATGCTAAAAAGGGAAAATATTATTCCTTGTAGAATTATACCTCTAGGAACCTGACTTGAATATATTAACAGAAAAACTAGATTAAAAAATTTACTTTTAAAAATTAAAAATTAGAAAAGTGACCCAAGATGTATGTATATTAACATTGATCATAATAACAACACAGCAGAAGAAAACACTGTGTCCCAATATTAGATTCTTTGAGCGTAAGAGTTACCCTCCCCAAAAACAAGATTCTTTCCCTGATGGACCTTACATTTTAGCAGATGAGACAGCCATTATATAAATAGAGAAGCATAAATATATGTATATATATTTATTATAGTGAAAAATGTATATATTTATATATATTTTTATATATATAAAATGTCAGGTCGTGATAAGTTCTGTGAAGAACATAGAATAAGGGGGATAGAGAATTAAAGAAATTCTTATTTTAAAGACTTATTTATTTAGTTTTAGAGAGAGAGAGAGTGGGTGGGAGAGAGGGTCAAAGGGAGAGGGAGAGAGAGAATCTGGAGCGGACTCCCCACTGGATGCAAAGCCCAATGCCTGACCCTGAGAGCATGACCCGAGCCAACCAAGAGTTGGGTGCTTAACCGACTGAGCCACCCAGGTTCCCCAGGAACTCTATTTCAGATACAGTAGTGTGGTGGTCAGTTCTGTATGTCAGCTTTGCTAAGCTGTAATCCCCAGTTGTTCAACTAAATATTAGTCTGGGTGTTGCTGGGAAGATATTTCGTAGACATGATTCAAATCCAAAATCGGTTGACCTTCAGCAAGGGAGGGTGGACCTGATTTGCTCAGCAGAAAATCGTTAGAAAGAGATGCTTCCCTGAAGGGGAAATTCTAGCTGTGTTGGGAGATAGAAAACTCGAGAGAAAATGTGTTATCTTAAATGAGTTAACCATGTTATCTTAGAATTTTACTAACCAAGGAAGGGGCCACAGTTTTTAATCAGATGTGCTTATATTCTACTTTTAAGGAGCCTGTTTAAAAAAGTTTGTTGCAAGGGTTCTAGAAGTGTAGTCCACAGACAACAACATCAGCATTTTTCAGGCTCACCTGTCTTCCTGAATCGGAAACTCTGGAGGTGGGACTTAGTAATCTGTGTTTAAGGAATTTACCAGGAGATGCTGATAAACACTAAAACCCAAGAACCACTGGCCTAGAGCCAAGATATAATTCCACCAATAAAGACTCCAAGACAGCAACTCTTGGGTTCTTGAGAATCATCAGGTGCTCGTTTAAGAGCAGAATTCTGGGCTTTTCTCCGGGGTCTGATCCGGTCTGTCTGAGAGGGCCCCAAGAATCCATTTATTATTTATTAATAATCCCCAAGAATATTTATTTATTTATTATTTGTTTGTTTATTTTAAAAAAAGGTTTTATTTATTTGAGAGAGAGAGAGAGAGAGGGTGCTCATGCATGAGTGTGAGCAGGAGGAGTGGCAGAGGGAGAAGCAGAATCCGCAAGCTGACTCCGCACTGAGCACCTAGCTGGACTTGGGGCTCAGTCCCAGGACTCTGAGATGGTGACCGGAACTGAAATCAAGAGTCAGCCGCTTAACTAACTGAGCTACCCAGATGCCCCTAAACTACATTACATTTGTATATGTTAAAGACACTGACTTAACACAATAAAACTTAACCCATCTTATAAATGAATGGCATTTAAAAAGTCCTATAGCCCAAGAGTTGCTAAAACAAAATTCTGCAGCAAATCATACTATTAGTTCATTGTTAAAACTTGGGAAATTTAAAAATAAAAAACCTAGGTTATTACTGCGTAGAACCAGATTGTTACTAAATAAATGTTATATTCTTCCTTTTCTTGATTCTTTTTTAGTTTCTTTTCTAATTTGCTTTAATTGATTTAATAACAGATATGGTAAAAATTTGAATGTAGTATAACTTCTAACTGATAGAAAATATTAGAAGCAGGGATGCCTGGGTGGCTCAGTGGGTTAAGTTCTGCCTAAGCCCAGGTCATGATCTCAGGGTCCTGGGATTGAGCCCCACATCGGGCTCTCTGCTCAGTGGGGAGCCTGCTTCCCCTCCTCTCTGCCTGCTGCTCTACTTACTTGTGATCTCTCTCCCTCTGTCATATAAATAAATAAAATCCTTAAAAAAAAAAAAGAGAAAATATTAGAAGCCACTGATTATGGGGCACCTGGGTGGCTCACTGGGTTAAAGCCTCTGCCTTTGGCTCAGGTCATGATCCCAGCATCCTGGGATCGAGCCCCGCATTGGGCTCTCTGCTCTCTGCCTGCCTCTCTGCCTATTTGTGATCTCTGTCTGTCAAGTAAATAAATAAAATCTTAATTAAAAAAAAAGAAGCCACTGATTATAATTACCAAGACTTTTAACTTTATATCATGTCTCTACATGATCAACAGAGATTTTATTAATGATTTGGTAAAGCTGAATCAAACTTTTAACATTTTACTTTGATCAGTGTTGCCATCTCTGGCATGTAATTACAGAGTATTAGTATTGTCTTGTACTAAATTAAAATGTTACAAAAGAAGATAAAGTAATTAAAGAGGACAAAGAATGTCTGCCATGCTTTCATTATCATCAATAAATTGGTCTTAAAATGAACTGAAATTCAAGGGGTGCCTTTTGGCTCAGTTGGTTAAGTGTCTTCCTTCAGTTTAGATCATGATCTCAGGGTCCTGGGATCAAGCCCTGCACCGGGCTCCCTGCTAAGTGGAGTCTGCTTCTCCCTTTCTCCTCAATCTGCCCACTGCTCGTGCTCTGTCTCTCAAATAAATACAAAGAATCTTAAAAAAAAAAAAAAAAAAGGAACTGAAATTCAAGTCAAGTTTGAAAAGGGGTAAAACAGAAGCAGGGACTTTCTAGTATCTTATCTTTCTGTTACTTCAATTAAAGTGAGATCTTATATTTAACATCGATTTTTTGAGTTATTAAAAGCAATGGCCTAGTCCCTATCCCAGCGATTGCTTATAGTATAGTTTTCATCCATTGGTACTGAGTACTTAATATAGTGTATTGAGAAGGATCTGAAATTATGTCCAGCTTAGTAGTAAAAAGTATTACAATTGATGATGACTGCTTGCGTGTGGGAATAGCATTTTTTATATAATATGTTTTTCCTCACTCTAATCCAAGACATTATAGGTAGTGAGATATTATCTCATGAAAACATAACAATAACCCTACCTCCGTACCCTTATCTTCTTTATGCAAATGAAGAAAGTGAGAGTAGGGGGGTTAATAAGTTACTTGCCTGAAGTTAACAGTTATTAAACAGCAGAACTGATGTTTCAGCCAAAGTGGGTCAGACCCAGAGAATATTTACTTGACCCAGAGAATCATTTTACTTGGCCCTATAGTCAATTTATAATGGAAGAACCAATATTAGTTCTGATTATCAGAAAGGTTTCATAGATGAAGTGGGACTTTTGCTAACCCTTGAAGAATGTATGTCATTTAATATGTGGAAAGATAGGTGGTAAGAGAACAGCATTAGCAAATGTGGAAAGATGAGAATGGGACTTTGTGTTTCACGGAGTGATTGAGTCAGAAATACCTGGTGGGAAAGCAAGGAGAATGTAGTACGTGTGGCCACACGGTGGAGTGCTTTAAATGTCAGGAAGAGTATGGCTTTAACTCCACAAGCCCTGGTAAGTCACAGAACATTACTGATAAAAGCGGTATTTTAGGAAGATTAATGTAATGTTGGACTGTTGTCAGCAGGCTTCATGGGGGTCATGAGAGAACAAGTGGGAGAGATTAGTTCCAGAGAATTCGAGCATAGGTAATCATAGTGCGCCCATTTTATTGAACAATTTTATGTTTAGACATTGAACTAAGCACTTGACATATGTTATCTTTAATCCTCACAACAATGTAGTATATTGTGATCTTCATTTCATGGTGAGAAGATAGGTCTGGAGAGGTCTAGATCACAAAGTTCATTGATGGAGCTGATCTTCAGTCCTGGGTAATCCAGTTCCAGAGCCCCACGTTTCCCTGCTCAGAATCAGTAAGTAGGAAGGCCTGTATGTGAGTGCTGAGAAAGGAGGAACTGGATAATTGACTTGAGGAGATATTAAAAGCAGTTGGTTTCAACATTTGGGCTGCTGCCCACAGGAAGAAATAGAAATGCACAAACCAGGACATATCTACTCACAGATATAATCTGAATAGATCCATGAAACACATTTATTTAGCCTTACAATGTGTTCTAATGTTTTTCTGTTATTTTATTAACATTTTTTCTGATTGGTTACTCCCTAAAGACTTTACATAGGTTTTTAAAAAGTTTGTTTATGTTGGGACGCCTGGGTGGCTCAGTGGGTTAAAGCCTCTGCCTTCTGCTCAGGTCATGATCCCAGGGTCCTGGGATCAAGCCCCACATCCGGCTCTCTGCTCAGCAGGGAGCCTGCTTCCTCCTCTCTCTGACTGCCTCTCTGCCTACTTGTAATCTCTGCCTGTCAAATAAATAAATAAAATCTTAAAAAAAAAAAAAGTTTGTTTATGTTAAGTAATCTCTACCCCCAATGTGGGCCTCAGCCTCATGACCCTGAGATCAAGAGTCACGTGCTCTTCCGACTGAGCCAGCTGGCGCCCCTCCCACTAAAGATTTTATATTTGACTAACAGATGGGTTGTGTCTCCAAACTGGAAAACTCTGAACTATAAAATATGAAAGAGACAAAAAGCTGAAAGTCATCTCTAGGTTTTTCTTGAGCATAAAGGCGATTGATGAAGTTTCCTGCAGCTCTGTAACAAATGACCACAAACTTGGTGGCTAAAACAACTGATATTTATTCTCTTATAGTTCTGGGGGCCAGAAGTTCAAAATCACTAGCACTGGGCCAAAGCCAAGGCGCTGGCAGAACCACTTCCTACAGAGGCTCTAGGTGAGAATCTCCCTTGTCTCTTCAGTGTCCAGCGGCTGGTGGCGTTATTGTGGCTGCATTACTCCCGTGCTTACCTCCATGGTCACACTGTCTTCTTTTGTGTGTAATCTCCCTCAGCCTCCCTCTTTCTTTCTTTTTTCCTTCCTTCCTTCCTTTCTCTATTTTTTATTTATTTAAGATGTTGTTTATTTATTTTAGAGACAGAATGAACATGGGAGTGGCGGGGAGGAGAAGAGGGAGAGAATCTTCAAGCAAACTCCCTGCTGAGCGCAGAGCCTGATCCCAAGACCCATAAGATCATGATCTGAGCCAAAATGATAGATGCTCAAAAGACTGAGCCACCCAGGCACCCCTTCAGCCTCTTCTTTTAAGGACACTCATGATTGCAGTTAGAGCATACATAGATAATTCAGGATAATCTGTCTATCTCAAGATTCTTAAGCCAAAGACATCTGGAAAACAATGAGAACGGCATATCTATAGGAACATGGGTTCATCAGGTAATTATGCCCCTGGATTTCTTCATTTCCTTTCCTTTTCCTCCCTCCCTTCCTTCTTTCCTCCCTTTCTTCCATCTTTCCTTCCTTCCTTCCTCTCCTCCCCGCTGCCTCTCTTTTTTTTGTTCTTTCTTTTGTATCCACCTGAGAAATCACAATATATTAGACATAGAGCCACTTTGTACAAATATAGGGTAGTGCCTAGCACAGTATCTGCCATATAGTAGGTGCTTGATAAAATAGCTGTTGAATGATTGTGATGTCTCTTTCTTTCTTTCTTTCTTTCTTTCTTTCTTTCTTTCTTTCTTTCTTTCTTTCTTTCTTTCTTTCTTTCTTTCTTTTAAGCAACCTGTCACTCTAAAACAATCTAGTCTTTTTCTGGCCCATTATGTGTCTCTCCTTGGCCAACAGAAACCTGCTTTCACAATTTGGTAGGAGACCTTAGAGAACATAAGTTTCTGGTTGTAACCCCTCATTTTTACTCTTGAGGTAACAAAAACCAAGGACAAGTGATGGCAGTGGAGCTAAAGAGGCAACAAATTTGGATAAGATGACAAAATTAAAGGCCACATGAGAATGGGTTCTTTTTAGATGGTGGGTGTGAGACTTACTGAGTCAAGGCAGGGTCCAATCAGTTGGAGATGTTCTACTTGAATCCCATGTTTTAGGAAATGTTGAGTATCATAGAAAAGGCAAGTTTATGTTTGGTCCATCAGACATCATTCAGTTTTGAGAACGAGGTTCAGGGTAGAAAGTTAATAGCTGTGGCTTAGGACTCTATCTTACCTCTTTCTTTTCTTTGCCTGATATTGGGCAATTTTCTTAGCTCTGCATGCCCTCACCACTCAGTGGGAGAATATCTATAATAGTATAATACCTTTCACTTAGGGTTCTTGTGAGAGTTAGGATAGTGCATGTGCCTTGGTCAGAATGAGTGCTCAGTAAATGCTAATTCTTATTCTTGCTATACTTTATTTGCCTTATTCATTTTTATTCTCTCATGAATATACACTGGAGTTTTCCAGTGGCTCTGTGATATGTCATATGATATAGCAACAGATCAAATATAGAAAAAGATGTGAGAATCCAGCTGTCCTCTGTTAAGCCAGGCACTGAAGAGATTTGCAAAAATTTAACAACACTCCTCTCACTAAATTCTTATTTTTGGCAAACAATCATAACAGCAGTAGCGAAAAAAAAATATTATGTTAACGAGTAATGGGTTTATTTTTATCACTTAAAAATGAATTTGTAAGTATTGAAATATTTCTCACTTTTAATTTTTAATACATTCAATGATAGATATCATCCACATAAACAAATATATCTTTGGTGTCCAGAGTAATTTTTAAAAGTTGTAAAGGAGTCTGGACTGATAAATTTGAGAACTGAAAATTTAGAGGCATGAGAATGGGATCTAATAGGGTAGCATCAACTTCTCAGAGTCCAAGCTCCATTGAACATCTTAACTAAATTTGGTTCCTTTAGTGACAGCTGACAAGTAGCTGATGAAGAAGAGCCCAGTAGAGGTGAACATCTTGCAGGGAGTGATAAGGGGAGTTTCAGCTGGGGATTTCAGGGGAAACGGTAGGCCTGGAGAAGGGTGCTTTTAGATAGAGCTAAGCCACTCCAATCAGTTCTTTCCACCGGGCTCCTTTCCTCTATCTATCTATTTATTTATTTTTTCTTTCAAGTTTTTATTTAAATTGCAGTTAGTTAACATACAGCGTAAAACTAATTTCAGGTGTAGGATTTAGTGATTCAGCACTTCCATACAAGACCAAGTGCTTATCACAAGTGCCCTCCGTACTACCCATCACCTATTTCTCCCATCCCCTTGCCCATCTCCCTCCCCTCTGGTAATCCTTTAGTTCTCTATAGTTAAGAGTCTTTCCTGATTTGCCTCTCTTCCACACCCCCTGCCCACATGTTCATCCATTTAAGCTGTTAAGAGTGCTTTAGGATGAAAAATTACAGTAATATATTCTAAGAATTATTTGTCTTATAGGTTTTTTTTTTTTTTTTTTTTTTTAAATCATGCTTTTGGCATGCCAAGTGTCCACTGGGGACCATTTCTGGAAAAGGTTTAATTATAACTGCAGAAAGCTCTATCATCACCTGAGGCTTTATACAGAAAGACCGAAGCTCTACTGATTTAGTTTCAATCCGCTCACATTTCACACAGCTTTAGGAGAGAAAACCAGCTCTCTGGCATCTTTTTTTAAAGCCTCTCTCTAAAATCCTATAGAGGAGTTTTTGTTAATTGTGATTAGTTCTTAAGGAGAATTATTGAACGGATGGTGTTCTTCCCTCTCTCTTCTCTCCTTTTAAAATGGTTTTAGAGAATTTAGTGGTGATTGCTAACCAAGGATCACAGGCCAGAATGTATATGACATCATTTATTTTCCAGTGTGCACCTGTGAATCATAGGCCGCAGTGGAATGTTTAATATTTTCAGATACATTGTTTTTTCCTAGCCCTAAACATTTTCTTTTGCAAAAAAAAATCTTGTGCAAAACAGAGATTAAAGGCTTAAAAAGAAATGAAAAGCGAATTCCTAAGTTTCTAAGTAAATTTTTTTGCATGGTATCATTTATTTCCCAAGGTTTCAGTTCTATGCAGTCTGATTCTTTTGCACCTTTTGTAGTTAATTGAAATAGTTTGCTAATTACTGTTCTGCCTTAGAGTTGCTAGAAAAAACAATCAATTATTTTTTTAGTATAATTATATTTCAAATACTGCAAAAACAATATTTATATTGGTTGTCTATCTGAAATTGAGTTTAAGCAGGTGCCCAATATTTTAATTTGCCAAATTTGGCAACCCTATCCTACCTAAGCACAGCTAGTTTCCTTTGTCTTTATTTAGAATATTTAGATATATTATTTCTGAGTGGTTTTGTAGTTAAAAGCAAAAACACAGTTTTCTCAATGAAACAATTACTTGGCAAAGTGCTCTAATGTATAAAACAGAATACTTAATTCTCAGAAATGGAGTCCAAAAACTAGTACTGGTCTTGCAAATCAAGTTTTGCTGCTTAGCTTGGGAAACGTTGCCTTCTGGTTACTGGATAAACTGGCTCCACCCAGCTGCTGAAAGGAGATACAAATTGTAACAAAACCGGAAGTTGGCTGGGCTGCCTTCGCCTCTCAAGGTAAGCGTCTCCTTCTGTTCTCTTAAAGTCAGAGCTCTTTGCAAAGCGTTTAAAAATTGAAGCCAGCTAAGGCAGCAGTAGTGAGAGCAGGCCCCTGTGATGATGGGGGCGGTAGGCGATGCAGAATGAATGCTTTAACCAAGTGCGTTCTGAAGCTTGTATTGAGCTAATGAGTTTTCACAAACGAGTTAGGTTAATAATATGTCCCATGACTTTGACTAACGAGCTTTAATCCCGAGAAAAGGGTGATTATAAGTAGAATCATGCTTGGGATCCTGAAAAGCATGGACTTTATTCATGCACGTGTGTTTCTCCTTTTTTAAAAAATTGGAGACTGTGGGAGCTCTCTTTTATAATGAAACCTAATGGCATAATTACCTGTATGCAGATTACTTAGAGCTTTGTTGTTTTTTAAAGTACGTTTTAATCTAGAAGCTTTAGCTCCCCTCACCCCCTACCCCTGGTGTGCCTTTGGAATTTCAGAAAGGCTCTGGTAAGACCTTTGCCGCCCCCTCTTTTTTTTTTTTTTTAAATCTTGTCAGTGCTTACCTTGGGACAAAGGAGATTTTTCAGTTTGTAAATGTGTTATCAGGGATATTTCTTTACAAAGCTAAACTTTTAAGTTCAGATATATTCTTTTTCTTCTGAATTAAAGTGGAAAGATTTGAGTGCTATATAGAAGTGGAGGCTAAATTTTGGTTTATTGATTTGTTGAAAATAATGAGCTAGACATTTTAGATCATAGTTTTGTTTAAGGGGATGAGTTCTGGTAGGTTCTTTAGTAAGCCAACATGCTGACTCTTTTAGCCAAGCGTAGCTTCTATTTCACAGCTCTCCATTAGGGTAATATCATTCTCTGGAAATCCCACTGTACAAGAGCTGTTTTCAGGGTTGTCTGCTAGTCAGTGTGAAGGGGGATCCTCAAGCCGACCATAAGACAAGTCACCAGCTGGGGAAAGTGTGATAATGTTTTTTATTAGCAAAACCAAAGCTTCGGGAGGTTCCGAAGAAAGAGCAGTTACAGAAGGTGGACAGAATTAGGCAAGACTCCATGGAACGAAGACCTTATTTATTTTTTCTTTTAATTTATTTTTACTTAAATTCATTTAATATACAATGTTTTATTGGTTTCAGATAGAGGTTAGTGATTCATCAGTCTTCTATACCACCCCAGGGCTCATTACATCACATCCCCTCCTTAATATCCATCACCCGGTTACCCCATTCCCCATCCCTCTCCCTTCCAGCAACCCTGTTTGTTTCCTATGAAGAAGGAGAGTTCAACGGAAAACCTGGTTTATGGTGGGCACTGTGCTAGATGTTTCATACGTATTGCCTTACTTAATCTTCACAAAGCACCTTGGTATTGGTTGTATTTTCTCTAACAAAATGAGAAAACTAAGACCTGGTGAGTTTAAATAATTTACCCACAGTCACTAAGGTGGTGCCGCTGGATTCCAATCCTGCTGGATTTGAACTGTGTGATTTTGATGTCCATAACGTTCACTGTTCCATGGGATACAGTAGTAGATGACATTTGAAATAAACTGTGAAAGAGGGGAGGAGGTTTTACTTACTAAAATGAAAACAAACAAAAGCTGTGAAAGTAGCATAGAATGTTTGAAAATAGATAAAAGAAAAAAAGCTAACAGTTTTATCATTTCTTTACAGTCTTTATATATGCATATTTTGTGGTTATAAAGTCTTTTCTTATATTATAAAGCACTACATGCTTTAAAATTTTTAAATCATTTTTATATTATAAACAGTACATACTTTTCAAAAATAGGTACAATACAATGAGGATTAAAAAGAGGAAGTCCACTCCTCTTCCCCTGTTGAAAACACTCTCCTGGGGGTAACCACTCTTGACAACTGTTGAAAGTGTGGAGTAAAGTTGGTTTTTTTTCCTTTTCTCTTTAGCTTTTAAGTAATATTTCTTTCAGTATACTAGGTATCATTTCATAATCTGTTTATTTTCATTCCTCAGTGTGGCATGAGCATGTTTCCACTTAAGTATATGTAGACTCCTGTTTTAGAGTTTTTGTGAAACAAGTTGATACTTGCAGAGCACCTAAAAGAATACTTCGCTCCTGTAAAGCACTCAGTAATTATTAGCTGTTATCATTGACTATTCTTTTTTTTAAATGTTTTTCCTTTTATTTATGTTTATTTTTATTTATTTATTTGACAGAGAAAGAGAGAGCACAAATAGGCGGAGTGGCAGGCAGAGGGAGAGGGAAAAGCAGGCTTCCTGCTGAGCAAGGAGCCCCATATGGGGCTGGATCCCATGACCTTAGCCTAAGGCTGACACTTAACCGAGTGAGCTACCCAGGTACCCCTGACCTTGACTATTCTATTTCATTCTTCTAAGTGAGTGAGTATACAGTATTCTAGTTTATTTTGTAACCACCCAAATTGTCTTAGATTTTTGTTATTACAAATATAATTTTTGTGTAACTGTGCAAATTTTTCTGTAGGATAAATTCCTAGAAGTGAAATTCTTAAGTCAGAGATTAAACATATTTTCGTTTAGTAGGATTCTGTCAAATTTCTTCCAAAATACTGTGCCACTTAACACTCTTCACTGTGTATGAGTGTGCTCATTTTTCTACATTCTTGCTTATTCTGGATATTAGCAGTCTTTTGCATTTTCCATGAAATGACAGGGAATAAAATTTTTTTTTTTTTACATAAAAAGCATAGTGTACAGAGATTTTTGTATCTTGTTTTTTCCCATTTACCCTAAGTCTGTTTTTACGTAGATAGGAATTTGATGCATGAAATAATGGAGGTCCCAGTTAGAAGGCAGAACATGGGTAGAAAGAAAGAGTGGTGCTTATTCTGGAAGTTAGTACAAATGGTATATTGTCACTAGAGCATGGGAGAAAAAAAATCCTTAAAATGGGGTTGGGCTGAATAGTACAAAACATTAAATGTCTAAAGTTTTTGTCCTGAATTTAATTATTCCTGGGGGGCAGATGAAGGTTTCTGGGGAGAAGGGTGATATGATGAGAATTATATTTTAGGAAGATGATCTTGTGCTGGTGTGTAGGACAGATTAGAATGGAGATAACGAAACAGAGGCCAGTTGAGAGTGTTTCATTCATTTTGGTGACAAGTTATGAAGGCTTTGTGCCTGGAGTGATGATGGAACGGAAAGTAACAGACAGATGTAATAGAATGGAAAGCCGAAGAGAGATGCAAAAGGGACAGGTAGAAGGCTAGTGGAAGAATCTGCAGAACTGGTTTGGAAACTGGGGTCTGAAAGAGTGTTTGGGCTCAAGTCTTGAGAATTCAGGGTTTCGAGTATTGCTGACCAGTAATGTGTCGACAGGCCACCATTAGAATAGGGAAGTCGGTTGTAAGAGCTAGTCTGGAGGAAAAAATGATGAATTTCATTGCAGACAAATTAAGCTTATTGTCATCCAAACAGAGATCTGTATAGAACTGGAAATTTGAATGAAAGCATTATGGAGATGTGGGGTGGGGCAGTTGGAGAATTGGGAGATATTGTACGGATGAAAACTGAGGCTAGGGAAGTGATGATGAGCTGGCAGAGAAACATAGAGGAAAGGTTAAAAGTCTTGGGAATGAATATGTTCACGTATGAGGCATAAAGAGGAACCAGACTTAATTACAATGTTTTTACAATAACTATTTCTAACATTTGACCTCAGATCTAGGTAGACTATCCTTTAACAGCCCCCAAAAGTCCATGCCCACTTTTTTTTTTTTTCCACCTTTAGTTCTTTTATTGCTCCTGTTCAAATTGTGTACCCTCGGAGCCCCTTTTCCTCCATAATGCCTTGTTTACAATTACTATGTCAACGTTAAGGGTCTGATCTGAAGTTATGGATGGCTTATTGGTTAAAACCTCTGAAGTCAGATCAGAGACTATACTTTTCACCATTCATTTGCTGTGCTTCTGATAAATGTCTTAATCAGTGCCCTGGTTTACAGTGGCAACAGTTACACCCCTCACACTTTCCTGGATTGTTTTGAGGAGTACATGCCAAATCGTTGACATGATGTCTGACATGTTGTAAGCCCTTGGTAATTGTTAGCTCTTCTTATTTTCTCCTTGTACCTCTAGATATCTACAATGAAATACAATTTTTTCTATTCTGCTCCTGTGTGATCTTAGACCATAGTTTTTATAAACTACATGAGCTTCAGTGTCCACATAGCAAAAGAGCAAACAAACCAACCAGACTCCTCCCCCCAAACCCAAAAAAACCTTTGTTTGTTTTTTTCCAAGGATTAGAGTTCATGTCTGTGAAGCACCTACTGTGATGAGTAGAATGAATTCAATAAATAGTATCATTTATTTATTATTATTATTACTTTTAAAGATTTTATTTATTTATTTGATAGAGAGAGATCACAAGTAGACAGAGAGGCAGGCAGAGAGAGAGAAAGAGGGAAGCAGTCTCCCTGCTGAGCAGGGAGCCTGACTCGGGACTCAATCCCAGGACCCTGAGATCATGACCTGAGCCGAAGGCAGAGGCTTAACCCACTGAGCCACCCAGGTGCCCTAAATAGTATTTAAATGATAGATTAATGGCATTTGCTTTTGTTTCATCTTTTGGTTTCGCATCTTTAGAGAAGGTGCCATTCCACCAAAATTGTACCTAATTTTGTTTTGAGGGTTATTGAGAGGGCCATGTGGAACGATCCAGATGAAAGCTCTCTATCATGTAATAAGATTTTTGCTTCCAGCCTTTTTTTCAGAGATGAATAAGGAAGATGAAAACATTGCTTGCTGAGGATGCTGTGATTAGGGGAATCAGGATTAGATTGTAGAGTTCCCCACTACTTTTTCTTTAGTGGTTTTCCTCTACCTTTCCTTTACTTTTACTTAAACTCGAAATTCTTTTTCAGAATGCTTTTCAACCATGTTAAGTTGTGAGACCTGACAGATCTCAGATTGGTGTTCAGTGTGCCAATTTTGGTGCCTCTTTGTTTTTTAGAACCATTTCTGAAAATGTCATAACTCCAATTGTTAATTAAAAAAAAAATCTTTTCTTTCTCTTTGCTCCTGCTGTGCAAATGGAGTCTGAAACATTTTTATCTGAGGAAGTGGCAATACTTGACCTATTTTTCATTTTCTCTATAATTTGAGATTCTACTTTCAAAGCCAATTTTTGATGTAGAACTTTCTGTGAAGATAAAGCAAATTGCTGGAAAGAAGAGGAGCACATTTTCTGAAATATTTCAGAAGGCTTGAACAAATTAAATGCAGATGAAAGAAATATATGAAAATCTCACTTGTCTAACCACAACAGTGTTTGGAGGAAATTAGCACATACTGGTGATAAGGAACTTTAATAGTGATAATAAATAATGGCAGTTACCATTTATTGACATCTTGATGTTTTTAGGCATCAAGCTAGTTGTTTTAATGTCCATTCTCTCAGGAGCTTTAGTTGTATGACAGATCTCTACATTGCTTTTTAGACTCCTAGAGTGGACTCAGTGTTTTGTTCTTTGTTTTTGTGTTTGTTTTTTATTTTTTAAATTTTATTTATTTCTTTTTTTTTAAATTTTTGAAAGATTTTATTTATTTATTTGACAGACAGATTACAAGTAGGCAGAGAGGCAGGCAGAGAGAGGAGGAAGCAGGCTCCCTGCTGAGCAGAGAGCCCGATGTGGGGCTCGATTCCAGGACTCAGAGATCATGACCTGAGCTGAAGGCAGAGGCTTTAACCCCCTGAGCCACCCAGGCGCCCCTAAATTTTATTTCTTTTAAAGATTTTATTTATTTATTTGACAGAGATCACAAGTAGGCAGAGAGGCAGGCAGAGAGAGAGAGGGAAGCAGGCTCCCTGCTGAGCAGAGAGCCCATTGAGGGGCTCAATCCCAGGACCCTGAGATCGTGACCTGAACTGAAGGCAGAGGCTTTAACCCACTGAGCCACCCAGGTGCCCCTTGACCTATTTTTCTGAAATTCTTTTCCATCTAACTCTGCCACTCTATTTCTACCTCTTTCCACCTCTAGCCCTAGGCCCTCTAGGTTTTTGGTCACAGGCCTATCTGGTTTACCCTAGATCCTGCACAAAATGCTGATGTTACAAGTGTGCTGAGTCCCAAATTAATTTCCAATTCAGCTTGGAATTTTAATTCCATTTTCCAAGAGAAGGAATATTATAAATGGTGGTTCTGTTTCTAGGCCCAAAGCCTAAAAGTGAAAGCATGTTTAACTTAGAAATTAATTGAGATATTTTACACTTACAACAAAGGAAAAGAAAATAATGCCACTGTAATTCTAGTAATAAAATAAAATGAAAACTATATTGAGTGAGAAGTTGTTTTCTTTGAACACTGTGGAATGCAGTTGATGGAAATTCTGAAAGTGTTTAGATGTTTCAGGGATTGCCGTGTTTTTGTTGTGATTAATTAAAAATATATTTTTTTTCTCATGCAGAAGGTCACTGTGAGAATGCTTATTAGTTTCTGTTTAGGTTCACAAATGGAATAAGAGAGAATAAGACATTTTTATCGAATAAATACATCTCCCATCTCCAAAGTCCTCCCTGTTGCTTGGCTTATTTTTCTTCGGTTCTAAGAACTCTCCTACTGAAATTCTCAATACTCCTAATTTAGAGCTTGATTCAAGGCTGAAACTTAATGGTCTGTATATGCTCTAAAGTAGCATTTTTCAAACTGCAGGTTAAGACCCATTGACAGGTTGTACAATAATGATTCAGTAGGATAGATAAAATCAACATTAAAAAAAAAAAACAAAAACAAAGTAAGGAATAGAAAATGTAGGAATTTATCCCAAGAGGTAAAGGTAAATAATGTCTCTTGAAATGTTTGTTGGGTCATAATGTAAAAATATTTCTTATTTTTCTTACCTGGGTATGGTAGAAAATTACATAAATTCACTGCATGTAGCAAAAACAAAAACGAAAACACAAAGAACAAATAAACCTCAATCCAACCTTTTCTAAATTATTTAAATATTTTATAGTGAACCCTTCTGGTTAAGTTTTTTTTTTTTTTGTCTTGTTTTGTTTTTTGTTTTTAAACAACTCATTTCCCGTAATTAAGAAAACCTTGTTACCTCATAGCTATGCTTTAAGACTCTCACTGTGTGGGCACCTGGGTGGCTCAGTGGGTTAATGCGGCTACTTTCCACTCAGCAGGGAGCCTTCTTCTCTGTCCCTTTCTCTCTGCCTGCCTCTCTGCCTACTCGTGATCTCTGTCAAATAAATAAATGAAATCTTAAAAAAAAAAAAAGACTCTCCCTGTGTGCTTATATTCATATCTTGGTAATGTAGACTGGGTGTTACTGGGCTGAGTTCCTGCAATTTTTGTGTGCATGTTAATTTTTGAACTTTTTGATGCCTTAATTTAAAATGAATGACTAACAATGAGAGCTAGAGCTTGATTGCAGTACAACTAGACTTGATTAGTTATTTGCTAGCTTCATCATCTGACATGTTTTTAAAAGATGTGCTTTCCTCCACTTCTTCTTTTCCTCAAATGTTCTTGGATTGACACAATAAAAAGACATTAAATTACTAATTAAAAAAAAAATTCTTAACAGACTCCTTATTCTAATGAATTTCTTAACCTAAATGTTTTCCAATTGGATTCTTCTTATTTTGTCTGAATTTTATCTTTGCTTTAATTAAATATACTGTCTTGATTCATTATCACTTGCCTCTGTGGTCCACAATCACAATACTAATTAAATATTCATGCAAGTGCAAGAATTTGGTATTTAAATAAAAAAGGGTACATTTGTTTTGAGGTTTTATCTTTGTGTGGGATGTGTGTAGAACATGGTATAAGCAGTTAGCATCCATTATTACTAAATGCCTGTTTTTCTGGCAGGAAGGAAAACTATGTAAATATCACGTTTGGGAATATTTCAGTTAGAGAATCAGAATAGATTCTCTTTTAATTTTTTAAACTAATCAGTCTATCTTTGTCCTGGGATGACAAAATGCATATTATGATACTTTTCTTTTCTATATTGTACTCACCGTCGAATCCACTGTCAAATGTGAAGATAAAAACTTTAAAGAATCATACAAAATTGGTTGAGTTTTTCAGTGCTTGAAGACCTCATAAATGAATATAATACAGTTCATTATCCATATTACATAATTTTAACTTAAATGTCTCATGAATAACTCCTTATTCTCTTTCATAACTGTGCAGTCAGTTGGCATAAGTTGGCTAATGAAAGTATTTGAAAAAAGGCTGTTTCTTAAATCATTAACTGGAAAATCATCAGTAACCATTGTCATGCAAATAGAGCTTCACCCTAAAGGGTCAGCATCTAACCAAGGACAGAGAAATTGCTGGTTTACTTCCCTCCCTCACCTTGTTTGTTACATTTTCCTCATGATTGACAGGGGGTGGGCCTTGGTCACTTCTCTTTCCCAGTTTACACATCTTGCTTTGATCATTCCTGAGATCCTTTCCTAATTGGCTCTCTTTCTTTTTTTATTATTTTTTTAATTTTTAAATTTTTATTATTTTTTAAAATGTGTTATTTATTTGAGAGAAAGTGAGAGTGACAGAGATCACAGAGAGGGAGAGGGAGAAGCGACTTCCTACAGAGCAGAGAGGCAGGGCTCCATCCCAGCACCCTGGGATCAGGACCTGAGCCAAAAGCAGACCTTTAACCGATTGAGCCATCCAGGCACGCCCCCACCCTTGACTTTCTTAAAACCATAATGTTAGGCATGAAGATGATCCTGAATTTATTCTGGTTCATTTATTATATTTCACAAATGAAGACGCTGAGACAGAGATTAAGTAACTGTATTGACGTCATTCAGCTGCACAGTGCATAGCAGAGACTGGAAATCATGTCTTGTTTCTGCTTTCACCGGACAGGAAGTCAGTGCCAAGTAATTATTTGCTAAACTGGGCTGACTTTTCCCCTATACCATCCTTTAGTCGAGTGGCGCATTACTGCATTTAATCTTCATGATAATTTGGCTAAGTTCACTTGGTTAAAACTGTGACCTTGATTCTCTCCAGCAGATCTTGCCTGGTCCTCAAAGCAGGTCTGCCCCTGACAAAAGCACACGAATGTCATCTTTGAATAGAAAAATTCCCGTACCACTCCATTCTTTAGTACTCCTTTTCTTTTTGCTCCCAGTTTCATTGAGAAGTGATATAGGTTACTGTATATGTTTAAGACAGTTAATTCCAAAATATTGTTTCCTATAGTAATTAACCATTTCCAAATTTACCTTTTTCTTATGACTCTAGAGAAATTTTGTGCTTCTCTTATGTTACACATTTTTTTTTCAGATGCTTTTGATTTGTTTATTTATTCTTTTTGTTCATCCTTAAATGGGAAAAACTCTACCTAGATTTGATGTTTGAGAAAAGATAGAGGAGTATGTGGTACCATTGGATCCTATGCTATCTGCTTGATAGCAACTGGTGGAAAGTGCAGGGCTGGTTGAAATATGTAGGCCCCACCATAATTTCTGGTGTCCAGCAGGAATTCCTTAGTTTAGTGCTGGTTCAGTATGGGGTTTGTAATTTACGTGATGAGGAAAGAGTAATGTACTCTAGTGATTCTAAGGGTGCTTTTATTTTGTCCCTTTCCATCTCTGTGGAGGAGAATGAGCTGCTTCGTGGATTCTGCCCATTTGTAGCCTCTCCACAGTTGACTTTTCTTGACGGCTATGTAACATGTCCCTGCCATCTTTCTCTAGCCTTGTTATGTGCAGCGATTAGAAGGTTCTGAATATATGAACGAAGTAAAGTGATTGCTGTAGGCCACAAGAGGGTGGGACTGACATAAAGTAGCTGGTTTTCTGTTTAGGTAGATGGTAAGAGGCGGAGAAGAATATTGCTTGGACTGACCATTGTGTTTCTTAATTCAGAAGTACCCTGGCTGTGGGTAATAGAAATACTGTTTCTTGCAGTTGGTTCTCTGTTATCCTCAGTTTTCAGTATAGCAAATTAAATCATCCACCTTGTCATGATTAATTTAATGGGAAATTGGGAGAAGTCATATCAGAGACCTATTTAGGTGACGGTATTTAAATCTGAAGAAACATTTCTTACTTATTCTTCAAGCTTCCTAGGATAAAGTAGGATAGAACCTTTTGCTTTTAGTAGACTGGTTTATTATTACAAATCATGCTAACCAAAGCTAACATTAATTATCTTTGTCAGACTTTGGGTTGTGTCTTTATTTCTTTGTATCTTCATTTTATTAAATCAACTTGAGAGGAGGGTATTAGTTTCCTAATTTTTCAGGTAAGCAAGTGGAGGCATAAACGTGATTTGGTTAAGGTCTCATAACTGGTCATTGGTAGAGCCAAGATGCAAATCCAGGTCACACTTCACATATTATTCTTTTTATTACATACTTCTGAAAATATGGTTAGCTGTCTGTTGAAAGCAAGCAGCCATCTACAATTACTATTCTGTGGTATGAAAGCTTTATATTTTAATTATGTATGAAAATAATGTGCTTTTAATCTTCTTTTTGAGATGGCAGTTCTTGGATTTACCCTTGGTACCTTCGTGTTTGTGCTGCTCATTAGTTCTGTGGCTAATTATCCCACTGGAGAAGTAGGAAGGTCATGCCATGGAATGGTTCCTGAACATGGCCACACGGCACGCCCGGATCCTATTCACAACATTTCAGTGAGTCAAGTGACATTCAGACCAGGAGATCAGATTGAAGGTACTGTGCTGGGATGAACTATTTGCGTTTTGAGTTTCACTCTTTTCCTGTACATCAAATCTGTATTACTGAGGGATTTATACAGGTTCATTTAAATCTGTTCACCTGTTTTCTGTAAGATGCCACCGTCTCATACTTTCTATAAGATACCACTGTCTCATACTCATTTTGTGTTTAACTACTACCGATGACTATATTACGTAAGTGGTATATCTCGTCCCCAGTCAGAGAAGGTTTTAAGTATGTTTTTATCATAGGTTAATAGATCTTTTTTAACAGTGCTATTGACTCAGAAGAAGAGGAAAATAAATTTTCTTTTGTCTGGTTTAAGGGTAATAAACCCTTACTCTTCTTGGTACAGTGTAAACTCTTCTGTTTTTCTAATTATTCTGGTGAAATAAATGTAGGCTGACTTAAAGGTGTGTCTATAGCAGTGTTTTACAAACTATTTTCTGCAATTCTAGAAATGCGAAATATTAACAAACTCTGACAAAAAGAGTGTATGGAAAAATAAGTTTGGAACCCTCTACGTATTATATATCATACTTTGGAGAGTTTTGTCTTACATGTAGGATGTGAAAGGCTTTGCAAGCTTTCAGTAAAGAGACAAGTATTTACTTTCAGTCAGCATTTTTCAAACCAGTTTGGCCCCGTGGACCGCTCCCTGACTGTCACCTACCACTCCTTCCCCTGCCTTTAGAGTGGCTATTGACATCTCACAGAGTGAATGTCCAGTGGAACACAGTTTAGAACTTCTTCGTCTGGAGGATAGTTTGTACCATTTTCTCACCTGGTGCAGTTTTGTATATGTATGCCAGATTCAAATTGTGAGTGCCTCCTCTGAACAGTTTCCTTGTGAGGGATGTTGCTAAGACTCTTGAACTATCTTTTCATTTGTTTCTCAGTTACCTTGTCAGGACAACCATTTAGAGGCTTTCTTTTAGAAGCACGGGCTGCTGAGGATTTGAGTGGCCCTCCTATTGGCTCCTTCACATTGATTGACAGTCAAGTGTCACAGCTTCTGACCTGTGAAGATGTACAGGTTTGTGTTATGTTTGAAATCTGTCGGTTTTCCGAGGTTCTTTTCACTACAGCATGGTGGTTGTAAGACACACAATGACATTACCCATGTGTTGCAGACATCTAAACAGATTCACACTGATCAAGCTTTCTTTCTCATTTTCCTATCTGCAATATATTTTTACACATCAGCGTCCTAGAAAAGGCATTAGCTTGAAGAGTTTTGATATTTTATGTAGTATTGACTCTTACTATATTGGTTATAAAGGGTGTTAGTATTGAAGATAGAATTCTAGAGTGGAACAGAGGTCTAATTTTTGTCATTCATTCCTTCATTTAATAAGCATTTATTATGCCAGGAACTGTTCTGGTGCAAAGAGATATGGTGATGAGCAAGACTTATTCTTGTTCTTTGAAGAGCTCAGAGCATTACACTTAGGGAGAACATACGAATATAGGATGTATGATACAAAAGTAGAACGTAAGGGTATAGGACAGATACACAAGGAGAACACGTCAGACTTAGCTTAGAAATGCACAGGATAGGTAGGAAGCGAGGCAGGGAAAGTCACACACAGGCTGCAGGAAATTGAGAGAGAGCTCTTGGGAGGAGGTAGTCTCCACATCCGGCCTCAAAGAATGAGTAGGAATTTTCCAGGTGAATGAAAGTGGGAAATGAGATTGTTCAAGGGAAAGGAATCCCTAAAATATAATATATGTATGTGGAGGCAGGAATTTTTTCCTTTGATGACTTTTCTGCATTCTCTTTGTATCAATTAATGGAAGGAATATAAATTTATAGTATAAATGAAATAAGGAGCAGGCTCTATATAACATTAGTGTACCCAGTGTTCATAACCCTCTGCAGTTCTTAAATTTCCATCGACTCTACTTTATTCACAGAGCTGGCTGCCAGTCTGGTGTCCATTAGCCGACATGTATTTGTTGAGTTCCTGAGTCCCTCTTCTGAATGAAACTGTCTTTACCAGGGTGTTAGCATCACACAGTGATAGATTACTTTGCAAAATGATAGTAGTTCCAGCCATGCTCAAATATTGAGTGGCTGAATGGTCTTTCTTTTCTATTTTACTTCAGGGATATGCTGTGAGTCACACAAGTTCATCCAAGAAAACAAAAATTAAAGTCTATTGGAATGCTCCAAGCAATGCTCCGAATCACGTAAAGTTTCTGTGAGTAGGAGGGCTTACAAATGTGCAACTAGTAAAATTGAAACAGTAATGGTCTGGATCATTTTTGATACCTTTTGGACATTTACCTGTACAGGAGAGGTTTGCTGTAGTAATGACACCACCTTAACAAGACAAGTAGTCTTTTACTTTTTTGCTTGTTTTTTTTTTTTTCCTAGCACAGGACCTGGAACCTAATAGACACTTAATAGACATTTGTTGAATGAGTGAAGTATTGCAATGCCTTAACACTAAGAGGCATCAGTTACTACTTGAGTCTATGTATAGTGTACAGACTATTACATTTTTTTTGATTTGCTCTTGTCTTAATATAAGAATATGAAAAAAAAATCCTGAAGTTTGGGTGACTTTTTTGTAGTGTTACAACTTGCAGATTAGATTGTCAGAAAAGTAAGATGGTGCATGCCCTCAGAATAATGAAATTCAGTAGAATTAGAAGTCCTTCCCCCTTCTATCTGCAAGGGTAAGTAGAATGTCATAAAGCAGTGTAATGATTCCTTAGTGGTGTTAGAGACATGTATTTTAAGGAGAATTACTCTCCTGGCATGTCTCTGTTTTTTGTTCTACTTGGTACACAGGTCCCAGCACACAGTGACACAGCTTTGCCCCTGTCTGTTGTGTGGAATGTGGAAAGGGACTGTGACTCCAGTAAGAGCTGATGGTCACCTATGTAGCATTCTCCCTGTATTTCCCTGCTACGCCTGCTCTGTGGAATAATTTGAATAGTGCACTCTGAAATAGGTAGTTACAGTAGTATGTTCTTTATGTGTCAGGGAGTAGAAATCTGTGCAGTTTAGTTCTTAGTTCTGCATTCAAGACTGCTGTATGTCCAAAGAACAGACAAGGGAGAGAGGAGAAGAGAAGAAAAGAAAGCTCAAGAGCGAGCAAGAGACCAAGGGCAGTAAAAGTTCACTTAGTGATGAGGTGGAAGAGTCATAGAGTTTCACACAAAACTAGTAGTACTATTAGGTAGTATTAAGTTGGGTGTCCCTACTTTATTCCTTTTTTTTTCCCTATTTTTTTTTTTTCAATTTGATTATGATGGGCCACAATCAGGGTTCTGTTTGATCTCATTTGTACTGCATTTCAGAGTCACAGTTGTTGAGAAGTATAAAATCTACTGGGTGAAGATTCCTGGTCCTGTAATTTCACAACCTAACACACTGCCTTTTACCACACCCGAAGCTACAGTAGCCCCTTTGTCGACATTACCTCCGGTCTCCCATCTAACCAAATCAGTAAGTGACCTTTTTATGGTTTCAACAAATGCAGTCTGTAATAATGGTATCATTAGGGACTGTGGTTCTAGGTTGGTGAAGCGTATAGAGAAGTAGCTGTACTGGGTTGTGGTAGCAAGTTTTTGGGACTTCTGCAGGAAATCTGCAGGACATCTTCATGGCAACATTATGACTTGGAGGTCAGAATAAAGACAGTGCAAGACCCTGAATGTTCGAGGTGTGGATCTGATATCACTCAGAGTCTCTTCTGCCAAATAGCAAATGTGGAGAGGAAGATTAAAGCTTGGGCTAAATTTAGACAGGATTTGGAGGAGAATCTTGAAATAGTGATGTAACTCTTGGATCCGATTTCATGAAGGCCAATGAGTACTGGGGGATTCTCTGTGCTGAGCTACAGAAAATCTTCACAAACCCCTCAGGCAGAATTCCATTCAGGCCCCCTGGTTCAGAAGAATGATGATGGAAGAAAACATATTTGGTAAAGGATAATGCATATGGGAAATATTAGGAAAGTTTCACTGAAAGAAATTCTGATGTTAGACTTACTAATTCAGAAGTCCGTTAAATGAAAAATGTCTTAGAGCAGGTGATTACAGTTGAAAGAATAAGCTTGGGTCTGATTCCCAACTTGTCTACTTTATGTGTGACTTTGGACAAGCTATTTAATTCTCAAGAGGTCAGTTTCTTTACCTAAGAAATGAGAAATCATAATATCTAGCTCTTAGTATCATTATGAGAATTAAAGTAATGAATGTAAGATTTCTAACTGATTTGCACTTAATAGAAATTCTGTAAATATTAGTTCCTTTTTTCTTTTCCTTCTCTTTTTAAAAATCTTTTTATAGCTCTTTGTTCTTGTAGGGAAGACTAAGTAAAGCACTTGTGCTCCTGTGTAATGTCTCACTTTGTTTCCCTTCTACATTTTGCAGTATATGATGATTTTATTTGACTACATTATTATGAATTTTACACCTTTAAAAAAAAAAGATTTTATTTATTTATTTGACAGAGAGAGCTCACAAATAGACAGAGAGGGAGGCAGAGAGAAAGGGGGAAAAGCAGGCTCCCACCGAGCAGAGAGCCCAGTGTGGGGCTCGATCCCAGGACCCTGGGACCATGACCTGACCCGAAGGCAGAGGCCTAACCCACTGAGCCACCCAGGTGCCCTGAATTTTACACTTTTGACCATACAATTAGATCTTTTATTTGCACTAGTTCTGTTTACTTAGCCTTTTTTTTTTTTTTTTAAGATTTTATTTTTAAGTAATCTCCATGACCAGTGTGGGTATTGAACTTAAAACCCTGAGACCAAGAGTTGCACTGCACACTCCACTGATTGAGCCAGCCAGGCACCCCTCAGTTTAATTAATCTTAATGTTTAGTTTCAAAGCTGCTTTAGGGTAGTAAATGGGCATTTTGGACCTGAGCTTCCTGGTAGGAATCTACTGATAGAATTATCTTTCCATATATTCACATAAAAGGCATTTGTTCTCGGAGCCTTTATGGTATCTCTGCACCAGGTTTGTAATCCTGATTTTAGAAAGGCAGAGTCATGAGATTATAGCATTTGTAGAGCTAGAAGAGACCTCAGGGTTCAGTCTCTGTTGTGTAGTTGGAGGATGCAAGAGAGACAGGCAGTAAGTTCTTTAGCAAATGTGATGAATTAAAGGGGAGAGCAGTGATCAAAACCCAAGTTTGGTAGTGGCTTGCTCTTTCCACTCAGTGACTTTTCTTTAAGTTCCTGTGAAATAATAAGAAATATATATATTGGTCTCTGCTGTGTTTCCTGCTAATATTTGGCCATTGACCCCAGTACCTGATACAGAGCTCCTAAGTCCCTTGTAATTTGCTGAGTGATAGGGATACCTTTTGTTCTAATGAGGTAACTCTGGGTGGGCTCCTGGATGGGGGCAGGTCTCCAGAAAGACCAGCCCATGCCTTTCTACCCCACTCCTTTATTTTCCAGAGTTGAGAGGTGGGCTGAAAATTGAGTCAACAATCCATCATGCCTCCATGATGAAGCCTGTATAAAAATCCCAAAAGTATGGGGTTCAGAGAGCTTCCAGGTTGCTGAAAACATGGAAGTGCTCTAAGGGTGGTACCTTGGAGAGGGTGTGGAAGCTCCATGCCCCTTTCCACATTCCTTGCCCTGTGTGCCTTTTCCATCTGACTGTTCCTGGGGTTTCATCCTTTAATAATACACTTGATGCACTGGGTGGCTCACTTATTAAGCGTCAGACCCTTGATTCTGGTGCAGGTCATGATCTCAGGTTGATCCAGCCCCACATGGGCTTTGTACTCAGCAAGCAGCCTGCTTGAGCCCCTCCCGCAGCCCCTTTTCCTGCTTATGTGTGTTCTGTCTCTCTTTCACTCTGTTTCTAAATAAATAAATAAAATCTTAAAAAAGAAATATCACACTGGTAATCTAGTAGGAAGGCCGTGTTCCTGAGTTCCGTGAGCTATCCTAGTACATTATCAGACTCGAGGAGAGGGTCATGGGAACCTCCAGTCCTCTCCAGTGGGAACCTGGAACTTGTGATTGGCCTCTGAAGTGAGTAATCTTCTGGGACTGAGCCCCCAACTTGTAGGATTGAACACTAACTTCAGGTAGATTGTGTCAGAATGGAATTGCAATGTGGGACCGCGATTGGTGTCCACAGAGAATTGCAGAATTGGTTAATGTGGGAAAACCCGCCACACATTTGGTGGCCAGAAGTATTGGTAGAGTAGAAGAAATGAGAAGTTTTTTTTTGATACAGTTCCCATTAGATCTAGTTACACAGTGTTTAACCCACAGAGTGGGAGAAGATATTTGCAAATGACACTATAGACAAAGGGCTGATATCCAAGATCTATAAAGAACTCTTCAAATTCAACACCTAAAAAAACAGATAATCACGTCAAAGAATGGGCAGAAGACATGAACAAACAGTGCTCCAAACAAGACAAAACAAATGGCTAACAGACACATGAAAAAGTGTTCGTCATCATTAGCCATCAGGGAAAATCAAATCAAAACCTCATTGAGATACCACCTTATACCAGTTAGAATGGCCAAAATAAACAAGAGAGTAAACAACATGTGTGGGGGAGGATGTGGAGAAAGGGGAACCCTCTTACACTATTGGTGGGAATGCAAGTTGGTGCAGCCACTTTGGAAAACTGTGGAGATTCCTTAAGAAATTAAAATTAGAGCTTCCCTATGGCCCTGTGATTGCACTGCTGGGTATTTATCCCAGAGACACAGTGAAAAGAAGGGCCATCTGTACCCCAGTGTTCATAGCAGCAATGGCCACAGTCATCAAACTGTGGAAAGAGCTAAGATGCCCTTCAACAGTTAAATGCGTAAAGAAGATATATGGTCCATACCACAGTGAAGTATTATGCCTCCATCAGAAAGGATGAATATCCAACTTCTGTATCAACATGGATGGGACTGAAGGAGATTATGCTGAGTGAAATAAGTCAAGCAGAGAAAGTAAATTATCATGTGATTTCACTTACTGGTATGTAATGTCCTCCATTATGAGAAGGAAAGGAAAAGTGAATTGGGGTAAATTGGAGGGGGAGATGAACCATGAGAAACTATGGACTCTGAGAAACAAACTGAGGGTTTTCGAATGGAGGGGAGATGGGTTAGCCTAGTGATGGGTATTAAGGAGGGCATGTATTGGGGCGCCTGGGTGGCTCAGTGGGTTAAGCCGCTGCCTTCAGCTCAGGTCATGATCTCAGGGTCCTGGGGTCGAGTTCCGCATCGGGCTCTCTGCTCAGCGGGGAGCCTGCTTCCCTCTCTCTCTCTGCCTGCCTCTCTGTCTACTTGTGAGCTCTCTCTGTCAAATAAATAAATAAAATCTTTAAAAAAAAAAAAAGGAGGGCATGTATTGTATAGTGCACTGGGTGTGGTCGATAAACTGAATCTTGGAACACTGAAAAAATAAAAGAAAAAAAAAACTCTTCTGAAATATACCCTCACAGCGCCTTCTCACAAGATGACCGTACATTTGCTCTGTCAGATTGTAGAGCTGACATTTTTTGATAATATTTCTCTTTTTTGCTATAACAAGGAGCTCTGAATTAAGTCATTGTAGGTTGTTCATGCTTCTTCTCCACTTAATTGTTATTACTATTATTTAGAGTGGTGATATATATAGGAGTAACCATTTTTTCTAATACTGTTTTAATATCCAATTTGAATGGTGGTATATATAGGAGTAACCATTTTTTCTAATACTATTTTAATATCCAATTTGAACCTGAATTCTAGAAGCAGAGTCCATGATCTAAATATAAAAACTTGCTAAGAGTTTGTCTGTCTGCTTTTTAGAAGTGCATTCTAAAAACTCAAGGATACACTTTAGGCAAGAGTCAGTGTGAACCTAAATATTCTTTAAAATGTTTTTCAAAATTTGCTAAAAACTTCGCTCCAGAACTTAATTAATGTGAAATATTTTGTGTATTAAAGTCCTTTTAATACTCATCACATTATAGTCCAACTAATGTTGTGTCTTCCAGATTTCAATTAAAATTAATTAAGTTTAAAAGTTCACAACCTAACTACTACTCTGATCATTTCTAATTTGGATTGTGTCTTTTGTCTCCTACTTTGAATCTCTATTATGAAAAGATACTTTTGTGAAAATTTGTGCTTCAAGTAGTGGCTCTTTTATCATGGTGAAATGAACTGCCTTGTCGGTAATTAAGACTTTTTCTCCCTATCATTTTTCTAGTTCAGTGCTTCAGATTGTGGGAACAAGAAGTTCTGTGTTAGGAGTCCTGTGAACTGTGACCCAGAGAAGGAGCACGCCTGTTTCTTCTTGTCCTTCACACGAGATGACCAGTCAGTGGTGGTTGAAATGAGTGGGCCCAGTAAAGGCTATTTATCTTTTGCGCTTTCTCATGACAGATGGATGGTTTGTATCCCTTACTTACGTAAGTGATAATGAAAGAGGGAGGCTAATCAACGGCGGTGGACTTGTTTGTTCCATGGTCAAATGATCATACTTAAAATGGGGAGGGGGAGGGGGAGGGCAAGACACAGTAACTTAGAGGAGATGCTGACTTAAACACTTTTTTAGGTATATCGTGTTTATAACAGTTGTGCAATTATATAGCTCTAAGAACAGTCCATCCTACGGAGAGTTCAGAAAACTGCTCTATAGCCGGTGGACTTGCCCCTGTATCTTTCTGTCTGTCTCTGTGATAAAAGCAGGAAGTGCGGTTAAGAAAAGTTGCTGTGCATAAAAGTCTTACGTTGTTTGTGATGTTGTTTTCTCCAATGGCCAGCAACCACAGCGTGAGTTGCTGCCTCAGTGTCTCCATTTTGGTAGTCATTGATTGGTACATATCCCGGAGAATGACACCTGCTGTGTCCAGGCATAAATACACCTTCACTGGAGGCTCCTTTGTCAGATCTAGGGAAGGCAGCATTTGTGTTTTTTTTTTTTTTAAGATTTTATTCGTTTATTTCACAGACAGATCACAAGGCAGAGAGGCAGGCAGAGAGAGAGAGGAGGAAACAGACTCCCTGCCGAGCAGAGAGTCCGACGCAGGGCTCCATCTCAGGACCCTGGGATCTTGACCTGAGCCAAAGGCAGAAGCTTTAACCCACTGAACCACCCAGGCGCCCGGGCAGCATTTGTTTTGAGCTGATTCTCCCTCTCCCCTGGTAGTGCTGGCTGGATGGAATAGTTCTGTAGATGGCAGCCTTGTGCCACGGTGTGGAAGAGCAGAGTGCTGCCAAGGCATCCTGATCTCCCCGAGGGAAGGCCAGAAAGTGTGGGCCAGGACACGTTCGAGTCCTGTTCAAAGCAGAGTTGGCAGGAGGTCAGGGATGACTACAAATGGAGAAAGCCTTTTACTTCCATGTTAGCAAAGTCAACAGGGTCTTTCCTGTCCGGTTTTAAACTTAACATCACTTCTTTAGGAAATCCTATTTCAAAAAAAGAAAGGAATGCTGAGATTCTGTACTAGAAGAACTAATATTTCCCTAAAAGTGTACTCTGATCATATTGGTCCTTGTAGGTTGCTTGGAAGTTTTGCAGGAAGCCAGGGGTAAAAAATTACGCCAAGGTATTTTACTATATGTGTCTGCATATGACCTAGATGTTTTACTATATAGTCCTTGAATGCTCCCATTATTCTCTTTCATTAGGCAAAATGTATACCTTAAACTTAGGAGAGATAAGATATGTCATATGCTTTTATTTTTTATTATTTTTTTAGAGAGGGGAGGGACAGTGGGATAGGGAAAGAGAGAATCTTAAGTAGCTCCATGCCTAGTGCAGAGCCTGAAGCGAGGCTCTATCTTATGACCCCGAGATCATGACTGAGCTGAAATCAAGAGTCGGGTGCTTAAACATCTGAGCCACCCATGTGCCCCAGATACATCATATGCTTTTAAAAATAACATATAAGAAATTAAAACTCTTTCTTTTTTTTTTTTTTTTTAAAGATTTTATTTATTCATTTGACAGAAATAGATCACAAGTAAGCAGAGAAGCAGGCAGAGAGAGAGAGAGGGAAGCAGGCTCCCTGCTGAGCAGAGAGCCCGATGCGGGACTCGATCCCAGGACCCTGAGATCATGACCTGAGCCGAAGGCAGCGGCTTAACCCACTGAGCCACCCAGGTGCCCCGAAACTCTTTCTTTTTTAAAGTTGTTTGTTGGGGGGGCGCCTGGGTGGCTCAGTGGGTTAAAGCCTCTGCCTTCAGCTCAGGTCATGATCTCAGGGTCCTGGGATCGAGCCCCGTGTTGGGCTTTCTGCTTGGTAGGGAGCCTGCTTCCCCCTCTCTCTGCCTGCCTCTCTACCTACTTGTGACCTCTCTCTCTGTCAAATAAAAAAAAAAAACCCAGAAAACCAAAAAACCAAAAAAACCTTGTTTTTTGGGAAGTTTTATACTTGATTGAATGATGTTACAATAGTTCCAAAACATTTTCCCCATTTCCCTGTATAACTGTCATCAGACCTATAGCATTTTTTTTTTTTAAAAGATTTTATTTATTTATTTGACAGACAGAGATTACAAGTAGAGAGAGGGACGGAGGTGGGGGGAAGCAGGCTCACTGCTGAGCAGAGAGCCCGATGTGGTGCTCAGTCCCAGGACCCTGAGATCATGACCTGAGCCAAAGGCAGAGGGCTTTAACCCACTGAGCCACCCAGGTGCCCCAGAGCTATAGCATATTCTTTTGGGTATTTGCAGTTCTGGCCAAAATGAACCAGGTTTGGCACCTAAGGTAGATGACGAGACTGGATTAAAAATAAAATGGAACTACACAGCAATAAGAAAAGAAGGTGGTGGGCGCCTGGGTGGCTCAGTGGGTTAAGCCACTGCCTTCGGCTCAGGTCATGATCTCAGGGTCCTGGGATCGAGTCCCGCATTGGGCTCTCTGCTCGGCAGGGAGCCTGCTTCCTCCTCTCTCTCTCCGCCTGCCTCTCTGCCTACTTGTAATCTCTGTCAAATAAAATAAATAAAATCTTTAAAAAAAAAAAAAAGAAAAGAAGGTGGTAGTGCTTGTTGTGTGAATGGGATGGAACTGGTTATGATAGAAATTCTGAAGATGGGCTCCCCAAGGATTGATTAACAATGGTGGTCTTGTTGGAAATTAGTGTCTAGCTTCATCTCTAACACACAGTGCTCATTTAGATATGTGCTCCAGTCCCTTAACTAAAAAACAGTCACTTTAGACCCAAACTTTATGCAGCAGTATATTCATATTTTTCTTTCTCTGGTCACAGAAAATCTGTCAGCGAGAGGAAAAGATACTACTGCTCCTCTGGGCGTGGTGATGAGGAGCCCATAAGTAGACCAGTTGTTTCTTTTCTAAGTTGTAGGCATAGATGGCACAAAAGCATTTGTCTTTAATTCAAGATATATTTATCTTACTTAGAAATCTTATGTTTCTAGTATAGTACTCATCAAAAAATGTTTATAAAAAAGACTTAATTATGCAGGTGCCGTTGATTTACAGAGCAATCTTACTTAATGATTAAAATCATCTGTACACCTGTTTGCCTAAATTGAGTGAAATAAATCATCCTCAGAAAATATTTTTAAAGTAGTTATTTCTATTTTTGGCTATTTAGAAAATTTTAGGATATTTTTATGATCTGCTCTTTCTTTTCAGTACCTAATATAAATTTAAATACAAAGGTATCTGATGCTATGAATATTAGCTAAATGTTACCTTTTTTAGTTTTACTTGTAAATTAATGATAACAATTGTTTTGGTATTAGGCTTTGCCATTAAAATTGATGAAGAGTATAATTTTCCATATTTTTGCTAACAATGACTTGATAATGTCTGAATTTTAACTACATTTCAAAGCACACACATATTCCCTATCTCAGATACTTTATTAAATGATATAAAGTACATAAATAATACTGTATATTCTTGATATATTTTTTCCCAAACTATTTGAAAGTTGTTATAGATATATCATGACATTTTATCTTTAGAATTTTTAGCAAGTATCTCCTAAGAACAAGGATGTGCTCCTGTAATTACCATATCTTGATCACATTGAGAAAACTTAACAATGATATAATAATTATATGCAATATAGTCTATATTCCAAATGCTTCAGTTGTCCCCATACAGTCCTTTATAGCTATTTTTTTTAAAATATTTTTATTTATTTGACAGACAAGCAGGCAGAGAGGCAGGCAGAGACAGAGAGAGGAGGAAGCAGGCTCCCTGCTGAGCAGAGAGCCCGATGCGGGGCTTGATCCCAGGACCCTGAGATCATGACCTGAGCTGAAGTCAGAGGCTTTAACCCACTGAGCTATCCAGGTGCCCCTTTATAGCTATTAAAAAAAAAATTTCTGACCCAAGATCCAATATATAATACTATATATTAGCTTCTTTTGCCTTCCTTCTCCTGCCCAGTGTCACCTTGCTTTGTACATAATTTCTTTCTTTTCTTTTTTTTTTAGATTTTATTTATTTATTTGACAGACAGAGATCCCAAGTAGGCAGAGAGAGAGGAGGAAGCAGGCTCCCCGCTGAGCAGAGAGCCCAATGTGGGGCTCCATCCCAGGACTCCGGGATCATGACCTGAGCCGAAGGCAGAGGCTTTACCCCACTGAGCCACCCAGGCGCCCCTGTACATAATTTCTTAATGTTCAGTTCTAGAATGTTCCCAATTCTGGCCTCTATTGTACTTCAGATTGGAATTTCCAGTGGCCAGCTGATCTTGTCCTGATGAATGTTCCTGGATGACACTAACCGTCATCTGTAAAAAGGAACTTAATATATTCCCTCCTCATGTTTCTTGTGTCCCTCATTCTTGGTGATCAAAACTAGTAGTAAAAAAGCAGTTACCATTATTGATTCCTTGCTTCTTTTCAGATACTGTCCTGGGCAATTTATCACTCAATACCTTTAATTGTTACATCTCTTTCATCTGTTATCCTGACTGTTTTCTAGATTTTTTTTAGTCTAATTCTGTAGAATGTCCCACAGTTTGTACAGTAGATTCAGGTTCAGGTTTTTGGCACAGTACTACCTAAGGGGTTTGTTTCTATCTCAGTGCATCATATCAAGAGATGTGTAATATCCGATTATTCCATTATTGGTGATTCTGTGTTTCATCACTTGTATCTGTCAGATATTTCCATTGTGAAGTCGTATTTTCTCTTTTTAATTAGTAAGTCATCTGTGAGGTGATACTTTGATGGTGAATATTCTGTTCCTCAATAACATTTTACCAAATGATTTTAGTATCTATTGATGTTCCTTTCCTGAAACAGTTTTTACATTTGTGGTTGCAAAATGGTGATTTTCTAATTTATTTATTAGCTGGCATTCTTCTAAAAAGAAGAGCATTCTTGGCATCCACCCTTCACTTTTGGTGAAACAGTATGGACTGATGAATTCCTTTGGTCTGTTGTGTTATGGTTTATCATCATCATTCTTCTTTTAGATGCTCATATTGACCCAAATGTGGCTCCTTCAAGCTGTGTGTGTGTTGCTGTTTTTTTTTTTTTTTTTTTTTTTTAATGCCCTTTGATGTGTCTCCATTAGTTTTTTGGTGTGGGTTTGTTTTTTGGTGTAA
Organism: Mustela erminea; assembly: GCF_009829155.1. NCBI lineage: Eukaryota > Metazoa > Chordata > Mammalia > Carnivora > Mustelidae > Mustela > Mustela erminea. The sequence goes on from NC_045623.1 coordinate 24,976,414, forward strand.
CAAAATGTCCATTCATCTTACACTGTTATGCATTTTCATTTCTCAAAGGAGGTCTGTTCTCTGTTATAGGAATAATGTTTAGAAGTCAAGATTTGGGTGCTAGTGTGTTCATTGCTTTTAACCTTCCAGATACTTTTGATTCTGTCTTTGACATACTTCATTATCTTTTTTGCATTGTCACTATCTCTGACTTGGCTTACACTTTTATTGTCATTTCCAGACCATCACAGTGGCCTCTCACTAGTTTTTAGCAGTTTTATTCCATGTCATCTTTTTTTTTTTTTTTTTTCCTCCACATGTCATCTTTTAACAGTCACTGTTGTTTTCTTCCTGAGCTTCCATGGAGATCATCTCAATCCTATCCCCAGAAACTTTGGTGAACCTTTAGTAGTTATAGGAAAAAATTTTTTTGTTTTGTTCTTTTTTTCATTAGCTTGGCTTTCAAAACTCTTCAAGGTCCATGTTGGAATTTCCAGGCTTACCATGTATATCTTTTTGGCTAACGTAATTACCTGTTTCCTAAAAGTTTCACATATTATTTTGTTTCTATGTATTTGGTTCTGGAAGTTCCTCCGTTTAGAAAACGTTTCCTTTAATCTCAGCTCTACTTTATCCACGTGTAAGTATTTTTTATTCTCTAAGGCCTACATAATTATAATCTTTTCTGATAACTTTTTTTCCAGTCTTTTGGCTCTACATGATTTGTGCTTCCGTGGTACTTTGTCTAATCCTGTTTTATCATAATTCACATACTATTGTAACTATCTCTTCCATTAAAATGTAGTTTTTGGTTATAAGAACAATGTAGTCATCTTTATTTTTCCCACAATATTCACGCAATTATTTTCTGAACAGAATACGTTCTAAATGCTTGGTTCAAGAGGAATAAATGGGAGAAAGAGGATCTGTCCGATTCAGAAACTTGGTGGAACTTCTTCCATGTCTGCTTCCCTGCTCCAAACTTGGGGTTTTTAGAATTGCCTGGAGCCCAGGGTCACAAAAGCACCTTTTCATACTCTTCGCTGTAGAGTAGAGAGAACTGAGAGTACTTCTCCTTCCCCAACATTCTCTCCAATATTGGAGAGTTCTCTCTGCAGTGAGTTAGTGTGGCAGTTGGCCCATCATCATTTTGCCTCAAATTTTGTTAAAAGCAAAATTTGTTTTAAATAAAAGAAGAGTTTGTATACCTCAGAGATGATAGTCTAGAAAATACGCCATTGTTTGTTTAAATTAGAGATCTGTGAACTTTTCCTGTAGAGGTCCAGGTAGTAACTACTTTAGAATTTGTGGGCATCTGGTCTGAGTTTTAAATACTCATCTCTGTGTGGTAGCACTGAAACAGCAAAAGACAATCCATAAATTAATAGGTGTGGCTGTGTTCCAATAAAACTTCATTTGTGGGGGCGCCTGGGTGGCTCAGTGGGTTGAGCCTCTGCCTTTGGCTCAGGTCATGATCTCAGGGTCCTGGGATCGGGCCCCGCATCGGGCTCTCTGCTCAACGGATAGCCTGCTTTCCCTTCGCTCTCTGCCTGCCTCTCTGCCCACTTGTGATCTCTCTCTCTCTCTCTCTCTCTCTCTGTCAAAAAAAACCCCAAACAACAACAACAAAAAAAACAAACTTCAGTTGTGGACACTGAAATTTGGATTTCATGTATTTTGACTCATCATGATATATTCTTCTATTTAACAAATGGTTTAGATATGTAAACATCCTTCTTAGCCTGTGGGGTCTACCAGAACAGGCATCAGACTGAATCTGGTCTGTATGCCATGGTTTGTTGATTGCTGGTTTAGATCACCATGACTCTTTGAGTTGGGCTAATTCTGATTTGAATAGAAGGTGTGTAACAGCGAATAATTGGTTTGTTAAGGTTATGAACTTGGGAGTTCTCAAAAGTGGAACTTTAAAAAAAAAATTAAAATATGTTAGAATATCATTGGGATTCATAGCAAAGTTTATTTTAAGTTGTCAGTCTTGGCTTTGTTTAAGGAGTTTAGTGACTACTGCAACATATGAAAGATCTTGTTATATAGTTTACAGAGAATGGTTTAGAATAGGTGAAAGAACCAGAACTATACACAGTAAAGTGCAGATTATTTCTTTGTACCATCATTTAAATGTATTTTGAAGATTTGGTCTGTCCTCTGATAGTCACTTTAAGCTCTAAATTTAGAGCTAAGGAATATTGGAGACTAAAGGGTAGATAAGAATTAGACTGACAAAAAAGTGCTCCTTGAATTCAGACAAGTTGGTTTTAATATGTAGTAGTAAATCTCTTGAGTGTGGACAGTATTAGCAGTATCTGATTACAGTGTCTTCATCTTAAAAGTTACTGCGCCCTTGGGGGCGCCTGGGTGGCTCAGTGGGTTAAGCCGCTGCCTTCGGCTCGGGTCATGATCTCGGGGTCCTGGGATAGAGTCCCGCATCGGGCTCTCTGCTCCGCGGGGAGCCTGCTTCCTCTTCTCTGCCTGCCTCTCTGCCTGCCTCTCTGCCTGCTTGTCATCTCTCTCTGTCAAATAAATAAATAAAATCTTAAAAAAAAAAAAAGTTACTGCCCCAAACCCAATGTCGTGCAGTGTATTTATAGTTATGAAAATTTGTAAACACAGATACTTATTTACAAACAATGTTCATAATAAATTCAGTGAAAAAAGGTAACAGAACTGAGTATTTTTCTATTTGGGGTGAAAAGATGGGTATAATTACAAATAGGTTTGGATGAATATACATGAAAGCTTTGACAGTCCTGTTTGAGTTTATGGGCATATAAACATGTTATTTTAATCTATTTTTACATTGAAATTATGTTGCTTTTGAATTATAACAAATTTTTTTATTTGAATAATATATAATTGACACACTATGTTACATTAGTTTCAGGTGTACAATGTAGCGACTGGACAGTTGTTTTTTTTTTTTAAGATTTTACTCATCTATTTATTTGACAGACAGAGAGATCACAAGTAGGCAGAGAGGCAGGCAGAGAGAGAGAGGGAAGCAGGCTCCCCGCTGAGCACAGAGTCTGATGTGGGGCTCGATCGCAGGGCCCTGAGAACATAACCTGAGCTGAAGGCAGAGGCTTAACCCGCTGAGCGATTGGACATTTTTAAACATCATGTTATGTGCATCGCAAGTATAGCTACTATCTGTTACCATACAACACTGTTATAATACAATTGACTGTATCCCTGTGCTCTACCTTTTATTCCCACGACTTTACTCATTCCATAGCTGAAAGCCTCCATCTCTCACAGCCTCTCGCCCATTTGCCCATCCGTCACCCTCCTCCCCTCTGGCAACCATCAGGGTTGTTCCCTGTATTTATCAGTCTGTTTCTGTTCTGTGTTTGTTTATTCATCATAGCAAAATTATTTTAAAGTTATAAACTGGACAGCCAGTTCTTGGAATTCATAGTATCATTTAAGACTGAATCTGTAAATGATGTTTTAAAAGCATCCAACACCATTTGATTTGATTTCATTAGGGGTGCTTTTTTAAAAACAAAATGTTGACATTCCTTTGAATTTTTCTCCTGTGCAAACGTTTTCAGGGTGATGATGATGCTTATTTGTGTATTCGTGAAGATCAGACTGTACACATACAACCTTCCCATGTGATGGGGCGAAGTCACCCTGTGATGGACTCCAGGGTAGGTGTGAAAATTCTGGGACCCTCCACCTGGTTTGTCTGCCTTTTGGCTAGGTGGCCAACAGTGGCAGAACTGTGCTGCAAGATAGCTCAGTTAGCAGAGAGCCAGAGAAGGAGTCTGGCAGCAGGCTTCCTTTCTTATAATACTCTGGGAGAAACTTTTCTATGCTTTATTTTATTTTAAAAATAGTATGTAAAAATATAAATTGTATTATTATAGTTATAGGTTTAATGTATTATTAATATCATATCATTTATATTTAACATCATATATTAAAGTATATATCTTATTTTTCTCTAAATTAATAAAATTATATTTTAGGTATACAACATGATGTTTTGATACACATATACAGAGCAAAATGATTACCACAGTTGTGTCCTCACAGACTTAACTCTTTTTTGTGGTGAGAGCACCTGAAATTTATTCACTTAGCAAATTTCCAGTATACAATACAGTATTACTAAATACAGTCATCATGCTGTACATTAGATCTCTAGACTTATTCATCCTACGTAACTGCAACTTTGTCCCCTTTGACCACTATCTCCCCTTTTCTAGACTTTGGAAAAGCACCAGATAAGTTTCTCTTGTAGCAAAAGATGAATTCTTGCCTATGTCACCTAAATCCTTTTTTCACATCTTAGAAAAGAGTATATTTCTCGTCCAGTGAGAAAGAAAAGCGTGTAGGGCAGGGACTGGTTCAGTGCCTTGGTCAGTTGTCTTCTGTGCCTCTTCTTGGCACCTGTGCTACAGGTATTTCTGGTAGAGAAGTGTCTCTTTCCACGTGGTGGTTGGCAAGCACATGAGCTCTGACAGAGCAGTAGCTGTCGCCTAATGACTTCATACTCTCTGTAGAGCTTTCCCCAGGGCTTGGGACTTCTCCCTTGTTGCATGTTACATTTTGGCCATGAGTGTATTACTTCCTAATTGTTTCTTCAGTGTTTTGATTTTGTGTCTGTGGCCAGACGGGGTTAGTGCATCTGCCAAAGTTTCTAACCTGGGTACAGGACTTGTGGGGTTCCAATTCAATGTAAAAAATATTTTTGCCAAGTTGGGGATAAAGACAAACTAGGAGAAAATGTTTCTTATACTCCTCAGAGAGGAAGTAGGAAAGCAACAATACAGCAGACAAAACATGCACAAAGGATCTTAGGGAAAGGATATCCAGCAGGTCAGGTCGATCATATTTTATTTTTAGCAAATCTGTGGGAAGTGCTGAGAAGACCCATTGTATGTTTGTAGGACACTCTTGAGGATCTGGCTTGGAGGCTGGCGGACGGTGTTATGCAGTGTTCTTTCAGAAGAAACATTACCCTTCCTGGGGCTAAGAATAGATTTGATCTAAACTCAAGCTACTACATATTTCTAGCAGATGGTGCAGCTGACGATGGTACGTATGCTGATGAAAACTATCTTTTCAAGTTTTTCCTCTCTCTTCTTCCCTTTTCTACCTTTCCTGGAGAGACTGTTATAATTGCTCATTTCTTAAGATATATATATATATATATGTATATATATATATATATATATATATATTTATTTGTGGGTAAAGAATTATCAAAACCCTTTTCCATTTTTGCCTGACAGTTTGACTTTGGATGACCTTCTCATTTTGTTTCCCAGGGAACTAGATAAAAGTAGTGTCAACTCTGTTGTAAGGTGACATGCTTATGATAAAAATGACTTCTGACTGGCAAAGTGCACTGGGACCAGGAAGAACTATAAATACCTAGCAAGAAGCCATATCTTTGGGTTTCCCTAAGTGTTGTGACATTGGCAGATCCCTGGCAGGGATCCTGTTAGCAGTGGCTGTAGGAGTGTTGCAAGAGATACTGCTTTTGCAGGATAACGTGTCTAATGTGAAATTCATCTCCTTGAACCTGAGCTTTCTCTAGGGAGGTGGAGGAGGGGTAGGGAAAATAGCTTCTGACCAACTGAATAAGGTGCTACAAGATCTCTCATCAAAGCAAAATGCCTTTAAATGCCCTGCAGCTGTGCTCGTCTCTGTACCACATCTAAGTGAATCTGATGTCAAGTGTAGCCCACAGTAGTTCTCTGAGTTTGAATGTTTACTTTATCCTTTTTTTTTTTTTTAAAGAATTTTTCCTTTATTCTTAAGAAGACTGCCTGGTGGGTATTGCAATACCTATTAATAAGGAATATTAGATTTTGTATAAGGTCTTGGCTGATGATGTTTTGAAGAAGTACAGGAAATGCCAAGGAAGTATGTAGTGACTCATCTCTGGGGAGATAATACCGTCCCCAAACTTTGAGAATATAACTTCCTTTGAAAATGGCGAGAAGCTGGGTGGATGGAACGGAAGGTTAGGGGCTGAGGTAAAGGAAGAGGAAGAGCAAAAATGTGGTGTAGGTAAAATTGTGAAAAGCCTTTGCATTTTCTATCATGTGGTTTTTGATTCTTTTTTTTTTTTTTTTAGATTTTTATTTATTTATTTGACAGAGATCACAAGTAGGCAGAGAGGCAGGCAGAGAGAGAGAGAGAGAGAGGGACAAGCAGGCTACCTGCTGAGCAGAGAGCCTGATGCAGGGCTCGATCTCAGGACCCTGCCTGAGCTGAAGGCAGAGGATTAACCCATTGAGCCACCCCGAGGTGCCCCTGGGTTTTGATTTTATACTCTAGGTAAAGGGGAGATGATGGTTTTGAAGCAGGATAAACTGTCCACTCAGTGTTAGGAGAGAATTTAGGAATATTTGTAGATTTAGTTGTAGGTGATATGTGTAGTTATCTTAGTCAAATCATGTAGTCTTGTTTGCACCAGCAATAGCAAATATAGCTTGAAAGTCATTTCTTGGTAAGTGATATTAATGAAGAAAAACTACTCAGGGCTTCATGAGTGCCAGTGACTGGCTAAGCACTGTAGTTAGATCCTTCATTTTTATCTTAATAAAGATTATATTAGATATGTACAGAGACCACAAGCAGACAGAGAGGCAGGCAGAGAGAGGAAGGAAAGCAGGCTCCCTGCTGAGCAGAGAGCCCGATGAGGGGCTCGATCCCAGGACCCCGGGATCATGACCTGAGCTGAAGGCAGAGGCTTTAACCCACTGAGCCACTCAGGTGCCCAGTCAACACTTTTGAATGTGGAAAATATAGGAATTGAATTTTTAATGAGGAAAAGGGTCAACCTTTTTTGTTTTTAAAGGAATACCACTTAAATAGAGGTAGTTGTGTTTGTTGTTATCATAGCGGTCACTTACTGTGTGTTACATATATCTCGGGCTTCACAGAGGCTTTGTCAGTAGACATTATAGTACCCATTTAAGAGAAGGAAACTGGAACCTAGAAAGGCTAAGTAACTTGTTCCAAATCAAACAAGTAGCAGATTCAGAAATTACGCCCCAGACTGTTCCACTTACAGAAGCTGTGCTCTTTCCATGATACCAAACTGCTTCCTTTGGTGCCCAGTATGGTACAGGTGCTTCATGTATGACTACGGATGCAAATGGATACCTTCCATTGCTAGGGGATTTAGCAGTTTGTATTTATACTTAAAAAAACTCGATACTTAGGGGTGCTTGAGTGGCTCAGTTGGTTAAGTGGCTGCCTTTGGGTCAGGTCATAATCTCTCGGGGTCCTGAGATCGAGCCCCACATTGGGCTCCTTGCTCAGCGAGGAGTCTGCTTCTCCCTCTCCCCTTCCTCCCTGCTCTTGCTCGCTCTTTCTCCCAAATACATAAACAAAATCTTAAAAGAAAAATCTTGATACTTAAAAAATTTACATCTTAAAGGAAAAGCAGTTTCATTTAAGTGGATGAATTCTATTACATAATAAATTATGTGTGTGTGGGAGGGGGATGTGTGACAATGCCAAAAATTTCTTCTTAGGGTAGCACTGTAGAAATTGGAATACATTTTGATAGAAACAATATTTTAAGTGATAGTTCCAATATTTGCCTAGAAAACTCTAGTTCATGGATAATGTAGGTGTAGAATGGAGTATTGTATCTCCCTTTCCAGCTGGTGTTGCTATGCTGATGCTATGGTGGGGAGAATCTCTCTCTTTTGTGGTGTTTCCCAAAGTGTGGCCTCAAACAACCTACTTCCTAACCAGTTGGAGGAACTGCTGGAAATGTAGATTCCCAAACTCCAGCTTTTAGACTCACTGAATCTCTTGTCATTGGTGATTGGAATCTGCATTTTTAACAAACATTCCAGGTGATTGTTTTATGTACTGTAGTTTGATAACTTACTACTCCAGGACAGGGTTCTCCCAAATAAGGTGTATACATTGTAGGAGAGTCTAGAGGATACAAGGAATAACGCTAGAACCTTCTATTTAGATTGATTTGATCTCATCTCAAAAATTTCTATTTTAATATATTTTACAGTGCTCATAATGCATTAAGACAATAGTACATCAATATGTTTATTAACTAAAGTATATGTATATCAGGAGCATAGACTCATTTTTTTTAAATTAAAAAAAATTTTTTTAAGACTTTAGGGCACCTGGGGTGCTCAGTCATTAAGCGTCTGCCTAGGCTCTGGTCATGATCCCAATGTCGTGGGATCAAACCTCATATTGGGCTCCCTGCCCAGTGGGAAGCCTGCTTCTCCCTCTCCAGCTCCCCCTGCTTGTGTTCCCTTTCTCACTCTCTCTTTCTCCTAAATAAATAAGATAAAAAAAAGTAAAAAATAAAAAGATTTTTAAAAAGATGAAAAAAGATTTTTAAAAAGAGAGCAGGGGCAGAGGGGAGGAGAAGAGGGAGAGGGAGAGGCAGACTCCTCGCCAAGCAGGGAGCCTCATGGCAGCCCAATTCCAGGACCCCAGGATTGTGTCCTGAGCCGAGGGTAGATGCTGAACTGACTGAACCGCCCAGGCGCCCCTGGACTTTTTTTTTTTTTTTTAAATAACTGGAGTGCAGAGCAAAAAAAAGCAAAACAAAACCTTAAAAAAAAAAAAAAATCCCCAAACCCAAACCTAGATATTATTGCTTTAGGGAATAAACTTTCCATTACCCTTGTGTTGGGGAATAAAGTATTGCCACATAAATCATTGTCTCTTCTGTTATCTAGTTATGTGTATGTGAACCAGGTATAAATCGCACTCTGCTTAAAAGCAGTGAGACTTTGTGAGGTTGAAACCATTTTTCAAAGCAATCATAAAACTGTAACCCATATAAATGTAAAAGGTACACAATTGCAGTAAAATCCATTTAAAACCTTTTTTCTAATGCTATCTTCACCCTCCCTCCCCCAGAATGCTGACATTGTCCTATCATGAAATAAGGAGTTATGGGAAATGATAGAACTCACTTGGGTGCATAAGTAATTCACAATTAGGAAATCTACCAATTTAAATAATCAGGAATTGGAGACCCTGTCATCACATGACTGGTTATTTTAACAATTTAACAAATTTAAAAATTTAATAGTTTAACAAAATGACTGGTTTAACAATTACATCACGTAATATCATAGAGTCTTGTACTAAATACGAACTCCATCTGCCTTAGAGTAGAAATCCAAGATTATGATGGAGCCATATAAAGGAATCCCAGAGTTATAATGGACTTCTGCCTTAATGAAGGTTAAGTTCTTGGTTAGCCCGTGGGTCTGCAGTGAATCAGAGTTTAAAAATACTTTCTTCCAACTTGCCTCTTAGGCTATTTGGACTGTGGTCTGGTTTTCATCACCACAACTCTGCTAATTCAATATAATTCTCAATAGTTATTATCTTTTTCTTCTTGACTCTCTTCTCTAGGTATTCATTACATAAAGCTTTTCTCATTTTCTGCTTTCTCTCTGATCTTCTCTGTTATAAACAAGCCATGATATAATAGTATTTGTGAAACAAATAACCAGTTGTCCTGAAACCATTTTTTGAATAGTTCACTTTATCTCTGCTACTTAAAAATCCTATTTTTTTTAAAAGATTATTTATTTATTTACTTATTTGCCAGAGAGAGAGAGAGAGAGAGAGAGATTACAAGCAGGCAAAGAGGCAGGCAGAGAGAGAGGGGAGAAGCAGGCTCCCTGCTGAGCAGAGAGCCCGATGCGGGACTCGATCCCAGGACCCTGAGATCATGACCTGAACCGCAGGCAGAGGCTTAACCCACTGAGCCACCCAGGTGCCCCCAAAACCCTATTATATGCCAAACATCTATCAGTAAATCAAACTATTTCTAGCTTATTCTTCCATTAATTTATTACTGTAGCAGTTGAAATTACAGTAGCTTTATAAAAGGTTATGAATTGTGGTAGAGCATGATTCCCCTCCTGGCCTCGTTTCCAGCAATTCTTGCCTCTTTGTTGTGTATCTGTTCTACTAGATAAACTTTAGAAGCACGTGTCAGATTCCATTGAAAATCGTATTGGGGTTGTGGTTAGAACTGCAATGAAATTTTAGGTTAATTTTGGGAATAATCGACATCTTTGCCATAGTGAGTCTTTCTATCCAGGAATATATTGGATAAAATCTAATGCTTTTCTTCATGTCTTCATATAGGTTATATATTTTTTGTTACTTTGTTTCTATGTATTTTATAGATTTCTAATACAAGCTCTTGTGTGATTATTTTTCTTACACTTTCTGAATTTGTTGGTGTATAGGAAAGTTACTGATTTTTGAATATTTGTCTTGAATTTAGTCATCTATTTGGCCAGTTGATTTTTTTTGGTTTTTCTAGATAAAGTTTTATCTTATGCAAATAATGACAAGGTTCAGCAGTCCTTATTTTTTTTTTTTTCTTGTTTCATTGCATTGTTTACTTTGTTGTGGAAAAGGAAAAATCAGACCAGGGAGAGATCAATTGACACTTGGAGAAGTAGGAGAACTCATTTATTTTACACCCGCAGACCCCGATGACCTTGTGCTCAAAATTCTGGGCCACGGACAATGGAGTTATAGAGTTTTAAAGGGGACTGCAGGCAGTCAGGTTCCAAGGGCTAAGCTGACTGCTGGTAGGTGGGTTTAAACCATGGGAGCAGGGGTGGGGGCACTGCCTTAGTTGGGAGCAGTAGTGCGAGGAGCCTGTGGTGGGAAACCTGTTTACAGAAGCAGAAGCAGCCGGTTATCTCTTGCTCCCAATAGGGCTTCTGGTTATCTCTAGCTTATTGTTAGTAACTTTACATCTTCTGGGGCCATCTGGCCTGGGCCTGCTTGGTAATTCTCCTCTTCAACTTCTCCCAGAAAAACGTGGATCAGTAGTGGTGATGTGGCAAACATTCTTGTCTTGTTCCTGGTTTTGATGGGAATGCTTCTGATATTCAGTGTTGTGTCATGTTTGTTGTATTTTTTTGGTGGATGTCTTTATGGTGCTTAGAATATTATCTTTTCCTAACTTTACAGAGTTCTTGACATGAACATGTGCTGAATTTCATCTGATATCATTCAGGCAGCAATTGAGATAATATTTTACCATTATTTTTATAGACTTCAGAATGGCAGACAGTCTTCTCTCAGGGTAAACTTCGCTTGGCTATGTTTTATAGCTCTCTTAATGCACAATTGATTTGAATCCCTAATATTTTATTTAAGCTTTCTGTATCTATCTATATTTGTAATTGATTTTGGTCTATGGTTGTGGGAATGTGTATGTGTGTGCACATGCATGTCTAGTTTTGGTTTCAGTATTATGCTAATCTCATAGAATGAACTCCAGAAGAGCTTATTAAATAAATAAGAATTTTTAAAGTTAAAAAAATTTTTTTAATTGTGTGTTAGAACTCATCCACATAATAACTGTCTGAACCTTTAGGGATTAATTTAAAAAATTCTTCTATCATTAGTACTCTCCAGTTTCTACTACTTCTTTGGTGAATTTTTCTAATTTAAGATTTTTCCAGAAATTCATCCATTTCATTTAGATTTTAGAATATTTTTGGCTTAATTAAAGTAGTGTGTAGCATTTTTGTATAATTTTAGAGTATCTTCTGTATCAGCAGGTGTGCTACCCTTTTTATTTCTAATACTGTTTGTGCTCTTTCTTTTTATCTTGTGGTTGGACTTGCCAAAAACTCAGTCGATTTCACTGGCTTTTCATAGACTTCATTTTTTAACTTACTAGTTTGTTAATTTCTACCTTTATTTTTAATCCATCTTCCTTTCTGGTTCCCTGGGTTATATTTTGTTGGTGTAAACACCTCTTGAATTAAATGATGACTTCAATACTTTAAGTGTGTGTTTTTTTTTTAATAAATGCTTTTTAAGTGATAAAAACTTCTTTTGAATGTACCTTGATTGTATCACATTTTTTTAAAAAGGATTTTATTTATTTATTTGACAGAGATCACAAATAGGCAGAGAGGCAGGCAGAGAGAGAGGAAGGGAAGCAGGCTCCCTGCTGAGCAGAGAGCCCGATGCGGGGCTCCATCCCAGGACCCTGGGATCATGACCTGAGCTGAAGGCAGAGGCTTTAACCCACTGAGCCACCCAGGTGCCCCTCACATTTGTTTTGATAGGAAGTATCTTCATTGTTAACTCATTTTAAAGAAGACTTGTGATTTAAATTTTGATTTCCTATTTAGCTCCAGGATTATTTTAAAGAGTAGTTGTATAAATATCTAGGTAGATTTTTTTTTTTCTAGATTTTTGTTCATTTTTTGTTTTGTTGCATTTTGGATATAATATAACCTGTATCTTGTATAATTATTTCTATTTGGAAATTACTGAGATGTAACCAGTAGTCTAGTACTTATTTCATTGAGAAAAGATTCCTGTATATCAGTTTTATCAGATTTCTTAATTCTTTTTATTCTTTTTGACACTTGGTGTTGTATTCTAAAAACAATGTGTGTTCCATCATTTATATTTATTCTCTTAATGATGGACATTTAACTTGCTTAATTTTTTTTTTTTTCGGTCCAGCACAAAAAACACACAGCTTTTTATCGACATTCTTGTGTATATATCTGTGGGTAAAAGGGGAGTATTTCTGTAGGATAGATTCCCAGAATGAACAACCGCACATGCATACTCACATACCAAAGTAATTCTACACATTCACAGACTTAATCTCATGCATAATAAATAATAACACATCCTCAGTTTGTTTACATCACCATTATTTGGGATTTTGATTTGTTAGTCAAAGCCAGTCCAAATTGACCATATGCCATGTAATACAATATTGCATCAAAATGCTTTTGTTGGGGGCGCCTGGGTGGCTCAGTGGGTTAAAGCCTCTGCCTTCGACTCAGGTCATGATCCCAGGGTCATGGGATCGAACCCCACATCGGGCTCTCTGCTCTGCGGGGAGCCTGCTTCCTCCTCTCTCTCTCTGCCTGCCTCTCTGCCTACTTGTGATCTCTGTCAAATAAATAAATAAATAAAATCTTTAAAAAAAAACCAAAAAAACAAAATGCTTTTGTTTGTCTTCTACCCACCCACTTTGTCCAGGTCCAGTTTCTGTTAGTTTGGTCTAGGATTCCAGATTTTTAAAAGTATTAGTATTTTTGAAGAATTATATTTGACATTTTCAGTGTTTTTTATATTGTCAGTGATCATTTTGACTTCACAGTGTTTGACTGGTTTCTTGCCTACCACCAGCTATTCCAGCATAACTTCTCCATTCTTCGTCCTCATGGTGATTCAGCTGTTGATTGGCTCAGTTATTTCTTTAACATGTTTCAAGATGATCGTGTGTACTGTGATATACATTTACATGGCTTTTGCATATGAGTGTCATCCCTGATGATATTTATTTATTTCTTATCACCTTAAGAAAGACTGTTTCTGTGCCATGCCACTGTTTTTCCATTCCTTCTCTCTTGAGGAAGTAATTCTTCATTTCCTATCTTTGAAATTTCAGGTCGAATTTACAAGCACTCTCAGCAACCTTTGATTACATATGAAAAACATAATGTGACAGACGATCCGAAGAGCGTGGGAGGATCCCATTCTTTATTCCTTCTGAAGGCTCATGGTAAGTTACATGGGAAGTATTTTTACTACTTTGTGCAGGAAATTTACCTGATGACCCAGTGCTGGCTGGATTAGGAATGGCGGTGGGTATAATTTACCAAATGTTTATCAGTCTTCCATGTTTAAATATTAATATTTGCAAGTAGCCATATCTGTCTTAATGTTTGCAACTTTTTATTAAAAATGGAAAGTAGAGATAATTAGTGGTTTTAACCCTGGCTGTACATTAAAATCACTAATGGAGCTTTTAAGACATCCATAATTTTTCAAGAGTGCCCTAGTTATTTCTAACCTTAGCCAGAGTTGAGTATCTGGGTTAATCAATTTAATTTTTGTAGCACCTTAATTAGACCATTTATTAAAATGAAGGCTTGTAATAGAAGAGTGCTTTGTGATTTTGATTGTCTAACAGTAGTTTGGCTTCAAAGATACAGTTTGGTTGAAGAACTGACCAGCATATAAGTAATTAAGGGTATACAAATTACTCAATGCTACACATATGATGATTTTAAACATGAAATGATTAAATGATTAAAATAATGAAATTAACCATGTTGGAAGAGCAGTAGCCTAAAACAAAACTCTAACATGCTCTGGTTCTGCATATGAAAGTTGATTCCATTTGAAAAGTAGCCTGGTTTATTGTTGAAAAGATGGGATTCAAAAGTAGGGGAATAGTGAAGTGTATACTTGTATGGGGAGGGGATGTCCTTATTTGATATATTTATTTCCTTTATATTCTCCAGAGTTATTCTGTCCAGTAGAGTTTTAATAAATGCCATCATAGTTAAGCTTGAAAATAATTTTATTATTGGCAATTTGCTTCTACAAGTAGCTCCAGGGGGACAGTAATCGGATTCTGCACATAATCTGCCTATTTGTTTTTCACTATTTTGGAATGAGAAGTGAGAAGATGCTCGTAGACCTGCAGAAGGGCTGTATTATTGTCCTGGTTAAGGGTACAGTTGCTGAAGCCAGACTGGGTTTGATTCCCAACTTTGTAACCTTAGGCGAGTTACTTAACTTCTTTCTTCCTCAGTTTCCCCATCCAGCAAAAGTAGAATAATCATTATAACTACTGAATGGGATTGTTTTAAAGATCAATTAGAGTAATACATGTGAAGCACTCAGTGCCTGGCACAGGGTAGGAGTGATGGAAGTGTTAGCTATGAGAAGTAGTAGTGGTGGTGGTAGAAGCTAGGATATGCAGGGTATTTTTAGGTTATACTTAATGTTCATTGAATCTATTTCCTTAGTTGTTTTCTATGTTCTGAACATTTGGTGTGGTCTTTAAGAAACAGCTTGGGTTGTGATGTCAACCATTCTGTCTTTCCACCTGCAGGTGCCTTAATGTTTGTGGCATGGATGACTACCGTGAGCATAGGTGTGCTCACTGCTCGGTTCTTCAAATCTGTTTGGTCAAAGGCTTTCTTTGGTCAAGCAGCTTGGTTTCAGGTAGGCGGGAGAAAAAGTTGAATGAAATTTCCATATTATTTGAACATTGTGATATGAAGACATACGCAGTATGTGGGTTTTTTTCCCCTGTGTGTGTGTGTGTGTGTGTGTATGATTCTAGTTGTAGTTGTGGAATCTTAATAATTCCTTCAGTTTGCCCTTTGGTTTCCTAACCAGTTGAGAAGAGACGTAAGATGCTTGGTGGTGGTCAAAATAGAGATAGCTTTATGAGGGTCAGGCCGGATTGGAGAAGGTCTCAGGGCCATGTGCATCCCTTTGTAACATAAACTTTGGGACCCAAAGATCTGACTTGCATGTCTATTGGCCGAGGTAGAGCCTGCAGGAGCATTCGTGCACTGCCCTCCCTGAGTGCAGTTAGGTCAGGGAGGATGGGAAAGCCGAAGACCGAAGTAGCAGGGGTTAATGCATTTCCAAACAGGGGCCTGTCCTGTGGTTGGTGCCTGCAAATGTTAGACTGTCCCTCACTCACTAATCAAGATCATCTATCTCCTCTGTGGGTGGGAAGAGGAGCTAGAAGTGTTTCTTTTCATGCTGCCCCTTTGTATGGGATGAAGAGGCAGTTTCATAATAGAAAGACAAGAGTCAATAAGCCTGCTTCAAAACAAAGCAAAGCAAACCTTCCCTTTCGCATGTCGTGGACTATAGATGTTGCACGTCTAGTGGAAGATCAGTGCGTCTGTGCTGAGATGAAGGTACAAGTCTGCTTTTGAGAAAATGCTGCTTATTGAAACAGTTTGAACTTTGTCAGGGTATTCTTGAAACTTTATGTTGATATATGTTGGTAGCCTTTAAGACTTACCTTATCTAGCCTGGTTTCTCACTATTGGCTGGTGGGGTCCATCTGTTTTATATGTTCTTCTACTGCTATGTGCCTTGCTCATCTCTGTCTCTGGCTTTGATTTCTCCCTCTGCCTCTTTCTGTCTCATCTGCTCGTATGGATATTCCCAGTTGGAAAAATCTTTGTGTCTCCACTTTATCAGTTCAGTTCTCTACTGCCTTTCAAATCCAGATGTGTCTATATGTAGTGTGATACATAGAGCGATTACATGTCCTTCTTTCCCCGAGACGGTTTCTGTTTGCACCATTTATCCTGACATACTCAGTTGACAGTGTCCTTCCACTCGTATAATTTACATAAGGAATTGACATTTCATGTACGTTTCTCTCATCTGCTCACTGTGTGCTAAGCTCCTCAGGAGACAGTATTTTCTGTTTCCTTGTTGTCCCAGAGTATCTGGTACAGCACTGTCCTTGGCGGTGGAACTTAACAAAGGAAGGAAATGAAGGACTTTTGGCAAGTAGGCGTGCTCCATGTGTGAAGCAGTCGTTCCTGCTGCTCTGTGCAGATGAAATCATGGCAAATGCTTTTGAATGACGAAGATGGCAGCTCAGAGTTTAAGTTCAGTCATTTACCAAACTTTTTTTTTTTTAAACTCAATGTAAATGGTGACTAGATGTTCATCGAATGCGTGCCTTCTGTGAATGCCACCCCACGGTAATGCCAACACCGTCCTCGTCCTCTTTCCTAGTTAATTGAATTCTCCTGGTGCCATTTCACCCTTGCAGGTGCATCGGGCGCTCATGTTCACGACCACCACCCTTACCTGCATTGCTTTTGTTCTGCCTTTTGTTTACAGAGGAGGCTGGAGCTCGGTAGGTATCTCTTAAACAGGATGTTTCTTTCTTTCTTTTTTTTTTTTTTAAAGATTATTATTTATTTGACAGAGAGAGAGGTGGCAAGTAGGCAGAGAAGCAGGCAGAGAGAGAGAGGGGGAAGAAGGCTCCCTGCTGAGAAAAGAGCCCAATGTGGGGCTCTGTCTCAGGGCTCTGAGATCATGACCTGAGCTGAAAGCAGAGGCTTAAACCACTGAGCCACCCAGGCGCCTCTTAAACAGGATGTTTCTATAGAAATTCATTTTGATGTTGCTGTTTCATTCTCCGATGAGAGCTTAAAAGAGATTTCTGCATGCATCTCTCTTTCTTTTTTTAATCATCTGGCGACTGTTCCATATGGCTGGGGGTCAGGGGGAGATCGAGGTTGTCATTGCAGATTACTTGGTAATGAAATATATATATATGTATATATATACATTTAAGATTTTATTTATTTATTTGACACAGAGAGAGAGATCACAAGTAGGCAGAGGGGCAGGCAGAGGGGGAGGGGGAAGCAGACTCCCCACTGAGCAGAGAGCCCCATGCGGGGCTCAATTCCAGGGCCCAGAGATCATGACCTGAGCCCAAGGCAGAGACCAGACATCATGACCCACTGAGCCACGCAGGTGCCCATAGGCTGCATCCAATGTTATGAAGACTCCACATAGCTTGGGTGAATTTTCTCACTATGGAGCAGTGAAAATTCACAGTGTGATATCTAAGGAACATGAACACTGTAAGTGTTTTTCTCTAATACTATGATTGCCAGTAAGCTAATGACAGAGCAATGATATTTACTGGTATGCTCACTGGTGTATCTTAAGCACCCAGAGCAGCTTCTGGTATATAGTTAAGTCCTCAGTAAAGAATGAATGAATGAGGAAGGCTTACTGAGAATAAGTGATATACCTAAGGTCAGATCTGTGCTTCCATGACAGTTTTCCAATTTTATAGCTGGCCAGAATGTGATCTCAGACTTTAGTATTTCAGTTTGGACTGTTGTTATAAGGGCAAGATTGATAAATCGTGGGTTACTAGGAAGCCTCCCTCCTGATTTTTAGGTAGTTTCTGAATTGGTCAACCTGTTTTTTTTTTTAAAAGGAAATGGTGATGATTTTCTGATATGAGCCTAGACAGCAGAAACTTACTTTATGCAGGTATTTGGGACAAGGGTATTGCTTATTTTATAAGTTTTGTAGTTTGCAGTCTTTGCAGTTAGTGAATCGGATTGTATAAAGGGGAAATTATAATAACTACCTCACAGGCTTTTTGAGAATTGAGAATTAATTAGCTGAAAGAACTTAGGATAGTTCCCTGCACATTCTAAGCACATACCGGAATTTTATTGCTCTTGTTACTGTGGTTTTATGAAATAGAGACACTTTCCCTCTCCATGGTTCTGGTTATAATTTTATCCACATATAACCGAGGCCATAACTTGAGTGTGTTTTTATAATGTTCTTTTGTCAGCTTATCCTGTTGACCAAAGCTTCCCATCATGAGCTAGAAACTATTACACCCTTGTTCTAGATCACAGATTTTAGAGCCTACCCACGCATGGCAGTCAGTGACAACAGACTGTAATGTTTCCCCATCTAAACATGTCACAGGTTAGAGCATGTCCTTAGTCCCTCTCTAAGTTTTTAAGTGGAATAATTGTGCCAAGTGGTCTGACCCAACCATCTGCTGTTTTAAGCAGGCATGTGGCATCTCTAAGGGAGGAGTGGCGCTGACAGTGTTGAGATACTTTGCTGATGTTTTTTCTCAGGTTATCCCTCCATTCTGAACCAAGGACCTGAGATTTTCATGCAGTGGCTACCTGGGTTATTCATTCATTCAATGTTTATTGAGTGACTAAGGCTCTGTTAAGCAGTTGAGTTACAAAGGATCATCTAGAACCTTCAGCTCAGGGAAACACAGAGTTCTAAACAAAATTACTGTACATCGGGGTGATTGCTCTTGGCATGGGGATACTAACTAGTCGTAGGTGGGCTGTACGGGTGTTGGTAATCATCTAACATCCTGATGGGGGTGAGGCAGCACTCTGCGTGGACTGCACCACAACCATTTACACATTGGACACACTATTTGATATCTCTAAGCCTCAGTTCCCCATGAGTGGGGTAATAATAAGTGTCAAGCATTGTAGTGAGCATCAGTAATAACGTATATGAAGTACATGCCTGGTATATAGTAGGTGCTCAGTGAATGGTCCTGTTCTATTAGCAAATGTTTTAAGCGACAGAAAAATGCTAAGAATACATCATCTGTGCGTCTTATGTTTAACTTGAGGGTTTAATTTGCTGGGCGAGATCGAGACCATTAAAATGATTTAACTTTGTTCAGTATGCAGGTTATCATCCATACCTTGGTTGCATAGTGACGATTTTAGCAGTTCTTCAGCCTCTTTTGGCAGCCTTCAGGCCTCCTTTACATGACCCAAGGTACTTACAGCTTTTCTGTATAAGTGGTCTTAACGTGGATATCATTACTTGGTGAACTAATTCCTTCTTAAGTAAAAACACTTTGCATTTTGTAAAATTCAGTGATAAATTATGTTTACTTTAAAGGGTTTTAAAACATATTTCAGATACCTAATTCCTAGGCAATAAGGGAAATTGCTTGCTTTTTATTCTCTTGGGAATTAATTGTAGTTCTGTCACTTCTGAGAATGCTGACTGGTTCTTTATTTGGTAGAAGGCAAATGTTTAACTGGACTCACTGGAGTGTGGGCACAGCTGCTAGAATAATAGCAGGTAAGTGATTGTGATGCCACTTACTCATATATAATTGCTGGTGGTTTATATTGCAGGTGGTAATTTGGCTTAAATGATTTTTGGATGTATTAATAATTGGAGTAATTGGTTGTTGAGGAGAGATCAGCCTTAAATGTTGAAATCTAGAAAGTAATTTCTAGAGGTGACTAAGTCATTATTTCAGTGTTAAGTTTAAGGTTTTGAAATGGCTTTAAAACTTTTTCTTCAAAGGCTCGTGGTTTTTTTTTTTTTTAGCATTTGCCCACAGAACAAGCTATGTTAATGGCCAAATGCTCAAGTTGAAGGTCATTTGTGAGTTGGGCTGAGGTGGGCTGGGGGTGTCCCAGCCTTCTGTCTGCAGGTCGTCTCCATGGGGATGGTGCCTTCCCGGGAAGGGTGATTTTCAGAAGTCAAGTATGGTCATCCAGTATTTTTTGATGCTTTGTATAATAAATACCTAAACTGATACCTCCTACGCTTACATTTTGATCGTCTTTGGGGGTTCTTCGTGGAAGGAGGAGGACGGTCAGCAATGATTTCCATACGTTTCCCCCTTTCCTACTCTGCAGACTTAAACTTTTTGGAAAGTTTGAGCGTCCCTCTCTCTCTCTCTCTTTTTTTTTTAATATTTTATTTATTTATTTGACAGAGATCACAAATAGGCAGAGAGGCAGGCAGAGAGAGAGGAGGAAGCAGGCTCCCTGCTGAGCAGAGAGCCCAATGCGGGGCTCGATCCCAGGACCCTGGGATCATGACCTGAGCCGAAGGCAGAGGCTTAACCCACTGAGCCACCCAGGCGCCCCTTGAGTGTATCTTTTTAAACAATTTATAGAGCATAAGTATAATTTCCCATCTTACCGTTTCTCGTCTTACAATAAAAAAAAAAGACTGAGTTTATTATTTGGTCTTAAACATTAGTCTAATTCATCTCATAAACTCTTTTGTTGTGTTTTACTTGATATAATACACACCCATGTACTCACATAATTACCTCTCTTGAGGGGGACTACATTTGAATAGATATATTTTTCTTATACATGTAGTGGCAGCAATGTTCCTGGGAATGGATTTACCAGGACTAGATCTTCCTGGCCCATGGAAAACCTATGCAATGATTGGATTTGTAGCCTGGCATGTTGGGACAGAGATTGTTCTGGAGATGCATGCCTACCGACTCTCTCGAAAAGGTAACCTGCTCAAACAGCTGTGTTATGTAGCATCACCTTTATACAAACTCCAGGAATGTAATTAGTTTGTAGATGCTGATGGTTGACTCTTACAGGGTAGCTCACTGAAAATGTCTGTGGTGATTAGTCAGTGTTAGAACTCATGGAAATATTCTGCTCTTGTGGTTTTGATACTCATTTGAATTTGTGAGGGGAAAAAAGGTAATGATCTTAGGTTTTAGGGAAGAAGTCTTTTGTTATAAATACTTATTATGTTGCATGCTGGTCTGACTTGGAGCCCGTCCACACCGAGAATCCTGAATGCGTGGAGCTAAGAGAACCCAGAAGTAGAGGAAGAAGAGATGTCCAAAGTCAGCACAGGGCAGAGCTGCAGGCTGACTTTGCCTATTTGATAAACTTGCCATGTGCTAACAATTCGGTTGCCATCTACATCATATATAGCTAGCTAACTAGGCAAGTGGGATAGGAAAAACTTCTTTTGCCCAGCCTTTTCTTTTCTTTTCTTTTTTCTTTTTAACTATTTTTAAATTTTTATTTATTTATTTTTAAAAAAGATTTTACTTATTTATTTGATAGAGAGAGAGAGAGATCACAAGTAGGCAGAGAGGCAGGCAGAGAGGCAGGCAGAGAGAGAAGAGGAAGCGGGCTCCCTGCCGAGCAGAGAGCCTGATGTGGGCCTCGATCCCAGGACCCTGGGACCATGACCTGAGCCGAAGGCAGAGGCTTTAACCCACTGAACCACCCAGGCACCCTTAACTATTTTTTTTAGAAGATTTTATTTATTTATTTGACAGAGAGAGATCACAAGTAGGCAGAGAGGCAGGCAGAGAGAGAGCCCAACGCGGGGTTCGATCCCAGGACCCTAGGACCGTAACCTGAGCCAAAGGAAGAGGCTTAACCCACTGAGCCACCCAGGTGCCCCTTACCCAGACTTTCTAATGGCAAGTCTGTATCGATCTTAGTGCCAAATGGACCTTAGACAGGGTCAAGATACCTACAGCTATTAGGAATGGAGATATTAGTAGAGACTGCATGTCACTTTAAACTAGCTGGGCTTCTGAGCTGTGTCCTTTGTGTCTTACTTAGTTCCAGCCTCCTAAATGATAAGTTAAGGGGGACTTCTAAAAATAGGACCTTTTAGGTTTTTTTTTTTTTTTTTAATTTATTTGACAGACAGATCACAGGTAGGCAGAGAGGCAGGCAGAGAGAGAGAGGAGGAAGCAGGCTCCCTGCTGAGCAGAGAGCCCGATGTGGGGCTCCATCCCAGGACCCTGGGATCATGACCTGAGCCGAAGGCAGAGGCTTTAACCCACTGAGCCACCCAGGCGCCCCAGGACCTTTTAGTTTTCAATCTAGGAGCCTGGACAAATTTTAGGAGGCTAGTACTAAATATCTATCCTGCCATTTTTGATTCACAGTAGAGTCACATCCATAGGGTTTCTGATGGCCACTGAATTATGGCTTGCTATTTAAAATATATATGTACTTAAAATGTTGTTTGTTAAAACTTTGATATGATGTTTACTGACCAGGAGAAGGGGCATATTTTAAGTCCCTTGACAAGTATGTTCTGGAGCCAGCTTGTCCCAATTTGTGAGAACCTTACATGTTCAGGAAGTTTGCAATGTTTGGTAGCTTGACATGGGAGAATATATATACCTGGAAATCAACAAATGCTACACATGGACTTTTTTTTTTGAGTTAGTTTACTGGCATATTCACAGGCCTTACAAACTTATATTGTTGTTTTTGACAGTTGAAATATTGGATGATGCCAGAATTCAGATCCTTCAGTCATTTACTGTAGCTGAAGCAGAAGTAAGTCCCCCTTTTCTTATTTATTGACACAAACCTCGATGAGAGTTGTTTCTTTCTTTCACGTCTCAATTTTTCTTCCAGGGTCATGCTTTTAAAAAGGTGGTGTTTGCAGTTTATATCTGTGGGAATGTAACTTTTCTCATCATCTTCTTATCTGCAATCAACCGACTCTGAGCAAGCAAAGACCTTGGCTTTTGCAGACCAGATGATAATGATCATTAAGCCAAAGAAACTTGAAGCCTGTCCTGACTGCCTGCGCAGCGTAGCATGAGTTTTGAATTGGAAGAGCAGCTCACATCTGCAGAGGAGTTCTGAGGTGTGGTCTTTAGAAATCCTCTGTCAGCAGGGTCCTACGGACTCTAAAAAGGACGTAAAGCCTTTATGTGTGATTCTGAGCGTTACGTAAAGCCTGTATGTGTGATTCTGAGCGTTACCAAGGAGGTTGTCCTTGAGGAGAAATGACTCTCAGGTATTTTCCATGATGAGATTTCTAGAATGCTGGCATTTAAGAGAAGAACTATTTGGAAAGACAGAAAGGATGTCATTTGGAGGAAATGGAGATTGTATTAAGTTGAATATATTTTGGACTATAAAGGTGCTGTTTTAAAGAAAAATTTATGCTAGTTTATCTGAATGGTCTTTCTTAAGACTTTTTTGGGGGCACACTGTGTTTTTCAGTCCAGTTTTTTGAACATGTCCTTTTTTCTGTGTATTCTGTCACTTCTTTGGTAAAGGTGGAAATGGGGCTAACTCCATTTTATTAACATTTAAATATATTTAAATATATTACATACCTTATATATTAAATTATATTTAAATATATTAACATTTAAATATATTATGAATATTATAATTTCTTTCTTAGCAGTGAAATACAAGTGTGCATCTTCTGCTTAAGACTGTATTTTTATATACAGTTACAGGGCTGAAAGGACATTTTATATATTAATTTTTTTGACTCTTAGGATTTACGTCCTAGCTTTTGGAGACTGTAGAATTGCATTTCAAAAGTAATAAAATTTACCCTTGTGAATATATTTAGCAGTTACTCTTCTTTCTTTGTAATAATAAATAATATGGATGGTTTTTTTTTCAGAAGTTCCTGGTGCTGTAATGAATTAGAATATCAGTGTTATTCTGCTTCCTATTTCAATAATCTTTTTTTAACCGCTGGGTTTCATATTTGCTCTGGGGACTTCTTAGCCAGTGGGTGGCGCCATAGTATCAAAGTAATCCTTTGGTCCTGTTTCATTGTGTTGTTACTCATTTTTAGTACTTAGATAAGTAATACCATGGTGTGGCATTTCCCTTAAATTCACCAATCTTTACTTGAAAAGTTTCTGCCTTTTTGGGAAGTGTGAGGGGGTTGGGGTTGTGAGTTAGAAACTGAAATTAGGGACTGTTACTATTTTTCTGGTTACATTTCCGTTTGTTTTCTACCCACGATTATTTGTAACAGTTGCTTGGTAGTTCCATTTACGTTCATCTGATGCTGTGACAAATGACTATATCTTAAGCAGAGGAAGCAAGCAAAACTGGACATAACTAAAAAAATATTTAGGAGGGCATATTTTATGTTTTAGGTGTTCTGTCTGATTGTCTTACAGTTTCTGCTTGGTCCAAGTACCTAATTTACATTTGGCGTGAATAATATCCTTGTCTGTGTATTCTACATCTTTAATGGGGTAAAACAATGTGAAGTTTCAGTTTTGTTCCTTATATAAGTGTTTATCGTACATAGCTTAGGGTTGAGATGTGACTCTTCTGTATTCATGTTCTGTGAGTGGCAGGCTATTATTTACAGCTTAAACTTTCCTTTTAAGTAGTTTCATTAAAAACATTTTTTTAATATAGAAAATTAAATGTGTACTAAAATATTTTCCTCTAGGTTTTAATTATAAGGGGCTTAAAGGTTAATAAATTACTTTTTAAATTATTAGCCAGCAAATAAACTTCTTTTAAATAAATTATAGTCTGTATATGCAAAGAAGACTTCCTTTGTTTCTTCTTTCTTTTTCATATTTATTTATTTATTTATTTATTGCCTTAAAAAAAAAAACGTATAATGCAGTATTTGCTTCAGGGGTACAGGTCTGTGAGTCATCAGTCTTGTACAGTTCACAGCACTCACCATAGTACATATCCTCCCCAGTGTCCATAACATAGCCACCCCATCCCTCCCTGCCCCACCCCCCAACCCTCAGTTTGTTTCCTGAGATTAAGAGTCTCTTATGGTTTGTCTCCCTCCCTGGTCTCGTCTTTTTTCATTTTTTCCCTCCCTTCTGCCCATGACCCTCCCCCCCTCCCCCTGCCCCTCAAATTCCTCATATCAGAGAGATCATATGATAATTGTCTTTCTCTGATTGACTTATTTCGCTTAGCATAATACCTTCTAGTTCATCCATATGGTTGCAAGTGGCAAGATTTCGTTTTTTGATGGCTGCATAGTATGCCGCATCTTCTTTATCCATTCATCTGTTGATGGGCATCTAGGTTCTTTCCATAGTTTGGCTAGTGTGGTTATTGCTGATATAAACATTCAGGTACACATGCCTTTTCAGATCACTACATTTGTATCTTTAGGGTAAATACTCAGTAGTGTGATTTCTGGGTTGTAGGGTCGCTCTATTTTCAACTTTTTGAGGAGTCTCTGTACTGTTTTCCAGAGTGGCTTTACCAACTTGCATTCCCATCAACAGTGTAGGATCCTCGCCAACATCTGTCCTTTCTTGACTGGTTTATTTGAGCCATTCTGACTGGTGTGAGGTAGTATCTCACTGTGGTTTTGATTTGTATTTCCCTGATGCCAAGTGGTATTGAGCACTTTTTCATGTGTCTGTTGGCCATCTAGATGTCTTCTTTGCAGAAATGTCTGTTCATGTCTTCTCCCATTTCTTGGTTGGATTATTTGTTCTTTGGGTGTTGAGTTTGATAAATTCTTTATAGATTTTGGATCCTAGCCATTTATCTGATATGACATTTGCAAGTATCTTCTCCCATTCTGTCGGTTGTCTTTTGATTTTGTTGACTGTTTCCTTTGCTGTGCAAAAGCTTTTGATCTTGACGAAGTCCCAACAATAGTTCATTTTTGCCCTTGCTTCCTTTATCTTCGGCAATGTTTCTATGAAGAAGTTGCTGTGGGTGAGTCAAAGAGGTTGCGGCCTATGTTCTCAAAGATTTTAATGGATTCCTGTCTCACACTGAAGTCTTTCATGCATTTTGAGTTTATTTTTGTGTGTGGTGTAAGGAAATGGTCCAGTTTCATTCTTCTGCATGTAGCTGTCCAATTTTCCCATCACCATTTGCTAAAGAGACTGTCTTTTTTTCATTGGACATTCTTTCTTGCTTTGTCGAAGATTAGTTGACCATAGAGTTGAGGGTCCATTTCTAGGCTCTCTATTCTGTTCCATTGATCTATGTGTCTGTTTTTGTGCCAGTACCACACTGTCTTGATGATTACAGCTTTGTAGTAGAGGAATTGTGATGCTGCCTACTTTGCTTTTCCTTTTCAACATTCCTCTGGCTATTCAGGATCTTTTCTGGTTCCATATAGATTTTAGGATTATTTGTTCCATTTCTTTGAAAAATATTGATGATATTTTGATAAGGATTTCATTAAATGTATAGATTGCTTTTGGTAGCATAGACATTTTTACAACATTTGTTCTTCCAGTCCATGAGCATGGAAAGTTTTTCCATTTCTTTGTGTCTTACTCAATTTTTTTCATGAGTACTTTATAGTTTTCTGAGTACAGATTCTTTGCCTCTTTGGTTAGGTTTAATCCTAGGTATCATATGGTTTTGGTGCAATTGTAAATGGGATCGACTCTTTAATTTCCCTTTCTTCTGTCTTGCTCTTGATGTATAGACCTGAAACTGATTTCTGTGCATTGATTTTACATCCTGACACTTTACTCAATTCCTGTATGAGTTCTAGCAGTTTTAGAGTGGAGTCTTTTGGGTTTTCCTCAGAAAGTATCATATCATCTGCAAAGACTGAGAGTTTGACTTCTTCTTTGCCGATTCAGATGACTTTTTTCTTTTTGTTGCCTGATTGCTAAAGCTAGGAGTTCTAGTACTATGTTGAATAGCAGTGCTGATAGTGGACATCCCTGCTGTGTTCCTGACCTTAGAGGAAAAGCTCTCAGTTTTTCCCCCAGTGAGAATGATATTCACTGTGGGTTTTTCATAGATGGGTTTGATGATATTGAGGTATGTATCTTCTAACCCTACACTTTGAAGAGTTTTGATCAAGTTTGAGTTGGATCTTTGATCAAGAAAGGATGCTGTACTGTGTCAAATGCTTTTTCAACATCTATTGAGAATACCATATGGTTCTTGTTCTTTCTTTTATTAATGTATTGTATCACATTGATTGATTTGTGGATGTTGAACCAACTTTGCAGCCCTGGAATAAATCACACTTGGTCATGGGATGTACTGTTGGATCCTATTGGCTAGTATTTTGATGAGAATTTCTGTATTCTTGTTCATCAAGGATATTGATCTGTAATTTTCCTTTTTGGTGGGATCTTTCTCTGGTTTTGGGATCAAGGTAATGCTGGTTTTGGGATCAAGCTCATAAAATGAGTTTGGAAGTTTTCCTTCCATTTCTATGTTTTGGAACAGTTTTAGGAGAATAGGAGTTAATTCTTCTTTATACATTTGGTAGAATTCCCCCGGGAAGCCCTCTGGCCCTGGGCTCTTGTTTGTTGGGAGATTTTTGATGACTGCTTCAATCTTCTTACTGATTATAGGTCTGTTTATGTTTTCTATTTCTTCCTGGTTCAGTTTTGGTAGTTTATATGTCTCTAGGAATGGATCCATTTCTTCCAGTCATATTTGCTGGCACATAGTTGCTCATAATATGTTCTTATAATTGTATTTCTTTGGTGTTGGTTGTGATCTCTCCTCTTTCTTTCATGATTTTTATTTGTTTGGGTCCTTTCTCTTTTCTTTTTGATAAATCTGGGCAGGGGTTTATCAATATTACTAATTCTTTCAAAGAACCAGCTCCTAGTTTCGTTGATTTGTTCCACTGTTCTTTTGGTTTCTATTTCATTGATTTCTGGTCTAATCTTTATTATTTATCTTCTCTTTCTGGGTTTAGGCTTTCTTTGCTCTTTCTCTAGATCCTTTAGGTGCAGGGTTAGGTTGTGTACTTGAGACCTTTCTTGTTTCTTGAGAAAGGGTTGTATTGCTATACAGGTTCCTCTCAGGACTGCCTTTGCTGCATCGCAAAGATTTTGAACAGTTGTGTTTTCATTTTCATTTGTTTCCATGAATTTTTTCAATTCTTCTTTAATTTCCTGGTTGACCCATTCATTCTTTAGTCGGATGCTCTTTAACCCCTATGTATTTGAGTTCTTTCCATTTTTCCTCTTGTGATTGAGTTCTAGTTTCAGAGCACTGTGGTCTGAAAATATGCAGGGAATGATCCCAAGTACTGGTTGAGACTTGATTCGTTATCCTGGGTGTGATCTATTCTGGACAATGTTCCATGTGCACTAGAGAAGAAGGTGTATTCTGTTGCTTTGGGATGGAATGTTCTGAATACATCTATGATGTCCATCTGGTCCAATGAGTCATTTAAGGCCTTTATTTCCTTGTTGATCTTTTGTTTAGATGATCTGTCCATTTCAGTGAGGGAGGTGTTAAAGTCTCCTGCTATTATTGTATTATTGTTGATGTATTTCTTTGATTTTTGTTATTTTTTTGTTTGTTTTTTAAAGATTTTATTTATTTATTTGACAGAGATCACAAGTAGGTGGAGAGGAAGGCAGAGAGTGAGAGAGGAGGAAGCAGGCTCCCTGCTGAGCAGAGAGCCTGATGTGGGGCTCAATCCCAGGGCCCTGGGAACATGACCTGAGCTGAAGGCAGAGGTCTTAACCCACGGAACCACCCAGGCACCCCTGATTTTTGTTATTAATTGCTTTATATAAGTGGCTTCTCCCATGTTAGGGGCATATGTGATTTAGTGTCCTTCTTCATCAACTAGTAGAGTCTTTGGGTTAAATAATCTAATTTATCTGATATAGGTATTGCTACCCTGGCTTTCTTTTGATGTCCATTAGCATGGTAAATTGTTTTATACTCCCTCACTTTAAATCTGGAGGTTCCTTTGGGTCTAAAATGAGTTTCTTGCAGACAGCATATTGATGGGTCTTGTTTTTTAATCCATTCTGAAACCCTGTTTCTTTTGATTGGGGCATCTAGCCCATTTACATTCAGAGTAACTTGAAAGATACGAATTTAGTGCCATTGTATTGCCTATAAGGTGACCGTTACTGTATATTGTCTTAGTTCCTTTCTGGTCTGCTACTTTTAGGCTCTCTCTTTGCTTAGAGGATCCCTTTCAATATTTTCTGTAGGGCTGGTTTGGTGTTTGGAAATTCTTTTAGTTTTTGTTTGTCCTGGAAGCATTTTATCTCTCCTTGTATTTTCAGTGACTGCGTAGCTGGATATAGTATTCTTGGCTGCATATTTTTTTGTTTAGTGCTCTGAATATATCATGCCAGTCCTTTCTGCCCTACCAGGTCTCTGTGGATAGGTCTGCTGCCAATCTTTCTACCACCATATGTTACAGACCTCTTGTCCAGAGCTGCTTTCAGGATTTTCTCTTTGTTACTGAGACTTGCCAGTTTTACTATTAGATGACAGGGTATGTACATATTTTTATTGATTTTTAGGGGGGAATTCTCTTAGACTGGTGAATGAAATAGCACCACACACATGATTTTGGTTGTATTTTGGTCTGTTAGAAAAAACTTCTTCCCAAAATTTTAAAGAAAGAATATCTTATATATATCCAGAAATAAGGGTAAACATGATAAAGGGATGGAATATGATTGTAAAGATGAAAATTTAAAAAAGATTCTAAAAATGGAATTGATAAGAAGTTGGTTGAAAAAAAGAAAAAGAGGAAAGAATGTGATCAGGCTAGAGACTAGAACAAAGCCATGCACTAGATTTAGGGTATATTTTGATCTGTTAGAAGAAACTGTATCCCAAAATTTTAAAGAAAGAAAAACCTATATGTATACACAAAATAGGGTTAAATACAATGAAGGGATAGAATATGACTATAACAGTGAAAATTTAAAAAGACTTTTAGGGGCACCTGGGTGGCTGAGTGGGTTAATGCCTCTGCCTTTGACTCAGGTCACAATCCCAGGGTCCTTGGATCAAGCCCCACATTGGACTCTCTGCTCAGCAGGGAGCCTGCTTCCCCCTCTCTCTATGCTTGCCTCTCTGCCTACTTGTGATCACTATCTGTCAAATAAATAAATAAAATCTTAAAAAAAAGACTTTTTAAAACAGGTATTGATAAGAAAAAATAGGTGAAAAACATTAAAATAAGAAAGAGGACAAAGTTTAAAAATAGAATAAAAAAAATAAAATTAAAAAAAATTAACTTTGAAAGACTAAGGAATCATGGGAAAATAGCCATGAATTCTATGTGTTGCTTTCCCCTAGTTCTGAAGTTCCATATTTCTGAGTGATCTATTTCTCAGAAATCGATTATTTCTCATACAATCAGTGATTGTATTTCTCAGTGATTGGTCTTGGATAGATGTTCTTGCTAATCTTTTGGGAGGAGGGGCCTATTGCCATGATTCTCAAATGTCTTCGCCAGAGGTGGAATTGCATCACACTTGTTTGCCTGAGGCGGAATTGCACGCCCTTCCCAGGGTCTAGGCTAAGTAATCTGCTCATGTTAGCTCTCTGTGGCTTTTTGTTCCCTGAATGCTTTCCATACGCTTTGGAGGTTGGAAATGACAATGGCAGCCTCCTAATCTCCACATGGAGGAGCCGAGAGCTTGGCACTGCACTCCTCAGTGCGCCCTTGGAGAAAAGAAGTCAGTCCCTCTCAACTCCCTGGTCTCTGGCTGCACTCCAAGCTCACCCAGCCTGTGACTGAGCGTTTCTGTCTCTGGTGCACAGTCCCATTTGGAGTGTCCAAACCCAGCAGATACCTGCCTCCAGAGAGGGAAGATAAGTCTCCCCACTTGTGGGGTCCCTGCTTGAAGAGCAGTGGCCCGACTGTACTGTGGATCACAGTCTAAAATAACCCTGAGCTGAGAGCCCATTCCTCAGCTCCATCTTTGCAGCTGGCTTCCTGGTTCCGATACCTGGGAGCTCTGCCACCCTCAGACACCCCCCGGTCTTTCTGTGACCCCAAGGGACCTGAGACCACACTGTCCCCATGAGGGCTCCACCCACCCGCTTAGCCTCTGGAGTGATGTCCCTCAGTGAAGCAGATTTCTAAAAGTTCTGATTTTGTGCTCTGTTGCTCTACTGCTTGCGTGGAGCCAGCCCCTCCACCCGCAGTCTATTTTCCCATACGTCTCCTCGGATTCACTTCTCCACACATCCTACCTCCCAGAAAGTGGTTGCTTTTTTGTTCCTAGAATTGCTGCTCTAATTCTCTTTGATCTCCTGTTATGTTTGTAGCTGTTCAGAATGGTTCGATTCTATCTAGCTGAACTCCCAACTATATTTAGATTTCCTACTCTGCCATCTTGCCATCTTGCTCCTCCCTCAAAGAAAACTTCCTTTTAAGGGGAAAATGAACCTTGGTATGTTTGGTTTTCAAATACATGAAGTTATGGGATTTCTAGTGCTGAGGCCAAGATATTTTAACTTTTTCTTTTCCCTGATTCACTGTTGGCACTATTTTGCTGTATCATCAGTTGATATACAGAGTTGTTAAAAAGTCTTTCTTATTTAGTCTTGATAGAGACACCATTTTATTAATACCAAATTATGATTTTTCTGCTTATGAATGGTTGATATCCACAGATTGAAAAGTGTTTATTCTTCACTCTTATCATGATTCTTGTTTTTGTAATAAATAGTTTTTTAAAAACTTCCCTTAGTAGGAGTGATTATAAAATGAAATGTCTTTAGATTTTCAGCAGTGTTGCCCTCAGTGATCAAAATCATAAGTTTTCTTCCTAAAGATGATTTCCTCTATAAAATAAAAATAAGTGGTTGGGTTAGCATTCACAGCTGAGGTTATTTTTTGCTTTTATTATTTTCTCCTCTGTGGAAATGAATCTTAAGGGTGTAGGTAGCCTATGGCACAAGTTATCAAATAAATGAATCAAATTCACTTTAGTGCTTACTTGGTTTCAATCAGGATTTTGGCTGTAATGTGTGGGAAGTGATATTCATCCCTTCCACATCCTGCATCAGTCCAGGATGCAGTGGAAAAAGACAGTGCTGACTGGCAGTCAATGCCAACTAGGAAGCTCTAGGGGCACATGTAGCTTTTGGCTGAAATTTTATTTACCTCTATGTTCTGGTAAAGCAGGAGAAAATAAGAGGAACAAATGTCCTTGTTTAAGATAATCCATTATAGATGGGAATGAAAGCTAGGATTCTTCACTCTTCTCAGATTTGATTAGGATACACACTATTCCTATCCATATCCTGCTTCTTTCCTCCTTGCCTAGTACCCAGGCTTGTCTGCACCCAGGTCTTGGATGGTCATGATGATGCCTGGAATGCCCATTGTGTTTCTCTCTTTCTACAAAAACTGGTTTATCAAGTTCTGTCTCAAGATCTTCCTTGTCCCTGGGGCCTCTCTGTTTCTCCCTTCCATGTAGGTCCCTCCTGACCATCCTTATAAGTGGTGTGGTATTGGGCTAGGAGGCAGCTGATCCTTTCAATTAAAAAGGATTGGGAGTGCGGTGCCTGGGTGGCTTAGTTGCTTAAGAGCCTGCCTTCAGCTCAGGTCATGATCTTGAGGTCCTGGGACTGATCCTGTGGTGGACTCCCTGCTCAGTGGGTATTCTGCTTCTCCCTCTCCTTTGGCCCCCCTCCCCCACTCCAACTCATGTGCTGTCTCTCTCAAATAAATAAAATCTTTGAAAAAAAAAAAAAGTAAAAAGGACCAGGAATTTGGGAATGGAATTGGAAGATCTGTGTATGCATGTTTATATTATAAGCTGCCTGTCCTTGGGCAAAATCAGTTATATCTTCTCTAACATGGTTCCTTCATTTATAAAGCCCACCTCACAGGGCAGTTGTGAGGAATGAATGAAGTAATTCTAGCAAAAGGTGCTTTGTTCATGTTTTTGATGATGTTGGTGCTGTTTGATTACAGTGTTAAACTTTAGTCATTTTTACATATAAAATGTGTATTTTTGTTTTATAAAAACTTTTGATTTTCACCTTCAAAACATTATGATCAGTGAAATGCCAGGCATAAATGGACAACCAGGGTGTGATTTTATTTATTTGAAGTACCAAGACTTGTCAGATTCATGGAGAAGAAAGTAGAATGGTGATTACCAGGGGCTGAGGAGCAGAAGAGAATGTTTAACAGAGTATCTGTTTGAGATGTTGAAATAGTTCTGGAGATTGGTCATGGCTATGCTTGCATAATACTGAATGTATTTGATGCAATGAATTGTACACTTAAAAATGGTTAAAATGGTAAACATTGTGTTATGTATATTTTTAACACAATAAAAAAACAAAACAAAATAAGAAATTTGGTGTTCATAGCAGCACTAGTCACAATAGCCAAATGGTGGAGAGAATGCTATAAAAAAAGAGAATGTTAAAAAAAAAAAAGAAAGAGAATATCATCAGCCATAGAAAGGAATAAGGTACTACTACATGCTATAATGTGGATAAACCTTCAGAATATCATACTAAGTGAAAGAAGTCAGATGTAAAAGGTCACATATCATGATCCCACTTGTATGAAATATCCAAAATAAGTAAATTCATAGAGACAGCAGAATGGTGGTTGCCATAGTCTTGAGGGTGGGGGAGGAGGGAATGAGTAATTGCATATCGGGAATAATATTTTATTTTGGAGTGACAAAAATGTTTTGGAGATAGAGGTGATAGTTGTACAACATTGTGAATGTGAGAAATGCCACTAAATTGTCCACTATAAAATGGTTATTTTATGTTGTTTGACTATCGCCTCAGTGAAACAAATACTTATGATGTTACTGCTTTTGGATTATACCTTTGGGTGGAAAGATCTAGGGGTTTTGCTGGCCCTAAACTTGGTTTCAGCTTCATTATTTCATTATCAGAGAAGTTAATGTAATTTTATTTTATGCCTGGTTATATTCCCCTAGTTTAGGGGAGAAAAGTTCCTAGGACATACCTTTAGAAGTATATATGCTTCATATGATGTCTTATTCGTGTGTAAAAGAAATTGTTACTGTACTCTGGGTTTTCTGTAAGGACCTAAACACATTTTCTGATTTGTAATCAGATTTTTGGTACAAGAATTTCCTGAACGCATATACTTTAAACATGTACTGCCAATAATGGCTGATAATGCCGATAATGGCTGAGTGAGATCCTGCCAAACGAACTCTCCTCCAGAAAACTAGTATAAACTTCAATAGAATATCTACTTGAAGGTCTCAGGAATGAACAGAAGTAGGAGGATGCTGGTGATGAGTCAACAGCCAGAGAAGGCAAATGGTTTAGGGTGCCCTGTTTTCAAAATTTTAAGTTCTGGGGAGTTGTAATCAATGGTGTGTGGTGCTGGGTGGTGGGGGACCTACAGTGCTCTGGCATAGGAAACCAGAAGACTGATGGCTGGGACAACTCCCATTGTCAGGGGGTGGGGTAAGGTGATTGGAAAGAAAACATGAGAGAGGGGATCCCAATTCCTATTTACCCAAAGCTCTGGTTGACCCTTGGGTATGTTCACATGTGTGAAGCAAACAAAGCAGTTTAGAGCAAAGAAAAAAAGTTGACTTGAAATTGGAGCTGCAACACAAGAAACAGAGTTAGCCTTCTAATCCAGTTAATTGGAAAAGTTAACTGCTTCATTTCCAAAGAAACATCATTCATTGGAGAAAGATAAGAGAATCCAGTGTTTTTTTTAAGAAGATATATTTGAGAGAGAGAGAAAACGTGTGTGAGGGGGCAGAGTCAGAGGGAGAGGGAAAAGGAGAGAAGCAGACTCACCTCCCAGCATAGAGCCCACATGGGGCTCGATCCCATGATCCATGAGATCACAACCTGAGCTGAAACCATGAGTCATATGCTTAGCTGACTGAGCCACCCAGGTGCCCTGAGAATCTGGTATTTTCATAATGTAATATTTTATGCTGTACAGATGATAATCCAAAATTACCTAATATAAGAAGAACCAGGAAATTCTGACCCATTCTTCAAAGTAAAGATTGGCTAACATTTTTGCTAAAGGGCTTGATAGCTAATATTTTAGGCTTTGTAGACTACATATGGTCTCTGTAGAATACACATATGTGGGTTTTTTTTTTTTTCCACCAATCCTTCAAAAATTTGAGAAAGCATTTTTAGCTCATGGGCCATACAAAAACATACACAAAAGAAGGTGTGGGATGGATTTGCCCTATGGGCTATAGTTTTTCAACCCATGCTTTAAAGAAAGAATAATCAATCAAAACTAACCTTTGAGATTTCTTAGATGATTAGATTAAAGAGATAAAAGATTTCACAGCATCTATTATAACTATTCTCAATGATGTAAAAGAATATATGCTTGCTATAAATAAAAAAGAGGCATATAAATAGAAACAATACAAAAGAATCATATAGAAATTGGAGAGCTGAAAAAATAAAATCATTTGAAAAATTCCCTGGAGGGAATTAATATCAGAATGGAGACAGAAAAAAAGAACCCATGAACTTGAAGACAGATCAATGGATATTGTCTAATCTTTTAAGAGAAGAAGGAAAAAAATTTGGAAAACAATTGAACAGGAGTCTCAGGGACTTGTTAAGTAACATATTTAGGCATTATTTAAGAAGGAGAGGAAAATCTGAGGAGAAAATGAACAGAAAATTCCCAAATTTGCTAAAAAGCTTAACTTCACTGACTCATGAAGTAGGAAAACAACTTAAGCAAAAAAAAAAAAAAAAAAAAAATTATATATATATACACACACACACATAAAGACAGTCATGTTTTAAAAATCATAGTCAAGCTTTTGAAAGTAAAAAAAATATGATAAAAAGGAGGAATTATATACAGAGAAATAATGATTTAATATCTGACTTCTTGTAGGAATATGTAGAGGCCAGAGAAAGTGGAATAACATCTTTAAAGTGCTGAAAAGAATCATCAAGAATTCTATCTAGAAAAGAAAAAAAATCCTTCAAGAATGAGGGCAGTGGGGGGGGGGGTGTCTGGGTGGCTCATTCAGTGGTTAAGTATGTGCATTTAGCTCAGGTCATGATCCCAGAGCCCTGGGATGGAGCCCAACACTGGTTTCCCTGCTCAGTGGAGAGCCTGCTTTTCCCTCTCCTTCTGCCCAACCCTCCTCCCCCTACTCTGCTTGTGCTTGTGCTCTCTCTCTCTTTACCTTTCTATCTCAAATAAATAAATAAAATATCTTTAAAAAAAAAGAATGAGGGCAAAATGGTGACATTTTTGGGTGAAAGACATCTAAGAGAATTTGCTGCTAACACATATGAACTATAAGAGAAATGCAAAAGGAAGTTTTGCAGTCTAAAGAGAAGTGATACTCAATGGGAGCATGGATGGAATGAGGAGCCCTCAAAATGATAAACAGTTGTAAATATAAAATCTTTTTTGGATTTTTCCCATTTCAATTCTTTATAATAAATATTTCTGTTTAAAACAAGTAAATAAAAAAGCCTACATTTTTTCATGGGACTTATAATATAGGTGAATGTACTACATACAACAATTTAGTATTAAGGATGGGAAGGGATAATGGACCTAAATAGTTGCAAAATGTTCGCATTTTATTTAAAGTTACAGTCTTAGTTCTCAGTAACTTCTAATGTAAAAATTAAGAATGTATATTGTAATTCCTAGAGAAAAAAATAAGACATATAAAAAAGCCAAAAGAAGAATTAACATGGAATTCTAAAATTATTTAAATAACTTTGAAAGGCAAGAAAGGAAAAATAAAGGAGGAAAAGCAGAAGGGATAGAGAACAAATAATTAAACGGTAGGCCAAAACTCAACCATATTAATATTACATTAAACATTAGTGGATTAAATACTCTAATTAAAGGTCAGAGAATGTCAGACTGATTTAAAATAAAAGGGAAAACTCATTATGTGACTTAAATATAGTCAGATAGTTTGAAAGCGAATGAAAAAAGGTATACCATGAAATATTAAGCACAAGAAGGGTGCAATGTCTGTATTTATGGTAGATAACTTCATTTCCAGCCAAAAGTATTATCAGAGATAAAAGGAGACCTTTCTTAATGACTAAAGCATTCATTTATCAAGAATACATTGCAGTCATAAATATGTATGTTCCTACCAGCAGACTTCAAAATGCATGAAGAAAAAGTAGACAGAATTAAAGAGAAGCACTCATTCATAATATAAAACACCCAAAAAATATGAAATAAAAGGGAATTTCTCAATGTTAAAGTTATCTGAGAAACACTATAGCTAACATCATACTCAATGGTGAATGACTAAACACTTTCCTTCTAAGATCAGGAATAAGATAAGACAAACACATTAGCCATTTTGCATCTCCATGGTATTGGAGGCTTAAGCAAGGGCAATCAGGCAAGAAAAAGATATAAAAGGTATCCAGATTGTAAAGGAAGAAGTAAAACTATCACTTTTTATGGATGAATAATCTCATATATAGAAAATTCTAAGGAGGGGCGCCTGGGTGTCTTAGTGGGTTAAGCCTCTGCCTTCAGCTCAGATCATGATTCCAGGGTCCTGGGATCCAGCCCCACATCAGGCTCTCTGCTCAGCAGGAGCCTGCTTCCCCCTTTCTCTCTGCCTGCCTCTCTGCCTACTTGTGATCTCTGTCTGTCAAATAAATAAATAAAATCTTTAAGAAAAAAAAAAAGAAAGAAAATTCTAAGGAATCCAGTAACTACTAGAACAAATGAATTCAAGAAGGTTGCAGTTGCAGGATGCCAAATTAATGTATAAAAATCAATTGCATTTCCAAACACAAGTGATGAACAATCTGAAAGTGAAATTAAGGAGACAATTCCATTTACAATAGTATCAAAAAGAATACAATAGGAATAAATCCCAGTAAATGCAAGACTGTTAAATTGAAATCTGCAAAACATTGTTGAAAGAAACTAAAGATATGATGAAATGGAAAGACACTTCATATTGAAAACATTTATGGGCATACATAAAAGGCATACAGGAGCCACCTTAAATGGCCCAAACTGAAAAAAAATTTGAGCAGCAAATTGTGTTGATTTAGACGATAACTCAACTGTAAAGTAAACATTCGTGAGTCCATATTGATTTAATG
Source organism: Mustela erminea (assembly GCF_009829155.1). Classification (NCBI taxonomy): domain Eukaryota; kingdom Metazoa; phylum Chordata; class Mammalia; order Carnivora; family Mustelidae; genus Mustela; species Mustela erminea. The sequence continues at coordinate 25,014,099 of NC_045623.1, forward strand.
ATTGAAAAAATAAATAGGGAAAATAGGCAAATCTCTCGTGCAGAGGAATTTGAAATAATTTATATAGGTACTCTGCCTTCAGGGAAAAGGAGCCTAACTCCCTACTCCCTTAAGCGTAGGCTGTATATGGTGATTTCCTTCCAAAGCCTACAGTTGGAAGGGGATAAAATAATAATTTTACAATGGAGCAACCTGACAAACACATTAGCCAGGAGACCAAGGTCAACATCACCAATTATAAGTTGTTGCTATTATGTACCCTTGATATGATGCAATGAAAATGTCACTTTACCTCTGACAATTTGCAACAGAGGGACATCCTATAAAATATCTGACCAGTAATTTTCAAATCTTCAAGCTTATCAAAAACAGGAAAAATCTAAGAGGAGCATAAATAGACATGAGAAATAAAAGTAATGTTTTCTGTGTGGGATCCTGGGACAACAACAAAAAAGGATATTAGGTAAAAACTAAAGAAGTTTGAATAAACTATGGGACTTAGTAATGTATCATTACTAGTTCACTTGATTATAACAAGTGTACCACACTAATAAAGAAATTAGTCATAGGGGAAACTGGGTGTGCAGTATATGGAAACTCTGTATTATCTTCTCAATCTCTCTGTTAATCTAAAAAAAATCCAAAATTGTTCTTAAAAGTAATGTCTAATGTAGTTAGCTGTGGATACAATGATTCTTGAGAGTGTGTGTCTCCTCTTTTTGGGGAGAGGGTGAAGTCTTTGTATAAAAGACAGCAGCATCTTATTAGATGGAAGCAGAGTTTTTCAGTTTCTCGAATGGTAAAATGTGTGTGGAAGGATAAATGTGGAAGATGGGTTAGAAAAATGGGTGGACTATGGTAGTTTAATGCTTCATCTTTATCTTCATCGTTTAATGCTTCATCTCCAAACGCACCCTTTGCCCTGTTTCATGATCTTGACCCTGTAAACAGCTCTCCTTTGCCTATTGATGCAACGTTAGGCTTTGCCGATAGAGGGTGCTGGAGGGACGCTGTGAGGCAAGAGCCGCAAGAAGGCACCTCACTTCCGTTTTCTGGTTTTCCTTTCTTCACTGAGCACAGGAATCAGTGAATTGGTGTGTGGGATAATACAGATTCACTTCGGGAAGACTGGGTGGCTTGGTCGATTAAGCCGCTGCCTTTGGCTCAGGTCTGGGACGGAGTCCCGCATGGGACTCCTTGCTGGGTGGGGAGGCTGCTTCTCCCTCTGCCTGCTCTGCCTGCGGGTCCCCCTGCTTGTGCTCTCTCTCTGACAAATAAATAAATAAAATCTTAAAAAATAAAACAAAAACCAAAAACTTAAAAACAAAACAAGACAAAACAACTTTCCCTTCGGCCGCCCTGACTGGCCTTCCCCAGCTTCCACCCCAGGGCAGACCACATCTTTTCCTTCCCGAACCATTCATTTATTCATTCATTTATCGATCACTTACTAGGTGCCAGGCAGTGTTCTAGTAAACATTTGTGTACATACAATCAAAACTAAAATCCAATACTTTAATCACAAGGATGGCAGAGCTACAAAAGAATTTGCAATTTTGATGAGTCACTTATGCTAAAGTCAGAGCCATGAAAGGGAAGGAGTGGGACCACTGGACCTGGGGTAGGGGAATTTGTGTCAAAGTGTCTCTGAAATTTGAACCTCCAGATTTCCCGGATTTCGGGCCAGCAGAGAGAGGAGCTCTCTCATGCTAGAGAACAGCTGCCCCATGCAAACAATTCACCTGAGGTTGATGCTTGGCAGGGTTAAGCTTGTTCTCATCAGGATCTGCTTCTTTGACCTCTCATTGCCTTCACACCAGTAACCAAGGTAAGGTCTCATTATAGTTTCACCAGAGAAATTCAGTTTCTGCCCTGAGAGGAAACAGACTATTCACTGAAGGACTTGCGGTTTCTGTGTAATATGCACTGGCATGATCTAGGGGAAGGTGTGTGAGGATGGATTTTGAGAGTGTTGGGTGGAGGACAGTACAATAAGGTAGAGTAGGAGAGAACTGGCATGGGAATATTCTTCAAATCGGGATTTAACATCTTGGCAAGAACACTTAGGAATGAGACGCTGTATGCATTCCTACTAAGTTTTAATATTAGGCTTCTAACATGTTTATAAGGATTGGTCAAACATAGACTAGATTTGTATTCTTTTGAGAATATGGGAAGTTCTCCATCTAATAGCCTTAGGTCATAATCAGTCATTGCACCATGGAGTTCACACTGAACCAAATGAAAGAAAAGATAATGTTTCAAGAAGAATCAATGTGTCAGTTATTATGGACAAAAGTCATGAACACTATCAAGATACTACAAACCTAGGCCCAAAATAGGAGGTTAATTATTGCATGCACCTTTGAAATGGATGCAGAGTTTGAAGTCTCTAGGAAATAAACTGGTCCTTAGCAGGAGGGTGCAGTTGTCTTAATGCCTTGTAGATTTGGGAAACCATGTTTACTTGTTAGGGTGGAAGATGAATATTTCTGTGATGAGGTTGCAATGGCTTCCTTTGATCTTTCAATCTTTGTATTAGCAAAACTACCATGTCAGTTAAGAGACTATAGTCAGGCTGTTTGAAATAACTTTATTCTTAAATTTAACACACTCTTATTAGAAATGCTTTGGTATCAATACAATAAAAATATGCTGGTTTCTCCCCCGCACTGAATTGTATCAAGTAACTGGAAAAGTTAAGCATTTGTTCTCCCTAGCTTTTTTGGGATTTTTTTCACAAATGATGACTACTGCTTATTCACATGGCTTAATATGGCTATAATTATAATTTTTGGAGTCTCAGGAAAAAAGAAACAAAATACCGAGAAGAGAAGTGGGCAAACATTTCTTAGTTTCTTCTTCAAAGGATGTTTAGGTAGATGATGATACACATCTCAGATAACTTTTTTCCCCAGTTTCGCCATTCTCATCCTTAAAGCTGAAAATTTAAAAAACAATAGAGAGTTATAAAAGGAGAGCTTTAGTTTTCACTCTAAATGACCATTTCATAGAATGCAGGAAAGTTTGAAACATACCTCAGATGATTTTATCCAACAATGTGAGCATTGTTTTAGTAGCACAAAAAGATAGTAGAAATAATAAGCTATGGTTAACTAGGGCTGAAGCAGGTTCAGAACTAGAAGGGACCTATTCTATAAAGATTAGAAAAATTAGTAGGGTAAACACAGCATAAGTTGAGTAAGTATAGGATTAGTGTGCAATTGTACTATTAGCCTTAGACACATTCCTATACATCAATGACCATGTTCTGTTCCTATTTCTGAGCTATGCACTACTAAAAATAAAAAAGTCATTGACATAAACTTTAATTCATGGTTATAATTTAAGTCATCAAACTTGGTTATCCTGGGGGCTCCAACCTTGGATATAGAATGATAAAAACATTTTTCTTTGTGAGTGAAAAAATGTGAACCCAGTTAATAAGAGCTGGAGTGATTATAAAATTATGTCTTCATCAGGTATACTTTCAAGTGACAATATATCTTTTGAGCATATGCCACTGCTAATGACAAATATGATGTAAAAACCATTTTTTAAAACATAGATTTAGAATTTGTAATACTCCTCCAATGTTCTGGTATCATGCCCTTAATACTTAGGGTATCAGTATAGCTGCCTGGGTCATGTTCCAAAAGTTGAAAGATGCTTTCAAGGCACTGATCATTGTATTCATGTGTAAATATGGCTCAAGAGCCAGCTGTTTAACTGATTGCAAGATTTCATTTAATAAAAAAAATTTTAAAAAAGGGAAGGCTCTTTCCCTCATTTTCCAGCCATTTAATTAGTTGTCTATTAACAAATGAAATGATCTCATCTCTGAGGTGCTCTTTTTCATAAATATGAGAAGGGATGGGGAATCCAATACTGTAACAAGACTATGATTATTTGTTGTTGTTGTTATTCTACTTATATGAAATATTTTCATTTAAATGACGTCAAGGAGCATTCTTTCCTCTGGAATCTTATGGGGAATGGTCATTTCTAAGGTCAGGGTCAAGAATATTTCCTTGAACTTAGGACCAGCTGGGAGAATGTCCTTTACTCTGTAGCCAGGAGGATGGTCTCTGTTGCTGGGAGATGATGGATGGTGGAGCCTGAGGAGAGGACTATACTTCCACAGCAGGAGGTGAACTGAAGGCAAAAGGCAAGGCTTTACGTTTTCTACTCTTGGATTTTATGGACCTCCACCTTGGTCATGCCAAAAATGAGAGCGGGGGAAAGTCCATTTTAAGAGACTTTTTAAAGGTCTCTCTCTCTCTCTTTTTTTTTAAAAAAATATTTTATTTATTTATTTGACAGACAGAGATCACAAGCAGGCAGAGAGAGAGAGGAGGAAGCAGGCTCCCTGCTGAGCAGAGAGCCCGATGCGGGGCTCGATCCCAGGATCCTGGGATCATGACCCAAGCTGAAGGGAGAAACTTTAACCCACTGAGCCACCCTAGCGCCCCTTAAAGGTCTCTTTCAAGGCAGTTATTCCTTACAGTTATTCCTCAATTTGAGATTCAGTAAATCAGGCACAGCCTTTGTGCTATAGACAATTCGTTGAAGTTCTTGAAGGACATCCTAGATGTGCACATCCTCGGGAGTGAGGGTGTGCAGTAGCTCACGGTCCAACTTCTTAAGGGAATAAAATGAATTCTAGGGTGTTAGAGTCTGCTATTTTTTTCTTTAGGCCTATGGCTGGTAGATGGTGTGAGTTTCAAGTAGAAGTTTGGGGCCTGAGCATGTTGGCACTAGGAAGGGGTGGCAGGTAAATAACGGGGGCCATCAGCTCTTCTTTATATTTCTGCTTTCTGCTCTTTTCTGATCTTCACCTCCATCCCCAACAGCAATTCAGACACGTAGTTTTGGCTGGTTGAACTTGGTGGAGGAGAGCTTGCCTCCTTACTCTCAGCATTCCTTGGCTCCCAATGATTGCCACAGGTTCGCAGTTTTAACACCAGTAGCATAGGAATCCCTTGGAGCTGAGGTTCCCTGCCTCTATCATCCTGAAATGCTGCAGATGTATCTAAGAGGGGGGAATAGAGCTAGAAGGAATACAAGAGTAGGTTGGTGAGGACTAACTACCAAAGAGCCAGCTGCCTATTTGGTGGGCATAGTAGTAAAATCCCAGTAAAGCTTACTGGGACCACTCATTGGTGGCTGTGCCCAGCATTGACCTATACTTTAGAAAATGACCCTGTTACGTTTACATTAGCAGATGGACATAACTTTGCTGAATTTTCTTGTCATGTCTAAACCTGTTCAAAGGTTTTGATTAAAACATATGGACTTCCAGGCTCCACTTTTCAAACTCTTTCTTTCTTTTTTGTGCTCTTTTCCAAGTTCAAAATTGCTGTTATATAAGACTTTCATAACAACATTTACACTAAGAGACTTATTATGCCTACCAAGAATATTTTAGCAGGGGACCTAAAGCTTGGATGAAGGAATTTATTGAGATGATGGATTTTCAAGTATCAAAAAGCATTTTTGGGGTGTTGCGGGAGACGCTTAACCTACATGGTGCTTGTGGAATTGAACTGCACGGGTGGCTATCTGTTCTATGTATATGGATGCCTCCTGAGGCTGAGGGCATATGTCAATATGATACGCTTATTTAAAAAATAAGCTCTGTAATCCATGCACTGAATTTGAAAACAGGATTGTAAAACAATATCATGATGGAAGGCAAGGAATTTGGAGCATTCTGTTTGTAATATGCTTTGATTGATAGTACGGAACTTTGTATTGTTACTTGGTCTGGAAAAGGTCTTCCTGTTTTCATTATTTTAGTTCAGTGGCATGATTAGTGTTGTCTGGAAATGTTAGTCACTTCCTGTCTTTTTCTATGGGGTAAATGTGTTGACATGGGTAGGGGAGAAGGAATAAGGGCATTCGGTGGGAGGTGACTAACATCCAAGTTCAAAAATGGAAGGTTTTATGGTAGGTAATGTTACTGTTCTTGACCATAATCAGTGTGATTTTCTTTTCTAAGTCTACTGTGTTGTTGTTTTAAAAATGAATTTAAGATGCAAAATTTGATCAGCAAACAAAATTCATTCTCAAAATGGAGAGGAACGTTTAGTTTTAGCAGGTTTTCATTGTGGGGATGCATCACTCAACTATGAGGAAGATAACCGTGCACTTGCCAAGAGGTTAGAAATTCCTCAGGTAATTATTTCAGTGTATGCCTAATTTAACTATCCAAAAGAATGGAAGAAGTCAATTTAATTATATTATTGGCAGCCCCAAATTGAGCTTATGGGTTGCAGAAGAAACCTTCCTGAACTGTGCAAGTACTTCCACACTTCTACAGAATTATCCAGTTCTACTTGCTGAATTAGCTGAGTCTTGATATTTATTGCTATTTAACAAGAATCCTTCCATTAGATACACTTAAAATTTACCATCCCATCCATTCATCCAGAATCTGTATGTCTGGATAATTTATGTTGGTCTTTAGCTAAGGTTAAGTACAGCTATTATAATTGATTTTGTCAGAATCTTCTTTATTTATTTATTTATTTTTTTGTAAGTGAGGAGTAGAATACAATATCCAAGTGGTAATAAGGAATTTAAACCAATGAGCTATCACTTTTGTAGGAAAAAGTGTTATTTTCCATTTAATGCTAAACAATCTAGATAGCTATAAAACTATAGAGAATGAAAAATATGAGTATGTAGAAAATGGAAAAAATTGCTAAGTTCAGGAAGACTATGGAAAGATAAATGTTACAGATAATTAAAATAAATTGACATTCTGTTTTAAAATGTAGAAAAATTAAGGAAATGAAGTTAGTTTAACTTTAATAAAGTCAGTTTACTTTTAAAGTAACTTTAAACTACTTTCATAGTTCAAACTATGAAAGTATGGAGAAACAAGATATAGCAAAGTAATAAAATATCACATTGAAAATAGAATTTGTTTCTTATTTTTTTTCTTGCAAAATTAAGGCAACTTGTTAACTTAGGTAAGATGTTTAAATAACAAAAAGGTACAAACAATTAGCTGCATCAGTTTCTGGTGGGAAAAGACGTGATGTAGACGATCCAACATATTAGTGATCCAAATACATTCACAAACAGTACCACACTGTGACAGAAGACAAACTTCAAGTTTCTAAGGTCAATCCATTGATTACTATTACTATTGCACTATCCAAATAAGACAACAGTTGTTTTTTTCATTTCTATCTTTCCAAGTGACTTAATCACTTTAGTTACAGTGACAATAATTCAGGTCATCATGAATTTAAAAAACCCCAAACCCTTAGCTTGTATTAGTCTATGAGGTGGTCAAAAAAGCTGAAAGCAAAAGGGTTTGTTAAGGCAAAAGGAAGGTTGTCACATGATTAAACAGCAGTGGCAAGCCTTATCATTCTCATTACCTGTTAAGGATGGGTCCTCAGTCCCATCTCCAGCCATCTGAACGTCAAGTGGAGAATGAACTGGATTGCCCAAGCTTTCTTCTTGCTCTTTCCGGGATATGGAATTTTTGTGGGGAGATTTGTGGTTTGTGTTTTCGTAGGGATTAACTTCTGCTCTCTTTCTAGGAAGCGGTGTTGGTGTGGCAGGTTGGTAAACCTGACTGTAGGGAGCTACGGGATGGTAAGATGGTTTCTCAGCGGCCCCTTCACCCTCCTCCTCATCATCAATCACAACCAGCTCGGCATGGATGATCCCGTCATACCCTGTCAGAAGCTTCTTTTCTTCTTCATTGTCTTCTGCCTGCTGATACCCCATGAAAATCATTGTCACAGGTTCTGAATCAGCCATATCAGAAGGCAGGGAATGAACGATATTATATCTAATATCTTCCTCATCCTCCTGGCAAGCAGGAGAAGAATCCTGGTGTTTTGACTTCCCAGCTAGGGCTTCACTGGGACTCAGTCTTGCTTCTGGAGAAGCCATATATTTGTCCTGGATCGTGTTGGATTCTTCCCAAGGAGTCATCAGCCTCCTTTGTAGAGTGTGGGGCATCTCCTCAACTCGTTGAGTCATTGATCGAGGTTGAGGTATGGGCCGAACAGGGCTGACATGATTGAAGCTGTTGCCCCTCCCCTCTGAAAGCCCATTGTCCAGATTGTTTACGGATTCATTCATATCATTACCCAGTCCGTTAGCTTTCATCTTTATCCTTTCTTGAAAGTTTGGTCCAGGAGTTACCTTCTCCCTCTGTGGAGTCGTAGGCCTGCAGAATGGATTGGCGTAGACAGGCTCATGATACTCTGTTGGGGATTTAGAGTTTCTCTCTGTGGCTTGTCTCAAAAGTTCCTCCACCTCAACTGGGGCCAGGCCATCGGTGCCATTGTACGCTGCACTGTGATTAGAGCTTACTGCATATACTGACTTTTGCCCATCGTCGTAAACTTTTATTCCTGTACCTTTAAAGTCATCTGAGGGGAGAGGTATTGAAGACAGGACTGTACTTTCTCCAGTTTTCAAGTCTTTTTCAACTTTAATTTCCATGGCATACAAAGCTGTTGAGAGAGAAATTTGATCTCTGATTTAGTTAAAATTTTCTCTTCAAAAGTATAGCCTGCTTTCACAGTGTGTTTTTATGCTAAGTATACTCTTTGATATTCTTTTATGTGAGATGTTGTTGTCTGTTTTTACAACTTTTAATTGCATTCGTTGTATAATGGCCAACATGGTAATGACATAGGTCTTTACGTAACGATGCGTGGGATGACTGAGAAATGGGATTGAAAAGCTGATTGGAGAAGAGAAGCTGATGATTCCAAACAGTAAGGCTCAAAATATTATATACCAAAAAGTATTTTATTTATAAATAATAAATCTGACAAGACAGATAGATTATACTCTTACATTATTCAATGGGAGGAATCAGACCTCTTTGTTAGTTAGGAGGAATATGTAGCACTAGGCATTGCAACAGGTAAAAGGCCTAGCATAGTATATTTTGCTAAGTTACATCCTTGCTGTGTGGGCCAGCAGCCCACTGAAATTATAGAGGAGTGTTCTAAAGTCTCCACAGCAGGAAGCTTGTTTAAATGCAGAACAGCTATTGAAGAGGGAGCAGGGAGGTAAGAATCACGTGCTTCTCCTTCTGCCTTTTTTTTTTTCTGTTTCTTTCGCTCCAATTTTCAAGTAGTGGGGACAATAGAGTGGTATCAGCTGAACTGAAAACAACTGAACTGGAGAGCACTGGGTAGTAGAGCTCTGCTGCATGGCCCAGGCAGATTCCTTATGACTGGAGTTTTAAGAACCAATAGAAATCTGGGCCAAATGACAATGTGGCAGTGCTTACTTCCGTTTTGACCTCCCACCTCCCTTTCTGGACCCATCTCAGATTCCATACCTCCTCCTCAGTAGCCTGGTGGTTCTTGGCCTTCCCTAACTACCCAACTAAAACTGCAACCCACCTCCACGAGGGCACAGATCGTTGCTGTTTTATCCACTCCTGGACTCCTAGTGCAAGAACTGAGCTTGCCATGTAGTACATGGTCACTAAATATTTGTTGAATATTTAAAGAAATGACTGTTCCCTGCCTGTGGAGTGTGGCTTCTTTTTCTAATCTAAACTTCAAAGGTTCCCACCCTGCCCCCAGACAAGCCTTCATTTTGTCTGGAGGCTTTGAAGTATGTTTTATGAAAATCACTCCCACATGGGGGTAAATCATATCTAAAGTTTCCAAGGTGATATTTTTATTTTCATAAAGGATCTTAGTAATCCAAGAGAGTGTCTACGAGATGGAGTACTTGGGGAGAGAGATTTTTGAACAGGGGAGCTTTGCTTTTAAGTTTGTCTCTTTCAAGTCTTGACCTTCTTTGTCTCTACCTAGTTTGCATAAATTCTGTAACCCCTTTATCCCTGCCAATGCAAGTGACTCAGATAACTCTTGGAACTTTGTAAAATGGACCATTGCTTCACCTGAAGCATCAGATGTCTTAGCAAGTTGCTAATATCTGACATTGTAAAATCTGAATTTGAGAACCTGCATTTGGATACAGATTTTTCATATACCTTTTCTGTTTTGTTCATCATCTTCTATTCCTTCATTTCTTTCCTTCCTTAATCTGGAAGGCACGTAGGATTTTGGAAGGTCAGGGATATTAGCATAGATGTCTTCAATTGACTCTGTAAAATTAATATTAATTCAAAATACATTTAGGATATATAATAATGAGAAAAATTTCTGTGAGTTTATTTAAAAATGTCATAGTTAGCCATAAAATAGGATGTTTGGAAACATACCTTCTGATGTTTCTTCCTTTTCCACCTTCACAGACTATAAGAAAAAAGAATCCTCCGTGATTAATACAGTTAAAACATAAATTCTATTGTGGATATAGTTTAAAGAATTATATACTATTTGTGGACTCATTCTGGGAGGAGCTCATAGTTTAAATGTTAATGCTCACCTTTATTATATCTTCTGTTGTCCTCTCAACTGATTTTAGTTTCCTTAAAATTGCCTCTTCGTTGGTTGAGATTTGGAGCTCAGCCTTTTCAAGATCTTGGATTTCTTTCTCAAGTCTGACAACAGAAAGATATGCTTTTCATTGCTTAAGGCACTACAGAGTTCCCAAATATATTTTCTCCATATATACACTTTCCTTGGAATACTGCATGTAAATATCTGGGTACCTTTTAAGAACATAGCATCACACCAACCACCACGTTTAGTACATATAAGGAATATGACACCTGACTTTGACTTAACAGTCTTTAAATCAAGTTGAAACAAAAAATCTTTCTGACAAAGGGAATTCTTAGGTAAAGTGTTTGAACCTTGCCTCATTTTCTTTATTGCAATTACTAATGTTATGTCCAAATAATTAGAGAAATTTCTTTTATAAAGAGACTTAAGTTTAAAGTTGAACCAAAAGGAATGGTTCATTGGTTGTTATTATGTAGCTCACCAATTTTTCTTACCTAAGTCTCCATATAAATTATTTGGAGAAAGCATTATAATTACTTTTTTTTTCTAACCAATCAACACTTCATAAGACTATAATGTTTAGAATTAATTTAATAATCAAAATTATCACTTCGAAACCCTGTGTATCCTATCACTGGAAATGACATCTCCTTTTAATTTTACAATTTCCCAAGAATTGTGCCATATTATAATGAGTGGAACAGAGACATGAGAAATGGACAAAGCCTAGGGTAGTGGACTCAGTTGCTGCTGTTTATAGAGACTACATTTTCCCGAGGGGGGAAAAAAAAAGCACACATAGCCTGATGAAATGTAAGGGAACTTATAAGGACAAAGAAACAGATATTTGATATTGGACTGTCACAAACATTTTGAGCTGGAATCTTGACCAGAGTGCAGCTAGCTGCATATCCAATTCAAGTTAACATCGGGGTGTGTTGTCATGAATTCTGTCCTGTACAAAAACATCAGGCATGGCACTCATAAAGTTAGTAAGGCTGACCCTTGGCTACCACGACATATGCATAGTTTCTCAGCCAAATGCTCTAAACTCCAACGTCAGCTGCTTCTGGGAATGGCTGATTAGGCAGAGCAACTAGTCCAGGAAGTGAGAGCCAGGGGTATTCACATCTGCTATGATAATTGTCAGTTTTCTTGACTTCCTTCTTTAAGATGATTATGGATTTGGGAGTTCAAAAATCTTGTGCTATTGTCACATCAGTAAGAGATGAAGATATGGTCTGCTTGACTATTCTCCTACTCATTGCTAGAGCTTCAAAATTCTGACTTTCCTGCTGCCTCTGGCCATTGGTGGTTGGCTATTTGTAACTAAGGAAGATTTATCATATATCATAGAACTCCAGGTAAAATGTAGTACTTTTGTTTTCTTAGAAGTTACTGAGGTGTGATTGTTATCCTAGAGATCAATGGAACAGAACAGAGAACTCAGAAATGGACTCTCAACTTTATGGTCAACTGATCTTCAACAAAGCAGGAAAGAATATCTAATGGAAAAAAGTCTCTTCAAAGATATTGGAAAAATTGGACAGCCACATGTAGAAGAATGAAACTGGGCCGTTTTCTTACACCATACACAAAGATAAACTCAAAATGGATGAAAGACCTAAATATGAGACAGGAATCCATAAAAAATCCTAGAGGAGAACACAGGCAACATCTATGACCTCTGGCTGTAGCAACTTCTTGCTAGACATATCTCCGAAGGAAGTGGGGCGCCTGGGTGGCTCAGTGGGTTAAGCCGCTGCCTTTGGCTCAGGTCATGATCTCAGAGTCCTGGGATTGAGCCCCGCATCGGGCTCTCTGCTCAGCGGGGAGCTTGCTTCCTCCCCTCTCTCTGCCTGCCTCTCTGCCTGCTTGTAATCTCTGTCTGTCAAATAAATAAATAAAATCTAAAAAAAAAAAAAAAGGAAGAGAAAAAGAAACAAAATGAACTACTGGAACTTCATCAAGATAAAAAGCTTTTTCACAGCAAAGGAAATAGTTGACAAAACCAAAAGACAACTTACTGAATGGGAGAAGATATTTGCAGATGTCTTATCAGATAAAGGGCGAGTATCCAAGAACTATAAAGAACTTATCAAATTCAGCACCCAAAGCCCAAATGATCTCGTCAAGAAATGGGCAGAAGACATGAACAGACATTTCTTCAAAGAAGATACAAAAATGACCAGCAGACACAAGAAAAAAATCTCAACATCACTCAGCACCAGGGAAACCACAGTGAGATACCACTTCAATCTTGTCAGAATGGCTAAAATTAACAAGTCAGGAAAAAACAAATGTTGGTGAGGATGCAGAGAAAGGGGAACCCTCCTGTACTATTTGTGGGAATGCAAGCTGGTGCAGCCACTCTAGAAAACAGGATGAAGTTTCCTTGAGAAATTAAAAATAGAGCTACCCTATGACCCAGCAATTGCACTACTAGGTATTTACCCCAGAGATACAAACGTAGTGATCTGAAGGGGCACCTGCACCTCAGTGTTTATAGGAGCAATGTCTACAATAGCCCAACTGTAGAAAGAGCCCAGATTTCCACTGACAGATGGATGGATAAAGATGTGGTGTATTATATAAGGGAATATTATTCATTCATCAAAAAAGATGATATCTCACCATTTACATCAATGTGGATGGAACTGGAGGGATATTATGCTAAGTGAAATAAGTCAATCAGAGAACGACAATTATCATATGGTTTCACTTCTATGTGGAATTTAAGAAACAAAGCAGAAGATCATAGGGGAAGGGGAGGAAAATAAAATAACATGAAGTCATAGAGGGAGACAAACCATAAGAGACTCTTAACTATAGGAAACAAAGTGAGGGTTGCAGAGATGGGATAACTGCATGATAGGCATTAAGGAGGGCACATGATGTAATGAACATTTGGTGTTATATGCAATAGATGATGATCTCTGAACTCTATATTAGAAACTAATGATACACTGTATGTTAACTGATTGAATTTAAGTTAATTTTTTATAAAAAAGTCTATCTCCATCCATTGTAGCATGTCTGTCCATCAGTGGAGTTGTGGGCATGCATGTTGGTTGGGAGAATGGAAAAGTCTATACTAAAAAGTGATAGATCTGGATGACTTTGTTTCTGCTCTTTACCACTTTTGAGAACCATTTCCTTTAACCTCCCTGAAACTTGGTTTTGTAGCATAAACAATGAGCAAATGGTATCTGCCTTACTTTATACAGAAATTTGGTGAAGCTAAGAAGAGGTGATGTATATGATTGATATCAGATGTTAAGTGTTATTTTAATGTAATTATTAAAAGTTTTCTGCCATATGCTGTGTTTCTTTCTCCTTCTACATCTTGTCTCACAGGGTCCTTTACACAATAGCATGTTTGAGACAGTCTAATGAGGAGCCTTTGAGTAGAATATGAGGCTGTTCAAATCATTGCTACAAGTAGCTCTTGGACTGCAGGATTCACCTGTGGAACCAATGGACAAGGGTTTAAACACTGGTTCATCTTCTATCTTATTGTGTGACCCTAGAAAAGTCAGCAGACCTTGCTAAGCCTCATTATATTCATTCATTCATTCATTCAAAAGTATTTGTTTAGCATCTATTTTGTCAATGAAATTAATTAACAATTAATTAGGCCATGACTAAATTTTGTCCCGGGCCCAGTTTTAATAATTAATTTTAATTAATTAACTAATTAATTATGTCAATGGTGACATGAGAAAACAGCTAGATATAAAAATCAGGAGCTCAGAGAAGTCTGGGTTTGATTTTAAATTTGGGAGTTAGTGGGGCACCTGGGTGGCTCAATCTGTTAAGTGTCTGCCTTCTGCTCAGATCATGATCCTATATCCTGGGATTGAGCCCTGCATGGCGCTTCCTGCCCAGTGGGGAGTCTGCTTCTCCCTCTTCCTCCACCTCTGACCCCCTACTCGTGCTTGCTCTCTCAAATAAGTAAAATCTTAAAGGAAACAAATCTGGGAATTGGTATTTATGGGATTTCCTAGAAAGTCAGGGTTACCAAGGGCTGAATCCTGGAGCAATTAAGCATTTAGAGATCTGGGCAATATTACTAGTTCACAAGGTATAATAAAGAATGAAAGAAATAGCAAGTATTCAGCAAATGCTAGTTTCTTCCTGTTTCTTCCCCTTTCCATATGTGGAGCACAGAGACAGATTCTGGATCTGTTTGGCCAATTACATCTCAGGGACTTAGAACACTGTTATTTGTAGTTGTTTTCCACTTTAGAGAGGCCTATGGGTAATGTAAAGAGATGTGATCTTCATGGATGTCTTTAGACTAAAAAGGTAGGAGTATGAAGTTGAAAGCCTGCTAACCTCATCAAAGTATCGGCTAATGAATGTTTTTGAAGGTTTTTCAAGTCACTGGGTGAAAGACGCATTAATATGAGGTTGTAGTCAGATGACACATCTGTTCATGAAAACCAAACAGAAACAAACAAACACCCTCTTTCTGTTCTTTATCATTTACTCACAGCCAACTGTCAGTTAAATCGCATAATAAGGAAGCTTCTTGGTGCTAATTACTTAGAATCGCAAACCTCTACAGGAAATGCTTACTGATACAGAGCATTTCCTAAAATTCTCATGTCAATGCAAAACTCTATATCCCATTTTTATATGTTGATTTGTTACTTCTGTATATTATTTGTGGACAAAATAAATAACATCCAAATAAAAATATTAGAGATTTGTTCCTCCAGAAAAGCTTTCTAACAGCTCACCATGCCAGTGGAAGTGATGAGAAACCCAGAAAAGAATAACAGAGCAGGTACCTGGCTGCTGCTGGCCTCCCTCTCCCAGGGAAGGCACTACAGTAGTCTGACAATGGAAGAAAAGGAAAACTAAGGAGCTCCACACTAGATAATGCACCAAGTTTCTGAGGATTGCCTGTTCTTAAAGAACATAAAACAAAAATTGCAGGGGGCCTGGGTGGATCAGTTGGTTAAGCATCTGCGTTTGGCTCAGGTCATGATCCCAGAGTCCTGGGATCAGGAGCCTACTTCTCCCTCTGCCTGATGCTCCCCCGATTGTGCTCTCTCTCGCTCTCTGACAAATAAGTAAAATCCTAGAAAAACCTCCCAAAACAAAACAACCCCCCCCAAAAAAATTGCAGCTGGTATGTAGGCACTATTTTTGTGTATATATAGCACGGTGGGTTTCAACTAACAGTGATCTTCCTACCAAGGACATCTGGTAATGCTGGAGACATGTTGGTTTTCATATCTTGAAGACTTGCTACTGGCATCTGGCCGGCGGACACCAGCGACCCTGCTAAACATCCTAAGAGGCGCAGAACTATCCTTCATGACAAAGACTTCTCTGGTCCGAAGTGTCAATGGTGCTGAGGTTGAGAGACTCTTGACAGGCGCTGGTAGGTGCTTGATACATGCTTCATAAGGGATTTTTAAAATATCCATTTCTCTGATATTTTTACTTTCTTGCCATTATTTCTCTTTTCCATATAGCTAATATGGAATCCAAACTAGTATTTGTTGAATAAAATTTAATCAGTCTTATTTTCATTTAAAATTACTATTTGGGTTCATTTTCATTTCAAATTTCGGGGCACCAGGGTGGCTCAGTGGATTAAGCCACTGCCTTCGGCTCAGGTCATGACGTCAGGGTCCTGGGATTGAGCCCCGCATCAGGCTCTTTGCTCAGCAGGGAGCCTGCTTCTCTCTCTCTCTGCCTGACTCTCTGCCTACTTGTGATCTCTCTCTCTCTGTCAAATAAATAAATAAAATCTTTAAAAAAAATTTCTCTGTATCTATATCTATCTATGCGTTTATTGATTTTCTTCTGGCTCCGTGACCATTCATAGTGAAGAAGATATTCAACCTTGATTTAAAGCTCAAAAAGAATTTGGAGCTTAAATAAGGGACTTATATTTAATCCTTTTCCAAAAGTTTTGGGTAGAGACAAAAATTTAGCAAGTATAAATGAAGTACTGGAGAAATTTGTGTGTGTATATAGATCTGTGCATGAGTGTATATATGTGTGTTTGTAAGTTCATCATATTACACACATACAAAAACATACATATGTGTGTAAATATGAGGTTTTAGTTTTAGATATAAAAATAGAAATTTATATATATGTAAAGCTCTTTTGTACATGGAAAGCTTTTGGGAAGGTCACTAGGGGATAATTGTCTAATCTTCACCTGCTTATCTCTCAGCAGGTGAGTTAGAATTTCCATAAGTGCCACCATGCCCGTCTTTAAAAGGTATTACCTTTCTGAATGGGAATTGAGCTCCCAGAAATGCTGATTCAGTTTGACGAGCAACAGGCAGGCGGACAAAGAGAAATATCCTTCTTTGTACCTCCTGGACTGTTAGGCGGGGCCTGATGGATGAGTTAGCACCTCTCATGATTTCTGAGAGACGGTGGGCTGGCATCGTGTGCCAATTTAGATAAGCAGAGTACATGGAAAAGGATTTGTAATGCTATCCATTATTGGAATCTTTCTTCTCCTTGCCTATTTGCTGGGAAAAAATAGGGTTATTTTCAAGAGCTCCCTAGGTGAAAGCAGGTAGCTTTCATTTCGTGCACTGTTCTAGTAATAACCTCCCTTAATCATCACAAAATAATGTCCCCAATCCAATTTCAACATGTAATTTTTTGTCTTAGAAAAAGGACAACAACTAAATGCTGGACGCATCAAGAAGGGCTATTTCAGAAGGCAATTTTTCTGCTGCTAAGTGTCCATTTATCTCTTTCAGTTTTGGGGGGTGGTTAACAAGGACTAATAACCTAATGAAGTTTGCCACTGGGACCCAAAAGGCCAGAACTCGGGAGATTTACATCCTACCTTCCATCATTTTATTTGCTAGTAATTATAACAACCTCTAAAATGTACTGAGTACCTACACTGTATCAGACGTTGTCCTAATTAGTCCTCCCAACAACCCCCTGGAGCACCATTATTAGTTCCGTTTGACAGATGAGCAAGCAGGGCACCTAGACAGGCAATTGGCCTGGAGGCTTACAGGTGGCTTGTTGCAGCGCAGAATTTGAAATCAAATCTCCGCCGACAGTCTGAGCTTTTAACAACTTTCTAATTAACCACTATGGGAACACAACTTTAAAAAGTGGATTCCTGTGAACTTAGACGCAATATTCATTTTGCAAAGCAGTGTAAAAGGATTTCTTATTTCCTTTCATAATAAAGAGAGAGAAGATTGACATTCAAGTTGGGGTCCACCCACATGTAAAAGTGTTGACTCATCACATATAAAGATAATATTTCTGTCCTGGCCTTCATTAGGGTCACTGTGTTATACTAGGAATTTTTCTGCTTAGTGGACAGCCAGAACAGGATTAAAGTCAAGACTTTGTCTCCTTCCTTCCTTCCTTCCTTCCTTCTCTATCCTTTCTTTTCTTTTCTTTTTTGGCTGCTTGAGTTTGGATTTTGGTAGAAGTTCTTAGAACAGTCTCTTCCAGAGTCTGAGGTTTCACTCAGCTCTGGTACTTTATAGAGAGCCTTTCTTTTTTCAAGAACAAAACTATTGTTCAGAGTCATAGGTCTTAAATAAAAGCTGGTTGGTGTAATTTGATTATAAAGCTACAGTTTGAAGGTAATCACTGATGCTATGTTTGAAATTAAGTTTATGACTGGCTTTAGCCAGATACTTTGAAAGGACTGATGACCTGTTTGCCTCTTGGGGGCCCATGCTGTCTTATTAAAAGCAAGTATGCACCCAAAGAGCACCCCAGGATCACTTCTCTGGGATGGTGTGAATCAGCAGGACTTCATCCAGGTTGTGCTACCTCTGTCATACCTCTGAAACCAGTTGATGGACGTGCTAGCAAAATCTCACCAGCCCCACCCCAAGCTAGACAAAGAAGGACCCAGTTTCTTTTGGGACTCACAGGCTCTCAGAACGTGTTTGCTTCCAGCAGATGTTGAATGCATCCTGGAGTGGTGAGTAGTTGTAATCTTTGACTCTTCCCTTGGGTGCAGATTCTCTTTCCTTTCTTTCCCACAGAATCTTGGGAGAACAGGAGGTGGCTGGTGGCTTACCTACATTTGTGATTATTTTGTGGGAAGGTCTACTTTTTTGTTTTCACTTCTACCCATGGAAACAAGAAAGTGAACCCAAAGTTAACCAAAGCTAACACACCTGGCTTACTTCCTCAGCCCAACCAAGTTTCGGTTTTCTTATTTAGTGAATCTTATTTAGTGAAACATAATTTCTTATATATTGAGTTCACAAAAGGTTGCCTTTGGGAGGTGAAGGGAATCATGTTTATAAGCCCCTAGCACAGGGTGCGACGTGGAAGAATTAACTGGTAATGTAGTAGTTAGCCTTTTCTCTTCCTACTCTGCTAGGGAGAAGAGGACCATCTAGGACAACTCCAATAAAGAAAACCTACCAGGTCCATTTGGATATTTGATCTTCAACTTTAATATCAATGATTTTGGAGCAAGTGTGGGTTTACTATAGCTTCAGGGACACACCCGTCTTTAAAAATACAGTTCTAGACAGAAAACCAAAATAACACTCCAGCATTATTAGAATTTTCATAATATTTATGGAGATGGTGTCTATTTAACAAATGTTATCTATTTTATAAATGAGATAATAGGTCAGTCTGTTTTGACAACCTGCTAATTCCCCCTCACCCCAATCCATTTCTCCTGTTCTTTGTAGTAATAGAACACCTTGAGTTTTATGTATTTCCCTAGCTATCCTGCCATTTCCAGGTCTCTTTTTCATTTAAATGGTGCCGTGACTAAATTCTGGCTAATAGGATATTAGCAGAAGTGACCTCTGCAATTTTCAGGTCATATCTTTAAAATAGAACTGTTTGCCCTGCATTTATACTCTCCTTCCTACAATGGAATGTGAACATGGCGATGGTGAGCTGTCTTTGGCCATCCAATCATGGGCATTGCTTAGGAAGCAAAACAAGGGGACAGAAAGAAACAGGGTCTCTCTATCATTTATCATCTCATAGGACATTGCTTCTCCTCTTCCCTTGCTAAAATTATTATGGGTGTGAGAGAAATGAACTTTTTAGTCTTGTTTAAGCCATTGCTTTTATGGAATCTTTTACAGCATCAAAACCAGAATACTAAATATTGCACTGCCTTATGGGGATGAATCTTTGAGTCACCACTTGGATGAGATTTTTCCATATTTTTTCTTTGATTTGCAAAATTACTCATTAGTACCTTGCATTTCTGGTAGTTAGCCAGTAAAAATAGAAAAATAAATCAGCTTTGTGCAAAGCAGTTAAGGAATTTATAAGTTTCTAGATGATCTATCAAATCTGACATGGTTATATGGACTATAGCTAGTTATTATTGAATGGCTAAGGTTTATAATAAAAAAAGAAAGATCTTTTTATTTATTTTTTAACCAAAACTCAGTTAAATTTATAGCATTGGAATCGTGACAGATACTATTGAGTATATGTAGACGATGACTTTAACCCGGTAATCTTAAAGGAACATTTTTTTTTTTTTAGATTTTTATTTATTTATTTGACAGAGAGAGATCACAAGTAGGCAGAGAGACAGGCAGAGAGAGAGAAGGGGAAGCAGGCTCCCTGCTGAGCAGAAAGCCCGATGCGGGACTTGATCCTAGGACCCTGAGATCATGACCTGAGCCAAAGGCAGAGGCTTAACCCACTGAGCCACGCAGATGCCCTAACCCAGTAATCTTGATTGCACTGTGTTGGTCATAGGTAATAGACAAATAAGTGATTACTAATGGATCAGAGGTTAAAGATATTTTATCTTGATAGATAGTTTGCTTCATAGTATTTTCAAACTATATTTTCTCATAAAATTGAGGACATGTAGTCTAGTAGAAGGTGTGCTTCTTTGTTTTATTTTTAAAAACTAGAGGTCTGGTAAATTTCATTGAACATTTAACACACTGTTTAAAAGCACTTACTACATGTCAGGCACGTTTTATTCACCAAACTGAAATAAAAGTATATCAAAAAGATGAAGAATACTTCTCTGCACAGGCATAGGACAAGAATTTGCCTTTGCCAAAGGGCATGGGTCTAATAAGGAAGAGCTAACCCACCAGTGCAAACAATCACATGCTATGGGTAAGCATGCCAGAGAATTAAAGGGCATTTGGCGTATGACACCCAGCATGCCCTGAGCCAGATCTGTTGCCTCTAATCCCAAGCATTTAAGAACAGGAGGAGCACTACAACACAGCAACTTCAAGATAACAAGAGGCAGAGAGCTAGCCCAGCAGTGACACTGAAAAAGTATCAGTCTGCTCTGGTAATTGGGAAGAGAGCAGATGTTTAGAAAAGCTGAGTAATTTATAGTTACATGCGAGCAGCTTTTGCATGGGTGAATCTCATCTCCTAATATAACTTGGCAAATATTAATAATTATCTCATGGGCAGATGATACTGATTTGAAACTGCCATGTAGGCAGGTAATGTTAGAAGATAATAATTCAGTAGAAAAGCAAACCCTCTTAATCAGAATCATATTTTGTAAATTAAGGGTTTCATTTGCCACAAAAAATAAGAAACCAAACTGGTTTTCAGGGAATCAGCCATTTTCATGTGCAGATTACAAACATAATTTTCAAATTAATGCAAATAAATTCATGCTCTGGAGGTTGCTGTGGTATGGTAGATTGGTTAGTTATGGGCTTCTTGAATGTTCTGGTAGGACAGAAACCGGATGTGTGGCTTTTAATTAGAGCCTGGAAAGAGCCTTGTTGTACATGAGAAACACTTAATAAGAGTTAAATAATTTGAATAATAATAATTCAAATTGACCTCTCCATAGGTGTCATGAGTTTCCCAAGTGACCTTCAAATACTGTTATCACCAGGTCATGGCAAGTTAGCTGCAAATAGGCTTATTCATGATTTGGGGAATCTTTCTTCTTTAAAAAAAAAAAAAAAAGTTGTAGGAGAAAATATTTTTAGTGAATAAACCACTTGTAACCATATTATGAAATGACAAAACATATCCAATGATGTATACAGCCGCTGACTCTCTCTACTCAGAAATAATGACTGGCTTTGTGCCTTGCAACCCTTAGCCTTTGCCTCCCACAGTATTGTAGAGCAGCCACGAATAATCGTTTCTGCTTTGCTTTTAGTATGAATTGTTCATATTTGATACCAAGAACAGAACTCTATTATTTGAAGACCAATAAATATAATTTCCAACCTTAATATAACATAGAATAACCAACAATGATCAGTTTGCCTGGGGTGGTCTGAATGGACTAAATGACACTTGCTTCGTGGTAGACAAAAGATGCTTTCCAAGGGGCGTGGTGTGGAAGCTTTCTGAGCTGATAAATTTAGCCAAGGGGCTGCAGCTGGGGTGGGGGACACTCTTGGGCCATGGGAGGGCTACACCCTTTGGTAGCACGTTATACAAAAGGCTCTCTGCTTTTGAACATTCCTTATGACCATGACCTGAAGTATGGATCACTGAAACCAACTGCCCTCCCACTTTCTTCTTTGTTCATTTACTCCTTTCTTCCTTCTTGACTCATGTCAACACGGCCAAAGTTTTATGACATCCATACTAATGGTTTTAAATTTGTGTTTCGAGGACTGAATGTTGTTTTGAATGAAATAATCAATGTAAAATCCTTTGAAAAGTTAAAAGATCTAAAGAGAGGTAAATGTAAATAATAGTTGCTTTGATGCACTTAGGATTCTCAATCTCCTCTAGAAGATAAAGATAGGTTCAAAGTGGGGGCTTCTCTATAGATGTTTATTGAACTGAATAGAGAACAAGCAGAGTGAGTCATGATGGAATGATCTACAGTCAGAAAGATCTATGTGTGACTCATGGCTTGACTGTTACTAGGTTTACAGCTTTCTGTGGTTTAGTGTCCTTATATGTGACATAACGCCAATCAGACTTCCCCCAGAGAATTGTCACTCTCAGAAAATTCTTAGGACATAATATGTGCTTCGTAAAGGGTAGCTGTTATTATTGAACTTCAGTGGAGTGGTATTATTCTAATCTACATTTTGGCCTACCACAGTGGGAGAGTATTTATTCTATGTGAATTTAACCCTTATTGCTACTAACCTATGAATGAGACTGGCAGGTGTGAACAACGGAGAAGTCTAGAAGGCGGGGAATAAGGAAATAAAAGAGCATATGTAAGAGGGGAAGGGTGAGAAAGTGAAGTGATGGTGAGCCATCAACAGTGACCTCAAAAACCAGAGGTATGACTGTCATGTAATTTTGCCCTTGACTCAAGATAGTTGGGTCTTATTCTTTATTTTTTAAAGATTTTCAAGGCTTTCCTTTTTAGTTGCTTAGTGTTTAAGTCATTGTGTAGTCTTTTTTTTTTTTTAAAGATTTTATTTATTTATTTGACAGATAGATCACAAGTAGGCAGAGAGGCAGGCAGAGAGAGAGGAGGAAGCAGGCTCCCCGCTGAGCAGAGAGCCCGACATGGGGCTTGATCCCAGGACCCTGGGACCATGACCTGAGCTGAAAGCAGAGGCTTTAACCCACTGAGCCACCGTGTAGTCTTTAGCTGGTCCCTTTCATAGTTGGTATTTTAAAGTCTGGCCATCCATTTAGCCAACCATCCATTCATCCATCCATCATGCATATTTTTCCATTCATTATTAAATATGTAGTGACAGGTATTCCTACTATGTACTAGGCTTTCTCTGGTGGGGGTTGGGGATAGATGTCTTCCTATTTATTTATTTATTTATTTATGCTGGAAATTTGATTTATTTTTCTCTTTTTGTGAAATTTAAAAATCTCCTGAATTAAAAATTATCAGAATATCTGGGAAATTAAAAACAACAACAGATGAACTCTCGCAAGCCTGATAAACCAATTAGTCAAATATGGAGAGTGAAAAACATGCTTGGAATGATTTTGACTCATGTAATTGCTTCAGAATCATTTCTTAAGTGTTTCTAAGCAACAGCAAATTTAAGAAGAAGAAACAAATGCTAGGTCCTCTCTCTCTCTCTCTCTCTCTCTTTTCCTCCTTTCCCTTTCTCTTCTCTCTCGCATTGTCACAGAAGAGCAGACTGTGTCCCTCTCTCTCACAATGTGACGTTAGCTTCGGCTGGCTGGGTCAGAGCAAGAAGGCAGAAACATTTAGAATGTGATTATTTTTCATGCAGCCTTCCTCGCTTTGTTGGATGAACCATCAGTTTCATTAAGGTACAGCTGGCCTTCACAGGTAGATCTGAGCATCAGGTAGGGGTGCAATACGGATAGAAATCACGAGATGAACTTTGATAAATTATAACCAGCAACAAAGTCATTTAACCTTTATTTTTCTACATCAGGCCTTTGGGATCCATTTTGAAATCGAATCTTGCCTGCACTTTTTTGAGTTAACTGGGTAGATTATTGTTTTATATGATAGTGAGCAGAATGCATTTCCTAATACTGCATCTCCATTTGTGGAGGAATTTCCCTTAACTTATGTGGGGGTGGTGGTAGCTGCAGTTATGGCCTGTGCCTCAGATTTTCTCATGGCAAAGAGTCACAGAGAAATCCACTCCTTCATGCAACTTACTGTTAGCATCATATGGGCAGGAATTTCCTAACCATTTGGAGACAAATGAAAGCTCATTAAAGGAAAGTGGAGGGTCAGAAGGGTACTTTGGACTATGAAAAAAAAATCCTTACTAGAGAACATTAATCATAAGTAGATAATCCTTCTCAAAGGGGAGGCAGTGCGTTTGCCTCATTCTCCTTGGCAGTTAACCTTTTGCATTTTATGCTTATGGCACTTCTGTCAGGCACTCTTTGTGCTCCAATTAAAGTCAGAGGTCTTTGGACACAGTTCAAAAAGTAGCAAGTGTCTGCAGGGCAGCGTGATGCAAGGCATTTTGGCAGAGGGAGTCACGGAGAGCAGTTGGGCAGCTGTATGGGAAAGAGGAATGTAGAATGTGAATGACATGGCTCCTTTGGATACTTCTGAGGTGCTTGGAGTGGCGGGGGGGAGGCGGTAATTTTGGGTGTAGGCTATTGGTTGGAGGAAAGCAACAGATGTGACAGAAGAGGATTTTTAAGCCGGCCAATGAATGTGTGCACATGCTGTCTGGACCGAGAAGTCAGCGTTGAATTTGCACCTGTGCCTATAATCAGGAAGTAAATGGTTCACTGGTCACAGCAAGAACAGGGCTCATTTGGGAGGCAAATTGAAACTCTATTTAAGCAAAGTGATTCAGAAGGAGATGTTCAATACCATTTTCCTCCTGGGAACATTTCTTCCTAAGGCGTTAATCAGGGCAACAGGCAAAATACTCACTAATATTGTTCCAAAGCTAAGAATGTGTCTCTGAGACAAAAACCATGGAAACCTACTTATTTTCTGAAATGTTGCCTCTCTGAAAGAAAAGATGAGAGGATGAATAATCAGACATGCTTTACTTAAAGGTTGGGTGTGAGTCAGGGGAACTTTGGGTGTGCTCAATATAGCAGGGTCATCTGAATGTCTATATGAAATGATGCATGCAAGAGAGTGAAATCATAGCATGGATTGGAAATGAAAAGTGCTGTAAAAGGGTAGCATTTACAGGATTGAACTAATGTGAAATTTGTCTGCAGGATCTGGGACATAACTTATTTTTATAATGAAGACTTAATTAAATTTTAAATCCTGGGTCTTAATTTTTTAGTTACACGAGTCAAGACAAGTTAGGATCTACAAAAGTCATCTTTCTCACTTATTGAATGTTACCTACCTCATAAGGTGGTTGTGAGGATTCAAAGAACTAATCCATATGAAGTGCTTAACGCAGTGCCTGGTCTATAACTACACACTCTGTAAAAATTAACTGCTGTCGTTAGCATTTCAGTTTTCAAGCCGTAAAGAAAACCCATCAATTATGTCTGAATGGGAGGAATCCTTGTGGGGTGGGGATCTCAGTTTACTCAAAGAAAAAGATTCTTTGTACTGCCATAAAGAAATAGAGATCTTGGTCAAAAGATAAACATCCCCGTCCTACTTTTAATTATTTTGACTCCCAAAAAGGAATAGGATCTAATATCTTTTGAACATCTACCATGTGTCAGGCACTCCGGAAGCTGCTTGACTCACAGTGTCCTGTGAAGTCGCTCTCATGGTCCCACTATTATTAACAAGGAAACTAAGGCCCAAAGAGATGAAGAACGTTTCCAGGCTTCTATGCCTTATGGATGGCAGAACAGGGATTTGAAAGCCAAAGGCCATGCTCTTCCAGTTCATCTCACAAGACCGTGTAAGTAGTAGGGGGAATGGAAACTCCAGAGGCTGACTGGCCCTGCTACAGACTCTGAGGTAATAGCAACGTTTCTATTTTGATGTTCCCATTAAAATCTTATCCTCTGGCTGAGAGGCCTGGCAGATGGCAAATGTCACCCTTGAGCAGTCACCCAAGTCAAGTGATAAACCACATTCAGGCTTTGGGCTGCTTGCCCTGCTCGGGGAAGGAGGATGGTTCAGCGCCCCCCCCCCCCCACCCCCCCCCCCCGGTTTGTCCGTCGACTGGGTTGCTTCTTGGAGCTCACAGGAAAATGTACTTTATTTACCTGCTAAGAAAAGCTCCTGAGGCTCTGTGGGCAGTTGTTTTGGGGAAAGAATGACTTTAACAACACGCACCTGATAGTTTAGCAGCTTTAGAAAGATCTGAGAAGAAAATGTTCAGTTACAGATACAGCGGCTTTGGCACCGTGATTTCTCTAATGCTGGGCGGCTGCGGAGGCTGTGTGATACAGACAAGGCACAGATACTTTGTGTCTCCCCATGTTGCTTCGGAACATTCTGTTCCCTGCCCATTGTCAACCAGACAAATATGCCATCATGGGTCACAGCGATGCATATCCTTTACTAACTCTTTGCAAATACGGCTTTTTAAGACCATTCCTTAAACAAAGCAATTTGCTATGGGGTGTTAGGGGTTTTAGCATTTTGAGAATACTTCTTTAGTTCTATAGTGGGAGAACACAGAGCCTGACTTGCTTTGAGGTCCAAGTTTACCCTTTAATGACTCTGTGACCTTCCTTAATCCCCTTATCCTCTCTGAGTCTATTTCGACCTCTCTGCCATGGAGGCGTCCCTGCTTTCTTTCTGGGATTGCTGTGAGAATTCAATGATGTAATGTAAGTCAAGTGCTTTTCAAATTGCACGAGGCCATTTAAAAATGAACCATTTGTGTTATTATTATTTATATTTGGGGCTTAACATCGTCTGGTATTAATAAAGGATCCCCTCATGGTTAATGACACCCTGAAGATCTAAAACAAGGTCGCAGTGAAGCCACAGGAATGAAAAGCCAGGCATAGGGAATCCAGTCAATAATAGCATAATAACATTGTATGGTTGACCAATGTTGACTATACTTATCATAGTGAGCAGCATGTATCCTACAGGGCTGTTGAATCACTATGCTGTACACTTGAAACTAATATAATAACATATCCAACTATATTTAAATTAAAACAAAAAATAAAAAAAAGTAAAGTCTAATAAGTCATAATGAGATGCCAGAAATTGGGTAGAGTATAGATATGGAACCGGTAATTTAATACAGACATCAGAGCAACACGGAAGAAGATTCAGAGGGTGGTAGGAGCTGTTTGGAGAAAGGAAAACAGAGGGACTGAACATGCTTTAAAGACACAGAAGAGGGGTGCCTGGGTGGCTCAGTGGGTTAAGCCTCTGCCTTCGGCTCAGGTCATGATCTCAGAGTCCTGGGATCGAGTCCCGAGTGGGGCTTTCTGCTCAGCGGAGAGCCTGCTACCCCCTCTCTCTCTGCCTGCCTCTCTGCCTACTTGTGATCTCTCTCTCTCTGTGTCAAATAAGTAAATAAAATCTTTAAAAAAAAAATAAAGACACAGAAGAGATCATAGCTTCTCAGATCACAGTGTGTGGTCTGGAATGCTGTGAGCGGTCACTTTATTGACAGCATCGGGAAGTCACATGAATTAGTTTCTGATCCAGCATGTCCTAATTGTGTGAATACTTCAACCTCTGGGCAAAAAGTGATGATGATGACACTTTGTCACAGGGTTATGAAGATTAAATGATGATTATATGTAAAGTACCTGACAGGTAATATGGTGGGTAAATATGGTTTCTCTACTTCCTGCTCCTCCCCCTCCTTTTTTTTTTGTCGGATAAAAACTCTAACTAGGCATTCAGAGCATTCAGGCAAGGTCTGAAAGCAATCAGTAGAACCCTAGTAAATTCTCTGGGATTACTTGCAATGCCACCCAAACTTCTTAATGAAGTCTGAGTCTATGTCGCCACTTCAATGATCAAGTGCAGAGAAAGTCGTAGGTGTTCAGTAGGAGCAAAGACTCTTAACCAGGGGGCTCTGAGGGGAAGCATGAAGGTGTTT
This sequence comes from Mustela erminea, assembly GCF_009829155.1. Taxonomy (NCBI): domain Eukaryota; kingdom Metazoa; phylum Chordata; class Mammalia; order Carnivora; family Mustelidae; genus Mustela; species Mustela erminea. The sequence continues at coordinate 25,041,859 of NC_045623.1, forward strand.
GCAAAGTGCAGGGTGTGCAGGGATTAAGTTCAGAAGTCCTTCAGAGATAAGGGTTCCGTGTTGGTGGTGAGAAAGGAATCATCAGTTGAGCCAGAGTTTGGTTAGAAGCTCTTGCTAAGGGACGCCTTACGAGGATCAAGTTTTCCAAACTGTAGAGTTGATATATTGAGTTATTTTTTGAGTATTTGTTATCTGCTTTTCAGAAACATTTCTCTTTAAGCAAGCAACTGAGGGTTCATGAATGTGAACATTTCAATGATTACAACATAACTTTTTTAAGAATTGTTAATTTAAAAAACATCTCAAAAAGAACACATAATCAGTGATGTTAGCTCTTAAATATACGAGTGTATGAAACGAGGCAAGTAAAATGAGAATCAGTTTAAAAAGGAAACTTTTCTCCGTGTTGTCAATTTGAGACCTAATGCGATCTGTCTATTGAGTGTGGTGAGGATGGACAGAATGTGATCGTCAATCCACGGGGTATTTTCAACTTCCAGGTCTTTCTTTCTTATAGTTCTCACTAAAGAGAACAAATTTGCAGTGACTGAGATTTTGAAAGCTACCTATGTTTCAAAGATCCATAGGCTTTAAATTATTGTCATTATTATACCACAAGAAATCCCATCTTTTTTCCACGCACAGGTTAGAAAATGATTGTGACATTTCCCACATCTCTTTCTTCCATGCTATCTATATTTTGAGGTAATACTAATAACCCCATCTTCTATTCCAGTGTTTCAATTGTTTTTTTCACATCCATCACCTCATTTTAAGCCAAGGCAATTTTAAAACTTTCCTTGTTATGTTGCAAGTTGCTGACTCTGGACTGATTTTGTGTGATGGGCAAGGAAGGACATCGAGAAGTGAGGTCAACACCTGTGACCAAATGATTAGGGAAGTAGAAGAGAGAAAACGCTAGTGAAGTGTTCCTACAATGTCTTCTCTTCCAAAGTATGGTTGTGACTGGGGGCAGCTGGGGAGAGGGGTGACGGAGGAACAGTATAAACACACCCATTGAGTTGTCACCTGTCGAGAGTGGGGGTTGGGGCTGTGAACAAGGACTGTTTTTTTGATCACCTGTTATATGCCAGGTAAGTGCCAGTAGCTTAGCCACAATATGTAAAACACATATATTTTTCATTTTCTCAACAACTGTAAAAGAAAGATATTGCTACTACCATTTCATAGATGAGGAAATAGGCTTGGAGAACTTGGGGTAAGTCACTAATACGTATTCAAAAAATAAATATTGTGTTGCTATGCATAGGGAATATTTATAGTAAAATTTCTATTGCCTTTGGTGTTGCCTTGGTCTTTATTAAAAATCCAGATGGAAGATCTGATTATGTCTCTAAAAATAAGAATGGCTCTTATACATGCAACATGGGCAAAGCCAAAATAAAAAAAGTTGTGGAGTAGCCCAGTGAGGGCCGTACCTGAGGATACTTTGTTCTAGAACCTGGATCTGGTGCTGGTCTCGTTGATTTTGTTTCTTCATCTCTTCCTGTTCTTTTCCGGTGCTGACTCCATCTAGAAGCCATTTCTCCCTTAAGGCTTTTTTCTGATATCAGGAAACATAAAGGTGTTCTTATATCAGTCAGTAGTTTCCACAATCTCTGGCTGCTTTGAAATCTCATGAATTTTAATAGTGGACAGAGTAAAGAGAAATTATTTTTTCTCACTGTCTTGCCTGAATAAATCTGGTGTCTTCCTTCACTGCACCCTTTGTGACCCCCTTCCAAAGACAGTTTTATGTGTCTAAATCCCATTTTTCTTTTAAGTTCCAGTTCAGGTCCCTCCATCTCTGTGAAAATCTCTGTTCTCCCCCCCGCCCCCCCACCCCATACCTTCCACAGCCCCATCCTCGCCCTCAGAGAACTCTCTTTCCTCAGAATCAGGCAGCACTGTGTATGGACACTCTGTCTTGCAGTTGTACAGGGACCTTATCATGTGATATCTATTATTTGTTTGGTTAATGTTGGTACATCTTGTGTCTTTGAAGTAAAATGTTCCTTGAAGCCATTTTTTTATTCATCTCAATGACAGTATATGGCAAATGCTCCAAAAAAATTTGGGGGGGGGTTATTTGAAATGGTGGGTGAAACAAGAAATTGCTATTGTATCTTAAACTAATTCAATGTTTGTCTTTATGGTGTGGTCAGCATTTATGACCTTGCCTATCCAATACCCGTCTTTCTTCTGAGAAGCTACCCGGTTCCAGATACCTAAGCTTCGCCTAAATGACTTGTTCCAATAACATGATGCAGAAATTCACTGATCTGTCTAAATACAGGTGAGTTGAATTTTCATCAACTTTAACAAAACAAAATTTATGTTTTATCACATGGAAGAAAGTTCCCTTGAATTTGCATGAAAGAATTACAATGCTGGACCTTGAACCTAAGAAGACTTAAAGCAAATGAGAAACATATAAATTTTGGAGGGAACTTTGCTAGCATCCCATCCATGTCTTACATAGGAACTGTTAGACACTATTTCCAAAGAGTTTGAGTTTTTTCTTTTCTTCCTGGAGAAAACTGTTCTCCCTATATAATCTACCTGTGTAAATTATTTGTTCAAAAATTACTTTTTGGGGATTCACTGTATCTAAAGTGGTGAGGAGAGAATAATGGGAACTTTGTATTTCCCGAGAATTCTTTCTCTGATGCATGATTAAAGTGAGAGCGAGTAAAGAGAACTTTTTTTAGAATGGTGCTGGGGTTAATACTACTAGCATATAAATACCTTTGAATTTTAAACAAAATTCAAATAATGTTGACTGTGCTAGGTAATTACCAGATGATGGCTATTTTAAGTAAGGCAATGGTTTTCAAACCAATTAGAAACATTACATTGATTACAAATATATATTATATGGAATTACACTTTGTAGGACTGATACAACCTGGATTGCTCTAGTTGAAGCAATGAGGGGGCTTGGCAGCCTGTGGAAGCACAGAACACAGTTTGAAAACCACTAGATCAAGTAGGAACCTTGTCCTAGATCATTGTATTTGTGTTGGCCTTTTCAGAGTTTCAAGCAATTGCATGTGGACAACGTAAGAATAAGAAAAGTTTGTAGCAAGGGAGTCTCTCCTTCAGTGTTATCTTAACCTTAAATTATAGCTCTTCGGCTGTTTGTAGAAATGCTCTCCCACAGACACAGTTAAATGTTATTAATCAAGGTCAAGATTTATCTTTGAGATCAAAGATGCCAAGAAAATCTTAGTATACTATAATTTTAAGAATTTACCTTAATTTTAATATATTTTTATTTGATGGAATGTGATGATAGCTAATGAGTAATAAAGAAGACAGATGACACCTATCAAAGTAAATTATAGTCCTTACAAACCACCTACGAGGACAGTTTCAGTCATTTATATCCATATCACTATAAGAAACATTTAGATGGGATGGTCTTATATTGCTGAGTTACAGGGAGCAGAGAATAATTCTGGTGATGTGTTATGTAAACTTGGGCCTATGTAGTCTTATATAAGTGTAATATATATAGTCTGATATATAGTCTTATATAAGTGTTCTAAGTCTGGTTAGGAACAAGAATAATTTTAATTTTAGCCTCATAAAACTTTGTTCATAACTCACAAATTGTCATTTACCTCTGGCGGAGAACTTTGCCAGAGGTAAAATGAAAAAATGAATTTGTGAATTAGCCCTTTGCCTCTGAATATAAAATACATAATTTTGATGTGCATTTAAATGATATGGTACAATCACGTATTGTAACAACTTAAACATAGTTATTTTGTTTTTATGTCACTGTTTAGACTTGTACTTTTGTCTATGAGGTTGATGAAAAATCTGTTCCACAACGACATTCATATTCAAAAGCCATATTAACTAAGTAAAAATATAAGGACATGCCAGTAATAGATCTTTGAGCAGTTTTTTTATGGAAAGTTTTTCTGTAAAAAACTTTGCATTTTATATAGCATTTAGAGTGGACTTGAAGAATAAATTAGTTTTGGGACACCTGGGAGGCTCAGTTCTGGTCATGATCCTGGAGTCCCGGGATCAAGTCCTGCATCAGGCTCCCTGCTTGGCAGAGAGTTTGCCTCTCCCTCTGACCCACCCCTCCATCCCCTTCTCATTCTCTCTCTCTCTCAAATAAATAAAATCTTGAAAAAAAAGTAAAAAAAAAAAAAGAATAAATTAGTTTTTCATACCATGAATCAAATGGACTTCCAGAAAAGTTTTCTAAGTTGAGTGTAGTTTGTTTTCTGGGTGGCAGACTGTGATCACGTTACTAGGTGAGGAGACCGACAGTGTACAAATCTCAGAAATGTTTGAAAGTTAGAACGCTACTCATGTCCCCGGAAATTCCCCTTCCGGCATGTCATTGGTATGATTGCCCAGTTTCAGAGCCAAAGAATATGAGTGAATTACTACTCTTATTTTGCAACGTATGTACTAATGACACAGAGCAGAGCTTTGTAAATGTTTGCGTTTGTGTTGTTTAAAGTGTGTCATTGAAGTGTAACAAAATAGTTGGCAATCAGGAAAGTGCTGAGGATAGTCAGTGGACCGGAGACGGATGAAGAGGAACATCAAAGAATACCTGGTGACTACAGGGGCCGATAGAGCTTTCCTGACTTGGTGAGGGTATTGTAGACTCAATTTTAAAAATATTTCTGGGTTCTGGGAGGCACAGTTGCTTAAGCATCAGACTCTTGGTTTCGGCTCAGGTCGTGATCTCAGGGTCGTGAGATTGAGCCCCGCGGGGGGCCTCCATGCTCAGCAGGGAGTCTGCTTCAGACTCTCTCCCCCACTCTTCTCTCTCTTTCTCTCTCTCGAATAAATAAATAAATAAATGGATCTTTAAAAAAAAAAAAATACCTCTGCACATTTCCGAGCCCCATTTATAATGGTGCCTCGTTCCTGTTTGGTCCAGCTTACCATTTTCTGTAAAACATGATGCACACAGCCACTCTTTCCTCTGTGTTCCCTTTGTAGTTTGTGCCTCCAATCAGCAGGACTCATCACGGTGTTTCTGTGTTATCTCAAGGTTCTGGGTCAGTTATTCATTGTAAAGACCTAGGTCAAACTTTATTGTGTGTTCTTATTGTCCTCCTTAGTACCTGACATGTAATAAGTAATTAATAAATTTTTTTTTTTACTCAAAGGCTCTCTATACTCTCATACAAATCCTACCAGTCGGTTAAGACTCAGCTGAAATCCCACACCTTTAATAGTCTTGCTTTGACCACTTCAGATTAAAGAGTTACTCCTTATATTCTTACTTAAATTAAAAAAAAAATCATCTCTTAACTTGTCCTAATTCTTTATTTAATCCTGGGTTCCCCACTAGGTTGCAGTCAGAAGGGCTACAGCTCTGCAGGACCACTGCTAGTCTCTGTGGTATTAATATGAAAATCAGAAAAAATTGCTTTTTCTCACCCCACCCCTTTGGCTCAGGGCACAGCTTGGGAAGATGTATGGCACCTTTGTGCAGAGAAAAAGAAATGCCATCCTTCAGCCAGAACCAGCTCTATGCCAGCGTGCCCAGTTCCAAGGGAGTGTAGGCAGGGGTTTTAGCACACCTTTCTCAGTATTTTTATGCCGTACACAATCTGCACAACAGTGTTCGGCAATCCAAAACATTATAAATATTCTGTTTGGATTGGATTAAACAATCTCCTGGGTTCCAGAAAGCAAACCTATATGGAAGATCATGTAGGACTTTTTTTCTTTAAAGTAAAGATTTTATTTATTTATTTATTTGACAGAGAGAGAGAGAAGAGAGTGAGAGGGAACACAAGCAGGGGGAGTGTGAAAGGGAGAAGCAGGCTTCCCGCCGATGCACGGCTCAATCCCAGGACCCTGCTGAAGGCAGACGCTTAATGACTGAGCCACCCAGGTGTCCCTCATGTATGACTTTTTAGACTGACTTTGGCAAGTATTGAAAAGAGGTGCCACCTCGGAAATGGAGTTTTCAGTGAGTCAGAGTCAGAGTTCTTATGTCTAACTTGCCTCCTAGAATGAACTCGGGATATTTAACCCTTTTCTCCTAGTGTGAGCTCTACCGTTGTTTGGCGACCCGCTCAACAAGGATAGCAATTGCTGAATGCCAGAGAGCTATCCACTTACTCAGAACCAGTCATTAGTTTATGGAGAGCCTCAAACTGTGGGTGTGTTTGTACTAGAGAGAGAGAGAGAGGGAGAGAGAGAGATGAGGGAGAGAGAGAATGAGCACTGGTTATGGTGTTAGAAACGGCTCAGCTCAACAATCACTGTGGACTTGCCTTTTGATTTGACTTTCACCAAAATAACTTGGTAAAGTTTGCTTTAATCTCACTGATCATTCTGGTTATACACACTGCATTTCTTGGCTCTATCTATGCGTCATGTAAATTCAATGTGGCCCAATGCAAGGATAGCAGGTTAACTATACTTTGAACTTAACCGTCAAACATTGGAAATGTCAATTTATATAGGGGCAAACAGGCAAACGGAATTTAGAGAACGGAGGCTAATTGGAATCTTAAATGATGTTTCTTTTCAGAGGAGGTCACTTGAACTATCAGAAAGCTAGGAGCAGCTGAATTAGGCATGTTTACCTAAGTGTGTAGACCCCATGAGTGTGCGACATTGTTTCACTGAGGGATTCATTAAATCTGTTGGTAGCAGCCTTGCCAGAGAGGTAGCTCCTTGCTTGGGTCTGTTCACAAGAACCTCCTGTTTGTCATTTGGTTGCATCCTGTGGCGAAACTACATAATAAAATGTTGAAACCCAGTGTGCTTTAATTACAAAATGACCACACCCAAAGAATATGTAAAGTCTGATTTTAAAAATGGAGGTTTATTTCTGGTGATGATCTCATGGTTTGTCAAGACAAAACAAAGCAAAAGGAAACAAAACCCCCCAAACATACTCAAACAATATTGGATTCATGGCACTGAGTTTTCAATACTAACATCCTTGACCAGGCCAGACAGTGTCTGTTGTGCACCCCCTGGGGGAAAGCTTGCCTTTCGTTTATTTCAAAAGGGACTTCCTAGCTGGATTGGTCCCTAGGGATCTTAAGCAAGATTGTGTTCAGGGGGCCAAATTATCAAGGCTAAATTCTCAAGGTTACCCAAGAAAATGAGGAAATTCAATAATAAAGGATAAAAGTAATAAAAACTTGTTTTCTACATGTTTACCAGAAGATATTAACCTCCTATGCAAATATTACTAGTTTCTCGGCCCTCCCCTACAGTTATTAGGGTGTTAGTAAAACTATGCTGAATTTTCTCCTTCCCAAAGCACCTTTACTATAGAGATTTTGAATGCCATTAGGATATTTGAATACAAAATCATTGAAATGAAATTAAAATCAGAAATTACCTTCAAATGCTGGTGCTTTAGTTTTTCTTCCTCTATTTTCAGACGCTTCTGTGAGATTTCTTCCTGTATTTTTCTTTTATCCTGAAATAAAAGGAGTTCCAGCGTAATCTATTTTTTCAATTTGCTTAAATATGTTTCCTTGGGGTTGTCGTCATTACCAAATGGCTGGCCAGTCGTACGCTCCTGGCATTGGTAGAAAGCTTCTTTGGAAACTCATATTTCAAAGGGAAGGGGGGCAAAATGAGACATTCAAAACATTTTGCTGATGGAAAACGATAGAAGGTGCTTTTTCAAAGAGAACTTGAAAATATTTCAATGTCTTTCCTTCCCCACTCTCCTCCCGTCCGCTTTAAAAAAATCTTCCCCATTAATCTAGCAAGATTGCGCTACTGAGTGATGCAATGGAAAAAGTGAATTTTAAGGAGGGAATTTTGAAATAAGCCTGAGGAAACCCTGTGAAGAGAAAGACTGTTCCTGGCACAGGACTGAAGAAACTGCTGGGTAAAAGGTCTGCTTATGTGGGAAAACAGGATAGCTAGCCTACAGAACGTTTGAAAACTAGGAAGCTAGAAGGTGGGAGTGTTTCCTCCTTGTATAACTCGCTATGTGAAGATAGAGAAAAAAGGGTTCCGATAATGCTTGTTAACAGTAAGAGAGCTTTTAGCTCCAGTTTTAAAAAAAATTCATGGGATGATGGAGTTTGTTTCACCAAGTTTAAATTGCATTACCTCAAAAAACCCAGGAAGCATAACTGTTAATGCCCAGTGGTTGTACTTTTTAAAAAATACAGCATGTACTGTACTACTACGTAGTACAGGAAGCCTAACTGTTAATGCCCAGTGGTTGTACTTTTTAGAAAATATAGCATGTACTGTACACTATGTAGCCTGGGTTTGATTTCTGGCTCTGCCATTTACTAAGCCTGTGTTCTTGGACAAAATTCTTAAGTTTTCTGTGCCTCAATTACCTCATCTGAAATAATGGGGATAATAAGGGAATCAAGCTCATAAGATACAAGCGTTAAATATACGTCAAATTTCCTAGGATGGTGTTTGACGCGTAACACTCTGTTAGTATTTGTTTATTAAAGTTAAGGAAATAAGGCATAATCTGTTAATCACAGAAAGTAGCACACTAATTCTGATAATGCTTCCATAAGCCTGAAATGTCTTAGAGTCCCTCTCTGGAATTTTCTGAGGCATTTTACAAGCTATGCAAAAAGGCTCTTATTTCCTTATTTTTTGACCAGAGGTGACATTATCCTCCGTCTCTTTTATAAGAGTGGATTTTGAATCAGCTTTCAAAATTTAAAACTCTCAAAGGATAAAAATTTGTTGCCAGTGAAGACAACTTAAAGAATGTGAAGCAGTCTCAGAAGGTAATTTGGAAGGAAGAGTTCCAAAAATGCTTGGCAACATTGTTGAAATAAGTGCAAGCCTTCCTGATGTGACTCCTTTGAAGATAAAAACTCTTTTTTGATGTTTAAGTTCAGGTACATTTGTCGAAGAAAAACAACATGTTACTCTCCAACTTGAGGTCACATTTTTCTTTGTGTGTTAGAAGAATATATGACTTCATCAGTAACCTACTTTGTAAATTTTATAAGCAGTTATTTTGAAAAAAATAAAAAAATCAGCTAGGCAACAAGGAACAAACTGAGGGTTTTGGAGGGGAAGGGAGGGAGGTGTGGGGTGTGCCAGCATGGTGGGTATTAAGGAGGGCACATATTGCGTGGAGCACTGGGTGTGGTGCATAAACAATGAATTCTGGAACACTGAAAAGAAATTAAAAAGAATAAATAAAAATTTAAAAAAATTAGCTAGGCAACAAATGTGGTCTTTAGTATTACTTGTTTAGGTCAGATCTGGTCATTAGGAACAAAAACTCTTTTTGAGAATTGACCTGTGAGTCAATTCTCCATTCTATCTAGAGGTTGTAAATTGAGTAGCTATTAGTAATATTTTAAATATATTAGGCCAAACATTTTGGTAAGTATTTTACAGGCATTATTTCACTGAATCATCATAATAACAAAGGTATTGCATTAATTTTCATCTTAGTAGAAGAAGTGTTAAGTTTAACTAACTGAGTAACTAATTAGTCTGAGATCTCACAACTAGTAAGTGGCTAACCTAGGGTTTGAATCCAGGCAATTTGAGTTTAGCCTCCACAGTCTTAGCCAACTCACCACACCATTTTCCCTAGTGAGAAATCAGTCCCACTTCTTAAAATTTCCCTCACTGTCCTGTCTATCATGAAGAACTGTGGCCAGTTCTGGCTGGCAACAGGAGTGGGGTCTCTCATTAGAAGGGAGTCCATTTTTCATTCCATATTTAGTGTTGGTGTGTAATCATCTCCCTTACGCCATAGGTAGCCCATAGAGAAGAGTGCCTTAAGTATAAGAGATGATGTTGAACCTAGCAAGGCTTCCCCACCCCTTTCAATAACCAGTTTGGGCTGGTTTCATCTTGGGTTGGTAATAAGGGAAGGAAAGCTGTGTGGGTAGAGGCAGGGCATCTGAAGTGTTTTGGCAACACAAGGCTTATAGAGGGTTGCTAAGGAATACCAATGTTTTGTCTCTCAGAGGTAACATGATGCCTCCCTTATGTCAGTCTAGGTAATTAAGAAGATAATTTATAATGTTATAGGCATGATTCTCTTTTAAGATAGAAGTGCATTTTCCTCATAAAATATTCAATAGCAGATTATTATCCTTTTGCCAAATTTCATAGGGGCTTATAAGAATTACTGAAAAATAAGATGGCAGTAACTTAATTTTATTAAGACAAAATAAATAAGTCAACCTTAAGTTACATATCTAGCTCTATTGCTAGTATACCAAAAGTTACCATAGCCTGCTAATTCCTTCCAAAATTATCATGAAACAAATAGATGTGGGATGCCATCTGCTTCCCAAAATTTCCCCAGGAGCTTGAGCATGTCTATAGACATCCGTTATAACCTGGCACATCACATATTTATTAATGTTAACTTTTATGAATAACTTACATTGATGCTCACTTTTTAAATGTTCAACTAAGGAAGACTTCTGTTTAATGAATAGTTGCGTAGATAGATTTTTAGCTGTCTGACTTAGAATATTTTAGCAGTTGACACCCATAAATTCCAATTCCGTATAAGCCTACCTCTTGATTATGTTGAAAATTAGTTTATCTTGCGCAACTAGAAAGCTATTGTGAACACCCATAATCCAGTATTATTGCAATCATGTACTTGATAAAAATAAGCACCGTACTTAGGAGTGTGACTATTTTAGAGATATTATAGGTTAACAAGGAGCTAATATTCCAGAATCCCTGAATCTGTAAAGAGGACAAGACTGATCCTGAGTTATTTAATGATTAATTTATCCAATACTGGGGTACTTATGTACAAACACTCTGTTCAGAGTGACCTTTGAAGTTGTGCGGTATTTAAAATTTTTTCAGAAGTAGATACTTTTGGGGCTCCTGGATGGCTCAGTCATTAAGCATCTGCCTTCTGCTCAGGTCATGATCCCAGGATAGAGTCCCACATCAGGCTCCCTGGTTGCCAGGAAGCCCGCTTCCCCCCTCCCACTCCCCCTGCTTGTGTTCCCTCTCTTGCTGTCTCTCTCTGTCAAGCACCCTGCTTGTGCTCTCTCTGTCAAATAAATAAATAAAATCTTAAAAAAAAATAGGGATAAGAGGATGAAGATAAGTCCTTAATAGAAAATATTCAATGCTAGGACAAGGGGTTTGGAATTTACTTATGTACTGATAGAGAGCAATGAAAAGTGTTCAGAGGGAGAGGATTCATAGAGTTAAAACCATGTTTTAAGAAGTTTAATCTCGTGTAATTGGGTAGTAGATGTTGAAGGAGGACCGTGCAAATGGGGATCATCAGTTAGGCCAGGAGAACTTGAGCAAGAGATAGGAGAGCGTATGTCTGTCAGAGACCAAGGAGTTAAAGTTGGTTGGACTTGGCAACTGGTGACATATGGATGCAGGAAAGGAAGGGGTCAAATGTGAGGAAAAGTCTTTTATGCTTAGGTAGGGCAGAACTGTCAACAGATGCAAGATATTCAGGAGAAGGAAGAGGGGTTGGTAGGGGAGATGATGGATTCACACCAAGTTCAAAGTGTCTTTGGGACAACCAGATAGAGTTATCTGGGGGGCCATTGGAACATTGGTTGGAGAGAGATGTCGGGGGTCAAAGATAGAGATGTTAGTGTTTCAGAAGGGATAGCTGAAGTCAGAAGATGGTCAGAGCACGACTGGAGACATATTTATGAAAAGAGAGGAGGGCTAAAGACAGATCCTTCAGGAAGCACCTACTTTGAAGGGGTAGAAGAGGAAGGGAATCCATATGGAATTTTATTTCGAAGTCAATCAGAAATTATAATAGAACTTGACAAATTAGGCTAATCCAATTAGTCATTTCAGACTTGAATGAATGAATGAATGAATGAATCTAGCAGATTCATTCTGCTAGAAGCTGAGTATCTTATAATTTCAATGTGCAGATAATGGTAACATGAAAAGAAAGGGATGTGCTAACACAACATTCCCAGAAAAGAATCCTGAGCATAGTTAGAGGTTCACTAGAGTGCACTGAAACTTTGATTCCTAAAAGTCTTGAAAATTTCCTAAAAAATTCTTGAAAAAGGGACAAACATTTCAAAAGGGAAGGTAGACCATGAAGCCTGGGCAGTTTACAAGTGGAAACATGGCTACACAATTACAAATGATCTTGGGTAAGAAGAAAATAGAGCTGCTGTAAAACAAAACCAAATAGTTTGGAATCAAGGAGAGCTCTCCAATGAGCTCATGAAACCAAGAATGAAGATTAGCCAGTGGTACCTACTTGTAATAGTATAAATAAATGTAAAAAAAAAAAAAAAACCTGAGGTGATGTGCAGATGAGAATCATGTGAAAAACATTGAGGGCACACAAAGCACAAGTGTATAAATGATTATGTATACTTAAGTCATATTGAGAGCAAAACGGTAAAGGCAATCATTGGACAATCGCTGAGATACATAGTATAATAGCAACATGACGAAAATAGAACTATTCCGTTTCTATTTTGCTTCCAAATTTTTAATTAAGGAGAATAATTCTAACCCTGAAGAGAGTAGAGCAAATAAGCTTAAAGGAAAACTGAAGCACAAGAAGAAATAGAACACTGAAGACAGAGCTGTCCAGACTCTGATGGGGTTCATTTCAGAGAGTAGAAAATTTATAGACATGACAGAAAATTATTAGTATTATTTTTGTTATTTTTAGAGAGAGATTAAACAGGGGTGGGGGGGCAGAGGAAGGGCCAGTGAGAATTTTAAACACGTTCCACGCCCAGCACAGAGCCCAGTGTGGGGCTTGATCTCATGACCATGTAAACATGACCTGATCTGAAATCAAAAGTCTGATACTCAGCAGACTGAGCCACCCAGGTGCCCCAACATAACAGAAAATCACTGTCAAGTAACCTTGGAATCTTGGGAGAAGAGGTCTCAAAGACTGAAAGTAGCAAATGTCCTAATTTTTGGAAGAGGGACAATGGGGGAATTATGAATATTTAAAGATGCGTGAACTTACTGGTTAATCCCTGGCAAAGTCGTAGAATGAATTATTAAACAATGTTGTATTTAGACAAGCAATGTCTAAGAGATAACATTTGATTATTAAAAATGAAGCATTTAAAACTTTATTTTGCTTAATTTTTCTAGATGGGCAGATGATGATTATGGTGGTTACAACAATAACCAACATTTACAGATATCTTTTTATGAGTCAGGAGCTACTTAAAGCTCTTAAATGAATCAATTTATTTTATCTTCCCCAAATGTTTTGAAGTAGGAACCATGTTTATCCCCAGTAGGTAGGTGAAGAAATTGATAAATGATTAGTCTAGAGTATGGAAATTCAATACCTTGGTTTTAGCAGGGCTTTGGACAAAGTTTCTTATTTTATTCTTTCAGAAATTTGTGTAAATTCAAACAAAAAAAATATAGTTGAAAGTGATTATATTAACATTAAAAAAACCCCAATGCCTCTAAGAAGAGAGAACACTAAAATTAAATCCAATAAACCAACAAACATAAATGTATTGAGGTAACTTTCTGACTCAGAATTTTGAGGGTGAAGTAGGGGGTGCTGGAAGATTTATTGTTAGAAACTTCTCCAGGTCAGCTAGTTTTAGGAATCAATGAAATAAAAGAGGACCAAAACAAGATTTCGAAATATCTTGTCTATTAGGAATGTTGGACCTAAATTAATGATTAATTTTATTCTTAACAAATGTAAGCTATGGAACTTTGTACAATATGTTAATTGTAGAAGATTAAAAAAATCCAGACAGCTTTAAAGAAAAATATAAGAATCCCTTGTACTCCCACTGCTTTAGAACTAACTGTCCACATTTTGATGCATTTTATTCCATTCTTTCTTCAGGATACCCAAACCACAGATGTGCACCCTTACATACACATATGTGCAAACCACGTGAGGGGGCCCATACACAGTTTGTGTTCCATTTTTTGTACTTAATATTGTGTCATGAGTGTCTCTCCTGTTATTACATTTTACTAATAAAAATATTAAATCTTATTTAGAATACCATTATTTGCTCAGTCTCTCTTTTTTTTTTAGTGGATTATATATTTTATTTTTCTTTCTTCTTTACATCATCTTTTTTTTTTAAATTTCTTTTCAGCATAACAGTATTCATTGTTTTTGCACCACACCCAGTGCTCCATGCAATCCGTGCCCTCTCTAATACCCACCACCTGGTTCCCCCAACCTCCCACCCCCGCCCCTTCAAAACCCTCAGATTGTTTTTCAGAGTTCATAGTCTCTCATGGTTCACCTCAGTCTCTCTCTTTTTTCTGCCCCTTAGGCTGCTTTGTATCTTTTGTTATAATGAGTAGTTGTGTGATGAAGTTCCTTGTATGTAAATTTTGAACCACTTTTCTCTGAATATTTCCTCAAGATAGAGCCCTAGAAGTTAGTTACCTAGGTATAGGGATGTTTTAAAAATTCTTAATACAGATTGTTAAAAAGACTTCAATGAAAAATAGTTTTAACTTATATTTCACCTCACCCTTACTAATTACGAATATTGCAAGTAAAAGTTCTTTTAGCAGTTTGCATAGGTCAAATAGTATCTCATTTTGATGTCTTAATGAGATTTCTGAGATTGGTGTGGGGAAATTTTCATAATTTTCTTGGCTATCTGTATCAATTATTTTTTAAATTGCCTGTTTGTGATGTCTACCCTTTTTTCTGTAAAACCTATTAATTATTTACTTATCAATGGGTAAGAACTCTTTGAATTAAGGATAATAACCTTCTGTTTGTCATTTTAGTTGCAAATTAATTTTTTAAATTGCATTTAAATTTTACTTCTGGTGTTATTAGAAGTATTAAAAGTTCGGTTGCCTGGGTAGCTCAGTTGGTTAAGTGTCTGCTTTGGGCTAAGGTCATGATCCCAGAGCCCTGGGATCTAGTGCTATACCAGGCTCCCTGCTGGGCAGGGAGTATGCTTCTCCCTCTGCCTGCACTCCCCCTGCTTGTGTGTGTGCTTTCTCTCTGGCAAAAAAGTAAATAAAATCTTAAAAAAAAAAGTGCTGAAAATGTTACTCTATTATCTTGATGTCTTTAATATCTTTATCGTCTGAGATACAGTAATTATCCATCTATATTTTCCTCCAGTTTCCTAAAGATTTTTTTAAAAGCCTCTTCCATCTAGCTGAATTATTTTGATTTATGGTAACTGCCAAGGACCTAATCAAATTTTGGGCTGATCTATAGCTCTATCAAAGGATTCTTTCCTATTGATTTACTTTAAAAAAAGTGTTAATTTTTATCATTTACTAATTTGGTATGTATATTAGGGTCCAGGTTACCTGCATAGTTGGGTTTGGTATTAATATTACATAATTTAGATAATGTGTTGATGAGACAAATTAACATTTTATTGGTCAAGTTTTTGAGCTTTATTGCTTTTGTCTAAAATGTCTTAATTAGTAGCAATAGTTTTTTGGTTTTTTCCACTTGGACTTTGGAGTGATTTTTTAAAATTCCTATAGAAATAAAATTGAAAACCCAAACAATACTCTATCCACCTTACTCCCCATCAAAAAAAAAAAAAAAAAAAAAAGCCAAATAACCAAGCAAAAAACCATGTATCCTGGTAGAATTTTAAAAGTTACTCCTAATAGTAACTAGCATTATCCAGAGATAATCAGAGATCAATACTCTTACATATGATTTATATCTGCGTGATATATTATAGCTCACATAAAATTGAAGGTGTATTTTACATATTTAGTAATCTGAACTTTTTTAATAAATCATGAACACAATGATATGTCATGTCATTAAATAGTATTCTAAATTATTTTTAATGGCTTCATATTATTCCATTATATATAATATACACACATATATTATACTATATATGTATACACACATACATATATGCATTCTATTTACTCAGCTAAATTCCTTTTAGACATTGAGTTTGCTTCTACTTTTGTAATATAAGAAATGACTTTGCTATGTCGTGAGCACCTTAGGACTCCATCTGTGAGTGCATCTCTTATTTTTCTTTAGTATAAGATCCTTGTTAATAAAATTCTAAGTCAGAGGATAAAATTATTTTTGACTTTTCTTCTACCAGTTGCCAAACTGTCTTGTTTAGTAATTTCATGCTGCCACCAGCAGTGAACAAGAATGCCTCCTTTGGGGTGCCTGGGTGGCTCAGTGGGTTAAGCTTCTGCCTTTGGCTCAGGTTGTGGTCTTAGGGTCCTGGGATCGAGCCCTGCATTAGGCTCTCTGCTCAGTGGGGAGTCTGCTTCTCCCTCACTCTCTGCCTGCCTCTCTGTCTACTTGTGATCTCTCTCTCTGTCAAATAAATATAATCTTATAAAAAAAAGAATGCTTCCTTTGAGGATTTTGATTGGAATTGCATTAAACATAAAATAATTTGGAAAAATATGACGGATTTTTGGTATTTGAGCTTCACCTTAGGGAATGGTGTGCCTCCCCAAACACATATTGTTTAGTAGTTTCATTATATAAATTCTGCACATTTCCTTGTCATAGTGGGTATAAGAGTATAAAAGATTTTTTGTATAAATCTTACACATTCCTTTAAGTGAGATTCTTTTCAACTTTTAATGGTTGTTTTTTAATTTTATAGCTATTAGGAATGAGATATTTTTGTATTACATTTTCTGATGAATAATTGTTTTTCAGGAAGCTACTGATTTTTGTGTATTCGTTGTGCATCTGGCTACTGGCTTTCAAGTTAATGGTTATTCTTAACTTTACAGACACTGAAGCTAAGGACTAGAGTGTATTAATTTCCCCAAATGGTATGGTTGGTCCTGTGTTGAAACTGGTATTGAATCTAAATTTCTATAACTCCAAAGATGATGATTTTTTTGAAAGATTTTATTTATTTATTTGACAGAAAAATAGAGAGATCACAAGTAGGCAGAGAGGCAGGCAGAGAGAGAGAGAGAGAGGGAAGCAGGCTCCCTGCTGAGCAGAGAGCCCAATATGGGACTCGATCCCAGGACCCTGAGATCATGACCTGAGCCGAAGGCAGAGTCTTAATCCACGAGCCACCCAGGAGCCCCAGATGATGCTCTTTATACCACACCTTCTCTTTTCTCAAACCTGTCATTAGAAATATAGCTCCCCAAACAAGATGGTATAGCACTAAGCACTCTGTATAGGTCAGTGTTTTGAGTACCCAATTTTAAGGCTGACACTGACATTTCAGAGTGTCTAGAATGAGCCTGTGATATGAGCAATGATCGAAATCAAGAAAATGAAGCCCTATGGCTTCAGTGACTGGAGCCATGATGAGTGGGTGAGTGGGATTTTAAGGAAACGAGATTCTGAACTTAACACAGAGGGCTGTTCTCAAATGGAAGAGGGTATTGGGTGAGGTATGGACACACTTTTGGAAGCATTTAAGGAGAAGCTGGGTGAGCATCTTTGGAGCATAGCATCGTGAAGATGGGGATATGGACCTTCTCTAAGTTTTCTTCAGCTAGAGCAGGAAATCTCTATGTTTTCTCCTGGCTCTATGATTATTTCTGCATCCTAGTTCTGAAACACCCTCATTCTGAAGTTATCCACGGGCATTGGATGTGGTTATCACTACATCTTATGAGGTGAATGAAAAAGCACCCATTTTCTAAACCTTATTTTATTCAGTAACTTTAGTCTTCTTTCCTAGCCAGAGAACAAACTCTGACACATCTCAAAATGAAACTCAGTTGGGCTACTCATTTATTCCTTTGTCCTTTCCTGTTTGTTCTAACGAATAGTGACAAAACAAACAAGGATAAAGAACAAACACAAGGTAAGCCCCCCAAAACTCAAGGGTGATGGTGAACTTTGTTGTTGGCTTTAGTGAAAAAAATATTTTCAGCTTGATGGCCTTCATTCATTTACTCATTCACAAGGTGTGTGTGTGTGTGTGTGTGTGTGTGTGTGTGTTCCAGCTAGTGCTGAGCTCAGTGCCGGGGGGCTGTGTGAGATGCAGTGATGTCCCTGCCTTAGCAAATCCTGGCTGGAGGGAAGAGACCTTGTGTAATGGAAGTGAGATGGGAAGGTCACAGTCTCAGAGTATGGGATGCTCTGGGACATGGTGCCATCCCAGACCTGTCGAAGCAATTACAAATGCTTCTGAAATCGCATCACTTTCTCTTTTCGCACCTCTACTCCCCTGTGGACTGTGGAAAGCAGAGGAGACTCTAAAGGCTGAAGGACGGGTTTGGGTTAGAAAATGCGGTTAAGTGAAGCAGAACCTCTATGGATTCTTCTCTCTGTTCCACTTCAAACTCTATTAAGAGTGAACCACAGAGGAAGTTCTAAATGGGGTGCGGTGTGTGGTTTTGAGGTTTCTTAGAATTTTATTGTGATGTTGCGGCCAGAGAGTGTGACAAGCAGAAGAGTTGACCCAACTTGTGCTATTTAACGAATCCCTTAGCTTTTCATGGTGTTAGGGTTTCCACCTACAAAATGGGAACGGTGACATCTGCTTTCACAAATACTCATAGGATATTTGGACAAATGAGATACGGATGTGAAAGTTTTATATATATATAAAATATATATATTTTAAGGTCTAGGTGCTATGTGACAATAGGTGCTGTTATTATCATTATTAATCTTGTAATTCTTTCACTTAAGAAATGTTCTTTATGTTTTAGATCTGTGAGCCTAGGTGGATTTTGAGTAACAGTGGTAGCTCATTTGAATACGTTATACCCCTATGTCAATCACAGACACAATTACACATGGAAAACGTGGTGCTTCGGACAGGAACCAGTTTTGAGTTCTTTTCAGAGATTCAGAGAATTACCTGGTTCCATATCTCTAAGGGCTTGACTGAGTCCTCTCAGTCGCTGGGGGTTTTATGAAAAAAAAAAAATTAAAAAATGTAAAAAAAAAAAAACCGTAAAGAACATTTAAAAAAAAGTTTGGATCTCACTCAAACTGCTCCTATGGTCTCTTAGGAAAGCAGACATCCCACAGGCTTCTTGGTGAGGGGACTTGTGGAGGCAATGAATTTTAAGGGAGTCTCTTCCCCAAATGACATTATTGTCACTGACATAAGTTAAAAGATTTATATTTTATTTTTAGAGAAGCTAGGCCATTTGAGACGGGGGATGAGGGAGTGGAAGCCCCGTTTGAGTTTTAGCCAGAGCCCTGCGACCCTTGTTTATACTCTAGTTAGACTTCAGAGCTCAGACTCTGATTTACTTCAGTCCGAGTTTTGTAAAGAAGCAGCTTTTGTTTTTTAACCATCCAGTACTATGCAGAAGGTTCCTGGGGATCCTTGTTCGGAGAAGTCTTTGCAAAGCAGCATTATCATTCTGTAGCACGCTGGAAAAACCTCACCCTGTTATCAAAAAGCAGTTTCCTTAATAACTATCGAAATTATTATACCTCGTCACATGCCCTCCTTTGTGGGTGGGCTATTATGTTTGGCAAAGAAATGTGGTACAGCACATTTTGTTTGAAGCAACCTTTCCCTCTCTGGAAGAAACATGCAATCTCAGTATGGCTCTGTGGAAAATTGGGCTGAGGCTTGATTGTTCTAATCCTCACACTGGACTTCTTTACTGAGGAGATTCCTGTGTCTCCATGTACCATTGATATGGGCTGTCTTTAGATGCCCAAGACAAATGAGAAGACCTTCCTGTAACTTTGTCTTAACCACGAGGTACTTCGGAACAACGGTGCCTCTTGCGTTCTTTTAGCCATTATGATTTTAAGAAGTCCTTAGAACTCTAAATGAGGCAATGATCCAAACACACGTAAGGGTTTATCTTCAGGAAAGAGCCAGGAGGCTTGCTCTCGTTTTTACTTTCCTATCTGACAGGCAGAATGAATGGGGGAGCAATATATATGGCGGGCCCAGGAAGTAGAATTAGGGCTGGTTTCTGGGGTAACTTGGCACCATGCTGAGAAGGGCCCAGCACTTCATTTAATGCTGTGCTGTTGCCACGTTGATATTTTGAGTGCTTTTTGAACAAGGGTCCCCACATTTTCCTTGTGTGCTGGCCCCATAAATCATGTAGCAGGTCCTGCTTTGAGGCCATCAGCTGTCTTATTAAACACTACAAGATCCCGGATATCGACAAAAAAGGAATGGGATGAAGTGTGGTGTCTGGTGACAGGCTATGCATGCTAATGAATTAACTAGAACCTGTGTGTGTGTGTTCTTGTTTTAATGTTGGTCTTTGTATTGGGTGGATTTCTGTTTTATGCAAGGAAATTTCTACCACCCAAGTTCCCATGTTTACAAGTCTAGAAAAAATTCCTTAGAAGTGGAAAGAAATAGGGAGTGGATCTGGGGAAATGTGAGAGCTCCTTATTATTTTGCGTCACGAGCGGCTTTGGCCGGCAAATCTGGCTCCGTTGCTCAAATTCCAGCGTCAGGACTTTATATGGCTCCCTTCCAAATGGAGTCAGTTCTAGGCAGGTGCTTCTTGTTGTGATTAGTTCTGTTGTCTAAATTGTGACAGAGCTCACCTCCACATCTATGCTTACATGTCACCCCTCTGTGAGGCCCGTCCTGTCAACGTCGCTGTGATCCACAGCCCACTCCCTACTCCTGGTTTCCCTTATTTCCCTTCCTTTCCTTTAAATACATAAGGCCTGGCTCATAGTAGGTGCTCGATCACCATTAATTGAATAAAGGAATGAGGACACGGGTTGATAGCACACATTCCTAACAATTACAGATAAACCTTGATGAGAATTAAAACGTTCGCTTTATTCTTATCTCTTCACTCCCCAGCTGGGTCTGTTCTCTGAAAAATCGATTCTCGTTCTCAGAATTCTTCCGGGGTCAGCCCCCAAACAGTGCTATTTTTATGATCTCTAGCCAGTTTAAGGTCTAGGAGTCTTCCAGTGTGAGTGTCCCCATGTTATTTAGGAACTGTATTTTCTAAGGTCATGGTAGGAATGGAGATAAGAGAATGAGTTCCTTGCAGAGTAGGATGTCATATGGAATGTTACCACTCCTAAGGGAGGGGATCTCTCTTCTTCTGGAAGGAATTGGTCTAGGTCTTTCACTGGTTTTACTGTGGGCCAAGTTTCCTGCCAGAGAGGAGTTCTGTTGGGATAACTGTCAGTCCTTCATCTCACTCTTCTTGAGGATGCTGGAACTATCGGTGTCATCTATCCCAGTGATATTAAAAGTGAAATTCAAATTACTAGTCTACTTCAATAGCTCTTCTTTTGTATAAAAACTGGCTATTTGTTAAAATAGCCTTAAGAAAAAAGCCTTAAGAAACTTTTCATCTAATCAGTTTGAAGCCGTCCTGTTTTTGAGTTACAGCTGCAAACTGAACTCTTTGGCTAAGAGATACTTTGATGATTAATTCAGTGAAGGAAGGGTGGGTACAGGGACAAAGCAATGAAGGAAGAACGTGAGAGTACGTGTATAAAATAGAATCCATATTTGACATACCCAGACTGATATACTGGTTTTTAAACAATTGTTTCTGTGTACTTTCCATAATTTTTTCTTTATTCTCTTTGAGTTTTTGAGAAGACTTCTGACAATCTAAAATTCAGTTTACTGACAGAAGCAAAGGACACAACGACAGTATTAGTTTTCAATCTGAGAGCCTAACTGCCACATCCCACCTACTTACTGTGCTTTATCTATCTATTTATTTATTTTTTAGAGGACTAAGAGGACGGGCGGGCACTTGGTTCTGTCAAGTTCTAGGCATAGACATTTGTGTTTTTCAACTCCTTGCAGTGGAAATAATGACTGTTTGGACACTCAAAACCAGGTGGAATAAATGTACAGTAAAGAACATCTCATTTCACAGTGAGGAAATGGAGGAACAAATTTTAATATAAAAATCAAATAGATCTGAGAATGTAAAAAGGTTTTCTTTTTTTTTTCCCCGTTCCCTAAGAAAGTCTATGAATTGTTTGCGTACATTGGAAAAGTCTTAGGATTTTGTTTCTTAAGCATACACATATTGCTTCAGTGAAAGGAAATAGGAAGAAAAGAGTTAAAATGAGAAGACTGTGCCTGAGTTTTAGTTTAGGTCGGAGATTTCGAAAATTTTAAGTACTTCCTAAAGTGAAACAGTCCCAGCGAATTTTCTGGATACTGTATGTTTTCATTTTCCCAGGGGGGATGGGGCAGTGCTGAGGTGGCTTCCTGGTAAAACAAGGGTGGGGAAAGCTGGCATGTCCCGGGGTGTCTAGCAGGAGGTGGATGTGTTGTTTCCATGGACACACCACTGCTCTATTTTCCCCTCTAGGTTGTGACAAATGGGACTGAGTTTTGCCTGGTGAGGTGAAGGCTAGTATGAATTTATTCCCCAAAACTTTTTTTTCCAATCGCCCCCCGCAACCTCCGTAACCTTTATATAAACAATTTACTTCCAAGGTAGAATTACTTTGTGATCTTACTTTGGAGATTTGCTTAATTCCTTCTAATGGGATAGTTCAGGCTAATGGAACAATTCAAAAAGTAGGTGTGTGTGTGTATGTGTGTGTGTGTGTGTGTATGCGTGTGTGTTAATCATCAGAAAAAGCACACACCAGTATACTCAGGAACCTACTTACTCTCTTGCCTGCTTGGAAGGCGTGATGCCTCTTGTTCTACCTCTATTTTCATTTGGAACCCTCAGTGCAAATTCCTGGTTTTCCTGAATAACTGTAGGCAGTCATAACTTCAGACCACGTGCTGTTTCAGTGGGAGTTAAAAGGTGCTCTGGAGGGAATGTGGGCTTCAATAAGGCTGTGCTATAGTTCAAGAAGGAAAATGGGGAACAACGGGCTTGTGTATTTCGCCAGCTACATGATATAGTTTAGTAATTTGGGAGGTAGAAGCAAAGGCTGAGCTGGTGCCCACACAACTCACACAGTGTAATAAAGTAACCTTTAGACAACAGCTGTAATGCAAAAAGCCCATGCCAAAAACAACAGAGCAGGGCCCAGTTCCTGTCCCTTAAAGCCTGACAGCTGAAACGGTGGCTGACTTTAAAGACACACACAAAAAAGAACAAAACAAAACAAACAATAGTTCCAAAGCAAAGTTTTCTGAAGAAAGGGAAATGTACTAATTAGAAGCTAGACATTTCAAAAGCATTGTCTTATGGAAAAGCGCCAACCTTATTGGTGGACGTCTGGACTTCTGGTTCCTTACTATTGGCTGAGAAAATGCTTCAACTTCTTGAATCATTTTTGGGTGACACTAAGACATTGTATCCATTTAATAAAAATGCTAAATTTGGATTAGCCTTATTATTTATGCTCTGGGAACTGGAAGAGCAGAGAATAATATCCTCCTACCCATCCTGATTTAACATCAGTTTTTAAAAAGTACTCATTTCTTCCTGACAGCTAATTTCAGTGGCAGAAAATGCTGAGAAATTGGGATCTGGATTTCCAAGTTTTAAGAAAATTATATCACAAATTGTAGCTAATCGTAACTGACTGTGCCACAGATTTCCAGGTTACTGCCAAATACAGGATTTCAGAAAATTAAAAAAAAAAAAAAAAAAAAGCCAGGTCACTTAAGGAAAGTAGTTTATTTCTTGCTTCGATTCTTTCCCAGAACAGACATAAAAAATACACTATTTTCCTTCCCGGTATTAAGGAGATATTTTCCAAATCCGCAGCATTGCACGCATTGCATTCCTTTATCAGGATCTTACTCAGTTTGTGACTCTGCTGAAAACTGATCTCTAAGAATGAATCTGATACGTGCTTTTACCTACTTTTCTCTTGTTTAATGCTTAGTTTAATTAAGTACAATGACATTCATTCTGATTCTGTTAGGCTCTCTGGAACATACTACCTCATAACAGATAAAAAGTTTCGAGTTGTTTGTTTTATTCTTCCTCTTTCCCCCATTTCAAAGAATTTAACTTTTGGGTGTATTCCTTGCTTTAAAAAAGTCTCCAAGTTGAGGATCTGCTTTTTAATCCCCTGTCTGGCAAATACCCACTGGAGGAGAAGCTGCCCTTTTTTTTTTTTTTTTTTTTTTTGACAAACTGTCTTTTTAAGGTACTGAGAAGGTACATGACAGTGAACCGAATTGCCTCCCAAGCTTCAGATTGCTCTTTAAGACGGCCGGCCGGCACAGCTGGGCGAAAATACAGACCACTGCCCTGCCCTCAGGTTCTGAAGCCCAAGAATGACAGAGGGTCACAGGGGTTAAGAGAGCGCCCCAGCCGCGTCCACGAAGGATGACAGTTCTGTTTTTCCACTCAGCGGCCGGGGCTCGGCGGCCCGGGGCACCAGCAGCGCGTCTGCCCTTCCCCTCAGCAACCACCTCCCCGAGTGATAGCTGGACGCAGACTTACTGTGATGGCCTGAAGTCTTTCCTTCACCAGCTCGGCTTCTTCCATGCTGGAAGTCAGGGGCAGGCAGACGGGGGCAGGAAGTCCCAAGCTACCATAAAGCAGGAGCCTCCTGGGGGAGAGGCGAGGGGTGACAGCGAGAAAGCCCTTGGCCCCCGTGGAGGAAGGCAGGAACCCCCGAGGCGGCAGGAGCGTCTCTGAGCAGATGTCCAGAGCCGGCCAGACAGACACATGTAATGAGAGTGTGCTGGGGAGGCAGACCCTGAGGCTGCTGGCGAGAGCTGACTGACAAGTCTGAGCGGCAGCCGCACCAGCCCTTTTCCTTCAGGAGCTGCCAGCTCTTTGTTGTAATGTGCACAGTTAGCAAGGCACATTTTCTCATTAACTGTTCCTTACCCAACTCATTATTTTCCAGGAGTGGCCCAGGGAGCCCGGAGGCGGAGGGTGTCATTGGCCTGTGCTCTAGCGACACACTGCCATCTCTGGGTGTGTGTGGGTCTGTGTGTGTGTGTGTGTGTGTGTGTGTGTCCAAAGTTTACCTGCACCCTACTCCCGAGTTTGCAGAGACAGAGCCTCGCCTGGACTGACTGGGGCAAGCCACTCGCTTGCCTTTCTTCCTCTGACCGGCTTCAGGCAATAATAATAAATTCTGTGTTTATCTCAGAACTGAGTATGGGGGCAAATTTTCCTCAGGTCGCCCTTCCGTCTCCCTCCTGCTCCCACTCGAGCAGTTGCTTTCAAATTTTGGAGTCTTGAGGTCAGGGAGAAATCAAAGGGGCTGAGGTGACGCTCGGCCCACTGAACAGCATTGGGTGTGATTTAAACATCCAGTACCACCCTTGGTTATTTCTTGTCTTGGATTGCCACGGGGTGCCATTCTTCCTCGGACCTTATTCAGAATTGACACTCTGGGCTTTCAGGAAGGTGCCCATTCGGACCTCACCAGTGCTGCAAGAGAAAGGAGCGAGCCTTTGAAAGTGTGGCCAGACATTCTGTAACTCGTGTGGTCTGACATTATATGGGTGTTCCCCTGCCCTTTAGAAAAAGAAAGCCAAGCCCAGTGAAACACTCAGCAGAGGCTGGAAGCTTTACCATTGATCTTGTTTTCTTTCCTCTTTGATTTCTTTGATTAAATTTTGTGCAGTAAACCATAATTACCATCTACCTTGCTGTTCTGTGTTTGGATGTTATCAAGCATCTTCAGATCAACATTCAGCTGAACACGTTTAAGGGACAAGCCAGACAGTGACCATGTGGTTTAATTTCCTACACACTGTTGATGGTAATAATAATAGCTAATCTTTGTTGAATACTCTCTAGAGAGAAATACTCCACATACTAAATATCATACAGAGTGCTGGGAGATAGATGCTATTATCCTTACTTTACAAACAAGGAAACCGAGGCTCAGAGCCGTAATTTGCTGCCTAGCTAATAATGGCAAACCCAAGACTGGCTGACAGACTTCATGAGAGCCGTTCATCAAGGCCTACCCAAGAAATGGGGCAAGGGAAGACACAGGTTGAAGGCTGAATCAGTCTTCATGAGAAAGGGTTGGACCCCCAGCCTGCTCTTCCATCTAGCTTCCAGAACACTTACATCTGGTAGCAAACCTCTTAGGGAGAACTCCTCGGGAATCTCTACAGTAATTTAGTGGCCCTAGAGAGAAAAGATTTTTCCATATTGTCATGTGGAGCTACCCAACGGCAGAGTGAATCCCATCAGTGTCAAGAGTCTGAAATCATCCTTGAGAGTAGCCTGTCCTTGTTCATACATACTCAAAAGAGATGGTTTGGGAAACTAGAGAAGTGGAGAATTGATTAGGCCTGGGCCAAGTCTGGTGACTATTGGATGGATACTTGTGCTTAAAAAAAATCAAACCTTCAGAATTTTTTATTTTGTTTGTGTAGGTCCTGGATGAAATTAAATACAAGGGAGAAGTAGTGATGAATATCTCAACCGGAATTGCTATTTGCAGCCCGGAACAGATGGGCAGTTATCCAATTATTAGTCTGGATATTTCCTAAAAACAATTTACCGCTCAAATATCATTTCTGCTGTGGGAAAACCCAAAGGTCTTCTAGTGTAGGGGAGGATTGGATAAAATAAGACCAGGGAATTTAGGAGGGAGCAGAGTTGTGACAACTGTTGGTACCATTCTGTGTTTATTCATTTATTTAGTTGATAATACTCCTAACTGCTAATATTTTAAAGGCATTTGTTATGCATTTATTCTGCACATACTTATTGAGTACCTGTGATGTGTCACACACTGTGCTAGGTGTCTGGGATACAAGGATGAGTAAAATTCCTGGTCTCTGGAACTTCTCTTCTGGTAGGTAATGAAAGATAAACATTATAAGCAAGCAAAACAGAGTAGGTAAGAAGATGGTTCTGTTGGACTCTTCTGAGTAAACAATCGGCAAGATGGGTGGAAAGTACTCGATTTTATTAAGAGAATGGCTCTGTGAGAGAAGATTGGGGAGGTTGGCAAAGAGGGCGGAAGCCTGGAGTCTGGAAGAGTGGTCAGACCATGTCACAAGTCTGGCTCAAGAGAGGGAGAGAGGAAGAGAAAGTGGTGTGGGAACTGCCTGAGCTGCAGTGCACGCTTCGTCAAACTGGCAAGGCCATCAGAAAGTCCTGCGGCCAAGGCGTCTGGGTGCCTCAGTTCATTAAATGGCCAATTCTTGATTTCAGCTCAGCTCATGGTCTCAGGGTTGTGAGATCGAGACCCGTGTCAGGCTCTGTGCTCAGCACCCAGTCTGCTTGAGTTTCTCCATCCCTTCTCCTGATGGCATGTGTGCTCTCCTCTCTCTCTCTCGCTCTCATAAGTAAATAAATAAAATTTTAAGAAGATTTTAATTATTTATTTGTCGGAGAGAGAGAGAGTGCATAAGCAGGCCGAGTGTCAGGCAGAGGGAAAAGCGGACTTCCAGCTGAGCAAGGAGCCCTAATGCAGGACTTGATCCCAGGATTCTAGAATCATGGTCTGAGCTGAAGGCAGATGCTTAGCTAACTGAGCCACCCAGGTGCCCCTAAAAAAAAAAAAAAGAAAAAGAAAAAGAAAGAAAAAGAAAAAAAAACTTAAAAAAATCCTGGAGCCAAAGTCAGCTACCAGAGAGGGCCCATGTCTGTCAGGAATGAGCTTATAGCATTTCTGTCCTACTCACCCACTGGCTGGGAGTAGACCCTGAGAGATAGGGTCCTGATGCAAAGGCAGGGATAGATTTCAGGGTGCAACAGCTGGCACTCTTTATCAGTTATGTTCCTGTAGCTGGATATGTGGGCAGCACATTTCTATGACAGCCACAGTGATAAATGCATTGGAAAGAAAACAGAGCAAGGGAAGAGAATAAAGATTGCTAACTGGTGGAAGGTTGCAATTTGCAATTTAGAATGAAAAGGGAGCATTTGGATAAATGCTTGAAGAAGGGGTAACAGTTAGCCACAAGTATTCAAGTGGGAAGAACATATCAGGGGAAGTCTGTGCAAAGGCCCCAAGGTAGACTTTCTCTGGCTTATTTTAGGAACAAGGCCACTGTGGTGTGACAGGAAGCGCTGCAGGGAATGGTAACAGAGGTGGCTGGAAATGTAAAAGGTCTCAATCTGCGTAGGTCTTATGCGACACTGTAAGGACTTTGTTTTTATTCAGTGTGGAGTGAGGAGCCCTTGAGATATTTTATACAGAGAAACGGCGTGACCTAGCTGTTTTGCAAGGATGGAAGCAGGGAGAGTAGGTAGGTTACTATCGCTGTAATCCAGTTGGGAAATGATGCCAGCTTGAGCCAAGGTGAGAGCAATAAGGGTATTTATTGGGAATTGGTTGAACTGTGGATATATTTTAAAGTAGAACAACAGGATTTCTTGACATTGGATACAGAGTTTGAGAGAAAGAGAAGATTCATGATAACTCTATGACTCTTGGACTGAGCAAATGGAGTTTACCATCAACTGAGATAGGGAAGTGGTGACATAGTTTTCTTCTGACAGAGAGGGCAGATACCAACTGCTCAGTTTTGGACAAGTTAATTAGTTACCTCATGGAGATGTTGAGGAGAAACTGGATATATGAGTTTGGAGTTCAGGAAAGAAGCCTCATCTAGATTTACAAAATGCGTCACATCTCTGAAAGTGAGCTGGATCACAAAATATCTAGAACTGTAATTCACAATGGAGCAGAATCTAGTGAACTAGCATTCATTAAACATTAACTAAATACTCACGACCAAATTCAGTCTCTGTAAAACACATAATCAATAGAACTTATCTGTTCCCAGATATCTCGTTAAACTAATTTTACCAAAGACTTTGGTGTTTGCCAAGCAATGTAAATGAAGATGTCAAGAGTTAGAAATTAAAATCAATGACCCGATCTTGTGTTAGGAAGTAAGAGTTATAACAGATTCTGAGACAGTGCCCTTTTCTTTACTTTCTTTCTTTCTTTTTTTTTTTTTTTTTTTTAAAGATTTTATTTATTTATTTATTTGACAGACAGAGATTACAAGTAGGCAGAGAGGCAGGCAGAGAAAGAGGAGGAAGCCGACTCACTGCTGAGCAGAGAGCCAGATGTGGGGCTCGATCCCAGGACCCTGGGATCATGACCTGAACTGAAGGCAGAGGCTTAACCCACTGAGCCACCCAGGCGCCCCGACAGTGCCCTTTCTTAAAATGAATTCACTATCTCATTGGAGAGGTAAGACACATGTTAGAAAAAATTAGGGGACAAAGAATAGTAAACCAGCTGTCATTGTATTGTGATAAAACAAAGTTCTAACTATTGGATTATTTGGAACCACGAGAGTGTAGCATAGAGTAATGGTAGTGTGGAGCATAAGCAGTAAGTGTGAAACGAGTTGAAGAAGATAAAGATTAATGTATGTTGCAGAAAAGCCACTGTAGGGGGAAAGCAGAACCTAAAAGCCATTTTTTAAAAAAGATTTTATTTATTTATTTGAAAGAGAGGGAGAGATCACAAGTAGGCAGAAAGGCAGGCAGAGGGAGAGGGGGAAATAGGCTTCCCGCTAAGCAGAGAGTCTGATGTGGGGCTCGATCCCAGGATCCTGGGATCATGACCTGAGCTGAAGGCAGAGGCTAAACTTACTGAGCCACCCAACTGCCCCATAAAAGCCATTTCTAAGGGTGAGATTATCACATAATGTGATAGAGGATCAGAAAGGAGATGTCCTTACCTGGGAGAGAGGAGAAATGAGACAGAAAGATTGATGGAAATATACATCCATACCTAGAATTTGATGTTCAGGAAAAATGGACTAGGGCAGTGGCTGATGAAAGATCCAATTCATATTTTAGGAAAATAAAGCTGTTGACCCTTTAGAACATACAGGAAGAGGGAAAGATTAGGTAGGAAGGTAGGAGATATGAAATGTGAGTGCTTGTGGAAAGAGACTAAAAATTTGCCAATGTTCTGAAGAAGGAAAGTCTCTAGGCTTTTGCTTGTCTTTTAGAAGGTCTGAATCCAGAAGCCAAGGCATAGGACAGAGTAAGCGGAATGGTACTTAACATGCTAATTCAAATATTTAAAAACACCCAAGTGACAGCAATAAAAATGATTTATAAGGGAGGAAGCCAAAAAACATTTCAGTGAGCGTAACATTGGAGAGAAGAATGAGAATTTGTAGGTTCCAAATTAAGTACAAAAGGGAAGCTTAGATTAGAGATTTTGGATTGAAAACCACAGAGAACCAAAGTCTAAATAAGGAAGTGAATATTTCTTGGATGTCTATGTGAAAAGGCTTTTCTAGAACGTAAACAATTTTTTTATCAACACATAATGTAGAACTTTTTTGAACAAAGTAAGTGTTCACTCCTGACACTTTTCTCTCTCTCTCTCTCATTCTTTCTCTTTTCTTTCTTTATGACTTTTCAGACTTCTGAAGTCCAGAAGCGGTATTGACCTAAAGACAGGAAATTTCCTTTTTCCTACTATGTCTCTGAAAGAATCGTAAAGGAAAAAAAAAATCCTGACCCTCACATTTATTAGTACTAACCAGGCCATCTCCTTTTTTATTTATTTTTTCTTTTCTCTTTTCCTTTCTCTTCTCTTTTCTTTTTAAATGTTATTTATTTATTTGAGAGAGAGATGAGGAGGCACAGAGGGAGAGAGAGAATCCCAAGTAGACTCCCAGCCGGGCAGGGAGCTCACGACCCTGAGATCATGACCTGATCCAAAACTAGGTGTCCCCAGGCCATCTCAATTCTTCTTACCTTTGACACTTACTCTTCCACATGACTCGACAACAAGGGCTTTTTTGCATCCTTTCCTTCTCTGGTAGACCTCTGGATGGGATTTAGCTGCTATCCTCAAGTAACAAACGGGTATGTGAATAGGGTGACTGCATACATTACAAGAGATTCCTGATCATGAGTTATTGTCATCGTAGAGTACTCTGTATAGTTGGATTGGCAATATACTGGTGTCTGTTAGGTAATGTGAGCTCTACAGTTCAGAGGACAAGTGGAGAAAATGCATTAGGCTTCAAGACAGTCTGTAGCACAGATGCTCATTGTACTCGAACCATCGACAACATGGAACAGAGTTGCTCCTCCCCTCCTATCTTCCCTGGGCCTCTGGGACACCCCAGTCTCTTGATTTTACTCTTACCTCACCAGCATCTCTCTCTCAGCCTACTTTGCTCCTTCCTTCTCTTTTCCACTTGACATTGGAATGTATCAGGGCTCAGTTGTTCGTGCCCTTTTGTCTTACATTAATCTCTACTCACCCCCCAGGGATCTCATTTAGTCTCATCCTAATGCTGAACTCTAAATTTATTTAATCTCCAGTGTAGACTTCTTTTCTGCCCTAGGGTCTTAGGCTGTTGCCTCCGCCTGGAACTCAAGGCATCTGTATGGATCATTGCCTCCCCTTTTTTCAGGTCTTTGCCAAGATATTACCTTCTCAGTGAGGCTTCCCTCACATTATACCTCTCTCTGATTTTACCAATGCCCCTCACTTTGTTCTATTTGTTGCCATAGCCCTTATCATCTTCTGCAATTCTTTTTTTTTTTTTTTTTAAGATTTTATTTATTTATTTGGCAGAGAGAGAGCTCACAAGTAGGCAGAGAGGCAGGCAGAGAGAGAGAGGAGGAAGCAGGCTCACCGTGGAGCAGGGAACCCAATGCAGGGCTCAATCCCAGGATTCTGGGATCATGACCTGAGCCGAAGGCAGAGGATTTAACCCACTGAGCCACCCAGGTGCCCCATCTTCTGCAATTCTATATTTTGCACTTTTTTTGTTTGTCTATTGCCTGTGTTTTTTCACTAGAGTGTAACTTACAGAGAGTGAAAGTTCTATCTGTATTTGAAGTGCTTACAACAGTCCTGGTATCTAGTGAACACCCGACAAATAATTGTTGAATGATGATTATGATGATCTATTTGATTGTTCGTTTGTGTCAGGTGCTTTATTGGTCCACTTAATGGGTTTGGAAATCAGCCCGCAAGAAGATTAAATAACCTACCAAGGGGTTCTGTATCCAATGAGAAGTGAAACCAGGATTTAATTCTAAGAGTGTCTAGGCCCAAAGCTTTATCTCAGTCCACAATATCATCCTACTTCTATTTTTCCTTAGTTGTCATAGACCCCAGGGCATGAGGTTTAACCATGTATATCATTACATGTCTAGAATAATGCATTCTGTGTGACAAGCAAATTTGATAATTTTGACGATTCGTGGAATTGATTTTTTAAGACTGGACAGTCTATAGCCATTTTTCCTTGGGAATTTGTCTAAAGATGCACTATGACTTTTATGTAAGTGAAGTCTTGCAGACATACATCAGTGCAAACAAAATTCTACTAACAGGCAGTAGAAGAGTGTGTGGTTCAGCTTGTTGGCTTCTCTTTGAAGAGCACACAGCTCTTTCAGGTTGAGACTCCTAGAATTCGAACAACTGATTTAGTGGAAAGAACATTTAACCTGTCCAATTGTTAGACTTTTGTGGATGAAGGAGGCAGCTGTTTTCTGAACATGGCCTCAAGTTACCCAATAGCCTATCAAAAATAGCCATAGATAAAAAATAACCTATCAACACGCCAAACATATGTAGCAAAATAATCCTTCCAAGCTCCCATCCAACACAAGGAAATGTTTTGGCATTTATTTCCCCTCTCATGAGCACATAACCTGAGAAGTTTATTTGGCTAAGTGTTAGGGATCTTTTCTTTTTCTCTGCCTCAGTGTACAAACGAACATGAAAATTATGGGTATCATGCAAAGTATTAGCATCGCTGTAAATGGGAGAGAAACAAGGGACTAGAGAGTCTGTAATTATCATCCCACCAAGATCAAGGCCTGTAGATGCCCCAGCACAACGAGTTCTCTGCCAATTTACCACTCCCCTGTATAAACCTTGTGGTACGCATGTCTTTGTGCAGTGTGTACCATAGAGGGGATGAAAAGGATCATTTGGGTTGAACTTTAAATGTTGTTTTGAGTCAGAGCCTTTGGTGAGGACCGCTGGCCTTATTCACTTTCCGTCCTTTGTTTGCAGCGTAAGGAAGCAGCCCTTCCTTCAGCATTGTTTTCAGGTTGGGGTGTTTTAAAAAATGCTGTTCCACTGTGATACCTTCCCTTGAGGCTTTCACTTTTAGCCGGTGGATTCAATGGAATGTTTAAAATATTTGGACCTAGAGATGTTCCTTAAAGTCAAAACTACCTTGGAAAGTGTCCATAATATATGCTAGCACATACGAAACTGGATGTCTAAGTGGTTCAGGGTGCTCCTGTGTGTACTCAGCTGCTTTTTGAACTTGAAGAGTTTGAACTTTCTTTGCTTTTTGTTTTGAAAAATCGTTTTTTCTTTTTCTCTTCCAGTTTGGGATTTTAGTTTAAAGAGTAACTGATTGTAAGTTCTAGTATTTGAGTACTTGGAAATTTTTGCCCTAGATTTGCACAAAGAAATGTTAAGTAGAGTTCCTTCAGTTCACTGAAAATTTGCATTTACTTTTTACTTCCTCCATAAGTTTCAATGTCAGTTTCTGTTGGCATAACAAAATAAATACCCTTATATCTGTATTGGCGTCATAAATGCAAAGAGAGAAGTTGAAACTGATCGTTGAGGGGCTCTCTGCCCCAGAAAGAAGTCATTGACTCATCGTTCAACTAGGCTCTCACGTTTAGACATGGCTATTTCTGGTTGTAATATTTAGATTTCAAATACCTGTATCCCCTAAAAGGTTCCAAAGAACCATTTGGTCATCACAGGAATGCAATTTGGAAATTGGATATGGAGTTGTAGAGCAGTGTCCCTACTAATTGGAGGCTTGGGTATTCTGGGTTCTGAATGTTTGTTCATCTATCCATATATCACACTCTGGTTAAACATCAACCAACTATGTAATCAACATCGTGCTATGTGCTAGAGACAGATGAATAAGACAATGAACTCTTTTTGGTGGAAAAGACGTAAACAGAAGACAAGTAAACACTCTGTGAAAAGTGCTAGGTCGCCAAAGTCATTCAGGGCAGAGGGCAGGCCAGAGTTCAGCCAAGTCGTTCTAGCAGAGGGGCCAGCTGAGCTGTGTGTTTTATATTTGGACAGTTAGGAGGTAGTGAACCCAAAGATCAAGCCAGGGTAGGGGGTGGGGAAGCAAAAGACAAATTGTGCAATCACAGCTCCTGATTTTCTAGACAGTCAAAGACAAACTGAATAAACCCCTCAGATGCAGATTCCTTAATGGATGATGGAGAGACATACTTGACAAATCATCTATATACAGACTTGTACCTTTATTATAAAAGGTATGTGGTGTTCAAAGACTATACGTACTTATTCATATATATACATGTATTATAAATAAATTTGTCAGTGTATATTTATTAATGATCCTTAACTAATTCACATACATCAGAATCTTAATTCTCTGCCATTAGAAAGTGAATAAATGCTTTAGGAGTCAGAGAGACATGGTCTTATTGTCTAGCCTTTCCACTTACTAGGTGAAGGAACTTGGAAAAATCACTTAATATCTCAGAGAGTCTGTTTCTTTGGGTGTAAACTGGTAATAATAGTTTCCATAAGATTTTTTTTTTTTAAGGATTTTTATTTATTTATTTATTTGACAGAGAGAGAGAGATCACAAGTAGGCAGAGAAGCAGGCAGAGAGAGAGAGGAGGAAGCAAGCTCCCTGCTGAGCAGAGAGCCCGATGTTGGACTCGATCCCAGGACCCTGAGATCATGACCTGAGCCAAAGGCAGCGGCTTAACCCACTGAGCCACCCAGGCGCCTCTCCATAAGATTTTTTTGATTAAGATTAAGTGAATCTTTAGGTGAAGTTGGTTATGGAGCATAATAACTATGTAATAACAGCAACTAATTATTATTATTATTATTATTATTACTTAATTATCTTATTGTGCAAGCCAAGTTCTTAGAAAGTCTATTAAATCTTGTAGGCACATTAATAATTCTTTCAGTGCTTTCATGTTTGTCAATGTGTCTTTCTACACATATAACCTAATACCGTAATTGACTTATTTAAGAGAAAGACCAAGATCTTATTCTTCTCTGTGAACCAAGAAGCTATCAGATGTGTTCATTTCCGACATGGGAAACTGAGGCAAGGATGGCCCGATTGATTTGGGCAGGAATCCAGTTCTTCAAATGGTAACATTCTCTGTCCAGCAGTCTTTCCGTTACTGACTCTAGAAATCTTAGAAGACTTGATCTGATTCTTTGTCATTATGGAAATATGCTATAAGCTTATCCAATCAGGTTGGCTTCTAAGCAGAGCCATCACTCTGAAAATTAGGGAACCAGCCAGTTACGTGGAAATGGATTTACATGGAAAAGCAAGAAATGAGCCAGCTGTCAGTGTGTCTGCCCACAGACCACTTCAGTATGAAGGAAGGCTCTGAGGTTTTGTTCGGTGACAGATTGGATTCCAGACAATTGTAATTCCAGCCCGAAGATTTTTGGAAATAAGTGTTTTGAAAGATGCCGGTTCAAAGTTTACTTCTAAAATATTTAATGGGTCTCTCTTTGGAGAAATGCCTGCTTTCGTAAGGGCTGGTGATTACTGCATGGCTGAGAGAGATCTCTAAGAAGGAACCTAAACAAAACCAAACCAAAAAACCCAAACATTTTCCATTGGGAAGTTTGCCTCCATTTTAGCATCGTATGAAAAAAATCTTTCTTATTTCATCATTGGATCCTCCTGTCTCCCCTTGCCTCTCCTTTTGGTGAGATTCTAACTGTAGGAGTTAGATTGCTTCATGCGTGCCCAGGGCGAAGACTGAAAGAATTGACTATGCAGTCATGCAGTGGTGTGGGTGGAGGGGGAATTCGAGAGAACACGAAGTTCCAAGAATTACAGTTGCCACAAACAGATCTGTAGGAATTCCCTTAGAGCTGGAGGTTCTTGAGTC
Organism: Mustela erminea; assembly: GCF_009829155.1. Classification (NCBI taxonomy): domain Eukaryota; kingdom Metazoa; phylum Chordata; class Mammalia; order Carnivora; family Mustelidae; genus Mustela; species Mustela erminea. The sequence goes on from NC_045623.1 coordinate 25,077,448, forward strand.
CTTATTTCCTGCAAAATCTGAAGGTTGAGTCTTGTGCAAATAGTGACAGAGATAGATAGCTGCCACCTTATACCCACATCAGTTCCCCATTGTGCCTCTTTAGAAAAAAAAACTCAGTAACAAAAATATTTTTTTATGTTATCTAATTTCAAATCTCTTAATATAAAAATATTTTCAGGATAGAAATTTAAAAACAATTTAAATGAATGTTTCCTTCTTTTTAATTTATTTTTAATTTAAAAAATTTTATCTTTGAAGTATGGCTGACCTATAATGTTACATTATTTCAGATGTACAACATAGTGATTCTTCAGTTTTATACATTACTCAGCGCTCACTGAGATCAGCGTAGTCACCATCTGCTACCATACGTTATTAAAATGTTACTGACTATATTCCCTATGCTGTACTTTCCATCTTTGTGACTTATTTTATAAGTGGAAGTTCATACCTCTTAATCCCCTTCACGTATCTCACCCACACCTCTGGCAACTACAAGTTTGTTCTCTATATTTATGAGTTTGTTTCTGGTTTTTGTTTGTTTGTTTTGTTTTGTTTGTTAAATGAAATTCCAAAGGGCAGTCTCTCATGTTCCTCATGGACCTTGGAATTCTTAAAAATGAAATCTTAAGCCATTGTGGTACCACAATAGTAATCAGCCCTGTAAAGTCAGTCGTGAATAGGGGAAGAACCATAATTCAGTTGGAAAAGAAAGGTCAAGCTAGATGACTATCTCTGGTTAATTTTGTCCAAGGCTTTATTAACTTACTATAGTTGGTCCATTTGACATTTGATTTTTATCAAGCTCTATTCTTATCCCCCTCCTTTATTGATATTTCTTTTAGAAATTGAGATAAGTGGAAAAAAAAAAACCCAAATCTTTTTAGGGTGTGGGGCAGATCTCTTTTCCTTTTTTTTTTTTTTTTTTTGAATTTGCCAGATCTGTGTGAGGAAGAAAGAAAATGGATTTTATGAACGCTTAATGGAGTAAGTATTAGGTTTCTTGGAGTTCCTGAAGGCAGTCCACTCACTTCTAACACAGCAGTGTAAACACTTTAATTTCTTTTGTTGAGTTTTCTATGACTGGTGAATCTTCCCTCCCTTCCCCCAAATCTACCAAGTACAGATACACATGCCGACAAATGGAATGCAAACAAATGGTATGTAATGGGTACACTGCTGGGGAAATGTACAGAGAGGCTCTTCTAGGCCATTACAGATGATAGCCCCCAAAGGCCAAGTTATTTATAAAGAGGAGAAGCAGTAACTTCTTAACATAGGGCTCCAAATAAAGAAGGGTTTGTCTACAAAAAAGAATGTAATAATTCAGTTCTGTGCATTTGTTGATTGATGATCACTTTTTCCCCTTACGTCTTGACATTCCACCAAAGCAAACTGTATGATTTTCCCCTTGGGAACCAACCCAGAGCTTAGCTTTATTTACAAGCTTCATTATACTAAAGAGCAAAATGTTCTAGCCTATTGAATAGATATTACATGGCAGCCTGCTGACCTCTCTATTTAGGAGAAATATTCAACTCCTACAGAGAAGTCTTAAAGGTTAGCTGATTCAGTTTTTTCCCTCTTTATTTACTGTAGTCTAAACCACTGATTTCAGTTTCTTTCTCTCTCTCGTCTTTCTTCTCTCCTCTCCTCTCGTTTCGCTTCTCCTCCCCTCCCCTCCTTTTCCTCCCTTCCTTCTTTCTTTCCTCTTTCCTTTCTTCCTCCTTCCCTCCCTCCCTCCCTCTCTCTCCCCCTTTATCTCTCTCTCTTTCTTCAGTACGGTGTTCCTCTACTTCTGGTAAGATTCTGCAATAAACGAAGAAGAGCTGTGGCTGCTATGTTGAGCTTTTAAATTTCTCACTTGCGTTCACTTCAAAGGCATCCAATACACACCACAGTAGACTTTTACCTTGAAATGAGCGTGCAAGTAGAGGGAAGTCTGGGATCTACTAATCTTGGAGAATGCTGTGGTATCAGAGCATTTGCATCTGGGCTCCTAGAGGGAATAGGGAGGTAAATAAGGAATCAATTTGGTCTGGGGCTCCAGAAAGTACTAGAAACACCCTGAGTAATCAGGAAACTCACCTTGCCGTAGGATACTGTTAAAAAATTTGTGCCTCAGTTTAGGAGACTGATTAAGTATTATTGGGGAGGAGAAATTTTGGATGTATGATCCTACTGTCTTGGACTTGAAGGAGAAGGTTTTTGAAAAAAAAAAAAAAAACCAAAAACCTGGATTTTTTCTAAAGTCTCTTTGATAAGGTATTAAAATAATAGCTGAGAGTCTTTGTTTCCTACAACAATATTATGCTGTTTTTGGACCTTTCTCTGTCCATTGCTCTTGGTTCTTTCTGCCAAACCAGGGAGCGATAACACATTTGGAGCTTGTAGCCAACATTCTAGCAGCATGCATAATTAATTCCATATCTTGGCCATCTTTTTTATTACCTGTTTCCTTACTCCCTGAATGAAGACCACCTTATCCTTCTCATCCTTTTAACCTTGGAATTGTAATTCTCGATAAAATATAGCTAAATGAGCTTAAGTATGTTTAATAATCTACCACCCCCAAAGTGTTTAGGTCAATCTGAGTGGTATATTTAATGGTGAAAACACTTCTTGTAGTCTAAACGGAATGTTAGCTTAAGCCTTCATGCTTTCCTGAAGAGTCAACTCATGTGACAAATGATCCTTTCCCTAAAGAGATGGATTGAAATCAGTAGGCCCATTGTGGGAATCGCACTGCACATTATCACCTGTGTGCCAGTTGGTGTTGTGGTGGTGCCTGTGTGGTTAGTTGGAAAGGATGAAGCACTTGGGGTGACAAAGAAAATCTTGGTTTCACACATGTTTCTGGAATCAAATGATAGCTGAAAGACTCTTGAGATCTGAAACTCTACCCACAGGGTGACCCTTTTTCAATGCCATCCACCTTAAAGAAACGATTGCTGGGGCATAGTTGAATTCATGCATTCCACCAGTATTTGGTGTCTGTCTACCGTGAACCAGGCATTGTGCATGGGGTTAGTGTTAGGGTTTGGAGCAGCATGCATGCAGTTTTGCTCTTTTGGGCCTTAGATTTCAATGGTGGAAAACAGACATGAGAAAAGCAGACACATAAGCACAGTTTCAGCTAGTGTTAGGTGCTACAGAGAAGACAAAGCAGGGTTTCCAGTAGAGTTACTGGTTGGGTTGGTGGTGGTGGTGGTAGATGGTGAGCTAATTTAGATTGAGCAGTAGAGGAAGGCCTCTCTGAGAGTTTGTTTCTTTTTAAGAATTACAGTAACTATTTCATGACTAGGGAAAACTGACTCTGGGTAATGGGTAATACTTATTAAAACAAACAAACAAAAAAAGCCTCATGATTTTAATAGCCAGACTTCAGCTATCAGCAAGCATAGAGACACAATAGATTTTTTTTTTTTCTTCTCACCAATGAAAAGTGACTTTGCTTTTAGGAATTCTGTACATTTAAACCTATCCCAACATCGTTGGCATGGGAATTATATCTTTTTGATGCCTTTCCAAAGAAGTTAGCAAACAAGATATCTTGGTCTTTTCAGAACTTAGATTATGTGAGAAGAGAAGTAATTTGGCTAATTCCTAACTATGGTAGAGCCACCAGCCCCCTCAGGAAATGTATCCCAACCAATATCCTCATTATTAAGCCAACTTGCTTGACTTTCCTTCTTTATGCATTTGGACCAGCTGCATGGGTAATTGGATTCTGGGGCAAATGTTTCAAGAGTGATAGCATCTACTTGATAGATAGTGAAGTACTGACGTACCAGAGATTCCTTGTCTTGTTGGAGGGTACCAGTCAAGTGTTGTCCTCATGGTCCCTCCTGTGATACTTTAGGAGGCTTTAGGGAGAGGAGCCATGGACATCTCCTCTCTGAAGAGAGCCTTCCTGTATTGATGGAGCTGATTTTCCTCTCATGTTGCACCATAGCCCATACTACTTTTATTATACCACTTAATAAATTGTAATTTCAAATGTATTTGGAGATCTGTATGCCCACTAGAACATGAGATCTACAAGTTCAGAAAGTGTTTTAATCATCTGGAAGTAAATTCTTATTTAATTCTTTTTTCTTTTTCTTTTTTTTTTAAGAGAGAGCAAGAGAGTGGGGGTGGGGGAGGGGGCAGAGGGAGAGAAAGAATCTTAAGTAGGCTCCAGGCCAGAGCAGAGCACTGGAGGGGCCTGGATGGCCCGTGGGGTTTGATCCCATGACCCTGAGACCATGACCATGACCTGAGCCAAAATCAAGAGTCAGATGCTTAATCAGCTGAGCCACCCAGCTTCCCCAACTCTCATTTAATTCTTAATGTCAAATGTATAAAATATATTTTTGGAGAATTTTACGTAGAGGCTTATGAAAGCCATTTGATGACACTGGGCCTGATTCTTTCACAAAAGGTGACGATACAGCAGTTCTGTTGCATTGGGCCTGAGTATTTGGGTGGAAATGTAGCTCCCTCTGCAATATTACTATTTCCTCTTTATGGAAGAGCAGATTTTGCCCAAAGACAGGACTACTTGTCAATGAGGAAGTGTGAGGTAGGAGAGAAGGAAGGAGGGAACACATACTTCTCTTGAACACATGTCTCTTCTTCCAAATTCACCGGGCCTGCAAGGGCATAACTGTGGGGTGCTGGAGCCTGCCCCTTAATACTGGTTGGAGTCTCTCACCACCTCTCCTTACATTCCTGAAGTTTTATGATTATTAAGCAGTTATTATGTGCCAGCTACTTTAATAAGTGCTCCGGCTTTCTCATCTGGCTTATGTCTTAGAGCAGCACGATAAGGTAGATACTGTTGTTATTTCCACTGGGAATGGAAACCAGGACCTGTAAGGAGACTTTGCGCCAAGTCACACACACAGCCTGCTGCAGAGTGAGGACTGAATCGTTTTCCGCTTGAAATTTTTTTTGTTTTTCTTTTTGTTTTTGTTTTTCTGCTTGAATTTAGAAACTGAACTTTAAACACCACGCTCTGAAAACCTTCCTAGGTTAGCTTGTTCAACTTGGGCTTGGGCAACTTTGGGCAATGAGCCCCAACACAGGGATGGAACAGATTAAAGAGGCACCATGGTGGATGGCTTAATAGCAGGGCTCAGGTCAAATTTCAGGAAAGATAAAGCTTCTTTCAATGTTTTCCAAATTCTTTTTTCCTGTAGTCTATTTTAATGCCGTCCTGCAGCTGTCCAAAGCTCACCCAAACTCATGAGAAGCTTCTTTTTTTTTTTTTTAATTGGTTATATTGAGACATGATTTGCATACCATACAATGCACCCACGAAAGTGGCTTTTTAGTAGATTTAGAGTTGTGCATTCATAATGACAATCAATTTTAGAACATATTTATTATTCCAAAAAAGAAATCCACACCCCTTAGTCCTCGCTCCCAATACCCACTCCTTGTACCCACAGCACCTGGCAACTGCTAATCTATTTTCGGTCTCTAGATTTGTCTATTCTGAACATTTCATATAAATAGAATCATACAATATACAGCTTTTTGTTTCTGACTTCTTTTAGTCGATGTAATGTTGTTCATTTTTAAAGATTTCATTTATGAGAGAGAGAGAGAGAAAGAGAGAGAGAGAGAGACATAAGTGGGGAGATGGGCCAAGAGAGAGAGGGAGAAGTAGATTCCCTGCTTAGTGGAGAGACTGATGGAGTTCGAGGGGGCTCGATCCCAGGACCCTGAGATCATAACCTGAGCTGAAGTCAGACACTTAAGCAACTGAGCCACCCAGGTGCCCCTTCAACGTAATGTTTTTAAGGTTCATCCAAGTTATAGCATATATCAGAACTTCAGATCTTTTTATGGCCAAGTTATAGTCCACTGTTTGGATACACCATTTCATATTTATCTATTAATCTGTTGATGGACAATTGGTCATTTCTACTTCTTGGCTCTTATGAATAATGCTTATATGAACGTCACTCCAAGTTTCTTATTCCATTGTTTTGTTTCTCTACTCATAACTTGCACTTGTTCAAATCTAAGTTCAGAGACGGGAGAATATCAAAACGGTCTAATTATCAGAATCCATACTGATGTGTAGATGGCTGATGGACTACGTGCATGTTAGAAGAGGAATGTTAGAACTCAAATGAACTTCCAATTGGTGAAAAAACTGCAGGTAGTTCTTTGCGAGAAAGGAAGTCTTCCCAGTACCCTTTTTCTGACACTGGCTGCCACCTTGTCACTGTTTTCTCTATACACCACACCCCCAAATTCCCAAAGAAGCGATGTAAAAGTCACTTCTGAAAAGCTGTTCATCCTTTCAAGTTGTGTGTTTAGCCCCTTTTTCATTTTCTCCTGGTCACATTATATTTTCTTTCTCTATAGTAATTTTCCATGGGTAAATAAAAAGATTGTCACTCGCAATTTTGTCATTACTCATAACTGCAATGTTTTCATAATTTCTTCCGACTCTCTGACAACCACTTTCTGTCTTGTAGCTCTCTTCTTCTAGAGTCATGATTCCAACAATTTGATCCCATCCAGATTTCCAACCCAATGATCCTATTACCTTGTCACTGTCACTTTTCTGATGTCCTCTTTTCCATCTTGACCAAGCTTAAATTCCATTTGTAGTCAGTATAGTTATTCCCTTGCATTTACCCCCAATTTCCTAGCATATTCTTGCTATCGGTATTATTCCTTGCTCAAGCCACTAATTCTCTCTCTCATCTCCTACACCCCTACAGAATGAATCTGCACAGGACTAGAGGAAAACAGACAACCGTCCCTGATTGTATAATTTATACAAATTTATCCCACTGTAAATTAGTGACTACCTTCAAGTGATCTGCCAAAGCTTTATGCTTTATGCTTAATGCTGCCTGAAAATTATATGTATTCTCTTGGCTTTCCCATATTTCTAGTTTATTTTTTTCACATCTCTCCTCAAACTTCAAATACCTTCTCCATCACCCTTCATCACAACTGAAAGATAATTCTCCATCTGCATCCATGCTTTCCTATCTATTAAAATCGTTGGCCCAGCAATTCTCCACTTTCTCTCCTGTTTCATCAATTTTTCACTTTCTAGGAACTTTATTATCAATATACAACTATTCCGGGCACCTGGGTGGCTCAGTGGGTTAAAGTCTCTGCCTTCGGCTCAGGTCATGATCCCAGGGTCCTGGGATTGAGCCCCACGTCGGGCTCTTTGCTCAGCAGTAGCCTAATTCCTCCTCTCTCTCTTTCTGCCTGCCTCTCTGCCTACTTGTGATCTCTGTCTCTCAAATAAATAAATAAAAATCTTTAAAAAATACAAATATTCTATTTCCTATCTTAAAAACCCATAATGAAAACCAGAACTTCCTACTGACGCTACCATCCCCCCAGTCAGCACCCCATTTTTGGGTTTTCTTTTACAGCAAAATTCTTTGAAGCAGTTGTCTTTATCCACTGCCTTGTTGAAATCTCCACTAGAAGAGCTAATCCATGTCTTCCACAATATATCCAAAATGGAGCGTCTGGTCTTCACCCCTGCAGTATTTCTCCATTTGTCTCTATCTTGGTTGATGGCAAAACCACCCTTTTCACTGCTCAGAGCCAATTCTTAAAGCAATGCTTTATCTTCTCCTCTCTTGCCCCACATCCAATTAGTCAGAAAATCTCATTTGCTCTGCCTCTATACTGCATGCTTTATCTGATCAATTGTCATCTCCACTATTAGCACCTTGGTGAAAGCCCACGATTATCTCTCGCACCCTTAATTAGTCTCCCTGCTTCCATCCTTACTCCTTACCATTTGTTTCAATAAGGATTGATTCTTGTAAGGCATAAGTCAGATCATGTCAGCCCTCCACATAAAACTCTCAGTATAAAAGCCAAAACACTAACAATGGCTTGCAAATTCCTATATGAATTGGGCCCCTATTCATTTCTGACCTCATCTTCTATTATACCTTCCCTCCTACTCATATAAGCTGATGTGTACCACTTCAGGGTCTTTGCATAGGCCACTTCCTGGAATTCTCTTCCCTGGATACACACAAGACTAGCTCCCTCACTTGCCATAAAGCTTTTTGAACATCCCTTTCCCAGTGAGGTACACTAGGCCACCCTATTTAAAATTGTATAGCGTTTCTGTCCTGATCATCTTACCTTTTCTGTTTTTGCATGGTGTTTGCCACCTTCTAATACACTATATAATTTATCTCTTTTTTAAAACAATTATTTTTTATTGTCTGTTTTTTTCCACTAAAATGTAAGCTCCATGGAGTCTGGGATTTTTGTTTTATCCACAACCATTCAGTGCTGGCTATAGTGGATGTTCAATAAATATTTGATCAGCAACTTGACCTGAGAAACTGAGAAATGCATTCAATATCATCTGTTAAATTTATTGATCAAATTGCTTTACTGTGTGAAATATCAATTTACATTGGAAGTTTGGTACTAGAACCATATGTTAAATCCAATGCCTATTTTTAAAATATCCTTTATTAAAACGATATATATACACACATATATACCGCTGTGTGTGTGTGTGTGTATACATATATGTATATGCTTTTATCACCCCTATTGTTACCCTACCATTAGCTTTTGTTGAAATGATTGTTATTTTAAGAGTTTGCTATAGAAAAATCTTTGTTTTAATCTACATTATATTTAAAAGCAGCATTCTTTTGGTAACTAAAACCTAAAATCATGCATTTACTCTAAAAAGAGAAGTTTGAAGGGGTGATATGAGCTTCATGCCTTGGAATTTGGCATTGAGGAGTCCCCGGAATTCTCCAACTGCTGGAGACCTAGCTGAGAGCTAAGAATAGTGCAGAACGTAAACTTCTATAGTAGCAACTGTGAGAGGAATTTTTAGAAGCAGTGTGAGACTATCGCACTGTCAGAGAGTTTGAGAAATGGCACTCTTTAATTGTCAAAAAAATTTTTTTAAATTATTTTAATTTATTTTAATTATATATTTAATTATTTCACTGTCCTATATTGAAATGGAAAAGGTAGTAGGACCCTGCATTCTGGTGTCATTAATTACCTCTCTTCATTCATGTCTTACTTAACATTACTTTGAGGGAACATAGAGCGAAGGTTTGTATTTGGGAAAAGACATGCTTATTGCCACATTCCATAGGAGTACCATCAAGTCTTCCCAGAAATGCATGTGACAATTTTATCTGACATTGTATTATAATTTGTTAAATTCGTTTTAGAGTCAGGATCCTCATCGTTTGCTTGCAGGCTTTCAAGGTTGGGTTCAAGGAAAGTCTAGGAGATTCTGGGAAGTATAGCAGTGTTGGTTTTGGTTTCCTTCTATTTGTTCTTCCAGCGTTTATTTCCCTTTCGGCATCTTGCAACTTGTGTCCAGTTTGGAGGGGAATCCCACAGAGCCCTCCCTTCTTCAGGAAGTGCCTTATGCTTGGGCTCAATCTGGCTCCTTCCCCTTCAGTGGAAACCTATTCTTAATTGGCTGATTGCTGGCAGGAAAAAAAAAAAAAAAAGGAGTCTGCATGTTTTCTTGTGAAATAAGGAAATCGGTCCAGATGATATCCAAGATCCCCTCCTGTTCTAAAGTCTGGTGATTCTATGATTTTGTCTCTTTTCTGGGAAAAATGAAAACTACCAATTATAAACTTTCTCGAGAACATGGTCATCTTCCTCATGTTGTGGAGTTATTTTTTTTTTTGTTTTGTTGATCTCTCTCTCTCTCTCGCTCTCTCTCTCTCTTTCTTTTGTATTCTCAGAAATATTAACTGGACTTGAAATAGTATTCTGCTTACGGTACATTTCACAGAAGACAGGTCTGTTTCAGACCCAGTTTCTGTTTCGATTCAAGCCCAACAGGGACTGATGGACAGTTTGGTGGCTAGGGACATGTCCCACTCTTGGTGAATGCATTGCTTTACGGCCACTCTTGGACTCAGTGCTTCTCCACTCTTGGACTCAGCAGGGATCCCTGAGTCCTCCATAGGACCATTTTTTGAAGGGTGTAGTATTACTGGTCATCTTATGGTTTGACAGCCATGGTCCTTGCAGGCGGCCCTTTGTGAGATCATTCCACGGACTTGAAGGAAATAAACGAGTGTTATTGTCCATCCTGAAACCCACAGGCCTCTGCTGAGATGAATTGTTGGCAAACTCTCCTTGAGATCCCTGACTTTAAAGGACTCTAGGGAAGGCAAAAGATTATAGTCATTATCCTGAGGCAAAGCTGAGCTAATTTTGCCTGGATCGGACCCTCTGGTTCCAGGGAGTCTAGTTATTCCAACCCTGTCACTACGATGACACCCTCTCACGACAACATTGAGAGTGTGTTTAGCTGCTGACCGGCCCCCCCACCCCCCGCACGTCCCCAGGATTTCCTTTAGAGCTCACAGATATTTCCCTGGAATTTAAAACGCGCCTTCTGAAACTCGGGGCCTTCCATTCTTTGTCAATCATCCTCTCTTTGTCGCTGGGCAGTTGCAGGCACCAGAGGGGGAGGCCAGAGCTCACCAGACACAGGAGTCTGCAGGGAGGCGCAGGGCAGGAGCCCCAAGAAGGAGAGGACAGGACAACAGGTGCCAATAGCCAGGGCACAGGCAGGACTATGTTCTCCCAGCAGGGGGCTCGGGGAACAGAGGCAGACTACCTGCAGAGCCAGCTCATTAAGTGTCATGTTATTTTCCAGAGCTTTCTTCTTTGTTTCCGTATGACTGGCAGACACCCACAGTCACACTTGATTAGAGTATTACTTTCTTCCTTACCAAGGCAGTTTTATTCTCGAAACCTGGTGAAATATTATAAAGAAAACTGTCATGATGTGCCACTTAAAGAGGCCCCATGAAGGAAAACAGATTCTTCAAAAGAGAAGAGATGATTTGGATCAAGTTTTCTCAGTACTAATATGACTGCCTTTGTGATGTAGAATGGATTTTCGGTGTGTGGGGGGGATTGGAATAATTTGGAATTACTATTTTTAAGGCAAACTGGGTGCTTCAGCTGGTTAAGGGTTAAGTGTCTGGGGCGCCTGGGTGGCTCAGTGGGTTAAAGCCTCTGCCTTCAGCTCAGGTCATGATCTTAGGGTCCTGGGATTGAGCCCGGCATCGGGCTCTCTGCTCAGCAGGAAGCCTGCTTCCCTCTCTCTCTCTCTCTCTGCGTGCTTGTGATCTCTGTATGTCAAATAAATAAATAAAATCTTAAAAAAAAAAAAAAAAGGGTTAAGTGTGTGCCTTCCGGTCAGGTCACATCAAGATCTCAGGGTCCTGGGATCGACTGGGGGTTGGGGGGCCCATCGCATTACCTCCCTGTTCAGCAAGGAGCCTGCTTCTCCCTCTCCATCTACCCCTCCCCCTGGCTCTCCCTGTGTCTCAAATAAATAAATAAAATCTTAAAAAAAAAAAAAAAGAATGCCAGTTTGAATTAAACAATGATTTCAGCACATGGATAAAAATGGGGAGTTGGCGTTCATTAGGAATGAAATGATTTGGCAGGATCCACTGAAGTCGTAGCTGTCAAAGGGCCTGGCATTTCCTGAGGAGGAGAAGGAGCAGAGAGTTTGAAAAATTCTCCCTGCTTCCTAAGAGTTAATCCTCAGGAAGTGCTCTTTGTTGAAGTCATGCCTGCTACCTGAGATGGTGAGTTTTAAAAAAATGGGCTTGCTTCAAAGGCAGCATGGGGAGTATAGCGCTGTAACCATGACTGCTCCCCCGCCCAGATTTCTTTGAGGAGACTTGCCCTCTCCTAGGCCCTTTCACGTTTCTACACGGCTGGGGCCCTGGGCACACTGTGTGACACTGTCTTCAGGAGTTTCCTTGATGTACACCGATGTGCGGAACTGAACTTGAGTGAAGTCTGGAAGGCAGGACCAGGAAGGATTTGGATGTGAAAGTATCAGCACAGAAACCACATACAGCATATCAGTCGTACATTATTCTTCGTGAAGGGATCTTGTCTCTTGTGCTCCACGGCTAGGACTTTTTTTTTCTTTACAACCACTTCTCTTTTTAGTTTTTCTTCACTAAAGTTGCTTTGCCCTGACTTGCTCCTTCTATTAGAAAAGACCTATTTATAACACATATAGCTTTGTTAGGCTTGGAAACCCTGACTCATCGTTTTCCTTTTTAATAACGACCTAGGCTGAATCCGTGCCTCTGGACAAAGTACTCTTATTTTTTTTTTTTTAAAGATTTTATTTATTTAACAGAGAGATCATAAGTAGGCAGAGAGGCAGGCAGAGAGAGAGAGAGAAGGGATAGCAGGATCCCTGTTGAGCAGAGAGCCCGATGTGGGGCTCGATCCCAGGACCCTGAGATCATGACCGGAGCCGAAGGCAGAGGCTTAACCCACTGAGCCACCCAGGCACCCTGGACAAAGTACTTTTGATGGTACTCAGCTTTTGCTCTGAGGAAGAGAGAGTAACTAAATTTTATTTCTAAGGTACTAGAAGAGCTAGAAATTATTTTGGTAACAATAATAGGCTTAGCCTATATCTCTGCTCAAATGTAAAATGATAGTGAGAGTAACACTCGGTGAGAACTTGCTAACCCCACACAGCGTACTTTCCTTGCATATATTGACACTTTCAGTTTTTACTTTAGGGTAAGTCCTATTAGCTGCACCTCAAGGGAAGAGCTAAATGGTTAGTGATCTAGGTTCAGTATCTGAAGCAAGAATAAAAGGAGGGAAGGGAGACCTGGGTGGCTCAGCTGGTTAAGTGTCTGACTCTTGGTTTCTGCTCAGGTCATGACGTCAGGGTTGTGAGATCGAGCTCCACATTGGACTCTGAGCTCAGCACTGAGTCTGCTCGAGATGACCTCTCCCTCACCTTTGAACCTCCCCCACTCCCTCTTTCAAATAAATAAATTAAAACCTTAAAAAAAAAAATGCAGGAGGAGGAGGGGTGGTCAGTTCCGAACAGCATGTGACAGGGGCTCTGTTGGATCCAGCTGCCCTGACACGAGGTTATGTTCTGGGGACAATGGTGAAGCACATGAGAATCAAAGGAGAAAATCCATGAATTACAAGTGTAGGGACACACTGTGGCTATGACTGTCATCCGGTCCAGTCTGGATGTCACTGCAGCAGTGGACAGCTGTTTAGCTGGTTACAAGAACTTTGACAGGGAGCCCAGCTATGGTGCTAGTGGACTGATGTGCCTTTTCATTCTCTCCTTTCCCTAACACTTGTGGGGGGGGGGGGCGGAAATGACCCTTGAATTGAATTGTGAAAGCCCTTGTTATTCTCAGACAATTCAGGATTAGGACGGGATGCTATTTTTAGGAGATGGATACTGGAGTTCCTGCTGGGGCCAATGCAGTTTCTAGGAATACGCTGGAAAGGTAAAGGAGGTCTGACTGTATTTATGCTAGAAGCTGAAAGAAGGTCTTACATCTATGAATAGACCTTTCTATGGGTCATGACCTCATCTAGAAATCTCCAGTGAATTCCCACTGCATATGGTTTTAACCTTCAATTCTTCACACCAGCTTCCAATTTTTTTCTAGTTGTTCTTTTGGGATCCAGTAGAGATCTTTTGTTGGATCTAAGAAGTCTCATTTCTATTTCCTGAATATGCTGTGCTTCCTGATTTGAAGCTTTGTTCCTGATTTATTCTGTGGTCTTTGAAAAGAATATCTCTTCCCCTCCCACTATCCAAATTTTACCTTTCCTCCACTAAAAAACCCCACTGCCCTTCATGAAGCTTCTCTTTAGTGCATACGTATCTCTTCTTTCTTTGAATTCCTCTTACATTTGCTATCTACATTGTTCCTTTGTTTCCCTGAGAATAAAGTGCTAATTATCATTAATTACCTACTCTGTATATTTATATCTCTTCACCTTTACAAAGCTTTATATTCTGACAGGATGGGGCTTACAAGACTTACCATTTCTTTTGTACTCTCCACAGGGCAACTTTGATCAAAGGAACAAAAACTATGCACTGAACCAGAAGACCTGAATTTTAATCCTGGCTCTGCCATTTCCTAATTATGACCTTAAGTGACTTTTTCAAGTCTTAGCTTCTCCATCCATAAAATGGAATTAAATTGATGATAGCTATCTCACACAGTTATTATAAATATTAAACATCGAAGATAACTGAAATTAAGTGTGCAAAGACCAGATACATGTAAATTACTAAGAATATTTGCTCATAAAGTCTTTTTCAAATGAATGATTATTACCATAACCACACTTTTTTTTTTTTTTTTAAAGATTTTATCCCTTTATTTGACAGAGAGATAGAGAGAGAGCACAAGCAGAAGGAGAGTGAGAGGGGGAAGCAGGCTCCCTGCTGAGCAGAGCACCTGATATGGGGCTCGATCCCAGGACCCTGGGATCATGACCTGAGCTGAAGGCAGACGCTAACTGACTGAGCCACCCAGCTGTCCCTGTAAGGGCTTATTTAGTCAGAGCAGCCCCACCTCGGTTGAACAGCCATTTTGTTGTTCATGTAGTAAAACTTAAATTGACCCTGACCGCCCAGAGGAACTTATTTAAAAGCAAGTCCGGGAAACCAGTCCCAGGTAAAAAAGCCCAAATACAAAGGTGGGTCAGGTCAGGTGGAAATAACAGCCTGAATGCAGGGATGAGTCGGGCCAGGTGGAGACTTCCAATCAGTATAACGTGCATACTGTCTCCCTAGCTACCAAGGAGTGTGGGCCCCGCCCTTGGGGTGCCTTTTGGGCACCCATTCTGACTAAGGTGATACGCTAATTCAAATAGCTACTATGGGGTGAATTGTAGTACAATTGGCCACCCGTGTGTGACCTAGCATGACTGTGCAACTTTCTCTGTATGTTGCAATCTCATTGGCCACCTGTATGTGTCCAGGCTCAACCACATGGCCTTTGCTCTATAAAAGTTAGTCTGTGAGGCTGGGAGTGGTCTGTGGCAATTCTACAATCCAGCTAGGCTCACACTGTCAGTTCCTTCATTAGGGTTCAACTCTACTGCCTGGGAAGGATTCTCCAAGGCTCTTGCCTCTGCTCTCTGGGCTCCTGCGTCTACCTTCTGAGTCTACCTTTTTCATACAGAATGACTAGTATTTACAGCTGAGTGGTTTTTTTCCAACCTGCTTCTCACCCAAGCTGTTTGGGAATACAAAGGTCTCACATTTTGTGTTGTCTCTGTCCCTTAAAATCCAAGAAGATATAATTCTTTTTAAAGTTTTGTGAGTTTTTAATGAATTGATTTATAATCCAGTCTATTAAACTGAAGTTACACAAACACATTTTTCAAGATAGGGTCCCCTTCACCTTGCTCTTCCTTCAAGGTTACTGAGAGATGTCATCCAGAAAATAATGAGCCACAAGGACAGACAAATGAGTGTTTATTTAGGATTAAAGGATTGCAATTCAGGGAGATACCTAAATAGTGCTCTTGCTTACAGGGAGAAAGCAAGAGATTTTTATGAGGAAAAGGAAGCAAGGTTGGGGAGACTGCATAAGTTAAGAAGAGAAAAAAATGTTTTCTTTGTGTGTTCAGAAACTAAGCTACTCTGGGTTATACATCGACTGACCACTGATTCTATCTTCAGAAAGTTCACAGCCATCAGTCTTGTGATCAGGATGTCCATTCTGCTGACTTCTCAAACAATGGTTTAAAACAAGTGCCATTTTGCCTGGTCCAAAGGTTTCAGCCCAGTTCAAAGAAAGGTGGATAAAGTAGTTTCTCTATAGCAGCTTCTCCATCTTTATTTTAAAACGGCACCAGTCATGTCAAGTTTTCACCAAGTTATCCCCTTTTAGAGTCTTCAGGGATTTTTGTTTAAAGCAGCAAATCTGTGCCTCTTAGTCTTAGACCTTAGAGGACCTTTTGTCTGACTGAGTAGTTTTTCCAGGTACTGCCCGAGCTCTTTCTAAAGCCGCAAGAAAGGATATTATGGTTCTCCACTGGATTTGGCCTTTGTGCTGGAGTGGGTTTTTGAGAAGCTTGGGAGGGGTGAGAATGGGAGGGTTTCATTTTTGAACTCAGCAAGCCTTGGTTTCTTTATATTTAAACGTTTTTCTTCAGCTCATCTTTCCTCTCACATTTCCCTGTAAGGAGCAAAAAGAAGCCAGGTGGCACTCGCAACAACCTGCTGGAAATCTCCTTAGCTAGATCCTCTAGCTCGTTAGATACATTTTCTACTTTGCCCATTACTGCAGACAACTGCTCACATTTCTGTCACTGTGTAACAAGGACACTCTTCCCTCCAGCTTTCAATTACATTTCTCACACTTGGCTTTTTATTTTTTCTTTTAAAGATAGACTTTATTTTTAGAAGTTTTAGGTTCATAACAAAGGTATGCAGAAAGTCGAGTTCCCAGGTGCCTTCATCCCCAGGATGCAGTTTTGGAATATAGGTGAGGTTTGTTGGGGTGGGATCCGGAACGGATGGTCAAGAAAGAATTCTTGAGACCTCTTTGGTGCAAAAAGGTGGTTTTATTAAACCACAGGGCCAGGACTCGTGGGCAGAAAGACCTGCACTGGGGTTTTGAGGAGCAACTGATATTCTGGGGTTGGGGAAGGTAAGGAAAAGGAAGATTTTTAAAAAAACTTCCTAATGCTAAAGAGAACCTACAAGATCCTGGAGGCCTTGCCATTTTCATGTTAAGGTTGTTTTCCCTCTAGCAAGGCATTAAGATTAAGATGGTTGGGAGCTTCCTGGAGGAAATGTCACACACATTCCACCCAGGAGTTTGGGGTAGGGGGAAGTTGCAAGGTGTCAGCTCGAGGTTTGTCCTCAAACAGCCTTGTGCTTCCTCATCACCCAAACAGACACAGCCCCCCTTCCCCAACCACAGTGGTATATTTTTTACAATTGAACGAACCTACACTGACACATTATCATCCGAAGGTCATAGTTTACATTAGGGTTCACTCTTGGTGTTGTATGTTCTCTGTAGGCTTTGTCAAGTGTATGATGACATGTATCCACCATTGTAGTATCACGCAGTGTAATTTCACTGCCCTGAAAATCCTGTGTTCCGTCTATTCATCCCTCCCTTCCCTCTAACCTCTGGCAACCATTGATCTTTTACTGTCACCATAGTTTTGTTTTTTCTAGAAATGTCATACAGTTGCAATCATCCAGGATGCAGCCTTTTCAAACTGGCTTCTTTCACTTAGTGATATGCATTTAAAGTTCTTCCATGTCTTTCCATGGCTTGACAGCTTATTTCTTTTTGGTATGGAATAATATTCAGTTGTCTGGCTGTACCACCGTCTATTTACCCATTTACTCGATACTTTTTATTTTTTATTTGTTTTTCCTTTCCTTTCCTTTCCTTTCCTTCCCTGCCCTGCCCTTCTCTTCCCATCCTATTCTATCCTATCCTATCCTTTTCTTTCCACTCACTATTTTTTAAACTCTTACCAAAGCACATCAAGCTTTCACAGCAGTCTCTTCCAAGTCCTTATAGGTTCTTCTTCCTTTTTTTTTTTTTAATTTATTTGACACACAGAGAGATCACAAGTAGGCAGAGAGGCAGGCAGAGAGAGAGGGGGAAGCAGGCTCCCCGCTGAGCAGAGATTCCCAGGACCCTGAGATCATGACCTGAGCCAAAGGCAGAGGCTTAACCCACTGAGCCACCCAGGCGCCCCCAAGTCCTTTAGGTTCTTACAGACATTTTTCTCAAGGTCCTTCCAGTTTCTGTCTATCAGCACATCTCAAGCCACTCACTGACATTTTAAATTTTTGTTACAGTACTATCCGTTCCCAGGTACCTAAATGTATGTCAGTTAGAGTCTGATCAAAGAACCATTATCTAGCTCTATGTCTGTGTCACGTCTTTGTCCTGTGTTCATATTCATATCCGCACCACATCCTCATCCATATCCAAATCCATACTATTTCTATAGCTGCATCGATATCCATATCTACCTATCATCTACATCATCTGTATCTATCTCATTATCTATCCCTTAATATATAAAAATCAACACACACACACACACATACTGTAAAGAAATTTATTTTAGGGATTTGACATCATGCAATTGTGAGAGCTAATTGCACAATTTATATGCAGCTTTTGTTTCTTTGTCTGGTAATGGCCCTGATGTCCACAGAATAGGCAGTTGGAGGGGGAAAAATACACAAAATAGTCCTGAAGACAAACTGACCCTGAGTCACTCCCTTCCTGACTCCCTTCAACTCCAGTGATGGGTGTATCCTACAAGAGAAGCTGGCATTCTTTGTCACAGAGCTAAACCTGCGCCTGGCCCAGGGTTCGCAGAAGCTGAAGTGGAAAATCTACTGGAAGATGGAGAAGTTGTGCACTTGGCTGCTGCTCTGTGCCACCCAAGGGAACAGCGCAGAAGCACCATGTCCAGGAGGTGCAGCCATGCCTTAAGCCTGACACTGACTTTCCTGGCACAAAAGGAAGACGGCTGCTCCTTCTCTTTTGCCTTTTGTCATCTCTTGGGCTCCAGAGTCACCTAGTCCTATGTAGAGAAGGGAACTCTGAGAGACTTAGCCAAGTTGACTAATACAATAAAACAAATTCACCAGACTGGACCATGCTCTCCCCCACCCACCCCATAGACTCTTTATTTCTTGTTAACTGAAAGATAAGATGCAAATTCTTTTCATGTTGCATTAACTAAATTCAATGGAATCTTTGTTATTTGATGACAGTTTTAAAAAACTTTCTGAAGCTTTGAAAATTTTTTGAAATGTTTGTTCAATTTCTATTCAGCCCTCATTGAATTCCTTACAGTTTTTTTCCAGTCTCATTAAACCCTAACTTTTGCCTTATGCTTCTTTCTCCTGCTACTTAAATTTTTTTTTTTTTTTTTTTTTTTTTTAAAGATCTTACTTATTCATTTGAGAGAGAGGAAGAGAGTATAAGCAGGGAGCCAGTTGCAGTGTTCAATCCCAGGATAATGACATCATGATCTGAGCCGAAGGCAGATGCTTAACCGACTGAGCCACCTAGGCACCCCTATTCTGTTACCAATGTTAATTAAAGTAAAGGGATGTAGGCTAGATCAGTGGTTCTCAAACCTTAGAGTGTCTGAGACTCAGCTAGAGGCCTTCTTAAGACAGAGATCGCTGGGTCCCACCCCCAAGGTTTCTAATTCCACAGGTATACAGAGATGAGAAGGATGTCCTTCTGGTAAATTCCAGGGTGATGCTAGACTGCAAAGGTCTTAGTGGCAAACTAGGGATGGGGATGGAGATTGAACCAGGGGAGGCTGAGCATGTACTATGGTAATAGCGGGGTTTTAGGGAGAGATCCCATGTTTTAAACATTTGGATGGCTCCCTTAGTCCTGGTGTCACATAACTTGCCTGCTACATCTAGGGTTACCTAATGGATTTCTAGGAAGTTCTCAAACCTATTCCATGTGTATTTTGACTTTAGCAAACAAAAACAAAAACCAAAAAAACCCCAAAGCCAAAGCCAAAACCAAAACCAAGAACCAAAAACCAAAACATGAAACAAAACAAAAGAAAACAGCAAGACATACTGGAATGCATGCATATCCAGACCTTTGATGAGATGGTGAAGATATGAGGAAAAGAAGTTCAAATCTTATCAGCTTGCTGTAGCCATCTGGAGATTACTTGTTGTGGCAGCTGATGTCAGGCTTATAAATGCTGCAAATCCATGGGAAAAACCTCATACTTTAAAAGAAATGATTTTCCTAGTTTTTACTCATATGTGGGCAAGAATATTTGTTCTGACTATACCTGAGATCTACATCCATACTTGAGCTTCTGGCTTCCCTGACATTGGGTAGATTCTGGTATAAGTGAGCAACAGGCAGTTTTTAGCAAAAGACATAGACAGGTATGATATACTTTAGAATGGCTTCACTTGCTAATAAAAAGGACAGTAGACCTAGGAGTCAGGAGACAAGTTCTAGCTTTGGGTCTGTTATTAACATGCTGCAAGATTTAAACAAGTTGCGTAAATTATCTGGTCTCAGTTTTCTGGACTGTAAAATAAAGGGGATGCATAAGATAATTCCAAAGGTACAAAATTTAAACTTCAAAGACAATTTTAATGGGAAAACGTGTTCATTAAGTAACAGTATTGATGTCTTTATTCTGAGAAACCCGATCAAAATTCTACTGGTATTTTTCAAAGAGCTGGAGCAAATAATCCTAAAATTTGTATGGAATCAGAAGAGACCCCGAATTGCTAAGGAAATTTTGAAAAACAAATAAACAAAAAAACTGGCAGCATCACGTTACCTGATTTCAAGCTTTACTACAAAGCTGTGATCACCAAGACAGCATAGTACTGGCATAAAAACAGACTCATAGACTAGTGGAACAGAGTAGAGCGCCCAGATATGGACCCTCAAGTCTATGGTCAAATAATGGTCTATGGTCAAATAACCGTCGACAAAACAGGAAAAAAAATACGGTGGAAAAAAGACAGTCTCTTCAATAAATGGTGCTGGGAAAACTGGACAGCTATATGTAGAAGAATGAAACTCGACCATTCTCTTACACCGTACACAAAGATAAACTCGAAATGGATAAAAGACCTCAATGTGAGACAGGAATCCATCAGAATCCTAGAGAAGAATATAGGCAGTAACCTCTTTGATATCAGCCACAGCAACTTCTTTCAAGATATGTCTCCAAAGACAAAGGAAACAAAAGTGAAAATGAACTTTTGGCACTTCATTAAGATCAAAAGCTTCTGCACAGCAAAGGAAACAGTCAACAAAACAAAGAGGCAACCCACGGAATGGGAGAAGATATTTGCAAATGACAGTACAGAAAAAAGGTTGATATCCAGGATCTATAAAGAACTCCTCAAACTCAACACACACAAAACAGACAATCATATCAAAAAAAATGGGTAGAAGATATGAACAGACACTTCTCCAATGAAGACATACAAATGGCTATCAGACACATGAAAAATGTTCATCATCACTAGCCATCAGGGAGATTCAAGTTAAAACCACATTGAGATACCCCCTTACACCAGTTAGAATGGCCAAAATTAGCAAGACAGGAAACAACATGTGTTGGAGGGGATGTGGAGAAAGGGGAACCCTCTTACACTGTTGGTGGGAATGCAAGTTGGTGCAGCCACTTTGGAAAACAGTGTGGAGATTCCTCAAGAAATTAAAAATAGAGATTCCCTATGACCCTGCAATTGCACTACCGGGTATTTACCCCAAAGATACAGATGTAGTGAAAAGAAGGGCCATCTGTACCCCAATGTTAATAGCAGCAATGGCCATGGCACCAAACTGTGGTAAGAACCAAGATGCTCTTCAACGGACAAATGGATGAGGAAGATGTGGTCCATATACACTATGGAGTATTATGCCTCCATCAGAAGGGATGAATACGTAACTTTTGTAGCAACATGGACGGGACTGGAAAAGATTATGCTGAGTGAAATAAGTCAAGCAGAGAGAGTCAATTATCATATGGTTTCACTTATTTGTGGAGCATAACAAATAACATGGAGGACATGGGGAGATGGAGAGGAGAAGGGAGTTGAGGGAAATTGGAAGGGGAGGTGAATCATGAGAGACAATGGACTCTGAAGAACAACCTAAGGCTTTTGAAGTGGCGGGAGGTGGGAGGTTGGGGTACCAGGTGGTGGCTATTAGAGAGGGCACATATTGCATGGAGCACTGGGTGTGGTGCAAAAACAATGAATACTGTTACGATGAAAAGAAATAAAAAAATAAATTAATTAAAAATTTTGAAAAACAGATCGAAATGACCTATTGTAGCTTTAGAACTTTAATCAGAGTCTTATAGGACAGACTAATCGGCTAATTGGTTTAGGGTGAGTTGAATTTTTTGAGGAAGGTTGAGAGGGCTGGTTGTACTCCTAGGCATGGCCATCTCTTGTTTTATGTAATTTTCTCTCATGGGTCAATACACCCAGGCACATACAAAGAAAGCCATTGAGTTAAGGTTTCAATGCATAAGTGGCAGGGTAGGTTTCGTTGGTGGAATTTGATAAAGCATTTAGATTGTTTACTTATGACCTTCATCATATTGAAATTTAATTATAAATAGCTCTGAACAAATTTGACATTGAACGTCCTCTGTGAAGGCATCCTGTTGGAATTAAGTTACATCACTCGGTGATGATAACAGGTGAAACAATTTTTTACCTAATTTTTCAATTTAAAGACATTGAAAATGTAGATTTTTTAAAGCAAAGTAAACGATATTATTTAGTTTTTCTGGGAATGGATGAGGAATTCAAAAATAGATAATTTTTTCCTCAAGGAGAAATAAAGATTTGTAAGTAAAATGTAGATGAAAAAACTCTCTTCTTACTTCTACTATCTTAACTAGTGAGAAGGAGAAACCCAGAACAATCTGATTTGAGAGAGAGGGATGTGGATTTACAGGGCTTAAATGAGACAGGTAATTCTTGGTGAGTGCTGTGAAGTGTGTAAACCTGGTGATTCACAGACCTGTACCCCTGGGGATAAAAATATATGTTTATAAAAAATAAAAAATTTAAAAAAAAATGTAAAAAAAAAAAAAACTACGAATAAACGTTGTTTTTGATGCACTCCTCCTATCTCCTTTATTCTTTTCCAAATAGTTTAATAAGGGTCTGCCAGGTATAAGGAACCTATGTTCTGGAGCCTATTTCAATCCCTTTGTGTTTTTCAGCTAGGATATAAGTATGTTTGATGAATTTTTAATTTTTAATTTTTAAAGAGCCCTGAAGTGAGTGTGGTCCAAGAGGAAGAGACTTAAGGAGGCTTTAAAATCACCAGCATCCAGAGATGCCTGGGTTAGTTCAGTTGATTAAGCCTCTACCTTCAGCTCAGGTCATGATCCCAGGGTCCTGGGCTCGAGTCCTGTATTGGGCTTCTTGCTCAGCGGGGAAGCCTGCTGCTCCACTTGCTTGTACTCTCTCTCTGGGAGATAATTAAATAAAATATTTAAAAAAATCATAATCTTCCAGGGGTGCCTGGGTGGCTCAGTTGGTTGAGTGTCTCTTGGTTTTGGCGCAGGTCATGATCTCAGGCTTATGAGATAGAGCCCTTACATGGGGCCCCGCATGGAGATACCTACTCAGTGTGGAGTCTGTTTATCCCTCTCTATCCCCCCCATCTTTCTACCCCTCCATCAATAGATAAATAGATAGTCTTCTTAAAAATTGTAATCATCCAAGGGTGTGTGACTTTTTGTTTATATTTTCAAATTTTAGAAATGGAATGGTTTCACAGTAATACTGAGCATATAGCATGTTTTCGTTTTTTTCTCTAACTTTATAAAAGTTTATAGAGAAATATCATTATCTCTAATATTTAAATTAAAAAAATATATGCCCAAGCCTCAATGTTTAAGTAATTTGTCCAAGATCAAAAACCTGGTGAGTGGTGAAAAAGGAATTCACACTCAGATCAACTAATAGAAAATCTCACCTAGCACACATTTTCTCCTCTGATTCCAGGCCTGAGTACAGGGTAGATTACTAGATGTAGCCCCTTAAATCAGGAGCCTCTTCATTAATCTGGACCATTAGGAAGGTTCCCCCCCTTTTAAAAAAGATTTTATTTGTTTATTTGACAGAGAGAGAAACAGCGAGAGAGGGAACACAAGTAGGGGAGTTGAAGATGGAGAAGCAGGCTTCCCGCTGAGCAGAGAGCCTGACGCAGGGCTCGGTCCCAGGACCTTGGGATCATGACCTGAGCCGAAGGCAGACACTTAAGGACTGAGCCACCCAGATGCCCCCCCCCCTTTTCAAAAAAGATTTTATTTATTTATTTGATAGAGAAAGATCACAAGCAGGCAGAGCAGCAGGCAGAGAGAGAGGGAGAAGCAGTCTCCCTGCTGAGCAGAGATTCCCAATGCAGGGCTTGATCCCAGGACCCTGAGCCAAAGGCAGAGGCTTAACCCACTGAGCCACCCAGATGCCCCAGGAAGATCCCTTTTATTTATTATTTTTTTTAAAGATTTTTATTTATTTATTTGACAGACAGAGATCACAAGTAGGCAGAGAGGCAGGCAGAGAGAGAGAGGAGGAAGCAGGCTCCCTGCGGTGCAGAGAGCCCGATGTGGGGCTTGATCCCAGGACTCTGAGATTATGACCTGAGCCGAAGGCAGAGGCTTTAACCCACTGAGCCACCCAGGCACCCAGGAAGATCCGTTTTAATATAAAAACTGCAAAGATGCTTTTGACTATCAAGCTCCTCCTTGTTTTTCCCTACTGTATCCTCAACCCTGAAAGCAAGGGGAGAGGAATTTATAGAATTGTAGTCTTTGCAAAACCAAGTTGGCTGATTCAGGAGGCTATGACCCTAAAAACAGATCCTATTGGAAGGACAACTGTGCACATTTCTACAGAGCGTCTCTGCCATGCCTTGATTAGTGGCTAAGATATGATCTTGACAGGACTGGCTACATAATTTTCAGGGTTCAGTACAAAATGGAAATGAGGAGACCCTTGTTCAAAGATTATTAAAAGCTTCAAGACAGAGACAGGGGAGCATTAAACCAAATGTGGGGTCTTTGTCAGGGTGGTGCCTTGGGTGTCTGCATACTTGTGAAGTTGGTCCTGGATCCTGAATTCAGAGAAGGGATTACCTCTCCTGGTTCTTTTTATTGGTTTACATTGAAGAGAGCTTGATATAAAGGTTATAGGTCATTACTATTAATAAGGTTGTGGGATGAAGAGTAAAGATGACATTAAATTTTTAAGAATTTTAGTTTGCATGATATTTATAGACACAGACAAGCTCTAGAATGGTTAAATCTATCATTCTGTCCTTTTCTGGTGAGGAGCAAAGACAAGAGTGGGAGAAATGAATTTTACTAAATGGAGAATAAGTCCCATAATGAGCTCAGCTCTTCAGAAACCATATATGCTTTCATGGACAGAGGAAGTAACAGCAACATGAAAATGCATTTTATTTATGTTGACATCAGGATATTAGAGATTCCCAAGATCGAATGCAGACTTTGCCAATGATTCTAATGAGAGTACAAATGTATGACATAGCACCACCAGTGTATGGGGAAAAGAAGCTGATATAAGTTGGAAAATGGAGTTCACCTCAAAAGTGTTGAGCGTGAAGACAAAAGAACTATATGCATACTGTATTCTAGCTGGTGAGTTTGCTTTTCATGGAGGTACAGGTTAACAATTATGAAACTATTTCACATTTACAGAGATTGAACCAATAAGTAAGTGGATAGTGGGTGGTGGGTGCCCTATTTCTCACTGTTAGAGTGGGAGGTTACAGGAGGGGAAGGCTAGAATGAATCCTGGGGTACTGGATTAGAGTTGAAGACATCAATCTGAATTCAAAAAGCCAATTTTGAAGATACTGTATAAAATACATAACCATGCTCCTTAAAACTCTAAAGGTCATGAAAAACGAAGAAAGACTGGGAAACTGTCACAGACCAGAAGGCACTAAGGTGACGTGACAATTACATACAGTGTGGTACCCTGGATTGGGTTCTGGAACAGAGAAAGAACTGTCATGGGAGAATGAAATTGAAATCTGAAAAAAAGCCTGGTATTTACTTCATAATAACTTACTAATTTTGGTTTCTTAGATTTGAAATGTCCCATGGTTTAAGATGATAACATTTAAAGGAAACTGGAACTGGGTAAGGGAGATATACCAGAAGTCTCTGTACTATCTTGGCTAATTGTAATCTTAAAGATATTATAACGCATAACCAATTTATTTAAAAAACAGCCCTGTTGTTTAAATCTGAATTGATTCGTTAGTTGTTGAATTTATTCAAGAGATAGTTGCTGAAGCCTACAATCTCTAGTCACTGATAAAATGAGGCACTTGTCAGATACCGTCCTGTCCTGAACATATGGTTTAGTAGTGGATAAAGACAATGTTGGGGGTGGGGGGCTAGGTGGCTCAATCACTGAGCATCTCCCAGGGTCCTGGGATCGAGCCCTGCATCAGGCTCTCTGCTTTGCAGGAAGCCTGCTTCTCCCTTTCCCACACCTCTTGCCTGTGTTCCCTCTCTCGCTGTGTCTCTCTCTGTCAAATAAATAAACAAAATCTTAAAAAAAAAAAAAAGACAATAGGGGAAGTTCAAAACAATCTGATAAGCACTTTGAGAAAGTGCCAAAGGCTTAAAAAATATTTTTCCTCTATATTGAAATTGATAGATATGTTGTGTTAACTAGATCCTGGAACATAGAAAACACATTAGTCTAAAAACAATACAGATTATTTTTTATATTGGGTAAACCTTTTTTTAAAAAAAGATTTTATTTATTTATTTGACAGAGAGAGAGAGATCACAAGTAGGCAGAGAGGCAGGCAGAGACCGGGAAGCAGGTTCCCTGCTGAGCAGAGAGCCCGATGCGGGGCTCAATCCCAGGACCCTGGGATCATGATCTGAGCTGAAGGCAGAGGCTTAACACACTGAGCCACCCAGGTGCCCCATATTTTGGGTAATCCTTAAACTCTGAATGATTTGCCAATTTGCCAAAGGTTTTTATAGGGAAATTTGGGGATATTTTTAAATTTATTATGCTTTGTTCATCAAGGAATTATTCCCTTACTAGGTGAGGTGGAGAGTTTTTCCTCTTTTCAAGTACAAAATGGAAAATCAGAGCATGCATTCTTTAAAATATCTTTCAATTTTAAAAGTTAGCAAGCTTTGTCAAATATGTGACATTTTCTTGCCTATTTATTAGATCAGTGAAAAGGTTTATTTGTTGATCATATAAAAATAAACATGATTATATTTTCCCTTCTTCATCAAGATTCCTATTTCTTCAGTTTATGGGAAATAGAAAAATTTATCCCATAGAGGGAAGATATTCTCACAGTGGAAAAGGAGGGAAAAACCCTCATATATTCCCTAAGGCAAACAGCATACCCTCAAAAGAATGAGAAAACGTGTTACCTTCCTCAGAAGACTGGGCCCTGAAATGCAGGCCCCAAATCACATGTACTACACTTGCACCTCTAGTCAGCCTACCCTGGCTCCCCCCAACCTCAGGAATGGGTATTTTCAAAGGAAATACTTTCTTTGTGGATTTGCAATTTCTCTTTGCAAAGAGATTTATCTCAGTTTGAAAGAGCTTGTGGGGTTTAAAAGTCAAGACTTACTTGGGAGGGCTGGTTGATAGACATCTTGTGTCTCTCTTTTGTTGAGAGGTAATCTCACAAAGGATTTATAGTCTACAGCTGCACAAGGAGACGGCGTCTCTGAGGGGCAAAAACTTGTATGTATTCCAAGTGGAGAGACTGGAGGAGGGAATAGGACACATTATGGACAGTCCTGACATCTGCACCTATAATTATAGACAGAGAAGTTTCAGAACCACAGGCTGGAATCTGAAGCCAGAATGAGAGCCACAAGGCGGGAATTCCCAAGAATGGGAAGGAAGGGGGAGGGGCAGTGGCCAGATTTCCTCTAAAGTAGAAGAGACAATAGAGAAGATATTTTTAATGGGATAGGAGAACAAAAACAAAACAAACCAAGAAAGCAAAGCAAACCAAACCAAAATACTTTTAGTGGAAGCAAACCTGGTACAGATCACTCTTTTAAAAGAAATCCCTCTTTGCTGGATTATTTCGTTTTAGCCTTGTCTTTTCCCTCCCTGCCACCGATTTCTCTTTCAGTTTTTTCTGCAAAGTACTTTCTAACTGACCTTCCTAAGACATCTTAGTGACAATATAACCATGATCAAAAACTTTCCATGACTTGTCATTGTCCCAGAGAGGAAATCCAAACACTTCAACTTTGGTTTCCAAGTCTTTAGATCATTAAAAAAAATCTCAAAATTTTCTTGGGTCTTGTTTTTTCATCAGTAAAATGACATTGGCATAAAGAAGCTCATAGATAATCTGAGTAGCGTAGGGCAGCTATATATATATATATGTATATATATATATATATATAATCACTTAGTGTTTTGCTGTATCTATTTTCTATCTATCATCTCTCTCTCTTTCTCAGTAGAAGTAGTAGTAGTTTGTATTTAGGGTAGATACAAATACAGGGTGTGAATTGTTCCAGTTTCCAATGTTACGTTGATTTATCTATACAAGTGGTTTTTATTTCAGTTACCTTTATTGAAACATGCAAAAATAAACACATCTAGTACCCAAAAGAAAAATAATCACACTTTTTCTACTTATTTGGACTTAGATCAATCTTGGCAATATTAAAAAATGAGAACACTTTTTGGTGTCTGCTATATATATAAAATTTTCCTAAATTTTCCTAAATCAGGAGATTTAGTAAATAATTGGTTTAACTTAATCTTGTGATCTTCAAAAATCTTTCCAGCAACCCCTCTGATAGCATCTGCTTCCAGTATGGTTAATTACAAAACAATTAGGTTCTAATGAGGCTTTTGCTTCCTTAGCCTGTTTACCAGCACAGTTTCAACATCCTTCTATTGATGCGAAATGTGTGGAAACGTCATTTTTTCCCCTTTTCTTTTAAATCTTGATTCTGGAAGCCCTGGTAGAATAGTTAAGGAGATTTCTTAACAGTGAATAGGGAAGTCTTTTTTTCTCTTTTGGTTTTGATTGTACACAAATTAACTCGTTTCCTCTACTGAGCTGGGAATTCTGAAAAAGGAACCTGTTAGAAATATGGACATGTCTGTTCTTCCTGACTCTTAGTTTCATTAGAAAATGTTTACATTATGTAACTTTACTAAGAGGAGAATGGAGGCAGGATTTACCACGCATTCTTGTTAATGAAGAACTGAAGAACAAAGTAAAATCACTAATCTTGTGCTGAAAAATGTCAACACCATTGCTTACAGAAGTGGCATAGGTCCAAGGAAGAGTTTAAAGGTAAATTCAGGTTGTCACAGAAAGGATATCAATAGTTGCCAAGTACTTACTACGTGTCAGACATGTCAGACATGATGTGAGACATTCCCCCCACCCCCATATTTCATCTCATCTAATTCTTAGTGCAATCCTGTGACTGGGTAGTTTTCTGACACGCATTATTAGAGATAAGGAAGTTGAGATTCAGGGAATTTTTTTTTTTTTAAAGATTTTTTTTATTTATTTGACAGAGAGAGATCACAAGTAGGCAGAGAGAGAGAGAGAGAGAGAGAGGAGGAAGCAGGCTCCCTGCTGAACAGAGAGCCCGATGTGGGAATCGATCCCAAGACCTTGAGATCATGACCTGAGCTGAAGGCAGAGGTTTAACTCACTGAGCCACCCAGGTGGCTTAAAATTAAAATTAAAATTAAAATTCAGGGAATTTTAATAAAATGTTCAAGATCATACAGACACTGAATTTCTGGGCTTAGATTTGAAACCACTTTTGTGTGGTGTAAAAGTGGGATACAAATTGTCTTCGTTTGGTGTTTTTACATACATCAGAGTCTGGTTTCCTGCCTTATGGGACTAGCCAAGTAATCTCAATTTGTTTTTCAAGAATGAATGGGCTAGAGGTACCTGGGTGGCTCAGTTGGTTAAGCATCTGACTTCAGCTCAGGTCAGGATCTCAGGGTCCTGACTGACTTCGGCTCAGGTCATGGTCTTGGGGTCCTGGGATGAACCCCTTGATGTCATCATGCTCCCTGCTCAGCGGGGAGTCTGCTTTTCCCTCTGTCCTTCCCCCCAGCTGGTGCTCTTTCTCTCTCGCAAATAAATAAATAAATAAAAATCTAAAAAAAAAAAGAATGAGCTAATGAATTACTAATTGTAAAGTATTGTGGTACTTGTAGAGAAAACGTAATTATTGAGAGAAAAATCATGACATTTTGTATTTACCTTCTCAGATTTTTTTGCTGTTCAGACAAACCCAGGATAATGTATGATGTGAACTGTACTCCCTCTTTAATGGCATGAATCAATGGAAAGCAAAAGGCCATTGCAAGCAATTCTGAATACAGTTAACTCATGCTTCCCTGCTGCTAACTTTTCATAAACTTTTAGATTCATGGGGACATAAAGGCCAAACTTCTGTCTTATTAAATTCTTCTTTTGATAAGAATATGTAGGATTCAAATGAAGAAAATGTTAAAGGTCTATAAGGACCTAGCTGGGTTTATAGCCCTGCTTTTGGAGAGTGAATCTATAGGATATAAAGAAAAAAGAACTTGCACAACTGGATACATAACAGAGCTACAATTATGTATCATATCATATTATATATACACACACACACACACACACACACACACACACACAGAGGAAAGACATGAAATAAATATGACAAAATGTGAATTACTGGTCATCTGTAGGTGAAGAGTTCATAGGGCAATTTCATTTCATTTAAAATATATTTTTGTGGTGCACCTGGGTGGCTCAGTGGGTTAAAGTCTTTGCCTTCAGCTCTGGTCATGATCCTGGGGTGCTGGGATTGAGCCCCACATCCGGCTCTCTGCCCAGCAGGGAGCCTGCTTCCCTTCCTCTCTCTCTCTTTCTGCTTGCCTCTCTGTCTACTGTGTTCTCTGTCAAATAAATAAAAAAATCTTAAAAAAAAGATATTTTTGTGCACTCTCTAATTTTTAAAAGAAAAATGTGGTTTTTTTTCTGTCATCAGAAGGATACAATGAATTTCATCTATATTTTAAAAAGACACGTTCTTTTGAAAGCAGTTCTGGTGGAGAGTGAGGAGGGTGAGACTATCTCAAATGGAAACAATTTTATTTGTAAGAGAATTCAGCTTTAAAATGGAAGCAAGGCATTTGTCTCTCTGATGCCATGGCAACCAGAAGAAAACCACACAGCACAACAATGGCATAAAAATGTGCCTCCAGAGTGGGTAAGAAGGAGGCAACCTTGGACCTCTTTTTTTGTTTCCACTTCCCCCAGAACAGAAGGCTGCATTGTGTTTTTCTAGCTGACTCTATGGCTTCCCAGCTAGGCTGCTGTGATGGGAAAGAACAAACAATAATAAGAACCCTTTCCTTGTGAAGTTTGGGCCTCTCCAAAAAAACTGTGTGCTTTGTGCAGAAAAGTGTATTTTCTTTTGATTTAGTTTCTCTGCCTCTCCTTCTCTTGATATCTTCAAATTCAGTCACTTTATTGATGAAGTTTCTCAATCTGTTACACATTTCATCCTCAGATGTCCCCTGGTTTGCCCTCCTTTTTGAAGCTACAGGGTTGGGTTGATCTTTTCTTCTTGGTCTCTGTTTTCTTCATACCCAAGGGTTCCTTCTGTGAATGTTCTCATCTCAGACCTCAGTGTTTTTGTTGGTCTCCAGTGACTTGGCTGTCTGATACTCTCTTTTCCTTTGAAAAAAAATTTTTAACCTAGTTTTATTCTTCAGATAGATCAAATTCCTCCAAGTCAGTAAAGATTGCTAAGGGTTCTTGTTTTGGGAGGACAAATTCAAATATTTTGATGCTAGAGGTTGCCAAGGGTTTCTTCCTCATTAGACTTTGTCCTGTGGCCTACATCATATTACCCTACTACCATGAGAGCAGGGTCTAACTGGTCAGAACTGCTGACCTCTGTGTTGGATTTTATGTATTAAAACTTCAGTTAACTCAGAAGCATCCAGCAGCCTGAGCAAGTGGCCCTCTAGTTTTAACTCAAACCAATGCTCTTCAACTAATACAAAGAAAAGGAATTGGGGAGACACTCTTCAAGGCAACCAGAAGAGTAATCTTTTTTTTTTTTTTAATTTTATTTATTTATTTGAGAGAGAGACAGTGAGAGAGAGCATGAGCAAGGAGAAGGTCAGAGGGAGAAGCAGACTCCGCATGGAGCTGGGAGCCCGATGCGGGACTCGATCCCGGAACTCCGGGATCATGACCTGAGCCGAAGGCAGTCGTCCAACCAACTGAGCCACCCAGGCGTCCCACCAGAAGAGTAATCTTAAAGAATAACTGGTCTTTGGGGTGCCTGGGTCACTCAGTCAGTTGGGCGTCTGCCTTCGGCTCAGGTCATGATCTCAGGGTTCTGGGATTGAGTCTCTGTGTCCGGCTCCCTGCTCTGTGGGGAGCCTGCTTCTCCCCCTCCTTCTCCCTCTCCTGCTCCCCTCGCTTGTGTGCTCTCTCACACTCACTGTCTCTTTCTCTCAAATATATAAATAATATCTTTTTTTTTTTTTTTTTTTTTAAATGCTGGTCTTCAGGGTGGCAGGTAGAGGTGCAGTCTTGGGAGTGGAAGATCCTTGATGACAGAGCTGGGCCATCACCCAGTGTGACACGCCAGCATCAGAATCACAGGAGAGTTGCACACTCTCCAGTAGGACCCCAGCCAGCTGGTCCTTCTAGGAAACTGGTGGCAATGGTGTCATTCCTAGGAGCACAATCCAACCAAGAATGAAGATTTTATGGCCATGAGGAAGTTCACTGTGGGGGATGCAGTGCTCAGGTTATTTATTTTCCTTTCTTCAGCACCCATCAGTAAATATTGCCTTAAATGAAATGGATTAATTCTAGCTACTGCTCTGGACTGATTGGTTGTGTGGTCTGTAGAAAATCTTTTCATTTCTTCAACAATTTTTTGCAGCCTTTGTAAGTTTCATTTGTATTGAGTTGGCCCCGTGCAAAAAAGAAAAAAAAAATACTTCTTATAGTTATAGGCCACGGTAATACATTTTACCAGTCTCTTAACTTCCTGTCACTTGGAGTCTAGTTGGGGACCTTCGCAGTCCTAAACCATGTGGAGCCTGGCTCAGGGTAGCTTGGTGTGGAGATATAAAGCATTTATATGGTATTGTACAAATGTAAAAAGCCTACTGTAAAAAGCCTACTCACATAGACTATCTCATTTGAACTTTGCTGGGAGTAAAATGAGTATCTAGACTGTTTTCAGTAATGAAGAGCCTCAAGTTGGTTCAGGAGTTCTACAACGTCCTTCTGGCAGCCTTGAGGGTGGATGGGCCTCCGTCTACACCATGTTCTACAGTCTATGTAAAATGTGCACACACGTAGGACTGAGAATGCTGGTGGGGGGAGTGTTGGGGTGGGGGCTTGGGAGGGACACACAATTCAGGTGTGCCTGAGCAAATAATGATCCAGATGGGGTCCAGTCCTTTCAGTCCGACATCGATGCTAGTGGGCTTTCCCAGGTTAGGGGAATTTGAATTAATCCAAGGTGTTATCAGAATGATACCAGGTTCTTTTTCTTGTTAAGAGAGAAACAACAGAATATGAAACTATGTGAGGGACTATAAGAGGTAGGAGGTCAGAGGCTGAAATAGTTTCATTTGCTAAAATGATCTGGGGATGGGTGTGTCTTTAATGATGTTAGCCCATCAATTTAACATTGAAATAACCACTATGGCTTTTCTTTTTCTTCTCCTTTTTCTTTTGTTTTCTTCTTCATAGCTTTTCTTATACAGTTCCTAAAACATGGAACAGTTCCACTTTTTAAGTTGGCATTTTTGAAAGCCATTTTATTTTATTTTATTTATTTATTTTTTAAAAAAGATTTTATTTATGTATTTGACAGACAGAGATCACAAGTAGGCAGAGAGGCAGGCAGAGAGAGGAGGAAGCAGGCTCTCCACTGAGCAGACAGCCCAATGCAGGGCTCGATCCCAGGACTCTGGGATCATGACCTGAGCTGAAGGCAGAGGCTTTAACCCACTGAACCACCCAGGTGCCCTGAAAGCCATTTTATTTTAATATTTAAGTATTGCCAAAGATAAATACAGCTGAATACTAAAGTGGTAAAGACAGCTTTTGATCTGTCATATACTATTGCAATAGGGAAAAGAGTATAGCAAGAGCTGAACTCAACTTTGATTTGTAAAGTGGTGACCTGGCATTTAATAGGGAGAATGAGGGACCAGGGAGCAGAGGGAGAGGGATGCAAGAGAGCTGAAGAAGTAGAAAATTACAAAAAGAGGGAAGGGAGGGTTGGCTCTTGTGAAGCCCATCTGGGTTTGCTAATTGGCATTTGCCCAGTTAAACCTCTGTAATGGTTAATTTTATGTTTCAGATTGACTGAATCATGGGACGCCCAGAGCTGATTAAATATTATTTCTGCATGTGTCTGTGAGGGTGTCTCCGAAGAGATTAACATTCGAATTGGTGAACTGAGTAAAGCAGATGGCCATCCCCATTGTGGGTGGGATCATCCAATCCACCGAGGTCCAGAAATGAACAAAAAGGCAGAGGAAGGTTGCATTTGCTCTCTGCCTGATTGGTTGAGTTGGGACATTGGTTTCTCCTGCCCTCGTGCTCTTGGTTCTTAGGCCGTCAGTCTGGGGCTGGAATCTCCACCATCATTTCTCTGGCTCTAAGGCTCTTCGGCTGAACTAT
This sequence comes from Mustela erminea, assembly GCF_009829155.1. NCBI lineage: Eukaryota > Metazoa > Chordata > Mammalia > Carnivora > Mustelidae > Mustela > Mustela erminea. The sequence goes on from NC_045623.1 coordinate 25,111,551, forward strand.
CCCAGTGGATTTGCTGCCTCTCCAGTTTGGAGATGTCAAATTGCGAAGGGCAAGGAGGAGCTCTCAGCCTCCATAATCATGCAAGCCTATTCCTTATAAGTTATAATAATGATACATAGAAATATTAAATATAGCATGTCCCACATAATAAAGATTCAGTAAATGTTGACTCAGCCTCCCTTCCAATCTCCTCCTAGCGTACCTCTCCACGAAGCTAGAAGATGGGCATTGCCCAAGACTTCCTTGCAACTAGGGTGCCATATATAACTTTGAATCTTCCTATCAGATGCACTGGCTTGAGGCAGGACTTGGAAAGTAAGGCGCAAGACAACCATTTCATAGCAGTGAATTTATACTCTCTTAGTTTAGCTAAACTTGAACTACCTTTCTCAGAATTCCCTTCCCTGCATAGTTCTGGGTTAGCGCGGGCTATGTGATCTTGCCTGAGATCTGGAAGGTGGAAATTAAGGAGCAATCATCATCTTTTTACCCTCAGAAGGTCTGTGGAGGACACCTGGCCCTGTTGCAGCTGTATATATTGTCACTGTCTGTGGGTCACCTTTCTGGCCCGTGGCAGGAGCCGAACCCACAGCTCTTCTAGCTCCCACTAAATCCTCCCTTTCAGATTTAATTCCTGGGCCAGGTTTGTGTGTGAAGGCTTCTCTTACAAGATACCCCATTATTCAAGTGGAAGGCTTAGAAGCAGTAAGAGGCCAATGTAGGATTCAATTTTTCTGGTGGGCCCCAGCTCGTGCTTACCGGTTCTAGGTTATCCTGGTTCTCTTGAACTTTACCTTCATCTTTCCTTCCCAACCACCCGTCTTGCTGACCTGGAGCCGTCAGTCTCCAACACCAGGTGCAGGAGCAGTGGTCATATGTAAACCACTGATCTATTCCCATAGTTGAGTAAGATCAAGTCCCCACAATAGAGCCCATATTCTATATTATTCCTAGCAGTTCTGCTTTTCTGGCTGAGACACAGGGGCAGTGTGGTCCTCTGGTCAGCAGCCCTCTGCAGAGGAAGAATGATTTTGAGGGTTCAGGTGTTTCCTAAAAGCCTAGAATCTGCTGAATTCCGATAATTTCATAAGCTCCAGATACCTCCTGATAAATCCCTTTGTCCTTTTACTAGCCAGGGTGCTTTCTGTTGTCTGTTACAGAACTCTGCTGTGGAAGGTATTATTATTTCCACTTTAGCTGTGGTTTCTGTCGTCATAGTGCTTATGGTTTAGCAAAAGAGATGGTATTACAAGGGTGATATGTTCCCTTTCCTTCCATTGAAGCAACTTCCTTTCATTTTTGGTGACCCTTTTTTCACTTCCTAAGAGGGAAGTAGTCTTTTTCCTTTGTTACATCAAAAGAAAGCTGGGGCAGAGAGCATCTTGCTAAAACTCACACGTAAGTTTGATGTGAGAGCCAGTGTCTCATTGCTTGCTAGCTCCAGGATTTGGGGGAGTGTTGAGTCCAAGTGGCAGCTGCTTACACACTGGGTTGGGAGAAACAACTGGGAAATATCTTCTTGCTAAACATGATAGTGAAGACAGATATCTGGTTTAGAACCTGTCAAAAGATAAGAAAAAACAAACCAACAAACAAATAGAAAAAACTATTAGAAAGCCTGGCATGTCCTACAGCTCAATAGATGTAGCTCTCATATCATACAAAGTCAAAACCAAATTCTACCTTCTATTTGTGGCCAATTTTCACCTTTCCAAATGTAGATGGATGTTCTTATTCTAGGAATATTTTACTGAAGATTATAAATTGAAATAACTCAGACCAAATTATAAGCTACTATTTCGAATTTAAGACATTGTCATTTGAAAATTCTAAAAGCTGTAATAATATTTTACATTCTGTTTTTTTTTTTTTTTTCATCTAGCAGGATTTTTAGGATTTTACCTCATTTTGTAAATAAAAGAATGATGAGACCTCTCCTTAGATCTTCTTTCAGTCTTAAAGTGGTTTTTTCTAGTGTATCCATCTGCTGGTAATATAAAATAAACGCTGAGGGGAATGGAACAAAAAGAAAACAAGCATCCTTCCTTCCAAAATCCAAGGGCTGTAGAGCTCTGATTTTGGACTCCATATCCTCCTAATGCACCCATGAAATTCTCTGAGTACTCTACCCTGATCGGCATTACTATCTAGTACAGACTCTTTATTCCTGAATTGAAGCTGCCAGTTTCCCAGCATGGAAACAGTGAAGTGATCATGAAGTTGACGTCACCCACTCAGGAAAGGGTGGGGCCAGCTCACAGGATCAGGCGTGGGACTTTAAGGAAAGGAGCAGCTTTTAGTTGGTTTGGGAGCTCTCGGCACACTCTTTCAGGATGGCAGATTCGGATATAACAAGCATTGGGTACTTATTACGCATTAGGCCTGTGCTACACATTTGAACATTATGTCATTTACTCATTACCACAATCTTGGAAGACTAGCTTTATGATACACCATTATCTCTCTTTCACAAAGAAGGAAATTGATGCTCAGCGAGGCAAAGAACTTGCTAGAGGTTGTGCACTAACCAGCAGTGGAGTCCGATTCATGTCAAGTTGTTCCTTTACCCTGCTGCTGGGTCGAGAGACAACGAAAGCCTCTTATCTCCTTGCCCCCTGTCCATCAGCCCCGTGGACATTTTTTGGAGCAGGTTCTTGGTTTTGTGGGTTTTCAGACAGGAAGAAGATTTAAAATCGTGTGTCTATCCCCAATCTCAGTTCTTGCAATCAAGCCAAATCTACAACCACTAATGATGATTCGCTGATTAGGCTCCACAAACCAGTTAACCCTTTAGTGAAATTTGTACCCCTTTGTCCCTTATGAGCTTTCTGTAGTTCAAAACAATAATACCCCACATAAAAGAATTGCATACCTGTTTATCAGGAGAGAATCCTGCAAAAGTGATCTCTGTTTTTTGTGCGGGGAAGGAACTTGAAAAGCATCTGGCAGAATGAGAGTGTGTGCGTGGCAGTGGGCTGGGGCAAGCACTTAGAAAGTTTTTCTTTTTTTAACCATTTTGGAGTATGTAACATACTAGATGCTCAGTTATTTGTCTACTAAATAAACTAAAATATATTTCTTTCACCTCTGTCTTCCTCCAGCTACCTCTTCTCAAGAGCTCTTCTGTCTAGGTAATGACTAGCATATACAAGTTTTAGCACATGTCTGTTTAGATTAATAAAATATTCAGTAAAATTTGTTCAGCAAATGTTCCACGTATGAATAAAAATTTTACCTATTTGTGAAGTGTAGGATTCTCTTTATGTCTCTTAGATTAAGCTTGTAAAATTATGTTGTTTGAATTTTCTAAATCTCAGTTTTTTCCCCTACTTGATCTGTTTCTGATAAAGGTGTTTTAAAAATCTCTCACTGTCATTGCATTGCCTAGTTCTTTGTTATTCTGTTTGTTTTAGCTTATAAACTTGAGACCAGATTATTAGATGCATATATATTTATTGCTGTAACAGTGGGATGTTCATTCTTATTATTTAGTGCCCAACTTTCTCATTATTTTTTCAAAACATTTACATTTACTCATTTGAGACATGAGTTTTCTTTTGATTAATAGCCTCATGATACATCTTTTCTAGCTCTTTATTTCCAAAATTTCTGCATAATTTCATTGTAACATGTTTCCCATTTATTTATTTTTTTAAAAGATTTTATTTATTCATTTGACAGACAGAGATCATAAGTAGGCAGAGAGGCAGACAGAGAGAGAGGAGGAAGCAGGCCCCCTGCTGAGCAGAGAGCCTGATGCGGGACTCGATCCCAGGACCCTGGGATTATGACCTGAGCTGAAGGCAGAGGCTTTAACCCACTGAGCCACCCAGGTGCCCTCCCATTTAATCTATTTACATTTATTATGCTTATAGGTATATTTGGACTTTTTGCTCTCTCATATTTTTGGGTTATTAGGCTTCCCATTTGCGCTTTTCTTCGTTGTCTCTCTTCTTCTTTCTTTCGAAATGAGAGATTTAAAATTAATTTATTTTTAAAATTCCAGTATACTTAACATACAGTGTTATATTAGTTTCAGGTGTATAATATAGCAATTCAACAATTCTACATACTGCTCAGTGCTCATCATGATAACTATACTCTTAATTCCCTTCACCTTTTCACCCGTCCCCCCAACCCACCTCCCTCTGGTAACCATTTCTTAGTTCTCTATAGTTAAGAGTCAGTTTTTTGGTTTGTCTCTTTTTTTTCTTCATTTGTTTTAGTTCTCAAATTCCATATATGAGTGAAATCAAATGGACTGACTTATTTCATTTAGCACTATGCCCTCTAGATCCATCCATGCTGTTGCAAATGGCAAGATTTCATTCTTTTTTATGGTTGAATTATATTTATGTGTTTATACGCACACACACACACACACACACATTATCTTTATCCATTCTAAAATGATGGAGTCTTACATATTCTCCTTTTTTTTGTTCCTACCCTGGTTTAGAAGCTAAAACTATATATGTATAGATACACATCCATATATATGCATATATGAATTATATACAATTTTACATGTAGGATATATACATACACCTTTGCTTATCTATGTACATACAGAGATTCTTATCTACATTGAGTCTATAGGTATTCTTATTATGTCTGAAAGTATTTTTATTTTTCTCATACTCTTGAAAGATAGCTTGGCTGAGTGTAGAATTTAGGTTGAATGTTATTCTGCCTAAGGTTGTAGAAGCTATCATTCCCCTATTTTCTGGTATCTATCGCTACCAATGCAAAATCTATTGACAATGAAAATACTTTAAAAAGTGTTGACAGTCAATGCTTTTTAGGTAATCTCTCATTTTCTTTGGTAGTCCTTAAAAGTTTTCTCCTTGCATGTTAATATTCTGATTTACTCTGATGTGTCATGATACAGATTTATCTTTGTTCATCTTTCCTGTACTCACAGAGTTCTTTTAATAAGTGCTGATAGCCTTCTTCGTGTCCTAAACTATTTTATTCACTCTATCTTTGAATATTGCGTTGGCACAATTGCCTCTAACATCCTTCCTGGAACTACTGTTAGAAGTTGGAAACTCTTAATTTTTGTCCTCCAGGCCCTTATCCACTTCTGCATATTAAAAAAAGTTCTTTTCGTCATGCTATTTTGAATTTTGGTGAGTTTTCCAGTACTCTATACTAATTTAATTTTCTATGTTATGTAGACTTTTGAATTTTAAAATATTGGTATTTTTCATTTCTAAGATTTTAATACATTTGTTTCATTTCTTTGATCTCATTTCATAACTTCCCTTTCTAAAAAATGGATGTTATTACCTCAATGACCTGAGGACTTTTACATTTTCATTCATGTTTGTTTCTAGAGCAGAGTTTCTATTGGCACTTTGAATTAGACCACTCTTTGTTCTGGCCTGTCCTGTGCACTGTAAGATATAGCCATGCCCCTGGCTTCTACATACAAGGCACCAGTAACACCCCCAACCTTACCGTTGAGACAGCTAAAAATGTCTCTAGCCATTGCCCAAAGTCCCCTGGTTGACAAAACCATCCCCAGTTGAGAATCACTAATTCAGAGTGAGTTTATGCTCTGCCTTTTTTTTTTTTAAACTAATTTTCTCAGTGTTAATTTCTCTTCGTGTTTGGAATTAATGTACAGATTTACTCTCTCCCACTCCTCTGCTGTCTAGTGCTTTTGCAGTCACTGTCTTTCGTTCCTGAGCCCCAAACACAGAACCAGGTCTTACGTTGATGGCTCAGGTTCCTGTCCCATGGAGATATTAAGGATTTCATAGATTCTTAAACATTGAGTGGCTAGGCTTGAGTCCTAGTTAAGAGTATGCATATCAGGGCACATCGGTGGCTCAGTGGGTTAAGCCTCTGCCTTCGGCTCAGGTTGTGATCTCGGGGTCTTGGGATTGAGCCCTGAATTGCGCTCTCTGCTCAGCAGGGAGCCTGCTTCTCCCTCTCCCTCTCTGCCTGCCTCTCTGCCTATTTGTGATCTATCAAATAAAAAAATAAAATCTTAAAAAAAAAAGAAAGGTTACTTCATTAAAAAAAAAAAAAGAGTCTGTATATGTTTCTTTTATCTCCTGGAAATCCAGCTTCCTACAGCCATAGCTTCACAGAGCTGTATGTAACAGCTTTCTTCAACTTATTTTTACAACCTGTCTTTTTGCAGTGAAACTTGCTGCAATCCACCCTCTTTATTGTGCACAGGGACCAAACTCCTGGCTGTTGCTGTCTGCACCTGTATCCAGAGTCTAGTAGACTCTCCATCTCATACTGCTATCTGCTTCTGCTGCACAAAGATGCTTCTCTTATTTGTAAGCATGGTTTTGTGCGTGGATGTTCTCTTTCATATATTATCTGTCAATGCAATGGCTGGAACAAGGGCTTTGGGACAATAAGGAGAGGCTCAGAGTGTGAACTGTTAAAATATATTTTAAAATTCAGTTGCTGAAAATAATATGATTTTTGGTGGCTCTACTCCAGGATTTCTCCATCTCAGAACTCATGGCATTTTGGGCTAGATAATTATTTGTTAGGGGAAGGGGGCTGTCTAGTGCATTATAGAAGGTCCAGAAGCATTCTGGGTCTCTGTTCACTAGATGTCAATAGCAACCCTCTCCCACCCAGTCATGATGAGCAAAAATGTGTTTAGATCTAGCTGAATATACATGAGGAGGGTGTGTGTGTGTGTCAAAGGTGCACCCAGTAGAGAACTATAGCTCTTGTTTGTGAATATCTCTTTTTTTTCTGTCTAATTCCTGGTCATATAAAATCAGTATTTGATTCTTTACATAGGTAAGGAAAATTTATTTATTTTTTTGTTTTTTAATTTTTTAAAAGACTTTATTTATTTATTTGCTAGACAGAGATCACAAGTAGGCAGAGAGGCAGGCAGAGAGAGAGATGGGGAAGCAGGCTCCCCGCTGAGCAGAGAGCCCGATTCGGGACTCAGTTCCAGGACCCCGAGATCATGACCTGAGCTGAAGGCAGAGGCTTTAAACCACTGAGCCACCCAGGCACCGCGTAAGGAAAATTTAAACGGATTTTTTTCATTTAATTTATCTTTTTAGAGTATGTATTGCTACAGCATTGGATTTCTAAAGCATTCAATTGACAAGGGTATCAAGATGATACCCTGGTTTGGATGTTAGTTGCTTCAGATGATATAATAACTTGGAAGAATGTTTTAGAGGGCATCAGAAGCACATAAATGGTAGTGAGCTTGAGCACTTGTGATGTGTCCTTGAACTTATTTTGTTCTAATTCCTTGGACAGCACTGCATCTAAGATACACCATTACTTTTCACAAATAGTTTCACTTAATAAATGTCACCTGCACTCACCCCACTGTTGACAGGACAATTCTGTCAAGTGATTGTTTTGGAGAGACGACCCAAGGCTGAGGTTGTTGTATGAAATGCTCTTCACTTCTGCCAGCTCTGGCAGCCCTAGAAAAATGACTTGATTGTCACTGATCTTACTCCTTTCTGAGTGCTCTACTCATTCTCTCAGGATATCTAAGACGGGCTACGGTTTGACATGTTGAGAGATTCATTTTGCACGAAGAGGAACATTTCTACTTCTACAGAAGGAAGACTAACATGTGAACCTGTCTGGTCCGGGATGAAGTCTGAGCAGGTGGTAGATACTTGCTACATTACTGTAAGGAGGGGCCATGATACAGTGTGCTCAGAGAGATGGCTGGAAAGGGCCAGGTCTTGCTGATGCTGCTGGCAGAGATCAAACAGGTTCAGCCTGAAGAAGTGGAGTCGGATCAGAGAGACAGGAAAGCAAAACAAAACAAAACAAAAAAACCCCAACAAGCCCAAAGTGAGCATGTCCTCTCACGAAGGGACCCTGGCCTTGGAACAGAAAGTGCTCTGTTTCTGTTGTCTCAGTCTGACAGAGGAAGTTCTTTCTAACAGACACTCACTGTTGTCCTTGTTTTGTGAGGCAAGTTGTTTCCTTAAGGTCTGGAGTGTCTTGTTCCACTTGGGTATTAGATGGCTGTGTGAACTAAGGTGTGGTTTTGTGACCTTTGAGACTCACTGGTGATGAGTGCAATGTTGTGGATTAGTCCGTTGCCAAGAAATACTTCCTCTCCTCATGAGTTTTTATTTTCCTAGCTTTATAGGGCCTTAAGTCCCAGAATGCAGTCCTTTAAAAAAGAGAGGGAGAGAGAGAGAGAGAGAGAGAGAACACTACCTCTCTCTACCTGTGACTGTCATAAAGCTTAGAGGTTGTAACACTTGGATGGCCTTCTCCAAAGGATGGTTTACTAGGATGAACTTCACCTTGCCTTTACTTAATTAGTTTTCTAATACCTCTTTCTCTAAATAAGGGGTCTGATTTCCAAGTCATAACTTCAAGTGTAGTACTAGCTGTATTTATGCATTTATATAAGGTATGATGATATGTTGGTGTAAAAGGACTATAAATAAAACAACTAAATTAATAAAGCATTTGTTGAGTGGATAACATATATTAGATTTCCATGGCTCTGTTCAAACATGAAAGTACCCCTCGATCCCAGAAATGTACCAGAGGCAATCTCTTTTGTTCTAAACTCCTATTTACATATATTTGTACTTTTCTCATAGCAATTTTTTAATCTTCTCTTTTTCATTAAAGTAACATACATTTGAGACATTTATTTACTAGATTGTAAGTTCTTAGAGAGCAAGATTCATATTTTGTTCATCTCCCTTGCTCAACTTTGACAAGGTGTAGCCAGAGGTGGGCAAAAGAGGTTCTTAATAAATACTGGTTTTAATCCATTTAAATATTAGAATTAATTTTTAAAAGGGAAAAAGAGGAATCATGCACACAAGTCTCCTCAATTTCTCCATTATTTCCCCATTTTGTGATGTTAATGTAAGTACTTAACTTTGGGGGAGGGCAAGAATACACGAGAACTGTTCTAACACATCCTTATTTGCAGCATATGTTGAATACTTTCCTCCTATGGCTTATCTTCAAGGCTGGGATAGACAGCAGATCCTTCACTACTTGGCTTGACCTTTTATATAATATAGACACACAAAATTGCTTGAAAAAGACTTTTCTGTGCCCCAGTTTTCACATTGTCTAAACAGGCAGGAACAGGATCTGCCAATAACATTGATCCAGACGTTCCCATGCATTTTTCATATGGAACTCTATTAATTGGGGTTCAGCCAGAGAAAGAGAACCACCATGAATCTATCTAATCATTATGGGAATAAGATTTTTTAAAAATGGGAGGAGCTGAGGGAGTGAAATTTAAAAAGGCCAGTGGGACCCATTTTTTTTTTTTTTTTTTTTTTTGTTTTATAGGAAAACTAAGAAATAGCCCCGTCATTGATAGATTGCAACTACTGTAAACCAACAATCTTTTGTCAGTAATACTGAGTGCTTTTCACAACATAACTTTAATGTTATTAGGCTAAGCAACATATCCTGCTCCTCACTAGGAGTAAGTATGAGGAAGGACAAAGGGGAAAAAAGAAGAAAGAACCCTTTTTTTGATACCACTTTGCAGAGCAAAGATTATCACATAGTAGGCACTCAATAAATAGTTGTGGAGTAAATAAATAAATTGTTAAGACTTGACCATTAAGGGAAGATTCACATGGATCCATGGTAGGCTTTGTTGAAGTCTATGTCAAAGATAGACTCAGTATTGGGTGATCCAGGAGCCCCTCTCCACAGTAGAATAGTTTGAGATGTCCAGATAGGGCCTAATCAAAAGTAGGTGTAAGGGCCTATTTATCCAGAGTGATTCCATCTTGGATTAAACAGTCATTTTGTTGTTTATAGAGTAAAATTTAAACTGTCCCTGCCCCCCTTTCCCCCCGGGAACTTACTTAAAAACAAGCCCGGGAAACCAGTCCCAGGTAACAAAGCCCAAATACAAGGGTGCTCAGGCCAGGTGGAGGTATCCAATCAGTGGGGGTGCATACTGTCTCCCTAGCTACCAAGGAGTATGGGCCCTGCCTTTTGGGCGCCAATTCTGACTGACGTGATAGGCTAGTTCAAATGTCTACTATAGGGTAAATTGTAATTCAATTGGTCACATATGTGTGGCCTAGCATGACTGTGCAGCTTTCTCTGTGTTACAATCTCATTGGCCACCTGTGCGTGGCCAGGCCCAACCACATGGCCTTTGCCCTTAAAAGCTAGTCTGTGAAGCAGAGAGAGGTCGCCCTCTCTGTAAGAGGTGTAGCCCCGAACTTTCGGTTTGATTCTTGGTGCTTGGCGTGTAATAAAGCTTTGCTTGACCTTGGCTTTGTATCAGTCTCACTCCTTTAATCACGGACCCATTATTGGGGGACCTTTCATAGGTGGGCCTGAAATATTTGCATCTGTTCTAAGGCAGACTAAGGAATTTGTAAGGTCTTAAGTAGGTGTTGTTCCTATCCAACTCATCGGATTTTCTTCATTGCCAATTACATAAAGCTAGGTTGTAAATTGTGGGACTGCTCTGGACTATAGTGAGAAGACTATAATCCTACAGGCCCCAGCATCCATGTTCTTCACCAGCAGGACCCCATAGACCATTTACTATGAAAATCACATGACCAAATGAGCTTGGTGTTCTCCTCAGGTAGATTCTGTTATCAAAACTAATATTCTCTAAACTAATATTATTTAGTTCTAATTAGTTCTAATATTATTTAGTTCTGTAATATTACAGTTTGTCTAAACTTATATTATTTAAGGATGGAAGTTTTAGGAACCTTGAACAATATGGGCTCTGACTGGACTTTCATGACCAAAGTTCAAGCATTATCCTTTGTGGGTGATAATAATACAGCGGGAGGTCTGAGTGAAGCTGGTCAAGGTCTTCGTTCTGGAGTCAGACCTGTGTTCTTGGCACTAGTGCTTACTGTGATGTTGAACAAACTACTTAACTACTTTAAACTTCAGTTCCCTTATCCTTCAAATGAGACTAATAATGGTATGAGGGTTTATTGTGTAGATTGAACGCCCTTATATGTTATGTCATATACGACATGATACAATGTACCTGCCACGTAGTAAACTCTCATCAAATGGTAACTCTTTAATTTTATTATTATAAATGTATTCTTTGGCAAAAGACACTTCCTATCCAATTGTCCTTTGAAAACATCAAAGCCTTTCATTATGATGCATTCAGTTTTCCTACTTCCTGACTTTGTCTACAAACAAAGTATTACCGATTCATCTTTTGAGGTCAACCTCCTTCATGAAGCATGTCCCCAACCTTCCATCTCATTTCCATTTTCATCTCAACCATCTTGGCATTCCTATCATCCATATTACTAAGAAATATACCATGGTATTTAATTCATTACTACTAGTTTTTCTTTCATGGCTCTGGTTGTGGTCTTTTCTTCTCACTAGACTTTTTAAGTACCTTAAGAGCAAGGATTGTGCTATATACCACATTTGTGCCATCTCGAGTATTCTATGTGGTGCTGGCAAAGAGCCTATGCTCAGTAAACAACTGTTGATTTTACTTTTTATTTGGAGGGTGATTAAAATAATGTTCTTCTGCTCGAATGTATCAAAGGACAGCTCACAAGATGTCACTGATAGCTCTGGACTGGGTCTAGAGAGATGATCCCTGGGCTTAATGAGGACCAAAGGGATTCTGGCCACACATCACATGTGCACAGGATATGTAAGGGACCAGTGAACATTCAGTAAAAGAATCTGGTTTAAACAAACCAAATGATCACATACCCTTTGCTCGACCCTGGGTATTGTTGGTGTAAAGCCAGCGGTGTGTGGCTGGAGAGGTGGGGAAGACTCGGTTGTCTGACCATACGGTATGTACCATCAAAAGGGCTCTCTCTTTTCCAACAGCTCCCAGGCTTCTAGCAGGCCAAGGGCAGGGCCTGGTCTAGAATAGAAAGTTGACAGACAACAGAACACCGTGCCTAAGCAGGACTGAGAGAATGGAAAAACTGATCCACAGGAGGTCCACCCTGCCAATTCAGCGGCCGTTGGAGGAAATGCTTTCAAAATAGAATGCGTGGAGCCTGGCAGGCCAGCACAGGAAGACATGCCAAAGCTTGCAAGCTCCCTATCAGAGACAGGGTGGATCCCGCATGCTAAATCATAGCTTTTCAAAAGGTATGGTACCTCCTAACTATCTTCTGTATCACTGCCAATCTTTCAGTATGGTCTAGATTGATACCAGGTAGGCAGAGACTAAGGAGAGTAAAACAATTCAGGTGTACAAGTTGTAATGGATGGCTTGCAGCTTTCCCTTCAAAAAATATATCATGGGTATCCTGCTTTATGCTAACTTTCCTATCCTCAGTGGACCCGGGTGCCAATGGTGAACTCCAGGAATGCAAATGGATTGTTGAAGTTAAGCACTTAAAGTTTCACAGTCCTTCTACTTGCTTCTGTCACTGAGCAGGTGAGTGGATTGTGGCAACATTTCTAGTGGCTTCTGCTTTAGTTTTGTAGATGACATGCTCAGTGGCAGATCTGTAAATGACCACAGTGGCGATCTTATGGAAAGGGCTGGCCTGTTTCTTCTTGATTGGGAAGAAAGAAACCTGTTTAACCAGATGACTTAATCCTTCTTCCTGGGAGAAAATACAACAAAAGACTAACAAATGCAAGAATGATGCCAGTTTTCCCTGAAGGAATTTCTGGGGAAGAGATGGGGGATAGTACTGTTGGAGGGATAGGTTATGACCTGCTTGGAAGACATAAAATAAAATTGTGACTAAAAACTCAGAGTAATTTTTTAACCTGAGGCCTAAAGTAGTTGGTTCAAAGGAAAACAAATTCAGGGATGCCAAACAGAGATTATTGGCTATCAGATGAGAGAGAAAATGAGCCATTGTGATTTGAAAATAGCCAACACAGTAAGTTTCTTCTGTTTGATTCATGAAAGTCAATCTCTCATAGTACCTCACTGACCGTTTGGGGGAGGGGGAAAGGACCTTCGCTTTTATTCTGTAGAAACAGAAATGTGCCTTCTCTCACTTCAGTTCCGTCAAACACAGAGAGGCCCCAGACACAGAGCTTTCACTTAGTGATTAGGAAATCTTTATGGATACACCTGAATGAGAAAAGGAGACCAATTTTTGATAATCCAGTGGGACAGATTCCTTTTCTTCACCTTTGGCTTTAAGTATCCCTGCTTTCTAATGTCAGGTCTGTGATCAGAGGACACCTGAAAAGTCTTTGTAAGGAAAATGCTACACTCTGACTTGTCGCATGTGTAGATCAAGGGAAGTGGCAGTGGCCTGGGAGAAAATTCAGTCCTTTTCTGTGAACAGGAGACTTTGTTCACACTCTGAGACGATGAGAAGTGTTACCTTCTACTTAAGTCACTTCTTAAATGAGCTGAGACACTTAGACCATTTCCTGCCAGTGGGGTGGCAGGAAAGCTGACACTTCAGGAAGACTTGGATGGTTTTGAAATGATTTTTCAGAACTTGAGAAATTTGTATGAATGTCCTAGAATATCATTGTGTGAATATTTGTGTCAGGAGTATTTCTGAATTCAAACGGCCATATTGGCAAGTAATTCAGGAGTAGTGAGTAAAGTCAGTGCAGGAGCAGAGAGCAGATAGGATTAGGACACAGAATTAATAAGCCTGAAGTATCGGTGAATGACATTTGGGTGAGACATGGAACCCTGAAGGAAAGAGACTTATTCTCCGCAGCTAGAGAAAACCAGAACAAAACAAAACAATCAGTTACTTATGTCAAATTAAATTTCAGAGCAATTACAATTTAAATGTAAAAAAACCCCCATAATGATAGTTGAAGTTTATGCAGGAGTTTCATAATCTAGGAATAGGGAAGGCTTTCTAAAAATGACATCTGAAGGAGCCTGGGTGGCTCAGTGGGTTAAAGCCTCTGCCTTTGGCTCAGGTCATGATCCCATGTCAGGCTCTCTGCTCAGCAGGGACCCAGCTTTGTCCTCTCTCTCTGTCTGCCTCTCTGCCTACTTGTGATCTCTGTCTATCAAATAAATAAATAAAATATTTTAAAAAAATTAAATAAAAACGACATCTGGAGCCAACATCTAAAGAAAAAATTTGCAGGTTGGTTGCATGAAAATATTTCTATGACAGCACTGTGAACAGGGGGCCTGGGTGGCATAGTTGGTTTCGCATCCGACTCTCAGTTTCAGCTCAGTCATGATCTCAGGGTCCTGAGATTGAGCCCTAGGTCGGGCTTTGTGCTAAGTATAGAGTCTGCTTGAGAAGCTCTGCCCTCCCCCCATTTTCTCTCTCTCTCTCAAATAAACAAATGAATAAATCTTTAAAATAAGTACTATAAACAAATTTGAACAACAGATAAAAAGTACTAGGCTTTCTTATATGAGAGGTATGACAAAAGAGGTATAAAATCAATAAGGAAGTAGTGGACACTTCTGGAGAAAACCAAGAAACAATATACAGGGCCATTAAACATATGAAATAAAGCTTCAACTCATCAATGTTGAAATAAATGTAAATTAAAAGAATGCTTACCGTTTTATCATGGAAAATATTTAAGAATTGATAATAACCTAGGTTTAATAAAACAGGCTAGGGGCCATCTCAATACACTGTGGGAGAGAATTAAACAATGGTACAAATTATATGAAGAACAATCTTGCAACCATTGTTTCAAAATGTAAAATACGTGTACTTTGTGGCCCTGTATTTCTAATTTTAAAAATTATTTAAGGATGGAATCACCAAGAAGCAAAAGTATGTATATAAGATGCTCATTGCTATTTTATTTAACATGACAACAAACGGAAACTACCTAATATTTCACAGACTAATGGTGAGTTTAAAAAAGCTAAGGCAAAACAATGGACAACTTTAAACTATAATGTAAACATAAATTTACTCATATTAAGACATATCTGTGATGTATTTGGTGATAAAAGAACACAAAGAAACACTTATAATAATACTCAAGTTATGCACACAAATTTAAATATGATTTTTTTCCCAGCATTTAATTAAGAAAATTTCAAAAATACAGAGAAGTGAAAGAGCAAGAAACACACGTATAGTTTCCACCTAGATTCAATAAGGGCTAACATTTTGCCGTACTTATTTCTCTCTTTCTCTGAACACACACACACACACACACACACACACGCACACACACACAACCTTGATCCATGAATGTTCTCTAATCATTTATTAGGACCCAGATCCTGCCTGATCTGATTAGAGGGACTTCCATCCCTTTGCATCCCTCTAAAGGCAGCCCATTCTATTTTTGATAGAGTTCTCTAAGGAAGTTTCTCCCTCATTTGCATTAAAACCTGCATTTAGGAGGGGAATTTTTTTTTTTTAAGATTTTATTTATTTATTTGACAGACAGAGATCACAAGTAGGCAGAGAGGCAGGCAGAGAGAGAGAGAGAGGAGGAAGCAGGTACGCCACCAAGCAGAGAGCCTGATGTGGGGCTCGATCCCAGAACCCTGAGATCATGACCTGAGCTGAAGGCAGAGGCTTTAACCCACTGAGCCACCCAGGCGCCCCTCGGAGGGGGATATTATCACTATAGTCCAGCTATGACTTTTTCTCAGGTAGGAGGGTGCTGAAATACAAAAATTTAATCACTTAAATTCAATCGGGAATATCTCAATTCTAGCTTTTATGTTTCGAAAAGTAGCAATAATAATGTCTTTGGCAGATTTGTCTTAAAAAAAAAAAAGTCTGAGTCAGATTTTAGAAAGAGAAATCCCTATTAATCTGTCTTTCCTGTTCTGAGGCGGTGAGGGAAAGAGTACCCCCTCAGACAGAGGTCTTCACCTGTGGAACAGCTTTCCCTCATACGGTCATGGCCAACCACCACTAAGCAAAACCACTGTGCTCTGGGACTGTTCCAGTCTGTCAGGGAGGCAGATGCTAGATAAGAAGATGCTGACAGGCCTTCTGGTGTCCTTCCAAGCTTCCCTTCAGAGTTCAGCTCCTTTGTCTTGATCTCCTCATCTCTGCTAACCGTCCCCTCCCAGGTGGGCAGGCCAGGGATTGTTCTTTAACGTCTCTCTCTTGCTTGGTAAATCACCTCAGTGTGGATTAATACAACCAATGTTCTTTTCTCTTCATAGAGTGTGTATGTGTGTGAGAGAGTTGAGGAGGAGGGTGCTTTCAGAAATTGGTAGGCTGGATGACTTGTCCTCTGCAAACTCCCCAGGTTTGGTCTTGGTCTCCTCCCTTCTCTCTTTCCCTAGTTTCTTAATCCCCATTTCCACTTTCTTTCTGTTTCCGTGTCCGTGCTATACTCCTCTTCTCACAGGGACTTTCTCTTGAGATTTCTCCTCTGTCGAAGATGTCACTTGTCTCAGTTCCTCTGGGGACTGATAATTCAATTGTGAAGTGAGTTGTCAATTCTTCAGAGTGAAGACAATTCTTCAGAGTTGTCTGTTAGGTTCTCTGACAAACAATACTGTTCTCTTTAGGTCTGGTTTACTTCAAAATGTTCCAATGGGGTAGAAGTTTCATAAATCTCTCTCAGCGATGGTATTTGGACTCATGGTTAATGAATACTAAAGTTTTAACAGAGGTTCAGGTACCAGGTGAATGGCAGATTTCCTGCTCATTGTTATGAGTCTTCCATGTTAGTTTCAGGATTGGCTTCCAGAGATTAGGTTTTAAGTTAACATAAGGGTCAAGTCCCACAGATTGGATATAAGTTTAAAATGGACACAGAGTAGGGGAAGACATTTAGCTTTTATTCAAAGCTCATTATAATCTTAGGTTTTTAAGGGCTGATAAAGGTAAGAAACTGGAAAATTGTCATTTCAATCTTTATCAGATCATTTGTCATGATTCTCTCATACTGTTATGATATATATACTCTCTCCTGTCTTACAAAGAATGTCAGGATTTGTGGAAGGTCCAGAGATTCTTGTCAGTGTCATCATGTATTTACTTTATGGGTTATTCGAGGTTAGAATAAAGTACATGATGAATTTCAGTTCAATTTCTCTACCAAAATATCAAAATGAAAAGATATAAAAGGTATTGGATCACTGAAAAGGAAATGAAATAATAAAATTATTGAATGTTTGTTACATCTGCCAAAGTAGCAAATGAATCAATTCCTGGAAGATTCAAAACTTTACAAAGATATACACTGCAATGTTATCTGGCAACTAAAGAGTAAATATGTATCAAAACAATTCAATTGAAGCAATATACTAGAGTTACTAATGAATTACATATAAAATACATCAATGCTATGATAAAAAGTCATTTTAGATATAGCATTTATACTATGTTTTTAAATAAATGGTTAAAAGATTATTTAATGCTTAGACAGAATGATCATTTGACAACCTCTCAAGTCCTAGTCTGGTATTTTATTTCTAGAACTCTTACATATTATATTTATATTTTTGGTAAATTTTATTAGTGACTGTTTCAGCACCAGACATTATATCCATATCAGTTGCAATGAAGATATCTATATGTGAATTAAAAAAATAATCTGTTCTGATTAGCAGAATATTTTGGCAAAAATATTTCATATTTATTAAAGAATATAGCCCTGGTAATTATTAAAAAAAAAATCAGTGCTAGGTAAATCAGCTTTGTGTTGAGCACCCAGTACATATACAACAGCACAGTACACATTGGGGAGACTACAAAGTTGCATAACAGTTCCTTTTTCTAGGACCACACAGTCTATGATTGGTGTACAAATTGCATACGTGTAAGATACAAATAATCAGTTGTGAAAGATAAATAATAATACAAGATAATATATAATGAGTGGTAAGTGGAAGATGCTGCTAACAAGCATTGTACTAGGAGCAGCAGATGGTTTTTTGTGTTGTGAAGATGATAGAACATTTTCTAGAGGAAGGAAATTTTGTAGAAAAATTGGGGAGTGTTTTTTTTTTTTAAGGATTTTATTTATTTATTTGACACAGAGAGAGAGAGAGAGATCACAAGTAGGCAGAGAGGCAGGAAGAAAGAGAAAGAGAGAGGAGGAAGCAGGCTCCCCACTGAGCAGAGAGCCCGACATGGGGCTCGATCCCAGGACCCTGAGACCAAGACCTGAGCTGAAGGCAGAGGCTTAACCCACTGAGTCACCCACGCACCCAAGTGGGGAGTGTTTTTACTGAGAATGGGTAAGCTGATGTACCACAGATCTGCCAACTTAAGGAAAAGAGAGAAGACATTTTAAAAATTAAGTAAAAATTTTATTTGCTTACAGAACTTAAATTGTTTAAATGAGGATTCCCCCCAAGGCAGGTGACATGAATTTTGTCCCAATCAAGACCTTGACCACTTAGCCCTTCATAATACAAGATGCTGTTTTAGGCTACTATAACTAGATAATATGCTGTAAATTACTCTGGGATCTCGAAATTGTCTGGTTGCATTTCTACAGAGCTGCTGTGTTTTCCCTAGGTGGTGTTGACTCAATAATTTATATTCTTATATATACACTTTTTTTTTTGCAGATACTTAACTAAGGCTGACATCACTGGTTGAGTATGTCTTTGCAGAATTCTTGAATATCTACCCACACAAATCAAAATTCAGAAGAGTTTACAGAGGAAAGTTAAATACCCAGAATTTTAGGCATGTTCTATACAAATCTTCACCTAATATGTAATCTTCACCTAATATGTCTGATTGGTATTTAAAAATTATATTAAAATTTATTTTCTATTTCATTGCAGTTTATCAAACTGTTATAGACTTTAAGGTTTACTGTTTACCCAGTCAGTTTTGCCCAAACCATCTTATTATCAGAACCTTTTCCAGGGTGCCTGTGTGCTCAGTGGGTTAAGCTGCTGCCTTCAGCTCAGGTCATGATCTCAGGGTTCTGGGATTGAGTCCCGCATCGAGCTCTCTGCTCAACAGAGAGCCTGCTTCCTCCTCTCTCTCTCTCTCTGCCTGCCTTTCTGCCTTCTTGTGATTTCTCTCTGTCAAATAAATAAATAAATCTTTAAAAAAAAAAAAAAAAGGAACCTTTTCCAGGTAACAACTAACCCTACCATCCAGAAGAAAGGTCTTTTCAGATTGCAAGTTTAAATCTTTCAGTTTTATTTCATACTTCAATAATAGCTGTAATTTAGCTAAATAGCCCTTGGTAATTTCATCCAAATGAGTAGTCTCCAGGAGAGAGAAAGTATATTTAGCGTCTAGGACTTTGTAAGAAACTATAGAATAATTCTTAAACTGCCCTTCCGAGATACAAAAAATACACAAATAATAGAGAGACCTACTTGGAGACAAATACAAGGTGGAAATACTCTTGTAACATGGTGACTGTAGGAACATCCATTAAAATGTAGATTGGGAACTGAACTGCTAGACTTAAATTCAAGGCCTGCCTAGTGTGGAGAGAATTATTTACGGAATTTGTTTTCTGACTGATGGAAAAGAATGGGATCTGGATTCTGACAGACCAGGGCTCAAACCTGATCTCCGAGCTTTAGGAGCTGTATGCCCTGAGCACCTTACTTTGTCTCTCGGCGCCTCTGTATTTCCGTCTGTAAAATGAAGGTATCACAACTCATCCTCGAAGGAAGTTGTGCGGCTTCCACATCTGTGTAAAGAGAGCAGAGAAATGCTCTATAAATGTCAGTGCTCTATTTTCCCTTCCCCACATGGGGCAAATGCTCCATCTAACTACTGCATGGTCAATGGTCTACACACTTTGAAAATCCCTAGATAGATTTAAAAATAAAAGAAAGCCAGAGGAAAGATTTTCACAAATCTGTACAGAGAGAAAGCAAAAGAAGTCAGGTGGGGAATGACTTTTATTTCAAAAAGAGCTTGGATGGAAATGAAGGAAACTCAAGGAGGTACCGAAAGAACAGTGGGCTGATTGTTAGAGTAATTAGTGGCAAAACTTCAATGTCAGGTTGTTTTTGGATCCCCACGTTACCACAATAAACCTGTGTGAAGTTTCTCCCTGTAGGTGGCAGCTGGCCAGCTCCGAGTGCAGATATTTAAGTGTCCTAGAGACAGGATGTGACACCACCTGGGCTACTTAAGACACAGGACTTGAGGTGGGCTGACGAACCCTTAATGCCCAGCAAGAGTGATCCTGCCTGTGAGTTAAGAAAGCCCTGGATGTTTTGAGAAGACTGCCAATATAATCCTGGTTAGAGTGTGATTTGATTAAAAAAAAAATCTCTAAAAATACTTCCTCACCTGCTGTCCTGTTCTTGCAAGTTTTGCTGTCAGGAATTTTTTTCTTCCAGTGAAGGTATTATCATTTTCAGATGTTCTCTTTTGAAATGGAAGAATCTGCAAGAGGTTTTAAGGCAACGAATTTTTGTCCTGTTCCTTTACTTAGTCCTAGTAGGTGAATCAACTTGAACCCGAGCTTTACTCCTTCCAGGACTGAAGCATGCTGGATATGTCTGGTGAGATGCCCGGGCAGTTCACAGGACTGTTTATACAAGCTGAGCATGTCTGGGTGGAAACTTCATCCTAAAAGCAAAAAGAGCCAGACCCCATGCTTGGCTGAGTCATAAAGTCTTAGACATTGAAGAGGAAAAATGACTTTGAACACGAAATTGTAGAGTTGGTCTTTTGACAGGGAAAGAGAGTAAGTAAAAATAGAAAAATTCCTTTCACCAAGAATATAACTGGTTAAGCTTGAGAAACACCTTGTGAGGATCCCCATCTTTAGAGATTAACCCAAGTAGGAGAGAGGCATTACCCTCTTCGCTCCACAGATCACCTTGAAAGCCCTGGTTGTCTGTGGATCAGTGGGGCCTTGGCTGGGTGAGACATTCATGGACTTTGTCTGGGGGCTGGAATTTCTATGTTAAGAGGTGGGAGAACCTTGTGAGATCTGCTCAGGTTGCAGATGGAAAAGGTATGTATATGATCAGAGTTGATATCATATGTATAAGAAAAAATAAAACAAAGGCTTAGATTTTTAAATTCAATTATATTTCTATTCCCTGAGTGGCAGGGAAAGAAAGACTTGGGGAGACCATGATTAAGAATTAAAACAACGAACACCTGGGTGGCTCAGTGGGTCAAGCCTCTGCCTTTGGCTCAGGTCATGATCTCGGGGTCCTGGGATCGAGTTCTGCATTGGGCTCTCTGCTCAGCAGGGAGCCTGCTTCCCCCTCTCTCTCTGCCTGCCTCTCTGCCTACTTGTGATCTCTGTGTGTCAAAAAAATAAATAAAATCTTAAAAAAAAAAGGAATTAAAACAGCTGGGGAAAGAGCACCCTCCTTCTCTGTGGATCAATTTTGGTCAGGGACTGATTTATGAATGGAAAAAAAAACTAGCTCGTTAAAGATGTAGAAAAAATTCTGAAAGAAAAATCTATTTAGAAACATTTTTTGAAATCTTGTCAGAAAATTTTACCAAAAATTAAATAAATGAAAGCTTTTAGTATCTTCATGTACCTTGAGAATGACACCTTTGCTCTAAGAATTATTTGACTCAATTATATAATGAATGTAAATTTATGCCTTTTTAATTAGACATTTTTAATTTTTGAAAATGAAGTCAGGTTTATACAAAATTAGACTCAATGTTCTGTAAAGCTTATATTCTCATCATTGGCACTATCCGTACAGTGGCAGTAATTTGAAGGATGAGGTAAAATTCCTGGCTGGGATTTATGAAGCCAAAATGGGAATTACTTCAAAACACTCAAGTGCTCAAATGATCTGACAGGGGTAGAAGAAATATTGTAAGTTGTGTTAGTCATCAAGTTATCAGTGTTATTTTAAATAGTTGTGACCAGGACCCTAGGAGTTGGATTTGATGGGAAAGAGAAAGAAGGCTGCTAGAAGAAGTAGAAAGGACATGGTGGGAATGTGGACTAGATATGTGTGTTTGGGAACTTTGGGCAGTAGGAGATGAGGTGGCTGCGAGGAGTGCCCTGGCAGTGGGGGGCCAGCGAGAGGCGGGTGACAGTGAAGGTGCCTTCTTCAATACCCAACTTGGAGACACACCTTAGAGACACACTCAGGGTTTCCTAGGAGATTCATGAGGCAACCTTTAAAATAATATCTTGACAGTTAGTGTCCTACTTCTTAGAAACTCAAGCACTTTACCAAACACTGCACATAGCACTCAATTATAATGATTACATTTCCAAGAAACCAATGTAGGTTTCAAGAGTTTAGAAAATTGGTGACTTTAGAGATTCTCTCTCTCTTCCTCAATTCAATGCAACAAACATTAGTGAATATTATTATGTGCCAGGCACTGTGCTGGCCCCTGGGCATAAGAAGATAAATAATAAATGAACACTTGAAGAATGATTCAGATGGGTAGGCGTGTGGGTAGGGCTTGGGTAGAGACAGTTGTTGGCATGGGGCTTTGTTTCAAGAGAAAATATATGACAGATAAGGAAGAGGGGAAGAATATTTCAGATAGGGTCATTGTTTCTTCAGGAAATAGTGGGTAATATGGTAGGATTTAAATACAGGACTTGGAAAGGAATCTAGTGGAAAAGTAAATATAATTTTGGCTTTTATTTACTGAACACTTTCTTGTAAAACTGGGTTAATGTCAGATTGCCATGCCTTCAGTGTTATGCTAAGAGACTTATACTTTTTGATTGGAGTAAGAGAAGAGTGATTCCCTGTGATAGAACTGTGAAGGAGTTTACAAGGCTATCGCCATGTAATCATGTCTATAATCATTGAATACTTGGGGTCAGGCATTGGGCTGACTATGTTAAACATTATCTCATTTATTAGGTCAGAATTTATTATACTCGTATGATGAGATGTGATAAGGGACCTGATTAGATTTTTAGTGATAGGGATAGAAAGGGGCAACAATTTATATAGTGTGAAGAAAGTACTTTGGAACCTTAATAGTTCATGCATTCATTCACTCACTTATTCATTCAACAAACATTTATTAAAGTACTCTTTGCCAGGCTCTGGGCTATGTGCCAGAAGCCAGCTGTATGTGGTATGAACTTACTATGTGCCAGGAGCTATTCCAAGTGCTGTGTTTTATTATTATCACCACTACAGATGAGAAAATAAAAACATGGAGAAATCAAAAACTTATCCAAGGCCAGAGAGCTACCACTCAGGGCTTGATCCACATTGTCTGGCCCTGGAGTTTCATCCCTTAGTCCTCCACACAATGTCCCACAGGTAAATAAGACTTCTGACCTAAAACACGTTATTTTTTAGTTGGGTAGAAGGACATGGAAACAAATAACTAAAATGCTCCAAGAGTATAATTCTAGTACGTAAAGTGCCATGTGTTATTTCCAGTTTTAGGTTATTTTGAATAAAACTGCTATAAACATTCATGTTCAGGGTTCTAAGTGCACAAAAGTCTGCTTTTCTGGGTTAAATGCCTGAGTACAACTCTTCTCGGATGGCATGGTAGCTGTGTTTAGTTTTTGAAGAAACTGGTAAAGTGTTTTCTAGGGCAGTTGTATCATTATACATTCCTAGAGGCAAAGTGTGAATGATCTAGCTTCTCTGCATCGTTGCTGCCTTTGGGGATTGTCACATTTTTTTGTTTTAGTCATTGTGATCGGTGTGCGGTGATACATCCTTGCAGGTTTCATTTACATTTCTCCAATGGTGAATGGTGTTCAGCGTCTTTGGATGTGCTTATTTGTCATCTGTAGATCCTCTTTGTTGACATGTCTCTTCATCTTTTGCTTACTTACCAACCGGATTTTTTTCCTGTTGAGTTTTGAGAATTCTTTATATATTCTAATTACTAGATACCAGTCCTCTATTGGATATGTGGCTTGCATATATTTTCTTCTGGTCCATAGCTTGAAGTAATAAGATCTTTCATACAGCAAAAGGTTTAATTTTGATAAAGTCTAAACTATCAATTTTTTGTTTGGTACCAAGTCTAAGAACTGTATCTAGTCCTTGGTTGTGAGGATTTTCTTGTACATGCTCATCTAAAAGTTTTATAGTTTTATGTTTCTCATTTAAGTCCATGATCTATTTTGTGTTAATTTTCATATAAGGTAAAGTTTAGGTCAAGTTTCATTTTTTTGTTGTTCTTTTTTTCCCCTTTATTTTTATTTTCTTTCACCTATGGATGCCCAATTGCTTCAGTAATTGGTTCTCTATTATGTTTCATTGATCTGTGTGCCTATCCCTCCAACATTACCACACAGTCTTGATTACTTCAGTTATAGTATAAGTCTTGAATGCAGATAGACTGATTGCTCCCACTTTATTATTTATTTATTTGAGAGGGAAAGAGAGAGAGAGCACATCTGTGTGGGGGGAAGGGCAGGGGAGGGGAAGAGAAGCACACTCCCCCCTGAGTGTGGAGCCAGATGGACTTGGGACTCCATTCCATGACCCAAAGATCATGACTGAGCCGAAACAAAGTGTCAGATGCTCAACTGACTGAGCCAACCAGCCATCCCTCTCCTTCTTTCTTTATTTATCTTTTTAAGGTCTTTATTTTTATTTTTATTATTTATTTATTTTTTAAAAATTAACATATAATGTATTATTTGTTTCAGGGGTGTAGGTCTGCGATTTACCAGTCTTACAGAATTCAAAGCACTCACTATAGCACATACTCTTATCAATGTCCGTCCCAGCCACCCATCCCTCCTACCCACCCTCAGTTTGTTTCCTGAGATTAAGAGTATCTTATGGTTAATTTCCCTCTCTGGTGTCATCTTCTTTCATTTTTCCCTCCTTTCCCCTATGACCCTCTGTCATGTTTACAAATTTGTCATACCAGTGAGATCATATGATAATTGTCGTTCTCTGATTGACTTTTTTGCTAGCATAATACTCTCTAGTTTCATCCATGTCATTGAAAATGGCAAAATTTCATTATTTTTTTGATGGCTTCATAGTATTTCATTTTGTGTGTGTGTGTGTGTGTGTGTATGTGTGTGTATCACATCTTCTTTATCCATTCATCTGTTGATGGGCATCTAGGTTCTTTCCATAGTTTGGCTATTGTGGACATTGCTGCTATAAATATTTGGATGCATGTGACCCTTCAGATCACTACATTTGTATCTTTGGGGTAATTACCCAGTAGTGCAATTGCTGGGTCATAGGAAAGCTCTATTTTCAACTTTTTTGAGGAACCTCCATACTGTTTTCCATAGTGGCAGCCCCAGCTTGCATTCCCACCAACAGTGTAGTTTCTCTGCATCCTCTCCAACATCTGTCCTTTTTTTTTTTTTTTAAATTTTTTATTTTTTATTTTTTTATAAACATATAATATATTTTTATCCCCAGGGGTACAGGTCTGTGAATCACCAGATTTACACATTTCACAGCACTTACCAAAGCACATACCCTCCCCAATGTCCATAACCCCATACCCCTTCTCCCAACCCCCCTCCCCCCAGCAACCCTCAGTTTGTTCTATGAGATTAAGAGTCATTTATGGTTTGTCTCCCTCGCAATCCCATCTTGTTTCATTTATTTTTCTCCTACCCCCTTAAGCCCCCATGCAGCATCACCACTTCCTCATATCAGGGTGATCATATGATAGTTGTCTTTCTCTGCTTGACTTATTTCACTAAGCATGATAAGCTCTAGTTCCATCCACATTGTTGCAAATGGTAAGATTTCATTTCCTTTGATGGCTGCATAATATTCCATTGTGTATATATACCACATCTTCTTTATCCATTCATCTGTTGATGGACATCTAGGTTCTTTCCATAGTTTGGCTATTGTAGACATTGCTGCTATAAACATTCGGGTGCACGTGCCCCTTCGGATTACTACGTTTGTATCTTTAGGGTAAATACCCAGTAGTGCAATTGCTGGGTCATAGGGCAGTTCTATTTTCAACATTTTGAGGAACCTCCATGCTATTTTCCAGAGTGGTTGGACCAGCTTGCATTCCCACCAACAGTGTAGGAGGGTTCCCCTTTCTCCACATCCTCGCCAGCATCTGTCATTTCCTGACTTCTTAATTTTAGCCATTCTGACTGGTGTGAGGTGATATCTCATTGTGGTTTTGATTTGTATTTCCCTGATGCCAAGTGATATGGAGCACTTTTTCATGTATCTGTTGGCCATCTGGATGTCTTCTTTGCAGAAATGTCTGTTCATGTCTTCTGCCCATTTCTTGATTAGATTGTTTGTTCTTTGGATGTTGAGTTTGATAAGCTCTTTATAGATTTTGGATACTAGCCCTTTATCTGATATGTCATTTGCAAATATTTTCTCCCATTCTGTCAGTTGTCTTTTGGTTTTGTTGACTGTTTCCTTTGCTATGCAAAAGCTTTTGATCTTGATGAAGTCCCAATAGTTCATTTTTTTAAAAAAAATTTATTTATTTATTTGACAGATAGAGATCACAAACAGGTAGAGAGGCAGGCAGAGAGGAAGGGAAGCAGGCTCCCTGCTGAGCAGAGAGCTCGATGTGGGGCTTGATCCCAGGACCCTGGGGTCATGACCCGAGCTGAAGGCAGAGGCCTCAACCCACTGAGCCACCCAGGCACCCCCCAATAGTTCATTTTTGCCTTGCTTCCCTTACCTTTGGCGATACACACACACACACACACACACACACACACACACATAAGGGTAAACATGATGAAGGGATGGAATATGAGTGTAAAGATGAAAATGAAAAAGATTTTAAAAAAGAATTGATAAGAAGTTGGTGGAAAAAAGTGAAAAAAAAAAAAAGGAGGAAATGTGATCAGGCTGGAGCCTAAAACAAAGCCATACGCTAGATTGAGGATATATTTCGGTCTGTTAGATGAAACTGTATCCCAAAATTTTAAAGACATAAAAACTTGTATGAATACAAAAAAATTAGGTAAAATACAATGAAGGGATAGAATATAACTATAAAAATGAAAATTAAAAAAGATTTTTAAAAATTCATAAGATAAAGTAGTTATAATAGGTTAAAATGGGAAAGAGGACAAATTTAAAAAGTAGAAAAAGAAAGTTAAAAATAATTTAACTTTGAAAGACTAAAGAATCATGGGGAAAAAGCCATGAATCCTATGTACTGTATTCCCCCAGCATTGCTATTTTGCAGTTCTCTTTGATCAGTAAACTTGGTCTTGGCTGGATGTTCTTCCTGATCTTCTGGGGAAGGGGCCTGTTGCAGTGATTCTCAAGTGTCTTTGCCTAAGGTGGAATTGCACCACCCTTGTCAGGGGCCAGGCTGAGTAATCTGCTCAGTTTCGCTCTTGGTAGCTTTTGTTCCCTGAGTGCTTTCCGTAGAGCTTTGAAGGGCAGGAATGAAAATGGTGGCCTCCTAGTCTCTGGCCCAGAGGAGCTGAGAACTTGGGACCTCACTCCTCAGTGCACTGTCAGAGAAAAGCAGCCAATCGCTCCTGTCTCCCTGGTCTCCAGCCTCACTCCCATCACACCCAGCCTGTGACTGAGCATTTCTGTCTCTGGTGCACGGTCTGTTTGGAGTCTCCAAACCCAGCAGATTTCTGTTGTACACTCCCGCGCCACTCTTCCTGGTGGAGGAAGGAGAGAGTCTCCCTAGATCTGCCACTTGTGGGGTCCCTGCTTGAAGAGAAGTGGCTTGGATCACGGTTGATGGCAGCCCCGAGGTGAGAGGCCACTCCTCAGCTCCATCTCTGTAGCCGGCTTCGCCGCTCTGACACTTGGGAGCTCTGCCACACTCAGGCACCCCCAGTCTTTCTGTGACCCCAAGGTTTCTGAGGGCACACTGACCCAGTGAGGGCTGAATCCCTCGCTTAGCCACTGGAGTGATGTCCCTCCGTGGACCAGACTTCTAAAAGTTCCAATTTTGTGCTCCACTGCTCTCTCACTTGGTGGTAAGTGGCTGACCGAGGCTCCCTCCCCCTGCAGTTTATCTTTCCAAATATCAGCTTGGATTCACTTCTTCACATGTCCTACCTTCCAGAAAGTGGTAGCTTTTCTGTTCATAGAATTGTTGCTATTCTCTTCGATTTCTTGTTGAGTTTGTAGGTGTTCAGAATGGTTTGATAATTATCTAGTTGAATTCCTGGGACCGGATAAAATTTAGGTTTCCTACTCCTCTGCCATCTTTCTCCACCCACCTCCTCCCTATTTATTTTTTATAAATTGTTTTAACTATTCCAGTTCCTTTGTCTTTCCATATAAATTTTAGAACAGTCTTGTCTATATCTATAAGACATCTTACTGAATTTTGATGAGAATTGTATTAAATCTTGTATATAGATTTGGGGAGAAGTAACAGCATTTTGTGCCTACTGTTCCAATCTATGAATCTGTTATGTCTCTTAATTTAGTAGATCTTCTTTGATTTCTTTCATAAGTGTTTTTTACTTCTCAACATATAAGTCCTGTCCTTGTTTTGGTAGATTTACACCTGTTTTTTTTTTTTTGAGCAATTGTAAATGGTATTGCATTTTCAATTTCAGCATTTATTTGTTCATTGAGAATATATAGAAATATAATTGATTTTTGTATGTTAATGTCCTGTGCCCTTGCTGAATTCATTTATTAGTTTGGGAAGTACTACAGGTTCCTTTGTAGATTCCTTAGGACTTTCTACATAAACAATCATGTCATCTGAAAATAGATGCTGATTCATTTTTTCCTCTCCAATCTCTTTGCCTTTCCCTCCCTTTCTTTCCTTATCCTTATTTACTAGCTAGAACTTCCAGAACTATAGTGGAGAGAGGGGTATCACTGCCTTGTTTCTGGTCTGGGTGGTGGGGATAGATGTGTGTACAGTCAGTCTTTTGTCATTATCTGTAGTTTTTGGTAAATTTTAATAATCAAACTGAGGGAGTTCCACTCCATGTCTAGTTTTCTGAGAGTTTTTAAAAACCATGAATGAATAATGATTATTTTCTAATGCTTTTTCTACACCAATTGATATAACAAAATGTTTTCTCTTCTTTAGCCTGTTAACATGATGGGTTATATTGATTGATTTTTAAACATTAAACCAGCCAGAATAAACCTCACTTGGTCATAGTGTATAATTCCTTTTGTATTTTATTGAATTCTATTGGGTAATATTTTATTAAGGATTTGTGTATCTATGCTCAAGAAGAATGTTGATCTGCAGTTTTTATTTTTCTTTTCTTTTTTTTTAAAAATTTTTTATTTTTTATAAACATATGTTTTTATCCCCAGGGGTACAGGTCTGTGAATCACCAGGTTTACACACTTCACAGCACTCACCAAAGCACATACCCTCCCCAATGTCCATAATCCCACCCCCTTCTCCCAAACCCCCTCCCCCCAGCAACCCTCAGTTTGTTTTGTGAGATTAAGAGTCACTCAGATAATGTTAACTTTACCAAAGTGCTAGCTTTCCCCATTCTGTTATTTGGGAGACATTGTGCAGAATTGGTATTTGTTTTTTAAAGTTTGGTAGAATTCTCCAATGAAACCACCTCTATTTCAAGATTTCTTATTTGGTAGGTTTTAATTGGTGAATTCAATTTCCTTAATAGTTAGAGGTATATTCAAATTATCTATTTCATATTAGTTTAATTGTGGTAGCTCGAGAAATTGGCTCATTTCTCCTACTTTGTCAAACTTATGTATGTAGGATTATTCAGTTTCCCCCATTTTCCTTTTGGTGTCTGCAGGGTCTGTAGTAAGATCCTCCATATCATTACTGGTATTGGTGATTCATGTCTTTTCTCTTTGCACTTTGTCAGTGAGACTTGCTAGCAGCTTGTCAATTTTATTGATCTTTAGAAAAATAGCTCTTTACTTCATTGATTTTTTCCTCTGTTTTCCTGTTTTTATTTTTTTATTTTTTATTTTTTATTTTTTTTTAAAGATTTTATTTATTTATTTGACAGAGAGAAATCACAAGTAGACGGAGAGGCAGGCAGAGAGAGAGGAAGGGAAGCAGGCTCCCTGCTGAGCAGAGAGCCCCATGTGGGACTCGATCCCAGGACCCTGAGATCATGACCTGAGCCGAAGGCAGCGGCTTAACCCACTGAGCCACCCAGGTGCCCCTGTTTTCCTGTTTTTAAATTCAATGATTTCTGCTCTTTATTTTTTCTTTCCTTTTGCTTACTTTGAGTTCAGTTTGCTCTTCTGTTCTTCTTTTTCTAGATTCTTGAAATGGGAGATTAGATTATTGATGTGAAACTTCTTATTTTCTAACATATGCCTTTCATACTATAAAGGTCCCACTCAGCCCTCTTTTAGCTATAACCCACAAATTTTGACATATTTCTTTTTTCATTTAGTTCAGTGAAATTTTCTTTTAGTTGAAGATTTCCTCTTTCATCTATGTATTATTGTGTTGTTTAGTTTCCAATTTTGTATATTTTCCTGTTATGTTTCTCTTATAGATTTCTAATTTGATGTGGTTGGAATATGTACTCTGGATAACTTCAATTTTGAAAAAATTGTTGAGTTTGCTTTTTTTTATGTTTCTCATACTAACACTCATAATGTTGTATTCCTTGTACCCACCAACCCCAAAAAACACCGAACAATTTACAGCTTTCTAGACATCAACTGGGTATCTTATAATTTAATTTAGTTCTGCCACTAACTAGTCATAGGCTTAAGGACTCAGTTCCATAAGACTGTCCTTGCTTCAGACACTAGTTGTAAGTAATGGGTCTCCATGGTTTGGTACAACCTGGCTACAAAGTTGAGGTTTGCCACAAACCTCCCTCAAATTTGATAATTTGCTGAAACAGCTTGAAAACTCAGGAAAACATTTACTTGTGCTTATTAGTTTATTATATACAAATCAATAGCCAGATGAAGAGGCATAAACAGCAATGTCCAGAAGGATCCTGAGCAGAGACTCTTCTGTCTCCAGGAAGTTGAGGTGTACCAGTTTTTTGGCATATAGATGTTTTCAGCAACCTAGAAACTTCCTGTATCCTGCATTTAGGAATTTTTGTGGAAACTACATCATGTAGGCATGATTAAGTACTAACTCAATCTCTAGACCTTCGTCCTTCTCTAAAGAATGTGGGTGGGGCTGAAAGTCTCAAATTCTTTTTTTCTCCTAAAGGATGTATTATTATTATTATTATTTGAGAGACAGAGGGAGGGAGAGAGTGAGCGAGCATGCGAGTGAATGGGGGGAGGGGCAGAGGGAAAAGGAGAGGGACAGAATCTCAGGAAGGCTCCTTGCTGAGTGAAGAGCTTGATGCAGGGCCCAATGTGGGCTCATCCCACAACCCCAAAATTATGACCTGAGCAGAAATCAAGATTTGGCTGCTCAAATGACTGAACCACCCAGGGACCCCAGAAATTTCCAAGCTCCTAATCATGGCTTGGTCTTCTGATTATCAGCCCCCATCCTAAAACTATCCAGGAGCCCATTAAGAGTTGCCTCATTTGAACAATAGAAATGAAGGGGAAATCAAGACATTCTCAGATAAAGGAAAACTGAGAGAATTATTTGTCATTAATAGACTTACTCTAAAAGAATGCATCTCCTTTTTTTTTTTTTTTTTTTAATCACCCAGGAAATTCCAAAAGATTTAGGAGCTCTGTGTCAGGAACTGAAGTAAAAACTGAAGTATTAGGAAAAAATGATGCTCCTAACATTCATATCCCTTAGGAAATTACAAGGTTTTTAGGAGCTCTGTGACAGGAACAAGGGGCAGAGACTAAATATGTATTTCCTGTAATATCACACTTGCCTATATGGTGTTATCTGAAGTTCATATGCTGATAATGAAGGTTATAGATATGAGGTAAGGAGGAAAAAAGAAAATGACGATAGTTTGGGTTAAGCACCATAGAATACATTAAAAAGGGAAAAATGAAAGAAAGTTGGGTATCCTCTTATGGTTCCAAATCATAAATTTTTGGTTACAAAAATCTGTAGAGTTTATCCCATTGTGCTCCCTCACACTCATCCCACCCCACCCACAATTTCTTACCTTCAGAGAGGCAAGGACAAAATCCAGATTCACATAGCTCATGAATGGTGAAAGTTTATTCAAACTTAGATCTGTCTCCAAAGTTTATTCTAAAGCCTATATAGGTTAAGGAACTGAGAGTTTGGTATTAATTACATGGCTCCCTTAGAGGTGAACATGGCAGAATTTAAGTATAAGGGGCACCTGGGTGGCACAGTGGGTTAAAGCCTCTGCCTTCAGCTAAGGTCATGATCTCAGGGTCCTGGGATCCAGCCCCACATCGGGCTCTCTGCTGAGTGGTGAGCCTGCTTCTCCCCTCTTACTCTGCCTGCCTCTCTGCCTACTTGTGATCTCTCTCTGTCAAATAAATAAATAAAATCTTAAAAAAAAAAGAAGAATAAATGAAACAAGATGGGATTGGGAGGGAAACAAACCATAAGTGACTCTTAATCTCACAAAACCAACTGAGGGTTGCTGGGGGGAGGGGGGTTGGGAGAAGGGGGGTGGGGTTATGGACATTGGGGAGGGTATGTGCTTTGGTGAGTGCTGTGAAGTGTGTAAACCTGGTGATTCACAGACCTGTACCCCTGGGGATAAAAATATATGTTTATAAAAAATTAAAAATTAAAAAAAAAAGAAGAAAAAGATGATGTTGGTGTAGATATGAGCTTTAGGGAAGATGGAGAAGAAGAAAAAAAGTCAGAGGATATTTTTGCTAATCTGTATTGCCATTTGCTGATTTTTCTGTGTCAAGGATTTATTTTCTTTATAAAGAAAAGAATACCTACATTATTTTTTGTTAGGATTTTTGTAAGGATAATGCAGGAAAAAACTGTAAAGCATTTAAGGTAGTGTACAAATACTCTTATATGTTCAAATTTAATACTACTTGATATCCTGAACATAATTGCTTATAAGTTTTCTGTTCAATGAAAGGAATTCAAATTAGAAACATAGCAAATGAGTATTTTCTAATAATTCGAACTCCTTAAAGTGGAACTGGAAAAAAATACTCACATTCACTTTTGTATGCATTAAACCCCTGGAAGAATAAACAGGACATTTATAATGTTGGTTCTTTGTTGCAAGGTGGGGTACAGTGGGGCTGCTGGTCTAGCTTAGCTTTGTTGTTGAACTGGGCAGATGGGTTGGAGGGAGACTTTTGCTTATACTATTTTATAGTTAAAAAAATTTGATCCCTGTGAATATACTGATTATCTAATTTTATAAAAGAACAAAAAAGGTAGAATTGGCCATCTTAAGAATTTACCCATACCTTTTTCCAGGAGTGTTTGGGTTGAGGGTGCCTGCCCATTAACCAGGGAAGTTGTAGAGAGCTATTCCTTCCATGAGTGAGAAGCAGAATTTGATGGCTTCTATTGTCCCTGTGGTATGATTCCTGAAATGTGAGTGGATTCTCTATTCTCCCAGGCTTTATTCATGAAATATACACTAAGCACATGCTATAGTGAGTTTGTTTATGTAGTGAAATCCAGCAAATACTGCTTCTAATTGCATGCTTTGTCTACTTTTTATGTTGGCTAGATCACCCTTGTCAACTAAGAAGGCTTTGCATTAAAGGAGAGATTCTGCTACACCTAAAATCACAGAACTAACATTGAAAACATTGTCCTGTCAATACCTAAGTGCCCATGTAGCCCCTTGATTGATGGGAGCAGAATGACCTATTGACCCACATTGGCATTATCCAAGGGCCAACATTATCAGTCAGTTCTCCTTTCATAAAGGAGACAGGGTGCCCAATATCATTTATGTATAGAAAGAATCTGCACTGGGCTCCTTATCTTTCTTAGTTTGACTTTTGTTCTGACTTGTGAACCCTGTTTTAGATTATAGTGTTGTTGACCTCTCATCTGTTGGCCCTGACATGAACTATGCTCTGTGGCTAGGTTTAAATATTTGCTTTGTCTCTGTTTAGAATTATACTTTCTTTCCTCTTCAATCTCTGATGGGCCTTGAAAATTTCTTTTCAACTTTCCAAAGAGAACCCTTTTAAAAATCACTGTTATCATGGAGTTGCCTCTATAATTATTTTGGCCTTAAATTTCATTCTCTGTACAACAATAGAATTGTCATCTGGTCAACCCAGTATTGTTGTGGAATCTTGTGACCTTTTACAATGTGTCATAATTGTAACGAAATTTTATTTGTGTGTTATTTTATTGAGCACAGTTCATCAAGGTTGATAAAATAAAGTACAGATATGCAGAAGCACTGTGGATTTCCTTTCCTCAAATCAATTTTCCTTTCTCTCAGTTAAGTCTGGAAAATGAATATTACTAAGACGAAACTGTAAAAAATTTACCAATATTGACATCATCTGACTAGTGAGTGGGTAGTAAAGGACTCACCTTTTAGAAGCAAATGGATCCTTTCAGGTAACTTCAGCACCAAACAGTATGCCAGAGATGTTCACTCTTACATGAGTTAGGCAATTTATGATCAGATTTCCCTCAACTTTGAAAGTTGCAAGTACTGCTAGATAACTGTCCGATCAAGCTCATTTCATGCAATATTGAATAGAATCCAAGTTAGCCTTCAGTCAGTTGGCTTCCACAGGAGACACCTTTCTATAATGACTCAGAATTGAGAAATTTTTATCAGCCACTCTTAAGAGAGGAATGTTGTGAAATTGGAACACATTTTAATATTAAGAGTCTGCTTTTACAACTACAGATTTCCCCAGGGACAGACTTTTTATTCCCAATTGATTACTTGGTGCTACATCACTAGGCAAAAATTCCCCAGAGTTCAGTTACCTCTTGGTCACATTTAGTTTGATAAGAATATTTAACTGAGGAGTGTACCAAATATTTGCCATGCCTTGTTCCTTAAAACTTAGGTTATATTTGAAAGTTTACCTAAAATAATTGTAAGATACTTTTTGCTTTGGTTTTTTGTAGGCTCGTAAGCATCAGATTTATAAGCACTAAAACAGAAAAATATATAAAAAATAAAAACATTAAAACATTTTTATCACTAAAAAGGTAAGACATTAATATAATTGTCATATACCTCAATACTTATTTATTTCAGTTAAAATAAGTAAGGAGAATAACTTTCACAGTTGACTTCTGATTTTAGAGAAACAATAGGCTAGTCATAAAAATTTTAGGCCTTGACTGGCAATTCTATCATTTTATTTTAGCATTCACTGTTGCAAAAAGTACTGCTGAAACTACCTGATTTTAACTGTTTTGAAAGACACTTTCTCAGAAACTTTGGAATTCCTACTTTCTGCCCCATTTAGCTCTCTGTTCTTTTGGGATTTCAGTTAAAAGTAGTTAAGACTTTCTCACTATAATATCTCCTATATTACTTACCATCTTTTCTGTATTTTCTTTACTTTTATCTCTCCATGCTTCATTTTGATGATTTTATTCAAATTTTGCTTTTAGTTCACTATTTCTGTCCTCAGCTGTGCATAATTTAATTTTAGAGTCATCCATTGAGTTTCTAATATCAGTTGTATTCTTCATGTCCAGAATTTCCATTTGATTTTATTTTATAGCCTATATTTTTTGTCATATTTCTTCATATTTTTTGTCTTTTTTGACATATTAATAAAGGCTTAAAGTCTGTGTACCAATTTTCATCATCTGAATCTCCCAAATCTGTTTTCTCTTATTTCTTTTGGTTTTTAATTACATTGTCTTGTTACTTTTGATGTGCTGAACAATGTATTATGAAAACTATAAAATTAATTTGAAGCATATGAGAGTGCTATCCCTGGCCTTACTAACTGTATTTTTTTTTCTTGTCAAGAGTGTAGAAGCATTAGCCATCCCAGAACAACTCATTCTAATTATAGAAATTAATATGATATGAAGTTGTGTTTTAGTCCCTGCAAAGGTTGAACTATTTCTGGTTTATCCTTCTTCCTAGACTCAACCCTTTGGGATTATAACCCAAAGTGTAGAGTGTTTCACCAGAGAAAGTTTGTTCCCCTATCATATAAAGTTTCCAGAATGTCAGTTCAGCATCTCAGTGTCTTTTCTAAAAGAAGCAGAAGTCTTCAGAAAAAGTGGCCTTGAATGCAGGGGTTTCTTCTCTGGGTTCCTTTCTCTTCCATGATCAGTTTGTATTTATAGACAATGTTGATGAACTAAAAATCAAATTGTATCTTCTTAAGCCTTAGTCATATTATTCCACATCCCTGCTCCTCAAGAAACTTATGATGAAACCTTAAAAATCCATTCTGAGTCTGTGTCATTCTTTGACCACATAATTACCTTGCCTCAGCAGATGTACAGGAATCTATACATGGACCCTTTCTTGATTTTATTGACATTTATCAGAATAAATACTTGAAGGAAGTTTCTGCCAAGGGATAGGAATATTTTAAAAAATTTGTGAGAGAAGAGAGTTTGGTTTTATTGATTTTTATTTATTCAGTCTACATAATTGGTGGCATTAATAATTTGATCATCAATTTGCCTTGTTTTGGATAAACTAATGTAGGTCACAGAAGTGGACATATTGGGTAAACTTTTGACTTTTTGACATGAAGAAAAATAACAAAGTGCTAAAAAGAGGCTAGATAGAGATTCGTAGACTCTGTATTCAAGACCTTGCTTGGTTACTCATTATTTATGTGGCCTTGGGAAAATCACTTACTCTCTTCAGTTTTCTCATTTATAAAATATAGAGAATAAACTTGAGTCAAAATTTCTCCTAACAGTATAATCCTTTTTTTCCCAAGGGAAACTTACATAGAAATTCAAAATTAGAAAAACAAACAAACCCAAAAAAACACAGCTAAATTGGATGTGACATTGTGTTTAGTGTGTGTGTGTGTGTGTGTGTGTGTGTGTGTGTCCTGGGTTACAGCAGGTGCAGATTTGCCCTGCCTTTGCCTTTGGGGTGGTTCCAGGATTCTGTGGAGTAAATAGTCATGATGTCTGTTCTAGGTCTTCAGAACACAAGTCTAAGAGTGATGTTACATTCATTGCAGGACATTGGTGAGAACAGAGATTGAAGGTTATTTGAAGGTCAGAGCATTCCTTGAAAGGAAATATTTCCAAGTGATTTCTGCTGATGCTCTTTTCATGAATCTGTTACTATTTCTGGCAACAACTCAGCAATGAGGTTGGAAGTGGCTGCCATAGAACTTGAAAAGAGAGAAGAGATTCACACTGAGGATCAATAGGAAGCGGATGAGGATTCAGTGAAGGATATTTTCCAAGATGACTTTTCCAGAGAGTAATTTGAAGTGTTTTCCTTTCTTTTAATTCAGGACCAATATTCCTAAAGACATGAGGCTGGTGATGTATTTCTAGAAGAAGCATCATAAGCAAGTCATTGTTTTTGCCTGCTTGACCTTGACCATCCTGATGCCAGCAATTACCCTGTTTACTGCTATCTAAAAAGAAAAATGCTGTGTGGAAGGTCTTGTCTACTGTTATTTGAACATTTGGAGAAGTCATGGAAGAAAAATAAAAGTTGATTAATGTGATCAGGAGAGAGCAAATGGAGAGAACTTCAATAGCAAATTTTTTCCTTAACATACAGGTAGTTTTGACCTAAGTCTGTTTGTTAGGCTATGTTGAATTAGTGGGTGGGCAAACAACAACAAAAGATGGTAAGTACTGTGGTTACAACTAAAGAGGGTGGTACTAAGCCTGCTGGTGGTGACAGATTTCTTTGAGTGGGTAGATTTCAGAAGATTGAAATACAGGATGACTGGTTTCTCTCAAGCAAGCTTTTTCTAGACTATCTGAAATAGATTGGTTGAGTGTTGCTGAATGTTTAATAATCTCAGAGTGATCTAGAAATGGAAAAAAAACTATAAATTTTTGACATCTAAATACTGGGTCAGAACTAGATAGAAGTGAAAAAAAGGGTATAGCTTGTTGTATACTCTCCTCTTTTGTCTTATGTTAAGGAAATAAACTATATGTTTGAAGTGGGTCCAGCTATGGTCTGTAAACATACACAAAATTTTATAGCTTTTCAGCAGGTTAAGAGGGATTTCTTTAATACATCTATCCATCTATCTATCTATCTATCTAATCACCTACCTATTTTCCCACAAATCTATCAGATCTGGAAACTGGAAGAATGTGTAGTTTTTCTTTATAACTTTCTTGACCAGGTGATGCTAATACTGCAAAGTATCTCTTTCCTAGCAGACTATGACCTCATTGTGACCTGGCACTCAATTTATTGAAACACCTTGATCATTATTTTTAAAGCCTTTTAGGGAAAGAAAAGTGAAGATATAAAACTGGTTTTGTCTTTGTTTTTGCCTTTAAAAAAAAAAAGATTTATTTGTGTTCAGGGAAGGGGAAAAGGGAGAGGGAGAGAGAATCTCAGACAGACTCCCTACTGAGCATGGAGCCAGACGCAGGGCTCAGTGTCATGATCCCAAGATCATGACCTGAGCTGAAAGTAAGAGTCAGGTGTTTAACTGACTGAGCCACCCACGTGCCCCTGTTTTTGTTTTTTGTAAGGAGGATAACTTTCTCTTTTGCTAACCTAATAGGGAATTTAACTTTCATGTATATTCCAAGCTTAATTCTTTCTGCAATAGAACTCACCTACAGTGTCCCTGTGGTTGGAATTTTAAACCTGCTATCATGAGCATAGCAATTTATCTCTGTGGCTGGATGGGTCTTAGGAAAAGAGGCACACAGAGGGGATTTG
The DNA here is from genome assembly GCF_009829155.1 of Mustela erminea. Lineage (NCBI taxonomy): Eukaryota > Metazoa > Chordata > Mammalia > Carnivora > Mustelidae > Mustela > Mustela erminea. Next base: position 25,149,924 of record NC_045623.1, read on the forward strand.
ACAAATTTAAAATTGGCTTTTAGTTTGTATGTTGAAAGAATTCTAAGAGCAGGAAATTACGCCTTGAAAAGAGTTAGGAAATAACTGTTCAAAGCTTTTTACCAGTATATTTTTCACAACGATCTGTAATTTTGAAAGATGACTACAGTCGAGTGGCCTTTTTGTAGACTGGAGAATTGAAATAGTCCAGCCCCTCTGTTTAATAGATCACCAAGCTCATTAGTATGTTGAGGAATGGCAAAATTATCCCATGCCCAAAAGTAATTAGGGACTGAAGTGATTTTTGTAGTGAAGCCCAAATTAAAATTTAGCTATAATTTTCATGAAATTCATTGGTTGATGTAGTATTGTCCCTTTCATTGCTGAAGTCAGTAAGCTGTAAGAATATGATAATGCAATATTGAGAAGGAATTCTGATTCTATTCACTTCTTTATTTGGTTGCCTAATGATTCTGTAAGGGAAGATAATATAAGTGGATACCTCATTTTATGCAATTAGAAAAGTACTTGATAATATACTTCAAAAATATATTAAATACATTTTAAATGCACTTTGGAAAATATTTATTTATAAGACTCTGTTAATCTTTTGTAAATTAAATATTTCAGACTCATGCTTACTATATTTGTAAGTTCAAGTCTTTTCTATTTCTTAAACTTAAATTTGGACATATCTGCCTCTTGAAGTGAGGGTAGATGGGAAGGAAATATTAGGTAAAAGAAAGATAAGAAGATGGCTAACGGGGAAAGAAAGTAAAACCCTATCTGGAGGCAGAATTCTTCACTGTAGGTGTTTGGGAAAAAGGAAAAGCAGAACTCACAATGCAGCTGATGAAGGTGAGCAATCTTTAAGAAAGAGAGCAAACAACACTGTTAAGACAAAACTTTTTCTGTTGTGTACTAGGGAGAGTGAGATTACTGTGTCTATCTGGTGAGTCAGGTTTATCAGTGACTATCCTTGTAGGTGTAAGCAAAACAAACCCACTTGTAATACACAATTAACATCTCCCTTCTACTGCCACAACCAGTCATGAATGATGGCAATTTTGAGTAACAGTGTTTATCTTGAAAGAGCTCACAACACTTCATAGACACTTTCTCTCTTTCTTTAGATCTCTCATGCTTCCAGACAAACCCACACTGCATCTCCACCTCCTCAGCTCACAAGGAAGTTGTTGACTGACAGACTCAGTGTACGAAGCTGCCCAGCCCTGCCAAATGCTGGATTTGGAGCTAGCAGGAGGTGCTTTTGGGTGTTCTGTTGGGATCTCCCTAATCATTTTTTCATAGCCTCTCTGAATTTGCTCTTGCCATCTGCCCAGGTCTATGGTAAAATGCACACTTGGAAAGGTTGCAGTCAACTCTACTTCTAAGATCAGCGAGCATGTGATACGCTTCCCCATCCTCCTCTGCCCCCTTCCTGCTCTCATTGCCTCCCTGGAAGGCAGTGAGAATGTCTACTTCACTGGAAGAAATCTTAAAGCCCAGAGAGTATTTGCTGCATCTTCTGATCATTCAATAACTGTTAAAGAAGAACTGGAGTTTCCTCTGTCCTCCTCACAACTCCTAAATGTGGAATCACTTCTCCTTATCGGTGATCAACTTTCAGTAAAGAGCAGATACTATTTTTTTGAAGAGGCTAAGAAAGCATGAAATACTGACATGAACAAAGTTCAGAAGTCTAATTAGTTGAGTTATAACCCAGCCCTTGCTGGCTGATTGGCTTTGTCCTGTAGTTGCCTAATGTATAAAGTAAGATGATGAAGCCTAGCTCGTGGGGGAAGGGAGAGCATTGCAAGAATGATGAATAGTGGAAGTGTTCTGTAGGCCACAAAGATTCACAAAATTGTTATAGTTACTTGGATTTTTTATTTTAAGGATGCATGCTTTTATAAAAATCCAGAAAATTTAGCAATTTCTGGTAAAATTAGATGGCGGGAAAGTTGAGCACTTTATACCATTTGACTTTGGAGCAGGCAGAGGCAGAAGGAAAATGGAAAAAAATTCTGATTCACCCTACTATGTCTTTTAGGTGATTGCAGGAGGCACCATCAAAAGTTTACACTATAGAAAAACGCTAGTTTACTAGCAGCTTCTGTTTCTCTTGCTGCACCTTATTCTTGCATGGCTCTGAGGAAGTTAAAAGCAGTGATAACATTAAAGGTCAGATGAATTATTACTATAGTGTTCAAGCCAAATTTCTGATAGAGTTTTCCAAAAATGTATAAAGAATCATTCTTAAGAGCCTGTCTCAATGAATTGTTCTTTATTTGCCATGCAGAACTTTGTAAATATTTAACTTCCTTCAGAGGTTGGAATGTACAAATATTATTTATTATTTCTAATGATTGGAAAGAGGCTTGGTATCTGCAAACAAAAGGTATGAGTTGAAAGAGAATGCATAATACAATGCATTTCTTTATTAGTGCAGACACTTTCTTTATAAGCTGGCAGAACAGCATCTGAAAAGAAAAAGTGAGTGATTCTCAAGATGATTTGTCCCTTAGTAAGCTCAAGAGGTGGTGTTTAAAGTAGAAATAACTTTTCTTCATTGATTGCTTATTATGTGCAAGGCTCTATTCGGAGTAACCGCTTTATGTGCATGTTCTGCCGTCTGCCACAGAACACAGACTAACAGAGGATGCAAACTGGATTGTGTTGGAAACGTCACTTACCTATCTTGGTATGTTATCATGTCAATTATTTCATTATTTTAATGATAATTCCAAAGATCCTTGAAAAAGAAAAAGAGAGAGATGGACACACAGATAAGAGAGAGAGAAGGATTAGAGGGGGCAGACGCCGAGAGACAAGAAGAAGGAGGAGGAGGTGGAGTGGGAGAAAGAGCGAGAAGATGGAGGAGATGGAGACAGATGAGTTGTGAGATTCAGGACTTTGTGGGGAAACATGACTCATGACACATAACAAAAACACAACTTCATTATTGTCTCCCTCAGGTTTATTTCAGACATTCAGTGAGCATAATTATCTCTTGCTGGTGAATCAGAACTTGGGTAGGTTCCATTAACTTTTTTGCTCTTATTAACATATCCTACCAACTCTTAAGAAACAAACCAAGTCTCAGTAAATAAATCAGAGTTGCCAAGTCTAAGATGTTAATACACAATGAGCTTGATTCAATATCAGATGTTTCCCCCTTTTCCAACTCAGGCTTTCTTCTAGTTGACAGACATGATGGAAGAGACATTGTTGGCTTCTCTCTTCCTATGCTTTGTGCTTTCCTCCTCTTTAACACTGTTCTCATTCCAGTTTTTGAGCTTGTTCTTGACCCTATTAAGGTTTGGGAAGGCAGGTGGAAGAGGACAGAAAAGATCATAAACTGGCTCTTCTGGGCTGAGTACTTTTCAAATGTGATTCTCTCTCTGCTGGGCATTTTTGTGGGTTCCTCTGAGCTTCTCATTCATGGAGACCTCTCACATTTAGATTTGTTGACCCTCTCAGAGCTATCTCTACAGTGCATGTTCACTTTGACTCCCTTCAAGTGTCTTTTAGCTTCTTGTTCCTGGAATTTCTTTTCTTGTCCAGGTGTCCCTACCTTGGTGGGCCCACTCTGATGCCATGGTAGCTCTGTCTACCAAGGGACTTGACTCTTATCCACCAGAAACATTCATACATCCCTTATCCCACAAAAGTTTGAGAGAAGAGCTCCACGTCAGCAGGGCCACCCTGCCACAGGTCATTCTGTCTGAGGATTGAGTCAAGTTTCAGTCTTCTGTGCCTATCAATTGCAAGGGAAAATCTAGTTGTGAAGAAGGTGCCATGGGAAGTCCATTTACTCTGCTGGAGAGACATGAGGCAGACACTTCTCTATCCTGAATAGGTGGGAGAAAGCTCAAAGCATAACTTTCTCTGAAGAAGTCTCCTTCCAAATATTTTCCCACTTTCATTCTCTCTCTCCCTTTATCCTTTTTATATTTTCAAGGTGAGTGAGGTGGATCTATAACTTGGGAAACTACTGTAACTTCTCGATGGGGAGAAACTCTGCATATGGTGAGCTGTCTCACCCTGTTTGGCATCTGATACAGATCATACTGATGGCTCAGTAGAAATCAAGTCAGGAGTAGTCCTCCTCTAACTATGTTAGTAATGACCTGCTTTGCAGTTCAAATAAGCGTGACAAGGAAATAATCAAATTAAGTAATTTTAATGGTTTTATTAATTATAATCTCAGAGTCTAATATGATTCTCGATACAAAAAAGTACCTAGCAAATGTTTGTTTGCAGAAGACAAGAAGAGGAAAGGCAGACAAGTCACCTATTATAATCTGATAAATGTACCCATATGCCAATGCCCTGCTTTTCCCCCTTTAGCTTCTGCCAGCTTTGCCCTTGATCTTGCTCTTAGTCCCAATGGTCATGTTTACTCTGTTTATAACTGCTGTCTTTCCTTTGACTAACTGAAGCTCTGAATTTGGCCATCTATCTCTGCAAGTTCACATTTGCTATAAAACCTGGTTTTGGGGTAAGTTTTCACTACTTTGATGATGAATGTTGACTTATTTTATTTTTTAAAAATATATTTTTTTAAGATTTTATTTATTTATTTGACAGACAGAGATCACAAGTAGGCAGAGAGGCAGGCAGAGAGGAGGAAGCAGGCTCCCCGTTGAGCAGAGAGCCTGAAGCGGGGCTCGATCCAAGGACCCCGAGATCATGACCTGAGCCGAAGGCAGAGGCTTCAACCCACTGAGCCACCCAGGCACCCCTAAAAATATTTTTATGTATTTATTTGACAGAGAGGTAGAGAGGGAGCACAAGTAGGCAGAGTGGCAGGCAGGGGGGGAGGGAGAAGCAGGCTCCCCGCTGAGCAGGGAACCTGATGCGGGGCTCTATCCCAGGACCCTAGGATCATGACCTGAGCCTTAGGCAGATGCTTACCTGACTGAGCCACCCAAGTGTCCTTACCTATTTTATTTTTTATTAACTTACCAATTATTGAGAATCTACTGTAAGTCAGGCATTAAGTAGGCACTGAGAATACAAAACTTAAAAGGATATAGTTTTCATATATTAACACAATAACTGATGTACATACAGTCACTAAGTGCTTTAGGGGAATTATGTCATTTAATACTTATAACAACCATGAGCTAGATGTTGTTATTCTCATTTCCATTTTACAGATGACAAAACAAAACACAAGAAGGCTAAATAAATTGTTCAGGCTCCCCTAAGAGTAGGATGGGTCTGGAAGTCTCTTTTTTTTTTTTTTTTTTTCCCAAGCAGGCTCCTAAACCCAGCATGCAGCCCACCATGGGGCTTGAACTCATGACTCCGAGATCAAGACCTGAGCTATGATCAAGGGTCAGACACTTAACCACCTGAGCCATCCAAAAATGTAGTAGTCTCATTTTTAACCAATATGGTATGCAACTTCCTTCATCTACTTGGTTCTGCCTGATGTATTGAATAACTTCTGCCTGCTTCTGCGGTTGAGTTAGTGCGTTAGTACTGTGGTAGGAGTTGGGGCTGGTGATGGTAATGAAGCTTTTTTTTTTTTTTTTTTAAGATTTTGTTTATTTATTTATTTGACAGACAGAGATCACAAGTAGGCAGAGAGGCAGGCAGAGAGAGAGGAGGAAGCAGGCTCCCTGCCGAGCAGAGAGCCCTGATGTGGGGCTCGATCCCAGGACTCTGGGATCATGACCTGAGCTGAAGGCAGAGGCTTTAACCCACTGAGCCACCCAGGCGCCCCGGTAATGAAGCTTCTAATGAAATTATAGAGGCGCAATATTGTGTGGGATAAAGAACATTGGTTAAAGTCATGGCTTCAATATTTAGCTGTGTGTGCTCTTTCATATTATAAGAAAGGCATAAGCCTTAATTTTCTAACCTGTAAAATAAGGATAATAATGATACCCACTAAGGAATGTAGGGAAGGTGAAATAGAATTTAACAAAATATGTGATACTCAGGAAGCATTCAATAATTTATAGCTATTATTTTTTTGAACTAAATATATTTTAAGATATAATACACTGAAAATATTCAAGTTTGAGCTTCTTTCTGGAAAGACCAAGGTTTTGCTCTTTGTAGGACATTTGAAATGAGAAACTTTTGTTATTTCTATTTTAGAGAAGAAGAAAATGATGTGAAAAAACTGCCAGAAACCTGATAAGACTGTCTAAGAATTTGGTCTTTAGAAACAAGATTTCTTGCCTCTCTGTTCATTCTCTGTTTGTGGTGTCCATAGCTCAATGAAAAACAAGATTTCAACCTTTTGTTTCTTCTCCCAGAAATGTTTTTTACCTTGAATTCCATACCACTAGAAGACTGTGTAAGTCATATATTTTCTACCTAGTCTGTGATTTTAAAACGGTAAGACTGCTGCATAGTGAGGCCCCTCCCATGTTGGGGACTGCAGGCACAATGGTGAAGGGTAATGGCCTCTGCAAACATGCACAAGACATGCATGGGGTGCGAAGGGGAGCTCACAGAGGTAGATATTCTTTAAATTCCTAAAAGACAGTAAGGTAGTTAGTGAACGACACACCCTGTTTCAGCTATGAGTAAAAATAAAAAGGCCTGTGTTAGACACTGAGGTTCTATAGGAGCTAGGTTTGGCTGTTGGTGATGCTGAGATAGTTTAGCATTTGATCTTTGGATAAAAATTGGCTAAGTAGAAGATTATGTCATCAAAATGAATGGAATGCTTTGTGACATTGGAGGACACGTAAAATATGCAAACTCATTCTCACAAAAGGAAATAAAGCACATTCCATCTCTCTGAGGTTACATGAACCCCAAAAAGAAATAAAAAGATTTGAATCTAAAATTATTTTCTTTAAATTTAAGTCTTTTGTAGGGCACAGGTTTTAACTTCAGAAAGAAAAAATTATCCTCTAAAACATGAGGCAGGGGCACGTGGGTGGCTCAGTGGGTTAAAGCCTCTGCCTTCAGCTCAGGTCATGATCCCAGGTCCTGGGACTGAGTCCCGAGTCCCTGGGCTCTCTGCTCCGTGGGGAGCCTGCTTCCCTTCCTCTCTCTCTGCCTGCCTCTCTGCCTATTTGTGATCTCTGTCTATCAAATAAATTTTTAAAAAAATTAATAAAATCTTTAGCAAAACAAAACAAAACATGAAACAAAGCTTAATTTCTTAAATCTCTACTGGTCTCCTTAGTTTATTTAAAAGGTCCATAGGGAGTAAATCTTCAGGCATGAAAATGTCCTTTAGCAGAATCTCATAGTTTCTATTATGAGTTTCCCAGAAAGCCCACAGCGTCTCAGGATATTCTTGAGAAAGCACAGTGGAGAGTTGTCTCTTCAGTCTTGTCCTCTATAGGCGCATAAGAAAAAATTCAGTGAGGGGAGAACTTTTCCATTTATCTCTACATAAGAAGGTAGTGAAGGAAACAGAGAGAAAGAGGGTAGGCAGCCTCAGAAGATGGAAATAAAAGGGAGGCCCTCAGAGCAAACCACTTAACAGCTTCTCTGTGGCCCCAGTGTGAAACCACATGCAGATCTATTCTCAAGCAAATGAAGTAATCTTCCACACTAGTTTATAGAAAAGAGCTGGGTTCATCCATCAGACTACACTGCAGTTTTCAGGAAGGTCCAAACTGTCCATTTTGACTATCATATTGATAACATCTAGCTTAGGGTCTGGCTGATCAGAGATGAACTATAATATTTGTTAAATGCATAAATATGAGCGATCAAATTTTTCCCTCTTTATGTTACTTTTGGTATAAAAAGCTAAAGTATTTTGAATTTAAATACAAATGTGCTTCTTTTAGCTTAGGGCGGACCCTGCAATCTATTCATTTTACAATTGTTGAGCCTTATAGACCACTTTAGCAAAAACATTCCTTAGAACGGTTATCTAAACAATAACAACCTTTACTGTAACCAATTAATCTGAAAAACATTTTAACTAATTTAAGTAGAGATAATTTCGTATTAGCATGTGTGTGAAAGGGTGTAGGCCTGCTGGATCTGAATGTTCCTTGTGGGGAGCCTCACCTGCTGGGGCTGATTAGATAAGGCCAGTTGAAGCAGGATTACAAAGATTGAATTGGTCTGTTCAGGCTGCCATAACAGAATACCATAGACTGGATGACTTAAACAAGAGAAGTGTATTTTATCACAGTTTTGCAGGCCAGAAGTCCAAGATCAGGATGTTGGCTTGGTTGGATTCCAGTGAGAGCTCTTTCTGGCTTGCGGATGGCACCTTCTTGCAATATCCTCACAGAGCAGAGCAGAGCAAGCTCTTTGGTGTCTCCTCTTACAAGGGCACTAATCTCATCATAAAGGTCCCATCCTTATGACCTCATCTGAACCTAATTACCTTGCAAAGGCCCCATCTTCAAATAACGTCACATTGGGGGTTAGGACTTCAATAAATGCATTTTGGCAGGATGTAACTCAGTCTGTGGCATTTATGTTGAGTTGTTTGGACTTACTCTTAAGCCGCTGAGCAACAGAGTAAGATCAAAGTCTATGTTTCAGGAAGATAATCCGGAGAAAGAAGCATTGAAGAATTGTTATGACTAGTGCAGTGGATACATATGAGCTATGGATAGAGGAGCTGACTATAAATAAGATATCATAGATTTAGAATAAGGTGTTGGCAGTGGGATCCTGGAGAAAAGCAAAAATCAAAGATTCATGAAAAATGAAGAATCAACAAGTTTGGGCAACCACCTGGATACAGGGGATGAAGGAGAGGGAGGCATTAAAGTATCTCTGAAATTTTGAGCCTGTGCAATATAAAGAACAGTGATGCTGTTGATAGATCCAGGGAACTTTTCAACTTTTGATGTGCAGAGGATGAATAGTTGAAGGAATAACCCATTTTCCCAGCTAGATGACACTTGTGTATATGTCCATCTATGTCTATATACCCATCTAAGTAACAACATGAACTCTTAGGCAGCTGACGTCATTTTACTATGAAGCACTACCTGGAAAAAATTGAGTCATAAATTAATAAACTCAATACAACAAATATTTATTGAGCACTCTTTTTGAACAATGGAAGATCCATAGATATATAGTCCTTGCCATCTATAAGCTTATAATCTAGGAGGGGGTCATGAACTTAAATAATGTTAGTCTAAAGTAGACCAAGATATTTTATTATGGCAGAGGAAATGTCTTCTATTACAGGCAAATGTTCTAGGGGGAGGGAGGTTGATTTAGTATTTTGGAAAACTTCTGCTTGGAGGGATTAGAGCTTGATCTGGTTTTTGAAAAATAGATGGACTCCACAGAAATGAAGAGATTATTCCAGAAAGAAGGTATCCCATGAGCAAAGATCCTGAGATAAGAAAATGCAGAAGGGCAAGGTTGAGAAAGAAGAGCAGAAAATTCCAATGAAGTATAAAAGAGGTGAAATTATGTGGCCGAGGAAAGCATCTGTCCTAAAGATCATGTGGGGCAATATTATTTCCAAGGGAGGAAAAAAAATGGTTCTTATTTTTTTAAGATTTATTTATTTATTTGAGAGAGAGAGAGAGCTCACACACGTGGGGGAGGAGCAGAAGGAGGAAGAAAGAATCTTAAGCAGACTCTGCACAGAGCATGGAGCCCAACATAGAGCTTGATTTCATGACCTTGAGATCATAACCTGAGCTGAAGTCAAGAGTCTAACACTAAACAGACTGTTCCACCCAGCTGCCCTAGCTCTTACTTTTTAACGTACAAAGTACAGATATACATATAATAAATAATCAGGCATACAGTATATCTGTGGTATTGAAATTGTGTGTGGTGATTAGAAAAAGATTATCCAAGAAGGCTTCCTAAGTTGAGAAACACTGCTGTGGATAGATTTTTGGCAAAACAGTGAATGAAGCTCCCAGAAGAGAGTAACTTGCCTTAGCTGAGTTCTGGTTCTGATCCATTTCATGGGGACAGGACATTGAATTAAGGTGAATGTAGCTAATTTGGGTAAAGTTACTCTACAAACTCAAATTGGTTAATGTGATTTTGGAAACTATAAGCGAGGTAAATTATGCAAAAGTTGTTTTTTCCCTGACTCATGGAAAGAATGACTTCCAAAGTAATTTTACCCTTCTCCTGGATTTCAGTGACTTGGCATTATAAAGCACATGAATTGCAGGATGCTTTCAGAGCCCATTACAGTTATTAAATAATGAACATTCTTCAGTCTCACCAATTCCATTAAGAGTGACATCATCACTTTCCAAACTCAAAGACATGGACCTGCCCTTTGTCACATTGCAGACCAGTTTGGTGGTAGGTCTAAGATTGAAAGTTATTATATTTATCCTAGGAGATGCTTTCAGTCTATTCTAATCATTTTATTAGCAAGTATTTATGAAAACACAAAATGTATAATTATTATACGTGCCAGGCCCCCCAGGGAAAAAGGCTTAGAAGATGAGAAACCACATTTACTGGTCTCTATTTAGAGAATTGGAGAAACAATATAGAAACTCATGAGAATTTATGTTAGAATCAATTCATGTAGAGATCTGATGACCCAACTTTCGTAAATAAATAAATAAATAAATAAATAAACGCTTTAGCCTTTTTATAATGTGTGTCTTCTTTGGAATAATAATACGTGTCCAGTACTAAATGTCACAAAACTAATCAGGAGTCACATGGAAATAAGGAGGAAACATGATAAAGACAATTTACCTGAACCTTAGAAAGCCAGAATTTGCTCTAATTCAGGAGGAAAAAAAAAGGAATTAATAGTGGTTGCAATAGGAATGTGTGATAGATTACATTGCTATTGTTCAGTATCCACCTGCCCACCTTACTGAAGATTGGCTTGGACAGGTGACCTGCTTTGGTTTGTGAAGATGAATGGAAGTGATATGTGTCACACCCAGGTAGAAGCTTTGAGAGAAATTCATACTTCATCAAACTGTTTCTTTGCTGGAATGTCCACAGTGTTCTAATGTCACAGTGTTCACAATGTCCACAGACACTGACTACTCCTTCACTACTCCTAGTCCCACAGTGAGAAGTGGTTCAGAGCTGTGGTCAGTGCATTATAACATGAACCAGGAGTGAGAAATGGAACTCTGCTTCTGTAAGCTAATGCAATTTTGTTGGTGACTATGGCATAACTCTGCCTAATCTGACTGCTATTGAAAGCTAGGATAGTAAGATATCAATGAGTAAATGCAAGTTCTCATGGGGCTGACTAGTGAGAAGTTGGAGAATCCTTCCCTCTAGAGAAAACCAGTGGCTGGAACTCAATAAGAGAGTCAATGATTATGGTTTGAATGGTCCTTCTGTAGGTAGGACAGTGTATTCACTACTGGTTTTGTTTTATGTGCCTGTTTGTGCATGTATCTATTTCAGTTAGGAGAGAGAGGAATAAAATTAATTATTTCATGGGGGGAAATAAGTAATAAAAACTGCTTATTACTGAATTATTTTTTAACCACCCATTGCAATACAAGTTACCTCCTCTCAGAAAGTAGGTGATTTCAGGGAATAAAAAGCCTAACAATTTGCTTGCCTGTGACCTTGAGGTAGAGTGTTTCTATCATTCACTCATAGTATCCTCCAGTCCTATAAATCAATATTTCCATTTGAACATGTATCATATTTCTTTTCTGTCTTTGAGCTTGTATTATTTGAGTGTGACTGTTACTACCACACTAGCATGTATTCAATGTTATTGATTTGTGAGAAAGAACCCATCCAAGTGAAATGATGGTGGTTAATAGCTAATATTTTAAAAGTACTTTCTCTTGTAAGATTTTCCCGTGTATTATCTCTTTTAAATCCTTAAAATGACTCTATGCTGTAGGTACTATCATTATCCTGATTTATCTGTATAGGAAACTGAGGCACAGAAAGGATAAAGTTATACAGTTGTGCAGAGAGTGGCAGAGGATGGATTTAAGAACTTGGAAAGTTGGAATTAGGAGCCAGGAAGCTATTTTCAGTTTGTTGCTAATGAGTGGTGCAAATCCAAGCAATTTTATATCTCTGGGTCTCAGTTTTTCATGTTTCCAATTAAAAAGGTTGACTAGGGGAGCCTCCTGGCAATAAAACTATAAATTTCTGCACCATCAAATAACTACATTTAAATCACCTCATGCATTATGAAAAAGAGCTGTGACATTAGAAAGGCTACAAGTTTTGGTGTGGCCAAGCTGTGAGGTCTGGGAACCTACCCTCATGTGTAAATTGTTGGCAATATCTATCTCAGAGATTTGTGGTCACATCTAAATGAAATACAAAATGAGAGATTTGGGGGTTCTCTGCTAATTGTAAAGAACAGTATAAATAAAAAATTATCACTGTGTAAAAAACTTATTCATCCATTCTTTTATTGAGCCACCCATTCATTCACCCACCTAGCCATTCATCCATTAAATATTTATTAAATGACATTCACAAGGGTGAAGAGGAGGGTTCCTTTCCTGTACAGAGCTCACAGTATAAGCTGGAGACAGGAGAAGGGCTATATCATCAAGGGCCTTGGATACCATGTTAGAAAGGTCAGATTTTATCCCATAGGAGGTGGGAATCCATGGAAGAATTTTAAGGAGAAGGAGGAGACTAAATCTATACTAAAACTATAATTAGTTCAGCAACGTTGTGGAGGATGGAGTGGAGGGAATGAGACAAGGGACAAAATTGTTGGCAGTGGGGTAATCTCTCTCCTAGTTGCCATCTGAGACCTCAGGCCATGAGTAGTCCTGAAACTGCAGCAATGGGAGACCCCCTGGTCTGCATGGGTACTAGGGTGCGAAGAGAAAGGGATGGTTAGGTCATGAGCCCATCAGTTATGTGCAAGCCTCACTCAGAGACAGTCTAAATTGTCTTGTTCCTGGGGATCCACACACATTCTACCCTTTCCACTGTCCTACACTAAGCTGGTAGCCAGCGAAGCCCTGGAGAAACTAGGAATATAGGTGGGTGTACAAACTTGATCTTACTTTGGTCACTACATTCAGTCTGGCTTCTCTTTAAAACAATCCCCAGCAGAAGTAACATAGATCAAACTTATAGAAAAATTGTCATACTTGTGTTATGCCTTTGTTCTGTTCTTTGTTTTCTGGTAGAAGTATCAGAAGGTGAGAAAAACAGAGGTCTAGATAAGCCAAAAATTCTTTAATTAATTCCTAATCCCCCCTTCCATTGACAATAATCAATAAAGACAGATATTTAAGATATAATATTTATAGATCTTTCCATATGTATAAATATATATGCATACATCTTTCCATATATATAACTTGAAATTAATACTGGCTCTCAAAGTTTCTAATAATAAATACAGAATATCATAGAATATTGAAAAGATGCCAATTCTGGAGCCAGTAGTCTGGTTTCAAATCCTGGCTCAACTTCGTGTGGGCTGTGTGACCCTGGATAAGTTGTCTACCTTCTCGATGCTTCTCCTCCTTCAACTACAAAATGGAGAAAATTATGTTTCTACCAGTTAAAAGTGTTTTGAAGGCTTCTATAAATATAAATATAAATATAAATATAAATATAAAATAAATACATTTATATAAATATAAATATAAAATATAAATATAAAGGGCTCAGAACAGAGTCTGATCCAAAGTAAGAGCCTAATTAATGTTAATTTTTATTAATTTTATTAGCCATGATTACTATTCACGCTGCTAAGGTGGCAAGTGTTCCTCCTCCTGGGCCTTTCTAAAGACAGAAGTATTGAATTTAAATGTAAGGCAAGCAAGAAATTTGTTCTTACTCAGCACTGAGGCAAATACAGCCAGAGAACAGTGAGACAGACACTTAAAACTAAGAGGTAAGTCCAGTTCCTTTTACAATCACCTTGTTAATTACAGCTTCCGCATCTCAGACATTCGCAAACCCTCTTCTTGAGCAGAACTGATTTTGGCCTCGTCTGTTGCCTGTTCCCCGCGCTCTCCCAGGCCCTATACCTGACCCCAGCTGACCTATAGATGTGCCAGCACAGAGCTTTTGCTTTCCAAGTGTTGGAATTTCTGGATGCTCACCATAGGCTAAAAGCCATATGCAGGACATATCTGAGTGGTCTAAAATAGAGCTGTGTTTGAGTTGGCGCCAATTCTTCTTGCAGGTACTTATTAATCTACTTGCAGGTACTTTCAAACTAACTTCTTAGTAGAAGAGCAATCTCAGTATCATCACACTCTAACTTTACTCTAGATTGCTAAGTCTTTGAACTTAGGGTCTGGTTTTTATTAAAACCATGAATTGCTATACGGATTAAGTAGGGATTCCCTCTACTTAGTTCATAAAATATAAAAAAGTGAAGCAATGGAAGATACTGCTTGGTAAATTTGATTTTTCCAAAGTTAAAAAATTACCACAGAAAAGAAATGACGATTATGCAGTGGATGGAGGTATAAGCTAATGCTATGGTGGTTATCCTTTTGCAACATATAAATGTATCTAACCATTGGTGTTGTAGGCCTTAAGTGAAACTTACACAGTTCTATGTGTCAATTATACCCTGATAAGGTTGGAGAAAAAAAGAACTTAAAAAAACCCTTGCAATGTCAAAAATCACAAGCAATATTAAAGTGTAAATGACAAATTTGGAAAACCTTAGGAGTTATGACCACTGAGAAATGAATTTCCTTAAGGTACAAATAATGCCAACAAATCAATAAGGAAAATACTGGAAATGGAGCAAGCATAAGAGACTTGTGGCAGAAATAATTAAAATCAATAAACACGATAAATTTTCAACTTCACTAGTGATCATATAAACATGAAATAATAAAAGGATACTCTTTTTTGTCTGTGAAATTGGTAACGATTAATGATTAAAATAGGTAATTAGGACAAAGCTAACATAAAAATTGTCTCTTGTGTTGTCTAAATAGTACAATACTGCAGGAACAGAAGCTGACAATATGTTAGGGCTAACCGAAGGCCTGAGAAGAATCCATACCCTTGATCCAGTGATTTCAGTTCTAGAAATCTTCTGCACAGAATTAGGGATTCATAAAAAGATTTTTGTACAAAGATGTTTAATATAGTTTTGGTTACGATACGAAATAAACCTAGGAACATCATCAACTACCCAAGGAGCAGAACAAAACAAAAACAAAAGAACCTGAAAATGAGGATTGTTGATGAGTTGAAGGTGGAGAATGATTCCACAAATTATGTTTCACTCACGTGGCAGAATTATTACCCACCCTATATTTTTAAAGTTTTTATTTAAATTCAAGCTAGTGTAGACTTAATTTCAGGTGTGCAATTTAGTAATTCAAGACTTCCATACATCACCCAGTGCTCATCACAAGTGCCCTCCTTAGCCCCACCCCCTATTTAACGCATCCTCCATCCTCCTCCCCTCTGGTAATCATCAGTTCGTTCTCTAGAGATAACAGTGTTTCCTGGTTTGCCTCTCTCTCTCTCTCTCTCTCTCTCTCTTTTTTCTTTCAACTTCTTGGCTCTTTTGCTTTATTTATTAAATTCCACATATGAGTGAAATCACACGGTATTTGTGTTTCTCTTTCTTTCTACCTGGGCAAAAATATGGAAACTTCACAAATTCCTGTGTCATCCTTATGGAGGGGTCATGTTCATCTCTCTATTGTTCCAGTTTTAGTAAATGTACTGCCAAAGTGAGCACTACCCACCATATTTTTTTTTAATAGAGACTTTATTTTTTTTTTTTAAAGATTTATTTATTTATTTGGGAGAGGGAGAAAAAGAAGGCCCATGTTGAGGGGGAAGGGAAGACGGAGTGGGAGAGAGAAAATCTCAAGCAGACTCCCTGTTGAGCGCAGACCCCCACTTGGGGCTTGATCTTATGACCCTGAGATCATGACCTGAGCTGAAATCAAGAGTCTGATGCTTAATGGATGGAGCCACCCAGGAGCCCCAATCATATTTTTAGTGTATCCATTATTAGCCTATTTGGAAATAATTTTTAATAATAAGAAAATACATATATATACATATATGCATGCATATTACACATATTATATATCATAGACATATCAAGTTGTTATTAACCACATTTGGAAAGAAATTTTACTAACCTAGAGATATATACATACATATCTCATAATATACAAGTATGTGTTATCGTACAAATAAGTATTTTATTGCGATGTAATTATGTATTATCATACAAGTAAGTAAGTATCATATAAGTAAGTATGATAATACATAATTACATCACAATAAAATATTGTCTACATTTAAAAAAGTAAACCTGCCCATATACACTAATGTGTATGTCTAGTGTAGAAAAAGACTGGAAGGAAATAAATGAAAACCTTAACTGCATGTTATTCCTGTCTGATAGAAATGATCGGGCCAAAAGAAAAAATAATGTGAACAGACCTATTACAGAGATGTGATTTAGGCAGCATTTTTGCATACTTTTCAACTTGAGCCTCACTATAATCCTGTGGGTAAGTGCAGGAAGGTATTATTTTCCCCTTTCATAGAGAAAGGTGCTGAGGCTTAGGGAGGTGCTTGGTTTAATCAAGGTCAAAAGGCAGAGCTGAAATTTGAACATGGGTCATTTGATGCCATATCTGGAGCCACTTTCATTTCACTAAACTAAATTGACCCTTTAAGATCATGTGGCTAGAAAATCTATAGCCAAAGGGAGGCCAGGAAATGGTGAAAACCTATAGTTAGTTATAATTCTTGAAAGTTTCACAGCTGCTAATACATAGGAAAGGTCGATTGAGATTCTAAGTAGTAAATGCAAATGAAAGTTTCTGGAGTGTTAACGGAAATTATTGATTATTCACAATATCTTTGCACACTGGCTAAATTGATCCTTTTTCATGAGTCATCCCTGAAACTTTTGAGGGAAGGTAGATGGGTATTATCTTGGTCAACACAAAAGGAGACAGACTCAGAGAAGGGAAGAATGCACCACACACACACACACACACACACACACACACACATACAGTAAATAAGAGCAAGGTAAATTTCACATTCTCGGCTTCTGCGTGATGAAGTGTGATCATATTCTTACCCCCTAAACAGGGTAGTCTTGTTCACTGGTGAGCATGAGCAAATGTACTGCTCCCCGAGATGCATACCTTTCTACTTTAGCTTTTTCCCCTTCGCATCCCATTTTGTGTTCTCAAATAAAAACTTGAACATTCTTAGCCAAGAATTCTGGAATTAAAAAAAAAAAATGAGCATTGGAATAACTGTATGCTTATCATAAAGCCACAGCATTTAACCTTTACTCCTCCTTCGTTTGAAAAAAAACAAAAAAACTATACTGTGGTTGGTACAGGAAGTCCCTGTGGGGTATCTCCTGGGTGCCAATTATTTTTATCTTGTTTTATCATGTTTTTATTTCATTTCATCAGTAAGTACTCATTTGTATAAGTTGTTCCTTCCTCTTAGAGAATTATCCATTTCATTCAAATTCTAAGTCTTCCCTCAGTTTTCTGTTTGTCTGGCTAGAGTGCTTTGCCTTCTGAATTTTCTAAATATTTTTCTTAATCCATCAAATCACTTTGCCTAGATAGACCTAGTGTTCATTATTCCTAAAATATATTATTATTGATTCTATATTATTTTATATTCTATATTATTGATTCTACCTTTGTCTTACGGCGTATTGAAAAGCATTCTCCACAAAGAAGACACTAGTAACTATTAATAGTTGATTTGGAAATATTATGACTCATACCTATTTAGAATAGTACCTAATATCAGTATATTTTGGCAAATATTCTTACCATTACAAAAAGGAATGCTTTGTTAGTTCTTTTTTTTTTTTTTTTTTTTAAAGTTCTGATAGGTCTTATCAACTTAGAAATTATAACCTAATGCCCCAGAAGGAAGTATGTTCATCTCTGGTTACATCTTTCCTGGCCCTCTCAATCTCATATCATCTCATTTAATCCCCTGTATTTGGACTCTTGACAATTAAGAACAAATTATTCATGTGGTTAGAGTGCTGTATATAAAAATATGGTAGACGATAAAAGGGCAACAAAAACATACTCGGGACTATAAAGTAAGATTAGTAGTTAAGCTTTATTTATTTATTTATTTGTTTGTTTATTTGTCAGGGATAGAGGGAGAGAGAGCGAGCGAGCACAGGCAGACAGAGAGGCAGGCAGAGGCAGAGGCAGAGGGAGAAGCAGGCTCCCTGCCGAGCAAGGAGCCCGATGTGGGACTCGATCCCAAGACACTGGGATCATGACCTGAGCTGAAGGCAGCCACTTAACCAACTGAGCCACCCAGGCATCCCAGGTTAAGCATTTTGAACAGTTCTGGGACTTTCCTAGGTTTACAGTATACTTAGGGAAGGGAACTAAACGTACTCATCTAAACTTAAATAGCAATATAAACCAAACAATAATCAAAGGAGTATAAAGCATGTCAAAATATGTTCTGGAGGGGAGCTTAGTTTCGATTGGGAGAAATTGCTTTCTTGTGGAGTCACCAAGGAAATCTGGATAGAGAGTTGGTAAGAATGACTGCAACACAGTGAGTAATAGCATCAACTTTAGATCAAGACAGGCTTGGGTTTGAATTCTGACATGGTGATCTTGAGCAAGTGATTTTACTTCTCTGAATGCTGGTTGTTTTCTGTTAAACGGGCTGAATAAAACTTACTTTGTAGATGTGTTGGAAAAATGCAACAAAACGAAGTATGTAAAGCATGCAGCTTAGTTCCTGCTGCACAGGAAGTGCTGAACAAAAGCATCTGTGATTAACGGAATTGGAGCTTGAATGATAGGTTGTAATTCCGTGGTGGGGGTTGGGATTGAGGAAGTCGGAGAGACAGGACAGAAAAATAAAGGCAGAAGACCTTGCCGGTGAGGCAAAGGCATAAACCAGGATGAGGAGGCCTAAATATGCAGATAGGTTTAAGAAGAATATGAAGGGACCATACTGAAGGTTTTTGGGGGGGCCAAGGGTGTCACACCATTTATCTTGAACAGAGGCAATGTGTTTCAGATCACAAACCATTTGACCTTAACAGATGGCTTGGCACCTTCCTTTTGGATGCTGAGATGCTGGTTTTTGGCAAAGCAAATATCCTATATTTATTTGTTATTATTATTATTTTGCTTCATAGCACTGTGGAGCATCTTACACATTACGTCGTTCTATTATGACACATCTGTGAGGTAGGAAGAGCTCTGGATAAAAATGCCTGACATGAACTGAAAGGCCCACCGCAGGTGATTGTGCTGTGGAGATGGGCCTGGCTCCAGATTTCCTTCTTCCCAGAGCCTCCCTGAAAAAGCCCATGTGGCCAATCACGGCATTTCTCATTCCACATCTGCTCAAGGTGGTGGGGGTGGGGGGACGGGAGAGGGGAAGGAAGGGTCCTGAGCACTGTCAGGACTCGAGCAAGAGGCTTCCAAGTCTTCAGCAAATGGGTCGTGCAAACAGTTTTGCTCTACATACAGGGAATATGGATCTGTAATTATGAAAACACTTGCACGTAATTTCCACAATAGCAAGGTGTCAACAAGCAGGTGCTTCCTTGTGTTTGCAAAAAGGCTCATCTCACTTCTAAAATGTTTATTTTTAAGATATCTTTCATGTTTGACTTGTGCTTTCCTTTGCAGATGATCACAGTTGTTTCTCCTTTTCCTCTGGTGAATGATGAGGGCAGCGGAGATGGCAAACATCTTATGAAGCCAGGTAAACTTTGGAGGATGTTTGTATTCACCAAAGCCATAAAGCTGAGGCAGAAATGGCCTCCCTGGATTTTCCTCATTGTTTTGGGAGCAGTGAAAGGAGAACACGGGCTGAAGGAAATGCTCTCATGCAGAATTACAGAGGTGA
The DNA here is from genome assembly GCF_009829155.1 of Mustela erminea. NCBI lineage: Eukaryota > Metazoa > Chordata > Mammalia > Carnivora > Mustelidae > Mustela > Mustela erminea. Next base: position 25,169,649 of record NC_045623.1, read on the forward strand.
GGACTTGCCTGGCAAGGATGCTCAGGGACCATCTAACTGATGTTTTATTTTTACAGAAGAGAGCTGAAGCCAGGAGAATTCAAGTCAGTGATTCTCAACCTTGACTGCGATTGACATCACTTGCAGAGATTTAAAAACAATTTTTTTCTGGGCTCCATCTCTAGAGTCTCTAATGGAGTTGGTTTGGGGTGTGGTTAGAACACCTAGAGTTTTAAAACTTCCCCAGGTGATCTTCCATTCAACCCTAGACTGAAAGCCATTTGTTTTTGTTCCATGAAATGTACAGTACCACATGTACTAATGAACAGCCATGCTCTCAATAGCAAATGTCAATATGGGCAGCCAAGGTATGTCAGTAGGAGCCCAGACTGCTAAATCTGGTGATGTCCTTAAGCCTCCAAACTTTATTCTGCAGTCTTTTGTTCATCTTTCTGTTGGCATTTCTTTCACAGCCAGGTCATGTGGTCTGCTGTTTCTTTCTTCTTCTTCTTCTTTTTTTTTTTTTTTTTTTTTTTTGCATTTTTTTGATGTTTTAAAATGTTTTCTTTTTTTAATTTTAATTTTTTAAAAATTTCTTTTCAGTGTTCCAGAATTCATTGCTTATGCACCACACCCATTGCTCCATGCAATACATGCCCTCCATAATACCTACCACCAGGCTCACCCAACCTCCCACCCCCCGCCCCTCCAAAACCCTCAGATTGTTTTCCAGAGTCCATAGTTTCTTATGGTTCGTCTCCCCCTCCAGTTTCCCCCAACTCCCTTCTCTCCATCTCCCCATGGCCTCCATGATATTCCTTATGCTCCACAAATAAGCGAAACCATATGATAATTGACTCTCTCTGGTCTGCTGTTTCTAAACTTGAAAAATCACATTATCAGAAAAGGAGTCTATAAAGGCATCATTCTGAGGTATAGCTGATTAATTGGTAAGACCTCCCTTCGCTGCCTTTGTATTTTAACCAAAACCATATGCCCCGCTAAGAAAAAGCCTTCATGATACAACCTTGCAATAATAACTCAGAGATATTACTTATTGTCTGTGAAGAGAGAATCAGATTTTCCCTATCAGGTCTGCAAGCTGGATTGTCTGGGAAAGCCTCAAGGTCTCTGGCTGTAAGCATGTGGATTTGCAAGCTCCTCTGGCCACTGTGCCTGAGGATGAAAGGACCGTCACTTCAATTGCAAAGACCAGGATTATTTCTTTGCAGTTTGTATGTTTTCTCCCTACTCCCAACCCTTCTAAACATGGAGGCAGGGGGAGCTGAAATCAGAGTACTTTTCCTGGAACAAAGCTGAAGAATGCCTGACTGTGCCTGGCCAAAGTGTGCCTCTTCATGGGGTATATAAAAATCTGGAAAACATGAATTCTGCTAGCTCCATACCTGTACCTAAACCTAAGAAGCCTGCTTTGTGCCTCCACTATGTGTTGTTTGTAGTGTTCGTCTTGAGACCTTGCCTGGTTATGTCCATAAAGTTGCATTTAAGTAAGTAGGCAATTATGAGAACTATTTTGAGTACATATTTCTTCTATAAGTCTTCACAGAAGTCTGGATACCAATTTATTCATTAATTGAATTCCTACTGTCCTTGCATTGTTGATTTTCTTCTCTAGAATAATAGCATTTGATTCTTCCTACAGTAGGATTATAGCTATGTGTAGAATTATCTACTAGAAATAGGCCTTTTTAAAAATTATTTTTATTAATATATAATATATTATTAGCCCCAGGGGTACAGGTCTGTGAACCATCAGGCTTTCACACTTCACAGTTGTCACCATAGCACATACCCTTCCCAATGTCCATAACCCCACCACCCTCTCTATACCCTCCTCCCCCCGGCAACTGTCATTTGTTTTGTGAGATTAAGTGTTTCTTATGGTTTGTCTCCCTCCTGATCCCATCTTGTTTCATTTTTTTTCTTTCCTTACCTCCCAAACCCCCCACCCTCCCTTTCAAATCAGAGAGAACATATGATCTGATCATATGATTTGATCAGAGAGAGCATAATACCCTCTAGTTCCATCCACATCTTTGCAAATGTCAAAATTTCATTTCTTTTGATGACTGCATAGTATTCCAGTGTGTGTGTATGTGTGTGTTGTGTGTGTGTGTGTGTATGACACATCTTCTTTATCCACTCATCTGTTGATGGACATCTAGGTTCTTTCCATAGTTTGGCTATTATGGACATTGCTGCTATAAACATTTGGGTGCACATGACCCTTCAGATCACTACATTTGTATCTTTAGGGTAAATAGCCAGTAATGTGATTGCTGGGTCATAGGGTAGCTCTATTTTCAACTTTTTGAGGAACCTCCACACTGTTTTCCAGAGTGGCTTCACTGACTCGCAATCCCACCAGCAGTGTGGGAGGGTTCCCCATCTCCACATCCTTGCCAACACCTGTCATTTCCTGACTGGTTAATTTTAGCCATTCTGGCTGGTATGAGGTGGTATCTCATTGTGGTTTTGATTTGTATTTCCCTGATGCTGAGTGATGTTGAGAACTTTTTCATTGTCTTTTGGGCATCTGGATGTCTTCTTTGCAGAAATGTCTGTTCATGTCCTCTGCCCAATTCTTGATTGGATTATTTGTTCTTTGGGTGTTGAGTTTGATAAGTTCTTTATAGATTTGGATACTAGCCCTTTTTCTGGTATGTCATTTGCAAATATCTTCTCCCATTCTGTCAGTTGTCTTTGGTTTTGTCGACTGTTTCCTTTGCTGTGCAAAAGCTTTTGAACGTGATGAAGTCCCAGTAGTTCATTTTTGCCCTTGCTTCCCTTGCTTTTGGTGATGTTTCTAGGAAGAAGTTGCTGTGGCTGAGTCAAAGAGGTTGTGGCTTACGTTCTCAAAGATTTTGATGGATTCTGGTCTCACATTGAGGTCTTTCATGAATTGTGAGTTTATTTTTGTTTGTGGTGTAAGGAAATGGTCCAGTTTAATTCCTCTGCATGTGGCTGTCCAGTTTTCCCAACACCATTTGTTGAAGAGACTGTCTTTTTTTCCATAGGACATTCTTTCTTGCTTTGTCGAAGATTAGGTGACCAGAGTTGCGGGTCTATTTCTGGGCTCTCTCTTCTGTTCCACTGATCTATGTGTCTGTTTTTGTGCCATTACTATACTGTCTTAATGATTACAAGCTCTTTGTAATAGAGCTTGAAGTCTGGAATTGTGATGTTACCAACTTTGGCTTTATTTTTCAACATTCTTCTGGCTATTCAGGGTTTTTTCTTGTTCCATATAAATTCTAGGATTATTTGTTCCATTTCTTTGAAAAAAGTTTATGGTATTTTGATAGGGATTGCATTAAATGTGTAGATTGCTTAAGGAGCATGGACATTTTCACAATATTTGTTTCTACGATGCATAAGCATGGCATGTTTTCCCACTTCTTTGTGTCTTCCTCAATTTCTTTCATGAGTACTTTATGATTTTCTGAGTACAGATTCTTTCCCTCTTTGTTTAGGTTTATTCCTAGGTATCTTATGGTTTTGGGAGCAATTGTAAACGGGATCAACAGTTTAATTTCTCTTTCTTCTGTCTTGCTGTTGGTGTATAGAAAAGCAACTTATTTCTGTGCATTATTTTATATCCTGACACTTTGCTGGATTCCTGTATGAGTTCTAGCTGATTTTGAGTGGAGTCTTTTGGGTTTTCCACATAAAGTATCATATCATCTGCAAAGAGTGAGAGTTTGACTTCTCCTTTGCCAATTCAGATGCCTTTTTATTCTTTCTTTTTTAAATTTAATTTTATTTCTTTTCGGTGCACCAAAATTCATTATTTATGCACCACACCATAATACCCACCACCAGGCTCACCCATCTCCTCACCCTCCTCCCCTCCAAAACCCTTAGCTTGTTTCTCAGAGTCCACAGTCTCTCATGGTTTGTCTCCCCCTCCAATTTCCCTCATCTCACTTCTCCTCTCCATCTCCCAATGTCTTCCATGTTATTCCTTATGCTCCTTAAGTAAGTGAAACCAGATGCCGATTCAGATGCCTTTTATTTCTTTTTGTTGTCTTATTGCTAAGGCTAGGACATCTAGTACTATGTTGAATAACAGTGGTGATAGTGGACATCCCTGCCATGTTCCTGACCTTACGGGAAAAGCTCTCAGTTTTTCCCCTTTGAGAATGATATTCACTGTGGGTTTTTCATAAAAAAAAACCCCAGGGTTTGATGATATTGAGGTATGTATCCTCTATCCCAATACTTTGAAGAGTTTTGATCAAATTTGTGTTTGATCTTGAATCAAGAAAGATGCTATACTTTGTCAAATGCTTTTTAGCATCTATTAAGAGTATCATATGGTTCTTATTCTTTCTTTTATCGATGTATTATATCACATTGATTGATTTGCGGATGTTGAACCAATCTTGTAGCTGGAATAAATACCACTTGGTCGTGGTGGATAATCCTTTTAATCTATTTTGGTGAGAATTTTTGCATCCGGGTTCACAAGGATATTGGTCTGTAATTATCCCTTTTGATGGGATCTTTGTCTGGTTTTGGGATCAAGGTAATGCTGGCCTCATAAAATGAGTGTGGAAGTTTTCCTTCCATTTCTAAGTTTTGGAATAGTTTCAGGAGAATAGGTATTAGTTCTTCTTTTAATGTTTGGTAGAATTCCCCTGGGAACCCGTCTGGCCCTGGTCCTTGGGAGATTTTTGATGACCACTTCAGACTTCTTATTGGTTGTGGGTCTGTTCAGGTTTTCTATATATTCCTGGTTCAGTTTTGGTAATTTATAAGTCTCTAGGAATGCATTCATTTCTTCCAGATTGTCAGATTTGCTGGCATATAGTTGTTCATAATACGTTCTTATAATTGTTCGTATTTCTTTGGTGTTGGTTGTGATTTCTCCTCTTCCATTCATGATTTTATTTGTTTGGGTCCCTTCTCTTTTCTTTTTGATAAATCCGGCCAGAGGTTTATCAATCTTATTAATTCTTCCAAAGAACCAGCTCCTAATTTCACTGATGTGTTCTATTGTTCTTTTGGTTTCTATTTCATTGATTTCTGGTCTGATCTTTATTATTTCTCTTTTCTTGCTGGGTTTAGGCTTTCTTTTATATTCTTTCTATAGCTCCTTTAGGTGTAGGGTTAGGTTGTATACTTGAGACCTTTCTTGTTTCTTCAGAAAGGTTTGTATCACCATATACTTTCCTCTTAGAACTGGCTTTGCTGTGTCCCAAAGATTTTGAACAATTGTGTTTTCATTTTCATTTGTTTCCATGAATTTTTTCAATTCTTCTTTAATTTCCTGGTTGACCCATTTATTCTTTAGTCAGATGTTCTTTAACCTCCATGTATTTGAGTTCTTTCCATTTTTCCTCTTGTGATTGAGTTCTAGCTTCAGAGCATTGTGGTCTGAAAATATGCAGGGAATGATCCCAATCTTTTGGTACTGGTTGAGACCTGATTTGTTATCCTGGGTGTGATCTATTCTGGAGAATGTTCCATGTGCACTAGAGAAGAAAGTGTATTCTGTTGCTTTGGGATCGAATGTTCTGAATATATCTGTGATGTCCATCTGGTCCAATCTGTCATTTAAGGCCTTTATTCCCTTGTTGATCTTTTGTTTAGATGATCTGTCCATTTCAGTGAGGGAGGTGTTAAAGTCTCCTACTATTATTGTATTATTGTGATGTATTTCTTTGATTTTTGTTATTAACTGGTTTATATAAGTGGCTTCTCCTGTGTTAGGGGCATAGATATTTAAAATTGTTAAATCTTCTTGTTGGACAGACCCTTTATGTATGATATGGCATCCTTCCTCATCTCTTAGTATAGTCTTCGGCTTAAAATCTAATTTATCTGATACAAGGATTGCCAGCCCAGCTTTCTTTTGATATCAATTAGCATGGTGAATTGTTTTCCACCCCCTCACTTTAAATCTAAAGGTGTCTTTGGGTCTAAAATGAGTTTCTTGTAGACAGCATATTGATGGGTTTTGTTTTTTATCCATTCTGATACCCTATGTCTTTGATTGGGGCATTTAGCCCATTTACATTCAGGGTAACTATTGAAAGATATGAATTTAGTGCCATTATATTGCCTGTAAGATGACTATTACTGTATATTGTTTCTGTTCCTTTCTGGTGTGTTACTTTTAGTCTCTCTCTTTACTTAGAGGACCCTTTCAGTATTTCCTGTCAGGTTGGTTTAGTGTTTGCAAATTCTTTTAATTTTTGTTTGTCCTTGGAAGCTTTTTATCTCTCCTTCTATTTTCAGTGACAGCCTAGCTAGATAGAGTATTCTTGGTGCATATTTTTCTCGCTTAGTGCTCTTAGTATATCATGCTAGTTCTTTCTGGCCTGCCAGGTCTCTGTGGCTAAGTCTGCTGCCAGTCTAATATTTCTACCATTGTATGTTGCAGACTTCTTGTCCAGAGCTGCTTTCAGAATCTTTTCTTTGTTGCTAAGACTTGTAAGTTTTACTACTTGATGATGGGGTGTGGACCCATTTTTATTGATTTTGAGGGGGTTTCTCTGTGCCTCCTGGATTTTTAAGCTTGTTCCCTTTTCCATATTAGGAAAATTCTCTAGTATAATTTACTCCAATATACTTTCTGCCCCTCTCCTCTTTCTTCTTCTTCTGGGATTCCAATTATTCTAATATTGTTTCATCTTATGGTATCACTTATCTCTCACATTCTCCCTTCATGGTTCAGTAGTTGTTTGTCTCTCTTGCTCAGCTTCTTTATTCTCTGTCATTTGGTCTTCTATATCAATAATTCTTTCTTCTGCCTCATTTATCCTAGCAGTAAGAGCCTCCATTTTTTATTGCACCTCATCAAAAGCTTTTTTTATTTCAACTTGGTTAGATTTTAGTTCTTTTATTTCTCCAGAAAGGGTTTTTCTAATATCTTCCAGGCCTTTTTTTGAGCCCAGTTAGCACCTTGACAATTGTTATTCTGAACTCTAGTTCTGACATATTGCCAATGTCCATATGGATTATGTCCCTAGATGTTGGTACTTATTGCCTCTTGTTCTTTTTTGAGGGGCGAGTTCTTCCACCTTGTCATTTTATTCAGATGTGAATATATGAATGAGAGAATAAAATAATAAGAGGGTGGCAAAGACCCCAGAAAAATATACACTATTCAAATCAGAAGGGACCTTCCAGAAAGTAGTCGATTTTCTGTTCCTAGAATTGCTGCTCTTCTTCTCTTCTATCTCCTGTTGATTCTGTAGGTGTTTGGAATGATATGATAACTATCTAGCTGAATTCCTGGGACCTAATGCTGTTTCAGTCTGCTAATCCTCCACCATCTTGCTTCCTCTGATTATGCCTTTAAAAAAAATATATTACTTTATTCATTTGAGGGAGGGTAGGGTAGAGAGAGAGAGGGAGAAAAGCAGATACCTGCTGAACATGGAGCAGGTATCCATGTTCACATTGATCCCAGGAGCCTGAGATCATGAACTGAGCAGAAATCAAGAGTCAGATGCTTAATCAACTGAGGCACTGAGGTCCCCCTGGAAATATGCTTTTATTATATTATCATTAGTAAGATATGGAAAGAGAGGAGAGAAGGGGCTATAAAAGAATGCTGGAATTAATCACGAGGACCTAACTCTGTATGTAAGAACTTTATGCCTGACTTTAAGTTTTGGCATGATTAATTAGTCTGTATCAGAGTTTTCCTCCCACCAAAATGTATATCAATGTGGAAAAATATATAAAACAATGATTTGAAGGAAATGGGCAGCAACCAATGCAAGGTTAAGGTCTCTGAGCTAAGGAAAACACATGAGTTACATCCTGTATTCACCCTGATTTCTCCCCAAGTGCAATTTCTAAACCCCTCTGTGGGGGTATAGAGCCCAAGCTGAAAACAGCAGTGTTGCTATCAGAGGAAACAGGCTGGTGTTTGGAGTTACCATGGTGACTGGGATTTGAGGGGTAGGGTCTTAGAAGAGAGCTACAGAGGACCCTCAAAAATCTACACAGAAATTCACATTGGCTCTTTGGCTGACTCATAAAGCTATGCATGCACAGAATGAAATTTCAAGAGCTGGAAATTTTCAAGAGAAAAAATGCGGGGAGGCTTAGATATAATCAGAAATTTTAGTTTTCACAACTCTGAGGAGACATTAATGTTTGGGTCCAGCTAGTGAATGCCCTGGGCTTACTGTTGTCATTGAAACACCACATCCTAGAAGTTAGGAGAATGTAGTATGTAGTATTAGTAGTATGGTAGGATTAAGGGCTGGACTCCAGGAGAAAGGGCAAAAGTGAAATAGACCCACCCCAACATAGACTAACATCAAATGGCAGGATGAGGGTGATCCTCTAGAGACTTACTTGTCTGCCAGATAAAAACTTAATGCTCTTTAGAAGATGACATACTTCAAAGCACCTATGATGTATCACTTAGAACATCCAGCATATCATATAAAAGTATTAGGCATGCAAAGAAGCAGGAAAAGTGACTAATAAATAAGAGACAAGACGGGGGAAAAAGACCTAGATAAGATATAAATATGGAATATAATTATCAAGGAGTTCAAAACAACCATGATTAAGGTGTTGAAAAATAAAGAAAAAGATGGTCAAAATGAATACAAAGATGGAATATTTCAACAGACATTTGGAATCTATTAAAAGAATCTGATAGATGTCTGGATCTGCACAGTGCAGTATTTGAAATTAAGGTCTTAATGCCTGACATATGACTAATTAGTCTAAATTCTCAAGGCAATTGCATTTATCTGCCACATAGATTAAAATCTGTGAATAGAGAAACCAATAAGTGTAGGCTGATTAATGATAATGAAATCTAAGGGACTGGGGTTGCATAGGCAAAGGAGAAAATTTTTTTGTGAACTGTGCTAGATTTTGACCAATGATATGAGGCAACTATAAAACATGATGTTCAAATGACCAGAAATACATATTTAGTCTGTCCGTTAGTTTGTTGAGGCTGCTGCAACACACATGAGGTGGCTTATGCCACAGAAGTCACATGGCATTTCCCCTGGGTGTGTGTGTCTAGGTCCAAAATTTTTGCCCAAATTGTCATTAAGTTTCTGTTGCTTTCAACCTAAAAACCCAATAATTGAAATAATTGGAACAAGATATAAGCCTTTGAGACTTCAGCATACATGGAAATGATCAGAATGGAGCAAAACTTGGAGTTCCAGATGGACAAACCACCTGTTTCCTTGGCAGGCAAAAGAAGGAAGAACAAGGAATCTGAAATGAGCTGGAGGAAAAGAAGGGTGGAATTAAGAAGATTGATTTTTCTCCTACAATCATGTAGGAGAGGCCTAACTTCAGAGTCTAGTTATTGGAATGGATTCCAAACTAAGGACACTCTAAGATCTACCTCCATATGTAGGTTCTCTAATGTCACATGGAAGCCTTACTATTGCATGTTGGTTTCTATTGTAATTTGATGCTATTGATGCTTATACGGGTAGTTCTCAGCTGCCGTGTAAGTCAGCTCTATTTCCTTTTTTTTTTTTTTTTAAGGTTATTTATCTGAGAAATTTAAAGGTTATTTATCTGAGAGATAGAGAGGTAGACAGAGAGACAGAGGGGAGGGCAAAGGGAGAGGGAGAGATAGAATCTCAAGCCGACTTCTCTTACTGAGCATGGAGCCCGGTGGGGGGCTCGAGGTGGGACTCAGTCCTATCACCCTGAGATCATGCCTGTGACAAAACCTAGAGTGGGATGCTCAACAGACTGAGCCCCCCAAGCCACCCAGCTCCATTTACTTTGTAAATCATATTTTCTGAAGTAACGACATGCGTGGAAGGTGATGTCCACATCCACATCCTGGTCCTGTAGCTATCACTCGGTCTCTGGTTTTTCTGGAAAAATATATCAGTGCAAGTGAAACTAGTATTCTTAAACAAATGAACAAACAAACAAACAAACAAAACCCTTGGATTTTCTTTGAACTCTCTCTGTAGTGAAGAATAACCCTTTCCCAAGAGAGGTCTGCCCTCTGCCCTCAGCTTCTGGGACGTAATCTCTACACCCTTGCAATGCCATGTCTGAGAGGAGTCTTGTGGGACTGGAGGTTATGGGATATCAGAGGTTTCACAGCCCCAAAACTTCCAGATACTCTGACAGAATGTCTGGATAAACTAATAATGTTATTCACTGTAGGAACTTTGAGTCACACAGCGTCAGCTTGATCCCAGACTACCTGGAAACTGAGGTCAGCCACATGGCCAGTCAACCACAGAACCTGATTCAAGACTCTGGATGCCAAGGCTTGGGTGATCTCCCCTGGTTTGGCGATTTTCCATACATGTCAGCATATGTTGCTGCTGGAAAAGTAATGCTGCGTATGGCTCAGTGCAGAGAGGACAACATGAAGCTTTGTGTTTGAAACTTTCCTGGATTTTGCCCCATGTACCTCTCTTGGCTGACTTTGATCTGTATCTTGTAATGTAACCTAATCTCTATCTTTTAATTTTTTTTAATTTTTATTTATTTATTTGTATATGTGTGTGTGTGTGTGTGTGTGTGAGAGAGAGAGAGAGAGAGAGAGAGAAAGAGAGAGACAGAGAGCAGAGCAGGGGGAGTAGCAAGCAGAGGGAGAAGCAGATTCCCCACTAAGCAGGGAGCCTGATGCGGGACTCCATCCCAGGACCCTGGGATCACGACCTGAGCCAAAGGCAGACACTTAACTGACCGAGCCACCCAGGCATCCCAAAACTAGTCTATATCTTAAACCATGAGGATAAGGGCTTCCAGTGAGTTCTGTGAGTTTTTCTAGTGAATTATTCAAACTAAGTATGGTCTTAAGGACCCATGAGTTTGTAATTGTCAGAAGTAAGGGTTACTGGTGGACTGCCTTCTATCTTCACATTCTAAAAAAACGTAAATAATTTATAGACAGTGTTTCTGTAATTACTACTAGTGACAATTCATCTGTGACGAACTGCAAATTTAAGCCACTGGCTTGAAGATAATGTTGGTAGTTGTTTGTTAAAGGAAGAGGATTTGTGGTTTAAAATAACTGGCAATTTCTCTAAGTACTGTGGTATTCATTCAGTCAACAAATATTTGCTGAGCACCTTACTGAATACCTTAAAGACAGTCCCTTAGATAGAGATAATTCCTAGATTTTAAAGAAGCTTGGCAATAATGGCTAACAGAGAAATCTGATTCATTTTGAACAAGGATTAGTTTGCGGACAGAGACAGCTACATCAAGGCTACGAAGTCCATTTTGTTGTAGTGGTCAAAATTGTGATATCTGGAACCAAGTAAGCCTGGGCTAACTACCTAATGTGATTTTTCAGTATGCATACTGTGATTTTCATTGCAATTTTCTGCTCTTTCTCACTTTTCTCATCTGTAAAATGGAAATAATATCTACTTCATACACTTGTGAAGATAAGGTGGGATGATGTATTAAAAGATCCATCATATAATCAATACCTGTTATCTAATATTATTTATATATATATATGTATATATATATATATATATATGTATCTTTTAATGCATATTTAAAAAAAAGAAAAACGAGTGTGAGGGGATGTTGCTTCCTAGCATTACCTACTTTTATATCTGTGGCGACTTAGATCCTTGGTCCGAAGAGCTATTGCAGCACCGGGGCGGACAGCAGAGAAGATCCAGCTTTGAACGAACTGTCTGATGTAGCAGAAAAGCAAATGACTTGGCAGCAGTCACTTCAATGACAGTCACTTTTGCTGCCTTTTGTTTTGTAAGTAAAATAGCAGGGCATTTTGGCTCTTGTGTATTCAGGGGTACAAAGCCCCAGTGAAGGTGAGATTGGATTTTGTGATCGCATGGCTTTTAGGCAGGGGAAGGATTGCGAAGCAGCTGGCGAGAGTAAAATATTCATTAGTTTAGTCTGTAGTCACAGTCACATGTTTAGATGGCTTCTCGGTGGGGTTAGCTCAAGTTCTGCCCCCAGACATTTTAATTGTACAGAATATATTGAACAGGCAGAACTACACAGAGCTTTGGTAAATTGTTTATTTCTGAGATTTTCTTCATTCTCATGAAAATGCATATTAGACATTAGTCTACCCAATTAAATTTACTGGACAGACAGAAGTGACAAAATAACATTAAAAGCTAACATTTTATAAAATTAAAATACTTAAAAAAAAAAACAAAAGAGGCCATGTTGTCCAACATGGAACCTTCTGCACACCCCTGCCTTTGAGCAATTTAGCCATTTGGTTCAGTTCACTAATCTCTCTCAGGTAATTATACCTTGCACTGACATCACACCCTGGGCTCTTCCCTCTTATTCTCAAAATGAATAAATCCTCCTGGCTAACAGTGTAGATTATATTCTGCTCCTTTTAAGTCAATTACTCAAAGTCACAAGGCTAGACCTTGGCAGAGCTCAAAGATTTGGTGCTAGTTCTCTCTTCAACGGACCCTCAGTCCCCAGACCGTAGCTTGCAGTGGAGACACGTGGAAAGCTTGTTGAAAATACATACGCCTGGGTGTGAGACACAGACGTGCTGATTCACAATGTCTGGTACTGAAACCCGAAGTCAGCATTTTTAACCACCACACTCGGTAATCCTGAAGTAGGTGATTGTAGAACCACAGCCAAGGGATCACACAGGAGGTCTTCCAGTAGCGAAATCTATAGGTCATCTCTGTCTCCCTTCAGCCTGGAGAGTAATGGACAGTAAGTGCCATTTCCTGTGCCAGGGAGGAAAACAGAGCTGGTTTCTTCAAAAGAAAAGCGGTGTTTTCTTTTTCTCTGCCTTGCTCACGCCCCTGTGAGGTTTACATCTGACACTTGAGAATTTTAGGTGGAAGCTAAGCTTTACTCTTGGGATCTCCAAGACTGGCTTCTCTCTGTGGTGTTCATACTTCATGAGGGAGTGCACACGAATATGATAGAAACAAACCAAAGCTTCAACCATGGAATGTTCCTCTTTCTGGACAATCTATGGATGCCCTCTGTAGCCACTGATGCAATGCCATGGTCTGACCCTCTTCCTGCTTTGTGTCTGGTTGCATCAGCTCCTTGGAACCTCTACAAGTAGTTTTCAGGAAACAGACGACATACTAACCTTTCTGAAGACCCACTGCTCTTTCCCAGAGCTATCTCATGAGATACACAAAATTGTGTATACAAGCCATCTCATGAGAATACAAAATTGCTTCTGGGGTCATTCTGGTCATCAGTCTCCAGAGGAGAGCAGTTTCTACAGCAATTGGGTGCTCCTACCTTGTGCAGAAGCGGGAAGCTGTCGCCTTTCTTTATATTAAGGACGATTCAGCCTTTGGCAAGAGCTTATGTGGTTTTCTCTTGAACCTCTGTTTTTCTGGTCCTAATGGGAAATGCTTTCTTTTCACAGCGCAAGTGCTAGATATATAGTGTCAGAATAAATCCCACGTTCTGTGGGACTCCTGGCAACTATAATTGTGTCACAGAAACAACAAAACATGCTAATGAAGCAGGTTTTATTTCTATCGGTAAACAGTCTGCATACATATTAAGTTTCCTGCAAACTAACAAAGATGATACATCAGGAAGTTTCTTAGCAGTTTCAGAATCATGTGATTGTATTTAATCTTCTTATTAGGAAAATGATGGGGGTTAGAATGGAGGAGAGGTTAGCAAACCTATTCTGTAAAATATTTTAGGCCCTGCAGGCCATATAGTCTCTTTTATAATTACTCAGTCCTGCTGTTGAAGCGTAAAAGCAGCCATAGACAAAACGTAAATGAATGGGCATGGCTTTGTTCCACGCATTCTTTATTTACAAGAACAGGTGGTAGACTGTGTCTGTCCTAGGGGCACTAGCTTACTGACCCCTGGACTCAGTAGTCTTTCCTACCTCCCTGAATTTGTAATCCTGTTCAAGCAAATTGCAATTCAACTGTCACTTGGTTGTCTTGTGATTAAGATCTATGGTGCTATCCATTTCTAATTTTATCTTCCAAAGACCACTGGAATTAGAAACCATACTAATATTTTTAAAAACTCTTATGCTATACGAAAATATGTTTCAAATGGTCATTAATTGAGTTCTTCCAAACCTAAAAAAATGGTGCAATTATTATGATCTGTGTTTGCACATACACATTATTGTATGTACCCACAGTAAATGACGCAATTGGGAATCAAGCTCAGGTGAATCTGCTTTTAGAAACTGATTCATAAATACCACCGCTTTACATGGAGGTAGAATATTTTTATATCCCAAAGAGTTAGCACGTGTGCTCATCCCTTGCAGGAGAATGAATGTAGAGCAAGAATGAAGGAAAAGAGAAAAAAAAAAAAACAACAAACAGGGAGCAGCCATGGAAAAGAGGGATTTTAATAGATAGGTCTGCAATGTCCAACATGACAGAAGCTGAGGGAGAGAACTGAGGAGAAGCGATTAGATTTGAAAACAAGAAAGTGTCTGATGACTCTCAGACCCCCAATGGGTGGGGCCAGGGGCCAGGTTACAAGAGGAATAATATGGGAAAGTAAATGTTGTTTTAGAAACTTGGCAATATAGTGGAGAGACATAGGATGTTGCTTCCAATCCCACCCCCCCTCCATCTTTTCATTCTCTTCAAGAAAACCAGCTAAGATATACATATCCTTTCACATGTTGGTCCTTCCATAGCTAGCTTGGCAGGTTTGCCTGGCAAAAGCCTCAAGATTTACTCTTTTCTTTTTTTTTTTTTTAAAGATTTTATTTATTTATTTGACAGAGATCACAAGTAGGCAGAGAGGCAGGCAGAGAGAGATGGAGAAGCAGGCTCCCTGCCGAGCAGAGAGCCCGATGTGGGACTCGATCCCAGGACCCTGGGATCATGACCTTAGCTGGAGGTTAAAGAGGCTTTAACCCACTGAGCCACCCAGGTGCCCTCAAGATTTACTCTTAAAGGGTGCGCGAGAAGCCATTTATCAGTCTCGAACCCAGTAATCTAGTGACGGCCAGGCTCTAAGGGTTCCTTCCTGGTGGTCAGGAGTCTTATGACAACATCACTGAGCTCCTTCTTCTTTTACGCTCAGAGCAAGATGAAATTTAGAGGCCAGCTTGTTGGGAAGTTACTTCACTGTGTCGTACAGATCTAAGAAATGTTGGAGCGACTGTTGTTCCCAAAAACACAGGTGGTGGTGGAGTAATAAGCAAAGTTTTGTTGATTTTGCTTTTCTCATAAAATCGGAGAAATGGATCAATTCTGGCAGAGTTCAAAGCTCTTTTTTCTGTCACGAAAGAGAAATAACTCCAAGGGCCAGAAAAATAAGAAGACAATGTGTTTATGTCAGTCCTTAGATTAGAGAAGTTGTCACTGGCTGAAGTTCCAAGCAGGATTATGGCTCACTCCAGCCATCTGAGTGGGGGGCTGGGACCTGGTGCTGACGTGGAAAAACGTGACCTCTTTTGACTCCTGGACTCAGTAGTAGGTTTGACGTGGCCTCTTTTGCAAAAATCTTTAAATCGAACAACTGCTTTCAAAACAGATGTCTGTGAGGCACCTGGGTGGCTAAGTCAGTTAAGTGTCTGATTCTTGATTTCAGCTGGGGTCATGATCTCAGGGTCGGGAGATCGACCCATCCAACTCCGTAATCAGCATGGAGCCTGCTTGAGGTTCTCCCTCTCCCTCGGCCCCTCCCCACCCCTGCTTCTTTCTTTCCCTCTCTCAAATTAAAAAAATTAATATTAAAAAAACCCAGATTGTCTATAATGCCAAACTTCAAACAACTCATTTTGAATTTTGAAAGAATCATGTGGGATACTTAGCAATTACATAAATCTCTCGGGTGATCCAATATAGAAGTTTGAGTGAAGATCAAAACTCTTCTATGATATTTCAAGATGTTTAAAAACAGTACTTTGAAAACAGAGGAAACTATGGGTTATCTGTATTAACCCTAGTGATGGTCATGAATGATGGACATGGACCAAACCTTAATTAGCCATTACCCAAAGTTCAGTGTCCAAGAAAAGTGAACATTCTATCAGAGTGGTTAATAAATTGCAAATTCAAATAATTTCATATATTAAAAATTTATTTTTCCATTTTGACAATGCTGATTTGTGACCTGCTCAAAAAATTGTTATTAGAAAAAAAGAGGTAGGGCAAATGATCTGAATACTTTGTTCACTAAGTTGTGTAACTGAAGCTTAGCTACAATAACGTTTAATTCAATGATTTAATGAACATCTTGGTGGTGGTATGCAGTTTTTGTTAATTTAGGAAATAGGATGGTTTTCATCTGCCCTTAATTATCATTTTTCTTGTACTTATTACTCACTTAAACTTTAAAAAGGAATTAAACCTTTTTATAGTATTAGAGTAGGTCATAATTAGTTCATTATGGAAGAATCAGAGTATAATTATTAATTCAACTTTCTGTTCCTTTTATTTATCTTTTTAATATTTATTCAGTTTTGAATTAAAAGACCTTTAACGAGTTCTGCTAATTCCAAGTGCCAATAGTTACTTTCTCTTAGAAATGCAGACTAAGATATTTATCATAGTGGATTCAAATGTTGCCTGATTAAGTTCTCTGATTTTTCTCCACAGGTCACTTTTTACCTGATGAACGAAGACCTTTAGTTTTAGGAAGGGTTGGTTTAGTATGCAGTGTCTTACACAATGCCTACCACACACATAGTAGGTAGCTAGTGAATGATTTTGTATTTGTATTCTTTTGAAAAGTCTTTTCTCGGTGTCTTTTTTTGGCTTTAACTTCATTTTTCTTTTTCAAGTTAAATCTAGTTTGACACAATTTTATAGACAACCAAGATTCCTAAGCTACTCATTAGTTGCACTTAGGTATTTGCCAACTTTGCTTGTTGACAAGTTGTTGACATTGAGACTAACTATAGAAGTGAGCACATCAAATTTATTAAGATGCTTATTATTCTTTTATTTTTTTAAGGATTTTATTTACTTATTTGACAGAGAGAGATCACAAGTAGGCAGAGAGGCAGGCAGAGAGAGAGGAGGAAGCAGGCTCCCTGCCTAGCAGAGAGCCTGGGAATGCGGGGCTCAATCCCAGGACCTGGGATCATGACCTGAGCTGAATGCAGAGGTTTAACCCACTGAGCCACCCAGGCGCCCTGATGCTTATTGTTCTTATGGTTTCATATAAAGAAATGAAACCAAACTCCAAAACTCATAGCCTGGCTTGTGTACATCTCTGGAATAAGAAAGTATTTCTGTTATTTATTTCAATTCTTAGAGTAAAACTGACTTTTTGAGAATCTGTTTACTATTCATTTTGGATAAGTTATAAAAACTCAGAATATAAATATATTTGACTTAAAATTACTACCTACTATCAATTTCTCTCATACAAGACAGTTTCATTTGTATTAAATGTTTGAAATTGATAATTATATACATGGATATTTAATTAATTGAAAAACTGATTACTGAGGCTTTCCTATTTATTTTGAAAAACAAATTTATTCCAAGTATTTAAATGTGTTGAAACATGAATCTTCTCAGGCCGTTGCTAGAATATTACAGACAAAATAATACTGTTACTTGCTTGAAAAATCTTGTTCTTGCTATAAGAACAATCAAACAGAATTGCCAGAAGAAATAAAATATTTAGAATCATCTTATATTGAAATGTGTCTTCTATAGTTCCAACTAATATTAAATTATAAGTCACTAAGACTATACTTATCATGGCAAGCATTGAGTAGTGCATAGAATTTTAAAATCAATATGCTGTATACCTAAAACTAATATAACATTGTATACCAATTATTCTTCCATAAGAAAAGAAATTAAAAAATTAAAAGTCACCAAATCCAAGTATGTTTTTTATTGTACAGTTTAAACTGCAGATTTTAAATTATGATAAGAATTATCATAGAAGGAAATAGAACTTTATTTCTGAAAATATCACATATAGTACCTTTTTTTTTGGTGAGACAGCAGAGTCTCACAGCAGAGTGGAAATTATTTTCAAAATTAATACTTTCCCTTTAAAAATAATTTCTCATCATTAACTTTAAGAATTTCTGTGTCTTATTTTGTTCATGTATTAAAATTGCTTGTCATTCACTTTGTTGTAGAGAAAAAAGATAAAAGGGCAATTTTAAACATGATTGAAGGCAATATTCACTTGATGTAGACAAATTTTGTTGACATCACTAAAAATCAAACATCATTCTGAATATAATTAATTTCTGAACTGTTAGAATGTGGTTCTTTACTTAGCACTTGTTATGAGTTGAATGAGTCTCTCCCTGCCAACCCTCAAATTTATGTTGAAGTCCTAACCCCTTGCACCTCAGAATGTGCATGTATTTGGAGATAAGGTCTTGAAAGAGATAATTAAAATGGGTCTTTAGGGTCGGCCCTAATCCAATGTGTCCTTATAAAAAAAGCCACATTGAGACACGTGGAGACAACGGCTGTCTACAAACCAAAGAGAGAGAGAGGCCTCTGAAGAAATCAATCCCAACAGCACCTTAATCTTGGACTTTTAGCTTCCAGAGCTGTGAGAAAATAAATTTCTGTTGTTAAGCCATTCTGTGACCGTGGCACTCGGTTTTGGCAGCCTAGCAAGGTGATAGACTACAGCTATCACTATGGAAATTCCGAGACAAATGTCTTCACTTTTCTGAGAGGTTTTTATGAATTCCAGCCCTGGTGGTTGTAAACCTTATCTTAGTCAGCTTCTCTATATCCTCTGATTTCCGGTTAGGTAGACAGAGCGGGAGTATTACATTGGATGGGGAGAACTGGATGTGTTCCAGAACATCTGAGCATGGAATCTATTGTCTTTATAGCTCCACGTGTTTGTGTAAGAAATAAGTCAGATAGTGTGTTCGTACGCACGTGTGCATGTATACAAAGGGTGTGTGTGTGGGTGTGTGTACTGAAGAGGTGCTAGAGGACGCTGGCTAGGAGCACAGACTCTGGAAGCCGGTGGAGTCAAACTCTTGCTCCATTGTTTACTAATTGTGATCTTGGGCAAGTTCTTTCACCTCTCAGGTCTTCACATTCCTTATCTGTTAAATGGGTTTAGTGATAGTCCCTGCTTCCTAGGGTCGTTGTGAGGATTAACTGGTTTAAGTATTTAGAATAGTGCCTGACACCTAGGAAGTGCTGGGTGTGTAATAACTATTATTACATGAATTTTTTAATAAAGGTTTTATTTATTTATTTGACAGAGAGATAGAGAGCACAAGTAAGCAGAGCAGCAGGCAGAGGGAGAGGGAGAAGCAGGTTCTCTGCTGAGCAGGGACCCCGATGCGGGTCTCGATCATGACCTGAGCCAAAGGCAGCTGCTTAACCAACTGAGCCACTGAGGTGCCCCTACATGAATTTTTTGTAGGTGCCTTCAAGTGAAACCAAATTTTAGTCCCCATGATTAGTGAGAAATGAAATATATAGTAAGTTAAAATGCCTATTTTGTTAAATTAGAGAAGAATGCACTTCTTTCTTGACTTCATTCATTTTTTTCACACATTTAAATAAATCCTGATTTGAATCATGAAAGCATTAGCCACCAGCTTGCATGATTTTGGTCAGCTTAACCCAACTCTCAGCTCATAAGCTTTTCGTTTCCTCAACCATAAAATAAGGGTAAGGATCTCTATAGTGTTATTGTGGATTCATGAAATGAAGCAATGGATTTGAAGAACCCTGCATGGTGCCTGGAAAGGAGTAGGCGCTAAACGTCTGATGACTTCTCTTCCATCCTCCATGTTCCCTAAATCTCATTATGATAACAAGATTTTACGCTCAAAGGAGGAAATCGAGGTGGGAGAAGTGGGAAGGTGCTCAGAGATGAAACTGAATTGCTCGTGAACCGGTGGAGGGCAGGGAGGCCAGATGGAAGAGAGGACTGCGAGTTCTCTGCCTCCTGCTCTTTCTGTATCAATAAGCTGTCCTAACATGCGCGCTTCTGCTTCTGCTTCTTTCTCCTCCCTCCGCCAGGAGAGAGAATAGCGTTTAATACACAATCGTTGATTGTAATACACAGTCAGGTAGAGACTGGCTGAGGAAGCCAGATCATGGAGAGGACTTGGCAAGGGTATGATTGTTTTTCCCATTCTTAAATATGTGAGCGTGTTTTATGTTTCACAGGATTAGGTCCATCAGCGTTTTGAAGTCCATGGCTGGTGTGCTCAATCTCTGCCAGTAACTCCCTTGCCCTTTGAACCTCTTCTCGATGGCTTTAGATTTGCTGCGTTTCCTTCCCTTCCCTTGCTTGTTAATTCATGTCTCCCACAGTCAACCGGGGGAAAAAAATGCATCTGGCACACTTTTCTCTCTGAATCCAGAACTGACCCATTCCCCTTGCAGCATTTGGCACAGCGGCTGATTTGCTATGGATTTCTCTTTTGCCAGCAGAGTTTATTAGCCAATTAATTCCCATTTTAATCTCTTTATGACCCTAACATATTGCAGAGAAGTAAAAGAGTCAATTGATAAGATTAGGAATTTTTAAGGACTATAAATCAAGGCCACACAAATTTCAGCCCTTTTTCAAGTGAATGCAAAACTCTGATAAGGCTGAAAGTGACTTGAGAAGAGCTTGAAAGTTTTACAAGAATCCAGATGGTGGCAGCAGAGAATGTGTGAGAAAAGCTCAAGGAGCAATAATGGCTTAAAAACATGTTCTGAATACGCTGCAGGTAGTTGTAATACTACTAATTATTGATGACAACTAAAATAAGGAAACTGGCTAAGGAACTGCACCTTAGTACTAGAGATGTCTGACTTTGACTCATTGGCATTGTCAGTTTGGGCAAGCCAATTAACTTTCTGTCTTGTTTCCTCATTTGTAAAGTGGGGATCATAATAGTTCTAGGATTGCTCCGGGATTAAGAGAGATAATGTATGTAAAAGGTTTAGCCTATGCCTAGAAAACTGTAAGTACTTACAGAGAGGGGAAAAAGAGAGAAAGAGAGATGGGGAGGGGGAGAAGACTGTAAAACAAATTAGCACCATATTTCATAGTAAAGTTTCTATTCCATATTCTAAGCCAGAGTGGTACTACAGAAGAAAGGGAAGCAGTCAGCTCCTGGGTGCAGGCAAAAAGGAGATGCAGTGCCTGTAGAGAGTTTATTTTTATTTTATTTTATTTTATCAAGCTTTTTATTTTAATTTCAGTATAGTTATCACACAGTGTTATATTAGTTTCAGGTGTACAATGTAGTGATTCAATAGTTCCATACATCACTACTCAGTGCTCATAAAGTAGAGAGTTTAAACACAGTAACAATACCAATGAAAATCAGTCTCCTCTCCCCAATAAAGCATGCTCCTTCTCAACCAGTTAAAAAAAAAATCAGTCTCCTTTGAAAAAAATCAGTATACACCAGGGGCACTTGGGTGGCTCTGTCAGTTAAGCATCTGACTCTTGGTGTTGGCTCAGGTCATGATCTCAGGGTGGTGACAGGGAGCCCTGCACTGGACTCCCTTCTCAGCCTGCAGTCTGCTTGAGATTCTCTCCCTCTTCCTCTGCCCCTCCCTTGCTTATGTGCACGTGCTCTCTCTCTCCCTCAAATAAATCAATCTTAAAAAAATTACTATGTACCAGTGATTCTAAATCATGCCAATAATAAAAATACTTTTTCTTTTCCTTTCTTTTTTTTTTTTTTTTGGTAAGCAATGTCTGCTTTTATTTTTTAAGTTTTCATTTAAATTCCAGGCTAACATACAGTGTAATATTAGTTTCAGGTGTCAGTACAGTGATTGAACACTTACGAACATCACCCTGTGCTTATCACCACACACTCACTCCTCAATCCCCATCACCTATTTAACCTATCATTCTACCAACCTCCCTTACGATAATCATCAGTTTGTTCTTTCTAGTTAAGAGTTTCTTATGGGGAGGGTATGTGCTTTGGTGAGTGCTGTGAAGTGTGTAAACCTGGTGATTCACAGACCTGTACCCCTGGGGATAAAAACATATGTTTATAAAAAATAAAAAATTAAAAAAAAAAAGTTTCTTAGTTTGCTTCTCTCTCTTTATCCCCCTTTGTTTATTTGTTTTCTTTCTTAAATTCCACATTTGAGTGAAATTGTATAGTGTTTCTTGTTCTATGATTTATTTTATTTAGCATAATAGTCTCTAACTTCTTCCATGTTGTTGCGAATGGAAAGATTTCATTCTTTTTTATGGCCAAGTAATAATCCATTGTGTATGTATGTATACACACACACACACACACACACACACACACACACCCTTCACAGCTGCTGCTGCTTCTCCTTTTTCTTTTTTTTTTTTTAAGATACAACTTCTACTATTTTAGGACAAGCAATGGGAACATAATATAACACTCAAAAATAACCATTTGCAATTTCAACATAATTTAGTTTATTTCTTATATATCCAGATGTATTCTCACAAAGGCCAACACAGTTTGACTGAAGTTAACTTCAATGAAATGACAACTTAATCTGCCCTGAAATAATTAGTGGCTTATTATTATTATTTTTTTTTGTAATTGGTGGTTTAAACATAGAATGTCTCTTTCAGGCAAATATAAAGTCAATGCCCCATCTTCATTATTCACTCATCCACCAACAGACACTTGGGCTATTTCCATAGTTTGGCTATTGTAGATAATGCTACTTTAAACATTGGGGTACATGTATTCCTCTGAACTAGTATTTTTGATTTCATATGGTAAATACCTAGTAATGCAATTGCTGGATCATAGGGTAGTTCTATTTTTAACTTTTTGAGGAACCTCCATACTGTTTTCCAGAGTGGCTGCACCAGTTTGCATTCCCACCAACAGTGCAAAAGGATTCTCCTTTCTTTGCACTGTTGTCAGCATCTGTTTTTTTTTTGTTTGTTTGTTTGTTTGTTTGCCTATTTTTTGTTGTTGTTAATTTTAGTCTAAAATACTCTTTCTTATGGAAGCTCCTCTAAATTGAATTTTTTAAAAGACACTACCTTCTGGCCTTGACCTACCTACCTTCTATACTTACATCTCACTGACTCATACTTCCCAGTCCAGTTGGAGTCTGGTGTTCAGTAGAGATACTCTGCACGTTCTTGCCACCAATTTGATACCATCCCTACCACTTGAAACAACTTGTTCTCTTCTTTTCATTTATCTAGATCTTACTTTTACTTCATGGGCTTGGGAGAAGCCAACATTTCCCAGGAGGCTTTCCCTATCTGCTGGATCCCACAAGGATACCTCCCTTCTTGTGTATGTAGTTATCTTGGCACGTAGCGTCTGCTGCCTTGCATTGTAATATATTACCCCTCCTCCCAATGTAAAGGAGGGGCTTGTCCATGAAGCTGGTACTTATTTCCATACTCTAGGCCAGCTTTAGGTTTTGCTATAATCTGTTCCAGCTATTCTACTTCATTAAACAAACACAACTGGTGATTATCTTTTATTTTGAACTTCCTCTGAGAGATATATATGTTAACTTAAACAGTGTGTATAGTAGAATATCAATCAACACTAGACATTTAAGACATTTAAGGAATAAGACATAGGATTATATTGGAGTTTGGAAGCAAGTGACAGAGGTCTCCCAGAACTGAGATTTGTCTGCAAGACCCCCAGTATTAACTCTAAATTCCAGATTCCCCTGAAGAACTTTTTCAGTCATTTTCTGTGGGAACTGGAATAATCTCATCTTTTCTTTACAGGTGCAGAACCTCATGCAAGTTTTAGCATGCAATGCCCACTCTTGTGGATTGCATGAAAAATGCTGGGTCTTTGAACTTGAGACTTAGCCTTGCATCTGTGTTCTAACCAGCTTCTGCAAATAGTATGCTATCAATGTTTACCTTGACATCTCAAGAGATAAATAATTTTTATCGGGACTTATCAGGAAATGAACTACTTAAAATGAATTGAGAAGATCATTAGAAAAAAAGTAAAATGTCAGTGTAAAATGTCTTTCTTCACATCTTCATATTCAATATATTGGTCTTTTACCATGAAGTCCTTTGTAAAAAACGTGACCAGATCTCAGATCATAGGCTCAGTATCCAGAAGTGGAGGAATCTCAAAAGTTTTGGGCCTCTCATGGGTGCTCTGGGAAGAAGGAAGCATTTCTGGGCAGAGGGTCTTCTGCTCAGAAGAAATTCTGGACAGATGGTTTGTGTTCACTTTCCTCTGACTCTAGTGAAGTTGGACCTGGGTGTTCAGTTTCTCATCACTTGAGGTGGGAAGGTGAGGAGAATCCAGTCTTATCTCATTACTGATGCAAAATCACTATCTTAGTTGTGTGAACCTCGTTCTGGGAGCAAACCAAAGTTTTTTCATTACCAAAGGTACAAAGAAAATGTGGTAAGGGAGAACATGGCAGAAATCTGTGGCTGTTTGAAAGACCGTTATACTAAAAATGAATTAAACCTCTTCTGTATGAACCCAAGGAATAAAATGAGGAGCAATGGTAATAGACTTCAGTTCAAAGTAAATAGAAGAGACTTTCTAACAATCTGTTGTCCACATATAGAACAGAATGTGGTATTGATAACTGTGTTTCTTATGATGTGAGATATTCACATAGTGGGAATTCTGTGGGATGTTCAGTGTCAATGAATATGAATAAATGAATTCCAATTTTCCTTATCTGTAGTCTATAGTTTCATGATTCTGCCATTTTTTCTCCAAATCTGTTGATTAGCCAGTCAGAACTTTTCAAGTATATCAAATTCAAATGAATCAACTTAAAAAGTGAATTAGTTTTTCCTTTCTCTCTTTCCTAATCTCATTATTATTGTGGATTCTGGTCTTATCTTCTAACTTTGATCAGGTAGGGATCAAGGAACAAGCCTCTCAATGCAAAAGTATATGGTATTGAAATATTCAGCATATTAAAAAAATCACATGGGATTTTGGAAGATTATGCATAGAATTTCAGGTTTTTTTGTTTTTGTTTTTTAAGCTTAGAGAGAAATGCAGTCTTGTAATGAAGTCTTAGGTGGCATGTGAAATGAACAATGGGGAATTTGGCTCTCCTGTTGTGCTTCTCTCTCCATGGGAAGCTTTATTCATATATTGAACAATTCTCTTCCCCAGCCTACACAGTCCCAAGGAGGGGATTTAACGAAAAATTGGTTGGAGGCATAAGTGCTCTGTCTATTCTGCCTTCTTTTCAAGGGGCAAAAAAAAATTGCAAGCTTCTTTGGGTGTCTGACTCATGTATTTTATGCAGGTGCCATATTCGCATTTTCTTGCATGACAAGAAAAAAAATAGATTCCCCTTCCTTTTTAAAGTGGGATTTGTGGGCTTTGCAGTGAGGTGTTATGAAGATCCTCAGAGGAAGGTAGTACAAAACCTTTCATGTGTTATTTAAACCATAGGTTCTGAGGAAGAATGAAGTATAATTGCATTAGTCTGTATCCAATCAGGAAACAGAAACCACACAGTAATTAGTAATTTGGGAAGGAAAAGTTAAAAAAGAATTGTTGACTACAGCAGAGGATTGGGTTAATGAGAGATTAATTAATATAAAGATACTTGTAAGGAATATAAGAATATATATAAGGAATATAAGAATAGTAGATTACCAATTATCATTCTCAGTTTGATTTCTTCTCCTTTCCTTATTATATCTTTCCTATGCTTGGTTTGGGATTATTTTGTTCTTCTTTTTCTAGTTCTCAAGTTGAAAGCTTGGACTATTGACTTGAAATTTTCTTCTTTTCTAATATGAGTATTAAGTACTATGAATTTCCCTTAAGTACTACTTTAGGCTCATCCCACACATTTTTCATTTTCATTCAATTTAAAATCTTCTTTAATTTCCTTATGACTTCCACTTTCACTCAGGGGTTTGGGAGCATATTGTTTCTTTGTTAGCATTTTAGGATTTTTCCAGATACCTGTCATTGATTTTCAGCTTACTTAATTATGCTCAAGGAATATATTTTGCAAGATTTCAATTCTTTTATTTTGTTAGGATTTGATTTATGGCCCAGAATATTGTCTCTACTGATGACTATAGAGTTTACTATATATATATTTAATTTGTTTATATTACGTTATACAGCTTAACATACTGTGAGGACCTTACAACAGTATATTCCCAATTCATTTCTCTCATTTTGGGGCTATTGTTGACATATATTTTACTTTTCTGAATACTATAAGCACACAATTCATGCTATAGTTTTTTTTTTTAAGACTTTATTTATTTATTTGAGGGAGAGACAGTAAGAGAGAGCATGAGAGGGGAGAAGGTCAGAGGGAGAAGCAGACTCCCCGTGGTGCAGGGAGCCTGATACGGGACTTGATCCTGAGGCTCCAGGATGATGGCCTGAGCCAAAGGCAGTTGCTTAACCAATGAAGCCATGAAGGCGTCCCTACACTATAGTTTTTGCCTTAGGCAGCCGATTTTAGAACTACTAAAAATAATTAAAAAAAAATTGCGTTTGTCTTAATTTATCCCACTTTCAATATTCTTCACTTCTTTGTATAATTCCGAGTTATTGTGTGGCATTGATTTTTCCTGAAGAACTTTCTTTAGCATTTCATTGTAGTATAACCAACCACTAGGTTGCTAATGATAATTTATCTGTCTTTGCTTTTCTGAAAAAGTTCTTATTTCTCGTTCCGTTTTGATAGGTATTTTAATTAGGTATAGGATCTCAGGATGACAGATTTTTTGTTTGTTCCCTTTTAATACTTTAAAGATATCATTCCATTGTTTTCTGGCTGCGCGGTTTCTGACACGGAGTTTGCTTTATTCTTCCATATGTAATATGTCTTCTTTCTTTGCATTCCTTCAAAATTTTCTTTTTGTAATTGGTTTTCTATATATGGTTTTAATATAATATTTTTTCTATGGTTTTAATATAATATTTTTTTTCTCTCTCTCCCTCTATGTGTGTATCTGTGTGTGTCTGTGTGTGTGGTTTGTGTATTTCACTAGTTTTGGAAAATTCATAAGCATAATTCTTTCTAATAGTTCTTTCCCCTGTTCTCTTTCTTCTTTCTGGGTTTCCAATTACACGTATGTTGAATTGATTTTGTCCTACTGCTTTTGGATTTTTTTTTTTTAACTCCTTTTTTCCTCTTTCTGTTTTAGGTTGGCGGATTTCTGTACCGCTCCCCTCAGTTTGGCTAATTTCTTTTGACCTTTAATTTTCACTGCTTCATTCCTCAGTCATGTTGAATCCACCAATGAGTCTGTTGAAGGAATACTCATCTGTTATTATATTTTTCATTGATATCATTTTGTTTTCATTTTTCTTATAGTTTTTATCTCTGCTGAAATTCCCATGCATTAATGCATGTTGTCCACCTTTCCCATTAGAATCTTTAGTATTTTAAGCACAGTTATTTTAAATTCCCGCTGTAATACATAGACATCTGTGTCATATCAGGATTTGATTTTGTTGATTGCTTGTCTCTTGACAGTTTTTAGAAGTTGCTGCTTTCTGTGTCTTGTAGATTTTTGCATTCATGATCTTACTCTTACATAGGAATGCAGTGACTAAGGTAAACAGAATCTGGGAATAGGTACCTGGAAATTGTTATATCTCTCACATTGCTCAATCTTTGCATGGAGGTTGAGTCAATCTAATCAGAAATTAAGCTGGGTTTGGCTTTTTTTGTAATTACAGTTACCATGTGTGCATATTTCTTAGTGTATTTGCATATTCCAATTTAGAGTCTTTCTACCAGCAATCATCCTCCAAGAGTCTAGCTACTCATTCTACTGTGTTTAACTGTATTAAATATTAGGTCATGTTTAACTGTATTAGGTCTACATCTATGATAGTTTATTGGACTCAGTATGTATTTGTGCATTTTTTTTTCTAACTGATGGAAACAAACCAAATTCTTGAGAACTATGCCTGACATGCAGAAGCAGAAATTTGGTTTCATACCCTCACCTCCCCTGCCTTTCTTATCAGTCCTGCAGAACCACAGGCACTTTTACCACACGCTCTTCCTCTTTGGTTCAGAGTCATGTTGGTTTTTTCTTCTTCATCCCCACCTAGGATAGCAGAATACATTTGTTTCCTTTTTATTTAATCACCTGATTGCTTCTTCTTATGGAGACATTTAAAAAAAGTCATTCCAGAGGTGCGTGGGTGGCTCAGTCGTAAAGCGTCTGCCTTCTGCTCAGGTCATGATCCCAGGGTCCTGGGATTGAGCCCCGCATTAGGCTGTCTGCTCAGCGGGAAGCCCGCTTCTCCCCCTCTCTCTGCTTGTGTTCCCTCTCTTGCTGAGTCTCTCACTGTCAAATAAAAAAGTAAAAACTTTAAAAAACTTTAAAAAATTTTAAAAAGTTATTCCAGAGGTGCCTGGGTGGCTTAGTTTGTCAAGTGTCTGCCTTTGGCTCAGGTCATGATCTCAGGGTCCTGGGATTGAGCCCCATGTTGGGCTTCCTACTCAGTGGGGAGTCTGCTTCTCCCTCTGCCTCTGCCTCTGCCTCTCCCTCCACCCATGTTCTCTCTCTCTTTCTCTCTCCCTCAAATAAATAAATAAATAAAAATTTTAAAAAGTCATTCGGTTTTTCAGAAACTGTACACCCTTTCCATTTACCAAAGACCAAATATTCTCCTTCTTTTTGAGAATTTAATCAATCTATTTTCTGTATAAGAAGAGCTAGTAGTGCATATTTTAAAGGTTCATGTACTTCTGAGAACAGAAGTTAGTGAGGCAGGTAAGGGTATAAATGCCCTCTTCTAATATTGAGAGATAAGCAAGCATCCTGATGTTCAGGGACTCTGAAATAAAGCCTTGGCTATTTCCCGTGTCAGTACCTAATACAGTCAAATGTGAGCAATTGTCCAGTTTCCTATTACGTTCCCATGTTCACAGAGAGATGGCAGAATTAAAGTTATTCTACCCACAGTGCTCACTACCAAACAGAAATATCTTTACTTTTGAATAAAAACAAGCAAAGGAGAAAAGTATTGGCTTTGGAAGTTGTAGAAAAATCTTGATTTGGTGTTCTTTTTTATTCATGTGGTTCAAAGCATATGTACAACAAGTAGTTTTTCTTCTTTGAACTTCACCATCAATTTCCTTCTTTGATCATATTTCTTATCTTTAGTCTTTTTCATCAAAGGCATTTTTATTAGTAAGGGCTATTATGCCCTTCTTTTTTTTTTTTTTTAAGGCCATCTGATAGCCATCTCTAATATCCCCTGAATAAATTTCTTTCAAGACAAAGATCAGTATAGGCAACTATCAGCTTGCTTAACCCAAATTCTTGATTTCATTTTTGCTTGGGCATCTGAACTCCATTAGTAAGGGCTTCATGTTTTGTACCCAGAGTATAAACATTTGTTATTATTTGGATAGGGTGATCAAAAATGGGTCTTGGGGGTGCCTGGGTGGCTCAGTTGGTTGAACATCTGACTCTTGGGTTTGGCTCAGGTCGTGATCTCAAAATTGTGAGATGGAGCCCCATGCTGGGCTCCTCGCTGGATGTGGAGCCTGTTTAGGATGCTTTCTCTTCCCATCTCCCTCTGCCCCAACCCCACTTGTGTGCTTTCTCCCTCTCTCTCCAATAAATAAATAAACAAATAAATAAATAAATTCTTAAAAACAAACAAACAAACAAAAGAATGGGCCTTACGATAGTATAGATGCCTTTCTCATCATTGCTTTAAGAAATAAACATCTTAGATAAAGTGAGAGATAAATTCTGGACAATTAATTATCCTACAAATGAATCCGTACATTCATCATTTCCCTTTCTAAAAAATATTTCAGGCATTATTCTTAGGACTTCTGTCCCCTATTTTTATCTTACAGCATTCAATGCTTTTAATTTCTGGGCCTCCATATATTATCCCATGAAACAGGGTCACAAGAAGCATCAGCTAATAGTAGCTTAAACAATAGAAGCATTTTTTTTTCTTTCTTGTCTTTGAGAAGTTTGAAGGAGACAGCATAAAGCTAAAATGGTATTTTATAGTATCAGGGAAAAATCTAGGCTTCTGTCTCCTTTGCTACGCATAGTCACTATTCCTATGTTTACTGGATATCCGGTCCAATAAGGCTCCATTCCAGTCAGAAAATAAAAAGGGATGAATCAGGGCAAGCATCCTCTCCTCAAGAATGCTTACTGGAAGATGCCTTATATTACTTTCATATTCACATAGGCCTGCTCCCAGTCACACAGCCACACTTAGGAGCAAACAGAGTTGGAGAATGTCTACATTCTGAGCTGCTGTATGCCTAGCTAAAATTTGGGGCTTTTGGCACTGAAGGAAAAAGGGAGGACAATTTTGGCAAACAACCATTGGTGTCTGGCACATACCACATTGATAAACACATTTCTAAGAAATAACACCGAAGTCAGTCAAATTTGAAACTGAGGATCCCATTTATTTGTACCAGGATAATTCACAAATTCAGTTGCATCCCATTCATGTGTTGGGATGACCAGTGCACCACAATGGTTTTGAATGTAATTCTATTTTAACAGCTCAATATAATTAAAATAAATTCATGACCAGTTTTGATAGAAGCCCAGAATAATTTACTTATAAAAGTGAACATGAAAAATATGCAAGTTCCTGACTAGCAATACATTAATATGTCTCAATGAATTCTTTAACAGTTTCAGTACATGTGTTCATAACTGTTAGATGTATTAACCTTTCATCCCTGCTTGACTTCTTAGTTTTAGGTTCAGTGCTGTTTTTAATCCACTCTAGTACTGAGAGTTAAAAAAAAATTCAGTAATCTGTAAGAGTCAAAAACATCAATAAGAATTTTTTCTTACACAAATTTGGGGCAGCTGGCTGGCTCAGTCATTAAGCGTCTGCCTTCAGGTCAGGTCATGATCTCAGGGTCCTGGGATTGAGCCCTATGTTTGGCTCCCTGTTTGGGGGTGGAGGGGAAGCCTGCTTCTCCTTCTCTCACTCCCTCTTGTTGTGTTCCCCCTCTCTGTCAAATTAAGTAAATAAAATTAAAAAAAGAATTTTTTTCATACACAAATTAAAATATTGAAGGAAATGGTTAATTGAAAATTGTGTGTAATTAGAATTATTAACATGACTCTCTATCCCCAAGGTGAATTGTATGATTCCACAACTTTGTCTTCTTGTTAACAAAATACATGCCAGTTTTAAATATAGCTTTATTCAAGATGAATCCGATAAAAATGAACCCTACATTTTGAAGGAGAATTTTAATTTCTATATAAATTTCGTGCAATTCCTTATGCCAATATACTTGCAGTTAGTTTCTTAGTTTATTAAAAACCTTTCTCCTCACCCTCTTTGCTCTCAAACTACTGACTCTTTTCTTTTTTTTCTCCTTGTAGGGAAAGATGATCTGAACTAGTATTCTGTATTTTATGTCTTCAATTACTCTCCTCCCACTCTCTCTTGAGTCCAATTCCATTAGGTTTCCTCCAGTATTCTACTCAAACTCAATCAATGGTTTCTAGTTTTTTAAAACCAATGGTCACTTTATAGCACTCATCTGACTAAAGCATCTGCAACAGTGGTATGGTTGATCACTCCCTCCTTCCAGAACTTCTTTCTCCTGGCCTCCAGGATGCTGTACTTTTCTGATTTTCCTCTTTTTTTTAAGATAATTTTTTTTAGACTTCATTTATTTATTTGACAGAGATCACAAGTAGGCAGAGAGGCAGGCAGAGAGAGAGGGGGAAGCAAGCTCCCTGCTGAGCAAAGAGCCCCATGCGGGACTCGATCCCAGGACTTTGAAATCATGACCTGGGCCGAAGGCAGAAGCTTAACCGACAGAGCTACCCAGACACCCCTCTGATTTTCCTCTTATCTCAGTTCCTTTTGCTGGTTTTCCCTCATCTTCCAAGAGTAGTAATCTAGAGATTACATGTGAACTTTCCTGTCTTTCTGCACTCTGCCCTGGTTGTCACAAGTCCCATGGTTTTAAGGAACATCTGTGTACTCATGACTAAACAATTTAGAACTATATCCTGGACATTCATTCTAAATCCAGGCTCATATTTCTAACTACCTACTTGAACTTTCACCTTAAAAAAATCTAATAATCAATTTAAATGCAACATATCCTAAGCTGAACACTTGAACTTTGCTCCAAAGCTTCCATAGTTTTCTTGACCTTGATCAATGTATCTCCATTCTTGCTATTGTTATAGCCCAAAGCCTTGGGGCCTTTCTTGAAATTATTTATATAATCATTCAGCATTTCCCCTTAGCGTTACCTCCAAAGAATATCCACACTTTGGCCATTTCTCACCATCTCCGCTGCCATCATATAAACCATGTTACCAGCAGTCTGAGATGATCACAATAGTTTCTGAATTGTCCTCTACTCTTGTTTCCTTTCTACTCTTTGTTTGCTCTTAACAGTTATGCCATTCCTATGCTCAGAACCTGCCAGTAGCTTCCCATTTTTACTCTAAGTGATAGCTGAAGTCACTTTGAGATTCCCATCTCCTAGACTCTTTTTGCCCCTAGTCATGGGGCTCCTGATTTAGTTCTGCAGATGGGGCGAGAGAGAAATGAGCTCCGTTTGCAACTTCCTGCACTGCTGGGGAAGTTGGATTCTCACTTACACATTCTCCATCTCTCTTGCAAGATAAATCACATGCTGAGGAAGATCTTTCTTGGCCCTAAGCCGTACCACCTTGGGAGATGGGTGACACAACTAAAGTAAAACTGTTCTTAACCACTCTAATGCATCCAAATTTGCATTTTGTTTTTGTTTTTGTTTTTGCTTTTTGCTGTGACTGAGTGCTGGAACTTTTCCTCTGGAAATCTGGACCTCCACAGATGCTCTTTTATCCATGAGTAATTGGCTAAGTCACTGTTCTCCAGGGGATCCCAGACTGTGGGCCAAGAGAGACTGGAGCAAGTTCATTGCTGCTGCTGAGTCCACATATGGGACCGAGTTCAATTTGCCCATTGCCTGATACCAGGATAGGCAAGACTCCTCCCGAGTTCCATGGTATATAATGCTGGATCCCACAGCACCCTCAAAGGCACTTTTGTCTGTTGATGGATGCCAGATTTTTGCTGTTGGGAGTGAGGGCAAAAAATGCGGGACATCTTATGTCTCCATGATGTTGACATCACTTCTAACTATAATCTTATAGATTAGAAAACCTACTTCTGTGGTTTTCTTCTTGTCTCCAGTGGTTTTCTTCAAAACCAAATGGATGTAGAAATATTTCCCCTACATCTGAGTTAGAACAGGACACAGCCATAAAAGGGTAATAAAGAAAAGAAAGATTAGCCCCTCCAACTTGAGTTAAAAATAAACAAAACACTGACTCACTAGAAATTATTGGTAAGAGACTTGTGCTTCAAAATGTCTGCTTTAATGAGTCAGAGGGAATTAAAACTGACTGGATGAATTATCTATTACAGAGAAGATGTTTCACTTGACCCAGTTTAGAGTGAATGACCCTAATAGCCTGTTTGAAGGTGGGAAGGGCCCATTGCCAGATAGTGGCTCTTAGTTGTAAATGGATAAATTTTCAATGAGGGAATTGTTAGTTAAGGAAGTCTCCATAATGAGGAAAGATTGAGCTCCAAGTAAGACATGTTCTGACAAAGAATTATATGGGAAAGCGTTCTGAATAGAAGTAAATGGGGTGTGTGTAATTTGGAGGTGAGGCCACAAAGACCATGCATAGGAGGTAGAAGTTACTTTTGTGTGACTACACCAGCATGGCTGAGTGCAAAACCTGTAATGCAAAAAGATAGCAATTGTCTGAAATACTATGACTCAATCAGCAGTTTTATCTTAATCCTGTAAGAATTTCTGAGAAGGTAAGTAAGTTATTATATTGCTAGAGTGAGGAAGGATTGGATGAGTCCTTAGTCCTAGCTCTCCCACTAACTGGCTGGGTTCTTGGGTCATTCAGTTTCCTCATCCATAAAATATAAGAATAATTTTGGAAGTCCCTTTCAGCTTAAAAATATCCTACAAATCAGCAATGAATAGAGTGAGAGTTGCTGCAAAACCTGAGATGTAAGAAATACAATAGAGCCTTTCTTTATGAATAAAAATAAAATCTGATTTATTTATTTTACAAATAATCATTACATGACTATTATAAGCCAGGTATGTGCTCCATTCTGGGGATATTCTTGGAAAAGAAGGTAGACAAGGTCTTGCCCTCTGAGAATTTTTCTTGCTCACATTTTCTAAGGATGAATTCCAATATCACTCCTTTTTCACAGGTCTTGCCCTCTCTCTTGGGTTATTCCAAACCTTGTGATTTGCACAATCCAGGGAAAATAAGAACAATCCCTCGCTTGCTTTCTGATCTACAGCCATCATGATTGCTATTGCTTTTTGTCTGATTCCATAAGATATTTTTCAAAGTGTCTGGCTCTGTGGGTAGCATCTCTTCTCAAGAACTAACTGTTGTTCCAGGAGCTTTTGCCCAGGCTCTATTTGCCTCCATTTCCATAGGAATGCATGTAGCTCTCAACGACTTAGATCCCCGTCCTTTTTATGGTGCTATGAGTAAATAGCCCAGTGCATGCCACTCCACAGAACTCTACCTTCACCTATTCCCCAGTCCTCTGGGAACCAAACCACCATGAGACTTTGAACTAACACCCTACTCAATGCTCAAGGCCACGGCTTCCACTGTGTCCTACTTTGAGCAATGAAGTCCTTATCTTCTTCAAGCGTAAGGCTGAGTACCAGTAAGACAAGGATTGAATCTGACTCAAAGTTGGGCTTGCTTTCTAATTAGCTAAAGTCTCCCTGACTCCCTTTTGTTCCCAACAATAAAACTGAGCATCTGTTTCCTCATTCTTTCCCTGTTGCTTCTCTTACATCTGTGGTTAAGTGCACAACCCCCGGAACCAGATTGTCCAAGTTTGAATCTAAGCTCCACCACTCAATTCTGGATGGCTTGGTCTTGTTCTGTAACCTTTCTGCATTTCAGGCTTTCATCTTTAAATTGCTCCTAAATAAAAGACACCTATCTCATAAGTGTATGTGTTGTACTTAGAACCATAAGTTGTACAGGGTAAGTGCTTTGTAGGTGCTATTATTTTACTTGTCATTACTTATTTTTTTATTATTATAATTTTATTATTACTGGCCTGGCTTTTGAGTAAGATCAGTGGATTAGGTCTTGTTATATAAAAGCCATAGGAGAAGATTTCTTCAAAGTAGTTCTGTACTCAACCATGGCCTATCAACATTTTTGGCCTTTAACAAAACAAAAAATATTTATCTCCTTGACAGTGAACAAAAAGGTCTAATGGACTTTTATTTTTAGGGGGAAGGGCTATATGGAGAATTATCTTTCATTCCTTTGATATTAAATTATTAATATTTTAAAATCACCCTCTCACATTTTAAACAGGACAAAAAACATTTGCCCAATTTATAACTCAGAAGCCTGTACAGATTTTCTCACTCTGTTCCATACTTAAGCATCACCAGGAAGATGTTTCTACTGCATTGAGAAATTGGCTCCATTTTTCCCCCATCTGCTTTCTAGCACTTGTGGCTTTTTATTTCATATCACTTACAACTCAAGGTAATTTGAGTTGCTTCTGAAAGTCTCAGACTTAACTTGTTAGCTTGTCAGTCATCCCTTTATTGTGGTGAATCAAAATATTTTTTACTTGGTGAATATAATATGGATATTTCATTTCATTGAACCATTTCAAGTTTCTAACATTGAATTGTTGATATCTTGAGATTCTTTGCACCTGCTTAATTTTGATACATGACCTTTACATTGCTGTGGAAAGTCAAACTTCTAATGAGGAAAAATGTATAAAATAATGTACATCATTTTAATGTACATATTGGCATGTTTCTTAGGTTCAAAATGCTTTATTTTATGTACAGGCAGTGAAAATAAATGATCTTCTGACAGCCTGTCAGCCAGAGTTTTATCAGCTATGCCTGACCATGTCCCTTGGGTGGAGATGGCAGCCAAGAGCAGCTGGGGTTTTATTTATTGTTAGGGCATTTTGTACATGTTTAAAAGGAACTGTGGTTGTGGATCTGGACAAAGAGTACATGTAGAGGCCAGGAGGCCTAATTTCAGAAACTGCCTCAAGGATCCTGTGATGAAATGTACAGACTATAATCTTGCTGCTTGTTGCTTTATGTACTGGGTAAATAAACCACTGCCTCTACCTGGGGATGAAGAAGAGCCTTTCTCTAAGACTTTGAACTTCACACTCACACCTTTCCTCATATGCTGGTCCTGCAACTCACTTTAGAAATGTGGAGACCTGGGGTGGGGGCGGGGGGTGGCATTGAAGAATTCAGGGAAAGAGGACAATTTTTTTTTAATGTTTCAGATTGTGAACTTCAGTGAAATATATTTGTTATTGTGGTGGTTGTAACTGTTAAGGAGCCAGGCATAGAGACTGAGAAGAACAAAAGAAAAGGAAGGAAAATACTATGTTCTAAGAATTGTATTCAATGCTTTGCAGGTATTGTCTCTTTTTATCCCCCAATAATTCTATGAAATAAGAACACATTTTATGCCCATTTATGGTGAGAACGTTGGTGATCGGACAGGCAAAGTAACTTGTCCAAGGTAACATGTCTAGTAAGAACAGAAACAGAATTAAACAGGTTTGTTTATTACAGAACACATAGCAAGATAACTAAACACCCACTTGTTCTGAGACTTTACTATATTATGGAAAATTTTATTTCATTAATCATTTATGATAGATTTATAGGCCATATAAAGTTGCTGAACTATTTAAAGAGAGATGTTTTGTTTTTTGTTTTGTTTGTTTGTTTGATTTTGGTTAGGGCTGGCTGGATTTCTTATTTTTTATCAGAAAGTTCAAGAAATTCTCTTTTTGTTTTGTTTTATTGAAGTATAACTGACAGGCAACATTATATTAGTTTCAGGTGTACAGCAGGGTGATTCAACATTTACATACATTTACCTTACAAAATGATCACCTGGAAAAGTCTAGTTACCTGCCATCTGTCACCATACAAAGCTATTGTAATGTTATTTACTATACTCCTTATGCTGCACTTTGTATCCCCATGATTTATGTATTTTATAACTTGAAGTCTTCTCTGTTTAATCTCCTCTATTTTTTTTCAATTTATTAATTTTTTTTGAGAGAGAGAGAGAAAGGAAGAGAGTGGGAGGAGGGGTAGAGGGAGAGGGAGAGAATCCTCAAGCAGACTCCCCACTGAACACAGAGACCAATGTGGGGCTTGATCCCACAACCCTGAAAATGAGCCAAACCAAGACTCAAATGCTTAATCGACTGAGCCACCCAAGCTCTCCTCCCCTTTTTTGTCCATCTTCCCACTCCCTTCTTCTCTGACAAACACCAGTTTGTACTTTATATTTATGAACCTCTTTCTGTTTTATTAGTTTTGTTTTTTAGATTACTCATATAAGTAGAATCATATGATATTTATCTTTATTTATTTCACTTAGTATAATACTCTTTGGGTCCATCCTTGTTGTTGTGATTGGCAAGATTTCATTCTTTTATGACATAGTAATATTCTGTTGTGTGTGTGTGTGTGTGTGTGTGTGTGTGTATCTCATCTTTATCCACTCTTCTATTGATGGACACTTAGGTTACTTGCATATCTTGGTTATTGTAAATAATGCTGCATGAACATATAGATGCATATATCTTTTTGAATTAGTGTTATCATTTTTTGGATAAATATTCAGTGGAATTGCTGGGTTGTATGGTCGTTCTACATTAGTTTTTTGAGGACCCTCTATACTGTTTTCTACAGTGGCTGCACCAATTTGTATTCGCAGGGACTGCATAAGGTTTCTTTTTTCCACCTCCTCACCAGCATTTGTTTGATAATAGTCAGTCTGACAGGTGTGAGGTGATATTTCACCGTGGTTTTAATTTCCATTTTTTTGATGGTTAGTGATGTTGAGCATCTTTTTATGTCTGCCATGTATTTAGTGCAAAGAAAAAAGTTCTCCATATTTGTGGTTGAAAATTATGGTAACATTGATGAATGTATTGTTAGGCTCCAGTAAATTGTCTTCTTCAGGTAGTTGAGATTTACTTTAAGAAGTCATGGAGAAAGGAGGAAGCAAAGAAAATGGCTTTCCAAATTTCACAATGCAGTTAGGTCTATGGAACATTGGAACATTTTCCAAGATTCAACAACTATTCCAGGACCCACGTATTAATTCTTGTGATCTGACTATTTTGTCATCTGCTCAGAAGTGGGCATCTGTGAATTCTTGCTGTGGGCATCCTGGTTCAGTTCTGACCTGTAGAGAGAGGTCACATGATAAAAACATGAACAGGCTAATAGAAGACATTACCTGCGATTGTTTCCTTCACAGGGCAGTAGTGGGGGTAGGACATGCTATGTTCTTAGATATTCCCCAATACAGCTCAAATTTACAACACAAATTTACAGCTGTATGTATAACTATATTTACTGTAATAGCTGTAAAATATAGAAATGGCATACAATTTTGCACTAAAATCTTTACAATTTGGATGGTCAAGAAATGATACAGTTTCAACTTCGAGTTGAAAATAGTGATTGAGGTTATTCAAAGGCTTAGGGATTTTTTTTAAACTTAGATCATTTCCAGGTGTACCCACTACTTTTTAAGAATCAAGTGAACCTTCACCTCTGGCTTTAGGATCAAGTATCTATTTAATCTTTAGGTGTTGCCTATAATGGACTAAATGTTTATGTTCTCCCAAATCCGTACAATTAAATCTCAACCCCTAAGATATTAAGGTATTAAGAGGTGGGGACTTTAGGAGGTATTATGTTATGAGAGCAGAACTCGAATGAAATGAGTGCCTGTATAAAAGAGATGAGATCCCTCTTCTCCCTTCCAAGGGAGTTCAAAGTTGGACACTGTTACAAACCAGAAATGAACCAGGAATTGGGTTCTCATCAGACATCAAATCTGCTGGCACCTTTATCTTGGACTGCCTAACCTCCAGAACTGTAAGTAATAAATTCCTATCATTTGTAAACCACTTGGTCTGTGGTATTTTATTAGCCGCCAAATGGACTAAGATATTGCCCTAGCACCAGGCTTTCCCCCAGTACGATGTCTTTACAGTAATAAGAATAGTGGCTTCAGAATGATTTTGTATTACTAGCGTCTTAATAGCATGTAAGTTTACTTAAATTTTCTGAGCCTCAGGTTTCTTACTGTATTTAAAACGAGGTTCGTATTTTTTTTTTTACTTGGTTATAAAGCAATTTTTGGTAAACCTTAATGAAAGAAGCTTGCAAAATCTATTGTATTTGAATCATTTTTCAAGCAGGGTCTTGAACAGAGAAGGCGTTGGTTGAATTATAGTGCAACGACTTTAACTTAAATTACGGTGATTAGAGAATGATTTTTCTTCTTTAATCCTCATATTTTGAGATCTTTAGTCATCAGAGACTCCCCAAAAACTTCATTTTGATGAGACTTAGTTAGGCATGAGGGAGAAGAATTCTCACAAGGAGTGACATATGCCATCCCCCTTTTCTTACCTGATTTATTCAGGTTCTCTTGAGATGGAACTTGTGGCTCTCAATAGATTTCTTGAGTTACCCAGAGTCAACTCTTACTAACAGCTGTGCACAAGGGGATTTGCCATTAGTGACGATGACATTGGCCCTTGAGTCAAAGGAAACCAAAGCAAGCGTGTGGAGGCACATGTTATCTTTTCATTTTGAGCAGTGCCCCCTTCTGATTGAGACAACTTTGCATATATATTGGTTTCTTCTAGAATAAAAAAAAAAAAAAATTTTAAGACCAAAGATATTTTTACACATGAGGGTGGAAATGGAGTGGTACACAGTGTTCTCGGGGTGAGCGCCATACCTCATCTTATTTGATTATTATTTGGGCTGAAGCATGTTAAGGACATAGGATATGCTTCAACATGGGTGTCTCGGGCTGGTAGTCAAACAGGAGTAAATCAACAGCCTGTTGCTAACATATTATTTAAAAATAAATATCTCATGATGTACTGGAAGAAATATAAAACCTAATCTCATAATAAGAGCATGGAATTGGGGCCTTCTTCACTCTCTTAAAGATTTTAATCAACATAGGATTATCTTTCCTTTGTTTCCAGCAGTGGTGGTTCTGCAGCGGCCCAAGCTCCCTGCAGGGGAGATGGTCGAGATGGAGAGAGAGTTGGAAAGGAGAAGCACTTTGAGCTGGAAGGTGTTATTGAACAGATTTAAACGTATTTTAATCATAGGCCTTTCATGCTATTTTAGATCATGTGTGTGACTCCCTAGTTTATCTCCTCCCTTCTACTCCAGCTGCTGGGGAAATAGGCAAATTGCTCTGGGAAAGATGAATACAGTATATCTGTGGGCTCTGAGATTTTGGTTCCAAGTGTTACAAACAAGCAAGTTTACATAAATGTGTGCCTAGCGCAGCACCTCTGTGATTAGAGAGCTCTGTCTCTAGGAGCATTCCTCCCCCTCTTCACATGGACTTAGCTCCAGAAGCCCATGACAAGTACCTACCTATGCAGTTTCCGCTCACTGATTTGTGGCTGCCTTTATTCTCCTGAAATATGGCTTTCTAGTCATGCTCTCCTGGTTTCCCTTCTACCCTGTAATTTGTGCAAAAAGCAAGGTATCTGACATGCCTGCTTAACAGTCTATTGACATTTCACAGAACAGAACAGATTGGAACTCTTTTTTTCTGCAATCAGTTTAAAGTATTTGAACCTTTCTAACAGCTGTGAGACAATATTTATTCTTAGTCAGCAACCGATCTCATGAGTCTGACACCATGTACTGTATGTAGCTGCCTGAGCCATGAGGCAGAACTTCAACGGGTGATCAACTATGCTCTCTGAGGGACGATCTGGGACGGTGGGATGGGTCAGACTCCACTCTAGAAATATCACAGAATGGTTCCAGAGGAGGCCAAGGATTTCCACGTCCAGGGAGGCCAGTCAGACTCACAGGCCAGAGGAGCATTTGTAGACTTTTACCTTGTGGTGGTGTGGTGGTGGGGGCAGAGTTAGTACAATGGGAGAGTTAGTACAACTAGTGGGAACTGATTAGGAAGAGTCATTTGTGTGTGAATTTCACAGGATATTGGATACATTTCCACCAATTCAGCTTGTTTTAAAATTATTAATAAGGAGCCACAGGGAAGGGTTGGTTTGGAAACCTTTGGAGTGTGTGTATAGAATCACTCTGGGAGCTTATTAAAAATGTAGATTTCTGTTTGCCTCTTCTAGACTTTTGGTTCAGAAGGTCAAGGGTGGAGATAAGGAATTTGTATTTTAAATAATCATCGCAGGTAATTTTGACCCATGTAACTTGAGAAAGATCGTTAAAGATTTCAAAAGGAGAATGAAGAATCTAGGACCCTTATTGTCCATGATTAAAACTCATCACTAATCCACAAATATTTAAGAGCAAAAAACGGGGCAAAACTCACTCTAATACATTGCTCTGTAGTTCGATTGTAAGTGATGGGGAAGATAATCAACATTTTTTATTTCTTCATATGTGTCAGATGATTGAAATGAAATAAATTTTATTTAATCTTTATTACAGTCCAGTCTGTCAGTTCACATTACATCATTTTATGGGCAGTAAAACAGGCTTAGAAATGTTGAGTAACTTGCCCAAAATGACATGTATAGTGATTACCAGAGCCCCTTAGGCTTCTCACTCTCCTCATTATGCTCAGGAAAGTTTATCATGACTTCCCTCACAATGTCCACACCAACAAATCCTAAATTCATGTTTGCAGCCTGGATCTCTTTTGGGTGTTCTCTAGTCATCCCTCCGTTGGTTTGTTTGACATCTTTGCCTTGATGTTTCCCAGCCACTGGAGGTTCTATATACTCTCAATTGTACTAGTCATCTTACTCTGTATATTTTTTTCTCCTTTACTATCCTTCAGGTCAGCTAGTAGGACCCACCATCTACCTATTGGTCGAAGCCAAAAATCATGGAGTTCTTTTGACCAAAACACCTACATATCTCCAGGTCCTATACTCTACAGATTGTCACTGCTAGCCTTTCTAGTTAGGCCGGTATCATCTCTTGTCAAGAGTTTCCGTCAGTGTTTGCTACACAACACAAATTTTTCCGTAACCTAGTGGCTTAGAATAGAAATCATTTTACCGAACTCAGAATTATGTTGTCAGCTGGGTAGATTTTGGGTCTGGGCCAGTTTGGCGAAGCTCTGCTAGGCGTTTTCTTGGGTGTGTGATCTGTTGATGAGACAGCTCATGGCTTAATGACCTACCGTGATCTCACTTACATACCAAGTGGTGGGCAGGGATGGCTGTATGGCTTTTGACTAAGAAAAGGTTCTTTGCTTTTTGCTGGGGTTCTTTTCCATGTGTGTTCTCTCATTCTTCAGCAGGTTAGCGTGGGCCCAGCCACATGTCATTGTCCGTATTCCTAGCGCAGTAAAAGAGGACAAGAAGCCCCCATGTACAAGTACTTTGCAGGCCTTTGCACTATTTTTGTTAATGCTATTCAGAGCCTCTGACTTCCTGTGGCAAGACACTACCAAAGATTGTAGATAGAAGGAAAGGAATATTTTATAGCCATTTTTGCAATCTATTACACTGGGACTCTGTAATAGCCTTTTACTGGTTTCCTTAACACCCTTCTTGCTTCCTCCAATCCCCTTTTCATCCAGCAGTCGATGAATTATCTTTCGTGCCTCTCCTCCCCTTAAAACTTCGCTGCCATTCTTTTGTTTTGAATATTCTGAAGTCCTAGCTCCTTAATATGACTTAATGAGGTTCCCTGGAATGTATGTTCTATCTACCTTGTCAGGCTTTGACTTTTTCCCTCTGTTCTTAATTTGTCATGGTTACTCAGACAGCCAGATTTAGTTCTTTCTTAATCAGAAGTAACATGTGACAGTAAGCTTCCATTAGTCTTCTTACCTTTCTCTACCTGAAAAGCTCTTTCTCATTTCCTCATCTTTTTTCCCCTCCCTTGTCTAACAGACATATTTATTTACAAGTCTGAGCTTAAATATTCCTTCCTCAGGCTTCCCTGGACTTTTTTTGAATATTAGCATTTATACTTGATTTCAATTAAATGTCAAAGTCTGGCTTTCCTGTGAGAGTGTAAGCATCATGAGGTCAGGGACCATGTCTATTTTACATAGTGCCGACTCTCTAACATGTATCACAGTGCCTGGTACATAGCAGGTGCTCAATAAATACTGGCTGAAAGAAAAAACACCCCTGTCTTTTCTTACTTCAGAACTCTCCTTACTATGGCACACCTCAACTTAGGCTCAGTTTGCTGACCCTGTTTCTTTTGCTTATATACTTAATTTATTTTGTGTTTATGGACTAGAAACAATTTTAGTAATGTAGGCAGAAGGAAAAACATATCTAAAACATATCTAAAAAATATCTATCTATCAATATATATCTATATATAACAACACACATATATTTAATGTTACATATATTTTATAAGTTTAGTGATTAAATTTATTGTTTCTTGTTCAGAGGTAAGTGTCAATTTATATCAATGTATTTTTCTTGAATCCCAGCATCTTCAGAGAGAAAAATCAGGGAGTGATTTAAGGAGAGGAGGATGAGACAGCTCCAAAGGGAGATTTGACAACATTTCAGTGGTCTGAGAGCAGTCTTACCTGTACTGTCTCAGCTGTGGTCTCTTGCTGCATGGATATTTTCACAGTGGGCTGGCATCACGCACGTTGGCAAGGTCTGCTCTGTGGAAGCCAGTCAACTCTGGAGGCCATTCTCACAATCATGGAAACCCTCTTGGAAAATATAACTTCAAGGCCTGTCTTCCTTGACTTGTGTATCCGTTGTGTCCTGTATAGTCTGTGACAAGTGAAACTGCCAGAGGGAGGCTGGTAGCAAATCTGATAGCTCAGTTACTATAAACCCAAAACAGAAAAAAATTTTTCAGAATTGTTCTCGGGACACTAGAAAAAGTTTCCACATCAAATAGTTCTTCTTAAATCAACATGTTTGTTGCCCTGAAAAACTAAGTCGTGTCTAATTTGTATAAATCTAGTTAGTTAGAAACCTATAGGCTGATTTACAGCCTCTCTCCATACGCTTTATCTTCTGGGATTTCTCAGTTTTTCCATGTATGAAATGGAGACATCCATAACCTTATGCTACATAATATTGCTGTAGAATTAAGATGAGAGAATATATTTGAAATAACTTTGTGTACTATAAAGTATTAATCACTCATCAAGCATTTTTCGAGTATGTATATTCCAGACCTTGTGCTAAGCCCAAGGGAGGAATATAAAAATGAATAAGATACAGTCCTTGCTCTGATTGAGGTCGCAACTGATGGAAGTGACAGATGAGGGTAAAACCATAACACAGAATGAACAAAACTGTGATATCACCAAGGGGGGAGCAGTTCATTCTGGCTAGAGAGTTCACAGAGGAGAAGCTATTTAATGTGGGCTTAGAAGAATAGGTAAGATTTTACCAGAGGGAGAAGACAAAAGGGCGTTCTAGTCAGATATCTACTTATAACCTGTAACAGGAGACTCACTCTGTCTTTAAAACAATGATAAGTGGTGGGAAGATACCCAGAAGGCACATAAAAGAGGTATAATTGTGAATTATATTTATTTATTTTTAGATTAAGAGAAGACAAGCAGAAGTCATAAAACAAAGTAGCTTCAAGGACAATGAAACCAGAACAAGAAGCAGTGAAAAGTCACTGGGGGAAACAAAACCCATTACTTGTTACTTTATATGTAACCTCAAAATGCATGAAAGCTTTGAGGCCACTGGTGCCCCAAAACTTCAGGAATTAGAAGAGGATTCTTTTCTCTTACTTAATAATCAGATGAGTGGGTATGAAAGATGAAAAAACAAATACAAAGTGATTAACAGTGTTTGGTCAAGGATACATTCATATACTTTTACAAAAGTAACTTCAACAATTCATGAACTAAGCGGAAAAATGTGAAAGTCACCAAAATCTAATTAGAATTACTGTCAACACTTTGTATCATGGGTGTAAAGGCCCATTATCCTTTATACTCCCTTACCGTTACTGCCAGGGAACAACTAAGATGGA
The DNA here is from genome assembly GCF_009829155.1 of Mustela erminea. Classification (NCBI taxonomy): domain Eukaryota; kingdom Metazoa; phylum Chordata; class Mammalia; order Carnivora; family Mustelidae; genus Mustela; species Mustela erminea. The sequence goes on from NC_045623.1 coordinate 25,214,525, forward strand.
TGATTAATTTTAAAAGTAGAGATCTAAAAAACAAATTCAAGAAAAAAGCAAAAATTTTAAAGGTAAAGAATTCAAAATCTCAGGGGAAACACACCTACGCATGCACACAGATTTACTTTCCACTTTCAGACTTAACTTGTAGATCAGGCATATAATTTAAATTACTCAGAAGGACGTCACTGAAAGTGAAAGGGAGTGCTGTTTATTTTTGTGATTGGGCAACAGGTGCAAACCTGGACCGTCCTGGGCAAGCTAGATGTATGGTAACTTAGTCGTAGAAACTGCACAGTTAAAATTCCATGGAACAGGACAAAACAAATGCTTTTGCTTTCCTCTAAGGAGCTCCTGGGGCTTTTGGTTTTGAAACACTGTAAGTTTTGGTTTAGGCAAAATTTATTATCGAGGTAGGAGTGGAGCAGGATAAGGACCAGTATATTGTCGTCCTTGAGCGCATTGACTGGTTTCAAATCCTGGGTATCTGTGTGACCATGGATAAATGGCTTAACTTCTCTGTGCCCCAACTTCCTCATCTGCAAATTTGGGGTAATAACTGTTATTGTGAGAATTAAATGTTAATTAGAAAGTGCTCACAAGAGTGTTTGGCTCAGCAGCTCTTTCTGCCCATGGGTCCTGTCTCCATGTTTTAATAAAACCACCATTTGCACTGAAAAAAAAAAAAAAAAAAAAAGGAGTGTTTGGCTCTTTGGCTCAAAGGATTATATAAATGTTCGTTATTTTTATAATTATCCTCGCTTTGTCGATTGCTCCCCAAAACAAAACAAAACAAAAGCAAAACCCAAAAGGAATAGATCAACAAATTATGTTCAGGGTTAGCCTGATATTGGGGTTCACTTGAAGATGGAAAGTGATCCAGGACAGATTAAACCAGAAATCTGGGCCTCCTCCAGAAAGAAATATTTCTAAGTTTTCTCTGGAAAGAAGTGAAGGGGAGGAAGAGGTCAGACAAGACCTTATTTTAGTGGTTTGGTTTAAAGTCTCGGAGATGTCCAATGCTGGGTCAACTCTGTACTAGATTTGTTACCCATGTAGTGGTGTTGTCAAAGCAAATGAGGTTTGAAAAAACACTAGAAGCAGCCAGAACTAATAATCATTAGTTCTTATAATAATGAAGAGGAATCAGCTTAATGGGCAAGATTTAACTGGAAACATATAAATATGGACCCACAGGGGGGTTATTTTTATAATTATCCTTGCTTTGCTTGTTTATATTTATAAACATATAAATATCGACCCACAGTGGGGTCCATATTTATATGTTTACAGTTAAATCTTGCCCATTAAGCTGATTCCTCTTCATTATTACAAGAACTAATAATTATAATTTATGACATCATAATTATAATTATAATTAATACAATAATATAAAATAATTATAGCTGTCATTCTTGAGCATTTACGAGATGCCAGGCCCTGCCTTGAGTTCTTCATATATATTAACTCATATAATATGACAAATATTTGATAAGTACTATTGTTATTAACATTTTGCAGGTGAAGATACTGAGGAATAAATAAGTTACAGGTTTACTCAGTTTTGCATTCATCAGTGTCAGATACATACTGGGCACCTAATAAGTATTTATTGAATCAGTCTGCTGGGAGGTGTATTAATATTTTCTAGCAGAACCTATGTATATGGTTGATTCTATTCAGTATGAAGAAATTTCAAGAATCTACTTAGAGGAAAAACATTTACAACCAACTTCTTACCCTTGCATAAATTTGTTCTTGGTATTTTGATTTCTGTAAGACCATAAGAATTCACAGTTATGAACAACATTCCAAATAATCTTTTAAATGCCATCATAGGTAAGAGTAGAAGTGTTAAATGAGATTTTGAATTCTGGAAAATAGCCTGACAAATGAGTATGGGCAATTTTTAATAAATCACCTATGTTTGGCTTTGGAAAGCCTTATTGTGGATACTTTTGCCTTCAGCGATTTGATTTCCTAATTATGTTTCTACCTCAAGACAGTATTATAATTGCTTGCATTTTCCGAGCACATACTGGCTGATAAGGGGAGAGGCGCACTTTTGGGCAGTTCTGTAAATGTCAGGAGGCCAGTCTGGGGTTAATGATGCGCTCTGAATCTTCCACACAATGGAAACCCCACACAGGAAAATTCTCCAGTGGAGAGTATGCTTGTGGTAAAATGTATGAGGCACAGAGCAGAAAAAGAGGCAGCAGGAAAGACATCAACAGGGAGATAGCACAGAGTAGCCATTAGAGGCAATTGATCAGGGAAAGGAATAGAAGATGGTAGTAAATGTTTATTCTCCTCAATGGGCTATTTTGTAATGGTACTTTGTATCCTACGTGATTGGCCACAAAAGCAGGCACCGCATTTTAATGTTCTGGGTCAGTTACGAAAACAATAACAGGGGAGAAATAGTATTCCCAAGGATGTGATGATATCAAAGTGGGTTTATTTGCTACATTTAAAATTTAAAGGGCCAGGCTCATGAAATGAATTCTAATTAGATTAAAAGCTTTCCTAAACTCCAAAGGGATGCAGTGGCTCATCCCTGTTCCTCCCTCATCATGCCTCTGTTTCGGAACTGCCATCTAAGCACTGCCATCATCTTGTCAGCCTTGCTTTCTTTGGTGAAAGCTACTACTCTCAATGATTCATCTGATCAACATTCATGCAACAATAACCAGAGGTGGGCAAATAGTCCAGTAGGGAAGAAAAACACTAAAACGCAATTACAGATCACCCTATAGTTACGATTAATGTTAAATGCCATGAAGAAAAAATTTATGTTTCTTAGTACATTGTATAGAGGGACCTATCCCAGATTAGTGTGTGTGTTGGAGATGGAGGAGGGTTGGGAGAAGGTGTTGCTGCATAAGTTAGCCTTTAGACTTGAAGAATAAACAGGAACTGGCCAGGAAGTGGTGGCAAGAGTCTAGTGGTGGCAAGTCAGGTACATATGACTGATCTTACTCCGTTCTTTATATTAAAAGGGTTTTGTGACTTTGAAGTTAGTCAGTGGACTATCTCTGGGGTAGGCTGATTGGAGGGAACATGATGGAAATTGAAAACATCACATAATAACAGTAGAACACTGGATTGGCACATCTTTCTTCTAAGATGCTTGTCCCCATCTTGAAAAGTAGAGATGTGCAGAAGAATTATGGACATGTAGGTGAACCAGTTACTTTCTGTCTGGTTTTGGAGGTGCTGGAAGAGGGAAAGAAGAGTGTGCGTGGACTCAGCAGAGGTGGAAGGTAGCAGCCAGAAACTGTGAGATTGTTCTCCTCACTATAGTGCAATTAGTGTGGGCTTATAGGGACCTCTGTCTGGACAGACAAGGATTATGGAAAATGCCTCCTAAGAGGCATTAAAAAGATATAAAAAGCCCAGATGGTAGATATAAAAAAAAATCTATCTCCAAAAGCATTCTGAGGGGAATTCAGTGCTGTTCTCCAAGCAAGAATTTGAAATCTATACAACTTAAGACCATTATGTTGCTGATAATTTCAGGTATTTATTTCTGCCGCAACATGGGGGACGGGGGACTTAAACAACTTTTATTGTGCTTCATGCTGGATTCTATAAATCACCTCAGAATCAGGCTGACATTAAAAGCAAAAATGAGTTAAAAATCCCGTGTTTAAAGAGAAAAAAAGCTGTGTGGGAGGCAGGGCTCAGTCTGGGAGATTTGAGAGGAAAGTTCTCACGATGTTCACAGCCCACACGATCACAGGGTGTAAATTCTCAGGGAGGGGATTCTTTGGCAGCAGCGACATAGATAATCACATTTTCCTCAGAGCAGATTTTATGTTCAAGTTTTTAATTCATGTTAAGATTTAAGGAAGTGTCTTTAATTACAAAAATGGCTAAACACTTCTATAGTATCCTTTCAGAAAACAGATTCCTTGAGGAATGATTTAATCCAATGATTAGGCTGATGACAGAAAAGCACAGACTTGTTATGTACTCAGTGAGGAATGTGTGTGTGTGTGTGTGTGTGTGTGTGTTTAAGTGTGAGCCCAAGATAGGAATATGCTTTAAATTATTCCATTTCCCTGCTATCAGGTGGATGATGAGCAAATCGCACAAACATGGTTCTCCTGCAAGGATCATGGTTATTGTTTATTCATTCTCAAGTACAGATTTCTCCACATGAAATCGAAGTAACCAAACATAATTGTTCCTCTGTCAACTCTTGATTATTAGCGTGTAAATTATGCCTGAATGATTTACAGGGTCATTAACATCACTTCATCAAGGAGCCCAGATTATTTGAGTTTTGCTTTATGCCAGCTTAATGCTGAAGGAGCTATGAAAAGTTTCATAGTAATGGTAATGATACACATCACTATTTATTGAGCATTGTCTATGGGTTTAGTGTTTTCCATGTTTTATCTCATATAATCTTCCCTGTAGAATAGATATTATTCTTTTTTTTTACTCTTTTCTTTTAGTTAGTTTAATATTTTTGAGGTTCACCCATATTATAACATGCATTCACACGTCATTCCTTTTTATTGCTGAAAAATATTCTTTTGAATGGATATTTTATTGATCCATTCATCATTGATAAAAGTTTGGGTTGCTTCTACTTTTTTGGCTGTTATGCATAAAGCTATGATTATTTGTGAACATTTGTGTATAACTTCTTTTGCACAGATATACTTTCAATTCTCCTGGTTTATATCTAGGATAGAAATTGCTAGGTCATACAGGAAGTCTAGGTTTAACCTTTTGAGGAACCACCAAACTATTTTCCAAAGCAGCCACACCATTTTTTTCCCGCAACAGTGTGTCAGGGTTCTGACTTCTCTACTTCACCAACACTTGTTATTATCAGTCATTTTTCTTATAGCCATTCTAATGGTGTGAAGTGGTACCATTGTGATTTTGAGTTGGTCACTGATGACCAATGATGTTGAGCATCTTTTCATGTGCTTGTTGGCCATTTGTATATCTTCTTCGGAGGAATACATATTCAGATCCTTTGCTTACTTTTTAACTGGGTTATATATCATTATTGAGCTGTGATAAGGTCTTTTTTTCCATTTTATTTTATTTTATTCTTTTCAGTGTTCCAAAATTCATTGTTTATGCGCCACACCCAGTGTTCCATGCAATACGTGCCCTCCATAATAACCACCACGGGCTCACCCAATCCCCCACTCCCCTCCCCTCCAAAATCCTCAGTTTCTTTCTTAGATATTATCCTTATTTCTGTTTTATAGATCAGAGAGAGGGAAATTGTGAAAATTGGCCAAAATCAGACATCTCATCATGGTGATCAGTCTGGCAATCTGACTTCTCTACAAATTTGTTACAACAAAAGTGAAACATATTTTATTGCTTCTTTTTTTCCTCCAAATATACGGAATAAAAAATTTATCAGAGGGTCACCTGGGTGACTTGGTCAGTTAAAAGTCTGCCTTTGGCTCAGGTCATGATCCCAAGGCCTGAGATCCTCTCCTGGGACGGGGCTCCTTATGCCCCTCCCTGCCATCCTGTTCCTTCTCTGTTCTCTCTCTCTCAAATAAATAAATAAAATCCTAAAAAAAAAAAAGTTATCTGAATTATTCCTTAGCCACATGTTTTATTTTGCTTAATAACACAAATTTAGTGACAGTAGGAGTTAAATATTATTGATCAACACTTGTGGACTAGTTTAAAGTTGCTATTTTTGCTTTCTTGCTTTGGTATTATCAGTTTGTAAGTAAATGATACCTTTCCCCCCTCTTTTCTTATCTCTCAACATGAGAGAATCTTGAATAGATCTTTAAGAAGTTTCCATACAGGTATAAAGTATGTAGCATGTCCACAATGTGTTTGGCTTTGAATCCTTTCCTCTTTTGGGGGAGCATTTGCACAGCAAATATTACCCAACTGTCATAAATGCTCTTCTAATACTTACATATTTTACCTCCTTTTCATCTCTCAAATCACTATGATCTGGATTTTGTCTTCAAGACTTCTATCATTTCAAATCCCATGGCCTCTTCTCAGATCACATCTCATGATTTCCCAGGAAGTGACTTTATAGACAGTTTCTGACTTGTCTTGGAATGTTATCCTTTCTGGGTTTCAGTTCACCATTTCCTTTTGGTGTCCTCTCTTCTCAGTTTTCTTTATTAACTTGCCTTTATCTAATTATTAAGTGTTAGTGTTCCCTAAGGTCCCATCTTCAACTGTCATCTCTTCTGTCTCAATGTTATATTTCCAGTTTCTTCATTTTGACTGACACACGCATTCCTACTTTCTGAATCTTCCCTGAGTTCTTTTATTTTTAATTTATTTTTATTTTTTAGAAGTGTGGGGAGAGAGAGGGAGAGAAAAGGGGCAGAGGAAGAGGGAGAGAGAGAATCTTAGGCAGGCTCTCGGCCCAGTGTGGAGCCTGACGCAGTGCCCCATCCCATGACCCTGAGATCATGACCTGAGCTGAAATCAAGAGTCTGATGCTTAACTGAGGCAACCAGTGCCCCATGAATCTTCCCTGACTTCTTTAGAAACAGTGAATTCCTCTTCCCTTTCCCAGCCAAGAGTACTTTATTTATGCCATAGTACACACTTTCATCATGTCTGCCCTCTGACTAGTCTCTTTTGAGGAAATGATAGGCTCTGTTGTGGTCATCTCAGTAGATTATCAGAACGGAAGTCTATGTCTCACTCACGCGAGAGTCTGCTGCAGATCGCAGATAGGGCAGCGCTCAAGGGCAGTGGGTTGCCACTCCGTTCAGGGACTCAGGGATCCAGGACACTTCAAACCTGAGGCTCTATCTTCTAAGTAAAATGGATATTTTTCTGAATTCCATGGCAGAAAAGAAAGATTAGAAATTTGATTGGGCGTAGCGGCTCATCCTGCTCTGTGCCATTCAGGTTTCATTGGCCATAGCCAATCATGGGTTCTGGACAGCAAGACTGGGAAGCTTAGTCTTCCATGTGCCTGGGAAGAACAGGGGAAGGACCGGTAACCAGCTTAGCACAGGGATTGTATCATAATCATTTTTTCTATGCCCCATACTTGACACAGAATTTGACAATAAACACCAATACATGTTTCTTAAACCGAATCTTATCTAGTTCAAACTTGCATCAAAAGGTGAAGCTTTCCTAAAGGAAAGGGAGCTTCTGCAAATTACTCCAGGAGATATTTCCAGAATTAGGACAAGAATCTAAGTCCATTGCTCCTTTCACTACACTTGCTGTTCCTGAGGGAATTTGTTATAGAAGAATTGTATGATTTTGCTGGGCTGCGCATTAATTTCACTAAGGTGGTGACGTTTGTTTTTGTTCGTTTTCTTGCTTGCTTTAAATCCTGACTTACACAGTTAATAGAGATATGGCATAAAATATATCAGGAAAATGAATCAAAGGCAACAGAATCAACTTAAAATAGATTATCAGTTAGTTGCCAGGCAACATCAATAACTATTTCCAGTTCCTAAATAGCCCATGTCTCTTTTTCTACCCAGTCTTTAGTTGCATAGCACATTCTTCTATTGATAGGGAAAAAGAGAAGTGTGAAAAGTGAACCATAGTATTATAATTACCACCTACCCTTACTTTTTTTTTTTTAAACCATAGTTTCTCAAATAGTAATTCTATGTGTTTGCTTAGCAATTTAGGACCTTCCCCTCAACCCCCATTTTATGTTTACTAACTTTTAAATTAGTACATAGGGATTCTCTAAGTGCTATTTTTTCTATGAAAATATTAAATCTGATGACTACTGTAATATCTTTTTTGGGTGATCTTATTTCTTTCAAAGCTTGGTGATCTCATTTACTTTATATCTCAGGGTTCTCCTCCAAACTCCACCGAGATCCTCTCTTAAGCTTTGCTTTTGCCTATGAAACTCCATTTGAACATATAAACTGATCTTAAATGCAGTGTTTCTAAAATAAACTCATGATCTTCTTCCTTTCTCCCAAACCTCCTCAAACAAACAATCGCAGAGATTGCTGGCTGTGGCATGGGGCTGGTTTCTAGTCAGTGGAATCTGAACAGAAGTTATGGGCACCCCTTCCAAGTCTGGCCCATACCATCTTCCTCACAAACCAACAAACCACGGTCACCAAACACCACCACCAAAACAGGTGAAAGCTCCTCCTTCCTAGTTTTTACTTGGCTGGAGATGGGTATGCCGAAATTGGAAATCATACTGTTAAAAGTGGTGAAGCTCTTATCAACCTGAATTCTCAAATGGTTACAGCAAAGAAGCCCTATCACTTTCCTGGACTGTTCTCATAGCAAGAAATAGACTTTTTTGAATCATTGGTTGAGATTATTGTTACCAGAGAAATAATACAGAACCTTGGTTTGTTTATCTAGGAAATAGGAAAAGTAACTGTTTTGAGGACCAAATGAAATAATATAAAGAAAGCATTTATTTTAATGCCTGATTATTAGAAGATAAGTTTTAGTTTCTTTACTTCCTTCTATCTTCCATTAGATACAAGGAATACAGTCCTTTCTTCTTTCCTTCCTTAACTTTCTTCCTTCCGTCTTTCTTCCTTTTCTTTTCTTTTCTTTCATTCTTTCTTTTTTTTCTTTACTTCTTTCTTTTAGAGAGAGAGAGAGAGAGAGAGAATTGGGAGGAGAAGGAGGAGAGAGAGAGAGAGAGAGAGTCATAAGCAGGTCCCATGCTCAGTTCAGAGCCTGACATGGGGCTCCATCTCATGACCAACCCTGAGATCATGGCGCTGAAATTAAGAGTCGGTGGTCCAACCACTTGAGCCATCTAGGTGCCCCCCTCCCTTTTCTCACTTCTTATATGTCTGATTCCTCTACCATTTTTTCCTGCTTTGTGCTTGGCAAAGAAAATAGTGGTTATGAGACTCAACCTCTTAATTTCCTGTTGCCAAATCTACAAACAGTCATGGATCCAAACCCCCATTTTGCCCTTTCCTCCTGTCCCAATTGCACTCCTTCTGCCATTTAACATTAACCAGTGTTTATTAAGTGACTAGTACATGCCAGGTAATATGGGAAGCTCTGCATGGAATATATCATTAGAGCTCATGAAGAAAGTACTATTTTATATCCTCATATTGCAGATGAAAGAATGGGATCAGAAAAATGTTTGATCACAAAGCAAGTGTGATTGGGACGCCTGGGTGGCTCAGTTGGTTAAGCAGCTGCCTTCGGCTCAGGTCATGATCCCAGGGTCCTGGGATCGAGTCCCACATAGGGCTCCTTGCTCGGCAGGGAGCCTTCTTCTCCCTCTGCCTCTGCCTGCCTCTTTGTCTGCCTGTGCTTGCTCGCTCTCTCTCTCTCTGTCTCTTACAAATAAATAAATAAAATCTTTAAAAACAAAAACAAAAACAAAGCAAGTGTGATTGAACCACTATATATTTTTAGATTCTTTCATTCTATTTTCGCTTTCTAGGTGTATTTGAACATGCTCAAATGTCTACAACCTCCGGAAAACCATTCCCTGAAGCTACTGCTCCCTTCTTCATTATCTTCATCTACTGTCTACCTCCTCACCTCCACTCTGCAAGCTTAGCTCCTCGCGTCTACTCTCTGGCTTGTGTCCTCACCACACAGGTAAAGTGCTTCCTCTGTTTGAGGAACTCACCCAATGGAAACTGCCTAGTTTTTAAACCACTCAACCTTCCTGAATTATGCAGTTCCATTGACTACTCTCTTTCTTTTCTTTTTCCTTCTTTCCATGCTCCCCCCACCCTTTTTTAAACATCCTTTTCACTCCACATTACTTGCCTAGCCACTGTTTCTCAGTTTCATTTTGGGTACTCTTTTCCTTTTTATATGTTGGTGCTCCTTGGGGTTCTATCCAGCTCCCTCCATTTTTTAAACTCTAAATATTCTGCTGATATCATTCACTCCTGTGGTTTCAAGTATCAACTAGATGCCACCCCTCCCCATGTCTTTTATTCACATGCTATGAACATTGCTCTTGAATTCTATAACCATTTAAGTAATTTCTGTGTGACATTCTCAATTTAGATGCCACACGAGCATCTAACTCATTTCTAACTCATTTCTCAAACTCATTTCTAACACTGATTTCATAATCTCTCTCCAAATATCTTTCCTTGTAACAGTTCCTCTGAACTTCCCTGTCTCAGCAATTTGTCCATTTAAGTTGGAAACTGCATATGATTTTTGGATCTGGTCCTTCATTAGTCCCCACACCCAATCAAGTTCTAAGTCTTGTTAATTAACCAGAAACTCTGTTTCTAAAATATAATTCAACCTAAGAGGGTTTTTGTTTTTTGGGTTTTGTTGTTGTTGTTGTTTGTTTGTTTGTTTTCCCTCCATTTCCCGTTTCGTACCAATTTACCCCTAGCCATGCCTCTGGAGCATTGAATGCTGAAGATACATTACTTGCCATTTTGAGAAAATAGCAGGCCCTTCCATACTTCGAAAAAAGCTTACTTATCTTTTTCTCCTTTTTGTGCTTGGAAAAATATTTCAATAATCAGCTATCCTGTCATTGCCCTTGTGAACCTTGTGAAGTTTTCCTTGAGGCAAAGTTGGGTGCTGCCCTCCCGTCCTCCTGTGCTACCGTAGAACTTTGCACCCACCTCCTTTCTAAGTATTTATCAGAAAGTTTACATTATTTGAGTATTTATCTCTCCTGCTAGATTGTGAGACTGAATTGGACACTTCCTAGTTTTTGGTTGTTTTTTTTTTTTTTTTTGACACTTCCTAGTTTTAAAACACCTTTGCTAAAGGACCAGTTCACGGAACGGCCATTTGCCAAATGATTGGATTCATCAACTTTATCAATTTATTCCAAACAGTTGTAGTAGTTAAAGCTCTTTGGATGTTTAAGTTTGCTTCCCAACGAGGACATATGATTTTCTGGATATTAACATTTTATGGTGGATCTATCTTCTGAGAATCTGACAAAAGGGTGAGGTTAACAAAATAGAATCAGTACTAATTTTAAAAAATTTTTTTCAAAGGAAAACCTGTTTTCCAAATCCTCCTTTTTTGTCCATTTTATATGTAATGGGACCACTTGTCTACCTCTGAAATATTTTCAGTTATCTTTGAATGTCATTTTCTATTTTAGTAAATTTTAAGCATTTTCTTAATTCTTTTGCCAATTCCTCAAATGGCATCCCAGCTTTCCTTTTTTATATCTAGCATTTAAAGTTTAAGATTAAATTAAACTTTAATGAAGATTAAACTTTAAATTTAACTCACAGGCACTAAAATAAATCAGAATTTTAAACAAGATTAAAATTTAATGAAATAAAATGTTTAAATTAAGTTAAATTTAGAATTACAATTTAAATTCATCCAAAAGGATCAGAATTAGTTAAAAACATTACATCTCCATGAAACTAAGAATGTGATTCTGTCAAAGAACAATTAGGGTATCTTGACTTGGGTGACTAGCAATTTGCAAAATGATCTAACGCAAAATGCAATGCAAATTGCAAAATGCAAAATTTGATTTGCAAAATCAAAAAAAAATGAAAAAAAAATGACCACAATGGACCAAATCAAAAAGATGTCAAAGAAAAGTAAAAAACAAATTGATTAAAAATATTATAAATGGCAATTGATGAATGCTGAAAGGCTGGCTCATACACAATACACAACGACATTGTTTTTTTTTTTTCAAGATTATTTATTTATTTGACAGAGAGAGATCACAAGTAGGCAGAGAGGCAGTCAGAGAGAGAGAGAGGAGAAAGCAGGCTCCCTGCTGAGCAGAGACCCCAATGCGGGACTAGATCCCAGGACCCTGAGATCATGACCTGAGCTGAAGGCAGCGGCTTAACCCACTGAGCCACCCAGGCACCCACACAACAACATTTTAAAAAGGAGTAAAAACCAGTGTAAACTGAGAGTCCCCATGTGAAAAGTAAAATTCTACTGATGCATGTGAACTATTTCACATTCAGTCATCAAGTCAAATATTCTTCTTAAAATCTATAAGATTATCTTTTGTCAAATCAACATATTTGATGGGTGGGTTGTCAGTGAATCAGACATTTGGTGAATTGAGTTCTAGTGAATTTGCATGTTTGCCATCAGCAAACTTGCCTACACTCTCAACCCCTTCTCCAATTTCCACAACCCTCTTGTAAGTATGGCATCCTTAAGTGATGTCTGTTATTTCTTTTACAATCAACTTACTTATCTGGTCAGAGGTTTCTAATTTCCCCCCTCTTTCTGAGGCCTCTTGCCTCTTATTTGGTTGATAGATTCTGGATTTCCTCAAGGACACTACTATATGCTACTATAAAAGCAGTGTATTACTTTGTTCCCTTAAGCCCTCTTTTCTTAATGTTTATTTTTCAATGTTTATTTATTTGTTTGTTTGTTTTTTAAGAGTTTATTTATTTATTTGACAGACACAGATCACAAGTAGGTAGAGACGCAGGCAGAGAGAGGAAGGGAAAAAGGCACCCCGCCGAGGAGAGAGCCCGATGCGGGTCTCGATCCTAGGACTCTGGGATCATGACCTGAGACAAAGGCAGAGGCTTTAACCCACTGAGCCACTCAGATGCCCCTATTTTTCAATATTTAACATATTTGTAAAATACAAATCAAAATGTGTCATTCCCTGTCTAAAAACTTTTTAACAGCTCTCTGTTATTCTTAAAGATCCAAGTTCAGACTATGGTCCAGAATACAGCCCAGAAAATGTTCCTGCACATTTTGGCCCCTGGATGCCTTTTTTGTGTTTCTTGGAGGACTTGCTCCTTTTTGGGCTCCAGACATTGACTTTTCAGACCTGGGGATGTGCCACACCACTGTCCTGCCTGGAGCCTTTGTCCGTGTATTTTCCTGCGCACGCCTCTTGCTACCTACCTCTGTGCCCTTTGTTATGAAATGCCTCTCTCTCTCTCTCTCTCTCTCTCTCTTTAAACTAGGTTTTATTTTGGAGGGCAGTTTCAGGTTCACAGTAAAACAGAGTATGAAGAACTCAGAGAGTTCTTACATGCTCAGTGCCCCCACGTTCATGGCTCCAGGATGCTCTTCCATTTTTTAGCCTCTCCTCTGCTAGATACATTTCTATTACTGTTGGTTCTCATAGAATCATATTGTTTTTTCAAACATCACTTTGAGACCTTAACTTTTTAGTATGATTCTTTGTTCCTTGTCTTTTTTTTTCCACAAGCATAAACTCCATGAGGGCAAATACTGTTTATTATTGCTTATCATTTGCTTCCCAAAATATAATCCTATGCCTGGCGTACTGTAGATTGTCAAAAAACATCCAACATCGTGGGTGAATGACATAGATCATATAACCCTTTAGAGTCCAGGGGTAAAACACAGCTCTATGTAATTACCAATATGGACTTTGAAAACCTCAAAAAAAATTAACCACAAGTTTGCTATTTCTTTCTAACTCAGACAAATTCAGATTTTGCATTTATAATTATTCTTGTCCAGCAGCTCTTAAAATTAACCACAGATGTTATACTAACAGACATGTTAAGGGAAATAAAATTAGATTGTTATACATTAAATATAACAATTCCTTTCTTCTTTGATTCTTTTCTGTTTTCAAACCTGAAGTTTTTGGTTTCAAACCTGTAAAAATTTGCTTGCTTTACCTAAGAAGCACAGATCACCACAAGGGGGCAGGGGTAGACAAATATTCAGGGTTTTTTTTTGTTTTTTTTTTTGTTTTTTTTTTTACTGTGTTCTGTATCAACAGAGTATTATTCTTTGACAGAGTAAATTTGGGCCATTATTTTTTGTATGAGTTTTTTTTTTTTTTTCCATTTGCCATTCAGTTTAAAATCTATAAGTACTATTACCCTTTCCATACAGTGTATGTCTTTTCAAAAATGAACAGACCTCCACTACACAAATTGTAGGCATGAAATAACTTGTCTTTTCAGTACATTAAGTCATTTTAAAGAATTATGAGAATGATATGCTAGGCATGGTAGTAAATTGTTCATTGGTAATTTTATAGCTAGTTTCTATTCCTTTTTTTCACCTTTAGCACCCCTCCCCCTCCCACCCCTACCTCCCCCTATTCTTTCCCCCATACACACATAGAGTCTGGAAGGGGGAAAAGGGGATTTTGTAGTTTTCTTTTCCAGGGTGGGGGGAGGACAATAATTTAGGGAATATTTGAGTATTTATTACATAGAACAAAGAAACTGAATATTTTCTGGGAATAGGATTTCATAGTATAATTCACCTTATTTTTCTATATTTTGTTCACTAAATACATATCTATCTTCTTCACTTTGGTTAAGAAAAACACAACCTGAGCTCTATGTGGCTAGCTTGACATAGTTCTCAAAACAGTTTGGGTTGAACTTTATGTAGTTATCTAATTACATGACTAACTTTATTTTATTGCTTATTCTGAAATCTAATTCCCTATAAATGAAGAGCTCATCAAATTTAGAGTTGAATTTTAAGAATGTTAAGTTTAATGATAATGAAAACAAGATAATTTGCATGTGAACAGCCTTGGTTAGGAGAAAGTTTAGAAGAGAAAGAGGGCTTTTTAAGTCAAACTAATAGAAAGAAGGAGACTTTGATTCAGACTGGAAACCACCAAAAAGCACACAGGCTGTTTGGAGACAAGTCACTTAACCTGGATACTTTTCTATGCCTCTTTGCCTTCCCTTCCTTGCCTTCTGACTCTGGAACACCTCCTCCAACCACGCCCCTCATTTTTACTCCAGGTAGTACAAGTAACTAGGCATATCTATTATACTATAATCTCTAGCCCATGGAAGATACTGCTAATGTATCACCATACTCCCTCACCCCCACCAATCTAGCCTCAGTATCCTTCTCAATCCAGCTCCTCAAAATAGACTGAATACCAACACCAATTAATTACAGCTGTCCTACGAGGCAAAACACATTTGCTGTCTTGGTGAGTTAGCCCAAACTGGTTACTGGTTGTCACACCAACATTGGATAGCTTTGGAGAAATGTAATTTTGACTTGACTATGATATAAAGATGTTGGGGAACAGAATGTCCTTTCTCCCATTACACATGGTGACAGAATAATACCATTCAGTCTGAGGTGAGAAAATAAAGCAACTAAATAAACTCTTCTAACATTTAATCTTGGTCAGGCTGAATTAGAACATTGATCAATAAACCCCATAAGGGGCGCCTGGGTGGCTCAGTGGGTTAAGCCGCTGCCTTCGGCTCAGGTCATGATCTCAGGGTCCTGGGATCGAGCCCCGTATCAGGCTCTCTGCTCAGTGGGGAGCCTGCTTCCTTCTCTCTCTCTGCCTGCCTCTCTGCCTGCTTGTGATCTCTGTCTGTCAAATAAATAAATAAAATCTTTAAAAAAAAAAAAACCATGAAAGAAGAGACATACCTATTTTGTTCGTCACTGTATCTCCAGCAGTTAGCCAACAGTCTGACACACACCAGATACTCAGTAATATTTGCTGATTGAATGAATGAATAGTGAATAATGGCAGATACCATGTTTTATGGCACATGATTTTCTCCATTAAATGAGGTAGTTTTTCACTCTAAGCTAGTAACTTCCAGAGAAGTAAAAGGGAGAGGTTTTTTCCAGAGGGTAATCCAGAGCTTTTCGGAAGGTAGCAATGGAAAGACATGAGCAGTAAAAGTTGGGAAACCTTCTGTGAGGGCCATGTCTGGTCCATTTCACTTTCAATCACCCAAGAATCATATAATTTAAAGAGTTTAGAACTGGAGATTTCTCATGAGTCAATATGATACTATTAAATTAAACATGAAATACTAAACATTGGTACACTTCTGAGACCCATCTTTGGGAATATTTAATTTAACTCTTACATTTTTGTGGAGAAGTATTATAAAACCTTTCAAGGATATTTAATGTGATCTTTATTTCTAAAGGTCAGTTAAGTCTGAGGTTAATTCCTTGTATTCTAAACCAGTATCCTAAACTAAGAATAGAAGGATCAAAACTGAGAATCTTATTATTCATATGACCACAGTAAGTGTGAACAATTTTCAAGTTTTAAACTTGTGTTGTAGAAGCAGAGGGCCTCCGGGGCATCTGTCATTTGTTGACATGTTGAGGAAAATGTTGCAAAATACTTCAGAGCTCATCAGTGGAATACATTAGCAAGGTCCTTAGGTATTATCTGGGCAGGTACTGCCCAATAGAACTTTTTGCCCCAATGGCGATATTATTTCGATTTTCCAATGGAGTAGCTACTATTTATATGTGGCCATTGTGTTCTCGAAATGTGGTTAGTGCAACTGAGGAATTGAATATTTAATTTTTTTAAAAATTAGTAATTAAAATTTATACTTGAATGCTACATGTGACTAGTGTTCGTTTATTGGGACAGTGAAGCTCTAGAAGGATAAATGCTTAATTCGAGTGCTGTAAGTTTTGAGATGAGATATTAAACATTTTAGCAAATAAGATATCAGACTAAAACTAATGGAAAACTCAAGAACGGTAGTATGGGAATTTTAAAATGCAACAAGTTAAGCATCTACCATGTACTTGATTCTTTGCCAGACAGTTTTATATTTATTATCTTAGTGAATGCTTGTAAAACTCTGGGAACAAAGATTTTATCTTTATTTTATAGGCAAGGGGCCAGATATTAAAACTTCCTTAGTGGAAATAGGATTAGAACTTACACCCATTTGGTTTCAAAAGCCATGCTTTTGTACAATTTGAGTGAGCAGAAGAAAACTACCCAGATGCAGCTGTGAATGTGTGTCCTAGGAGGCAAATCAGGGCTTGAGTGAGTGTCACATCCAAATATTAGCATAGAATTTCTTAAAATCCATGGGAAGGCTAGGATTGGCTTCTGATGATGTCACAGGGCTGAAGATAAGGATGGGTCAGATGGTCTGGGTTGGGAAGAAGAAGGATGTTTAGGTACATAAGCAACAATTGTTGGACTTAATATTCCCATTAGCTCACGCTAACTATCGTAGCATCCTTGGCTCCATTTTGTGGTTGGATACTACTCTGATGTTATTTTTCTCTCTGGTAATGCTCTGTGACTTGATTTTATCCCCATACATCATAGGACTCATGCAATGTGTTATTCACCTGATAAGTGTGAGGGCATTTCCTTATTGTAACCGTGTTGAGAAAGAGCTTCCTTTTGGTGCAGGGGATGCTTTACATCACTAAACCTAATGTCTCTGGGTGCCTATGTCTTCCTTAACACCTAAATCATCCTGTGTCCTGTATTCTCAGAATAAAAGGATAATAGCATTTTTCCTGACTTGTCTCTAGAGTGTGTGTGCCACAAAATAATGATGATAATAATAATAATAATAATAATAATAATAATAATAATTCTGCACTAGCTTACATATTAAATGAAAGTGTCTACTTAAAGAAAGCTTAATATCAATTCCCAGGGAAGGATTGATCTTTATTTGACATTATTAAGTTGGCTTTCCCAGTGATTGAAATAAACTAGATATGAATGATGGCCAGGGTGTGTGTGTGTGTGTGTGTGTGTGTGTGTGTGTGTGTGTAGGCTAGCCCTATACCTTGCAATTCTGGGATTCTTTTAAAACTAGAAGTCCAATATTAGAATTCTTTGATAAAGATTGGGATTATGAGTAAGGTTCACCATATTTCCTTTGAATGGAAACAAGGGCAATTTTGTGATTCCCCTGGGAATTGAACCTAGGATCTTCTGCATTTAAAACAAATGTGCTAACTGCTATACTGTGGAACCTGAAGATGAGCATGGGATTCAGAGACAGGGTGATGTAGGATTGGGGCTGGGGCTCATCAAGTGGGACTCTAAATGACCATGTATATCTTTGAGGTCCAAATATGAATCTGGTGCAAGATGGGGGACTCTTTACAAGGTTATCAGTCCACTGAAATAGTGGGCTTTGGAGGTAGTATGTGAGCCCAGAAATGGGATGTGAAAAGGAGACTAAATTTCTGAAAAAGCAGATGAAATGGTGCATCAGTCTTTGGGGCCAAAGCTGGAGGGGAGCTGGAGGAACAGCACAGGAACAGAAACAAGATTGTCACAAGGCAGTTAGGGAGCAAATTACTTGAATTGCATCCCACTTACATTAGAGCTAATGTGCTTCTGGGACCTTGGGGCTTGTTCTTAAAAGAAAACAGTCCTGTAGGATAGTGCCTTGCCAAAGTCCAGATTGGCTTCAGTGCTGGAGAAACAGACACATTTTGCAAAATCCTAATGTTCATTGCTGAAGGAGAGCTCAATTCCCAGGAAAGGATTGTTCTTTATTTGACATTCTTAAGCATCAGCCATGTATTAGACAATCTGTAGCCAGAGAGTTGAAAGAAATTTCTGCTGGCATAGTCTAGTTGCTGGATGTCTTCTGGAAAAATAAGAAATCCTGTTGAAGAACTATGTCAGAATCCACTCCAATCTCTCCCTCACCCACACCCCCACCCATGTCTGGCCTTTATAAAGAAGGGTAATAAATCTCCTTTCCAAACTTATCTCGGTTATGGCAGAGGGAAGTGGAAATATGTTGTCCACTTGAGGGGGAGATTATTGAAGTACCATGGTACATGATTTATTAGAGCCTGTTTGATTTAAACTCTGATTATACCCCAAACACTCAGTTCTGCTTCACACGCAGAAAAGATCTCCTACAGCCCATGCTACCTAACAATCCTTCTCACTCCTTATCCACTTTGTAGGGGAAGGCAGACTGTTATTAGCCTATGAAAAACACACCCTGGGTTGCATGTATTATGGAGAACTCTCCTATAATACCTCTTCATTTTCCTCTTATTTTACCTGTGGTGATGTCTGCAAGTGCCTAAAGCTGGAGCTGGATGTGGTACTATGATGGGTAGTACAGGGAACAGAAAGGCTACCTCCTTGTTGTCCATAAAAATCGGCTTCCAGGGGCGGCTGGGTGGCTCAGTGGGTTAAGCCGCTGCCTTCGGCTCAGGTCATGATCTCAGGGTCCTGGGATCGAGTCCCGCATCGGGCTCTCTGCTCAGCAGGGAGCCTGCTTCCTTCTCTCTCTCTCTCTCTGCCTGCCTCTCAGTGTACTTGTAATTTCTCTCTGTCAAATAAATAAATAAAATCTTTAAAAAAAAAAATCGGCTTCCATTTCTCTCTCTCTCCCTCTGTACATGTAAACATGTCTGTCGCCACACTCAGACACATACAAAACATATGATAGGATTATGTGATAATTCAAATCCTTTCATTCTTTTAATAAATATATATGTTGAACATCCTGTAGGGACAGGAAGAGTTGCCCTAACGAAATGTCTGTAGACATTATTTTGTGTGTTCTTTCCTTCTTCATTATTCTCTTCAAATCAGATGATTTATGTTTCTTGCTTCAAGCTTTCTTTTAAAGAGCAAGAAATAGAAATTCCTTGAAAGCAACCCTCTTTCGGAAAGACTGTGCTTATAAGAGGGGAGAAATGGGGAGAGAGGAACACTTTCAGTGAAACTGACTGGGAAGGGTGAGAGCAAGGCTGCTGGGTCTCTGAGTAGAATGGTTCTACCCCTTTTCCTTGGCAGCATCCTTGGGCAATGGCAGGACTCAAAGTATATCCAGAGACTCAAGCCTTGACCACAGAATTCCCATTCCCCATAAAGAGTCCTGGATCTCAAGAGAGGCACAAGGCAATCAGGGGCCATGTGCGACAATATCTGAAGGGAAACTAAGCTTTTCCACAGTAATCAGTAACAGGACAGGCCTCTGCAAAGACTTGGGACAGAATAGGAGAACTCAGCTGAATTTTTATAAGACACTAAGGACACGAGGACAAAATGCTATAATAATTATTAGGATTAAAATCTCTCCAGATTGGTGGGATTTGGAATTAAGCTGATTAAGCAGTATTGGGTTTAAGTTAATTTAAAGAAAATAAAGCAATGCTTTATTGCTTGCACATCTGGATTTGTGGATTAAGTCCCTACCTGCTATCACTTAGCAGGGAACACAATTGTAAACAAGTGATTACTGTTGTGAATTGACTGATCTATGAAGGAAGAAGTCAGGGCATTTTGGAAACAACCTGAAGCTTAGTTGGGAGTGTGTTTGTGGGATATGATGGATGAAGGAAGTAATTATTCCTTGAGTGAACATTTTAGCTGTTATTTACAGGATAAATGAGTTACCTTGGTTAAGGGGACATAGGAAGGTTGAAGAATGTTCCAGGAAGTGAACAATATTTGAAAATATCCTGAGGTGAAAAAGAGCGTGGAACAGCCAAATGTGCCCAAGACATGCACGCAAGGCGGGGAAAGGTCAGACACAGAGAACAAAGAGGGGTCAGGTTGCTTGAGGCCTACTAGATTATTAAACACAGATAATATGAGATATGGAAAGTCACTGAAGGATTTTAAGTAGGGGAGTGAAATAAAAGATTCGAGATTTTTCTAAGATTAACTTTGGTTGCAGTTTGGAAAATAAAGGGACAAGAAAGATTTAAAGGGCCAATGAGTAGGCCTTGTGATTATAGTTGGTTGGCCTAGCTTACAAAGGAAGATGCTGAGAAGTCAAAAATAAAGAGAGTTTTGAGAAACTGAATCACTAGATCCTGATGACTAATGTTGAGGTAGGGGCATGAGGTGGAGGGGTAAAGAGTGAGAAAGCTTTCTACATTTCTAGCTTGAGTAATAAAATAGAGGAGGGGAAATAATGGAATTAAGAAACACTGGTTGAAAAACACAATTTAAATTCAGTTTTGAGAAAATGAGTTTGATCTGCTTTGGAGATATCTAAGCTTTCATATACATGTTATAATGACCATAATTACTGAATGTCATAGTAATTTATTATTGGACTAAAGGAGATCATAATGAGTACTATGATAATAAATTAAAAGTAGGTGATTCTATGTTGTTAGATACATTAAAAATATTTTAAAAGGAATTAAAATGGATATGTACAATTACTGACAAAAGTTAACAACCTTGACCAAGAGACCTGCCAAAGACAGATAGTGGACCAAATAAACTTTCCTCAGATTTTTCAGATGACAGGAAGAAGCTGGTGGAAGAAATAGTCGGAAGTGGCTAACAACACACCTTGAAACCCAGGAGATATTAAGTTCTTCAATTTCAGATTGTCAGGCAATGTAATTCATTACTATAAACAACAGACATTCCATCAAGCCACCATGAAGAGCGTTTAGTCTGCACAACCTTTCAAGTGCTGACCCCTCCAAGTGCATTGCCTCTGAGAAACCATGAACCAAATGGAAAAATGTGTGGTTGTTGGTCAGAAAAGTCTCTACATCTTGAAATTATAATGGTAGCGATTGGTTGCTAAGTTTGCTACCCCTCCGCCCATCTGTTAAGAGCTATCATTATGAAACTAGACATTTGGCTTCTGGTGTAAACTTTATCACAAAGCTTGCCACAGATGGAAGAATCCAGGGAGTTTCTAGCCAGTCCTTGCTTTCCTTCCTGCGGGGGATCATGGTAGAGACTGCACGTTCACAGAGCTCTTTTCCTCAAAGAGAATGGAAATGGAAATAGAATTATTGCCTCAGGAAGCAAAAGCAGGAAGATAACCCTTAGATTATTGGGGTTATCAAGGCCTCCTTGCTTAAACTCCTTAAGTGGTTAGTGGAAGACACGGTGAGGAGCCAGGCGTGGGTATCTTGAGGTTCTGAGACGTCTGTTTCCTGAAGCATCCTGTACTTTTCTTAAAGACATTTAACAGATTCTACCTTCTAGTATAGTTAAATGGCAAGTTTTCTTCTTTTTAGATAAGTATAAACTGCAAATAGCAGATAAGAAAACATTAAAGGGTTTCTATGTGCTTATTGGAATAAGCAGCACTTTGGCACAATTTGACTACAAGGCTGGTTGTAACAGTTGGGAAGTATGGCCAGGGCCAGAGGTGGTCGTGGGGGTGGGGTTGAAAAGGGAATAGGAAAAGGAAGTGAAGAAGGAAGACTATTGTTCCCAGCAATATGGTCCTCCTTGTGGCCTGGTGCCTGGAAACTCATAACACTTGTGTAGTCAAAGGCCCCAAATAAGGGATAATGCATAGTAAGGCACAGTCAGAGAAGGCAGTGTGGATCTGTCTGACTGCAAATACGCAACGGCCAGCCAGGAAATGACTGGGTGGGTAGACCACGCATAGGTAGTAGTAGGAACACATGGAAGAACAGTGCTCTAGCCTCGGTGGGAACCAAGAGCTAAGAGTAATTGGTCAACAATATCTACTCCATGGGTGGTTGTGGAGATGAACTGAGACAGCTGGCTCATCGTGACTCAATGACTGGGCTGTGGGCATTGGAAATCAGGCTGGTTAACAGGCCCTGACATGAGATATGACCAACAGGGTCACTGCAACTGTGGCCATCAGAGAATTCATATTTATTACATGGAGCTACTCTGCTGGGCACCTTCCATAAGTTACCCCCTTCACCCCGACATCAAATATATGCACACGTATGAACATCTCTATGTTATAGAGGGAGAAATTCAGACTCAGAGAGGTTAAAACAATTTTCACAAAGACACTCAGATGATCAAGGATGGAGCCAGATTTAAAGTCTACCTGATTTTGTGCTTCGTTGGTGTGTGTCTTCAGAGCACTGGGAGAGATGGGTTAGAGGAAGGTGGGTTCACAAGGAAGAGGTTTGAAATTTGGAAACTAGACAGAGAGGAACTTAAAAATATAAGCATAGGAGTTCTGTATTTAGTGTGCCCAGAACCCACTTGGTGTCCCCTGTGGTCCATTGCATACTGCATTATACTTAGTTCCGTTTGGGTAGCCTGGTCTGCTAGACTGGATGTACCCCATGAATAGGGAGATAACTTTCTTTCTCTCCTCAGTGCCATGCACAATGTTCAGAGAATAGTTGGTGCTTACACATTTATTGAATAAATGAATTCATTAAGTCAAGGCCAGAACTGCAAGTTACAGCACCCAAATGTACAGAAATCGGTAGCAAAACCCAAGCAGAATAATGACATCTATAAACAGAAATCTTTTTTGAAGGAAAGTAAGGTGTACTATAATATATTTGGGTTAACCTGTTAAGCAGAGTGTTACAAGCGTGAACTTGAGGGCAGGTCCCTTGACACTTACCGCGTCTCTCAAAGTCCTCCCAGGCCAATGTCTTTCACACAGGAGACATTCAGTGATATGTTACTGAATTCTAAAAAGAAGATAACGGTTCAAAATCATGTATGATCTTCATATCTTTGGGTAGCTTGTTGGGGCATTCGTGTTTTAAATCTTCATACATGAAACGCATATGCAATTTGTAGTTTTAAGATTTAAGGTCACAACTAAACCATAAAAAGCCTCTGGATAAAAAGTGAAAAGTGGATCGGGGTGCCTGGGTGGCTCAGTGGGTTAAGCCGCTGCCTTCGGCTCGGGTCATGATCTCGGGGTCCTGGGATCGAGCCCCGCATCGGACTCTCTGCTCAGCGGGGAGCCTCTTTCCTCCTCTCTCTCTCTGCCTGCCTCTCTGCCTACTTGTGATCTCTCTCTGTCAAATAAATAAATAAAATCTTTAAAAAAAAAAAAGTGAAAAGTGGAAGTATTTTGTGCTATATAGCGACAGTCTAAAATGTAATACTTCACTTTTGGACCCCAAGTTCAAACCTCCTATCAAGATTACCTCTACCTTAAAAACTGGGCAAAGTCACGCCCCCAACATTCTTCTGATAACCTCAATTAGTTTAGATGTGAGAATACAAATTGAAACGAGAAAGGAAATGCTTGAGCTGCTGGGAAGTGGTATTGACATTACTGAGGCTCTTTGGTCCTTTAATTGTGCTGGTAAAAAATACTGATGGGGTCAAACAATTGAAAACTCAATGAGATGAAAACAACCGGGAACAAGAAGGGAAAGACAGGGGTGTGGGAGGCTGAGAGGTTAATATCAACTTCTGTCTAATTTAGGATTTGGATTAAAGAACAGAGAAGCTCAAACCTGCTCAAATCATGCTGCCATCTGTGACTCCGATGTGGCATTTGGAAGAGTAAAAACACATGCTGGAAAATTACCAAGACAAAGAAAAATTCTGGAATCTCGGCACAGGATTTTCCTTTGTGGCTAAAAGGCTGAGCTACTTTGGAAACATTTGGATTCCTTCTCTGCTTTATCTGAGCCGCCAAGCATCTCTTTTAAAGCATAGACATTGCATTCTCTATAAGGAGGAACCTTTGTGAGTTAATCAGTCATCATTTTCCAGGCTCGTCTAGGAGTCACATCATTAAGAAGTATGTGTTGGTCGTTATTGATTATCTAACAAAAGGGAGAACAAGAGAAATTAAAAATCTTGTTTAACTGGCATGATACTTAATGAGCTCTAAGATGTTCTCTGTAGCCCCAATTCCCATGGAAATTATTTAATGCTAAGAGGGAGTTCAAACTCCTGAAGGAAGCTGCATATTTTCAGAGAACCTAAGCTGAGATGCAAAGCAAGAAAGGTCTGCATTTTCGAATAGAACATTTTGTATTACATGCACATCTGCATTCACTATTTTTTTTAAATAATTTTATTTATTTTAGAGAGAGAGCTCAAGCAGGGTAGGGGCAGAGAGAGAGAGAGAGAGATTCTCAAGCTGACTCCCACGGGGGCTCTACCCAGAGTCTTAAGATCATGACCTGAGCTGAAACCAAGAGTTGGACGTTTCACACTGACTGAGCCACCCACATGCCGCATTTGCTCTTCTTACAAAGGCTTCCAGGAAGCTGGCTGAGGGCAGAAGACAACATCATTGTACTTCCAATTTCAAATTGTCACTCTACTTTGTATCCTTCACGTACTTGAGTCTAACATGAGTTGATATGGACAGAAATCCTTTTTTTTTTTTAATCTGAAAGGGAAATTATGTGATATGAAGTATCCTAACCTCATACCCTTTCTGTGAATTCCCTGGATTATAAAAGGGGCTTCCATTCAATTCAGTGTAAGGGAATTTTTTTAAATTTGAAATTTTGGGACCAGGCTCCTGTGTGCAGGCATGGTCTAGAGTGTGACAGACGTCAAGGACAGCACAGCTGGCCCCTTCTCACAAGCAGCTGTTTTTTTTTTTTTTTTTTAAAGATTTTATTTATTTATTTGAGAGAGAGAGAATGAGAGAGAGAGAGAGAGAGAGAGAGCATGAGAAGTGGGAGGGTCAGAAGGAGAAGCAGACTCCCTGTGGAGCAGGGAACCCAATGCAGAACTCGATCCCGGGACTCCAGGATCATGACCTGAGCTGAAGGCAGTCGCTTAACCAACTGAGCCACCCAGGCGTCCTCACAAGCAGCTTTCTACCTTGGCTGCGTCACCGGCATTCAGTGTGGACAGATCCAATGTTACTGTCATCCAGTTACCTTCCTTCAGTGACAGGACTGTGGGGCCTCACGGTGAGGGATAATAAGGACCTCAGAGCTCAAAGCTCTGGTTCCAGGGCCAGACTTCTCTCTAAACACTTACAGGGTTGTTGGCAAGCGACTAACCATCTCTACACCTCGCTTTTCTCCACTGAAGAACAAGACCAG
Organism: Mustela erminea; assembly: GCF_009829155.1. Lineage (NCBI taxonomy): Eukaryota > Metazoa > Chordata > Mammalia > Carnivora > Mustelidae > Mustela > Mustela erminea. Next base: position 25,239,905 of record NC_045623.1, read on the forward strand.
CATCAGCTAAGACAGAGATTGTGAAAAATTAAATAAGATATCCAATAATGCTAACTCCTCTTAGCCTTTCCCATCAGTTTCTAAACAGGCTGTCCTCTACAAAATACCCCACTCACAATAGAAAGGGTTCTTTAGAGTTGGTGCCCAAATGACGTTGACGTCTACATTCCCCCTTCTGTATGTCTCTGTCTTTTTTAGTAGCAGAACGCTACTCCTGTTGTCGTTTGCCGTCGCAGTTACTGTTGTTTCCTTTGAGGAGATGACCTGTACCTATTGTCATCACGTGGGATGCCTCTAGGCCTACGAACATCACATACGCGGCTCCTGTGGCCACAGTGGTTCAGGTGACCTGGTTGGGTCTTTCAGCCAAAGCTGCAGGCATACTAGATGGTGTAGGCCCAAAGAGCCTCTCTTTTCTGAGGAGTGTGACCATGAAGTCTGTGGAGGAGAGCAGAGCCAAGTGACTTGGCGGGGCTCAGTGACTTTATTTGATTTCCTAAACACAGAGAGCCCAGAGTGAAATCCTGCGTGCCCTGGGTTTTTCATCAAAGGAGCCAAGAAATTATCTTTTTTTCTCTCTCTTTTTTTTCTTTAGCAAGTTTGGATTAGTTTCTCACCTTTTCAGTTGAAAGGGCTTTGTTGTTGTTGTTGTTTTAATTAATTAATTAACTAATTAATTAATTTGCTGGAGAGAGCGAAAGCACTCAGCTGGGAGATAGGCAGGCAGAGGGTGAGGGAGAAGCAGACTTTCTGCTGAGCAGCGAGCCTGATGCGGGACTTGATCCTGGGACCTGAGGATCATGACCTTAGCTAAAGGCAGATGCTTAACTGACTGAGCCACCCAGGGCCCCCTTATTGAACGGGTTTCGATGAACACTTCCAAGGGTGGAAATTGATGGAGGGCAGGGGGAAGTAAAATTTAAATTCGAAGTAAGATTATCTTTTACTTGCAAACTGTTTTATTTAGAGGGTCCATATACTGCCTCAATTCTTTAATGTATTTAAAGCAAAATAATCAAGATGATCGCTCTAAAAATTTCTTGCTTGGAGTTATGTCATAGGAGCCCAAAAACACCTTGCATCATGAGAAGAGCAGCACAGAGATTATCATCTGAAACATGTAGAGAATAATGATGCGTCTCCACCAGAAGAGAGCACTGTAACTGTCTGCATGCGGCATCCACAGGAAGAAGCCAGCATTTTTGGAATCTCAGAAACACCTTTTTTAAAAAATTTCCCTCCACCCCAGCATCTCAACCTTAAGAGACAGACAAAAGAAAGTCCCGTTAAAAGCTGTTTGCAGAAGGAAATGGTTAACAGAAATGAAAATTAAAGTAAGAGTAAGACCATAGAATTCCCACATGGTCTTGTGAAACAATCCAGGCGGTCCTCGCTGCAGAGAACCCTAGCAGCGGGGAAGCGGCAGGCAGAGGTAAAAAGGACATATTGCTGTGCAAAGTGGACAGCCAATTAATGGAATGTGTTATCCCAGGAGTGTTGTAAGCCACATTAGTAAGGTGGAGAGTCTTAGATAAATGTATTCTTATGAGATAAATGGGGGAGCTTTTGAAGGACCGAGGACAACTTGGGGAATGCCCTCTCTTATTTAACGAGCACAGAGTGCTGGGGGTTGGGGGGGTAGTGGAAAAGCCCTCGTGACTCATGGAGTTACAAGTGTGGTTTAGCCTTTTCAAAACCGTGTGATCTTGAGTCCACTTGTCATTATGGGGTCATAATACAGCTATCTGACATCACTGTGGGAAGCTCAAAACAGATCGTTATTTCAGTGCCTTTGAAAGACAACAGATGAAGTTGAAAACAAAGTTCTAACACAAGTAAAGGACTGCTTATATCATGATCACCAGTAACCCCTGGCCAGGCCCCACGGTCCTTCCATCCCTTCATCTCTATCTGGTGTGATGGATCAGCACTGTTTGGCAAGTTACCACTCTCTCCTTGAAACTTCTCATGTCCCCACCACGATGCTGCCTTCACCAGCTTTTTCTCCTTTACTCTTTCTCCTTCTTAGTCTCTTTGCTGTCCCCTTTTATCTCTTCAATCATTAAATGTTGGAGGTGACTCAGAGCTGAGCCCTCTTTTCTTTTCAATCTACTCTCTCCTCCTGGGGGCAATTTCATCCAGACCAGTGGCTTTAAATTCTGTCTATACCCTTCATGACACCCAGTTTATATCTCTAAGTGAGATTTTTTCCCCCCCTGAAACTGGGAATCTCTATTACCAGCTTCCTACCTAGCCTCTTCACTTGGATGCCTAATAGTTGCCTGACATTTACCAAGTCCAAAGTAGGGCTCTTGGAATTTCCCTGCATACTTGTTGCTTCTAAAACTTCCTCATCGGGTCAATGTCTTCTTCTACCTTTTAGCTGCTCAGTCCAAGATCTTGGTGTCATGGTTGACTCATCTCTTTCTCTCCTCTCTCATATCTGGTCTATCCTGTCAACTCTTCAAACTGTATCTGGAATCTGACCACTCTTCTCCACCTTCACTGCCTCCACCTTGGTCCACACCGTCATCATCACTCACAGAGGCTGGATTACTAGAACAGCTTCCTAACCAGTTTCCTAACAGTCTCTGCCCTTGTCATTTAGCAGTCACAACATGTAGCCCAAGTAACCTCATAGAAATCAGCTCCTTCCCCTCCTCTTCTCAGAATTCTTCATGGTTTCCATCTCAGAGTAAAAGATGGTATTCCTGACATTTTATGACCAAACCCCGTTACCTCTAAAAAATAATTTTCATCTACTTATTGTTGTTCACTTTACTCTAGCCATACCAGATTTCTTGTTATCACTCTACTACCATAGACCTATTTTCACCTCAGGATATTTGTATTTCCTGTTTCTGCTGCTTGGAATGCTCTTCCCCCAGATATCTGCATGGTGAGCCCCTTCACTAACCTTAAGTTTTTATAGGAAAGTGGCCCCAGTGAGGTCTTCCCTGGCCTAGCTAACATTCTACCACCCCACATGATACTTCTTATTCCCTTTTCCTTATTTATGTTTTCATTTTTTATTATTTTTGAGGATAAAAACTTTTTTTCCCAAAGAATTCCAGGCTCCAGGACAGTGAAGAAATCAGGTCTCTGGTAACAAGATTTCCAAATGGAGGAGTCACCTGTGTGAACATGAGCATCTGCTTAATTATGCACTGAACAACGCTGTTGTTCGGGGGTCTTGGCTTCTGTCTTTACATCTGCACAGGGCTGTCTGAGGAAAGAAGAGTGTGGCCCTAATGGGGACAAACCAGAACCAGTGGGAGGAAATATAGGAGGCCTAGAGGCTGACTTAGCATATGCAAGAACCTATATATTGACTCCCTTGATAGGAAGACCACACTTCTTCACAGCAAGTCAGTAGAGACTAGATGACCATCTGGCAGGAATTTTATATCACTGATTTGTGCCACTGACTGCTGAAGTCCCTTTTACCCTTGGAAGCTGAAGTGACACCAGCTAGCAAGGATGCCTGGGTTTATCTGAGAGGCAGGCTGGTCAATGGAGTCTTGGCTCAGGACTTCTGGGCTCACAGCATCATTCCACTGGCTCAGCTGCTCTTTGTGTCATTGGCCTTGATACCTTTGATCTTCTAGGTGGACCTGTCCCTCCCGAAGAGCTGAGGAGTTCTTAGAAGCTGTGTGCTCCTGCACATTTTACCAATTGGATCAGGCTCAGGATTTTAAACTGTGGGAATGGTGCCAAGAAGCAGTCAGAGACTGCTCTCATGGATTCCTAACTTTGGAGGGAGTGGCTGCTACCTGAATTTACCTTCCTGGACCAGTGCGGCACTGGTCCAGGGCTTTGGTGGGCCTTAGGAGGCTGTGACAGTGGTCAGCATGTAGACCGTGAGTGCTTGGTGCCCCTGCCAGGAGACAGACAAGAGGGGACCAGCCTCAGTGGGCTCTGTTGTTTGGGGGTACTTTGTTCTCAGCTCTTAGGAACAAGCACGCAAGAAGAGGGCTTGACCCTTTAACAGAGAGCAACCTCATAGAGTCCCCCAGATTCCTGAGCAGCCTCCTCATGATTTTTCCAGTCCTTCCATGGATTAATGTCACTGAAGATTGTCCTTGGCTCCAACAGCCTTGACAGCAAACCTGGCTTCACCACACACATGTGCGCATGTGTGTGTAAACAGTAATTCAGTTGATAGGTATATTGTTTGTATATATGTAATATAATGTATATATGTATGTATAAAAATATTTTTGAGTTTTGATAACTTTATCAAAATTTACCTGTGGTAAACTCTGGCAAGGGCAGAGAAAGAACGAAGGACTGTCATCAATTAATATAATTTACTCCAAAAGGGGTAATATATTCATTAAGGAAGTCAATATTCATTCAGCAGCTAATTAATTCAATTGTTCATGAACTTATTCATCAAACAAGTATTTTTCAAGTGTTTGGAAGGTTCTAGACTGTATGTATTCTAGTCCTGATGGGTTCCTCTTTAACCATTCAACAGGGGAAAAAAAAAAAAAAAGGAAGAAGCGAAATAGAAGCCCCTAACTCATACTGCCTTCTTATTTTTCATGGTGAAGACTAGGTCCTCTCTATTATATCTGCTCTGTGGAACCGGAGAGTTGTTGGAGAGAAAAAGTCAGAATATCTATGAAGGACCATCTTTTTCTCATGCTATTTGGAAAGAATAAGACCTGGCCAAGAATTAACTCATCTCTCTATATTAGGTCTTAGTGTTTCATTCGTTATTCACTTATACATATCTTAGTCCACAGTGATTTGAAACAACTTAAGGAAACACATGAAATACTACAATGATGTAGGATTAAAAGGCAAAAATAGCATAAGGAGACAGACTGAATGGAATGTCAAGATTAGAAAAAAATTAATAAGAAATTCAGGACCTTGGGGTGCCTGGGTGGCTCAGTGGGTTAAGCCTCTGCCTTCAGCTCAGGTCATGATCCCAGGGTCCTGGGATTGAGCCCCGCATCGGGCTCTCTGCTCCGCTGGGAGCCTGTTTCCCCCTCTCTTTCTGCTTGCCTCTCTGCCTACTTGTGATCTCTGTCAAATAAATATATAAAATCTTAAAAAAAAAAAGAAATTCAGGACCTTATAATGAACACAATTATTATAATTGAACAATAACTTTGGCAGTGAGTTGCCTAGTAGCCTAAGTGAAAAGATAATCCATTATAATTTCATATCTTTAGGAATTTAATGATATGTGAGGGAAGCTCAGTGAAAATAAGTTTCCCACAAAGTAGTTCATCTTTTTTTCCCACTTGTATATAGTATAATAATATAAATAAACAAATAAATATCGTGTGTGTGTGTGTGTGTGTGTGTGTGTGTGTGTAACTTTTAGGGAGTCTATCTTGGCTATTGTATATATGAAAAATATGATCTGGAATGATCTGGAAATAAAATTTTAGCCATTATTTTTAACTAAAAACAAAAGCATAAGAAGAAGAGGATGAGAGATATTATGTGGGGTAATGGAATTTTAGGTAGGCCAGCAAAGGCCTCACTGAGGCCATTTTTTTTTTTTTTCTAATTTCTTTTTAGCTTAACAGTATTCATTGTTTTTGCACCACACCCAGTTCTCCATGAAATACCTGCCCTCCCTAATACCCACCACCTGGTACCCCAACCTCCCCACTCCACCCCTTCAAGACCCTCAGGTTGTTTTTCAGAGTCCATAGTCTCTCATGGTTCACCTCCCCTTCCAATTTCCCCCAACTCCCTTCTTCTCTCCATCTCCCTTTGTCCTCCATGTTATTTGTTACGCTCCACAAATAAGTGAAACCATATGATAATTGACTCTCTCTGCTTGACTGAGGCCACTTTTGAGTAAAAACCAAATGTTAGTGAAAGAGCTCACCATGTGGATGTCTGGGGCAGAGCATTCCAGGCAGCAGAAACTGAAAAAGCAAATGTTTTGAGGCAGAAGTATGTCTGTGATAGTGGAGAAAAAACAAGGAGCTATTGTGGCTAGAGTAGAGAGAACAACACAGTAAGAAGAAGATGATTTTTTAGAGGTAACAGATCATAAAATATCAAGGACACTTAAGCTATTTGAATTAAACTATTTAACTATTTACCTTGAAGACACACAGTAATATTAGTTTTTGAATGATTTCAATAATGTATAAATATTTATGCAACACATTTTATTGGTTATTATTTGTAGTAGAGAGAAACATTTTAGTAATCAAATACATGGTCTCTTATTATTTTATTTTATTAAGTCACATTTACACAGTTTTGATATTAGACAAAAATAATTTTATATAAACACAGGCAGTTGGGACTTTTCTCCTTTCTATAAACAATCTTCAATAGTACAATACACCAAAGGGGGGAAAAAAAAAAGAACAAAAAACAGAAAAGAGAAAAAGATACAAGACAGAAATTACTCATCAATAGTTTTTTTCCCCTTAAATTACTCTGTCACTATAACATACATTTTCCCCCCATGAGATGTTTTTTTCTTCAACAGCCTTAATTATTTTGATTTTTATCAGACATGATTTTTATTTTCTGTAGTCTTTATATGTGAGCCATGTCCAGATGGAGAATAGTATAGAATAGTCCCCCTCTATATTTTTTAAAATCAGCCTTTTGGGTAGAAAAAAATGTTTTAGAACGGTACTTTAAAATGACAATGTAAATAAGATGATAAGAAAGAGTTTGCTTTAGCACTATCACAGAAATTGTAGAAACTGAAAAACATTTTAGTGGAAAATATAGACATTTTCAGCTGTTAAGCTAGTTTTTAGAGCTACCTTCAGAACTGTATGTTTCTGCAACTTTGTCACTCTCAACAGCTACCATTTATTCTTTTTTTTTGAACACGTATTTTCAAAATAAACAGAGCTCTGCTATTAGTGCCAGCACTTAGTGAGAGAGGGGAGCGAAAGAAGTGAGAGGAGAGACTTTGTGTCAACTTTTGTTGACTATACCAATTCTTAGTCTGTGGCTAGATCTTTTGTCTGATAGTATCTATTATGGGTTGTGTTGTGTTCCTCTAAAACTTAAGTCAAGTCCTAACTCCTGGTACCTGTGAATGTGGTCTTATTTAGAAATAGGGACTTGGCAGGGATAATCGGGTAGGGAGGTGCAATGGTGTAAGTCCTGTTTGGCATCTGAAAGCCTGAGAACTGAAAGCGCCAAGGTCCCAGGGCAGTAGAAGATGGATGTCTCAGCCCATGCAGAAAGGAGTTTGCCCTTCCTTCACCTTTTTCTATTCAAGACCTGAACCGATTGAATGATTCCCACCTCATTGGTGAGAGCAACTGTTGCTCAGTCTACTGACTTAAATTCTAATTTCTTCCAGAGACACTCTCATAGACATACCCAGAAGTAATGTTTTGCCAGCTATCTGGACACCTAGCCTGGTCAAGCTCATACACAGAAAATTAACTATCATATAAGACATGGGAGAAGGGAAGGATTTTATAATTTTATGATTAAATATCAGTCTTCTAGTGAGCCTGAGTTCCTGGCTATGACTTTATTAAGTGTTTCTCTGCCTTTTTACCACTTACCCCCTTTAGTATGATGGGTAGAGTAGAGGTGTCTGGGGTAGGAGGAATGCCTTGCTCTAGGAAAGCAAATATATTTTTAAGTCAATACTTATTATTTGAATACATATTAAATTCATACTAAAAGTGAATACATTTCCTGATACATACTGAAATGTTTGAAGCTACTCATCTGTATCTGGAATCCATTTTGCAACCTTCTGTCTGTGGTTCTTAACAAAGGGCAGAAGGGAGAGGGGAAATCTTGACACTACTTGGGGTTTGTATTGGTGTTGATGCCTATCCTTGGTTGAGAACCTCAGATATAATAAAAAGATTGAGGGATTGATTTGTGTGGGTCTTAATATTGCCTTACCTTATATTTTAGGATAGGATATGTCAACTGATATGCCCCAAACTATATATTTAATCTGTGGTACAGCAAGACTCCAATCCAGGGTTTTGAATTCCCACTAGAGTGACCAAGCATCCCAGTTTGCATGGGACTGAAAGGTTCTCCAGGATGTGGGGCTTTCAGTGCTCCAACCTGAAGGCCCCAGGCAAATTGGAAGTGTTACTCACTGTCACAGAGAATTTAAAACCCAGAAAAAAAAAGAGAATATAAGATGAGGAAATTTTCCCCTTGACATTTACTATCTGTGTGCTGATTACTTAGAGGATGCTTATGTATGTAACGTGGCAGATTACAGGACGATCAATTTGCTGGCAAACAGTTTATAAATTACTTCATTACTCATATCAGTGTTATCTGAGATTTCTATCTGTCTGACACAAGCAAACAATAAAACAGACTGAAGCTTCTCTTTTCATGGGAACTGTATAAGTGCTAAGTCTATCTGCCTGCTGGCAGCCTACGCTTGGGTGGGAGTTTGATGGCAGCACTCAGTAAATCTTTCTATGCTTTAGATGTTACCATCAGAATCAGGAGTGGGAGGAAACAGGATGGGGCTGGAGGGAAAGCATCTTGGCACAGCCAGACGTGGAAACATCTCATCCTGTCTCTATTTTCACCTCCACAGCTACTGGATTGCTCTTTCTTTAATGTAATCATGGACCATGGTCGCTGACTTATTCTAGCTCCAAACGACCCTGGAGCTATGTGCCTCAATTCTCATTAAAGCCTCAATCCCAGTGCTCTAGTTAGTTGTTATAATCATCTTGCCTCTTACTTCCCTCCAATCTAGGGCTGAGGCTCACTGTTTTTCTAGGTAGTTCTTTCTCCAAAAAGACTGAAGTCTTGTCCCTGACCCTCATCAAATTGCTTGGTATCCTCTGCACAAAGACTAACCCTACCTATCACTTGTGAACAGCAGTTTAAAGACCAACATCTCCTAAGGCCCTGAAGGATGCAGATAATTTGCCTGAAATCTGGCTGAAGGTGGGTCTATTGCTCAGGCACTATATCCGGCCTGCTGTAATTCCAGCATTTGTTTGAAACTCCCCTCTCACTTTCCTAGCCAGAAGGTTAGGCTCATGTTAGGCTTGACCTGAGAGGGTACTGGCTGGGTATGCTGTTGTGGGAAGCTGGAGCCCAGAAGCAGGAAGTGGCATCCTGGAAGTTGGCTGAAGGTCTGTAACTGGGGCATCAATCCAAGGGGCTTAATGGAGAATCAGATCCAATGTAGGGAGGCCAAATGGGATTAGGGGATCAGGAAAGTGGTAGAATTAGGATAGGAGACAGTGGAGGTGCTGTGGAGGATTGGTGGGCAGACACACATAGTAACTCTTATCCTGGGATGTCCCTGACTCTTGAGGCATATTGCATTTGAAGAAGATGTAATGAAATGACTACTGACTTGCCCTAATAGGCCGGTCAGTTGCCCTATCATGTACTTCCTGACAAGTAGTCTTGCTCTGAGGAAACAGCAAAGTCTCCCTAACAATCATAAGCCTATTTCAAATACTTTCTTTTCAACCAGCCAGTATTCTGGCTCCTGTCTCACCTTCATTGAATTCTGTTATTGGCCTTCATCTAGGTTGTGTTTGAATCCTTAAAGAATATCTGTTTAGATGAGTTTTTCCTCTAAAACTAGATCCTGTCTAATTATTTAATGATTGTGCAACTAACAGAGAAATATTCTGAGATGATAATTTCCATGTTAGGGAAAGAAAAATTGAGGCTGATTTAGACCAGACAAAGCAATATTTCATTTTTTTACTTTTTGATGTTGTAAATGACCATGGGAAATTTGCTTGAATATTTTCTATCATTGGAACAGGGGCTTCTAACTTGTTCAGGGGTAATGTAAGACCTCTGCCTCATGGCCATTGGGGTTTAGAGGATATTTGCTGATAGGAAAATTATTTTACCGAAATACCCTATCTTTAGCCACCCCTTTACTTAGCTGCAGTAGCACAGGACTTTGTCCTTAAGGTGAGTGCCAGTCTGGGGAGAATGGTTTTCCCCAGTGAACAGCTGTTCTAGGGACCTCTAGCTCTGCCACTTTAGGGAAAATATTCAGCTTGCACACTCTTTGTTTTTTTGAAAAAATGCCTCCGGAAGTTTCTATTATACAAGAGGATTTGTCCTCTGGTAGAACACCATAGTTCATTGTTCAGAACTTTCTGGAAAGTTCAAAAGCACAGCTTTTCAAGACTCTCTTTTCCAGAAAGCATTTTATCCAAATTAAAAATTAAATTCTGAGACACAGTTAATATGTGTTAGCCTTTGTAGGAGCAGCACAGATCTAAGACTTTTATGTGAAGAGACCTATAGGTCTTAACAATTGACATGTGGAATATGGCAAATATGATTGTGTGTGTTGAAATGCTTTTTATTTGGTGACTTAGGAGTGACAACCATACCTGGCCACTGCTGGAGAATGTTATGATGGCTTAGTACTTAGTACTTTGGCTCTTCTCTCATTTTTACTAATTTTTGTAAATAGGTAAGATAGTTACTAAGAAAAGAACATTTTGAAATAATTTAAATCTTTCATCTTTATATGTATTATGTCAAAACAAAGAGTTAATAGAATGGTTCTAATCAGTGTGTTTAAAAGGAAAATGGTGCCACCTGCAAAGATTAGCTGACATTTGGATGCTGTTTAGTTTGTACCTGCATTGGTATAAGCACGTTACATGTACTTACTCATCTAATTTTTATAAATTAGGTACCTTTATTATTCCAATTTTTATAGATGAAGGAACTAAAGCTTGGAGAAGTTAAGCAAGGTCCAAGGTCATACACACAATGTTGGAGCTGAGACGTCAACCCAACAATCTTTCTCTAGGGCCTACTTAGACAGTGGTAGGAGGCCCAAACTGTCATTTTATCATGATAGGTTCAGAACTTGATGCAGTTCCCTAGGTTACATGAACCAACAATAGGTTTTCTAAGCACATTCCAAGCTATTCTGTCAACCTTGGACATACTGTCCTTGATGGAATCCATACCAATCATTAAGCAAATGACATGACGAGGACTATATTTATTGAGTAGGTGTGCTTGGGGCTTTACTATCTCTAATTTTATTTGGTTCCAGCTGATTACTTGATCATATGGATGTGATTTTACTTACTATTTTTGCAATTATTTCCTCAATAACTCTGATTACCTCTTTTCTTTGTTAATCACCTTCTCTAATTTGGGTGATTTTATCAAAGTGCTGATAGTTGTAGCTCAAAGAACAGAATGCCCCACCTGCTCTTCTGCATTATAACTCTCCCAACATCGAAAGTGTCCAACTACTCTCTTTTTTCTGTCAATTGTTTTGTCTCTTCTGTAGAGGCCCTGATGGTTATTCTTCACTGGCGGATACTCTCCACAACCTGAGCTGTATTTCCTAACTTTCTCCTTCTAACTTTAAAATCTAATTCGTCCTTTTTGTCTGTCCTTTGTGTTGCTCATCCCATGTCTTCCAGTCGCCTTCACGTTTCCTCTGTGAGTCTTGTTCCCCGTCTCTAGGCATCTCAAACTGTGACCTTGCTTCTCTGTGTATTATACCTAAGGATGACGCTTCACTTTTTCTTTTGTAGCAGTAATCCTTAACTTTCTTCATCCCATTCACTAAAAGAAGCTCATGAACATAAATGTTCCAAATGCTTTTCTGGACTTCTCCTTCTCTCCCATTTCTCAGAATATCCAGTCCATTATATTAGAGGCCCCAGCTAACTTTGTCTGTGTCAGACACATTGAGTGGTGATAGTCCTTACAACAGTTCTGTGAAGTGAGCACTATTATCACTCTCAAGTTTGTGGGTGAGGAACTTGAAGAATAGATAGGCAACGTAACTTGCTCAAGACTATACTGATAATGAGTCGTAGAGCTAAGTTCTGAATATGGATAAGGTAATTTCAAAATCTGTGAGTTTTTTTTTAAAGCCATATTTATTTATTTTTAGAGAGAGAGAGTGGATGTAAACAAGGGAGGGGCAGAGGGAGAGAAAGAGAATCTTGGGGAGACTCCCCAGTGATCCTGGAGCCGGACATGGGGCTTGATCTCACAACCCTGAGATCATGACCTGAGCTGAAACAAAGAGTTGGATGATCAATGACTGAGCCACCCAGGTGCCTCTCAAAATCTGTTTTTAACCTGTAGAGATAGGTTGCAGTCCTACTTCCTTTCTAAAGGCAATGATCTGGCTACTTAGCCTCTGTCATCTCATTGCAATAAATATGGTCTCCTTGTCACTTAATAAACAGACTGATCAGTATTGTCAAATACAGAATCTGCTCCTTCCAAAACAGGAAGAGAACTTCTCACACACTGAGTTTTCTATTGATGATGAGAGATACAATAACTTGTTCTTTATTTTGAAGGAGATCCTCTGGCATGCCTCAGGTGCATGGACCCCAAAGAATTTTATGGGTTTAAGAGGCTCCCATATCCTTGTATGGTTTGTCTCCCTCTCTCAGGTCGGAGGGGGAGGGGAGGCATGTTTCTTATTGAGGCTTGGAGAGTTGCTTGCTACTTTTTACTTATCAGGTCTGATTACACTGATTTCATCAACAGAGTGTATTAATGTGATGCGCTGCAGTGTTCAGAAGGTTCAAGTCCCTTCAGATTATATTGTGACAAGGGCAGCAGTAGAGTTAACATAGCCCTGCAGCAAGATTGCTAATGTTTAATTGTTCATATTACGTGAATTTAAAGTCCTTCTCATCTCCTTTCCTGATGGATGTTGAATAGAACATATTCACCAAATCAAAGACACATATGATATACCTAGGGCCATATTAATATGCTCTAGTAAAGATATCAGGGCTGGAAGAGTAGCTGTAACTGGGGCTAATGCTGGTTAATTTGTGTTATTTTGTGTTACTCCACTGTCATCCATCAGGATCCATATGGTCTATGCACAGGCCAGACGAATGAATTAAGTAGGGATAAAGAAATGGGGACCACCATTCTTACATCCTTCAAGTCCGGACTGTGGCAATAGTCCATTCTCCTTCACAAAAAGTCGGATGATTTTTTTTGATTTACTACCTCAACTGGAGTGGGTTCTGATGCCAAACACTTAAAGTCTCTGTATTTTAATAGGAAGTTGCTTAAATCTTAAATTAAGATTTATAGATTGAGGAAGAGATGTTAAGATGATGAAATAACCTTAACACACACACACACATACACAGACATACATATGTATAAAGGAGATATCCATAGAAGTTAGACAAATGGTGAAGATATGGTGAAGAGTCCGTGGGAAGACTCTGAGAAGCATCCAGAAGTTGCTGGAGGTACTTATTAAGGAAATAGAATACTACTAATGAGTATTACTATAGTAAATTGATATTAATGAGCATTTACTGTGTACCAGGCACTTTATTTATATTTCTTCAATTAATTTTTTTGATAAGCCAATGAGTCAAGGGCCATATGGTTCCCATGTTACAACCAAGAACACTGAAGTTTGGAAAAGTGAAGTAACTTGTTTCAATTCTAGTCCCAAGCTGGTAAGTGGTGGAAATGGAATTCAAACGCTCTAGACTGGGGGCTGTAAGCCATGCCTCCTGCATGTCTGTTGGCAGAACATATCCTGTTGGAGGCTGCAGTCTTTGATGACTAGAGTAGAAGTAAAAACTCTTCACCTGCGGAAGAGAGATGCAGAAATGACTCTGAATGTCTGAATGCTTCTGCCTGAATATTGTTAGTGAAGGGAACATCATTAGGTGTTAAACTTGCTGAACATGATGGATACCTAAAGGGAATTTGGTTACTAGAATTCCTTCTCTTACAAATGGTTGTCAACGTAATTAGTGCTCTGTAGATTCTGTAGATCTGGTACAAAGAAATAGAAGAGTTTTATGAAGATGACCTCTTGAGAAGGTAGGGAAGGCTTTATTAGCTTCTTTTGTCTGCCTTAGGATTTTATAATCCCTCTGCCTCCCCAAAACTATGCATTAACCATCTGCTAGCATTTTAACTTACTTCTTACTCATTCAATGCTAACATCACATTCATTTGAAATGGGAATGGTTGGGGTGGTGTTTAAAGGCAAATTCACTGGTTAAAAGCAGTTTTCACCTAACACAAGCTTAACCTATGTTAATGTTTTTCTTCTTTTTTAAAGTACTTTTTAGAAGGCTATATTAAATAATAATAATGAAAATTAAATACATTATCCCCAACCACCATAAAATAGATGGCTTAATATTTTACTTCCTTACAGTTTTTATTAATATGCATGCATCATTTTTACATAATTGTAATCAAAGCAGAGATACACTTTTGTTTTCTTTTTCCCCATTAATGTATGAGCGTTTTCCCATGTAGCTAGTTAGTGTTTTTAAATTAACATGTTAATGGATGTATATTACTGCATGGAGTTACTGTAGCAAAATGCATTTAACCATTTCTACACCATTGAACAGTTAGATTGTTTTTAACCTTTTTACTGGCATAATAAAGAGCAATAAGGAACATAATAAAGAGAAATGAGGGACACCGGGCTGGCTCTTGATCTCAGGGTCATGAATTTGAGCCTCATGCTGGGTGTAGAGCTTACTTAAAAAAACAAAGAGCAATAAGGAAATGGAATATGGGGTCTGGGTGATCTAATTTTGAATCCTGACTTTGCTGTATAAGAAGTATGGAGCCCTGGGCTCCATTCACCCTGGTCTGGGTGAATACTCCTCGTACTCCATAATATGCTGTACTCAGAAATATCTGTTGTTAGAAACTGTGCTTGGTTCTGGGCACACAGAGGAAAACAAGAAAGATGTGGTCCCTTCCCTACACAGCTATGTAGCTAATAGGTCAGTAAAGTGTAAACAGTCACATGACTGTTGTGAGGAGTAAAAGAAATAACAACTGTTAAGTACTTAGCGCAGTGCCTGGCATATCCTATGTGTCCAATATTACTCTTATTACAATCGGTTTTATTATTGCTTGAGTGCTGTTATTACTATTTTTGTTATTGTTATTTAAGCATATATCTTTCTTCAAAGCTACTGGTTTTTAAAGATCATTCACTTACCGATTGCTTTTATTGAGTATAATTTAACATTTCTTGAAGCTGGTCTTAAGGTGATATTAGTTTATAAGTTAAGTGTGGTATTTTAATTAATTATTAATTAATTAATTTTTACAGATTTATTTATTTGAGAGAGAGAGAGAAAGCATGAGCAGTGGGAGGGCAGAGGGAGAGGGAGAAGCAGGCTCCCCACTGAGCAGGGAGCCTGATGCAGGGCTCCATCCCAGGACCCAGAGATCATGATCTGAACCTAAAGTAGACGCTTAACCAACTGAGTCACCAAGGAGCCCTAGTGTGGTATGTTTAAATGACACCTGAAGAGAAGACCAATGTTTTCTTCAGTTGAGCGCCTCTCCCTATTGTCAAACTTTGTGCCAGGGCCAGGAGAGGGAGCAGTTGGGCCTAACATCTGTCCTCAGGGAGCCACAGGCTGGTTTTTCTTTAAGAAAACAATGGGATGATGATGTTCTCTATTGTTTGTGTGTGTGTGTGTGTGTGTGTATACACATATATATATAAACTACATGGTTAATTTTCAATATTCATATTCAAAGAATATGACTTTGTGCAGGAAAAATCCTAAAATCTACATACTAGTATATCACCTTTGTAATAAAACAGATATATTCACTTTCTCAAGTTTATTTAAGTCTACATGACTGATTTATTATCATCTTAATGATGATGGCTCTATTGGATCCATCAGCATAATTAAAACTTTGGTTTTAACTCCTAAATTATGAGTCATTGTTGCCACTATTTAAAGCCCACAAAGAATGCAGCCTATTAATGTGGCCAAGTTCACACTGATTAGAAAAATTTTGCTACAGTATAAATTTTATTCATCAGCTTTGCCTGAGTTTCCTTATGTGAGACCTCGTACAAGAAATTCATAATGAAGATTTTGTAGAATCCATTTTTGCTTATGCATTCATTAACTTTAATAAATTAAACCTGAACATTGATATCTCTATAGTTAGCAGAGACACCTAACCATAAACTCTAGACCTCAGGGGAAAGGTTTCAAGTAGAGCCTGATCCACAGTGCCTCTCAGGGGACAGCATTTCTCTTTTACCCCTCAGCCACAATGGTTTGGCACACATTTAAAGTATTACAATTTGCTAAGTTTTGATTTACGTCTACACCCATGAACCTCTGATGATAGTCAACCCAATGAACATTTCCATCACTCTCAAACGGTTCCTTATACCCTTTTGTAATCCTTCTCCACCCTTTGCATCCCTACCTACCCTGAACTTCAGGCAACCCATGATCTCTTTGTTGCTACAGATTAGTTTTCTGTTTCTAGAATTTTCTAAAAATTGAATCATACAGTATGTATTCTTCTTTGCCTGACATTGCAAAGCTATTCTGAGTTGCATCCAGTTTGTGGATGTATCAATAGTGTGTTCTTTTGATTGCTGAATGTGAGCCCGTTGTGTGGATAAACTAAAATTTGTGCATCCATGTACCTTTTCATGAACATTTGAGTTGTTTCTAGGTTTGGTTAGTGTACATAAAGTCATGGAAAAGACTGTGATTTCACTTTTCTTGGGCAAATACTCAGGATAGGAATGGCTGGGTCACGCACGTGGTAGGAATAGCTTATTCTTTTCATAGCCTGCCAAACTGTTTTCTAGAGCAGTTGCATCCTGTTGCATTCCTACCGGCAGTGTGGAAGTGTTCCAGCCGCCCTACATCCTTACCAACACTGGGTACGGTTAATCTTTTCAATTTCAGCCATTCTAGAGATTATACTGGAAAAGCCAGCAAACTGTGGCTCACAGGCCAAATCTGGCCCACCACTTGTTTTTGCAAACAAAGCTTCATTGGAACATGGTAGTACCCATTCGCTTCTTTTTCTGTGGCTCTTTTTGCTTTACCGCGGCAGAGTTGAGTAGCTTATAAAGCTACGTAAAGGGAGCTTATAAAGCCTAAACTATTTATGATCTGGTCTTTATACAAAAAAATTTGCTGACCCCTGGTGGAGTGGTTTCTCCTCCAGGCTTTACTTTGCATTTTCCTAACGATTAATGAGACTTAAATAGCACACGTAGGTATTTAAGCTGCGGGCTTTTGTACCGAACACCAGGTGGCAGAGTTACACTTTTCCGTTACTGCTTTTCTAATTCCAACTGGAAAGAATCCTCAAGATCATGCATCCAGCTACGTTTCTGAAACTTGACTCACCTTTTTGTTCCCCGCGTTCTTCACTATGTCGTGTTTCATTGTTAGTCATATATCATCTAATTTTTCTATAAGCCTGACTACTTAATTTCTTTTATTTAATTTCTTTTATTCTAATTTTCTGCATAGTTGTAAACATCTTGTTCCTGGAGTAGCATTGATTTCCCAAAAATGCCCCAAAGTTTTTGTTGGTCCTTAGACCAGGGTTGGCTAAAAAGTGGCATTTCTGTCCTTTACCCAGTATAGACTACATGCGTACTCTCTCTGGCATATCTTCTATTATTTGTTATGTTACGTTATTTGACTCTGAAGTATTTTATATATGTAAATATATATGTACATACACAAATACATTTTACACTCAGATGCATGTAAATATGAAACTATACCTTTTAGCATCTTTTTAAAATTATGAAATTGTTAAAACATTGAAAGAGTGTAATGAACTTGTTTCCCAGCTTTCATTTTGGTCCTGTATAGTCAATTCCCAACCTTGCATTCAGGATGATCTTTGAAGATCAGTCACTTATGTAACAAATTCCTCTTTTCAAAATCTGTGATGTTTTTCTCTCTTACCTAAACACGAAGTCCTTTCTCTGATCTTGCTGTGTGCTTTCTCCTCTTGAACTCACCTCCTCCCACTCTTTCCTTTGCCACTCTAGCCTCCTTACTAGCCCAAGGACATAGCAAGTCCATACCCAGGGCTTACTTACGATTGTTTTCTTGACGGGGAAAACACTCCCCTATTTGCTCCTTCATTTCCTTCAGGTGTCTGCTCAAACTATATTTTATCAGAATCTCTCCGTGACTACCCTATAGAAAATGGTCCTTTCGATACCTCCACCCTCATTCTGTTTTCATTTTCTTCACACACTTTTCATCCTTGGCATATTGTATATTTATTTATTTTCTTCTTACCTCTTTCCTTTCATGAGGCGGTGAGCTCCTTGAGACCTCAGATTTGGCCCATTTTCTCCCCAACTGAATGTCTACTACTTGCAACAATCTTTGTATCTGACATATAAAAAATGCTTTACAAATACTTATTGAAAATACTGATTGAATGAATACTACAAGCTGCTTTTTCACTTGAGATTATATTTTTGAGATTTACTCATGTTTTTTGTGTTGATTCATTTTTTTCCACTGCCGTGTAGTAGTATCTTGGATGGCTATATCTCAATTTATCCTTCTTGTTTGGTAGATATTTAGGTTTCTTTCAGTTTTTCACTGATGGAATCCATGCTGAAATATATACTCTTAATTTTTTCTCCTTGCGCACATGCACTGGTTTCTCCGAGGTGTATAACTGAGTGGATTTGCTGAATTGTAGGGTAAGTTTAAATTCAATTTAAACAGGTACCATCAAATTTCTCCCCAAAGTGCTTGGCTAATTTATTCTCCCACTAGTGGTCAGTACATGATTAATGTGAGTTATTTGTCATTTTCTGAGCATTAGTATCGCTGGCTCTTTTGTGTGTTTTCTAACAGGATTCTAATACACAATCTTGGGTTGAATGTTTTCTGTAATTTTTTTCTTTTATTGTGATCTTTCTTTCTTCCATTTATTGTACTCTAGTGAATAGATTTGACCTATAGAAAGGATATGTGTAAAAAGGATATGTAAATAATAGTCCTATCTCTGCTGGAAAAAACAAACAATCAAACCCAAAGTGATTATGCTGTGTTTGGGGGGGATACAGTATGGTCCATCTACTGGGCACTGTGGTAAGTTCTTTTATACATCATCTTATTTTATTCTTGCAATGGCCCTTCGGGTTAGGTATCTCTAGATAGTACTTCGACCCTAACACTTCGTGCCTAGTGTCATACAGCTAAAAATTTATTATTTCATAGTAATATAAAGGAGCATGATATGAAACATAAATGTAATTTTGTGTGGGAATTGAAAAACTTTTTTTCTTCATGTCTCCTTTACTGAAAAAGGAATTATTCCAGACTGACTGTTGAATGAGTAAGTCTAAGTTCTCCTTGCAATGACCCTCATTTTTTCTTGATTTGCATATGGCTCTTCAGAAAGGCTGGGGGGTCAGACAGAAGTTTGCATTGACATCTCTCAGCAGTCCCTGTAGACTCTGCATTGCTGCAGAATGCGATGTTGTTGCTCAGCTGACCAGATGGGTTGATTGAAGAGAGAATGGATAAGAGGCAGCTATCATACTCTATGACACTTTTAGGACAGGGAATGAGTTTTGAAACCAGGAAATGATGGCATCCCTCTTTCAATGATCTTGAGAGTCGTTTGTGAAGGAATTATCCACTGGAACCCATGAGAGTTCTATAAAACTCTGATCAGAGTACATGGCAGTCTTAATAGAAGGTCTCTGGTTTAGAAAATACTATTGTCTAAAATGAGAAACTCAGAATCCCTTCTAAAATCTTCCACCTGCCAAATACACATCAATCTTTTGAGACTTAAACTTGGTGAAATAAAAGTCCAGGCTATTACTGCTCTCCCAACACAACACGAGAAAGCTTTCCTTGATATCTTGATGTTTAGGCTTATGTAAGAATGTTTATAGAAGATCTAACCATGCTTCCTTTTTTAAACTTATTAAAGCAATGAAAAAAAAAAGATTTTCTCATATTTTTTTTCTTTGATACTTCCAGAGGCGTTCCTAAGGGATCCTCAACCTGAAATACATTAAAGTTGAAAATTAGTGTTTTGATCAAGTTGGTATGCCACATCTCATTATTCAATTTACAGCAGATATCTTGGCCTTTGAGTTTTTTCCTACTTTAAGGACCAAAGGATTTTCTTTCATAAGTAATATCCTTACTCAACCAATAAGATGGAATTTATTACGATTGTTAGATAACTCACTTGACAAAGAGGGTCAATGACAGTTAAATGGCACCAACAGCTCATTGAAGACAGTGATTTCATCCCACTCACCATACTTTTTCCCACTACCTAGGAGAGGGCTTTATGTATAATAGGAGTTCAGAGATTAGTTACTGAGTCAATATTATAAATTCATATAGGTCTCTATATCATATTTTCCTCTTCTTTCCATAAAATCATGCTATATCCCTTTTTTTAAACTGGGAACATTTCATTTACAGGTGCATAATTTTTTTAATGCTTAAAAAAAAGAAAGATATCTTTTTTTGAGAGAGAGCCTGTGCACATGTGTGTGCAAGTGGGGATAGGGAGGGACACAGGGAGAAGGAGAGAGAGAATCTTAAGCAGGCTCCACACCCAGTGTGGAGCCTAATGTGGTGCTCAGTGTGGGGCTCAGTCTCATGACCCTGAGATCAGGACCTGAGCTGAAATCAGGAGTTGGATGCTTAACCAGCTAAGCCACCCAGGTGCCTCCAAAATAGAAAGATCTTGATTGATTTTTTGAGATGGAAATATGTAACAAGGTCATTTGAACTTCTCTTGTGAACAATGATTTCATTTTTGCATGTGGGTAGAAGTGATGTGTTTCCTCTTCCTCTGTTATTAAAAAAACTGACAAGCAAAAATGATCACCCAAGTTTTTTTTTTTTTTTCTCCCAAGTTTCTTTTTGAGTATTCACTGACCAAACTGGAAACATCCACAAAGGAACACTTCAGGGTAAAATGTTACTGATGGTTGGCATTTCTAGAATTACCATGAGATAAAGACTGCAATGGAATTCTAAACATAAAGGACAATAAATTTGATTTGCTCTATCCTTTCTTTCTTTTTTTTTTTATAAGCTTTGAACTAGATAACATTTCCCTTGAGGTTTTTTTGTTGTTGTTGTTGTTGTTGTTGTTGTTTTTGTCTCCCCCCTTCTCCAAGCTTTAAAGAGATGACAGAAACAGTAAAGCCTATCATTTGGTCATCCTCACGTATTCAGCACTTTCATATATGCTAAATATTACTGTAGATGCCAAGAAGAACATCTGCATTTGAAAATTACCAACATCTCTAAGATTGCAGAGCATTAAAGTGCAGTTTCCACTCAACAGTGAGCCACCCACATCGTTTTTCAAGCATATGCCTCATAACAAAAATTCTCAGAATATTAGTGTTTATGGGGAGCTTCTGAAATATTCTGAAATAAAACCAATTGAATTATATATTTACATGTGGATTTCTATGTTTTGAGCTTCTATAATATGAATCTATAAATTAAATTCTTGTTCAAAATAGTCCCTCTAGCGTGTATAAGAACAATATTTCAAGCTGCTTCCCTTTCCTCAGCAAAACGTTGGTGGTATAGTGGTGAGCATAGCTGCCTCCTTCCCTTTCCTCAGCAAAAATTTCCATGTCAATTACAAAAGACTCATAGTTCCATCAAGTTCCTTTACATTCTTGTATATTTTGAAAGGATGGTATAAGCATCTATATGTGTGAGATAATAACAGGATGATTTTCCTCTTTAATCTGTTTTTTTTTTTTTCCCCCAGAATGCTAAGTGTTGAAAACTGAAAAGGAAAATGCTTCTTATAGAAATGTCCTTCTTTTGGAAGAGAGAGGATTTAAAAGAGAATAAAAAAATTTAAGCTTGATAAGTTCATGCATTAGTCATTGGCCACTTTCAGTAAATAAATTATGGGAACAATATGAGGAAATATATGAAATGTTTTTGTGGGAATTGATCTTGGACTTATAATAGGAAATGCCCAAAAAACATTTCTGAAATGAGTCTTCAAGTAGAGCCTACAGAACATGTTTTATTTTGTGATGTTTAACTCACTTTAGATTCTACTGTTCAGGCCAAAAAACAAATAAAACAAAACAAAACAACAAAATAAACCCCAAACAAGCAAGCAAACAAACAAACCCTCATTTAAAGATTCACAAAGTCTTGGTAGAACATGGCTGTAACTTTGTTCCATTTGACTCTGAGCCAAAGACAATTCTTTACTTTCTGGTCCAACTGTGTTTGTTGTTAATTAACAAGGAGGTAGAGTACATAAAATATTCTTTAGTGTAAAATATTTGGCGATTTCAGACACAATTAAAATGGGTATTTCAGGGGCACCTGGGTAGCTCAGTGGGTTAAGCCTCTGCTTTCGGCTCAGGTCATGATCTCAGGGTCCTGGGATCGAGTCCCGCATCGGGTTCTCTGCTCAGCAAGGAGCCTGCTTCCTCCTCTCTCTCTCTGCCTGCCTCTCTGCCTGCTTGTGATTTCTCTCTGTTAAATAAATAAATAAAATCTTAAAAAAAAAAGGGTATCTCATTAAGTCAAATAAGATCTCTTTCTTTTTAAATTGATGAAAGCAAATATCTATTTTTATTTGTTTTAAAAGATTAAAAAAAATTTGTCATCCTACCATGTCTTTCCTCTCCTGGCAAAATCATTTCTATTTTTCTTTGAGATTCTTACCATGTGAATCTGGTGAGCCTGTTGCTGGCCCTATTGTGCTATACCAGTCACATGGTGACTGCAGACTACGACACCTATCTCTTTCCAATAGTCATTGGTTCAAAGGGGTAGGCAAGTGATTGGTTGGGTCACACCTAGTCCTTCTCTGGAACAGTTCTAAAGCAGGACAAAAGAGCTTGCATTTTGCTCTGCTTGTAGAAAAGTCCCCATCACCACCTCTTTATTGTACACCCACCAAACAGAAAGGAGGAGAAGAAAAACATAGAGATGTGTTGAGACTAGAGTTGGAGGAGGCACTGATAACATTACTTGTGTTCAGGAAACCAGATGTTCCTAAAGTCAGCACCTATTTTATACTATGCAAGTCAAAAATTCCCCTTTTTAAATGTAATCTTATTTTGGATGAGTTCCTACACTTGCAGTGGGAAGAGTCCTAACAAAGGCATTCATCATGTAGCAAAGATCTTTTAGTGTCCACTCCACTATAACTTTCAGTGGAGTTAAATAATTGTGTATCTACTACAAGAAGGCATATAGTTACACATCACATAATTTGTGGTTTAGTTTGCTATCTTGAAATATGGTGGTTCTGTTCATAAACATTTCAGGTGGGCATATCTTCTGTTACTGTTGAGCAAGATCTCAGAAGCAAGGTCTCAGAACCAGTAGTCAAGCCTCTCCTAATTGTCAGCCAGGTATGCCCTTAAGGAGTAATAAAAGGTCAATTATTAAACTTACTATGAGTTTAACAGCATCCTATTACAACCAAATTCTGACAGGAAAGAACATTAATTGTAACTTGGGGACCGATTCCAGGTTGAATATAAGATGAGAGTTACTGGACCCTATAGTAATATGGAACTAAAGGGTCACTCTCAGCCAAGTCTGGATAACTTCAGTTTCAAGGACTATGCTTCTGACATTTTTGACTGCCCTGCTTTTTCTCTTCCCTTGAGTCCCTGTCCCACTGCCACCTAGACTTGTGTTCAAGTCCCTGGGTGTTTCTTGGCTCCTGATGACCTGCTTTGGAGACCCTAGGCCTGTGTGCAATTATGCTGCCTGCAATCTCCATTCAAGACACACTCGCAACAAAAGCAATTCCTACATCAGTGTAAAAAAAATAAGTTTAGACTTCCTTTTGTGAAAAACTAGAGTAGCAGTGAAGAACATAGGGTTTGGATTAAAACAAACCCACGTTAAAACTCTATGTCTGTCACTCACTAGTGCTGAGATGAGCATCTTTAAAATAGGGGCAATAATAGCAATCTTGTAGAAGTGTCATTAAAGTAAAATAAAATACTGCACTTGAAATGTCCAATATTGTTCTCATAGATTATCAATAAACTATATCATCTATATTTTTATAACACAGTAGGTCCCAAAGGACCCCTTGCCTGAGGGTTTGTTTCCCAACCAAAAGAAATGTCCCTGCAATTTCTTCTTCTAAGTCCAAGGTTCTGGGACTTTTCCTTATGTTGCTGATGTCCCTTTATCATCAGGGGCCTTCAACACATTCATGTCTTTAACCATAGTCAGAAGTCAAAGATTCTGTTATCCATTGAGGAAAGCTAGGCTTAGTACCTATAGCTTGCAATGCACAATATGAAATACTGAGCTTGACTAGTTCCTGGACCATCTTTCTTCTCCTGGATGCAGAGTTCCCATTAGCTGCTCTGACCTGGCCTATACTCTTCCCACATAGAAGATGCAATTCGGCAGAGTAACGATTGCTGGGAAAACTCACCTGAATCATCCTCAGGAAGCCAGAATTATTGTAAAGGGGCAGAATAATGTATATTAAACTATGGAGATTTGGATTCTGGTTTTGTCTTTTTTTTTTTTCTGTGTGACCCCAGACATACTACTTACTCTCTTAGTGCACGTTTTCTTCATTGTAAGGAGGGAAAATAATGATGTTTGTGAAGATGACATGAATTAGAAAGTATGAAGCACTTGGCACCTAGTGATCACTCAATGAATAGTAACTGCTGTGATTTTGCTGAGCCCAGCATGACTGTTATGATTCCTTTAGAAGACCTTGCTTTCCACTTTCATTTCTTGTTTCCGGTAAGTTTTGAAACCATTAGGAAGTACACTACTAGCCTTCAGAGGTAATGAGCCACTGGAAAGGTTCTTGGGATGTCCAAGCAGGTTAATATTATGTAGTATTTCACTTGGGGCAATTACATTGGAGGGAGATTTTCTCATTTCAGGGCTCAAGGGCAGTGTGTTCCCATGTTTAATGAGCAAAGTTTTCAAAACTGCTCTTGTGAACTGCTGGAAATCTGTGGTTTAACTCACAAGTGAGAATAGCCATCGTTAAATGAAGTGGATATGAAGGTATTTCAGGGTATACTTTGGTGCAATTTTTGTGATTTTGTTAAATAATCATCCAGAAGTATTTAATTTAGCTTAATCATTACCACCAAATCTGACAACTTTTTGTTAGTTTGTTCAAAAGCAGCAGAGTTTGCTTTCTTGAGATGTTTCGACTTATAACAATGCCTCATTGCCAGAACATGGTGGGCCTGAAATAGTTTATTTGGGGGATGGAATCCGTTTAAAGGTGGAAGAAAGCAGAACACGGTGTAACTCCATTTTTAGGTATTTCCAGTAAGCAAATCTTTTTTTTTTTTTTTTAGATTGTATTTATTTGACAGACAGACAGAGATGACAAGTAGGCAGAGAGGCAGGCAGCGGGTGGGTGGGGGCGGCTGGAGAGCAGGCTCCCTGCTAAACAGAGAGCCCGATGCGGGGCTCGATCCCAGGACCCTGGGATCATGACCTGAGCCGAAGGCAGAGGCTAACCCACTGAGCCAACCAGGTGCCCCTCAGTAAGCAAATCTTAGGAGACACTGTTTTCAAAATGGCTGCTCTGGGTTTAACTAGTTTGACACCAACCATTCTTCTGGAGGACCTTGCTGAGAGACTCTTATTTTATATTAAAGCGAAAAGATCCAACAGAGGCCTAGGCCGCCACTGCCCCACCCTGGGGCCAAGATGTAGGTCATGGTAAGTTTTGTTCCACTCCAGCTATGTTGAAGTTCAGAATGTATGTGCAGATTAAAAACTAGAGATAAATTTAAATATTTATTTGATAAAATTTTGAAGTTTGAACATAAAATAAAATTTTGAACATAAAATTCCCTTTATGTTCTAAATATTTTATAATGATGACAGCAAAGTATGCAAACATATAAACTACAGGGCAGCTATTAAATCTTGAATATCTTCTTTTTCCACCTTACCACCTCTTGCTATCATTTACCATTTATCTTACCGGAGGAACATTCATAGCAATAGCCTGGACCTTAACAGATGATAACTAGTATACAACAGAAAAACAACTTTGCATCTCAGTTCAGTAGGGATTTCTTTCCTCAAAAAGGTGGTGATTGTGCCTAAATCATCTCAAAACATCAGAGTAGTTTGGCCAATGTGCTCAAATATACTTAAGAAAAAAAAAATGAAGGTACAGAAAGAAAAAAATAAAAAGTATTTAAGCTTTTATATTTATTGACTATCAATACTAAGAAAGTAGATGCCTCATTATTTTCCCATCTGGAGTAGACATAACAATGCTTTGTCTCCCCAAATTTCTATTAAATACCATTAAACATGTTTATACTAGAATTAAACAAAGAAGGAGATTCATACCTCTTTTTCAAGAAGTCATCTCCTTTTCCATTAAGCACAAAATTATGCACTGTTTCCTCTTATTATCCTGTGTTAGTGTCGACGATCAAGTGACCCATGAATTAATTTGGACCTATGTTTAGGATGAGACTACCTTAATGTAATTCTGATTGTGCTGTCTGAGAAAAAAAATATATATATATATACATATATATATATGTTGAAGTTTTAAGAGAAACTGAAGGCTGCTTACTTTTATTTGTTTGTTTATTTATTTATTTATTTACTTTTTACCTCTTCTATCTGGGAATATGTCGTAATAACGACAATTCTGTTCTGTTTCTGTGCACTTAAGCCTAAAACTCACATACTGTCTCCATATTACTAAAAGCTTTTGGTCTGATTCATGAATGTCACAATGCAGAAAGATGGATGCATTTTTCCTGACTCTCATGTACCATTTGACAACCTCCCACTCAGAGAGAACTGGCAGACTGGCTGGGTAGTTATTGTGTTCTGCAAAGAGAATTATTACAAGGAAATATTCATTCAACAGGAAGGGAAAAATGAATCTCACAGATTTCAGCACAATATGAATTGATTTATTTCAGACAGTGAAAATCTCCATGTTAAGGTTATGTAATGAAGATCCTTCTCATTTAAATGCTTTTAAATTTTTTTAAAGAAGTGAATTTTCTTTCATTAAGAAAATTAGAATACTCTCACCACTCTCACTCCTGTATATATAGAACTATTACTTAAATTACGATAATTACGCTTAAGTAATGGCAGCTCTGATTTATCCCCATATGGTGCCCCCCTCCCACTTCCATTTCCACTCACATATTCACTTGGTAAATTGCTTTTTCAGGTACTCTAATGTGAAGCAATTGCATTGAAGGTCACAATTAACAGCTTCCTTGTATCCATGGCCATTGCGGTATGACCTTGCAGATTCTTCCACCAAGAGGTAAATCTATCTCCTCACTCCTTGAGTCTGGTCTAACATTGTGATTTGCTTTAGCCAATAGAACATGGCACAGATGACACTGTGCCACTTCTGTGCTGGGGCTTCAGGAGATCATGCATGCTTCTGCTTTTTCTCTTGAAACCATACCACTGGGTCACTGCTGTGTGAACAACATGGATCACATTGGGGGTTAGGACTTAATAAATGAATTTTGTTGGGGGAGTCACAATTCAGGCTATAGCAGTATCTATGGGGGTCATATAGTTCAGCCTTTCAGTAGGATATGCCTACATCTAGATTTTCCTAACAAAGGAGATAAAAAAAGAACCTATTTAAAATACTCCTGGTGGGGTCCCTGGGTGGCTCAGTCAGTTAAGCGGCTGCCTTCTGCTCAGGTCATGAGACCAGGGTCCCGGGATCAAGTCCTGCATTGGGCTCTCTGCTCAGCAGGGAGCCTGCTTCTCCCTCTCCCTCTGCCTGCCACTCTGCTTACTTGTGTTTCCTACCTCTCTCTCTATCAAATAAATGAATAAAATCTTTAAAAATAAAAGAAAATATTCCTGGAATTGATGATTCAGTAATCATTGTGTTAATAATTTGTCAGTAGATTCTTGCTTATGTCTACTTACAAATTTTCAATTTGTTTAAGTTAAACTCTTTCAATTCGGTTCAACACTTAAACTCTCTTCTGTAGTTAGAAGAAGGAATGATTGGTGTAGTATCAAAATTTTATTTCTTGACTGTGGAATAGTCCTATCATCACTTCTTCTCCTCACTGTTTGTAGATATTCAACTTTATGATTTTCAGGACTAGAGCTAAAACCACCAATACCAACTAGGATCTCTGAAAGTTGTTTCATCTAGGACATATTTGAAATTTTCTTAAATTGGATAACTGGTTACCTAAAGCATGCTGTTTCCATGGAACCCACAAGATAAAACTCAGAAATACGTAAACTTCTTCCATCACAGGAGGACAATCCACATACAAAGAATTTCTTTTAAGACAAGAACCAAAAGTGTATTAACTTTAGTTGATATAACTGATGTTTACTTTAATATAGGACCTGGTCTGTCTTAGTTATCTTTGTATATGGATTTAGTCACTTTCTTAAGAGTACTTTGTACTGATCTCTGCCAGTTTTCTTTTATGATATTCTTGAATTAATTTCATTGTTTCACCTATCTCTGAATTAACAATGAGTGAGATCCTACAATATGTTAAGTATCATTCTAAGTTTTGGGGTTATAATAGTAACCAAATGAGACAGAATTCTAGGAATCTTACTGTCTAGTGGGAGATGACAATACAAAAATGAATATAAAATACACTGTCTAGTAATACTATGTGTTATAAAGAAAAATCAAGATAAGTAGGTAGTGGAGGGAAACTATTTGAATAGAAGGGCCACTTAGATGGTTAGTATATCTGCGGATACATGATTTAAACAGAGATCTAACTGAAGTAACAGAACAGGTTATACAATTATCTGGTAGGAGAAAGTTACAGGCAGAAGAAATAGCAAATGTCAAGACCTGAAATAGTAACAACTTTGAAAACTTTCAGCTCAAGTAATATTTCCTCTCCTTTAATTGTTTTTTAAAAATGGTTAGTTAGTTAGTTTGGTTTTTATTTGTTCAGTTTTTTTTTTTTTTTTCCCTTTCTGGAAATGAGGTTACAGAACGTAGCAAGAGAAAGCCTTATATAAAGATAAAGAGGTTGAAGAGAATTCTCCATGGAGAATTCTAAGATTAGGTTGCTTAAATATTTGAGAGAATTTGTCTGGCTTTGCCAGGCCTATCACATTGTCCCAGAGCTGATACAAGGTTGGAATTTGTAGGCCCAGTGGTTACTGTCTGCCTCTCTGCCTATCGTTAATTCATTAAGCGAATTTACAGGTACCCAAGATATTTCAGGCACTGTGTTAGATGCAGAGGATACTAACAGACAAGTAAATTGTGGTTCCTTCCATCAGAAAGTTATTTATTCCTCCTTGAGATCAGCTGTCATAGTGGTAAGGACAGGGTTCTGGAGTCAGGGTTTATATTCTGGGTCTGCCATTTACAAAATGCAGATGGTGCACAATTTATGCTTATTTATACTTTAAATTTCCAGTTTGCAAAATGAGGATTCGTTCATTCCACAAATACTTACTGGGACATTTCTAGGCAATAGGTGCTTTGGGATAGGATAGTCAGAAAAACAAAAATAAAATAATATTTAGTTGATGGGAATGTTTTAAGAATTATGTAAGATCATATGTACCCTGTCTTAGCACAGTAACTAATAAATGCTAGCTATAGATTTCTTATGTTGTAAAACTCGTGCTTGGTAAATATAAAGCCCTAAATGAAGGTAGTTGAATTGAACTGAGTTATTTTATGGGGAAGCAACCTGTGTTACACTCTGAAAATACAAAGGAGGTTGTTAAAAGTAATGGCTAGTAACATCAAACTAGGTTATGGAAGAGAAATGAAAATGTCTCGTGTTTGGGGTCTGTTCCTCAACTTTGGGGTTGACATTGAGCAGCATTCAAGCCATTCACCATTCTTCTTCCCATCTGTGGCAGAGTTGCAAGTTGCCTTCCCAGTACCCAGCCTCCTGCTTTTCTTATTTCTGCTCCCAGTTTTGTTTTGGTTACCATGCTTCATCTGAACAAAAGTACTACACTTCCCAGCATTCCTGGCAAACAGGGATGGCTGCTCATGTCATTCACACTGTCACTGTTTCAGTAGCACTAGGTGTTGTTTAAATGTGGAATCGTGGCTTTCTCACACCTGGGCATTTACCATTTTCCAGAAGTTTTGTTTATCAAACCAGAAAATAATTTGCATAAATGAGTAGAAGGGTTTTCATCTTCACTAGTTAAAAAAGAAACAATCGAAATGCATTCCTTTTTTACTCATATCTTTATTTTAGTTATTTTTTTAAATGGATCTTTTTATTTATAGCCACATGAAAAAATTCTTTTGTTTGATTTTCTTCAAAGGTTCCCTCTTCCCGTCGCTTGTCCTTTCTTTCATTCCCAAAATGTAACTTGAAAAGTGCATTAGGGCAAAATCTATTTTTACCTACATTTGGTTGGAGATCCAATGCTGAGGGGAAAACCTAGCTATCAGTTGCACAGTCATATTTTAAATTTGGATTAAACTGGAGCATCAGAGATCAGGAGATCAGGAATATACCACTTCATTTAGATTGGCATTTTGTTCACAGGTGGCATTCTTAATTACCCATCACTCCTGGAAAGGATTTGTTGGAAATCATGAGGCATCATCATTTCCCCCAACTCCTGCCAGTTCCTATGCCTCAGAGTGCCACCTTTTCTCCTTTGACTTCTTTACTAGAGCATGTCCCTCAGGCATTTCTTTCCACTTATAGGGTTGAAGTCAGAGCTTTCCCAGAGTGGGGAGCTCAGGATTCCTTCCAAGGAGTTCAGGAAAAGCTGAGGCACTTTGGGCAGAGGATCAGTATATATTTCATTTCTCCAAGTCAGCTGAAAAATTGTCACGGAGCCCTTACATTTCCTTTTGAGCTCATCAGTGAATTTTCTTTCAGAGTTGAAGGCTTGCATATACTGTGGATGTCTGATTTATCCTATCGTAATTATCCATGGGTATCCATTTAAGTGGTGTGTTATAATGGAAATAGCATTGTCTTGGGAACAAAGGCCCTGAGTCCCTGCCAGTTCTTATCAACATGACCTCAAACAAATAGCGCAGTCCCAGGCTCTGGTTCCTCATCTGTGGAATGGAGTTAAGGCCTGCCCTATCTATCTCATAGGATTGTTGGGAGGTTTGATAAGGTGATAATTTGTGGAGGGTTTTGTATGCTCTAAAGCGTACATACTCTAAAGCAGTATGGGTAGGTGATTATAAAATCTCATTACTGAACCAGAACTCATTCCCTGTCTCCAGGCATACCTCATAGGGGGGAAGCAATTTTACTTCTACATCAGGTTTCTATAAATATCCAATCCTACCAGGCCAGGGAAAACGCCAGCACTTTCTACCTTGCCGTCATGAGACTTGGCACAGGGATAAGTAATTAGGCAGTGGGGTTCAAATTTTGACCTGGGGTTTGCTTTCTAATTGGGGGATGCTGCCTTAGTTACTCAACCCTGTCCAAGCCTCAGTTACCACATCTGCAGAATGGGGATAGTGATCATATCCATACTTCCATTTGATTCTGGGTTTATCTGAGACAAGCCCTGTGAAGTAGTTAGTATAGTGCCTGGCATACAGTAAATAGTGACTATTAGCTATTATTCATTTGTTATTAGCAAGGGCACAAGTAGGTCATGTGATACTGAGAAGAGGATGGCTAATGTTTTATTTTTTTCCCCCTAAAAATGGCTAACAGTTTACCACAGAGACTGGGGTACTGTCTCTAAGGCTCATGCTAGTGCTGGCAAGTAGGTAGGTGTGGTTTTGTTTTTGTTTTTGTTTTGTTTTGTTATGTTTTACCTTTTTTACCATTTAGGTGGTGGTCCTTTTAATTTTAATTCGACCTCTTGGCCTCTGCCTTCTTCCATATTCTGACGGAAATGAAGGGTCATCAGTATTTTATATAGACTGTGATTTTATTTTCTGCCCAATGTCTGACATTTTACATTTTTCTTTGTGCATTTATTTATTTATATGACTAATCTTATAAAGGAAAAAATAATAAAAATTACATTTCACTATAAATAAACTTCAATTTTGGGGAATAGGATAAAAAGATGGGAAATATATTCTGTTCTCGAAAATCTTGTCTATATGGTCATAGTACTTATGGATTTGTGATTAAAATTAAGGAAATTATCCTCATTAAGCTTCCAGAAAATATAACTTAAGCACTTTATTTCCTATAATTGCAGCTAGGAAAATAGTTATTAGATCCTAAAGCTCATCTATCATCTGTTTTTGTGGGAATTTCTGAATGTACTTGTTGAAGACCTGTATTAACCTTCTCTTAATCTATGAGTAGGGAGGCTATTGAGGACCTGATGTGGGTAAGGATAATGGGAATGCCAGGACCAAAGAGATTTGGTGAGGGTGAAAGCTAATAAAGAAATGAATATACTTCATTAATAGACTTACTCATACCTAGGACTGGAATGGGCTAATAGGACAGGGCTCACATCCACAAACCTTCATTTTTGTAATACTTGTAAGGACGGACTCTGGTGTGATGTCCAGTGTATCAACTTGTGCCCCATACAGGACTTCCAAGATATGTCATTCAGCTGTCCTTTGTTGATCAGTTAAGAACAAGGATAATTCATAAGAATACCGTATGTTAGCAGCCCAACTGGGTCTCCTGTATCTTTAGGCTTCTATTAATTTTAGTTTTATTCCTTAAACTTAAAATATGTTCAAGACTCTCCTATATAAGTAAAAATAAAAATTACATATATTTATGTATATACGCACACACACACACATATACACGTAATGGCAAAGAAAAAGCCCTCCACCTCTGGGCTCCAGAGCATCATTTTTAGTTATTTTCGGAGTTCTCATTTCCTTGTTTCCTACTCATTGATTAAACTGCTTTCTCCCACTGTTAAGCTCCTCCACATACACTAGCAAATCTGCTCCCTACAAGAGACCTGCTCCCTCTTTAGAGACCTCTCGTATGGCAAATCCCATGGGCAATGTTTGCATTGACTTTTCTGTGGTGTTTGATACTGCTCTTTTAAGTTTGTCACAATTATATTTCTTCCAGGATCCTCTTCTTTCATGTACTTCTTCTTTTTTTTTTTTTTTAAAGATTTTATTTATCTATTTGACAGTCAGAAATCACAAGTAGCCAGAGAAGCAGGCAGAGAGAGGAGGGGAAGCAGGCTCCCCGCTGAACAGGGAGCCTGATGTGGGGCTTGATCCCAGGACCCCGGGATCATGATCTGAGCCGAAGGCAGAGGCTTTAACCCACTGAGCCACCCAGTGCCCCTTTCATGTACTTATTAAATGTTGATATTCTTTATGGTTCTTTCTCTTAACTTCATAAATATTCCTTGGGTCTATCATAGATACCTTCCTGTATGCCTATGGGTCGTACATACGTATCTTTAATCAATGTCCTTGTCCTAATTTTTAAGCCCAGGTTTTTTTTATCACCTATTAAATTGTTCTCTTTGGATATTCAACAGCTAATTTAAACATATTAGTTTCTCCCCTGTAAGGGCCTATTTAGCCAGAGCGATTCCATCTGGTTAAACAGTGATTTTGTTGTTTATGCAGTAAAACTTAAACTGACATTGTCCCCCACCCCCACCCCAGGAAACCTACTTAAAGGAAAGTCCAGGAAACCAGTAAAATATGGTCAACCAGTCCCAGATAACAGAGCCCGGATGCAGGGATGAGTCAGGCCAGGTGGAGACATCCAATCAGTGGGACACGCATACTGTCTCCCTAGCTACCAAGGAGTGTGGACCCTGCCTTTTGGGCGCCTCTTAGGCACCAATTCTGACCAAGGAGATAGGCTAGTTCAAATAGCTACTATGGGGTGAATTGTAATTCAGTTGGCCACCTGTGTGTGACCTAGCATGACTGTGCAGCTTTCTCTGTGTGTTACAATCTCATTGGCCACCTGCATGTGGCCAGGCTCAATCACATGGCCTTTGCTCTATAAAAGTTAGTCTGTAAGGCAGGGAGGGGTCACTCTCTTTGGGTCACCTAGAGAGTTGGCCACAAGGTCATATTTATTTATTTGTCCAGTGATCTCATTATGGTCCAAGACCAGACTCTTAGCCTTGTGTGCTCAGAAACTAGCCTCAGCCATGTCTCACTTAATAAGAATGATAGTACATAAAGATGCTAACTCACACTAAGAGATCTGAATGAGGCTATTTTATGAATTTAAATGAGAAACATCTGTGAAGCCAGCTTCACATTCATATTTGCTTGATAAGTACATTTGGTCCCTGTGGATAAGCTATACTGAAAGCCAGATTATCAGAGAGATGCTTGAGAAACATGGAATCAGAACAAGAGGATTTATATACATTATATAATTTCAATATTTTATGGTATTAGGCTCCCTTCACTGGACATAACAATCTTAGCAACATGAATATATGTTAGGCAGAGGAGATAAATCTGCAAGCCTGATAAAATTCTTTCCTGGATGGTATTTGGATAAGAACTCCCAAACTTTGCCTCTTATTTTCTGTATACAACTCTCATTTTCTCTCTATATTTAAATATACGAACCATCCCTTATCCAATTGGCACACTCTTATTTTATTGCACTTAAATAAGATTATAGTCTAAATTTTAATGACCTGGAGAGAGTCTATTTTTTTTAGTGAAATTTGCAAGTCTCTTTTTTGATAGATTGTGTTGATTTCTGAGGGCAAATTGTTTTTCTTATTCCTGTTTTGTTTCTGAGGTGATGAGGAGACTTTCACATTGTAACTGCTTGTTTATTTTCATGTCTGACCTACCCAGAAACCTCTAATATCCCAGAGATTGGTGACTATGATTTATTAATTTTGGTGTCCTATTACCTAGCCCAGAATTTTATCACAGAAAAATATGTTGTCTAAATAAATATAGGTTAAAATTTTTCTTTGGTAGTAAAGTGATGTTCATTTTCTTTCTTTCTTTCTTTTTGGAATTTATTTATTTATTTGAGGGGGAAACAGGGAGAGGGACAAGCAGATTTGGTGCTGAGTGCAGAATGCAACGTGGGTCTCTATCCTACAACCCTGAGATCGTGACCTGAGCTGAAATCAAGAGTCAGAGGCTTAACTGACTGGGTTACCTCCGCGCCCCATAAAATGATGTTCATTTACATTGACATTTTAAGCTATCTTTAAGTGAAAGTGTTGTTTTCGAATCTGTGGTAATTTTAACATTTTAGAATTTGTGATTTTTGTGTATGTGTGTATTCTGCAATTTATCTTCCTTTTCAGGAAGTGATATTCAAATCAATGAATAATATATTGAAACAGAGAAAAAGAAAAAAGTAGTTAAAAGCAAGGTAACTAGCTTGTAATTCATTACATTAAAATATTCATCTGTTGAAATTATAAAATATATAGTGATAAGTAATATTTAGCTTATCAACAATGTAGCAGCTTTTATCAAATTGCTTAAATTTGAAATACCTAGTGTATATATTAAAAGCTGCTAACTTTGAATTCACCTGGTCACCAAGATTTCATAAGGCCAGAAAAATCTTTCTAACCAAGAATGTATAGTGATTAAACAAAAGCCATCATGTTTATAAAGTTTAAGTAGTTCATTCCAGAATGTTCAGGTACTTAGGACTGTGTCTGTAACCAGCTTATCATGAAGTTTATACCAAAATGCTAGAGCTTGTCAGGTATTCATGAGGCTCCCTGTGTGTTTTATTGAGATCTTGTTTTTATAGTCACTTAACTACAGTTATAATGTAACTTCATTTTGGTGGAACACTGGTATAATCGGCAAAGTTAATAACTGTGTACCGATCCTATGTGCTGGAGGATAAATTTTAAAACTCTACAAGCTGTTCTGCTAATGAAATCTGATTGGCTTGAGAAAGAACAGATTCTGTTAATGATCAATTAACTGTTACATTAAATCAGTCTGTTGATACTTTCCATAAAGTTCATATTTAGCGATAGAAGGAAGTAAGAGTTGTCAATTTGTACGTGGTTATGATTAAGTCCATATTGGAATATGTAGTAAACTGAAATGTTTCTTTAAAGCAATACTTACCCCTTACTGGAAGATACCAATGTTTTGGTGTGCATTTTTCTATTTCTTTAGCTCTGTTTCTTCTGAATGATGCAGAAAGAATGATGATGAGTGGTTTTTAATTTGGAATTACAACTAAGGGTTAGGGGCTTAGACTGGAAGTTTAGGTCTGATGTCCATTGCTGTTTCAACTCTGTGCTTATCTTTGAGACAGCAGGGGCGTGGTCAAACCCGAATGAAATGTGCTTGATACAGATCTGTGCTAGGGTCTGCAGAACATCAGGGGCAACCTTAGAAGTTTATAGGCATTGGTTTTAGAAAATGTACAGATTGAAGGTTTGCACCTGGTTTCAGAATTGTTCTTTGGTTTCTGCTATTGAGACTGGTCATGCAGCCTTGCCGTGGGCTTTTTGATCAGAGGCTCTTAAAAACCTTTCCTCAGATGAGACTGTGATAATCTTGTTGATCCACGATCCGAAGATGAAATGTGTTCTCTGAGACTGAGAAAGGACCCCAGGAGCTATGACTGGAAGGCTCCCTCTCTCTCATGTTGGCCTGGATTTGTTTTCTCGTGCAGCACCACAGTCTTTACTCTTATAAAAGTCTTCTGTGAAGACACTGTGTGATGAGTCCTTTCAATGATCAAATACGGTATAACTGTTACTATATTATTTTTTCCCCTGAACCATTTAAGAGTAAGTTGCACATGATTCCTTTTTGTCTCTGAATATTTTAGTGTCTATTTCCTAAAGAAGGAAAGAATTCTATATAACCACAGTGTAATTATAAAAACCAAGAGATGAACATGAACACAATAGAAATATATTATGTATTATATAAACTGCAGATTTTGTTCAGATTTGTCTTTAAACAGTTTTTATTAAGGCTTTAAACAAGTAATATCCTGTCTAGCACCCCCTCCCCCAAAATCCAAGGTCATACGTTACTTTTGGTGATTGTATATCTTAAATCTTCCTAACTTTTTGGGTCTTTATCTCTCATGATACTAATATTTTTGAAGAGTAGGGTCAGTTATGTAGTAGAATGTTTCTCAGTTTGGGTTAATTTGATGTTTCCTCAGGAGTGACTCACTTTATGATCTGTTGGCAGGAATGCCATAGATCTAACACTGAATTCTTCTCAGTGCCTTATGTTAGGAGGTACGTGCTATCATTTAGTCTCATTATTAGAGATATTAACTTTGATTATTTGGTTAAGGTAGTGTCTGCCAGTTTTTTTCCCCTGCAATGTTTTATTTTACCCTTTGTAATTAATATGTCTTCTGTGGGTAGGTATTTTGACATTATGCAAATATCCTGTTACTTCCCTTAAGTTCTACCTTCTGGTTTTAGCATCCCCTAATAATTCTTGCTTGAGTCAACTGTTATTATGATAGTTGCCAAATGGTAATTTTCTAATGACATCAATCTGTCTACCTTTAATAGCTGGCTTCCTATCGGAAGAAAGGACCTTCATTCTTAACTTTCTTTCCATCAGTGAGAACACACAGACCTCCTATTCCATGTAATACTATCTTTATTTATTTTGATGTTCATATTGTCCCAGATTGGACCAGGGGGAACCAGTTTAAGTTGGCTTTTGTGTCCTTTTGACATGTCCTCACCATTTCTTTGAAATCTTTCAGACTTTTGGCATAACAAGGTTACCTTGTATTTTTCTTGCTTTAGCCCTGGAATCAGCCATTTCTCCAAGGACTCCTGGTACCCTTCAATGGAGAATAGTATTTCGACGACAAGATCTGAATGTCAGGTACACTAATTGCAACTGGGTTGTCTTGTCTTTTAGGTCCTCTCAGCTGATAGAACTAGGAAATTGAATATGCATATGAATATTCTTATCCGTGCATTTAAAATTTTATATCCTACTTTCACTCCTAATTCTCTTTTATATTTGAATTTATTATCTTCTGATATAGTATATATTTTTTATTTATAATATTGGTTAATATAAGATTTGCCCAGTTTTTTTTTTTCTACGAGAATGTAAATTCCACAATGGTGAGAGCTTTTCATTTGCTTTGTTTGTAAATGTGTCCCAGGCAGCAAGAACAGTTTTGAGATCAATAGTTATTTGTAAATGAAAGAATAAATGCATTCCAGGGGAAGAATTGTGCAGGAAAGAAAATACAAGTATATTATATAGTCCCATTGTAATTAATATTTCCATAGTTATAAACAATATTAAATAAATACTGAATATTGGTATAAATAAAATCCTGATAGAAGTATATTGTGAAAATGGAGGGAAGAGAAGGGTGTATATTTGTGTGATATGAAAGAAAGCTAAATCTTTTTTTTTTAGACAAAGTCAGTAGATAATGCCTAACATTGAAAAGTTTTTTGTTTTTTGTTGTTGTTGTTGTTTTGATACTACATAGTTGAGTGTCAAAAGAAACAGAGAAGTTGAAAATGGTTGTGAGAAATCAGGAAGTGGGTGATGGAAGGGTATAGAAAACTACATTTTTATAATAAGCAGGACAAAACTACTTGATGCATTAAATTAGATGTCTTTGGTATAAGTAATATTTAATATTTTCTAACCATTTAATATTTTTTAACCATTTAATATTTTCTAACCATTTCCCTCCATATATAAACATACACCTTTGATAATAAAAGAAAAGCTTTTGAAAACAATGACATATATGAATGACTATATGAATATATGTAAGTTAGTTTTTCTAGAATCTTCTCTAAAATGAATCTTTTCTCTCAGGCAAGTCAGCAAAAAATTGCGTCAGTGGACAAGGGTTCTTTTTATGCTAGACTGTACATCAGCATAGAGCTATCTGCCTATATTGATGAAATTTTTGTATTGTTTAAGTGTTGTTGATACTGTTGCTTGTAATATTATGCAGGAGAATTTTTTTTGTCTTCTTAGTATCAGATATTGTATATTTCTCCAAAGCAAGCAATTTGCTTTATTTTAAGAAATGGCAAGCCAAAAAACTGACATTATTTCTCTGCAGGATATTAGAAAATTCAGAGACTCAATTCTGACATCTGTAACAAATGCACAGGATCTCTGGAGTATACAACTTGTCCACTAATTTGTGTCCTGCATGTCCTCATTGCCTGCCTACCCCAATTTTCTCCTTTTCCTGATTTCAACACATATTTTGTCGTAAGTTGTATTAAGCTTTGCGAACTTTATTAAATCTGTTCAAAATAAGGAAAGGTATAAATTAGTAAATAATAACTGACTACACATATTTTTATCCACTGAAACAGGGGATTTTGTCCCAGATTTGACAAAATTTGACAAGCTTTGTCCCAGATTTCTGAGCTTTTCCTAATCCCTAGAGATAAAAGATGTATAAACTTTTAAAATTGCTTGCTTATTTGGAACTTTATTTTTTGCTTTCCTCAACTTAGTTAATGTTTTCCTAATCTTGCTTATAATTAAATTTTGAGGGAGACTTTTAAGATAATTTGAAATCAATATGCTTCCTCTTTATTTAAAAACAATAGGACAATAGATTTTTGGGTTAGAAATGGTTGTAGTGATTTTCTGATATAAAATTCTATAATGAGCTACTCATTTCATTCCAGTTTTCTTTCTCTTGTTTTGCTGTAAAGGCCGTTCTTTAAGCTGAAGTACACACACATACACACACACACACCACACACACATACACACAATCTTTTTTAGTACTTTCTCTGTGGTATACAAGGTGCTCAGCAGCAGGAAAGCTCAAGCGAATAAAACAACCTCCTTCAGCAAGTTACTCTCTGAAACCTGTGTCCTCATGTGTAAAATGGAGATAATAGCAGCACCTATCACATAGAATTTTGGTCTGGGCATTGAAGGAATTAATGCATATAAAGTACCACCACTAGTTAAGTGCTCAATAAGTGTTTGCCGCTGCCATATAATTTACAGGCTTGTTGCTAACGTCAAATAAAAGCACTTCGCAAAGTGCATGGCACTGTTAAAATGTAAGGTGGTAACAATAAATTAAATCTTAGTAGTGTTAGGTTAAAACCGCAGTTAGTTAAATAGTTCTTTTATATATGATTCTACTTGGAAGCATATTAATTTTTTATGCAATCATTTTTTTGGAAACCGAAATAGTTTTGAACATTTATGTCATTAAATTTCATATTTAACCCATCATTTCAGTGAATACCTTACTGACTCTTCCCCTTGACATTGAATGTGTTAGTTCTTGTTTTCCTGCTTTGTGTTTTATAAATGTTTTGTGTATATATATATGTGTGTGTGTGTGTGTGTGTGTATGTATATGTATACACACACACACACACACACATATATACATATATACTTAAAGTACTTATAGTCTACATGCTAATATGTGTGTGTGTGTGTGTGTGTGTGTGTGTGTGTGTGTATATCTCCGATAATCCTATTGATTTATACAAACATTATGTTGCTTCATATTATCACCAAACAATTATGTAATTGATTGTTTTGGGCAATTTACTTTTTTTTTTTTTTAAGTAGGACAGTCTCTCCATTTGTCTGGAAAGGAATTTTGTTTCCTTATGTTCCTCAGACACTTGGGAGCAAAACACTGGCTGAAAGCTACGGGAAGCCCTGTGTTGTGTTGATTTATTTTTTTTTTTAATTTTTAAAAAATTCTTAAAATTTATTTTCAGCGTAACAGTTTCATTGTTTTTGTACCATACCCAGTGCTCCATGCAATATGTGCCCTCTCCAATACCCACCACCTGGTTCCCCCAACCTCCCACCCTCCGCCCCTTCAAAACCTTCAGATTGTTTTTCAGAGCCCATAGTCTCTCATGGTTCACCTCCCCTTCCAATTTCCCTCAACTCCCTTCTCCTCTCTATCTCCCCATGTCCTCCATGCTATTTGTTATGCTCCACAAATAAGTGAATCCATATGATAACTGACTCTCTCTGCTTGACTTATTTCACTCAGCATAATCTCTTCCAGTCCCGTCCATGTTGCTACAAAAGTTGGGTATTCATCCTATCTGACGGAGGCATAATACTCCACGGTGTATCTGGACCACATCTTCCTTATCCATTCGTCCGTTGAAGGGTATCTTGGTTCTTTCCACAGTTTGGTGACCGTGGCCATTGCTGCTATAAACATTGGGGTACAGATGGCCCTTCTTTTCACTACATCTGTATCTTTGGGGTAAATACCCGGTAGTGCAATTGCAGGGTCATAGGGAAGCTCTATTTTTAATTTCTTGAGGAATCTCCACACTGTTTTCCAAAGTGGCTGCTCCAACTTGCATTCCCACCAACAGTGTAAGAGAATTCCCCTTTCTCCACATCCCCACCAACACATGTTGTTTCCTGTCTTGCTAATTTTGGCCATTCTAACTGGTGTAAGGTGGTATCTCAATGTGGTTTTAATTTGAATCTCCCTGATGGCTAGTGATGATGAACATTTTTTCATGTGTCTGATAGCCATTTGTATGTCTTCATTGGAGAAGTGTCTGTTCATATCTTCTACCCATTTTTTTGGATATGATTGTCTGTTTTGTGTGTGTTGAGTTTGAGGAGTTCTTTATAGATCCTGGATATCAACCTTTTGTCTGTACTGCCATTTGCAAATATCTTCTCCCATTCCATGGGTTGCCAGCATTGCCTTGATCCCCAAACCAGGCAAAGACCCTACCAAAAAGGAGAGTTTCAGACCAATATCCCTGATGAATATGGATGCTAAGATTCTCATCAAGATCCTAGAAAACAGGATCCAACAGCACATTAAAAAGATTATCCACCATGACCAGGTGGGATTCATTCCTGGGCTACAAGGATGGTTTAACATTCGTAAATCAATCAATGTGATAGAACAAATTAATAAGAGAAGAGAGAAGAACCACATGGTCCTCTCAATTGATGCAGAAAAAGCATTTGACAAAATCCAGCATCCATTCCTGATTAAAACACTTCAAATTATAGGGATAGAGGGAACATTCCTGAACTTCATAAAATCTACCTATGAAAGACCCACAGCAAATATCATTCTCAATGGGAAAAAGCTTGCAGCCTTCCGGTTGAGATCAGGAACACGACAAGGATGCCCACTCTCACCACTCTTGTTCAACATAGTATTAGAAGTCCTAGCAACAGCAATCAGTTAACAAAGAGAAATAAAAGGTATCCAAATTGGCAATGAAGAAGTCAAACTCTCTCTCTTCGCAGATGACATGATTCTTTATATGGAAAACCCAAAAGACTCCACCCCCAAACTACTAGAACTCATACAGCAATTCAGTAATGTGGCAGGATACAAAGTCAATGTACAGAAATCAGTGGCTTGCTTATACACTAACAATGAAAATACAGAAAGGGAAATTAGAGAATTGATTCCATTTACTATAGCACCAAGAACCATAAGATACCTGGGAATAAACCTAACCAAAGAGGTAAAGGATCTGTGTTGATTAAGTAAAGGTTGTCTCCACGTGGGTTGTTCTGGCCAGACTCTGCGGTGTAGGAGACTGAGCCTGCCTTTGAGTCTGAGGAAGGTGCTGGCCTCTTGAATATCTGAGTCATTGTCAAACTTAGACCACAGATGACTTGTGTCGCTGCGTTCAGTTTTCTTGCCCACATTTACTGAGCAGTTTGGTATTAATTGGAGGGGAAAACCTGCACAAAAACCATAATCCCTCAATTTGCACTTATCATGGTGTTAGGCATTTGGTATCGAGAAAGTCGTCTTCTCCAAAGCTGTGTCATATTGTTACGAGAGGTAATTCAGGGAGTGAGAAATAGTTCCTATTTAATTTGAAGTTACTGAAATTCCTATTACACTGAAAGGCATACACCTATATCTTGGAGCATTGGGCTTTGGACATTTGCTCCTCCCACCCTCATACTCACAAATATCCCTAGCCCATCCAGGCGAACTTATTGCTCTAAGGTGTACCCTTTGCTCCAATTCATGCAGAAGCCCCCTAATTCCCACATATACTTACTCCTGCCTACCTCTGAATCTTTGCTGATTTTCTTCTTTCTGACTAGAATCCATTTCTTAGGCCCTGTCTACCTATACTAATCTTACCCAAGGAGTTTCCCTAGGTAAATCTCTTCTAAAATGATCTTTTTACTTTCTTATTTCCATTGCATCATGATGGATTAAATATACATTTTATAACATATGAATTGTTTCATATACATAAATGTTCACTTCCAAAGTAATATATTGTTAATCCGATATTAATAAAACGAAGAGGGGGCACTTGGGTGTCTCAGTTGGTTAAGCATCTGTCTTTGGCTCAGTTCATGATCCCAGAGTCCTCGGATCGAGCCCTATATTGGGCTTCCTGCTCAGCAGGGAGTCTGCTTCTCCTTCTCCCACTCCACCTGCTCATGCTCTGTCTCTCACTCTCTGTCTCAAGTAAATAAATAAAATCTTTTTTAAAAAACCCCAAAACCCAAAGATTTATTTGACTTACCTAACTTGATAAAATAACTGAAATAGCCATTTTGATATATGAATTTTTTTTGTTTGTTTTTACTATTAAACATTTTATTTTGAGATAACTATAGATTCACATGAAATTATAAGAAATAATGCAGAGATATCACACTTACATTTACCCAGTTTCTCCAAGAATATCAATTTGCAAAACTTTATTACAATATAGAGTGAAAATAGAGTATTTCCATCATCACAAGAATTCTTCGTGTGCCTTTTAAAAGTTACATCAACTTCCCTCCTGCTCCAACCCTCCCTAATCACTATCAACCAATAATCTGATCTCCATTTCTATAAATTTATAGTAGCTTTATTGATATATGAATTTTTTAAAACTTTAATTTTTTTAAAAGAGTTTACAAAAGATGTTACATACTTCCATAATTAAACATCTCTATCAAAATAATTTAGCCTTGTCTTGGTGGTTTAGGATCATAAACATTTGTTTTTCCCTGCTATAAATTACCTGAAGACTATTATTAAGTATTATTATTCAAAGCATAAGCACCAAAAAAGACTCCTTATTTCCCACTCAAACCTCTGCTTCTAAGATTCAATCAATCATTTACTTATTCAGTTAGTGTTTATTGATCACTGTACTTCAGTATTATGTTACTTAGGGAAATAGTAAAGCAGACGTTAATCTCATAGTACTTTTGGTCTAGAGTACTTATAGTTCACATACTAAACAAAAATCACATAAATAAAAATATAAGTTCAGGCTGAATATGCTCCAAGAAGAAAAAAAATACAGGGGTGTTATGAGGGAGGAGGTACAAAGGTAACTGACTTAGACAGGTGTTTCAGGGAAGATCTCTGTGGAGAAGTGAGATGTGAGCTGAAACCCGAAGAATAAATAAGTCTTAGCCAGATAAAGAGTGTGGAAAGAGCATCTCAGGCACCAGGAATAGCTGCTCTAAATTCCTGAGTGTGCAAAGGAGCTTGGTCCCTTTAGGAACTCAAGGTAAACCACATAGCAGGGGGAGCTGGGAGCACGGGTGTGATGTGGAATTGTGGCGGGGGAGGGGGCAGATAGAATAAAGTCTCTTTGGCTATTTTATAGATTTAGATTTTTACTAAGTGTACGTGAAAATAGGTTTGAACAGTGAAGTAAGATGTTACACATATGTTAAGATCTCTAGTTGCTTGTGTCAGATGGGTAAGGGAGAAAGTACCACAAACAGGTAGATTAGAAGGTCCAGGTAGAGGTGCCACAGAATAGCCGTGGCAGT
Source organism: Mustela erminea (assembly GCF_009829155.1). Taxonomy (NCBI): domain Eukaryota; kingdom Metazoa; phylum Chordata; class Mammalia; order Carnivora; family Mustelidae; genus Mustela; species Mustela erminea. The sequence goes on from NC_045623.1 coordinate 25,284,314, forward strand.
AGAGGTGCTGAAAAGTGGACAGATGCAGATGTGACTTTGGAGGCCTGATAAAGGATTAGTTGATGGTTCTGATATGGGGGTGGGGACGGAGAGGTCAATGCAACCTTAGATTTCAGGGCATGCATTGGCTCACAAGTTCTTCAGGAGCTTCTGAAGTGCTTTTTGTTGTACTCTGAAACTGGCCCGCATACATGGAGGGCATGGAAAGAATGAAGAAAGTGGCAGATCACTCCACATTGGTGGATGACAAGTTTAAGAACGCAACTTACCACTGGCCTGGTGGTGGGTATTATGGAGGGCATGTATTGCACTGGGTGTGGTGCATGAACAATGAATTCTGGAACACGGAAAAGAAATAAGATAAAATAAAATGGAAAACACACACACACACACACACACACACAAAAAGAAGAAGCAACGCAACTTATACACAAGGCTTGTCTCCTGCAGCCAGATGGTGAGTAGATCTCTACACTGTCCCATCAGAATCTTAGAAGTGTATGGAGACTCTTATGGTTTGTCTCCCTCTCTGGTTTTATCCCATTTCATTTTTTCCTCTCTTCCCCCATGACCCTCTGCTCTGTTCTCAAATCCCATATCAGCGAGATCATATGACAATTGTCTTTCTCGGATTGGCTTAATTCACTTAGTATAACACCCTCTAGTTCCATCTATGTCATTGCAAATGGCACGATTTCATTTCTTTTGATGGTTTCATAGTATTTCATTATATATATATATACTACATCTTCTTTATCCATTCATCTGTTGATGGACATCTAGGCTCTTTCCATGGTTTGGATATTGTGGACATTGCTGCTGTAAACATCAGGAAACAAACTGAGGTTTGCTGGAGTGGAGGCGGGTGGGAGGGTTGGGGTGGCTGCGTGATGGACATTGGGAGTGTATGTGTTGTGGTGAGTGTTGTGAATTATGTAAGACCAATGAATCACAGACCTGTACCCCTGAAACAAATAATACATTATATGTTAACAAAAAAAAAGTGTTTGGAGAGGTCTTAACTGGATTCAGTCATGTATCCTTTTCAGATGGTCTCAACACCACATCATTATCTCAAAGCTATGTCCTTGGGCCAGACTCTGGGAGCAAGGAAGTTGAGCAGAATGTGCATTCCAAGAAAAAGGGAGGGAGGGAGGAGCCTCCGATTGCTGGGGTCCGGCTCAGGGGAATCCCCAGTCATGTCTTCTCCATGGCCTTTCCCAACAACTTGTGTAAGTATGCTTATAGACAATGTATAATCAGCAGGCACGGCATTTTTTTGATATAACCATTACCTATCACCTGAAGCCTCACTTTACTTACTTTCACATCCTTGGTATAAAGCAAGATTTGAGGCTCCTGGAAGTCTGAATTCTGGAATAGGAGTGTCAAACTTCAGAGCTTAAGCTCTTTGACACCAGGGACCAAGTCTCACACTTTTGAATCATCCTACAGTGCTGTTCTCAGCACAGAGTAGGTGCTTACTAAGTTGGCTTTAGGTTAACCAAGTACAGTTTAATTAATGCCAGTTGCTTCCTTGAAGATTTCCTTGATCATAAGGATTATGTCTTACAACTGTTTTCCACTTTTCTTAATGGTGGGCACCATTAAGTCTTTGTCCTAATTGAATAATAAAGGTGGGACAGAAGGAAGAACATTCATGAATCTCGACGTTCATCAGAACAAGAATTAGACATGCACTGGGGCACCTGGGTGGCTGAGACAGGTAAACGTCTGCCTTCGGCTCAGGTCATGATACCAGGATCCTGGGATCTAGTCCCACATCAGGCTCCTTGCTCCTTGGGGAGCTCACTTCTCCCTCTCCCTCTGCCTGAAGGTCCCCCTGCTTATGCGCGCTCTCTCTCTCTCTCTCTGTGTCAAATAAATAAATAAAATCTTAAAAAAAAAAAAAAGAATTAGACATGCATGCACATTATGGCTGCTCCTGGCTGTGCTTTTGGGTTCTACCTTACCGTGGAGAAATTATATTCTCTTCTTTCTCTGCCATTCTGTAAACTGAGTGGGGCACTGTGAAAGAAAAAAATTAGTCCAATACTTTTTAAACAGTAAGGGTGGCTTTATTCAGGATTGTTGTGTTAGGTGTCAAGACTATCACAATAGGAGATTTCGGACTCAACTCAGAATGCAACAAGAACAAATGAAGGTTTATTGCCAAGGAGCCAGTAAGGGGAGTCAGCAGATGGAAAATTTCTAAGGGGAGACATTAATGTTAGGGGGAATTCTTGCTAAACCTGTTAGTTTCTGTGAGTGTTCCTGTTAGATTCTCATAGAAGACAGGCCAGTGGGGTCATATATCAAGTGCAGGATGGTGGAGGATGAGGAACTGGGTCAGAGTCTCTCTAAACTGACTCAACAGAATTCTTGTTTAAACAGCAATGCAGGCCTAGCAAGGAAGGGGCTTAGGTCAAGACCTCACTGAGAAGGGCGCTGCCAGGAGCCTGACTCAGATTTTGCCAAGGAGATTTTTTGTCAGCAGGCTCTGGCCCTGGGGTCCTGTGGTTACCATCCACAGCTGCCAGACTGGGGAAGGAAGTCTTGCATGCAGGTCTGAGCCATTCTCCAAGCAACATTCTCCATAATTAAATGGACACCGTTACCTCCAACGGTTAGACTGTCAAGTCTGTTTCTCCAATGGCTCAGAACTCAGGTGGAGAACAGAGACGTTATTGGTAGTTCATCGGCCCTCGAAGAACCCTAACACAGGTGTCTGGATATGCCAATGCACTTGTAACTGTGATTTCCTATAGTGTGGGAAAAGAGATTAACTACAGAATGACATTACTATTCTATCGCACCAGGCCCTGTGTTAGGTTCTTTAGACATGCTATTTCATCTATTCTTACAGTGATATGAAGAAGTCAACAGCACCATCAATATCCATAGAGGTACCAGGAATTTTATTCCAGGTTTTTAAAAAATTTCAATTCAGTTAATTAACATAGCATGTATTATTAGTTTGAGACGTAAAGTTTGTTTTTGTTGTTTTTTAAAAATACGTCAGCTGGTCCCAGGTATAAGAAGGAGGACCCAGAAATTTCCATACATTCTATTGTTGAACTCACTTCTGTCATATTGTGCAAATGAATGTCAGTTTGGAATTTTATATACTACTCGACATCTCAGATGGAGTTTTGCTAGAGTGTCATGCTAGGTAAATGTAAATTATAAACTTTGTGCAACAACAGTTCATTTCACTTATTCTGGAAAAAAACCTCAGTAACCCTCTGTAGACTAACTGCTCTGATTATCCCCTTTAAGGTATATTACAGTTTTCTTAAAAATAACTTCTCTGAAAATTATGTCACGAAGATGAGGTTTCCTGGAATATAATATTGAGAGGATTCAACACATGACCGAATTAAAATACAGCAAATGAATGGACAAACTCCTGTCTTAGAGAAAACAATTAGCCATGATTTGGACTTTTAAAATCATTGGAGCTTCTTTTCCTACAACTGTATGTTTTCTCTGAGAACTGTTTCCTTCCCTTACATAATTGAAAATGACTGGTTTCCCACTTTTGTGCTTCCTTTCTGTCATATTTTTTTTGCTGACTTAAGAAGCTACACTTCCCTCACAGGTACTTTTGGGTTCTTAAAGTGGCATTAGAGATAAATCATTGTTATGTATTAAAAGTATTAAAATGAGCTTAGTTTTTATTTGGTAGATTCATGTCTAGGAATAAAGTCAATTCTAATACAATTGTGCTCCTAAGAAACTTCGCATTATTAAGAATTATGTGTAAGAATGATTGTAGGAAGGGAAGTTAGAGCCTAAACAATTTAAGAATCACAATTAAAGATTATGTTTCCTACAGGAATTTTAATACAGGTATTTGAAAATGCTGATAATTTGTGTTTATAATATAAAAATTGAAGATTAATCAACAGAAACAGAAAAAATTAAATCAAACATTCCAAGTGAGCCCTGTGCATTTTGAATGATAAAAATTAAGGAACTTTTAGGTTACCATTGTGTAAATAATTTTTATAACCCATGTGATGCTAAAAACTAGATTAAAACTAGATGTTTTAAAAATGCATTGACAAAGTGAATTATAGCATTCGTAATTGGCAATGGTTTTTAATAAGTAAAAAGGGTAGGAAAGGGGGGACCTAAGAGCTGTATGTAACATGCTTAACATTAAAAAAAAAAACTTAATCTGTGATACTATTTCCAAGGCCCAAGCTTCTTATAATTAATAGCAGTTCATATATTGAAAATTAGGGTCATTATGGAAATTGCAATAAAAATGAGATGCCGGCATAGCTCAAATAAATTAAAACAAATATTGCTTAGATATATATACAGGGACATTCATTGCAGAACTTTTTTATGATAGAAAAAACCAGAAAATAACCTAAAATTTTGATAATAAGGAATTGGTTAACTATATATTTTGTAAATCTCTATAATGTTACCTGTATATGTAAGTAAATATTTGTGGTATATTATTAAGTGACAAAGCTTGTTATAGAAGGGTATGTATATCATAATGCTATTTTTGAAAATTTATGTTAATTTTCCATTGAAAGTGTCTAGAAAGATATGTAAGAGAATATTCAGATTAGTTAACTTTTCATTTTGCTTGACTCTTGTTTTCTATAAAAAATATGGATTCTTTGGCTAAGATATTTAATAATTAGAATAATTATTAGAATTAATTATTGCTTAATAAGTAATTGTGAAAGAAATCATGTTCCCTACAGTACTGCAGAAATTGATGCAGAGCTTTTGGAAAGTGGAAAAAAAACCCCATAGGCAGGTGCCTGGGTGGCTCAGTAGGTTAAGCATCTGCCTTGAGCTCAGGTTCTAATCCCAGGACCCTGGGCTTGAGCCCGCTCAGCAGGAAGCCTTCTTCTTCCTTTTCCTCTGCCTGATGGTCCCCTTGCTTATGCTTTCTCTCTCTGTCAAATAAATAAATAAAATCTTAAAGACAAAAAACCGACAGCCATAATGAAAAAATTGTTTTTAAGTACATGCTATCCTATCTTAATAACTGATTCAGCATAACATTATTATAGAAAATCTCTGAAGGACAGAATGCTATATAAAACTAATAAGTACATAGTTTATAGACTGTATCTAAGTGTAACTACATAAGTTCTATTTTTTCTTAAGGGAAATTAAAGAAATATTATGTAAATAGAAAACTATGTGGTTAATATTCTCTAACCCGAAAAGCCCAGCTAGGGAAAAGGGGTAAAAAAAAAAATGTGGTGTGGTGTGATAGCTTTACATGTAAGCATGAACTTTTTATTTTTTTTAAAGATTTTATTTTTAAGTAATATCTACACCCAGTGTGAGGCTCGAACTCACAACCCCGAGATCAAGAGTTACATGCTCTACTGACTGAGCCGGCCAGGCACCCCATGCATGAAATTTTTTTTTTAAGATTTTATTTATTTATTTGATAGACAGAGATCACAAGAAGTCAGAGAGGCAGGCAGAGAGAGAGGAGGAAGCAGGCTCCCCACTTAGCAGAGAGCCTGATGCGGGGCTCGATCCCAGGACTCTGAGACCATGACCTGAGCCAAAAGCAGAGGCTTTAACCCACTGAGCCACCCAGGTGCCCCCCATGCATGAATTTTTAAAAAAGCAATACGACACTCATTTACTTAGCTTTTACCGTGTTCTAGTTTTGATGCTATGAGAGCAAGACAGGGTGCCTCACCTGTAACATCTCACCATCTAGCCAGAGAGAAAGAAACATCTAGAACTTGATGATGCGTTACATGCGGTACCACAGGTTGAGACTAAGGGTTGTGGGAGCACAGAGCCAGCAGCGATAAATTCAGCCTGCTGTGGGAGATTTCACCAAGAAGGTGCAATCTGAGTTCCTTAAAGAATGAGTAAGACTTACTAGGTGAAGATTGCTAAAAGAGCTTTCCAGACCCACGGAATGGTGAGAGCCAAAGAACAGGCAGAGTGTGAGATGTGTCATGGGAACACCAGTCATTCAGAGGTGTGGGTAGTTTGTATCACAGGGCGCAGATGAGGGGGTGTGGAAGGAGGGAAGTCAGTCAGTGCAAATATTTAGCTATGTAAGTACAAAATGTAAGAGCCTAAAAAAAGAGACATGAAATTTGAAAATCGCAATTCTGAACATAAAGGTAGATCATTTCTGTCTTTTAAAATCTGTAGCAGTAGGTGCGTCCTTAGCTGAATAGGCAGCACGTCAGTCTCATAAAATCTGTAGCAGAAAGAAAAGCAGCATTTATTGAGTTTCTGTTGTATGCCTTTGTATCTATTGTTGCATTTAACCCTGGTATCTACCCTAAAAGGCGGATTACTCTCAATGTACACCTGGGAAGGGGGGAAGCTACAGAAATCACCTAGTTTCCGGAAAGATGAAGTGTAGCAGCATGGTTCAAGCAAAGTTCACACAGCTCCCCAGGCTGGTATCGTTCATGTCACACCCCTCAGTCTTTCTGAAACACCCAGCTGATTCTCATACTACAGCAAACAGCGGGGCTCCTTGCCACACAGATCACCACCACCACCATCACCTGCACCAAATAACTTGGTATATATGGAGTTAAAAACAAATGAAGAGAAATAAAATATGCATGTGAAAACTTTATAAATCATTTCTTCCCTATTCAGCATCCCTTATGGGATGGTTACTGTGATGTGAATGTAGAAATTTCCTGCTTTGAAAGCCTTGATGTTTCCCTATTGTGGCCCACAGCTGTATGAATACAGCAGTATTTCTTGAACAGGCAAAAAAAAAAAAAAAAAAAGGCTCATTTTCTGCAGTACGTGAATCCACACAAAGGTATTTATCCCAAACAGCTACTTTCTCCTTTACAAAGGACTGATCTGGAATTCAGTTTGGTTGCGATGCCACAGGTGCTTTGGATTTGGATGGCAGCTTCTAAGTGTGGGTGTGATGAGCTCTCTGTGTTGCCTGCCTGGCTGAACCTTTGCCAGGCTGAGTAAGCTCGTTCACCCAGGAGATGGCCCTGAAGCTGGAAAAGATGTGAGGCACGATGCCTTGTCGCTTGAGTTTGCCTGTTTTCCTTCTCTCTGCTATGCTCCCTGCCATGAGTCTCCACATTGTCGTACTTCATAAGGAGAGATGAATGCCAGCATCTGCCAAGGCATTAAGATACAGATCCTGCCTCTTCAGTGGACTAGATTAACATATTAAACAGCCGGTTCTGTTAAGATGTTTCCAGCTAAAATTAGTATTTCCTTTCTTGTTATGCTAGTTGTGATTTCATGGGGTTGTTTATCTCCTGGCGGAGCTCCCTCCCATCTTTCTCGGCTCTTGTCATCTTCCACACTGCTGACAGACTGATCTGTTGTAAAGGAAAATCTCCTCATTTTATCCCCTTTGCTTAAAATTGGTGTGAAGTAAACTCATCCTTCAACAATCAGCCATGCTGGGCTCCCATCGGGAGAGGGTCACTTTCTGGTCTAGCCGAAGTCTGGGCATACCTCTCAGATGGTGCTTTGCACAGTATTTGCATTCTGTGTTCATTATCTCTTTCTCTTTCTAGTTGATGCTTGAGGGATCGTCTTTTTAGCTATTTTAGCATCAGAATCTCATGTGTGCTAGCTCATCAAATGTACAAAGAAAACATAAGCTGGAGATATTAATGAGTTAAATTCCTAATAAATGAATTAGTAGGGGTGCCTGGGTGGCTCAGTGGGTTAAAGTCTCTGCCTTCGGCAGGGGACATGATCCCAGAGTCCTGGGATCAAGCCCCACATCGTGCTCTTTGCTCAGCGGGGAGCCTGTTTCCTCCTCTCTCTCTGCCTACTTGTGATCTCTGTCAAATAAATAAATAAAATCTTAAAAAAAATGAATTAGTAAATAGTAAATGAATGATTGGTAGTTGTGAGACCTCACCAGAAGGTGAAAGCAGAGGAGCCGCGGAGGGGAGGGGACAGAGTATCTTTTGCCATCTGTAACATCTAATAAGGGGCAATGGAAATTCCTGGAATTTCCTTAAATTGACATGTTTAGGTAGTAGCCTTTGAAGAAACTTTTTTTTTAAATTTTTTAAATTTATTTTCAGCATAACAGTATTCATTGTTTTTGCACCACATCCAGTGCTCCATGCAATCCGTGCCCTCTCCAATACCTACCACCTGGTACCCCGACCTCCCACCTCCTGCCCCTTCAAAACCCTCAGATTGTTTTTCAGAGTCCATAGTCTCTCATGGTTCACCTCCCCTTCCAATTTCCCTCAACTTGTTTTTACACAATCTTGGTGGTTATTTGAATTCGTGGACTAGCTCAGAGGTTGTCAGCTTATAAGTGTGTAAAGAATGCTTTTTGGTGATAACAATCTGTATAAGATGAGACCTAAGAAAATGTGTGATTAATAGAGAACATGGTTTGTGTTTAATCTCCCTTCACCCTAAAGCTCTGCGGAAGGATCATCTGATTTTATGGATGATACTTGGGATTTTTTAAAAAATCCATTTTTCTTAAGATAGCCCAAATAGCTAAAACTGCCTTTCTTCTGAGGCTCTTACAGTTAGTGAAAACTCTAGATAAACCAAAATTATTCATTCATATTTTATGGATCTCTCTGAATTGCCTTTTCCTTCCTCTAGAGAGTGTCTAAGAGAAAATTTTCCATTTTTCTACACAAAGTCTGCTCCATTTGAATAATAGAGAAAATGATAGGGTTTAATTTAAAACATTAATACAGATGGGAGACAGCATTTCCAAATTAATAATCTCAAAAGTTAATTTTATCAATGTGATATGTATTTATATATGTAACATATATACATTATACATATATACATATTCAAATATATATGTGAAAAACAATTAGAAAGCTGCACAATAGATATTCAAAGGTAAAAGAGTGTCATACAGCTCAATCATTTTAAAAGACATGAATTATCTTTGAGTAATAATATTTTATATTGATGGTAACTATGAGTTAAGACCTGAAGTTATTCCAACATTCCTGAAGTAAGAGAGAGAAACACGGTATTGGATGATTGATACCTCAGCTTGAAAGTCTTCTTTAACCATAATTTAAATGATTACTGTTTAATTTAAAGAAATTATTTCATGTCTTGTTAGTACCGTAACAAAGAGAGTTGAGCTTTTATAAGTTAAAGTTAACATGGACTCTAAGGAGAGAGTTTATTCTTAAGGCAATAGAGACGACTGAATGGAAAGAGATGTGAGACCTGAACCAAATGCATCCCCAAAGTCCATCAATGAAATCAACTTGAAAATAATCAAATTAGTTTTACATCAGATACATGAACAAATGCTCTTGACATAAATGCCTTGTTTCCAGAAAACATGCAAAAACGTCAGAATTCTAGCTTTGCATCCTTTTCCCAAGAAATCATGGCTCACTTACTTGATTTTCCTTTGAGATGAGGATTCTTATGTCCATGTGGCCCACTTGACCTCTCATCGAAGTCTCAATCTGCACACCAAAAACTAACTCCTTAAATGATCTTCTTCCAGTTCCTCTACCTTAGAAGGAACAACCTTCACTCATCTCTTAGGCCCCAAAACTTATGAGTTCACCTTGATACTTTCTGCTTTCTTACCTCCATATCCCATATCCCTCCAGCACCTCCTAAATACCTACTAAACATCTCTTAAATATTTTATCCTTCTACTCTCACCACCACCTTAGTAGCAGCTACCATGACTTACGGTCTAGGAGAGGGTACTAAACAGAATGGTCTTCCTACTGGCAGCCTGCTTTATCTTTGGACCTTCCTGGATTTCTTGTGCATACTCTACCTGAGCTCTCTTTCTGAAATGCAAACCGAATTATGCCATTCTCTCTGAAAATCCTCTAACGTTTTAAAGATTAGTTTTAGGTTTAAAAATAAATTATTAAACATGCATCAAAGCCCCAGCGGTCTGGCCCATCCCCCTTTCCAATAGGCCCTCATCCCATCTCAGCTGGTAAGCATGATTAGCCTTCTTTCAGTCTTTCACACCTATCAACCTCTCTCCTTCTCAGTCTGGACCTTTGCTCTTCTCCCATCAGGAAAACTCTTCTGTCCCCTTGTCATCCAATAAACTTTTATTTTTCCTTCAAATCCCAGCCCAGAGCACCTAGGTGGCTCAGTGGGTTAAGCCTCTGCCTTCGGCTCATGTCATGGTCCCAGGGTCGTAGGATGGAGCCCCACATCGGGCTCTCTGCTCGGCGGGGATCCTGCTTCTCCGCCCCCTCCAATGCCTGCCTCTCTGCCTACTTGTGATCTCTCTCTCTGTGTCAAATAAATAAAGTCTTTAAAAAAAACAAAAACAAAAACAAAAACAAAAAAACAAATTCCAACCCAGCTACCCATGACCATGAATTACCTCTTACCTACTCTTGTAGCACTGTGCAACTCTCTCTAATGACACTAATCATAATTATAACTTTATTTGTTACCTTGACTGGGCTCTAAGCTTTTTGAGGACAGGTGTTACATCTGCTTCTGTTCTCTAATGAGTCTTCAGAGCTTAGCCCAATACTCAGCATGTACTGTACTGTCAATATTTATTGAATAATCATGGGCATATTAACCAGTACTGACATTAAAGATAATCATTTGCTGAGTAATGATAAATATTCAAAGGAAGACAGTTTTTTTTTAACTTTTTAAAAAGATTTTATTTATTTATTTGACACAGAGAGAGGGTACACAATTTGGGGGGAGACAGAGGGAGAAGCAGGCTCCCAGCTGAGCAGGAAGCCTGATGTAGGGCTCCATCCCAGGACCCTGAGATCATGACCTGAGCCACCCAGGCACCCTGAAAGACAGTTTTTAACATAAGTGCACTGAATATATCTGTCTTTACTTTTATTGCCCATATATGAGGTTATCAATGTATTTCTTGCATTCTTACTCATTCAGCAGACCTTACACATTTGGATTATTTGGCTTATGTTAAGACATGTAAGACTTGAAATATGTTTTTGTCTGCCTCAAACTATTATACATTTTAGTTTCTCAGAACTGAAAGATAATTTTCAGAAGTATCAATCACTGGGCACAGTGGATTCATTAAATGACATTAATGACATGGGGTTGAGATTTAGAACCAGACCTATTTGGCTTTGAGTCCTAGCCCTGCTATCTATGACATGTGTAAACTTGGGCACTTGACTTCATCTCTTTGAGCATTAGGTATATCATCTGTAAAATGGGTTTTATAACACCTACCTCATGAGATTATATAATTACAGTTCTTCCCATTTAATAGGTACTAAATAAAAGGTCTTTACTGTTCTTGCTGCTGTAAATTCCTCCCAGATAATCTGCACAGTTCAAAAGACCTACCAATTAGATCATCAGCCCTACTGCAAGTTCCATCCAGATGGAGTATATGCTTTAAAACTGAACTTTACCTGAATTGGAGCTAGGAAAAAAGGATGGAAGGAGGACAAATACGCCAATCACTACCCGTGGGCACCCAGCTTAATGCCTTAATGAACAGAAAGAAAAACGTGTCATTTATTTCTTTGATGTAGTGATTACCCGATCTCAATTTGCTTTTAATTTGCTTAAGTTATTCATAAAATCTCATCTTTCAGAGTAATTAGTTGTATTTATCTGCTTTTTAGAGGGAAGGTGTTGGAGGAGTTTGTCAAGGAGATGTGACCTCTGGTTGACCGGTGAGCTAATTCAGCCACCAGAGGGTCCTCATAGCCTCCCCTCTTCTTGGAATGTATGGCATTCTGCCCACTGTTCCCACCAGGGGAACCTGTTTTCAAGGATACAGCCTTGTGAGAGCAATGTGTTGTTGGGACCATCTGGACTGAAAAAATGAGTGAACCTAGATTCTATGCACAGTTTTAGGATTCTGGTGGGCAGGTGTGGAAATCCACCCATCTCGTTGCTGCCCAAGACAAGCTTTGCATGTAAGTTCCCTCGCTTATTAATAAACCTGCCACCTACCTGTGTGGCGTGGTCTGCCTCTTTGTTCCTTCCTTGTCAGGATGGGGGTCAGTTTCAGATTTCATCCAAGAAGCTCCTGCATTTGCAGACCAACAGAAGGATGCCTTCATGTTTTGTGCTATAATTCCTTTCAGTATGCTCTTTTAACTACTTAGTTTAGACAGAAATGGTAAAGTAGACACTGCAAACATAGTAATCAAGTTAACTCACACTTTGGTTTAAAATGACAAATGCCTTTATGAGGATGCTCTTAGATGGTGTGGAGATGGAGGTATTCTTGAGATACCTAATTTTTATTAACAGACTATGCTGCTAACATAATGTACTCAGTCATTTTGCTATTCTTACCTTTAAGGAAGTCTGTGCCTAGACCATCTCAGCAGAAAGATAATCTGGCTTGTTACTTCCAAAATACTGTATGTCAAAGACATATTCGTGGATCAAAGCCTGGGGAAATTTGCTCTTCTTGTGTTCTTTTTCTTCCAGAAATAACCATTGTCTTTTTACGCCTATTGTTTAGCAAGTGACTATGAAATATTGTAGATGTATGTTAGTAGAGGTAGCATAAGATTATTCACCAACCAATCAAGAATATTATAAGAAATGATGAAGTAGTTTACCTCGGTCCACAGACAAGAAATAATTAATAAGTATGAAATCAATGTATGATAAAGGCATTAGCCTTTGACTTGATGTTACCCAGTATATTATTTTATTTTTACACATAAATAAGATATGGGTATAGTTTCCACAATCAAATAATATATATGTGCTTTAAAGATGTATCAATGGGTTGTAAAACTGTCTCTTCACAGGCATTAATCTCTACAAATTCTTCTTTACTTTGTATGCTACAGTAATCATAATCTATGTGGGTTAACAATTATTTAGTGCTCATCCTGTGCCAGATACTATGGTAATCATTTTACACCCCTAACTCTAGCGACGTTTTGCTGAGGTAGGTGTGTATAAGCTGTGTTTCCTGGATAAGGGAAACGAAACTCAGAGAGGTCAGGTAAGGGTCTGAAGATCTCTGCAGCTTGGTTTGTGGTGGAGGTGTGTTTCTGAGTTCAAGTTCACGTGATTCTGAAGCCTCTGAATTTGGCAACTGGTGAGAAATAAGCTACAGGCAAGCTGATGGGAGTCCAGTGCATGAATGTTTCAAATAATGCTATTCTTTTATGTATTTCTCTGAGCATTTGATTAACATAAGCAACATGGATTTAGCAAGCTTTTTCCCTCTGTGTTTCCTCCGAAAGCTTTTACGCATGACCCTTTCTGCTAGTGAGTGTTACTGGGAGTGAGTAATAGCCTCTGAGGTTACTTAAGCCCTTTGTTGCCATGGAATCAGTAAGAATACCCAGATTCAGAGAACTGGGGACGTGGGAAAATTGTTGCTGCTACATAGATTAAATCACTCAGTCATTCATTAATTCAACAAAGCATCAGTCACTCATTAAAGCAACAAAGCCCTTTACATTCCAAGTAAGACTTGAGATGTAAAAAAAACAAAAACAAAAACCACAAAATAACAACATATGTTCTCTGTCCTTTACATACTCATACTCTAGTGTGTATGGCAGGAGAATTGATAGGTATGTTAAATAATAATTGTAATAATAATATACATCCCATAAAACATGGAAACATGGAAAAAGTACTCTACACATATAGAAGAGAGTGTTTCACTGGTTTCAAGGAATTATTCTGGAGAAGGTTATAGATGAGTGTGAGATGGAGTCCTTCGGCTGACATGGAAAAGTGTGAGCTGACGGGCATTCCAGAAAGAGGAAAGGTATGTAAAGGAATCCGGAGCCAGTTAGTTTGGTGTGGCTGAAATGTAAGGATCCAAATACCCACTCATGCACACCTCGGACAGTTCTAGCCCAAACACCCCATGTCTCCCTGTCTTTGTCTCTGTGTCTCTCCGTTTACTTATGGAATTGGCTCATGTAACTAACCGTGGGATGGTAGAAGCTGGCAGTTCTGAAATCAGTTAAGTTAGGTCAGCAGTCCAGAAATTCAGGCAGGATTTAATGTTGCCGTATTAAACTGAAATCTGCAAAACAGGCCAGCAGGTGGGTGGGTCTCTATGTTGCAGTCTCGATGGCAAAATGCTTCTTTCATGAGAAGCCCTAGTCTTTGCTTTGAAGGCCTTCAGCTGGTTGGACGAAGCTGAGCCACACTGTGGAGAATAGTCTGTGTCACTCAAAGGCTGAGGGTCATAAATCTTAACCACATCTAAAAACTAGCCTGGCCAAGCTGACACATAAATGAATCATCACACGGGCTAAAGAAGAACAAACTTTTTCTTCCTTCATGGGCTGATGCTTTTTTTCTTGCTGATACTAACCCCGAATCTTATACAGATACAGAACGCAGATCACTTACTGGACGCCCAGATGGACAGGAATCTAGGAAATACAATCTTTAGTTTCCCAGTCTTTAGAGAACCAGGAAGGCAAACCAGAAGGAAGTTGGAATGGGTGTTGAATGAGTCAACTAAGCACACTGTCTGCTACTCAATATCCATTCAAACGTTTCCCACACCCAGACTTTTAAACAAGAACAAGAATGGCATGAAGGCAAGAGCTATATCCTTAATATAGTTCAACTTTTTTTTTTTTTTTTTTTTTTTTTTTTTTTTTTGAGAAAGAGAGAGAGTGTGGGAGAGATAGAGGGAGAGGGAGAAAGAACTCAGGCAGACTCTGCGCTGAGCACTAAGCTTGAAGCTGGGCCAGGGGGCTGGCTCCATCTCACCAACCTGAGATCATGACTTGAGCTGAAATCAAGAGTCAGACACTGAACCAACCGAGCCAGTCAGGTGTCCCAACTATCCTTTGTTCAAATGAAAACTTACTTATTCTGTCTTCAAAAGGAAAGCCCCAACTCTCGTCTGTGTCTGCATCTTCTTTCTTTCTTTCTTTCTTTCTTTCTTTCTTTCTTTCTTTCTAAAGGTTTTTATTTATGTATTTGACAGACAGAGATCACAAGTAGGCAGAGAGGCCAGCAGAGCGGGGTGGGGGAGAGCAGGCTCTCCACTTAGTGGTTTTCTGATGTTTTGCCTTCTTAATATCTGTTCTACATTCCTATGTAACTTCTTTCTTTTGGGGAATCCATTCTTCCTAGACCACCATTCTCAGGGCTGACTTGCATTTTTTCCTATATTCTTAAAGTTTTTTTTTTCTGTACTTTTAAGAATTTAGTTTATTTTTGTAATGCATTTATTTCTCTGTGGTTATTATTTTGGTCTTTAATTGGTTTTCTCAGATCTACAGTCTTACTAATTCCTTTGTTTCTTCATCTCATCGTTGAAGTCTCTTATTGGATTCCTGCTGTTTTTTATATTTTTCTGTTGTAGCAGGCACTTGTAGGGAAAGTTCTTTTCTCTGGCTATGATTGCTTCCTTATGAGGCTCTATATTCATCCTTTAAATAATATGTTTCTTTTATTCTACTTTTTCATTTCTGTGTGTGCTGATATTTTTTTAAAATTGAGGCTTTGCCATGTATTTTTTATTCTGCCTACTCATTTATAACACAATAGTTTTACTAAGATATTCCTTCAGATTTGATGTAAAGTGAATGTTGGTCCCTCTTCCTATCATTATCTGTGCCAATTTGGGGCTCATATCTATGCTCTCTGGAAGAAAGTTTCAAGCTGCCTACTTTTCCCAATGCAGAATGCAGCCCTAAACTTTAACTTCAACAGTATGTTGGGACCAAGTCTGTATTTTTTGTATTTGCATCTTCCTTCCTTAAGCTCTATTTCACCCCCTTACAATTCAGAGAGGAGCAAATATTAGTTAAGTGATACGTATTTGTTCTATTCCTGGAGTAACTGGAGAGTGGGATGGAGCAGAGAGACACCTTACTTGGCACCTTTGTAGCCTGGTGTCCTATTCCTCATAATCCTCAGTTCATCCACCAGAATTTAGCTTTTCTCATACTTACTTTTCCTTTTGCTTTGTTAATTAATTGCCTCTTATCTTGAACTTTCCCCCTTAATAAGGTCACTATGACAGCCCCTGATAGATGTTTGCCTTATTAAGGAAATACTTAATAAAATTATATTATAGATGACTGCAAGAAAAATTCTCAAGTGTTGCCTTGGCCATTTGTCTGGATTTTTCACATACACTTTCCCTTTCCTACGAATTGGCTGGAGGTGTGTTTTAAATGAGTTTCTTAGGGTGTGGTCTATTGGTTCTCTTTCTTTGCATATAATTTTTTCTCTGAGGGGAGGTAAGGTTAGGAGCCTGTTGAGTCATATTGGTCTTTCTGGCTTTACTTTTCAAAGATTTTCACCTGAGTCGGTATTCTTTTTTTAAATGGTTGGAGCTGACAGGCCGGTTGCCTTTTTGCAAGGTTCGTTGTTGTTAGCAGTTCCCTAAGATTTGGAAGAAATAGTAAAATTGTTATCCAACCTTACTTTCCTTCTTACTTTGATATTGTTCAGGATTTTTAAACATGAGGTAGCTTTGAGATTTATCCCAATCAGAAAATATTATCAATCTGCCTCAGCAGCAAGTGGTCATTTATCTGAAATATGCAAGTTGCAGCTCCATTTGGTGGCACAGTGGAGAGGAGCCGGGGGTAGTGATGTGTGACTATGTTTTCCCAGAACACTATGATGTTACTGGGAACAAACTGCAGTCTGAGTAAAAAGACAATTTATTAACAACCAACATTAACCTTTGCTTTAAGAGAAATACACATATATTTATCATGTCCTTTCAACTAACACCAAGTAACCAGAAGAAAAAAGTTACATTATTATATCAGAATATCAGAAAAAAAAATGTAATCTGAGGATTTTAAGTGATGTAAGTGGCTACAGAGATTTTTCACACATGCCAAGAACAGTCAGGTTTTCATCAAATTATACATAATAGCACTGAGAGCAATGAAGCGTACGTGAACTCTTGAGAAGATTCCAAATAGAAAATCTAGCGTTGGTTTTCTCCTAGATGCTAAATTTGTTGTTCTTAAGTTGCTGTTCTACTTGTGAGTAATCTATTTTTTAATCCTTGTCCATATATGTACTATACTTCTCTTATCCAAGCCAGCGAACAGCTTTATACAATTCCACTCACTCTATTTGAAGTGAGAAATGGAAACATAGAAAAGATGAGTTGAAGAGCCCAAGAAATATGAAATAAATAGTTATAAGGAATTCAGTAAGGTTTCAGGTCTAAGTACAATTCCTTTTTTGTATTTTAAAAGTAAAGTTTTAAAGGACAGAATACACATGGAAAATTCAAATGGATAAATATTAGCAGTAAAAGAAAATGGGTCAAAATCACTGGGAATATTGAAGTTTATATTCTTATATTCTCTTGGTTATTAAATGTCTATTTCCCAACTCCTTGCCTCATCCTCCCCATTCTTAGAAAAGGTAGGTGGACAAGGGAAAAAATACAAGTGATGCCTTTTCTGCCTTAATTGTAGCTGCCTTTTATCCTTCAGTCTCTACCTTTAGAATGCTACATGCTCCTGCCTCATAAGGAATTCAGTCTCCTTTAGACTCTTTCCTTCTAATCTAAATACAAACATATTCTAAATTCTCAGTGCCATCTGGGACCCTTGCTGTATCACATTGTGTATCATATTTCTGTCTCTACTATTTTTGCCCAAATTTATTTAAACTATAAAATATAATAAGTAAACATTAAAGGCAGCCTGGAAGTGACCAAGTAAGGAATATAATGTCATATAATATAAACATTCTTTATATTCTTGTGGACCATATTCAAAAGAAGAGGCTCAGACTTTCTAGAACCGTTTTTTTTTTTCCCTGTAACTCTGTTCATCTTAAGGCTCTTAGTTCTACCCCTCCCAACCCCAGCCTTTCCGTTCCCTGAGGACACTGTTTCCCACAGACTTCCCACTTGGTGACCATTTTCTCCTATACTGGCACTGGCTAGAGGCAGGGTACTTATTCTTGTTTATCTACTTCCAGCCCACCTAAAGACCCCTGACCTCTTTAAATGCATACCAACAAACAATGAACACTTCACTTGGCTTTTTCAACTTCTGTCTCAGATCTCTGTTTTTGTTTGTTTTTTTTTTAACTGGAAATTTCTTGGAAACTTTCTATTTCCTGCTCCCACTAGTTCACATCTCACTCTCTAAGAAAGTCATGACACAGGCTTTCATAGCTGGCATGAAGCTGGTCTCATCAAAGTCAGCCTCTCTCTGACTTTCTGTAGCCAAATCAATAGTCAAGTCTAATTTCTCATCTTGCTCTACTTTCTGTTTTATTCAACATGGTTGACCTCTCCCGCCTTCTTAAAACCTTTTCTTAGCTTGCAGGACACTCAACCTAGCTCACCAGTATTTTCCAATCTTCTTTTCCAGCTCCCATTCTCTTCCCAAATTCTAGGTGAAGAATTTTTCTTCTTTCTAAGTTAATTACCTAGTGGATTACATGCAGACACCTAAATTTGAATACCATCCACCTGCTAGCCACTCCCGTCTTCATGTTTCCAGACAGTCCCTTCTCCTAAATTTCTGACTCGTGTGTTTAACTGTCTACTCCACAGCACACACTCCTCTCAAAACAGACTTCACAGAGGGTTGGTAGAGAATGTACTTAATGCATCAATGTGGAGCAGTCTTAACCTTGACATTCATTGTAAAGAAATGTAGATATTACAGGAGGTTTACATTCAGATTGGGTTTAGTAGGTTGTCATTTTTCTAATGTGCCCGTATATAAAATATGAAAAAATCAAGGTCTTTTATTTCCTGGTAAAACTCAACTTCTATAATCAATCCACTGACTAGTTAATTAACAAGAGTGAAATTAAGCTCCCAGGCCATGAAGCATTTAATTTGCCTTAGAATCCTAGTCTAGTTAAATGCCGAGTCTCTGGGGGAAAGACACTGTCTTGATGCCCTTTACTCTTGGTAAACCGGAATTAGGAAGAACAAGGGACGCCCAGACAAAATAAGCAGATTTTGGCCCAAGCAGCCCTTTGACAAGATTGAGCTGTATGCCTGCATTTGACAATCTCAGTTAATTACTAAGAAAAAGAAAGAGTTAGGAAAAAATAATTTATATATTTGAAAGTCCTCATCTGTGGAATGTAAGGCAAACCAAATTAGTAAAAACACCAAAACAGGTTTCTCTTGATATTTTCCTGTGGCCTTATTGTAATGAATGGAAAGAAATAATAGAAAGCTGTTGTCTTTTCAATAAATCTGTCTTAAGATCACAAACTACTTCAATATATAAGAAAAAAGCAAAAACACTTTTCATTTTGAAATGAAGTGCCAAGATTTTATGGCTCCAGGGTCATCATCCTGAAGAAAGTCACAAAAAGGGCAGATAAATTACAGTCTATAATTAGGACTCTTCCCTTTACTTTTGGCTTTTTCCGATTCCAGGTGGCCCACGGTTAACCAGGCCAGATCTCACATCAGAGATTAGAGTCAAGGCTAGTGTTCTGTGCGGTACCAACAGTAGCTTCCATTAAATTTCTTTTGGGACGCCAGCTTTAAATGTTGCTGAACTTGACACCAATTCAGTGATATTTGAAAGGCTTACTTTGTTTCAATACATTTCGTTTTCTTTGGCTCACAGTGAAGGATGATATATTTGCTTTCCAGGTGAAGGTGAATGGCAATTCATGTCAATTAGAAATTTATTTTGAGAATTTAAGGTCTTTCCAAATCTACCATTCTTTGCTTTAAGTGGCAGAAATCACGAATGCAATCAATTATTGAGAAGAGAAAGTAGCATGTTGCTGAAAATGTACAGAGAAATAATAAAATACAGGAGTGCAGTGATAAGGTAAAGGATTGCTCCCGGGCCCAGACCCAGCACCATGAGCATGAGGTAAGGGCAAAGGCTTCTTGCTCACAGTCTGGCAGAAACAGACAAAGATGGGACGAGAGAAACAGGGAAGGCGATGGTGGATTAGAATTAGTGAGGGCAACATGTAGATGAATATTAAACCACATGCTTATTTGTGCAGAAAGTAAAGCACAAATACAAACCATGGAAATAAACACTACTTTGCCACAAACAGTAACTGAATGTTAAATTTATCCTTAGCCAATTGTAAGATAGCAAAAGGACAGCTCACGAACAGACTGAAACCTATAATTTGATTTTAAGAAGTGAACACAGGTCTCTTTCTTTGAGCTTACATTCTACACATGCCAAGGAAAATGATCTCCCAAATTTCAAGCTTCACACGGAAAAGGACTAGAGGGTTGTATTTATAGGTTAGCTTTGATTCTGCAAAAGAAAGTGTCCTTTAAGTAAAGAATAAACAAACTTTCTATCCAAGAGCATTTTGTTTGCTTCCCTAAAGATCCCAAATTTGGAATTTTATCCTTTCACCCTGAAGATAACCAAAAAGGTTGGGTTATCTTTGTTCCCTTTAAAAAATCAGAACAGCTTCATCAGTTTTTGCATGTGGGTCTTTGAAGTAGGCAACGATCATATGATATTCTTTCCGTCTTTCACACGGGAAAGCTCTGGCCATACGAGTTAGTGGGCCTCTGAACCTCAACAATAGTCTAATGTTTATGCCACTACCAGGATCTACTGATATAAAAAGCTCTAGATTAGAATCTTTAACTCAAGGATTTTGTTGGCTTGGCACACTGCACTTCAAATGCTATTTAAAGATGCCGTGGATGAAAGCGTTTGGGTCTTTTGTTGGACATATGTCTTGAAAGCCTGAAATTGGAATTAATTTCAATATTTCAAAGATGACTTAATTTTATCTGGGCTTTCCCCCAAACAACTTCTAGCATGAGTGCTATAAATGTGCACAGTCTTCAGCATGAATAAAAGATTATCATCTTTTGGCTCATGGGAAAAGTAAGAACTTTAAGAGTATATTGACGTGTATTCTAGAAGCCTAAGAGTATACTCTAAAGAAAGAATACATTAAGATGTAATAAGGTGTCTTTAAGGACATTAGATTGGTGTTGAAGAAGGGGGAACTATACCATATCCACAAACTGTTAAAAGTCCTAGCCAATTCTTGCTTTGAATACTCTCCTGGTTAGTGATTTTGGTGACACTAACACTAGAGAGATGGAATCTGTCTTGGCCCCCCTTCAAACAAGTTATACATTTTACCATTGCTAACTGTGTTGTTTTAGACAAGTGAACGTGTCTGGCCTTCCTTATTCCCAAACAAAGATGATATCAGTTATCCAGAGTGTTGTTTGAGGATTAAATGAGAAAATAGGTATGTAGCAGGATCTGAAGCTAAGACTTGCACGGGATTTTATGTGCTCAGGTAACCCTACTTTGTCACTCCACCTCAGTTGGATTACCGGTCTGAAAATGTTCCAGGCTTGGTTATATCCTATCCTTTGCTTAGGACTCCTCAGACTGTTGAGACCGAATTTAAAGCTTGCCCATTGCTACAATTTATTCTAGGCATATGTAGACACACATGATTTACATAAGGGAGTGGAGATAAAAGTCTTGTGACTAAATAGCAGACCATTATAAACAAGGCCCTTTAGAAAATGTCCCGATGAATGAGGTAGACATCTTAGGGTTTAGATTGGATCTCTACCTTCTGGGGTGCCCTGCATGTGTACTGAGCAGGCTCCACCTTGGTTCCAGAGAGAGATGAAGGGCAGGGACCAGAAAAATGTGGATATTTGAGGTAGAACAAGAGTACAGTAGATTCAGCAGTAAGCAAGTATCAACTTCAACTTCTAGAGGCAGATTTGGTTGCAGGCAATGGGGCAGAGGTTGACAAAGACAGCAGGGAGTGCAGAGCCGTAAGCATTGCTTACATGCCCTCCTAAGAGGCTTGGAAAAGGGTACAAAAATGGGGAGAGGCAGAAGGAATGTATCATCAAGTGGCGGCAGGAGAGTAACTAGGCTTAGTATTCTATGGTAAGCCACATTTGGACCACTTGTGGAAGGGCCCCTGGGAATTCCTGGTAATAATTATGGAAAGACCACTTGGAAAAAGAGCTACAATTTTTTTTTTTTTTTTGGTATCATGATATGGCATTTCCTTATAAATGTGACCTTATTTGTTTCACTAACCAGTGAAGCTTACGACATGCAGGTTAGAGGCATATAAAAAACATAGCAGGGAGAATGGCACATGGCAAGCAGTTAAGAAACAGATGTTGCTGTTGGGGTCCATTATCAAAGGAACGATACTGAGACAAAGTGAAAGTTATGCAAAGCCTTATTCTATGCCAAGCATTAGAAGTCAGACTGACCGGTTAGGGCCACCTCTGAAGAGAGTGACCCCCTCCCGATCTCACAGGCTGGTTTTATAGGGCCTAACCGCAGACCCAAGGTACGTGGCTTCTATTGTTAAGGCGTTTACTCCCGGAATGGATACCTGCAACCATACCAAGAACTATCGGGGCGTTTATTCCTGGAATGAAGTCCGTGGATGTAAACAACAATATGGCTACCTAGGCAATATGGAGTTGCTCTGGCTAAGCAGGCCCTAATAGTTAAACATGTTTTAACATTAAATTGTCCCTAACAGTTGCTATTATTATTGTTGTTGTTATCAGTTCTTTAACCCTAGCACAGTCCATTAGCTATGATTTCTGTCAACAGAACTCAATTAAAATGCGTCAAATAAAAGTTCAAAAAAAATGTGTCCTAGATCACTCCTGAGATCTGTAGGGTTCTTCTATAGAAATCTGAAATTATAAAGTTATGGCACAGAAAGTATTCTCTAGAAAATGAATTCTGAGTCAATGAAAGAGGCAAACATGGGTACATGCAATACTTATCATTTTATTACATGTTCGTTCCCTCTGCAGCATCTGTATGGCCAACAACATTCTCTGACTATGATCATCAAAGCCACGATGCCGGTGCTTCTGTACTGGGACAGGAAGATTTGCTGAGTTGCTGAGGCACTGCAGAATGAGGAGTGGTCCCTCTCCCCATCATTCCTAACATCTCATTTGCAGAATTTGTGCTTCCTCTCTGCTCTGAGTAATTAGAAGTTCTGGTTTCCAGAGGACTGAGGGTGATACTTCTTACCAGGGTCATAAGAAAATGTCCCTTAGGCTCCAGGCTATGGTTTATGCCCATTTGTTTAGGGCCCCTCATCCCAAAAATATCATGCAAAGAAATTAAATACTCCACTGGCAGATAATGGGAGTCACTATGAAGTCTCTTGATGATTTAATGCTCAGTGAAAACAGCAAATGGGCTATTCCAGCAACCGAAGCCCTGACAAAGACTTCATAGCTAGGGGTTTAGACCCCTTAGTTGTGAAGCAGGTTGGCATCACCCCACAGGGGCAGCAGACCTAGACCAGTTGAAGTGCTGTCAGAGCTTGAACATAACCTAGAACAGGTGGTGGACGAGAGAGGTAACCTGTGTAAGTCACAGCCTCAACAAATACATCCATAAAACTGGGACTATAATCTGCACCACTAGTCTCCCTATTGTCTTTCTCTTTTTTTCAAGAGAAATTGTGAAGGTTATCCATTTTAAATGTCTGTGGTAGGACTGAGGATGGAGTACATTTAATTTGGATCATGAGTGTTTCCAGTACTGAGCTGTAGCAAAAGCTGTCAGTCGACGTTTATGTCTTCCTGGCACTAACTCTATATGCATCAATGGCTGCAAACGTCTGTCAGGAATCTGCCCGAGTACTTTCACTGGTTGTAGGAATGCTTGGCTTGTGTGTGGAATAGGCTGGAAATCACTGGAAGTTAACATTGCTGGGAGTAGTCCTCAACCAATGATGGATGGAGTTGGTAGCAAAACTTCCCAGTTTCCTCACCTCTCAGGTAGAATAACTCTGAGAGGTGATCTGTAGAGTCTTCCAGAGGACCTTAAAAGAGTTCGATTCAATTCCTCACAATGGCAAACTCTTCAGGAATGTATCCTCTCTTGTCTTAGTCCTTGCCCTATCTTACTTTCTCACTCCCTATTGGTGCTTCCTGGAATCTTTCCCCCAGCAAATTATTTTCATATAGTTCTTTGTCTCAAGGAACTCAACCCAAGACAAGTCATGAAGCAAGTCAGAGTTCTGAACATCCTACTACTTATAGTGTTGTAGAGGAGAAGGACATTACTCAAGTAATTACATAATGATTGTAAAATTGCAATTGTGACAGTACTGCACATTATGATAATTTGATTGAGAGTGTGTGTGTGTGTGTGTGTGTGTGTGTGTATGTGTGTGTACTGAACTTAGGAAAAGTCTTCCCTGAGGAAGAGATCTTGGAGCTGTTAGGTGCTACAGTTAAATCATCTGTGAAATACTTATAACTATATTTTACAATAGTGATTAGAATAGTGTCTGACTCATGGTAAGCATGGTAAAAGTGTCAGGTATTATTAACATTATTATGACTTTCTAACATATTATTGTCCAGTGGCTTTCATTTTGTTTGGATATATACAGTATAGAGCTGCTGCTTTTTTTTTTTTTTTTTTAAGAGAAAGGGAGAGGGAGAAAAGGAGCAGAGAGAGGAGGAGAGAGAGAATCAAAAACAGACTCCATACTCAGCATGGAGCCCGGCGTGGGGCTCGATCTCATGAGCTTGGCATCATGACCTTGAGATCATGACCTGAACTGAAATCAAGAGTTGGACACTCAACCGACTGAGCCACCCAGGTGCCCCGGGTCTATACAGCTGCTGCTTTAACAGCTAGCGTAGTGGAAGGCAGAAGGTCTGCAATCAAACACAGGCATCAGTGCTTGCCTCTAAGTGACCCGGAGCAAGTTTCTTTACTCCTGTTTTCTCTTCTCTATAATAGCACCTACTTCACAGGCTTATTTTAGGAGAAATCAACTACTATCCATCAAATACAGGTAGGTAGGTAACATATAGTATGTTTTGTAGCAGCTGGAACTTCTACGATAAGCACTTCTAGCCCTCATTCTCATGAGCTTATCTTTCTTCCATTGTGATCCTGTTATAATATTTTCATATTATAACAGCATCTAGGATAATACATTGGAATGACTTACCTTTGGAAGAGCCCTGAGCATAGAAAGCCCTGCAGAAATGACTTACCTTTTATATTTCCTACGACTAATGTCTTTAGATTAGGGACGTCACACTGCTACTGTTGCATTATTCCTTCAATAAGGTCCTCATCAAAATGAGTCTTATCCTGTATCTCTATGAGTGACACAATCACTCTCAAGCAACTGGTATTGTCACATTGCTAAGAACCTCTCAGGTATTTTATGCTTGTCTTTTTGGTTTCAATGATTTTATCATAATTATTTTAACAAAATACCACATCTTTTGCTCATGAGTGTAAAACCTTCTGTTCTTACACAAGAGAGATCTTGTTCTTACTTCAAGGACAGATTCTGACGTTTCATGAGATAGAATAAAAACATTTTTTTAACCTATATTTAAAAAAGGAATTATGAGTACACCTATAAAAATTTTTTTTGGAGCACATTAAATTTTTGGCAAGCATTGTTTATTTATTGCAAGTGGCCTTTTAAAAAAAAACTCTAGCATAATATTGAGATATTGGTAAATAATTCAATTCCTCTTTTAGGTCAGTTCTTACTGTTTTATGCTTTTAGTGCATTTCTATACTCTTATTTTCTACATAGGTTTTTTAAGTTTTTTTAACAATCAAATAAAAATTTTTCATTTTAATTTTGTTTAATTATTTATTTATTTTAAGATTTTATTTATTTATTTCAGAGAGAGAGAGAGAGAGAGATAGGTAGGTGGGGGAGGGGCAGAGAGAAGCAGGCTCCCGGCTGAGCAGGGAACCTAATGTGGGACTCTATCCCAAGACCTTGGGATCATGACCTGAGCTGAAGGCAGATGCTTAACTGAGTGAGCCACCCAGGTGCCTCAGTTTCTCACTTTCAGATAAAGTGATATATGAAACTGAAGATTGTTTCCTAATTGAGATTTGCTCTGCAAAACAACAAGGCATATATAATTGTTATATTATCTTAAAATCTGGATTATAACAGATACATTATTAATATACTCTAACATGTTTTCTTTCATGTTACAAAAATATTCTTCATATAATTTGTTCAAGAAAATTTCCCATTATTTTTGTCTCAATTTTCCAGCTTCAGAAGGAGATTCTAAAATCAATTGATTTTACTTTTGATATTTTGATAGTTTCTGCAACCTCTTTTAGTTCTGATACCTATCTATGACACTTAACTGAAAATACTTTGAAAAGAGCCTGGTTGAATGTTTTATACTAACTTGTGTGCATTGTGCTGACTTTAATTTTCTTGCACTGTATCTGATACGTTACCCCACATCTTTAATGGTTTGATTCTTTTTTTTAATATTTTATTTATTTATTTAACAGAGAGAGAAACAGTGAGAGGAAGAACAGAAGCAGGAGTAGGGGTAGCGGGAGAAGCAGGCTCCCCACTGAGTAGGGAGCCTGGTGTGGGGCTCCATCCCAAGACCCCAGGATCATGATCTGAGCTAAGGAGACACTTAACTGCCTGAGCCACCCATATGCCCCTAATGGTTTGATTCTTATGAAATGTATGGTAACAATTCCTGGACACAACTAATGCTTCTTTGGCATTATATTATGTCTTGAGTGAGCAGGAGGTATGGCAATCAGTCACTGTGGGGACTGTCATAGAGTCTATCTTGAAGTACTGAGAAGGGCAGAAACTGTCCCCTTTACTGTGAGGTTTCTCTCATTTGTCTATTCAATATACATGACTGGATACATTTTTTATAAAGATTTTATTTATTTATTTATTTGACAGACAGAGAGAGAGAAAGATCGCACGTGCATAAGCAGTGGGGAGCAGCAGAGAGGGAAAAACAGACTCCCTGCTGAGCAAGAAGCCGGATTTGGGGCTTGATCCCACGAGCCTGGGATCCTGACCTGAGCCAAAGGCAGATGCTTAATGGACTGAGCCACACAGGCACCTCCACATGCTCATATATCAAAAGAAGAAAAATCCGTGTGTCTTTTAAGTAAACTTTAAGCTTCAATATATGTAAATTCATTGGGTAGCCATTTCAGTATTAATTTTTGTGAAAAGACATTTTCAAAGACGAAATATGAAATTCTATTTCATATCAGCTTTCACAAATGAACATTTGCCTTCAGTTTTGATGGTAGAGAACACTACCTTGAATCCCAATGAAGAAAATGTTATTCCCTCAAAATAATTGCTTTCCTTTTGTTAGTATACCTGTATTATAGGAAAACTGTGCTCAATTATTATAGCTTGAACCTGTCAGCAAAAATTTTGTGAAAATTTGTCTTTTCTCTTTCTATGAGTGCCTACACAATATCCTTGATTTCGCCTTTTGTCCTACAAAACTTAAAATATTTACTATCTGAACATTTATAGGAAAAAACGTTCTGACCTCTGCTTTAAGAAAATCTTCATGGTTCTAGGAGGCAGAACAGACTGGAGGTTGGTGAGGGGACAGGTTAAGGTGCTACAGCGGCAATCCAGGAGAGAGAGGATGGTCACAAATAAGCAGGAGAGTCAGAGTGGTCCACTGCCTAGAAAAAGAGTCCTGAATTTTTTCCATGTCTCTTTGGCAGGAGTGGGGTGGGATGAGAATCATATTCCCCTGATCTTAAAAAAAAAGGGATTTTAAAACAACCCCTAATAAAAATTGGGGGTTAATAATGGACAATGCATACATAGTAAATGGTTCTTTTTATCAGGTATTATTATAAGAGTATAAGAGTATGACATATATTAACTTATTCAATCTTCATAATAACCCTGTGTGGTAGGAACTATTTTATCTTCATTTGTAGATGAGGTGTCTGAGGTACAGAGAAATTGAAAACTTGCCGGGTGTCATAGGAGCAGTAAATGGAGGCACTGGGATTTGAATACAGTGCAAGAAAATTAAAGTCAGCGCAATGCACACCCGTTGGTATAAAACATTCAACCAGGCTCTTTTCAAAGTATTTTCAATTAAGTGTCATAGATAGGTATGGTACTTGTACTTCTTATACTTCTGGTACAAGAAGTAATCTCTTAGTCATTACTACACTCCCTCGTCCATAAACGAGGGAGGCAGCTAACTCAAGTCCTAGATGGCTATCTGTTGAATCATATGTTTGTTTTTCTGGTCCCTGTACCTAGTAGAACAGGGAGAGAGGAGGAGGGAAGAGATGGCAGAGAAGATAGAGAAAAGAAGTGTGAAAAGCATTGTCAATGCTTCGTGTGACAGGGATGGGGGGTTAGGTAGACTCTGTGGAAAG
This sequence comes from Mustela erminea, assembly GCF_009829155.1. Lineage (NCBI taxonomy): Eukaryota > Metazoa > Chordata > Mammalia > Carnivora > Mustelidae > Mustela > Mustela erminea. The sequence goes on from NC_045623.1 coordinate 25,312,405, forward strand.
AAGTTGGGCTGTAGTTATCTTCTGAATACTCGATGGCAGAAATGCCCACTGAGAGATCCAAAAAGCAAAAGGTGAAGAGACAGAACTGGGGAGATTATGCTGGAGAATATCTTTTATATCTGCAAAGAGCGCACAACAGAGACCACTATACATTCTCCTGAAGAACCCACACATGCGCCCTTGGGGGAGTAGCCTTAGGACACCTGCCACACTAGAGGATGTGACAACTAAGAAAGGTGTTTAGGAACAAGGGGTTTGGGGTTTCTTTTTTTAAGAGAGGGAAAAGGGGAGGGGCAGAGAGAGAGAGAGAGAATCTTTTTTTTTTTTTTTTAAGATTTTATTTATTTATTTGAGAGAGAGAGCATGAGAAGAGGGAGGGTCAGAGGGAGAAGCAGACTCCCTGCTGAGCAGGGAGCCTGATGTGGGACTCGATCCTGGGACTCCAGGATCATAACCTGAGCTGAAGGCAGTCACTTAACCAACTGAGACACCCAGGCGCCTGAGAGAGAGAATCTTAAGCAAATCCACGCCCCCAGGTTGGAGCCCTATGTGGGAGATCATAATCTGAGCCAAAATCAAGAGTCAGGTGCCCCAACAGGAGGTACTTTTTTTTTTGAACATATTTCCTTTCCACCCCACCTCGAACAGTGAAAGAAATGTAATGGAAGCAAGACGGGGTTGTTGGGGGCAGCTGGGACTGCAAACTGGTGGTGTTGGGGGGAAGCAGAAACAGAATGAGGGCAAGAGAGGTAAGAAAGAGAAGACCAGCCTCCTTCTCATTTTAGCTCCTTCACATTGTCACTGAGGCGCTCAAGCTGAGAGAGAGTCCAGATTTCTTTCTTCCAAAGGCATCAAGTACAATGAGAGAATGAGAATCAATTTTCCTGTGGAATAATGCCAATAAATAGTTCTGGTTATACAGCGCTGCTGCAAAAGCATTTCATAAAACAAGTTGGAGCAGAGCATCTTTTATGGTAGTATTGACTATACGTCAAGTTATATAAATTTTCTTTGCAAATAAATTTACCATGATTTTGAAAACTTTTCAATGAAAACTGGTGCCTCTATTCACTGTGTGCAATGTTGTTACCCGCCTCTACCTTCAATTTCAACCTGTGATGACCCCAAAGTAATGTAAACAAAGGTCAAGGGAAGCGAAACAGCCTGAGCTGCACTAAAGAGCTGGTCACCAGGGGCACCTGGGTGGCTCAGTTGTCAAGCGTGTACCTTTGGGACAGGTCATGATCCCAGGGTCCTGGGACTGAGCCCCACCCTCGTTCCCCTTACTTGTGCTCTGTCTCTGACTCAAATAAATAAATAAAATCTTAAAAAAAAATTAAAAAGCTGTTCACCCTAGAATGTGGGAGAACTGTGTGTAAGACTTGAAGAATTATTGCCATGACTGCTATGCTGCTGATTTATTTACCAAAGCAATAACATCATCAATAAAACTGGCGAAATTAGGGGCGCCTTGGTGGCTCAGTCGTTAAGCATCTGCTTTGGCTGGGGTCGTGATCCTAGGGTCCTGGGATTGAGCCCCACACCAGACCCCCAGCTCAGACCCCCAGCAGAGGCCTGTTTCTCCCTCTCCTACTCTCCCTGCTGGTGTTCCTTCCCTCACAGTGTCTCTCTCTGTTAAATAAATAAAATCTTGAAAAAAAAAAAAACCTGGGAAAATTGGAAGTGTCCTTTTAGTATACAAAAGAACAAAACCCAAAAAACAAACTTTCTCATCTTCAAATTTCATCCATTCAAGCAATGTAAAAATATTGTAAAGACTGCATCCATTCATTTATTTAACAAAATTTTATTAAACATTTATTATGTATTATGTTTTAAACAGTGGGGTTTCAGAAGTGAAAAAATTAAAATTCCTTTTTCTCATAGAGCTTGTACTCAGTGTATATGGGTGTGGGTGGTTGGGGGTAAGGAGACAGAGAAGAGATAGACAATAAACAAAACATGTAAAGAAATGATATAAGATGCCAGAAGATGATCTGTATTATGGGAGAAAAAGAAAGCAAAGTTGGGAGATGAAGATTATAGAAAGAAGTAGTTTGCAATTTTAAATAAGGTTTTTCTAGCTAATACATGCATATAGCAAGATTGCACATAGCAAAATATCACACAAAATCTACTTGTTTTCGTTGGTTGGGGAATCTCAGTATAGGCACCTGTTTTTTAGGGTAGGAACATATAATGTAATGAAAAATGTGCAAAGGGACAGAATAACCTAGCTGAACATTGTATGCTCATCAAACATCTCTGCACCTTGGTCCCTAACATATTCCAGGGAAGCAGAAAAACCATTTCATTGAAAGTGGATGTCCTCATAGTGCTTGTAAAGGATTTGAGACAAGGTTTAGAATGGAAGACTAAGGGCAGATACATTTATCTCCATACTGGTTTCTAAAGCATCCATCCACCCTTACCAAATTATTGATTATCCCAAGTACATTGAATGAGCGCTGGAACAATTATAGAAGTTTTCATGTTCTAGGGTGAGAAAGGAGCTAATAGGAATAATTAGGGATTATATTCTAGAGACTTCATTTGGTGCTGACTCTACTATTTAAGGAAAACATCTGAAAATTTCATTTGACATCACAACAACAACAACAAAAAGAACCCTTGAAAAGTGGATCCCTTGAAATGTATATAAAAGTATATATCTTCTTATATAGTGTGTGCAAAAGCTCTTTAGTTTAATAGTAAAAGTGATAAGCCAGTACAGACGTCCATGGAAAATTTCATAGTGTGAGAAGTATTGTAAAAATAAAACTTAAATGGAAAATAAGAAGAGTTAGCAGTTGAAGTATCCTCTAAATATTACTTATAGGGAAAAGAATTCTAATTATTGATATAATAAAATCCATGTTTGAATAGAAATAGCTTTATCTCATTTAGTGGAATTTTCAAGATGGCCCTGACACCTCCATATTAATATACCACTTTCAAATTCCTGTTACTTATAATCAATGTAATCTCTCTAAAAGTAAATATTATAATTATAGAAATATTAAATAAATACATTCTCATATACATTCCAAAAATTCAGATACAATAATAGTTTCGTTTGCCATCATTAGTTTAGATTTCTATTATCTGTTACCTATATGTGCACAGGAATAGATAGTTTGGGTAACTAGTTTGTAAAGTGAGATTTTCATGTTCTAGGGTGAGTTTTACCTTGGAAATCTTTTCACGTTGTCTAAATATTAATATTTCTTATTTTATTCAAGTGCTGCTTTGTATGACTTTACATAATCTTTTTTTTTTTTTTTGTAGATGGAGATTTAGATTGTTTTCGATTTTCAGTGTCATAGACAATGTCACAAAGAATGTCACTGTATATGCATTTGTCCTCACACAGATAGGTATTTCTTCAGGGAAGATATTAAACAGTACTACTGCTGGGCGATAGGGTGGTTGTATTTTAACTTGCAGTGGTACTCATGAATTATTCTCTAAAAGGACTGTGCCAATTTACACTTCTACCTATACTGTCTGACAATATCAAATACCCCACAAGCCCAACATATTAATAGTATCAAACTTTAAAGTGATTTTCTAATTTCTATGGCTTTTAAATTGATTTTTATGAGCTCCATATTTGCTGTGGGAGATCATCTTTGTCCCATTATAAAGATTGAAAAATACACTCCTCATTGTAGCTTATCTATTCTGGATATTAATTCCTTCTCTGTTACATACGTTGAGAATATACTTTCCCAGTCTGTAGCTTTGTTTCCTAATTTTTACATTTTTTTCAAAGTTGCGTAATCACTTAATGCTTCTAAAGAATATAAAATAAAAAAATATTATACAAATAATATAAAAAGTTTATGATATAATGTTAAGTGAAAAAGTAGGATATAAAAACATATGTCCTTTTAAAAATTTGTTTTATTTTTTATTTTATTTTGATTTTTAAAAAGTTTAAATTCTAATCAGCCAGTGCCTTTCACAAGTGCACTCCTTAATTCCCATCGCCGTTTCGCCCATCCCACCCCCCAACCATCAGTTTGTTCTCCGTGGTTCACAGTCTGTCTCTTGGCTTGACTCTCCCTCTCTCTTTTTCCCTTGGTTGTTTGTTTTGTTTCTTAAATCTCACATATGAGTCAAATCATATGGTATTTGTCTTTCTCCGACTGACTTGTTTTATTTAAAGTTTTAAATTTTGGTGTAGTCAAAATTAGGAATTTTTCTTTATGGCTTCTGTGTTTTATATAATGTTGTTAAATCATCTTCTATTCCAAAGTTATGAACACGGATTTCTATTTTTCTTATAATGTGTTTGAGGCTTTGATTTTTACCTTTATATTTTTAATCAAATGGATTTATTTTTTTGTAAATGGCATAAAATATTTGACTTAATTTTTCTCTCTCAATTTACTGAGAAAAAATTCAGTACATGACTAATCTTTCCCTGGGATTATTTTATTGCCACTATCAATTATTGCACAATTATCTATACGTGGATCTATTTCTGAACTCTATTCTGTTACAATCCATTTGTCTCTTCCTGAATCAATACCATAATGTTTTAATTTCTACTTCCTTTTGACTTTACAGTGCCTGCCACTTGCATGTTAATATTAGCAAACTAAATATCATGTTTCCCAGAAAGGATCCTGGCATAGAGTAGGAGTTAAATTGACATTTATTGAATTTTTTCTTTAAATTCTGGGCTGCTCTTGGCAGTCTAAAAAAGTAATGTATTTGGATGGTGAGATAAATTGGCTACTTTACTCTTTTTTCCTGCATCTATCTTAAAAATTTTGGATTGAACTAAACCGATTTTATGACTCTCCTCTTGGGGAGATGCTAGCAGGTCATGACTTCTGCATTTACAAACAGCTGTTGTCTACAGAAGGCTACAACAGTCTGGAACCTCCAATAGCCTTTTTTAGTTAAGGGTTTAAAGAAACCCCAGTTCTTCCTTTTGATTGTTGTCACATACCGTTAAAGAAAACATGATTTTGACATGTTCACTAACTGAGAAAAATCTATTCCACAAGCATTGCTTTCAAATGTTTTATTGATGATTTAAAAATTTAAGTAAATATCAACAAAAGAGCAGAATACATGACATGAAGTAATCAAAATTAAAATAATTTTAAACTTTTGCTAAAAAGGTATAGATTTTGCTAAAAAGGTATATATTCTTATATTAATAAGAATATTGTGAAAAGATGCCTTGAATATGCTAGAAAAGAAAAATAAATCTATGGAGAGTATGGGCCAAATCAAAATAAGGAGAGATCATTACCTTGTTAGGCAATTAAGTCATTTCTCATTGTTGGGAGAAAAGTAATTTTATTTATTTATTTTTTTATTCACTGTAATTGCTCTACAAAGCCATTTGGGTTTAAGTAAGGATAAAAAGCAATACACTTTTTCTAAAAAGCACATTAGAATAACTTACTGCTTAAGTGAACTAATTAATGCATAATAATATTTCCCCTCTTGCATTCTTATAAACTTTTACTCTTATACTAGTCATCATAGCACTGTTTTGCCTTTATGTTCTATGTACTTTTTGAATGATTGTGGTAAAGAAATAAATTTGATATGGTTGATACTGTTACCATGAGAAACAATGGCTACATGTAAATACATCATTGGTCGTTGTAATTCATCAAGCTTTATAGACAGTAGGAATTAGATTATGAGTAGCTTGAGAAAGCCCAGGGTCCCTGTGGGCTGGGGCTTTGGAAAAAGAAAAGCAGGACTTATTCTTTCCCCTACTAAAATCTTTTGCTAATCTAAGGGACATGATTCTTAATTATGTTCCAGACCTAACTAGAAGGAACACATTGTAAGCACTTGGAAATCCAAAAGTGAATATGTATGGCATTGATAAGCCACATTTTCTTTGGTCCTGCTTAGTCTCACTCATATTCTGTAAGATGTCACCCAGCTATTGCTGGATTTTTTTTTTTTAATGAGAAGACTTTTAAATGGAATTTATTTCTTAGTAATAAAAATTACTTTTTGGAAATCAAATAGTTTCAAAATATGTTCATACCTTAAATTGATCTTATTTAGTGTTTAGAGGTAGAGGGAAAACCCATTTTATTTGCATATGCTGATGTGTGGGACTGTATTTATTTTGTTTTTATGTTTTAATTAAATTCCACTTAACATACAGTGTCATATTAGCTTTAGTGTACAATTTAGTGATTCAACAGCTTACATACAACACCCAGTACACAACTGCACTCCTTAATCCCCATCAGTTGTTTAACCCACTCCACCCCAACCTACCTCCCCTCTTGTAACCATCAATTCATTATCTATAGTCAAGAGTCTGTTTCTTGGTTTTCCTCTCCTTTTCCCCCCATGATCATTTTGTTTCTTACATTCCACAAATTCCATAAGGTATTTGTCTTTGTTTGACTGACTTATTTTGCTTAGCCTAATACACTCCAGCTCCATCCATATCATTGCAAATGGCAAATTTTCATTCTTTTTTTTATAGCCGAGTAATATTCCATTGTATGTAAATACCACATCTTCTTTATCCATTTATCAGTTGATAGGAAATTGGGTTCTTTCCATAATTTGGCTATTGTAGATAATGTTTCTATAAACACTGGGGTTATGCTACTATCATTTAAATCATTTCAACTCCATAGTGCTTAGCATTGCTAATAGAAATTATTAAAGCTTTTAGAAATTCATCATCAAATTTTATCTTAAGTATTGATTAAAGGTAGAATATGACAAGGATATACCTTCTTAGTCCTAGTTACAAATGCTTTTTCTTATCTGAGTTTTTTATATAAATTTGATAAAATTAATGACTCATCAAAGTGTATCCAAGAAATTAAAGCTAAGAAAATATTTTTAGACTTGTCACATTAAACTTATTAAGGAATTATCCAATAATTGGAATTAAAGGGTCCATTACAGAAGGGGATAGTGGATAAATAATCTCTTTCAACTTCTAGTTGATTGTTGGTCTGAGAAATCCTTTGATCTTCTTTATTTAGTAGCTCAGACTCATATTAAAACTTCAGTTAAATAACTTCCTAACACTCCTATAAAGAGAAATGTAAAAATAAAAGAATAAATATCTTTAAAGTTTGTACATTTATTCCTGGGAATTCCTACCCCAGTGATCAATATATTAGAAATAATACCTTCACCATACTTGATGCGTTTAGCCACTTAATAATATGGTCCTTTTGGAGATAGCTTATACTTACTGATTGTGCTTAATGTAACCACATTTCTTCATTTCAAATGAACAAATGATTATGAAATGTAGTTCTTTATACATTAGTCTAAGTATCTGTAGGAACAAATTCAAAGTATAGTGTAAAGCCTTGTCTCCATGAAGACATTCACTCAAATATTTGAGTTGAAGTATTTTTAGTATTCACTTACCCATTGGAGAAATCCACATTTTCAAAGAAAAGAAAAACTTCTCTATGGGTTTTTCTGAGAACAGGGTAAAAGGGTTTGACTTCAGTAACAAACTTCCGTTGCTGATTATGCACTAACTGGATGACAGAATGAGCAGTACTGGGGGTAGATTTTTAAATAATTTTTTTAAAAGTTTGATTTTGGAAAGTTCCCCTTAAATAAATACACAACTCTAGATGGGGCTAAGCAGGCTGACCACTGAAATCTTGGGGTAATTGATTTGATTTATACTCATTCCTAGAACCCACTGATCAGAAAGAACACAAATCCTAGTCCACACCGAGTAGATGTACTTTGTGGTAAGTTATGCGTTTATAATTATAGTTTACCAATCAGTCACTTGTGAGATTGTTTTGCATCCATTCCACAAATCCTGGTCACTTTTAAATGAGTTGATTAAGTCAAGTTTCTGAGCTTTCAAATGGCGGATTCTTTCCTGGACTGTGCTGTTCAGTGGTGAGACCTTCCCTGAATGATAAACCATCTGTTTACTGAATTCATCCTCTCTAAACCTGAAATGAGATACTATTCATTTATTCATTTGTTGAGCATGTTTTACCAAATGCTGTTCATATAGGATACAGCAATGAACAAAATCAACAGGTTCTTATATTTATGAAACTACACTCTAAAGTGATAATATTGTGAAATAATAGTGTAAAGGTCCTTGAAAATCTTTTAGTTAATTCCCTTATTTCAATAATCAGAAAATGAATGCAGCTAGCTAATAGTATAGCTGACACTTAAAGTTCAGGTTTTCTCACTGGCTGTCAAGGAGAAGAGGAAGATGATAAAAGAACCACAGTGGGGTTTCCACTGACTGCTGAGTAGTTCTGGTAAGGAGAGATGAGGGTCATTGTGGCTTACACAAAATATCAGTTTATTCATAAGAAAAGGAGGGCTCAAAAGATAGACTCAACTAATTCAGTTATTGTGACACTAAGAAAACTAATCTCCTGATTATCTGACTTAAGAAACAATACCATAAATCATGTGTCCACGGGACTATAAACCTAACACAATTTCTTCTGTGTTTTCCTACCAGCCCCTGGCAAAATAGCAAAAAACATGACTTTGAAGTTCAGATCCTCAGATTTATCTGCTTCTATCTACTGCTTGATACCAGAGTGACTTTGGCCAAGACAACCAACTTGTCTGAGCCTCTGTTTTCTCTCCCTTACAGAGTGGTAAATATTTACTTCTGGGGAAATTTTGTGCTTTTAGAATGGGTTCAAACTTAAGCAAGCATCAACTTAATATAGATTGGCATATGTACAAGATGTTATACATAAACCTAATAATGTAACCACAAACCCAAACCTAGTAATATATATGCAAAAAATAAAAAGAAAGGAATCCAAGTACATTACTGAAGAAAGCCAACAAATTATGAGAAGAAACAGGAAAGAACTACAAAAACAAATGCAAAATAAGTAACAAAATGGCAGTAAGTACATACATACCAACAATTACTTTGAATGTAAGTAGACTAAATGTTCCAATCAAAAGACATAGGGTGATGGAATGGATGAAATAGCAAGACCTATCTTATTTTTTTCTTTAAGATTTTATTTATTTGACAGAGAGGGAGATCACAAGTAGGCAGAGAGGCAGGGGTATTCAGGCTTTCCACTGAGCACAGAGCCCAATGCAGGGGTCAATCCCAGAAGCCTGAGACCATGACCTGAACCGAAAGCAGAGGCTTAACCAACTGAGCCATCCAGGTGCCCCAAGCAAGACCCATCTATATGCTGCCCACAAGAGACTCATTTCAGACCTAAAGACACATGCAGATTGAAAGTGAAAGTATGGAAAAGTATTTATAATGCAAATGGAAATGACAAGAAAGCTGGGATAGCAATACTTGTATTAGAGAAAATACACTTTAAAGCAAGAAACAAAGAAGGACACTACATCATCATGAAGGGAACAATCCAGTATGTAAATATTTATGCAGCTAACATGGGATCACCCAAATACATAGAGCAGCTAATAAACTTAAAGGAAGTAATTAGTATCAATACAAAAGTAGGAAACTTTAACACTGCATTTACATCAATGGATAACTCACCCAAGTGGAAAATCAACAAGGAAACAGTGGCTTTGAAGGCTACATTGGACCGATGGATCCAACATATATATTCAGTACATTCCACTTAGAAAAATGGAATGCACATTTTTTTCAAGTGCACATGGAACATTTTCCATAATAGATCACATTAGGCCACAAAACAAATCTCAACAAATCAAAAAGACTGAAGTCATATTGCGCATCTTTTTTGACTACAACACTATGAAAGTAGAAATCAACCACAAGAAAAAAATCTGGAAAGAACACCAAATAAGTGGAGGTTAAATAAAATGCTTTTAATAATGAATGGGTCAACCAAGATGTCAGAGGAAATAAAAAAATATACATGGAGATAAATGAAAATGAAAACCCAGTAGTCCAAAATCTTTGGGATGCAGCAAAAGCTGTTCTAAGAGGGCAGTTTATAGTAATACAGGTCTACCTCAAGAAGCAAGAAAAATCTCAAGAAAAATAAGAACATATAACAAAATCAGTAGAAGGAAGGAAATAATAAAGATTATAGCATAAATAAATGATATATAAATAATAACAATAATTTTAAAAAGGCAATACAACAGATCAGTGAAATCAGGAGCTGGTTTTATTTGTTTGTTTGTTTGTTTGTTCCCAAAGATTTTATTTATTTGAGAGAGAGCATAAGCGGGCAAAGGGGCCGAAGGAGAGGGAGAAGCAGACTCCCCACTGAGCAGGGAGCCTGAGGTGGGGCTCCATCCCAGGACCCTGGGATCAGGACCCGAGCAGAAGCCAGACACTTAACCAGCTGAGCCATCCATGCACCCACAGGAGCTGATTTTTTGAAAGGGTCAACAAAATTGATAAACCTTTAACCAGACTTATTTAAAAAAGAAGGAGAACTCAAACAAAATCATAAATGAAAGAGGAGAAATAACAATTGACATTACAGAAATACAAAGGATTATAAGATATTATTATGAAAAACTATATGCCAGCAAATTGGACAACCTAGAAGAAATGGGTAAATTCCTAGAAACATATAATTTACTATAACTGAAGCAGGAAGAAATAGAAAATTTGAACAGACCAATTACCAGCAATGAAACTGAATTAGTAATAAAAAAAAAACTCCCAACAAACAAAAGTCCAGGACCAGATGGCTTGACAGGTAAATTCCACCAAGCATTTAAAGAAGAGTAATACCTATTCATCTCAAATTATTCCAAGAAAATAGAAGATAAAGAAAAGCTTCCAAAGGAGGAGTCAAGATGGCGGAGAAGTAGCAGGCTGAGACTGCTTCAGCTAGCCGGAGATCAGCTAGATAGCTTATCTAAAGATTGCAAACACCTGAAAATCCATCGGCAGATCGAAGAGAAGAAGAACAGCAATTCTGGAAACAGAAAAACAACCACTTTCTGAAAGGTAGGACCGGCGGAGAAGTGACTCCAAAGCGACGGGAAGATAGACCCCGGGGGGAGGGGCCGGCTCCCGGCAAGCGGCGGAGCAACCGCGCACAAAATCGGGACTTTTAAAAGTCTGTTCCGCTGAGGGACATCGCTCCAGAGGCTAAACCGGGGCGAAGCCCACGCGGGTTCAGCGTGGCCTCAGGTCCCGCAGGGTCACAGAAGGATCAGGGGTGTCTGAGTGTCGCAGACCTTGCGGGTATTGGAACGGGAAAGCCGGCTACAGAGACAGAGCCGACAGTAAGCTCACAGCTCGGTGTTACCTTGAACTGGTCGCAGGCTCGGTGAGCTCGGAGCGCGGCCGGAGGTCAGGCAGTCGGGAGTAACTGGCGCTGTTCTCTGAGGGCGCACTGAGGAGTGGGGCCCTGGGCTCTCGGCTCCTCCGGGCCGGGCCGGAGACCAGGAGGCCGCCATTTGTATTCCCGTCCTCCGGAACTCTACGGAAAGCGCTCAGGGAACAAAAGCTCCTGAAAGCAAACCCGAGCGGATTACTCACCCAGGCCGGGTAAGGGCGGTGTAATTCCACCTGGGGCAAAGACACTTGAGAATCACTACAACAGGCCCCTCCCCCAGAAGATCAACAAGAAATCCAGCCGAGACCAAGTTCACCTACCAAGGAGTGCGGTTTCAATACCAAGGAGAGCAGCAGAATTCCAGAGGAGAAGAAAGCCAAGCACGGAACTCATGGCTTTTTCCCTGTGATTTTTTTTTAGTCTTGCAGTTAATTTAATTATTTTTTTCATTTTTTTTTTTTTCTCGCCTTCGGGTAAAATTTTTTTTTTTTTAACTGTTACCTTTTTCTTTTTTAACGATTTTTTACTAGTTTATCTAATATATATATTTTTTCTTTTTTACATTTTTCTTAGGTGTTTTCTTTTTTTTTTAAATTCTTTTCTTTTCCTTTTTTTTTTCTTTTTTCTTTTTTTTTCTTTCTTCCTTTTTGAACCTCTTTTTATCCCCTTTCTCCCCCGTCACGATTTTGGATCTCTTCTAATTTGGTTAAAGCATTTTTTCCTGGGGTTGTTGCCACCCTTTTAGTATTTTACTTGCCCCTTCATATACTCTTATCTGGACAAAATGACAAGACGGAAAAATTCAACACAAAAAAAAGAACAAGAGGCAGTACCGAAGGCTAGGGACCTAATCAATACAGACATTGGTAATATGTCAGATCTAGAGTTCAGAATGACAATTCTCAAGGTTCTAGCCGGGCTCGAAAAAGGCATGGAAGATATTAGAGAAACCCTCTCAAGAGATATAAAAGCCCTTTCTGGAGAAATAAAAGAACTAAAATCTAACCAAGTTGAAATCAAAAAAGCTATTAATGAGGTGCAATCAAAAATGGAGGCTCTCACTGCTAGGATAAATGAGGCAGAAGAAAGAATTAGTGATATAGAAGACCAAATGACAGAGAATAAAGAAGCTGAGCAAAAGAGGGACAAACAGCTACTGGACCACGAGGGGAGAATTCGAGAGATAAGTGACACCATAAGACGAAACAACATTAGAATAATTGGGATTCCAGAAGAAGAAGAAAGAGAGAGGGGAGCAGAAGGTATACTGGAGAGAATTATTGGGGAGAATTTCCCCAATATGGCAAAGGGAACGAGCATCAAAATTCAGGAGGTTCAGAGAACGCCCCTCCAAATCAATAGGAATAGGCCCACACCCCGTCACCTAATAGTAAAATTTACAAGTCTCAGTGACAAAGAGAAAATCCTGAAAGCAGCCCGGGAAAAGAAGTCTGTAACATATAATGGTAAAAATATTAGATTGGCAGCTGACTTATCCACAGAGACCTGGCAGGCCAGAAAGAGCTGGCATGATATTTTCAGAGCACTAAACGAGAAAAACATGCAGCCAAGAATACTATATCCAGCTAGGCTATCATTGAAAATAGAAGGAGAGATTAAAAGCTTCCAGGACAAACAAAAACTGAAAGAATTTGCAAATACCAAACCACCTCTACAGGAAATCTTGAAAGGGGTCCTCTAAGCAAAGAGAGAGCCTACAAGTGGTAGATCAGAAAGGAACAGAGACCATATACAGTAACAGTCAACTTACAGGCAATACAATGGCACTAAATTCATATCTCTCAATAGTTACCCTGAATGTTAATGGGCTAAATGCCCCTGTCAAAAGACACAGGGTATCAGAATGGATAAAAAAACAAAACCCATCTATATGTTGCCTCCAAGAAACTCATTTTAAGCCCGAAGACACCTCCAGATTTAAAGTGAGGGGGTGGAAAAGAATTTACCATGCTAATGGACATCAGAAGAAAGCAGGAGTGGCAATCCTTATATCAGATCAATTAGATTTTAAGCCAAAGACTATAATAAGAGATGAGGAAAGACACTATATCATACTCAAAGGGTCTGTCCAACAAGAAGATTTAACGATTTTAAATATCTATGCCCCCAACGTGGGAGCAGCCAACTATATAAACCAATTAATAACAAAATCAAAGAAACACATCAACAATAATACCATAATAGTAGGGGACTTTAACACTCCCCTCACTGAAATGGACAGATCATCCAAGCAAAAGATCAGCAAGGAAATAAAGGCCTTAAACGACACACTGGACCAGATGGACATCACAGATATATTTAGAATATTTCATCCCAAAGCAACAGAATACACATTCTTCTCTAGTGCACATGGAACATTCTCCAGAATAGATCACATCCTCGGTCCTAAATCAGGACTCAACCGGTATCAAAAGATTGGAATCATTCCCTGCATATTTTCAGACCACAATGCTCTAAAGCTAGAACTCAACCACAAAAGGAAGTTTGGAAAGAACCCAAATACATGGAGACTAAACAGCATCCTTCTAAAGAATGAATGGGTCAACCAGGAAATTAAAGAAGAATTGAAAAAAATCATGGAAACAAATGATAATGAAAATACAACGGTTCAAAACCTGTGGGACACAACAAAGGCAGTCCTGAGAGGAAAATATATAGCGGTACAAGCCTTTCTCAAGAAACAAGAAAGGTCTCAGGTACACAACCTAACCCTACACCTAAAGGAGTTGGAGAAAGAACAAGAAAGAAACCCTAAGCCCAGCAGGAGAAGAGAAATCATAAAGATTAGAGCAGAAATCAATGAAATAGAAACAAAAAAAAACAATAGAACAAATCAACGAAACTAGGAGCTGGTTCTTTGAAAGAATTAATAAAATTGATAAACCCCTGGCCCGACTTATCAAAAAGAAAAGAGAAAGGACCCAAATAAATAAAATCATGAATGAAAGAGGAGAGATCACAACTAACACCAAAGAAATACAAACTATTATAAGAACATAGTATGAGCAACTCTACGCCAATAAATTTGACAATCTGGAAGAAATGGATGCATTCCTAGAAACATATAAACTACCACAACTGAACCAGGAAGAAATAGAAAGCCTGAACAGACCCATAACCAATAAGGAGATTGAAACAGTCATTAAAAATCTCCAAACAAACAAAAGCCCAGGGCCAGACGGCTTCCCGGGGGAATTCTACCAAACATTTAAAGAAGAACTAATTCCTATTCTCCTGAAACTGTTCCAAAAAATAGAAATGGAAGGAAAACTTCCAAACTCATTTTATGAGGCCAGCATCACCTTGATCCCAAAACCAGACAAGGATCCCACCAAAAAAGAGAGCTATAGACCGATATCCTTGATGAACACAGATGCGAAAATACTCAACAAAATACTAGCCAATAGGATTCAACAGTACATTAAAAAGATTATTCACCACGACCAAGTGGGATTTATTCCAGGGCTGCAAGGTTGGTTCAACATCCGCAAATCAGTCAATGTGATACAACACATCAATAAAAGAAAGAACAAGAACCATATGATACTCTCAATAGATGCTGAAAAGCATTTGACAAAGTACAGCATCCCTTCCTGATCAAAACTCTTCAAAGTGTAGGGATAGAGGGCACATACCTCAATATCATCAAAGCCATCTATGAAAAACCCACCGCAAATATCATTCTCAATGGAGAAAAACTGAAAGCTTTTCCGCTAAGGTCAGGAACACGGCAGGGATGTCCATTATCACCACTGCTATTCAACATAGTACTAGAGGTCCTAGCCTCAGCAATCAGACAACAAAAGGAAATTAAAGGCATCCAAATCGGCAAAGAAGAAGTCAAATTATCACTCTTCGCAGATGATATGATACTATATGTGGAAAACCCAAAAGACTCCACTCCAAAACTGCTAGAACTTATACAGGAATTCAGTAAAGTGTCAGGATATAAAATCAATGCACAGAAATCAGTTGCATTTCTCTACACCAACAGCAAGACAGAAGAAAGAGAAATTAAGGAGTCAATCCCATTTACAATTGCACCCAAAACCATAAGATACCTAGGAATAAACCTAACCAAAGAGGCACAGCATCTATACTCAGAAAACTATAAAGTACTCATGAAAGAAATTGAGGAAGACACAAAGAAATGGAAAAATGTTCCATGCTCCTGGATTGGAAGAATAAATATTGTGAAAATGTCTATGCTACCTAAAGCAATCTACACATTTAATGCAATTCCTATCAAAGTACCATCCATCTTTTTCAAAGAAATGTAACAAATAATGCTAAAATTTATATGGAACCAGAAAAGACCTCAAATAGCCAAAGGGATATTGAAAAAGAAAGCCAACGTTGGTGGCATCACAATTCCGGACTTCAAGCTCTATTACAAAGCTGTCGTCATCAAGACAGCATGGTACTGGCACAAAAACAGACACATAGATCAATGGAACAGAATAGAGATCCCAGAAATAGACCCTCAACTCTATGGTCAACTAATCTTCGACAAAGCAGGAAAGAATGTCCAATGGAAAAAAGACAGCCTCTTCAATAAATGGTGCTGGGAAAATTGGACAGCCACATGCAGAAAAATGAAATTGGACCATTTCCTTACACCACACACAAAAATAGACTCAAAATGGATGAAGGACCTCAATGTGAGAAAGGAATCCCTCAAAATCCTTGAGGAGAACACAGGCAGCAACCTCTTTGACCTCTGCCGCAGCAACATCTTCCTAGGAACAACGCAAAAGGCAAGGGAAGCAAGGGCAAAAATGAACTATTGGGATTTCATCAAGATCAAAAGCTTTTGCACAGCAAAGGAAACAGTTAACAAAATCAAAAGACAACTGACAGAATGGGAGAAGATATTTGCAAACGACATATCAGATAAAGGACTAGTGTCCAGAATCTATAAAGAACTTAGCAAACTCAACACCCAAAGAACAAATAATCCAATCAAGAAATGGGCAGAGGACATGAACAGACATTTCTGCAAAGAAGACATCCAGATGGCCAACAGACACATGAAAAAGTGCTCCATATCACTCGGCATCAGGGAAATACAAATCAAAACCACAATGAGATATCACCTCACACCAGTCAGAATGGCTAAAATCATCAAGTCAGGAAATGACAGATGCTGGCGAGGATGCGGAGAAAGGGGAACCCTCCTACATTGTTGGTGGGAATGCAAGCTGGTGCAGCCACTCTGGAAAACAGCATGGAGGTTCCTCAAAGTGTTGAAAATAGAACTGCCCTATGACCCAGCAATTGCACTATTGGGTATTTACCCTAAAGATACAAACGTAGTGATCCAAAGGGGCACATGCACCCGAATGTTTATAGCAGCAATGTCCACAATAGCCAAACTATGGAAAGAACCTAGATGTCCATCAACAGATGAATGGATCAAGAAGATGTGGTATATATACACAATGGAATACTATGCAGCCATCAAAAGAAATGAAATCTTGCCATTTGCGACAACATGGATGGAACTAGAGCGTATCATGCTTAGCAAAATAAGTCAAGCAGAGAAAGACAACTATCATATGATGTCCCTGATATGAGGAAGTGGTGATGCAACATGGGGGCTTAAGTGGGTAGGAGAAGAATCAATGAAACAAGATGGGATTGGGAGGGAGACAAACCATAAGTGACTCTTAATCTCACAAAACAAACTGAGGGTTGCTGGGGGGAGGGGGTTTGGGAGAAGGGGGTGGGATTATGGACATTGGGGAGGGTATGTGCTTTGGTGAGTGCTGTGAAGTGTGTAAACCTGGTGATTCACAGACCTGTACCCCTGGGGATAAAAATATATGTTTATAAAAAAAATAAAAAATTTAATTTAAAAAAAAAAAAAAGAAAAGCTTCCAAATTCATCTTATGAGGCCAACATTACTCTGATACAAAAACCAAATAAAGACATGACATAAAAAGAGAACTACAAAGAGAACTACAGCCCAATATCTCTGATGAAAATAAAAGAAAAATCCTCAACAAAAAATTAGCAAAAATCCAACAATACATTAAAAAATCATAAATGAAAGAGGAGAAATAACAACTGATACTACAGAATACAAAGTATTATAAAAGAATATATAACCAAAGCCCTCTTGAAAAAGAAGAACAAAACTAGAGGTATCATAATTTCAGATTTCAAGATATACTACAAAGGTAGCAATCAAAATAGTATAGTACTGGTACAAAATAGGTGCACAGATGAATAGAACAGCATAAAGAACCCAGAAATAAACCCACAATTATTTGGTCGATTAATCCATAACAAAGCAGGAAAGAATATACAATAAGAAAAAGACAGTCTTCAACAAATGGTGTTGGGAAAACCAGACAATTACATGCAAATGAATGAAACTGGACCAGTTATGTTCACCATACATCCAAATAAACACAAAATGGATTCACAATCTAAATGTGAGACCTGAAACCATAAAAACCCTAGAAGAGAGCATAGGCAGTAGTTTCTCTGGTATCGACCATAGCAACATTTTTCTAGATATGTCTCCTGAGGCAAAGGAAACAAACAACAACAAATAAGTAAATTATCGGGACTACATCAAAATAAAATCTTCTGCACAGTGAAGGAAATAATCAACAGAACAAGGAGGCAACCAATGATTAGGAGAAGACATTTGTAAATGATATATCTGATAAGGAGTTAGTATCCAAAATATATCAAGAAATTTATACAACGCAACACAAAAAGCCAAATCAATTAAGAAAGGGGCAGAAGACATGAACATATTATTTCTCCAAAGAAGACATCCAGATGGCCAACAGAAACATGAAAAGATGCTCAACATCACTCATCATCAGGGAAGTGCAAATCAAAACCACAATGATATAACATCTCACGCCTGTCTGAATGTCTAAAATCAAAAATACTAGAAACAACAGAGTTGGCAAGAATGTGAAGAAAAAGCAGCCCTCATGCACTGTTGGTGGGAATGCAAACTGGTGCAGCCACTGTGGGAAACAGTATGGAGGTTCCTCAAAAAATTAAAAATAGAATACCCTATGAATCAGTGATTCCACTACTGGATATTTATGCAGAGAATATAAAAATATTAATTCAAAAACATATGTGCATTCCTATGTTAATTGCTGCATCTACAATAGCCAAACTATGGAAGCAGCCCATGACCATAGAAAGATGAATGGATAAAGGAGATGTGATATATGTATATATAAAAAGGAATTTTACTCAGCTTTAAAAAAAGTGAAATATTGCCATTTACAATGACATGGAAGGATCTGGAGGGTATGATGCTAAGTGAAGTAAATCAGTCAGAGAAAGGCAAATACCATATGATTTCACGTATGTGTGGAACTTAAGAAACACAACAAACAAACAAAGAAAAAAAGGAGACAAGCAAAAACCAGACTCTTAATTACTGAGAACAGACTTATGATTACCAGAGGAGAGGTGGATGGGAGAATGGGTGAAATTGGTGAAGCAGATTAAAAGTCCACTTATCATGATGAGCACTGAGTAATGTGCGGAATTCTTGAATCACTAGCGTGTACACCTGAAACTAATGTAACACTGTATGTTAATCATACAGGAATTTAAAAATTAAAAGGAAAAAGGGGATGGACCAAAAAAAGTGAATAATTCCTTCCTTATGGGCTTATTGAGATCGATGAAATAGATCTGTGCATAAAAACACATTGTAAACTAAGGAGTGTATATTAAACTCGTTACGCAAATATTAAGCAATCATTATGCTTAAGTATCTATAAAGTCTATTTAGAAGTTCCCTTAGTTCAAAGCATCCTCTAATCTATATTAGCATTTTACTTGCTTAGTAGATTCCTACCAAAGACTTCCCTGTAATTATTTTACAGTTTGGCAACCCCTGGTTACCACTGTGGGGCAGAAAAGTTTATCTCCATTCTCCTTCAAATCCTTTGCTGTGTAATTTTTCCTTTTCAGATCCTATAAGATGGACACAGAACTCAGGACAGAGGACGATCTGTTAAAATTCTCGTAAGAATGTCATGAGAAATACGAAGCTTTTTTAAAAAAGTGCTTCAGATATGGAAGGATAGAAAATTACCCTTTATTTTAAATTCTATATTTAATAGAAGACCTCTGCACCTATATTTAATAAGTGCACAGTAATTTAAGATTGTCTCATACCTCTAGCCTGATGAGGGTTGGAAACAGATTTGTTTTATTTTGTCTACTTGTTTGTGAACCTCTTACCTGGTAGGCTTTCCATATTGTCTTTGGATTGTAATTTGTATTGTTTTTGATCCTCCTGTGGTTTTTACAAATTATTATTATTACTAGAAGTTTCTTATGCAAGCAGTTTCTAATTTTCCTTTATATATAATTTATCTCAGTGCTCTCAGAAGCTTATATAATATGCAGATTCAGATTAAGCAGCAGCTCAAAATGAAGATAAATTTTAAATATTAAATTTATAGACAAAGTTTGCATTTAAAGTTCTCCTTATTTCATGCAACCTAAGAATAGTTTATTGAAATTCTCCTCCAGAACATGAATGTTTACTAATCTCAAGTACATGATAATAATACTTAAAAACAATGAGAATTGTTGTTTCACATCTCTCTGTTCCCTTCTCTCTTATTCTGATCCTTCAAACCTGCATAAATTGGACTTCAGAGTGTTTTGAAGAAAATATGAGCTTTGAAGAGTCAGTTTCTTGGGCCAGCACTCATGTCTTTTTATTAAGTATATTCCAGGTACATAGCTGCTCAGTAAATTCTTGGTGATTTTAAGTAAGTAGGAAAAAAATGGGAAAATACTTTGGTAATTGGGAGTGGGAGGGCATACCAGAAGTAAAAGTAAGGCACGGTCTGAAAGTAAATCTTAAAAAGCAGAGATATATGAGTCATGTGAAAAAGTTCAAGAACTCAAAATGAGGGAAAGTATAAATTATTTAATCACTCTTACATTCCATAGGGAAATTGGGATCTGAAATATATGCTCAGCAAAGCTAGTCGGGTCCACATGTTGACAGATGCAGATGCCAGGGTTCCCAAGCCCAGCTAGAAGACCCTCTTTTAGAGAAGGCTGAGAACATCCTGAAAGAAAGGAGTGGTCAGGGAGCTCTAGCTACAAAGACAGTGGATGATTGAGAAGTCAGTATTGTAACAGAAATAAGTAATGCAGAGCAGAAAGAAACATGATGGTCAGCTGTATGTGTCAGGGTGAAGGGTGGAGACTGACATTGTAGCCCCTCTTCTACATTTTCTACTTGGTTATCTAAAAGGTCAAAGGCATATGTATTGTAAGATGGATTCTGATGGTCAGGATGGGAAAACTGTTCTGTAAGGGAGCACTGCCAAAGCAGGGGGAGAGAAACAAGACAATGATTGGAATACAAATTAGGGAACTGAAGTTTGGCCTTAGGACAGACACAACTAGGATAAGGCATATAAGGGCTATTCAGGAAAGGTGTTCCAAGTTTTCCAAGACCTCTAAGCCTTAGTAGAGGCAAATAGTTCAACATTAGATAAAACCTCACAGGACATATATTTTTTTTAAGATTATTTATTTATTTGATAGAGATCACAAGTAGGCAGAGAGGCAGACAGAGAGAGGAAGGGAAGCAGGCTCCCCGCTGAGCAGAGAGCTCGATGTGGGGCTCGATTCCAGGACCCTGGGATCTTGACCTGAGCTGAAGGCAGAGGCTTTAACCCACTGAGCCACCCAGGCACCCTAGGACGTATGTTTTTCAAGAACATTCCCATAGTAAGTGATATACTTTTGGACCAGTGAAGATACTGCTGTTTTCACTGACAATGTAGTATTTCAGTATGGTGAATGATGAGGTCCGTTATCAAAAGAACAAGACTGAGACAAAGTGAAAGTTAGGCAAAGCTTTACTCTATGCCAAACATTAGAAGTCAGACTGACCGGCCAGGGCCTCCTCTGAAGAGAGCGAACCCTCTTGGTCTTTCAGGCTAGTTTTGTAGGGCACAACTGCAAATCTCTACATATGTGGCTTTGGCTGATTGGATGTTTCTTACCTGTCCGGACTTATTTTAGGTACGTGTTTTAGCAATGATTATCCGGAACCTATATCAGTTAGGTGTGTGTTTTAACAACGGTTACCCGGAACCGATATCAGTAACTGCTGAGGGGTTTATTAAATAACAAAATTGCTACCTAGGCAACATGGAGTCACTATGGCTAAGCAGACCCAGGCAGGCCCTAGGGGTTTAACAGGGTTTAACGTGGAATTGGCCCCAACACTGAAACACTCAGAGATAGAGCATTGGACCACATACAGAGAAGAGTACATCTACCTTCAAAAGAAGTACTAGCAATTCACTGTTACTGAAAGGCTATACTTACTGGCATATGCACAGACCAAGAAGCTGGGCATAATCCGTCAAAAAATGAATTGGATAGAAAGCAAATGGGAGACTTTTGATCTACTTAGAAGTTTACAACATTGCAAATATGGCATCAGAGATAATGTTTACCTAACCACAGTGTAAGGGAAATAATCTAATTTATAGTAGTGACATGTCTTGTGATTTCTAGTTTCTAGAACTACTCACTTCCTCACAGATATTAAGGTCTGTTTTTCAGCATCAACCACAACGTATTCTTTTAGTTATTGTTTTTCTGATAATTATTCAAACGAAATACATTTGTGTGGAAATAAATGGAATAAGTTCTGCTGTAGTGATCTACCACCTGTCAGAACAGATCAAGAAATGGATGGCATTGCTAATATTTGATCCTTGATACTATGTTTTCTTCCTCGTACTTTTAACAACCATACATTTTAAAAGCCTTATTGTAGGTATTCCAAATATTATTTATTTATTTTTAAAGATTTTATTTATTTATTTGACAGACAGAGATCACAAGTAGGCAGAGAGGCAGGCAGAGAGAGAGAGGGGAGAAGCAGGCTTCCTGCTGAGCAGAGAGCCCAATGCGGGGCTCGATCCCAGGACCCTGGGATCATGACCCAAGCCTAAGGCAGAGGCTTTAACCCACTGAGCCACTCAGGCGCCCCTCCAAATATTATTGTTTGAAGAAATGTCTGGGTTTCTTTGGAACCAGAAATATATATTTAAGTATAAACTACTGTCATCAGAAATAATATCTTTATGATGTAACTGAATCTTATTTTTGTTATAGTGGAAGATTTTTTGATTGGTAGAAGGTACAATTACTTTAGTTATTAGGCATCTAATAAGGTCAACTTGTGCTTTTAAATACAAAGGACATGAAATGTCTAACAGACATTAAATGTCTAACATGCATTTTATTACACAATCTATCCTGGAATGAAGGCAAAATTCATCCATCAATGGAACATTGCATTGAATATCATAAAAAGGAGTAGCTTTGTTGCATTTTCTTTCTACGATTACCATCATTCTCTGCAGAAACCTCAAAAGAAGTGATTCATGTAAATCTGAACTGTTAGGAGTAATTTATATCTGTCTATGCTAATACACTGTGAGGAACATGAAACTTATATTTGTTATATTAAAAGAGAACAGGCCATACAACTTATTGATTTGTATCACGAAACTATCCAGAAAGTATAATGCTACTGATAGGTACAATCAAATTCCAGAAGAAAAGGAAAATTTGACAAGTATTCGGATGGTATTAGTATTTCATTTCAAATATTCTTCTCTGGGAAAAGACATTTTCGAGCATAATCATTTTTTATTTTTCTGGGCCTTTATGTGCAAGACACCTACAGGTGGCCTGATTCTGATTAAAATGAAAAAGGTCCCGTCTGTTGAATGCACAATCATCTTGTATATAAAGAGCATTGAACAATGAGACCAAATGTGGTATAAAATTATAATATTTTCAAAAGCAGAGCAAAATTTCATAGGCTTCAATCACACTGTGGGATTTCTTTGCTGACTCAAATTAATTAAGGCGTAAGGATTGGTTGATTAATGATCCAACAACACTGAATTTCACTGGGGGGACCTGCTGACCCAGAGATGAACAAGGTGTCTCCACGGAATTTAAGGAGCTCATAACCCAATGGAGGTTGGATTGAAACTTATAATACTTAGAATACATCCTAAATTTAGGAAAAAGTTGAAGTTAGTAAGTTTTATTTTAAAAATGTTAATGTGTTGGGGCACCTGGGTGGCTCAGTGGGTTAAAGCCTCTGCCTTCAGCTCAGGTCATGATCTCAGGGTCCTGAGATCGAGCCCCACATCAGGCTTTCTGCTCGGCTGGGAGCCTGCTTCCCCCCCACCCCTCTGCCTGCCTCTCTGCCTCCTTGTGATTTGTCTTTCAAATGAATGAATGAAATCTTTGAAAAAAAATGTTAATGTGTTACTTATTTTGTAAACTTACAGTCCCCACTCTGTCTCTAGATATTAATGTATTAACCGGGACAGCTATGAACAGATTCATACACATTTATTGTCTTTCCTAAGAATTTGTTTCATAATTAGATTATTCCCTAAAGTAGACAAAACTATATTTATAAGATTTATAAGATATGTGGGTAGAAAATGAAATATTAGCATGCTTTTATATATACATATAAAAGAACTGAAAAGCCAATAGAACTCATACAATAGTGCAGTTAGGGGGTGAAATAGTAGATAAATACGCTAGTGTTAGTAGAATTAATAACAATAAGTATATAGAAAAATAACAGAAAAAATATCCCTCATACAATAACACAAAATTCTAGAATTTTTCTGAGTCGGGAATAAAGTATGACTTTACTGTTGAACATAAAACTGAGCAGAGCAAATGTAGATACTTCATAGGTTTCTAAATGGGAAGACTAAATGTTATATAGATGTACATTGTTCCTGAATTAAATAATAAAGTAAATGGAAGCACTAATGGGGATTTTATGGAACTTCAAGCTGATTCTGAAGTTCATACAGAAGAGTAAAGAAGCAGAATACTAACACACATTTGAAATATACTACTGTATATTAATTAAAACATGCTAGTTAGCAGATACCAGTGTGGGAATAAAAAAATAAATGAAGGGGGACAACTGGGTGGCTCAGTGGGTTAAAGCCTCTGCCTTCAGCTCAGGTCATGATCTTAGGGTCCTGGAATCGAGCCCCACACTGGGCTCTCTGCTCAGCAGGGAGCCTGCTTCCCCCTCTCTCTGCCTGCTTCTCTGCCCACTTGTGATCTCTCTCTTTCTCTGTTAAATAAATAAAAAAATAAAATCTTTAAAAAAAATAAATGAAGTTGCCATAATACAGGGTCCATGTATAAAATAGATCCATCTATATTTGAAATTTAATATATGATAAATAGAGCACTTAAAATCATCAGGGAGCACTGGGTGTGGTGCGAAAACAATGAATACTGTTACGCTGAATAGAAATAAAAAAAAATCATCAGAGAAATGATAGCTACTGATAATCCAATTAACATTCTATAAAAAGTAGAATCTTACCCCACAATAAACACAAAAATAAATTCTAGATAGATTAATAACATAGTATACTTTTAAAACTATTTAAGAATAAACGAGAAATACGGGGGAATGTTTTATAATCTTGCAGTAGGAAAGGTTTCCTAACTGAGGCACAGATTCAAAATCCACAGAAGAAAACTGATGTATTTAAAAAATTTTTTGAAAACTAACCTTTTTTTAATTTAAATTCAATTTGCCAACATATAGTACATCATTAGGAAAACATATTTGGTGACATAAATTAAAATACCTGTATGGCAAATGAAACCATAATATAAAGAACATTAAAAGATTAAAGAATAGAGTGGAAGTTTATGTGTGTTTGTGTATAAATTTCATATGTAATACATATACATATAAAACCAAAGGATAATATCCATAGATAAGAATTTCTACAAAATCATGTTGAAGAGTACTATGAGATTCCAATGAAAGGAATGCAGTCTGGAGAGTTTGTATGTGGTTAATCAATGTTATTAAAAAAAAAAAAAGATATCCTGAATTTTTCAATGGGGACTAAAATGAAAAATATATCCCAACTGTACATTTTTCTCTTTAAATATTTGAGTATTCTGTCTTTTCGCCATGTGCTTGCCAACATGCGTCTAACTGAACTTTCCAATTTTAGTCATCTATTTTTACACCCTGACAAATATATCTGTTTTCCTAAATCTGGATTTATATGTTATTATTCTGGCGATTCTCCTTATTGCAGAAGGAGAAGGGTATTCAAAAATTGAACTTTCATAAGCCTGCTATTATAAAATGTCTATTTATAGGTAGGCAACTGGCAGAGTTACCATAGAAACTGAAACAGCAAATCAATTCAGAAACCATGAAAGTGTAAGTAAAGATGTGAGTATTATGAATAGAAAGCAATAAAACACAAAATCTCTGGTAATTATTAGGAAAAAAATGCAAAATAGGATATGTTTCAAAAGGTGATAATGGAAGGAAAAATAATTTACAATTATATTTTATCCACTAGTATAAATCTGTGCAACTGTAATGGAACTAGGCAAGTTCACATTTTAAGATGCTGTCAAAAATCAGTTATTTTAAGAAAACTGGATAAATATAAAACTCGTGCATGTACTTTGAGAAGCCCATACCTTAAGGCAAACAACTAGTATTCTCTAAATTTTCAATATTAAACCTACTTCAAATACAATGTCCAAATCATTTTGATTGGGCAGATGGACATCTTGACCCAGATCCACATCTTCTACAACCAGCACTGCACAAACTTTGTATACTGCTGGGTGAAAACTGCAGAGGAGGCCAGGACTCATATTACATAACCATCAAGGTGGTAAAATCCTTTGACAATTAATTGCATAGTTATTTTCAGCAGGCACATTTGGTGCACTAACACAGTTATGCCTGAATTTATGATTGTGGCTCTCTGAGAAGATTACAGTAAGAATTACAGCTAATTCAGGTGGGAATGGAATTCAGTTTTCTGTCTTTTAAAAAAAATATGTATTTTATATTATAAAAGGTAAAGCAAAAGAAAACAAATGTTCCATTCGTAAATGTTTTAACGAACGGACTTTCCTCAGCTGTGGTTATCCAGACTTTAAAATGGAGGTGTATAAAAGGAATGTCAGAAAGTTAAGATCCTTGGGGCGCCTGGGTGCCTCAGTTGGTTAACTGCCTGCCTTTGGCTCTGATCATGATCCCAGGGTCCTGGGGTGGAGCCCCGTGTTGGGCTCTCTGCTGAGTGGGGAGCCTGCTTCTCTCTCTCTTCCCCATTTCCCTCTCTCTTCCCCATTTCCCTCTCTCACTGTCTCTGTCTCTCTCTCTCTAGTAAATAAATAAACCTTTTAAAAAAATTAAGATCCTTTATTCATTAAATCATTATCAGTTATGCCCTAAATTGCAAAGCCATTTGTAATTTAACTTCAAATAAACCAATGTGAGAAAATGGATATTTTCCTAAACAACAAAAAGAATTTATCATTTACTAAGGAACACAAAATAATCATATTTCTATGAATATTCATTTAATTAAAGGCTTCTCCAAAGTTTACTTGGAAAAATCAGTGACTATGTGATTGTTTTCCCATATGTCTACTAAAGGGAAAAGAAAATGATTAGAGTGCAGGAAGTAGGTATTAAATTATGCCAGATATCTCCAATGGTCCAGAGTAGGAGGATTATGATTCAATATAGATTTGTTCAGCTTCAGAAAGCAATACATTCCATTCCCAAGGGGACATAGCTCAAGTAGCACTCTCAAGGAGCTATAAACCTCACTACCCTGATTCAAAAAGGATTACATAGGGCAAGAGGGAGATTATATTGTCAATTATTAACCTTAAAAATAATTCTACTAATGAAATATTAAACTTATTATTTGACTTTGAAAACATTAAAGGCCTCCCATTCGTTTGAACATCCAAGGAGTACATAGTAAGTGTCAGAACAAACAGAATAGTCCAAGCCATTTTAATTAAATTTAAGGAGAAAAAGAACTGTGGTTGGCAATCGCAAGTATGAGAAATCCTGATAATGAATATACTTTGGTGATGAGTTTCATGAATCAAATTAAAAACAAAGGGAAATATTTCTTCTGTTTTTTTTTTTAAGATTTTATTTATTTATTTGACAGACACAGATCACAAGTAGGCAGAAGAGGCAGGCAGAGAGAGGGGAGGAAGCAGACTCCCTGCTGAGCAGAGAGCCCGAAGTGGGGCTCGATCCCAGGACTCTGAGATCATGACCCGAGCCGAAGGCAGAGGCTTTAAGCCACTGAGCCACCAGGCGCCCCTTCTGTATTTTTTTAAATTAACATATATTGTATTCTTTGTTTCAGGGTACAGGTCTGTGATTCATCAGTCTTACACAGTTCACTCACCAGAGCACATACCCTCCCCAATGCCAATGGCTCCACCACCTCATGCCTCCCATCCTCCTCCACTCCAGCAACACCAGTTTGTTTCCTGACACCAAAAGTCCCTTAAGGTTTGTCTCCCTCTCTGGTTTCATCTTGTTTTATTTTTCCCTCCTTTCTCCTATGATCCTCTGTTTTGTGTCTCAAATTCCTCAAATCAGTGAGATCATATGATAATTGTCCCTCTCTGACGTATTTTGCTTAGCATAATACCCTCTAGTTCCATCCATGTCATTGCAAATGACAAGATTTCAGGTTTTCTGATGGCTGCATAATATTCCCTTGTAATATATACCACATCTTCTTTATCCAGTCATCTGTTGATGGACAACTAGGCTCATCCATAGTTTGGCTATTGTGGACATTGCTGCTATAAACATTGGGGTGCACATGCCCCTTCAGATCACTACATTTGTATCTTTAGGGTAAATACCCAGTAGTGTTATTGCTGGGTCATAGGGTAGCTCTATTTTCAACTTTTTGAGGAACCTCCATGCTGTTTTCCAGAGTGGCTGCACCAGCTTGCATTCCCACCAACAGTGTAAGAGGGTTCCTCTTTCTCTGCATCCTTGCCAACACCTGTTGATTCCTGACTGGTTAATTTTAGCCATTCTGACTGGAGTGAGGTGGTATCTCACTGTGGTTTTGATTTGTAGTTCCCTGATGCCAAGTGATGTTGAACAATTTTTCATGAGTCTATTGGCCATTTGGATGTCTTCTTTGCAGAAATGTTTGTTCATGTCTTCTGCCTATTTCTTGATTGGATTATTTTTTCTTTGGGTGTTGAGTTTGATAAGATCTTTATAGATTTTGGATACTAGCTCATTATCTAATATGTCATTTGCAAATATCTTCTCCCATTCTGTTAGTTGTCTTTTGTATTTCTTCTGTTTTTATTTGAGCTTTTAACTGAAATGAAATAGATAAGTTGTGTGAACAAATTCTGCATGTACAGCCCAGTGAACTTTTACCCCATGTGAACCTTCAAATGTCAGTAGCACACACAAGTCAAGGACTAGAACACTGCTGGCCTCCCGCAAGCTAGTTTCATGTCCCTTACCAGTCACTCTCCACTCTGCACTCTTCCATAAACCATGATTCTGACTTCAACTCCCATGGAATAGTTTTGTCTGCTGTTGAAATTTATATGAATAGAATCATTCTGCATATACCATTTCATCAATACTGCTCTTTTTATTCAATGTTACGTTTATGATATTCATCCAAATTTTGCATATATTTGTACTTATTTCTTATTTAAAGTCATGCAATATCTAATTATGTGGCTATGTCACTATTTTAAAAATCTGTTTAAAATGACAGACATTTAGGTAGTGTTTATTTGTCTTTATTTACAATAGTTTGTTCCAAATATGATTGTACATGGTTTTAGGTCAACATATGTAAGCATTTTTGTAGGGTGTATACCAAGGAAAGAAATTGATGAGTCATGGAGTTTCTACACATTCAGCTTTAGCCATTACTGCCAAATGATTCTCCAAAGTAGTTTTACCCACTTAAATTCTCAGTAACAGTGGGTGAGAATTCTGGTTGTTCCAAATCTTTGCAGCATTTGGCATTTTCTGTCCTTTTCATTTAGTGATTCTGGTGGGTGTGTAGTGAATTCTCATTGTTTCCAATTAACACTTCAAATATGTAATGAAATTGGATTTCTTTGTATCTTTGTATGTTTGTTAGCCACATGGAGCTCCTCATTGTGAAGGGCATATTAAAACAGTGATTCCTGGGGTGCCTGGGTGGCTCAGTGGGTTAAAGCCTCTGCCTTCAGCTCAGGTCATGATCCCAGGGTCCTGGGATCGAGCCCCACATCGGGCTCTCTGCTCAGTGAGGAGCCTGCTTCCTCCTCTCTCTGTCTCTGCCTGCCTCTCTGCCTACTTGTCTGTCAAATAAGTAAAAAAAAAATCTTAACAAAACAAAACAAAACAGTGATTGCTTCATAAGGGAAAACTGTAATTTGATCTATATTCTAATGGCTCTACATTTTAATAAATACTCCTAATGATGATTATTCATGTAGTATATGGCAACCGTTGCACTAGGTTATATTCAACATCAGGGCATGGACTGTGTTTTAGTTACCATTGAATTTCTAGTGTCTAGCCCAGTGCCTTGTTTTGGAGCATTGGCTCTACCTTTCTGTCTTTCTTTCTTTCTTTTTTTTTTTTAAATATGAACATTTAAAACTATAAATTTCCTTCTAAGTACAGCATCAGCACTATTTTAGCTACATCTTGCTAGTTTGGGTATGCTGTGTTTTAATGATCATCAAGTAAGAAATATTTTCTGATTTTCCCAGTGATTTCTTCTTTACTCCACCAGTGATTTAGAAATAAGTTGATTAAATTCCAGGTATTTGGAGGTTTTCTAGGTATCTTTTGATTTTTTTAATTAAAAGCAGTTTATTATGGAAACATAATGTCAAGTCTTTTTAAACTTATTGAGACTTGTTTTATGGCACAACATATCTGCTTAATGAGTGTTTCAGGGCACTTAAGAAAAATGTATAATTCTTCAATTGCGTGTAAAGTATAAATATTAGGTCAAGTGACCTAATTTTTGCTTTATATATCTTGGAGTTCTGTTAATAGGTGCATTCACACTTAGGACTATTATACCTGCCTGTTTCTTTGACCTCTGTGCTGGTTAATCTAGTTGGGCTGCTATCAGTGTCTTTCATTCTTTTCTCTTAATCAGTCAAGTTCTCTGAAATGAATTTTTCTACAGTTGACCCAGAGATTATTATCCTGTCATCATTCTGAGGCCTAAATAGGCAAAAGGATTGGATTTTCAAAATTCAGTATGTGACTGATAGATTTCCACTGAACTTTGAGGTTTTCATATTGATTCCTACCCTGCTCTGTGGTGTATGTTTCTAAGACACAGTCCTCTTACCCTCTCAAATAAGTCTCTGTCTCACTATTTCAAGGACATATCTTCAGTTTTCTGCAGAAGTAGGGAAGGGACAGTGAAGAAGAAAATCTGGAGGCTCTTGTGATTCAAACATCCTCTTGTTCTTAACTTCACCCTTATATCCATTTTCAAGGTAACTGGTACTGCAAATTACAAACTGTGGGACAACTGATAAAGAACAAATCAGGTAACTTCTAAATTTCCAACATTTTGTTACAGAGCTGATGGCTATATGTGAAGGAATTAGTTGTCAAAATTACATAAATTAAGAGTCACTTGGGATCAATAGCTGTGTTACTGCTGAAATTCTAACATTATAGATTCATTCTTCCTTTGAGTATTCAGTTGTTAAATTAAAAGAGAGTTTCTTCTCATTTCCAAAGGATTTGAATGAACAAATTAATTCTAGGGGATAATAAATTTCTCTTTCGAACGCACACCTGGCAAGTACAATACACTGGCATTTCCATCAGCTATTTACATTATATTTCAAAATAATTTAATCAGACTTTTCTGGCAAACCTATGAGAAACCTGGCCCTTAGGAATAAGAATGTGGACAAGTAAATACAAAAAAGGGAGAGTGGTTCTGCACTAGTGTACTGGAAGATTGTGGAGTGGGGACCTAGAGCTGCTGGGGCCAAACAAGTGCTAGACTGAGGTCATGGGGAAAGGATAAGAAGGGGCAGAACACAGAGTTTTCTGACAAATTGGATGGAGAGAGAGGAAATAAGAATTGAAAGATAATCCTGAGATTTCTAGAATTTACCTTTTGTTATTATTTTAATACTTAAACCCCTTTTCAAAAGCTATAAACAGAAGTCTTGGAATTTACATGATAATTATGGATTTTTCTAAAATGGAGTATTTCCTTTGAGTCCTTAAAATACAGTGCAGAATAACCCTTTCTTATATTGATAATAAGAAGTTATTGTTTTTCTCTAAGTTGAATTATTTCATATTAATTCACCTTATAAGTTTAGAAGAGTTCTATAGGTTACTTATTACTTTATATATTTTTTTAAAGATTTTATTTATTTATTTGACAGACAGAGATCACAAGTAGGCAGAGAGGCAGGCAGAGAGAGAGAGGGGCAAGCAGGCTCTCCGCTGAGCAGAGAGCCTGATGTGGGGCTCTATCCCAGGACCCTGGGATCATGACCTGAGCCAAAGGCAGTGGCTTAACCCACTGAGCCACCCAGGCACCCTCTCTCTCTCTTTTTAAAAAGAGGTTACAGAAGCAATGGCCGGGAGGAAACGTGAAATATTCATACAGTCACTTCTTAGAAGTTTTGACTAATATACAGGTGTGTGATTGCTTTTATAGGCTGTGTACACGAACCCACATACTACCTATTTATATATGGTTAACTCCCTAGAACACAGTAACAGAGTCTCTCTGACTTGGTAATGCCACAACTTGATGATGCTCCAAGGTCTTGCAAGGCATGTGTGATGTAGACAGAGCAGGTTTAACAGAGCTGAAACTTAGTTTTGGGACAATACAAGTGTGTAGGCTCCTGTCCCACACCTGGTGTCCATTGATTAATAAAAATATTAGAATAGATTAAAAACTCAGCTTAGAGATAGTAATCATGACCTTGTTGGTCTTGGATTTTGGAAGAGGCCATTTTTTTTCCTCTAAGATTTACCTAAAGTTTTCTAAATAAGCTATAGTGTTTCTTTAAAAAAAAATCATTTATTTGAGAGAGAGCATGAGAGAGAGAAATCACAAGCAGGAGGGAGGGGTAGAGAGAGAAGCAGACTTCCCTCTGAGCAGGGAGTTCCATGTGAGACTAGATCCCAGGATATTGGGATTGTGACCTGAGCCTAAGACAGAGGCTTAGCTCCTGTGTTTAACTGACCAAGCCACCTAGGCACCCAAGCTATAGTGTTTCTTAAAAACAAAAATGACTTAACAAAAATAAAACAGAATTATTAATTTGACTTACCTTTATCTTGTGAACTTAGTAGTTCACAATAATAATAAGAAGAATGAAATAATAAGTAATAATATCTTGTGAACTAATAGCAAAGTGAACTAATGTTAAAACAAGGCTTCTAGTCAAATGTGTTTTATAAAAAAAAAAAGAAAAAAAATCAAGGGACGCCTGGGTGGCTCAGTCAGTTAAGCACACGACTATTGATCTCAGCTCAGGCTGTGATCTTGGGGTTGTGACTTTAACCTTCATGTTGGGCTCCAGGCTGGGTAGAGAGCCTACTTAAAAAAATAAATCTAGGGGTGCCTGAGTGGCTCAGTGGGTTAAGGCCTCTGCCTTTGGCTCAGGTCATGATCCCAGGGTCATGGGATCGAGCCCCGCATCAGGCTTTCTGCTCGATGGGAAGCCTGCTTCCTCCTCTTTCTCTGCCTGCCTCTTTGCCTACTTGTGATCTCTGTCTGTCAAATAAATAAATAAAATCTTTAAAAATAAATAAATAAATAAATAAATAAATAAATAAATAAATCTATCTGTCATTTATCTATCTATCATCTATCTACCTATCTATCATTATTGATAAGGAATTTTCCAGGCTAAATTACCTTGATAGGGTTTTGGTGAATTAAACGCTTTGCTCCACCTTCCTCCAAGTCTCCTCCAGGCTGTGTGAGTGGATATTTTTGAACCTGATATTCACCAAAAAGGGGGAAAATTCCAACTATTTTGTGCTTACCATCATAGACAGAGCTGCAATCCCAGAACTCTGGCTTTTAAAATCAGGTCTGTCAAGAGCTAGTTTGTGAGCTTGACAAAGTCCTTTAACTTCTTGGAGTTTTTGCCTGTCATTTTTCAGATTGAAACAGTAATTGTTATTAAGTTAGGAGGATTTAGTAAAGTCATATAGATAAGTTTGAGTTTCTTCAATGCCGAAGCACTGTAGTAAGCACTAGAAATACAATGATGAGTAAAACACAGTCCCTCTCCACCTGTTGAATATGGCCTCTTGCAATGGTTTCCAAATGGTTCCAAATGTTAGTGAGCATAATCATCAGGTATTTATTAAAAGATGGAATTGTTAAAATGTAGACCATATTACAGCTTTCTTGTGAAACAATTATAGGTTTATATGAAATTATTTATAGCCCTTTCACTCAAGCACATATGTATTTATTCTTTTTAAATATTTATTTATTTTAGAGAAAGGAAGAGAGAGAACAAGTGGGGAAAGGGTGGAGGAAGAGAGAGACTCTCAACCAGGCTCCCTGCTGAGCATGGAGCCCCAGGTGGGTCTCAATCTCACAACCCCGAGATCATAGCCTGAGATGAAATCAAGAGTGGGAGGCGTAACTGACTGAGCCCACCCAGGGGCCCTTCAAGCACATATATGCTTTAAAAATTGATCAAGGAAAGTTTAACTACTTTCAAGCAAAATTTCATCAGGAACAGTATGTGTTTTGGATGCCGGCAAAAACTGAAAACTGGAAGATTCATGTGATTCATCAGTATACACTGACTAATATAAGCAAAGCAAAAAATAAAAAGAAGAAAAAGAAAGAAAGGAAGGAAGGGAAAAGACTGGAGAGGAAGGATTAATTAGAGAGGCAGGAGAATAAAATCACCCATGAAAGATTTGTCTTACTTCGCAACTGCTTTTGGATTGGAAAGTGTGTTGGAAGGACACACTTTAAGACCTTAGTAGAGACATCTCTTCTGCACTTTCTCCTCAGTACTTTTCTCTTTTGACCTGGAAGATGACCAATCAATGGTAGAAGGAAAGACTGAAAATCTAGTCAGGAAGTGTATTATAAAATAGTCATCCATTGATCTCTCCATAGTTTCGCCTTTTCCAGAATGTCATATAATTGGAATCATGTAGTGAAGACTTTCAGTCTGGCTTCTTTCACTTAGTAATATGCATTTAAGTTTATTCCATGTCTTTTCATGCTTGGTAGCTTTCTCTTTAATTGTAGGAATTCCATTTTTAGCACAAAATTTCAATATTTTCACCCCCTATACTTATCATTTCCTATGGTTACATCTGTATAGATACATATATATGGTAGCATAGAGAAAAAAAGAAAGAAACAGTAGCAAGAATTTTGCTTTTTCTCGATCTTCTTCCCTTTTAAATCTATGTGAAAGGAACAACATCATATTTAGTTACCATGCTTAATAGTGTTTGGTGGTGACAAGCAGAGGGCCAGTGTGATACTAGAAGCATGTTTCAGTACAACAATCTGAGAAGCAACTGGTGGGTGGAAAACTCAGATAGGATCTGAATTAATAACCTGTCTTATTTTTCCTAAAAATACAAGAAGGATGTGGTGATTTATTTTTTATTTTTTTATTTTTTTACAAATTTTATTTATTTATTTGACAGAGAGAGAGATCACAAGTAGGCAGAGAGGCAAGCAGAGAGAGAGGTGGAAGCAGGCGCCCTGTTGAGCAGAGAGCCTAATGTGGGCCTCGATCCCAGGACCCTGAGACCATGACCTGAGCTGAAGGCAGAGGCTTAACCCACTGAGCCACCCAGGCACCTGGTTGTGACACTTTGAAGGTATGATAAAAATGACAGTGGGGATATACATTTGTAATCTCATAGCAAACTTTAAAATATAGTATATATGTAAATAGCTTTTCAAGAAGGGTAGAAATGTTGCTCACGGTCACAAAATTGGTGAGTGATGCAGCTAGGATTGCACTCAGTGACCTGCATTTCTAAAATCTATCTCTGGAAGATAGACATGTTGAATATAATTAATAAGTATTTACCAATTAAATAAATAAAAGAATTATTTTGGGGTTATCAGTAACATTAGAGGTGTCTTTATTTGGATTAATTAAGGTCACTAGACAGCCTAAGAGCACATGGATAGTGCCACTGAGGTAGAGAAAATAGGTGTGGCCTCCTCTCAGTTTGTCTTCTGCTCGCGTTAAGTTCACTCTACATTCTCCATTTTATAGGTACCATCCCTGAAGGTTGGGGTTCCTTCATTGGGAAACTTCTCTTTGCCAATGAAGGGTACTGGATACCCATGTGTAAAGTTTTCACTGGTTTTTGAACTTGAATTTTCATAAACAATTTGAGGAATTTTAGGAGAACATCTCATCTAACTTATGTTTTTAAGACGTTTCTCTGGCTGCCATGTGAAAAATGGACTATAGGGCAGCAAAAATGGAAGCCTCAGTCCTAGAGAGGAGTATCAAGAGTCCATGGTGGTGTGTCCAAGACTAAAGACAATGAAGTTGGGGGAAAGAGATCATAGGATATATGTTGAGACAGACGTGATAGGACTTAGTTCAGAAGTGAATGGTAAGGGAAAGGAAAGGATTACGTATATAGTTTAGATTTTCTGCTTTTGCAACTGTAGTGGAAGTCAACAGTTTACTATTACTAAGATGGAAGAATACATTTGGGAGTAGAAATCAGGAAAAGTATTTTGAAAATGTTAAATCTGAGATAATTATAGATATATAAGCATAGATATCAATCTAGCAGGCAGGTGTGTATTTCTAGAGAGAGGAGAGGACTGAAGATAAAGAAGTCACACAGCATTGCCCAAGATTAAGAACCAATAACTGTGTACTGCCACACAGGGTTTCAAATGTTTTGCCTATATTTTTTTTTCAAGATTGATTGATTTATTTATTTGAAGGGAAGGTACAATGGCAGAGGGAGAAGCACACACCCTGCTGAGCAGGGAACCCAGTGTGGGACTTGATCCAGGATCCTGAGATCATGACCTGAGCCCAAAGCAGACACTTAACTGACTGAGCCACCCAGGTGCCCCTGTTTTGCCTATATTTATTCATTTAATCTCCATACCAACCCTAAACTATTATCCATATTATACAGGCAAGAAAAGTGAGGATCACAGTTGTTGGAGCTAGAATTTAAATACTTGTCAGCCTGACCCGAAAGACATTACTCCACAATTATGAAAATAGTTGTGGTATCCTAAATGGTAGATTGGATGGGAATAAAAGACCAGTGGATAGGCCAGATATAAAGAAATTGCTCTAATTCCTGGACTCTAACATCTGATTTTGAATTAGAAAAATAAGTTTCCAGTGTTGACTATAAAGAGGGCTTTCTTTCTTTTTTTAATAATAGAATAAATCTTTATTGGCACCTTCCTCTACCAAGATTACTGTGGAGGTGGGAACATTTGAACAAACAACTGTTCCAAAATCATATCTATTGTGAGGAGACTGTTTGTTCCAGGAAATCTGGCTTACACAATGTCAACATTTGAAAAAGATGCTTCAAATAAGAAAAAGAAGAAAAATATAAATAACACTTATTTGGCTTCAGAGTCTTGGAGGGGGTTTCTGAGAACTGTAGGATTGGGGGGCATAATCAAATAGATGACCATTTCTTTCTCTTTGAAATGCTCTCATACTTTCCTTTATGTGATGAATTCTATAACTTACTCATTTCGATCATTTTTTTTCTCTTATAGTAGATGGAGCATACTGTAGTCATCCAATTATTCTTATATTTGAGTACCTTTTGTGCTAGGAACTGCTTATAAAAGCCTGTAATTTAATGTGTAATAAATATCCAATGCCTCGTTACTCGAATTGCTCAATAATACAAACTGAGTAAGTGACTACATTGGTCATGCAGAACAAGGATTATAAATATAAATATTTCATTCATTCATTTCATTCATTCATTCATTCATTTCAAAGTTTATTGAGTGTCCAACCTATGTGGTGGGTGATGTGTTAAACACTAGGGCTTACAAATGAGCAGGAGGTATTTTTCCCTACCCTCAACATCCTTCTTGGATCTACCACTTGTGCAGTTTTGAGTAAATCTCTTCTCATGTGTTCTTCTTTTCTCATATGTGAAATATAGGCAATTATAGTGATTATACCTAAAAGGATGAGTGATATCTCAAATCCCTTCCAGCCCTAAAATTAGAATAAAGGAAAAATTGAAAATAAAGAAATACTGGCATTTAGCCTTGAAGGACAAAGGGGATTTTAAAAAGGGAAACAAAGACTTTCCAGAGAGTTAAAAATAAACCACACACACAAGCACCCACCCACCTCCCATCCCCCCACACAAATGAAGAAGCTGGACCTGTGGCAGCAAATAGCTTTCAGTGGAGAAGCAGTGAAATATAAGGTTCTACAGCCCTGTTGTGAAGGGTCTTGAAGCTATTATGACAGAAACTGGTCATGAACCTCCAGGAGCCCTTCTCATCCTTTTTCATTTCCTAAGAGAAAACAGATTTTTAGTGGGCCCAAGGCCTCTCACCTAGAGACTTTATCCCCAGCCTCTCTTGTAGTAAGGTGATCTGGTTTGTGCCATTTGGGTAGATTACACCTGACATACAAAACCTCTGTGTCTTCTTCTTAAAAACAAAGCTGTATATCTTTAAATTCCTCCTTCCCACTCCATTCCTGCTGGGAAATTATGGCAACTGGAACAACCATGGTAGTTGTGTGGTAAGGATGGCAAAACCACTTTTCCATATGTGGGCGGCTCATATCTGTACTGTCTCATTGAGGTGGAATCATACAGCATAGAAACTTTTAATAGTGGGCTTTTCATTCAGCATAATTCCCTGGAGATTTATTCAAGTGGTACACTATCAATAGTTCATTTATTTTTATTGCTGGGTAGTATTTCATGGTTTAACCATTCACTCATGGAAGAACATCTGAGTTGTTTCCAGTTTGGGGCTATTAGTTGTGAAACTGAGGTGAATATGTGAAGTATTTTGGGTGTGGACACAGTTTTTATTTCTGTGGGAAAATGTCCCCAAATGTAGTTCCTGGGTCATATAACTGTATGTCTAG
This sequence comes from Mustela erminea, assembly GCF_009829155.1. Classification (NCBI taxonomy): domain Eukaryota; kingdom Metazoa; phylum Chordata; class Mammalia; order Carnivora; family Mustelidae; genus Mustela; species Mustela erminea. The sequence continues at coordinate 25,350,691 of NC_045623.1, forward strand.
TTTTGTTCTTTAAAGAAATTGACAAATTATTTCCAGAGTGGTTATACCATTTTTCATTTGCACTAGCAATGGATAAATGATCCAATTCCTCAACATTTTTTTCAGCATTTGATATTATTACCATTTTTTTAAATTTTAGTCATTCTTATATGTGTATAGTAATATCTCTTTGTGGTTTTAATTTCTATTTCCTAAATGGTTAATGATGTTGAACACTGATTCATGTGTAATGAATCTTTTGTAAAATGTCTCTTCATACCTTTGTTCATTTCTTATTTTACAGTTTTACTCTTTTAATCTTTGATATTTACTATGCTATTGTTATTTTGCTGTTCTTTGATATTTATTGCCCTTATTGGCATTGTATTGTTGAGTTCTGAAGATTTTTTTCCTGTATCTTAGATTTGACTTTAGGGGTTTGGGAGAAGGGGGTGGGATTATGGACACTGGGGAGGGTATGTGCTTTGGTGAGTGCTGTGAAGTGTGTAAACCTGGTGATTCACAGACCTGTACCCCTGGGGATAAAAACATATGTTTATAAAAAATAAAAAATTAAAAAAAATAAAAATAAAAATAAAAAATAAAATATTTTCCATGTAAAATTAAAAAAAAAAACAAAAAAAAAAAACATGGCCAAAGGGAGAGGACACATTGGACTTCATCAAAATGTAAGACATTTGCTCTTTGAAAGACCTTGTTAAAAGGATGAGAGGATAGGCTATAGGTTGGAAGAAATATTTGCAAACCACATACCTAACCAAGGACTAGTAGCTGGTCCTTGTACTAGGTCCTGAAGATTTCCTCCTCTATTTTTTACCAGGAGTCTTATACTTTCATAATTACATTTAAGTCTTTAACTCATTTTGAGTTAGTTTTTTAAAATACTTCTTTTTTATGGGCACCTGGGTGGCTCAGTGGGTTAAGCCTCTGCCTTCGGCTCAGGTCATGATCTCAGAGGTCCTGGGATCGAGCCCCACATCAGGCTCTCTGCTCAGCCTGGAGCCCGCTTCCTCCTCTCTCTGCCTGCCTCTCTGCCTACTTGTGATCTCTCTGTCAAATAAACAAATAAAATTTAAAAAATACTCCCTTTTATGCCTTTGAAAATACCTGTCATTATTTAATTTAGAAGCAGGATGGGAAAGATTGATCTGGGAGTGGAGTGGATTAGATTTTCCTAGTACTCAATGATTCTTTACCTTTTCTCAGAGGGACATCTCAGGTTTGAAAGGTATAAACCATAACATGGGGGGAAGAAAGAGTTTCTAGTATAGAATATCTAGCTTTCTTTCTAAAAGGCAGTACCTGGGTGCAGTGTGTCCTGAAGTGATTAAGGAAAAGGAGAGATTTTAAGGGAATATCATTCTTATACTTTTTTTTAAAAACCATTTCCCATTTGTCAGTTGTACTATTTTGTAAAGCTAACATTAAACTTTAGATGGATTTTCCTCAAAGGCAACGACTGAGAATCTTAGTGTAGGGAAAGTAAAGGAGATAAAATGGGCATTCAACAAATTTGTTAAATAGAATTAGGTGGTAGAACTATAGATTTGCTCAGTTTGCCCTCATTATTATTGACCACAGTGCACAATCACAAACAGGAGCTTTCATTAACTAACAACAGTGTAGACAGTGAAATAAAAGTCATCTCTGTATCAGAGGATTCATCTAGATATTCTTTTGCATTTAGAAAATATGGTCACTGGGGATTTCCTATAATTTGGATCTTACCTGTAATATCATATACTATTACTGAAAACTCTATTTTCTTCAAACTGGAGCATTTGATCTTAGAGCATTTTAGAAGCTTTCTGCAGATTAAAGACAGGAGACGCATTCAATAAACAGAGGAAATGAAATATCCAGTCACAAGCAGACCTTTATCCATTTCCCAAGTTACATTTTCCTTTTAGATGAAACCACTTCAATTCCTTTTGATTTCCTTCAGTTATATTATGTTAATTAAGTTACTTTCTGAGCCACACTTAAATTTTCACATTCCCTTTGAACTATAATAGCAATGACCCACAGATATGAAGTAAAGACTTGACCTGTAAAAGACAGAAATGATATTGTTCCCTAATGATAGCTATATCATCATATGATATATGATATATGATCTGGAATGCACTCACCTGGTACCTGACGAGAAAAGTACTAGGATCAGGGTTACTTGCAAACCAATCACCTATTCTGACACATTGTGTAGTGAAATGGTTGATGTAGGCTCTTCGCTACTCCATTGTTTTGCTTATATCCACTGTATGATCAGAGATGACAGTACTCATTTGTTAGTCATGTTAGATCAGCAAGTTATTTTCTATTATCCTGACATTAGATTTTGCTCTCTGGATAAATTAGTTAATAATTGTATATATAACTTTAGAAAAGACTTTAGGATATCTTTTAGAAAGGATAATAGAGCCAAACATCCCTGTTTTAGAGTTGAAAAATCAAGACCCAGAGAATCTTATTATTGTATTTCGACCATAATAAGATACACATCGTTATATGTATATTAACATCTCTAAAATCAATGTGGTTTTGTTTTGTTTTACCAATGGGTTTTCTATAGTGAATTGCATCATACTGCATTTGTTGGCCAGGTGGCAATCATGATGCATGAACTTGATAGCGTTACTGGATAACTGTAACTTCATGTTTCAGTAAGTGCTCCACTTCAGGATCATTTGAGTAAAGCGTAATTCCCGGTTGAGGTCTAAAAACTTGTGTTAGTATCTTCTAGTCAAACTTATCAGCAGTATCAGCAGTAAAATCATATAACAGTTGCTAATGTCTTGGAAAACAATCCTGGCGTTAATAGTAGAGTATTCTTTTAAAGAAAAGTTGGCACAAAGGGCAATAATATTGGGGAAAAGAGGCCCAACAACTACTTTATTCAAAAGTTGATTCAGAGCAATTAGCCCTGACATATTTTCATTTTTTTACTTTATAATGTTGATATGTGAGAAATCTATGTCTAAGTAAATTTTAAAGAGATCTTGTTATAAGCATAAAATCAAAACTCTAAATTATGCAGAAACATTATGGTGTAGTTTGATAAACTTTTCTTTGTGAGTGCAATACTCTTTCTTCTAAACAATTATGAATGTATTCAGCTCTGATTCATTCTTGTTTCTTCAGCTGTTTTCCTATAAGCCAAGTTATTATCCATTCATACTCTCTCTGAAATAAAAAACCAAAATGTTCCAATTTTGGTGAAGAAATCTAATCTTTATTTCTATGATGTTAGCACAATATACTCACACAATAGCTTTAATCTGTACTTAACAAAATACATTATAGCACTTTACAAACTTTATCAGTTTGGAAAACATTGCATAACATTTTATTAAACACAATACTTTATATATATTATATATATTTTCATAATTTTATTTACTTTAAAAAGATAATTACTCTCTTTATTCAATACTTGGTTTTCTCAGTAAAGCACAGCCTAACAAAGGAAGAAGTGCTCTCATTAGCAAATCAGATAAATAGAACACTAAGAAGAGATACCACCTGTTAGTCTCATTTATTTTAAATTAAGGTACCAGTGGAATGTAAACAAATATTTTTTTGTAATTTTTTTTTTACAAAAGATGTATTATCAAATATACATGCAGAGGTCTGAGTTCTAGTGACTATCATTATATTTCCTTAACAATGTGGTACAATTGGTTCAGTCATTAAAAACTGTAGCCTTTGGCACTTTGAGTAGAAAAAGAATATATCAATATTTATGTAAAGAAAAAAAAAACCCTCAATGACTAGAGAAGTACTTTAAAATCTTTTGTTAAGAAATAGGAAAGATTAGGAAACATCTTACTGCACCTGAAATGCTGCAGCTTTTTTTTTTCTTCAGAGTACTAAAACCAGTCCACCTTTCTCTCTATGAAATGGCAGAAGCCAGTAGGAGTGTGGTGACGGTGGTAGTGGCGAGAAGTGGGGAAGGCAACGTTTTACTCCCACTTCCCTCTCTGAGAAGGAAATTGCCAGAAGGGATATAGGTGAGTCATATTTTATTGCCAGAGTTTTCAATTCTGCTGGTTTCAGCTAAATCCCTAATGCTTTTAGGAAGTTGGTGACTTTAGAAAGCTTTGCCCTTTTCCTGTAGAAGTTGATAATGAAGTGATAGTCTTTATCTCAAACAACTCCTGTCCTCATGGAAAACGAAATAGATCAGTTCAACCAGCTTTGTCGGTACCTTCTATCCCCTTGGCAATCATTGAGTGTATATTAGAATTCTTAAGAAATGGTGTAAAAAAGGCTTGATAATAAATTCCAAGAACCAAATATTTCTCCGTACTTAAATTTTTAAGTTGGAAAACACCTCCAAATGTTTTGGTTTTATCTTCTTCTCATTGTATTGGTTTCCTTTGATTTAGGCTGAAGGCTTTATTCAGGATAGGTAGCAAAACTATTGTTTGCATATTAAGCACTAACACTGTGACTACTTAGAGATTTTGAAGAAATATATTGTTAATTTATACTGATATTTTCACTTATCAATTTGCATTTTTTTTTTTCAGATCTTCCTGTTGATGTCCAATGAGCAAAAATATCTGAGGGAAGAAGGTAAAACCCAACAACTGTTGCTCTAATTTACTGGTTATTAGGATATAAAAAATAATAATCTGGAACAAAATGAAGTTTTTGGATTACTTGTTAAGATAGCAACCAAAGCCAGCTGGTTGGAGACATCCAAGTGTGGATTCACCCAACATTGCTGGCAATGTAATCCACAATGTCAAGTGTTGGTTCAGATTTCTTGTTCACAAATTCACAGCAATATATTTTGTTTAAGGAATGTCAACTGTTATTCTTGCTTTAAAAATAGAAAAACATATCCATAACATCAAAAAAATTTTCAATTAATAAATAAAGGAGGAGCCATAAAATGCAAAATATGATCACAATTTCCAAAGACGCTAAAACAAAGTATTTTTAAAATTCTGCAAATTTACTTACTAAAAAACAGAATCAGGAGCAGTAGCTATACTTAAATAAAAAGTAAGCATCAAAATAAAAACAACCTATGTAGAAAAGTACTAGTTATTCCCTCTCACTGAAAATATTCCTACACAATTTTTGTTGCTGAACAAAGCATAATTTTGAAGAAATGCACAAAACCTTTTCGTTTTTTGACTGTGACAGAGCCACTACAGAGAAGCTGCGGGTGTCCTATTCTAACACAAAGCAGCCAGCATCTTCTTAATACAGTAGCATTTCTTTGACAAGGAATTGCACACCACTATTTCACAGCTAAATAGAATTTGAGAGTTTACATCATATATGTACTATAATAATCAGCACCACCCTTACTGAGCTCTAGGTGCAGATTCTGCAAAATGAATATATAATACTGCATGGCCTCTGCTGTAGGGAAACACGTATTCTGGATTCCCACAGCTAATTATAAAGAAAGATCCCTAAAGTTGGCACATTCAGGAAGTAAAATAGTATACACTGAAGGAAACCACTTTCTTCTGATACTGCCTTCTGCAAACCTTTTGAGTTTGAAGATAGGTCTTAAGATTCTTCACAATATCACATTAGTTAGGTTCCTGCATTGTGCTTTTCCCTCCCCATGATGTGAAATCTACAAGCTTGAGTGTAGTAGTTCTCAAGAGTCATTGAGTTCCGGGCTGATGGTAGATGACCCAGTTCGATGAGAAGTTTTCTCAATCTGCTGGAACAGAGCACAGGTAGAATCAAGATGTGGTCTTTTGGGGGTTGCTCAAGTGCCGAATGCCATCACTCAATCTTTATAAGCCCGTGTTGGGGAGGTTCCCTTGTAGAAGATATTTCTAGTGTTTTCAGGGCTATTACTTCTTTCAGGGATTAAGATGATGTTGCCCTTTCTCCGCAGGGTAGAGTCGCGGGAGGAGGAAATGGACAGCGTCTCTGACCCAATTTCGCTGCCCTCTACTGGGGTGACCCGGATTGTGGTGATTCCATGGTGGTGATGCTCATTGTTATCTATGTTGCTTCTCTTGCGGTCTCCAGAACCAAAACTGTCTTTCAGGGACTCACAGCTTTCTGAGTCCCTGTTGAGATCGTTGAGCTCATAAGTTTGGCGAAGGCTGCCCTTTTCAGGGGCTTTCCATTTCCAGGAGCCACTACCTTCGCCTTCAGTGGATGGGATCTGTATGATGGGCCTGTTGTTCTCTGGGTGAGCCTCAACCCTTACGATCCCACTGGGTTCATGGTCTGTCAAGGTTTTGTAGCGGATGGAGCCCGTGCAGGAGACTGTGCTGCCTTCGGTGTTCTTGGGGCTGCTTTGGAGGACGCCCTGCTGCTTGGACATAGCGATTACTTGCATGATTCGGGGCTGGCTGTTGCTTCTATTACAGGCCACAGTCTTCTCAGCAGCTTTCAACCATTTGGCTCGAGCAGAGCTGCTTTTGGGAGAGGTGCTTATGTTTTCCTGGGTCTCCTCGGGGATGTGCACTAACTGTGAGGACCCAGGGCGGGACTGAATGGACACTCTTGGTCCCCCAGGCATGCTATTGTTACACCCAGGGACAGTGCCAGGCTGTACTTTGAGGTATTGATTGCTGGGAGCATGGTGGTCTCCATTCACCCCCACCCTGGAGGGCTCTGAGCTTGACCTCATTTCTATGGATCTGGGTGGTGACTGTCCAGGCTCAGTCTCTATAACTTGCAAGGACAACTTCCGACTTTCATTCTTATTCTTCCACTGGGTGAGAAGCTGCTTTGATCGAGCAGAATCCATAGAGGCATGAATGGAGGCATTTCTTCTGACAGGGTCTTCTACGGATGGGGTGTTGGCTCTAGGCAGGGTATTGCTAAAGGTAACCATGTTCTCCTTCCCCATGGGGCTCCGTGGAGTGATGATTTCCACATCAGCATTTGCTCTTTTGAGGTTTGTCAATGAGCTAGCATCTCTGTGGTTTCGGTTGAGGATACCTTCTGTGTGAGCAATTCCATCGCTGCTGCTACCATTTTTAGCGGATAAAACTCGGCTGGGGTCTTGGTTGAGGTCTGTCAGAGATCTGAGGGCATCTCTGTGTTGAAACATACTCTCATCACTAGGCAGAAAATTCCCCACAGCATACAGGCCCTAGTGTTGAAGAGAAACAATGAACATCATGCACTAGAAGACACGGTTACTAAGAATTTGTCTCAGAGGATCCACTGAAGCATATAAAGAAGGTATGTGCTCTCTATCCATCATTGACTAATACAAATAACAAAAAAACCAAACTACAATTACTCAGGAAATCTTCTGTAAGTTATATCATAAATCACAGAACTAACTGTTCAGAACTAAGGGGACCGTTATTTTATATTAATTGGATTTTCTCTCCATTCTCCATCCCCCTGGATGTTTTTGTGAGTCTTATCCTCTGTATGTTTTGAGAAGAAAAGACAGACAATGAAAGAAATAAGGACGTTCTTCTGCTTTTCAAAGCAACTCATTTTTCTGGATTTAGGAACCTCTTGTTGAGTGACACCTTGAATAGCTTAACTGATTTATTTTACCTTCCATTTTCAATCACACCTCCTGATGGAAAGTGGGGGAGGCGTGAAAAATATAAAGCAAGGAATCATTCATAAAACATGCTGTTAGGTTTTGCAGTGAGGTCAGAGACAAATACTGTTACAACTCAGATCGAACCCAGCCCTGGGTGGTCAGCATTACACAGAATATTCTCAAAAGAAAGGGCAGACATTAGTGCTAGTTGGGAACATCCATGTTCTTTCCTTTAAGTTTGGAAGCAATAGTTGATCAATTCAATGCTAGTACACTCAACCTGAGCTAAATTTCATGTAATCGTATTTTCATCCTCAACCTACCAGTTTTCTGTTATTTTGGGTTTGGGGGATAAAAATTTGGATGAGGCAAAGTTTAGATTCAGAATTTTTACAATTTTTACACATGGAAGACCAAATTCTTGTTAGATTTTCAGCTTCTGAGATGCTTTAGTTTAGAGGTAAGAGAAAGCAGCAGATACCTCTTTGGTAGCCACTTTTCAAATCAACCCACAAGAATCCCATGGATTTAACATTTTATAGAGCGCTTAACAATTTACAGTAGCATTGGCTTGCAATGGATAAATTTCCAATTTCGGGGCACTGGGTGCAAACAGAAATGGAATAAGTCCAGCTTCTGCCTCTCCAGAAGCTTTTCTTCTAAATAGTACCTATCTTTGCTCTCCCTGCCAGAGTTCTCAGGATGAGCAGTCCCTACCTAAGGCTCCATTAATAATTGTATTTAAAGGAGTAAGTTTGGGGAAACTGTCCACTAGACTGTAAGAACCTCTGCCATATTGTTCGACATGCAGTGCTGGCACTGTGGTCAGTAAACATAGTCGCTTCATCTTTGTTATTATATGAAATAGCCAGTTACTATTCTCACCTAATAAGTGATGAAACCGGTTGCTAAGAGATAATGTAGTTTGACCAAATATAAGATACTTGAGATTCAAGCCAAATTCCTTCAGACTACGGACCCCAGGCTAATTGCTGGACATCATGAAATCACACTCACACAAGGGCAATGGAGGAACTTGAAGGACACAGCTCTCAGTCTTCCTTGATTATTCTGTAAGCATTGCCAATCAATGCTCCCATGGGTAACCCAAGCTTATGCCCAGTTCCTGATCTGCTAACTTTACTTTGATGCATGTTTTCCATTTAAACTGTGGTTTATCAAATGAGAATAGTAAATCATTTACCAAGTAGAGAGCAATTCCTCCTCCTATTAAAAAGCCACAATAGACATCAACTGGGTGGTTCTTATACTGAGTTATTCGGGTGAGCCCACAGATGATCCCACAGATGATAAAGGTGAAGACCAAGAGGGGTTTGAGAAGCTTAGAGGAATCCGTTAATGTGGAATTGAAGTACATCTGAAAAATGAAAGCAATCTGGTAAGTATGTTAGAAAGGTCATTTTTACTATTAAATTATAATCGAATAAAAAGTTAGACTCAAAGTCTAACTCATACATTTGACATCAATTTTACTGCTCCTTTCCCCCTGCTATGGCTATGTTCTATTCCTGAAAAAGAAGAAATACATAGCAAAATTCATCAAATAAAAAGCATATCTCATTTAATTACATGAAAGCTTGAAAGATAAGTTGAAGCAGTATAATTAGCAAGATAACTGTTTAGTGTCCAAGTTACTTGTCACCTAATTCCACTCCACTTTTCTCACATAGGACCTGATGGACTATTGTATTAATCAGACACTATGTGGATTCACTGTATATCATTTATCAACTTTACACTGACTTTGAACTCACTATTACATAAATACTGAAAGTAAAGCATGTGTATGTGTGTATGCGTGTGCTTAAACACAGTTCTTTCAGTTTGAGAATTTATAACTTTCATATAGTTCACACTACCTTGCCATGAGATATAGTGCATTGAAAGGATACCAGGTTGAATAAGTATTATGACTGTGTAGAAATTTTCGTTTAATGTAGTATTGTATACAGTATCATCCAATTTATGTTTTCGATGCAACTGTGTTGAAGGACTGCTGTGCTCAAGTTTACTGTTCTGTTATTACACGGCTATATAATCTAATTAGTCACTTGGAGACAAGACTCATTTCTCGGATATTCTCTAGGACATGGACTGATGAAAAAGAGTCAGAGACTTACCGAAACGTACACAGCCGCGAAGGCAGCGAGGGTCGCATGCTGAGAAGGGAATGATTTTCTGCCAAAGGAAGACAGTCAGATTATGCCTTCTGTTTCAGATTCACTGCTAACAATCATAAGAACGCTGGGTGCTTCAGATGTTCTATCTAAAAGCCTCGAGGCAGTAAGTGATAACTTTAATTTCTCTTTAGATTTCTGGAGAAAGATCGGAGTGATAAACACTGCTAATCACTATTAGAATTAAAGAATAGCATAGTGCGCTTTCCAATAGAAAGTGTTAGCGTTGGAGGAATCGATTTGTTACACCACTGAAATGATGGTTGAAAGGAGAAGTGGGTTGGAAAACATTATAATTGTTCTTTGGTATTCAAAGTGTGTCAGTTTAAAGTAAAGGTCCATAAAACCTAGGATTTTAAAGCTTTGAAACTTCTCTTATGCTCCTAAATATATGGGTGCATTTACACAAAATTTTCAAACACAAAATTATTTTTTCACAGCAATGGGTCTAAATGTAATTTTTACACTCTAGAAAACACAAGAAGTCCAATTTTAACAGAGTGTTTCTCCACTTTAACGTGGAGAATCGTAGAGCATCTTGAGAATCGTAGAGTATCTTATTTAGTTAAATAATTGAAGAAGCAAGCTGAGAGAGAGGTGCAACACAGGGTATGGGAGAAACACCGAAAAGGACAGGCGAAGGAAGAAAAATAGAGATTTCTCTTAATAGAAAAAAAATTTTAAAAAATAAAATTCAGTTATATTAATGTCCTCCTAATTATTTGGTACCCATAAAAAGGATTACCATTTAACGCAGAAAAGATATGTAGAAAGATTGAGAAAGAGTAGAGGACATTGGTCTTAAATGTAGCTTCAAAATTATTGAATGGACTATGAGAACTTGAAAGTGTATAATTACATAATATCAGTTTCTGCTTCTTCAAGGGTACTTACTAACTTATTTTCAACTCAAATTGATCTTGAGAACTCACTGAACAACAAATGCAGTTCTTATAGCAATCACTTACTGCCTTTCATCGTTCTGTAACTTATTTCTTTTGGATTTCCAAAACATTATCTCTTGCCAGAAAGTTTAATTTTTACTTCATTGATTGAGGAAAACTTAATGCACTGGTATTTTCTTGAGTTTTTCTGTCTTTTATTTTCTAAAATGCAAGAATAGAAGCTATACTGATCTTCTGAGTTTATACAAAGTAGATGCACATATAAAACTCTACCAAAAGGAAGGTTCATATGATTTTTAAAAAATACAACATACAATGGAGACATAAATATAAATATTTAAGCTTCCACTTAAGTCAATATAAACATCCTAAGATAAATCAATTGTGCTAACCTAAAACCATAAAGTGTCTAGGGTACCTCGCAAAACATGAATAGGATTTGGTGATATGAAGATTAGTGGCAAGAATGTGAGGCTGGTATTTTTGAGACAGGAGGATTTGGAATGAGCCACCAGAGTTTCTATGGTGTAACCACTAAAGAAATCACTGGATTGAAAATAAAGAAAAGAAAAATAAAATCAAAATCCTTATGACTGAAAAATATATGCATAAAACAATCCCACAGTCGTTATTCAAGAACCATGAAAACACTGACATGGGAAGGTTAAAAATCTCCATTTCTGACCTGCCACTGTTGATAACTGTAAGGTCAGATCCTGAGCAAATATCTTCTACAATGTAGGAATTTTCTTTGCAAGACACATTCAGAGAGGTATAGTTTGGCTTGCACACAGTCAGAAAGTATGGTGCCTGGTACCCTGTGGAGAGCTGTATGATATCCGTAATGAGAGCTGTAGAGCACAGTCCAAACACATGAACACCTACACACAATGGGAAAGAAATCCTTATTAAGTTAGTGCTTAATACCAACATTGTACCATCATCAACCATGTTTACTACACATTAATGTGGTGACCTGCAAATCTGTCGTGATCATTTTCTCTGAGTTTATTTAGAGAAAATAAGGATAGAAATTTCCTGTACCTTTAAACCAGATAATGCCAAAATAAGGGCAGTGAGTACCACCAGAGTAGTCATTTGGAGTATTTTTGGTTAGTTTGGTTAAAAAGGACCATTCTTAATATTATTACTATAGGCCACTTGTCAGATACCTGGGGCATGTGAAGGTGACCAACTGTGTGATTTGAGGAGGATGTAATATGGGGAATGAGGCAAAAATTCAAAATAATTTAAAATTGCTTAGCACGTTTGAGCTTCTGGGGCTCTCTCTCTCTCCAGGACTCCCTAACTCCAGCCACAGTTGCCAAGCCCTACAGAACTGGTTCCAGCTCCCCACAAGCTGCAGTCATACCGGGAATGCTAATTAAAACAGAGAAGAGGGTAGGCGGGCCCTGTCACGGAAATAATAATCATATCTTGGATATAGGGCTGTGGGAGACTTCCTGCAGATTTGTAATTCAGAGATGATGCTCTTGTATCTCCCCGCCCAAATTCTTTCTTTTGCCTCCTGGCCCCAGTCTCAAACCATAAACTCACAAACTCTGATTCAGGCATGTTCACTTGAACTCCATTCCTGCTCCAGGTCCCTTGCATGGGAATCTAGCTCTGCTCACATACATATGATCTGAACCTGGCTTCCTCTACGTCGTCTTGACACCCTGGATTCACTCTGACTTGACAGTCTGGATTCTGATTCATGATGTGCTCGCAGAAATCCATAAAAGAGGCAGCTGAGTAATTCATCAGTAAACTCCTCCAGATAGTGGTCGTTGGCCTGCCCATTACCCTGTTTTCCACTTTCCTTTTCTGCCTATCCCTACCTAGCAATGACTCTCTCCATTCCTCCTCCACCTGATCATCTGGAATTCAAGATATAGGCCCTTTATTTCTACTTTCTAATTCCTAGCAGCATACTGGTCCTGGAGAGGAGTAGGCTTCAGTGGGAAAACCCATCCATTTTTACCTTTGGAGAAGGAGCATCTCCAGACCCTCAGAGGATGGGGTTCTGGGACCTTATTCTCTAGGGAAGGCTGGACTATCCTCAGAGGCACGAGGCTTTTCACAGAGGATATATGCCCCTTTGTCCAAAGCAATTGTTACATTAGCAAAATTGTTCCCTGAGATCAGCTATATGTCCTGAAGACTTCTTTTCTTGCCTCAATTGTGGCCCCGCTAAAGGGCTTATTTGTGGCTCACCATCTCCAAGTACCTTGATCAGTGGATCAGAGCCTGGGCATTAAACCAGGCTTTTCCTTTAGTGGGAGAGAAGGTTATATTTAATTATTGTCTAGATATTAGATAAAATTACCTATTCTCTTGAGCTGAGAGGTTACAGGTAAAGTAATTTTTTACTGACTTACTGGGAATGAATGTGAAGCATTCATATTGGTGTGGTATACTGTGTTTTGACTTCTCAACTTGGTTTAAAAAACAAAAAGGTCTGTGACTCAAACATTAAGATGGTCCCAGACTAATCAGAAGAGATGCGGGTTTAGATTTAAAAAAAAAAAAAATAGGGGGAAAAGTTAGAGGATATAACCAAGAAAAAATAGTCATGATTCAGTTCTGTATGGTGACATTTCCATGTGCAGTAGCTTCTGGATGAAAACACTCCAGAATTGAAATGGAATCACTGATGTGGCTAAACTAATTTCTGAAGAGTTATCCATTCACAATAGCCTGCCAACATTTATTCTCCATTTTAAAAAACAAACACACATCCAGAGAAACCATTTTAAAGTAAACTTATGCTTCCACCACAGCTAAGACAAAAATATACTAAAATGCATGGCATGTTAGCTCTCAAAATAAGGACTATAACTGTAAATAACATATTACAGATACAAAGCCCCAATCTTGGTGTTTTAGCAGTTTTTTTGTATAATGTAGAACTCATCCTGTACCTGAAATTATACATCTAAATTATAGCTTTAAAAACTTAATATCTGTAATTAAATATAACATTTCTATTTGGGAAAAAATAATTCCTTTCTTTGTGGTTCCCCACACCCACCAACGAATCTGACGGCTCTTCTAAGGAAGGAGTTGAAATTGCAGCCTCCGGCATTTATGTTGGGCTCCAGTCCAACCCCATTTCTTCTTTTGGACAGGCAACAGTAGAGAATTCCTTCCCCTACCATAATCTGCAAAGACAGGATGGTGTTCAGAATGGACCTGATGGGTAACAAATGAATTCTAAGTTATCTCTTAACACATCATCGGTTCAACAAGAAAAAGATGTTTTTTTTGTTTTTGTTTTTTAAGATTTTACTTATTTATTTGACAGAGACTGATCACAAGTAGGCAGAGAGGCAGGCAGAGAGAGGCAGAACCAGAGAGCCCGATGCGGGGCTTGATCCCAGAACCCTGAGATCATGACCCGAGCCGAAGACAGAGGCTTAACCCACTGAGCCACTCAGGTGCCCCAAGATATATTTTTCTTTAAAGTGTTAGAGATGTGAGTAATTTCTCCTGAGTGGTTGAGCGAGCAGTGAGAAGCAGCAATCACGGCACTGTGGAGAACGCTAGTTGGATCTTCTGGGTGCCTATGGACTGGTCAAGGGTGAGATATGGTCCTGGCATTTTCTTGCAGTTGCAGCACTCAGTCTTTGGCCCTTTGCTCAACAGTATCCAGGGATGATGCCTTATTGCTTAATTGCACAGTTACTGATTCTGCCCTAATTCTTAGAGTCTTGGCATTTCATCTCTTATAGCACAAAAACAAGATGGCTGGAGGGGGCAGGGGAAGGATAAAGTTAACACCAGAGCTAGGATTAGAAAATTTTACTAACATATCATTTCAATAAGCCAATTCAGAATTGAGCAGAAGGTTCAATCCATGGAAAGCATGCATGGGGTTAGAAAGCTGAGATCTACAACCAAGCTGACCAACAAAAATTTCTGTGATGATGAAAATATTTCCTGTCCTTTCCAATAGGGTCATCACTACCCACATGTGGCTATTGAGCCTTGAAGTTTAGCTACTACACCTGAGGAGCTGAATTTTTTATTTTATTTCACCCCATTTAGTCCAGTATTTAAATTTCAAATTAGTTTAGACAACAGAAATAGTCACGTGTGGCTGGTAGCTATTTTGTTGGAGAATGCAAATTACAAGAGAATTTAGGTAAGCAGGGTACAATTTCTTAGGCATAAGATTAGAAAATGTGTTTACAGGGGTGCCTGGGGGACTCTTTCGGTTGAATGTCTGACTCTTGATTTTGGCGCAGGTTGTGATTTCAGGACTGCACCCTGTGCTCCATGTGGGGCTCTGCGCTAGACATGGAGATTCTCTCTTAAGATTCTCTCTTTCTGAAGTGGAGATGCAACATGGGAGGTTTGGCGGGTAGGAAAAGAATAAATGAAACAAGATGGGATAGGGAGGGAGGCAAAGGAGAAGAGACTCTTAATCTCACAAAACAAACTGAGGGTTGCCAGGGGGGTAGGCAGAAGGTGGCTGGATTATGGACATTGGGGAGGGTATGTGCTATGGTGAGTGCTGTGAAGTGTGTAAGCCTGACGATTCACAGACCTGTATCCCTGGGGATAATAATACATTATATGTTTATTAAAAATTAAAAAAAATATTGAAAAAATTAAATAAATAATTTAAAAGATTCTCTCTCTCTCTCCCTCTGCTCCTCCCCACCCCATGCTTTCTTTCTGTTTCTCTCAGGAAAAAAAAAAAAAAATAAAGAAAAGAGAAAAAGGAAAAGGAAAAGAAAAAAGAGAATGTGTTTACAATGGACAGGGAGTGGTAATGTAATATCAGAAAGATTAACATATTAAAGGTGTTAAGTTAAAGAAAAGTATATTTGCTGTAGGATTCTAGGACATAGGACATCAGGGAAGGGACCCAATGCATTTGGTCATCACTTCCTTCAAGAAGTTTTCCTTGAAACACCCAACACCACCCTAAACTGAATTTTATCTTCTTCTTTGTGGCTTCCTTAGCACCTATCCTTCCTTTTTAGTATAACTCAGTGAAAGTGCACTTCAGAAGTGCACTTCAGTTGTTCATTTGTTTGTCTCTCACTAGACTATAACCCGCTGAGGGAAGGGCCTTTTCTTTTCTTTCTTTCTTTTTTTTTTTAAGATTCTATTTATTTATTTATTTATTTAGAATGAGAGAGCGAGAGAGAGCATCAGAAGGGGGAAAGGCAGAGGGAGAAGCAGACTCCTCGCTAAGCAGAGAGCCTGATGTGGGACTCCATCCCAGGACTCCAGGATGATGACCCGAGCCGGGGCAGTCACTTAACTAACTGAGCCATCCAGGTGCCCTGGGAAGGGCCATTTCTTATTCACCCTTTACTCTCACTGTCTAGCACAATGGCTGGCATTGTGGGATTTGCATTTGTTACCTTCACTGTGGGATGCTTGTTGGCTGATTGGGCATTCAGGCCCTTAATTGTGCTACAAAAGAGAAGCAAGATTTGAAATTATGAGTCTTATTTACGTAAAAAATTCAAATATTTAAGATC
The DNA here is from genome assembly GCF_009829155.1 of Mustela erminea. NCBI lineage: Eukaryota > Metazoa > Chordata > Mammalia > Carnivora > Mustelidae > Mustela > Mustela erminea. Next base: position 25,366,796 of record NC_045623.1, read on the forward strand.
ACCATGCTTAAGAGATTGATTTGAAATGCGACATTGATTTGTAGAAATGTGTGGAGCTGAGAAAAGTTGAATTACAGGAGATACTGGCAGTCTTAGAAATAAGGGATGATGTCACTTTAAAGGTCATAGTCATGATAAGGGGCTCAAATAGATTTTCTAAGGGAAACTTCCCAGTTCTCATTACTAGCTTAACATTTATTTTATGAAGTATTTAAAATTATAGTTTTTTTTTTAAACTAATGACAGCCTACAACCTTCTGTTTGGAGTATTCAATCTGTTATATTTAATTCTGTAGGTATCATGGTATGTGTACAATTATAAAGAATCTTAATTTGTATAAAAAATAATTGTTTAATGGAATCAATAACCATAAATGTGTGAAAATCACTTGGCATATATGATAAACATCTTGAAGATCAATTGTATAGAAATCACCAAAAGGAGGGTTTTTTTTTTCAAATCATTTTAACAGTGAGTTAATTATTTATACTTCTTGAGAAATATCATCCTACACTATTACTTTAAGTTAGACACAGAAACACAATAGGTCTTGTATTCTGCATAGATAGATGTGACACAAAACACCACACACATAGAATAAGATAGTGGCTATCTAAAATTCATCATTTCAAGAGAATTTACCACTCATTCCTGAAATGCACTCTTGCATGGTTAAAAGATACTGATTTTATCCTCACTTCCTCAAAAATAGTTCTGTGGATAATTTTTTTCTTCTCTTTTCAATTATATGTGTAATGATTCACATTTTGTCTAGGAACGTTAAATTATATAAGAATTTATTTGTGTAGTGCCATTAGGGAAAAGTGTCTTAGCATACAACACAGTAGTCATTATCTCAAATGACCTTGAGATTTCAGGCGTTTTATTTTAGTTGTTTAATATGTTCAAGACTCATATGTCAAGAGAGTGCTTTAATACTATTTGGCTTGATTATGGATAGAAGTTTCTTGTCATTATTTTGACATCTCCCAACTGTCCTCTCTAAGAAACACATCAATTTTCTCCTCACACTTCTATTCATTTAACCTTGATCTGTATGTCATTACATGAATTTTCAAAGTGGTTCAATTTTGTCCAAAGATGGAATTTTCCTCGGGGGGAGGGGAGATGCTTCCTGATGTATTTCTAAATGCGCCTGCTTGTTTCCTCATTCTGAATGGCATGCTGGTTGTGCTAAAATGTGGTTTCAGAGTTTAGGCTCTGACAATAAAATTATTTGCTGCTTTTGTCATTTGTAAACAGAAAACAATTTCTGACAAATATCTTTTCACAATATTCTGTTTAATCTGTACACAGGCCAAAAAAGAATTTTTTGTTTCTTGTTGAATATCATGGGGAGGTTTTTGGAAGAGATTCTGAAATGGCTCTGCTTTAGGGGAGACACAGTGAGAAATATATTTCTTTCTATTAATCATACGGGCACTGCCCTAGGAATATCTACCACAGGAAGAACTCACAATGAAAAAGTCTTTATTGGGGCATCTGGGTGGCTCAGTCCATTAAGCGTCTGCCTTTGGCTCAGGTCATGATCCTGAGTCCCAGAATGGAGCCCTGTGTAGGGCTCCCTGATCAGTGGGAGTCTGCTCCTCCCTCTCCATCTGCCCCTCCCCTCCACTCATGCTCTCGCTAGCTCTCTCTCTCTCACCCTCTCTTTCAAATAAATACATAAAAATTTTTAAAAAGTCCTCATTGTGGAAACAGCAAAAGAGAATGACAAAATAGTATTTATTATAGTGTTTAAATCTGTAGTGAAAGTCTTTTGGAAATCCTAATACATTTAATATTGTGTAAGGTTCCCATCTAGGATCTATAATCAAATTCCAATAGAATTCTCCTATAAAGTTAGATATATTTATCCTTTAATAAAATGTAATAAAAGTTAACTTCCAGCGAAGAGAAAGTATACATTTTTTTCTATTCATACAGATTACATGAACATTTAAAACTGCTGTTTACCCTGAGATACAATCTCCAAAGGACTGAACAAAATGCTTATTTCATTATTACTTTAAAGTAAATGAAAAGTGAGTATTAAGGATGAAATTTTTCAATTCAAGGGCAATTTCAGAGACATAAGAAAATGTATTTCACAGACATGAAAGGAATTTTTATAGTTTCTGGTACAGCATCACGAAGACAGGTTATTTTTAAAACGTCTCTCAAAGCACTTTAAAAAATCTGAAAAGCAAACACTACGTGATGTATATTTAAATGCCTCTATCAAAAATCAGTTGATCTTCTTTTGTTCTTGTAAAGATTCTTTTGAAGAATATTGCTGACATGAGTTCTTTTGTTTTTCACTTGGTCTCCTCTCCAGATGAGTGGGTGAAAACCATGCCTCTCTTCACAGATGTGGCCTTTATTTATTTTTTTTAATTTTTAATTTAAACATAATGTTGTTAACATACAGTGTAGCATTAGTTTCAGGTGCAGAATTTAGTGATTCATCAGTTGTATGTAACACCCAGTGCTCAATTACATCAAGTGGCCTCCTTAATGCCCATCAGAACTAGGCTTTAAAAACCATTTCCACATGAAGGATTCCTCTTGCTTCCCCTCCTCCCTCGCCAACCCATTTTCTAACAGGTTAATGCTACATATACATAAAAAGGAAACAGCTTCCTTGAAAGTTGGCCATTAGAGTCTACTTGCTATTTTTCACCTTTTCACCAAGAGGGGAAGGAGATTAGAATTGTAACTATGTAGCAAGATTAGAGACAGAATTAGGGGCATGGGACAAGAGGACTACAGATCCCATAAGACCAATGTTGAGAAAATAAATATTTTGGGAGAAATCTTTAAAGATAGAGGAGAAAATGAAATTGGAAAGAGATCTAGAAGATGCATGATATGTGTTTGAGAGAAAGGTACGAAAGCAATATTTGATGTGAGCAAAGTCAAGATTTGTTTTACACTGAGTTGGTTATCCAGAGCTACGAACCCAGTGTGGAAGGAAAGAACCATGGACTCCTTGGAGTATTGTGGAGTTCTAAGTGATATGGGGGGACTTAGGGGATCCCAGAATATAAATATTTTCCTAGTTTGCCTCTTGTTCCATTAAGAGGCACGCAGCCACTATGGAGGGCCCATGGAGATCCTGAGATTTAGTGGGTCCTTTGTGGGAGGTATTGACACCGGGCTCCCCAGGTCCAGCTTGGTGAGAGACAGACATGGCAGATTCGCTCTGTCATTTCTCAAGGCTCCAGAAAGAAAGCTTTGGCCTGGAAGCCCCAGAAAACATCCCTAGATTGCATCTTAAGAATTTATTAAGGAAATGGGGGAGTCACAGATACAGGAACACAGTGATAAGGCCAAGGTTGTTGAGCTTAGGACATGTAACAGTGTCAGCAAAGGGATCAGTGTGAGATAAACGGGGTGAGCAGCAGCAGGAGTCACAGCTAGATTTGTCTTCCTAACAACTTCATAAAATACCCTAGGGAGGAAAGGCTTCTGGACATATAAAAAATCATTTAAATGAATAAATATCAAACATAGTCTCGTGTTAAATAGCAATACAGTCATGAATATTTGTACAGAATTTTGTTTTATTTCAAGTATTCTATTACAATAAGTTTGAGGGCTACACCCCAACTAGGAGAAATGCTTTCTGGTGTAACAGTTTAAAGCTTATATTCTTTTTGCTCTTGTCAAATGACTGATGATACAGATTTTTTAGTAAGTCGTTAGAGAAATGACAGGAAAGTGCCGTTATTCTGAGCAATACTGCCCTTTAGGTATGTTTTATTAGTTTGAATTGCAGCTATTTCCAAGCACATCATTAATAGTTCCGATCACACTAGAGTTAACTGGAGTTCAAATAACTCAGTTTATTTACAAAGTATTTGAGACCTTTTAAGTATGATTAAGTTCTGTGGAATATTACTTTCTGATTTTACCTTCTGAGAATGTTTTGTATAATTTATTTTGAGTGTAAACATACGCTATAAATTAATGTAGGAGAAATTTTGGAAAAACAGATTCATAACTACATAAAAGTATAGACTTTGGAAGATTTATGTATAGATTTTTCTAAAATTGTTGATGTGTTGAACCAGAATTGGCCAATTCATTAGGGAATCTTGTAAAAACTCCATTCAAGTACAGCTTTTCATTTAATAACCACTTCCTCTGACATTCATGAGCACGATAAAAGCAAAGTAACAGTTCCTACTGGTAGAAATAAATGATGTTAACCTTGAAACATGTTTCTTGACCTTTATGTGGAATTCTGGGGGCAGAAGAGATGGTAAAAAGGCTTGTCCAGTCTTATTTATTAATGGATTAATGAAAAATGTGTTTACTCATAATGTGTAAGTTAACAAACTAAAAAGAATTATGTTTTACATTCAATTCCAGTAGGTTAGGACATTTCTTTATATTATATATGTAAAAATGCAAATGCCTCTTTTGCATCTAAAGTATTTTATGTTTAGTCTGTGTGCGCATGTGTGAACCAAAATGCCAGGAATGTGAGTTGTGTCCTTTTTACTTTATAATTGTTGGTACTCATTGCTCATAATCAATAAAAAGTGCTAATCCCGTAAAAATATGAAACTGTGATATTAACATGCTATTGAGAAGAAAGTTCTTGGCCATATAATTATTTGTTTTTCCCCTCCAGCTTTCCAGACTTCAGATACCAAATCAACACATTAATTAGGAAATATATCAGAAATGTCATATTAGCTATTCAAGGGGAATTATGCAGTTACAAACATTTTTTAAGAATGATTTATAATACTGAACATTAGAGACCCATTAATTTTGCAATTATACATCTTAACTTCTAATGCCAGTAATTTTCAACTATTAAGTCACAGGATTTTCAAAATATCCTTAAAGACATGACCTTTCTTTTCCAAGATTTCGAGTTCACTTTTTGTTTGTTTTTAACCCATTTATTACACAAATGTGGTCATTCTTAGTTTTGAGAGAATGACAAATATAATTTGGGGGCAATTCTTACCGTAATTGCAGGTCCAGCAAAAGCCAAGCTCAGCAACATGAGGAACGGAATTGCCTCCTGGGTTGGTTCAATATAGGGCATGCTAAGACTCCGGTCATAGCAGCTAAATCCAGAGTGCACGGGTTTGAAGACATCCGTGAGTTCAAGGAAATACAGGCTAACCACCGATGATGCCAATATAGGCAACTGAGAAGGAAGGATATAGAAGAGCAATTTATTATTGTGCACAGGTCATACAGGGGGATCAGTGCATCTTTAAGTGGAAACAAACGGCTACTTCCCCTTCTCTCACCACTCTCCTCTGATTTCAGACATAACACCTTTCATAAATGCTATGGCTTCTACTTTCAGAACATCCAATTCCCCTGCCACCAGCCTCCTATGAGCCCGTGTCATGTCCCTCACCTTTGCTCTCAGATCACGCCCTAACTGGTGGTGTACTCTCACTCTTCTCTCCCCACCCGCCTATCCATTTTCCACCCAGAAAACCAAGGGGTGTTTGGAAAAAAATTTTTTTTATCATATCCCTCCCAATCATAACCACTCTAAGCGCTTTCCATTCTACCTGAAAAAGATCCAAATGTCACATCATGGAATACCAATTTCTGCATGAACTGGCTCTTGTTTCAGTTTCTTACATCATTCTGTATGATGTTTATACAACTCCCCAAGCCCCTGCCCACTATAATCTAATTGGTTTCCACACTTCTCCTGAACAGTCGTATACATTTTTACCTAGTGTCTTTTGCATTTGCTGTTCCTTCTTCTGTTTGTGCTCTTCCTCTGGCTCTTGATATAAACTGTTTTCTTTTCATCATTTAATGATGATTTCCTGTCACCAGGCCCCCCAATAGACAGACAAGGCCACACAGGCTCTTCCCGGCGGCACTGGGCCCAGGAGGAAGTCAAAGGTCAAAGGCAGAAGGAATAGTGAAGATGGTGAAGCCCACGGGAAAACAAAAGCTGAGAGTCAGAGTTCAAAATCTGTGGTCCCCAAGGACAAGAATTGTGCTGCTTTTCCAGCCAAAACAAAGGAAAACCTCATCCCTAAAGAGGTCATTGTCCATGTGGCCAAGGAGAGGCCCAAGGCCAAGGCTGCTCCTCCTCCTAGGAGTGGTGAGTCTAAGACGGTACTTGAACCCCTGGTCAGGAAGACAGAGGCCCCCAACGGCTTGAGGAGGCTGAGCATGCCATGCCCACCAAGGCCTTATTGTCCAAACTGACCAGTAGGAAGGCAAAGGCTGAAAGCTAGAGCTGCCGTGGAGACATGGAGACCCTGCCTGAGTTGTTATTCCTCAACAAATCCTCACTCTATTTATTTCATTATAACCTAATTATCAACAAAGGCCTTTACACACACACACACACACACACACACACACACACATAATAGCCCTTGATTCATCCTTCCCTCTCTGCCCTTATCATCTTGCTTGATACTCTTCATGACATTGATCATCAACCAAAATTACCTTGTCAGTTTAATACTTCACCTGTTTATTTTTCGTCACTCTCTCCCCATCTCCCACAGAAATACATCCTCCATGAAGTGAGAGTCTGCCAGTGATGTTTATTTATTGCTGAGTCAGGCACAAAATTGTTCCCGGCATGTGGTGGGCACGTAGTACATCATTTAATAACTTAATACTGCAATAAATACTTGTTGATAAATAACTAATTGAATAAGTTAAAAATCAGACTAGAGTTACCAGATTTAGTAATGAAAATACAGGTCACCCAGTGAGATGATAATTTCAGATAGGCAATGAGCAATTTTTAGTATAAGTATGTCCCATGCAATATTTGGGGGATACTTAAACTAAGAATTATTTGCTGTTTGTGTGAAATTGTAATTTCACTGGATGTCCTTTAGTTTGTCTGGTTAAATCTATATTACACATTTACCTTCAAGACTTTGTATTATGGATTCAGTTATTTATTCACTCAACCTACAATATCTCAGGTACTATGTGGATGCGAGCTATAATATGGTTGAACAGGACATGGGCTTGGCCAGCAAGATTATGAGACACCTGCTGTCAGCTCAAGAGAAAATACTGCAAGTACATTGGTAGACCTCTCAGAATCTGAAAATTCAGTTTAAATCGCACATATATTAGGAGTTGCTTAGCCTAAGGCTGTGTTATTTGTAGTGGATACAATATTTACTTGACTAAACAGAGCAGATTTTTGATGAAGACATTAGTGACCATTCATCATATCTGGTTGTTCAGTTAAAAAAATAAATTTACAAAACAAGATTATGCCTTCTATTCCCAAGAGTCTTTTTATAATGAGGTGAGAATTAAGTTTATTAGAAAAACTATTTATCTATAGAGATTAATCTGGCATTGTCCTGTTTTTCAGACTGATGTTTTTCAATAGAACAAAAAGCACATCAAAACACTCACATTGGGGCACCTGGGTGGCTCAGTGGGTTAAAGCTTCTGCCTTCAGCTCAGGTCATGAATCCAGTGTCCTGGGATTAAGCCCCTCATCGGGCTCTCTCCTCAGCAGGGAGCCTGCTTCCTCCTTTCTCTCTGCCTGCCTCTCTGCCTACTTGTGATCTCTCTCTCAAATAAATAAAATAAAAAATTAAAAAAAAAACACATTTCTCTCATTAGAACCCATGATCGTTTGTTCACTTCAAATATCTGATCATTTCTCCCCACCACTCCCCTCTCCTGTAATACACAACTAGGAGTTTTCATTCTCAACCAATAAAACATCACTTCATGCTGCATGTGTGTGATTGAGATTTTTCATTTAAATCCACGTAATTTTTCATTTAAATCCACTTAAATATATTTTAGTTTTAATTTAACAAGTAATGCATATAGCCCTTACTATGTGCCGTGAAGTTTCTGTTTTAGAAAGATTAAATAATTTTATTAATTTTAAACTCATTAATTTAAGACTTTTTATTATGATATAATGTAGGTACTATTATTATCCTTGTTTTTAGGTGGATAAGCCCAGTCTTCTCTAGTAAGTGGCAGAGGTAGGTTTTGAGCCCATGAATTGTAGCTCCAAAATCTTACTTCTTAACCACACTCTATGCTTTTTGTTTATTTTCAAAAATGGGATTAGAGTTTTAGGACAATGAAACACAACTAGCATCAATTAAAGGGGGGGGCTATTTAGCTTAAAGTTCTGTTGTCTTCCCTAGTAAAGACATTATTTGCCATTGAATATTGTGGATGATTCCTTTAGAATCTGCTTAACTGTACCAGTGAAGATATAGCTGTGAAATGAAAGTTCTATTCCTATATTGTGCGTGTCTGTGTGTGTACGTGTGTGAATGTATTTATGTAAATAGGGAGGGGCACTCTGAATTCAACATACTGTAGTCAAACCAGTCGGGTCATATGGTTTTCAAGGGAGGTTCTAATATCAGCTCTCCCACTCACTACCACCAATGTGACCTTGGAAGTGTTTTCCTTAAATCTCAGTCTTCTTATCTGTGAAGTAGGTACATTGACAGTACGTACCCATCATCACAGGCAGCTGAAAGGATTAAATGAACTAGGGCAAGTAATTTTCAACAATACCTAGGATGGAGAATAGCTTATAAATGTAGTAGTAGTATTGTTGCTGTTGTTATAACTATTAATAATATTATACTTGTCAAATGGCCCCTTTTTTGGAATTCTTTATATGGTAATCTATTTTGAAAGTAATTTCCTCACTCTTAATTCCCTAGCACTTCTTTTTAGGAATTTGTTTTTTATTTATTTACTTTTTATGTGACAGAGCACACACAATCGAGAGAGGAAGAGAGAGAGCGAGCACGCAAGCCCAACCGGGGGGGAGGGGCAGAAGGAAAGGGAGAAGCTGACTCCCTGATAAGCAGGGAGCCCAATGATGCAGGGTTCTAAGATCACGACCTGAGCTGAAGGCAGACGCTTAACCAACTGAGCCACCCCGACGTCCCTCTTTTCAAGAAATTTTTATATGCTCTTCTTTACTATCAGTTGTCTGCTAGGTTAGTTGGAGCCTTTGCTCTGCTTCCCAAACGAAAATCTCCTTAAAGTGGGGGCCTAATCTTACTCATTTCTACACTTCCATGAATATTACATATCAGAGTGACTTCTAAATATATATGTATATATATGAATATAATAAATTAGTTTTTGAGTAAAAATTAATTTCCCTCAGTAATGTTATGCACTTTAGTCATTTCAGACATCAGCTTTCTTTCAAGATTTTTCCTAGTGACACAGTTTTTCTACCTATGTATTAATAGCTTTTACAGTTCTAAAGAAACATATTTCAAGACCCTCATCTGTTTTCAAAATAATGATCATATTTTTCTTCTTTTTGATGTTTGTTTCTCTGGATTTTTAAAATATCTTTTACTCCTTGTATTCTAATTTGTTTTTAAGAAATAGTGATTTGGGTACGCCTCGGTGGCTCAGTCGGGTAAGCATCTGCCTTCGGCTTGGGTCATGATCCCAGGGTCCTGAGGTCAAGTCCTGCATTGGGCTCCTTGCTCAGCCTGGAGCCTGCTTCTCCCTCTGCCTGCCACTTCCCCTGCTTGTGCTGTCTCTCTCTCTCTTTCTCTCTCTCTGACAAACAAACAAATAAATAAATAAATATCTTTAAAAAAGAATGATTTGAAAAAAATATTTATAATATTTGAGAAAAAAGTAATTTTATACATTGTCGTCCTACATTGTATTTTACTACCAGACAACAATGAATTAGATTACAATGCTTCCTTCTAACATACTTATCTTCAGAGGTATCCTTCATCTTTTGAAATATTCATCAACAAAACTTCTTTTTCAATGGAAGAACTTTAACAGATGGTACGCACTAATTTGGGCACACATATAGCATTGATATATATACATAATAAAATCGCACAGACATCTTTCAAATGCATTTAAAATGAGATTTTAAAAGAGATTTTAAAAGTTCCATATAGGCAAGAATTAAGAATTTTATTCTCCACTTATGTTGTAACCAAGAAAAAGTGTGAACTAGCTGTTTTTATGTAGCAATACAGAGGAGGGAAATTACCTGAAGATTAGGAAAATAGTTTAAAAAAAAAAAAAAGAAAGAGATTGATTCTTATAATTACCATCTGTTAAGAAACTTGTGACTAAAAATAATAGAAGCAATTTTTAAGAGAAAATTATAACAGTTTTAGAAAACAAGGCAAACAAAAGAAATGTGTTTCAAAAGATTACATTTGCTGGATAATATTGATTTCTTGAGGCCTTTTTAAAAAATCAAATCGACGGTATGTGTCAATTTTAGCAAAACATTTTATGGAATCTATCATGACATTTTATCTAGGTCAGATAACTTACTTGCTTTTAGCATGTTGATCATGAGAACAAGCTTTCTTTCTCATTTGGGAGAGTTTTCTTTGCTCTTGGCCCAGAGTAATATAATTCTGTTCCATTCTTTTCCTCTTTCATGGCCATCAGGAATGTAGAGTCTTACAAAATCCTCTTAAACTGGTGGTATCAGAGCCGCAAAGACCCAATTAACATATATAATATTAATGTTCCTTTTTCATTTATTCAACAAATATTTACTGAGAACCTGCTAGCGGTGGGCCTTGTTCAGTGTCCTGGGAACAAGCCAAAGTCCTTGTTCTCATTCTCACTGAGGAAGGCAGATAACAATTTAAAAATTATAATCTGAGAACGAACGTGTGCTCTAAGAAAGATAAAAGGGAAGGTTGTAGTAATTGAGTGCCTGGATTGCTCTTCTAGATCTGGGAAGGTCTACCTCAGTAGGTATCATTTAAGCAGAGATTTCACGGGACAAGAAAGAACTCATCGTCTAAAACCTAGGTGAAAAGCAGACTCAAAAGGGAGCAGTGACAGAAGAAAAGTCAGAGAGGTGGATTTGGGGCCACGCTTGGCAGAGAACTGAAGGCTGTGGGCTGAGTTAATATTTTAGGCAAAGTACGTTTGGAAATGCTTTGGAGAATTTAAGCAGAGGTCTAATATGACCTGGAATAGGTCTTACAGACATCACTCTGCCTGTTGGGTTGAGGATGGATGTGGTGGGTCCAAAGTAGAAGCAGGGTTAAAATGTAGAAGGCTCGCCAAAACTCAGCAAATACTTATCGACTACAATCGTGTGTGCCTGACCCTGGTCGTGAGTGAGGAAGACGACAGTCCATGACAGAAAACTCCCTGCCCCCATGGAGCTTCCATACTAGTGGAGGCGTGGCCCCTGACCTAAGCCAGGCAAGACAGGGACACAGGTAGAGAAGTTGCCAGATCTGGATCTGATTCTAGAGGCAGAAATGACAGGACTTATTGGCAGTCTAGCCCTGGAAGGAAAAAGAATTAAGGTCCCTGATTTCAAGGACCCTAGGCTTGAGCAATCGGGTCAGTGGCATCATTTATTGGAAGGAGGAAGGCTGGGAGAAGCTTGAGTAGGAGAAATCTAAGGCTCTGTTCTGGAAATATGAAAGCTGAGATGCCTCTTAGGTATCAAAATGTTGCTGTAGAAAAGAATAACATGCCATTCTGGACCGAGGCTGCTGGTGAAAAGCTGCATGGGACAGATACAGGATGATTATTTTTTAAATTTTATTATTTAAAAAAAATTTATTTTTCACACCTTAGCACATACCCACCCCAATGTCCATCTTATCTCTCCTATCCCCCTCCCCTCCAGCAACCCTTGGATTTAAACAACACCACACTCAAGAAATTTCAGAATTTTTTTGCACAAGAAATTTCAAAACGAAATTACTTTGCTTTTGATATGAATAATGACACAAGAAGTCAAAGAATGTAACTGGATAGATTCATACCACTCATACGCAAGAGATAATTTACAAAAAAAGGAACATTTTAAAATGTAAATAATAAATTTAATTTGATTTATTTTTTGTTAATAAAAAGTTTAAATGGGAGCCTGGGAGCCAATTCTGGTAAAGTATCCCCAAATCATATAAAAAGTGAAATTTAAAATATTAGTATAATATACTGAAATCAAGTTCAAAGTAGGAGAAATATTAGCAGATCAAAGTAATTTTACTAAAGCTTATGCCACAAAGGAGGTTGTCATAGGTCAACACAGTGATGATAGAATTTTCTACTTCCTACAGTGCAATATTTAATGACATTTCTGGTAATTTTTGCCTTGTAGTTAATCCAGATAAATGTTTCCTTAAAATATTGGCAATGATGATTAATAATATATACTATAGTACAGTATACGGCTTTCTAGTTTATATCACTATCTTAATTGCAGCATATTTAGATAAACTACAATGAATCTCAAAAATATAAGAAAACACACTGACATGTATAGGGTAGTTAAGGGAAGGAAATGGTCAGGAATGAGTCTGTCACACCATTCTAGGTCTAGGTATCTAAATGAGTTTTCACAAATAAACTGGCTCTGGTTTAAATGGCATGCATAGATACAAATTCAAACAAGGCAGTGTGATTGAACGAAACCAATGCCAGCTTCGGAGACAGAAGTCAGTTTCTCCCCTCTTTTATTCCACCAGCTTCTAGAATTTGGGGCAAGTCGCTTCACCTTTCTGGGCCTCATCTGTTCTCAGTGAAATGAGGGGCTGCTTACATTGTTATCTACTTCTAGAATTCTCCATGTGCCGGCATGATTTTGGAGACATCTCACTCGTTTCTTTTACATGGTCACTACTCTCTAATGTATTAGGTCTGCTACCTGTGTCCTCCACTTGAGTCATTTCATCCTCTAAGATATTTCTAGATGGATTTTTCTTTCTTTCTGCCTTTCTCTTTTTCTTTCTTTCTTTCTTAAAGGTTTTATCTATTTATTTGAGAGAGAGAGAATGAGAAAGAGAGAGCATGAAAGGGGAGAGGGTCAGAGAGAGAAGCAGACTCCCTGTTGAGCAGGGAGCCTGATGCAGAACTTGATCCCTGGAATCCTGGACCATGATCTAAGCCGAAGGCAGTTGCTTAACCAACTGAGCCATGCAGGCACCCTAGGCTGATTTTTCTAGAGTTCATATCTGATCATGTCTTTTAAGAGTGTCTCACTAACAACGAAATAAAGTGCTATTTTTTTTTTAGAATGGCACTTATGACCTTTTATATTCTCGCCTAATCTACTTTCTTGTTTAATTTTGCTCCATCCCTACTTTCCACTGTCGCGCTATGTTCCTATTACACTTATGTCTCAAAAGGCATGTTCTAGGCTCTGTTTTACATTACATTTTCACATTCATGTCCCATAAAAATTGTCCTCATAAAGGTCAAGTTGACATGATTTTTTTTCTCCCTGAAACTTTCTCCATGATCTTCATTCAGAACAGAAGACTCTGACTCCATACTCCATATGTATTCTATTATAGGACCTTTTTGTCTGCCTTGGACTATAATTTTTTGTATATCACCAGCCCTAGTCTTAAGATTAACTACTTAAAACTACTTAAAAAGATTAACTTACTTGAGACCTGTGTATCTCACACAGTGCTCTGAATGTTTCAGGCATTCGGTACATGTTTACCAAATTTAACGAAAAGAAATCAAGACATTACTATTAATTAAATGGAAAACTTGAATGATTTCTTAACAATCAGTAGCATATGCTTTGGGGATGTGGGTGTCAGATACTGTGCCTAGGTCTATAATAGATTCTGCATTCAGTCCACACCTTATAAAGTTTCTATTGGTATTCCCAATTTACAGATGAGAAAACTGAGGCAGATGTCGGTTATGTGAATTGTCCAGGGGTCACAAAGCTGGTGAGTGGGAGTACCCAGATTCCTACGCAGATGCCCAAGTCCAGAAAACAGGCCATCAACTTCTTTGCTCATAACTCTCAGCCTACTTTCCCTTCAACATTGCTATAAAGGTTGTGACTGCCAAAGGGGAAAAGGGTTGCAGAGAATATGTGATGTTTGAAAAAAGTCACCCACTTCTTAACTCTTAAACAGTTTCTCTATCAACTTCTTTAGCCCCCAAATATGAAAATGTATTCTTTTTTAAAAAATTATTTATTTATTTGACAGACCGAGAGAGAGTACAAGCAGGGGGAGTGGCTGGCAGAGGGAGAAGCAGGTTCCCCACTAAGAAAGGCACCCAATGTGGGACTTGATCCCAGGACCCCGGGATCATGACCTGAGCCAAAGGCTCAGCACCTCAGAACCACCGAAGCACCCCATGAAAACAGCTTCTTGTGCTCAAATCTACTACCTGTCTTTTCTGCAGCTCGGTTCACTTCCAGTTACTAAAAGTAATATTTATTGAATAGTAATTCATATCTAAAAAGAAAAGAACTTTTATTGGGCTTTTATGTAAGCATTTCCCCACGAGTTATCTAGTTTAATACTCATGACCTCTTTGGGAATTGTAAGATAAATTTTGAGAGAAGCTCCTGCCCCAGATACGTTAAATAGTGTGCCTGGCTCCTCAGTGCCATGCTCGAGTAAGGAACCTTATCTGTTCAGTTCCCAGAAGCACAAGCTCCACTCCACCCTGCTGCCGCTCTGGCACATGTCGCCATCTGGCATTAGTCCGGTGTTTTCCAGGAAAGAAGAGCCCCAGGCTTCCGTGGAAATGCCACATAAGGACAGAGGCGAGAAATGGCCATGTGTGTGTGAGGGGTTTCAACAGTGGCAGCAAGAGTGAAAAGCCCTAGGCACTTTCAAATCATGCTCTCAACGATCTCATATTCCAAGGTCTTAATGCTCTTCCCGGTGCAGTTTCTCCAATGTAATAATATTATTATTATTATTTTTGGGTAATATCTTAAGAACCCTTAATTATATCTTGTATGTTTTCTGCTCTTATCTTCACTTTTTTTTTCCTCGTAAATAACTTCTAGTATAAAATACCAGGGATTGGGGCACCCTTAAATCTCCAGATGCTTTCCTGTCCTCAGTGATTTCTTTGGATCCCTTTCTCTAGCTGCACAGGGATGGCCTCATGAATGCCTCTGTCACAGCGACTGCCATATGGGATGGCAGTTGTTTTCTACTTTTCTCTTTTATTCAATGATATGACCCTTGAGAACACAGAAATGGTCTTATTCATGTCTCCATCCCACAGGCCTAATATAGCAAAGGACATACTCAGTAGCCTCAATGTAGAATAAATACGTACATGGCTGGCTTAGATAGAGATGTTAAGTGTTTTACACAATTCTTGTCGTGTGGCTAATACGATAAAACAAAAATACCCATGTTAAAAGATCCTTGCCTACTTATCTCACAGAACATGCTCCTATTGTAAATTTCTACAATTCTAATAATGATTTTTTTAAGCACTGAAAAAGACAAGAAACTCAAACTAAGTCCTTCAAATAGTAAAGTTTAAAATAAAAATACATGTCTGTTTTATCACCTGAATATTGATCCAGCATTAGGCTTGGGGTAGTAAGCTTTGTAATCACAGCTTTAACCTCAGGTTTTGGAGATTTGCTCCTCTTACATAAGTAGACAATGAAGTATGTACATTGTCTTGGAAAGCATTTTGTTCTTTAAACCAAATTAGACACTAAGACCTGAGGCTGGGGACCCATACCTCAATTGTTAAAAGTAATTGCTTTTAAATCTTTCTAGAGTTGTAATTTCATTTCCCTTACAACATAGACCTGACTTCAAAAAATAATGGGTACAAGTAGCAATTTAATGCTACTTCCAGGGGCCACTTAAAGTAGTTTACGTTTCTGAACTCTTTCAATCTTCATAAAACCTCTTCCTATTATTAGGTACCATTATTATACCCGCAGATGGGAGAACTGAGCCAAGACAGATGATGTGATTTGTGCAAGATTATACAGCTGGTTAGCTAGATTATAAACTCCAAGAAACCCAGCATCTGTGTTCATGTTCGTGATCATTATACTTCCTGCATTTTGCTAAAATTTCCACCTCTGACCTTTGCCTTCACAAAGACAATGAGAAATAGAAAAAATAAACAAACATAAAGTACATTTTAGCTTTATGTACCCTGGATGCCTCCCTATAATTTCTGCTGTGATTGGTATTATGCATGTATTTTTGATATCTCTTAAAAAATTATAATTTTAATATACTTAGATTAAATGACATTTTCACTATCACTTGGATTATTTAATTCATGTAGAGAAAGCATACATATTTTCCCCTGAATGGTCTTACAAAGGAAATACATAATACATTTGGGGTCCAATACATATTTCCTAATATGAAACAACATAGGAGTAAAAAAATAAATAAATAAATATTGTCATGCAATGTCAGGGAAATGAAATCTAACTAAAAATTACTGCCATTTTGAGACGTGGAGTAACAAAACCAAAATTCTGATTTTGAGATCTAAAGTGATACCTAATTTTGTGTTATAAACACAGAAATTATTGAATTCTATACATCAGTCATTTGAAAAATTTTTTAGTTGTTTACTAAATTCAGGCACCAAATTTATCATTTAAACTATTTTATGTAAGTACTATTAAAGTTTATATTTTTTACTATGTAATAATTGATTTAAGTCTTAACATTTATTAAGTGTATACTTGTAGCTGATATATTTTACTTGACCTATCAATTATCTAGCAAAGGGATTTCTAATCCATTATTTTAGATAAGAATTTAACAATGTCTCGTGAGCCATTCTCTCCTTCAAGCTTGTCTCCTACATACTTAGATGCATACTAAAATGCATATTATGAGCCCACCTTCAAGATTAAAGATTTTCCAAGACTGCTAAGGATTTTATTTACTTGAAAGTATCTGTGAAAGATATCAATGAATATAAACGGAATATTGAAGGTAAAATATTAATGTGGGACTGGACATTAATAACTTTTATTTTCTAACATCTTAAAGCTGTGATTGAATTAAGTATAATTGTATCATGTGTTTCATTTTGACATGCATCAAAAAGTCAGATGAGTAAATATACACACAAAATACAATGTGATGTGACATACAAGTACATCTGGCAAAGAGGCACATTTTATTACTCAAGTTTTAAACAAATAAATCTAATTACTACTGAATTACTTGACCAACACAAAAAACTGGGAAAGTCAGTAGTTTGAACCAAAAGTCAAAGAATAAATGAAATCATATGTTTGCGTGTGCATGTGTATGTATATGTGTGTGTGTGCACGCCATTTGGCGGACCTTCTAGAATTTCACCTGGTACCATGCACAGATCTTCAGAAGGTGGCGCAGTAGGACGGAAATGTCTCTGAACTGGAGGGACCGTTAAGCATTGTTGTAGCTGATGACATTTTTAAGCAACCTCCCCACCCATTAGAAGAAGTAGCCATCCATTACAGATTTGGTTAACCCTTGCTCATATGCCAAGATTTCAGCAGCCTCTGATTTTGGCAACCCAACCATCTGGTCTGTGTAGCTAACCAGCTCTATCTTGCCATTGAAGAAGGGGAGGTCCCTGCCCCACTGCCCAAGTTCAGTGTCTGCCCCTCTGTTATGCTTAACTGCCTCTGTCTAGATTAGAAGTTGTCCTCATTATGGTTTTTAATGCAGCCTAGAAAATGAAGACAGAACACAGGAGAGCATGAGAGACTAAAACACAGCTCACAAAGATATTTGTGTTTCTTGGGGTCATCTCTGATTACCCATCTCTCCTCCTCTGTTGTGTTGACTTCTGCAATCTTAAAGTGCAAGGGTGGTGATGGAGGAAGGGGCAGAGCCTGTGGAGTCAGGCGGGCTAGAAGCTTTGGAATGGACAGTGTGTAAAATTCTTTTATAGCTCCAGAGAACAGGCATCTTCTGGAAGGTATTGCACTTGGCCCTTCCTGGACATGTTAGAACCATATCCGGGTGATAAAGTCTTAGTGATCTCTTCCCTTGTTTCTGAACTGGACTAGAAAGACAACTAGCCTTTGGAATCAGCCAGAGAAGACTGAGGCCAAGGCTAAAACCAAAGCTGAGGCCCAGTACAGTCTTTTCTCCCTATCTCCAGTAACTGACAGATTTCTTGACCAATGTGACATTAATGCAACACAAATTTATTGAGACCGTATTACCTTCTCTCTGCTATTTCTATTGCTCTAGAGGTCAGAGTTTAAAAAAAAATTAAAAAAAAAACAATAATTATCTTAACTATCTCCTGGTCTAACTATCTAAAAAAATCACCAGATTCACAGACCTGTACCCCTGGGGATAGAGTATTATGCCTCCATCAGAAAGGATGAATACCCAACTTTTGTAGCAACATGGACGGGACTGGAAGAGATTATGCTGAGTGAAATAAGTCAAGCAGAGAGAGTCAATTATCATATGGTTTCACTTATTTGTGGAGCATAACAAATAGCATGGAGGACATGGGGACTTAGAGTGGAGAAGGGAGTTGGGGGAAATTGGAAGGGGAGGTGAACCATGAGAGACTATGGACTCTGAAAAACAATCTGAGGGTTTTGAAGGGACAGGGGGTGGGAGGTTGGGGTACCAGGTGGTGGGTATTATAGAGGGCACGGATTGCATGGAGCACGGGGTGTGGTGCAAAAATAATGAATACTGTTATGCTGGAAATAAAAAAAAAAAAATCACCAGAACCAATATTATCCATGAAATAACTATATACGCATGAGACTTAAATATCAAAGAATCTAGCATCATTGAATAAATTTCTTCATACATCTATTAAATTTAACTGGAATCTAGAAACCCAATGAGAACCAAAAGTAGAAAAGTTTCAAAAGTTAATTTTTTTTCCAGTATACAGTTTACAACAGAGAGTTGCCTGTACTTTGATGTCTTCCCCTGGAGAAGACGCATGATCTAAACCCAAATCTTTATAATTGGAAGCTGTGTTTCAATCACTCAAATCTCAGTTGCTACAATACAAGAATTTCCAGATCATCACACAGAAAGGAAAAAACTTAATTCTTTGGTGTGTATCCAACTGTTTCAAAAAAAATTTCCATGAATTTCACCCCAATAGCCCAAGTGAGGATACTTACTCCCAAATGTTAGATTATCCTTTGATTCATATTTTCTTATAGAATGTATATATATTTTATCTCATAGATGGCTGAAATGAAACATGAGAATATATGTATTTTGCACTGGATAGCTGCCGCTGAGTTCATATACAGTACCACAGAATTCTAAATGATTTGAATGGCACGGTCTCACAGAGTATGGACCTACCAACATCCTTGGAACAAAAACCTGCAGTAGAGTGTTGTACTAGCATATAGAAAATGTTCAGTGATTGTGAATTTTCTCCCACTGACAAGGTTAAGTAAGGATACTAAAAGCAAGTGGTTTCCATTTTGTGAATGTGTGTTTTGTGTGTGTGTATGTGTGTGCCTGTATCAATAAAAAATGAGCATGCAATCCAACAAGCTTTTATTTATACGTATTTTTATTTTGAAACAGATTACTTTATCATTGTATGCACATTATAAAACATACCAAAATGTGTGATACAAAAAAAAAAAAATCAGGAAAATAAACTCCTTTCCAGGGAATCTAGTAAAGTCTGAAGCCACATGAAAACTTTACTTTAGACTAGACGAGGGGTTGGAGGATGTTGGCAAATGGGAAAGAGAAAACTCATTTACTAAACACTGAGTTTATGTTAGAAATTGCTAGCCATATTGTATAATTTGTATATAATCAAGGAGTCACAAAAATGAATGGGCCCACAGTATTTCCACCATTTTACAAATGTGGATACTGAGGCTTGGAGGAAGTAAGTTACTTGCCCAGAGTTTGCTAGAATGTGTGCCTTATGTAACTTAAAGAGTTATCTATGAAAATTAAAATGACTAGTTCCTTCTTTAAATAATACCACTCCTTGAAATCTCAAATCTCAAAAACTGCATAGGTTTGCCTTACGTCATAAAATGAGTATAAGTATACTTAAGAACTGAGGACTCATATTGACCATGGAGATTGATTTAATCTTCCATTGTTCAATAATTCACAGATAGAGTAACATATTTGATGGGCTATTCATCAGCATTTACTTTATAAACAAAAACATTTCCATTAGCTGGAAAAAAAAAAAGTTAAGGACAAATTTATGTTCATATTAGTTCTGTTTTATTCCATCCTTCCAGTGAAAATTTACTGAAACTCTCCTATGAACTAGGAAATATGCCAGCAATGGTTCTATATTATTTCCACTAATTTAAAAGGCACATAATAAGCAATCAATAAATATTTATTTAATGAATAAATGAACTGTCATGAAGACACAAACAGATTACACCCTGGTACTTCATTTTAGTACCCTTTTTTTGGAGACTACTTCATGTAAGATTGGTCTCTTGGGGGTTCCGTCCATGTGGGCTCGGTTTCTGAAATATGATTAGGATTTTATAAAATGGCAGTTTTACCACCAAAACAATTAAATAGCCCAGGATTTTGGTGAGGACATTAAATTGTAAACACCACATTCATACATAGTTCCATGTTCCCACTCCCAAACAACAGCCTGCTAAACAAACTGATATGTCATTTACCTTTTCCTCTAAATACCCTGATTTTAATTTCCAAATTTTTCCTTCTCTTTAATTTATACCTCAGTGACCTAAGGCCAGTTCTGGAAAAATATACAGAAGCCATCTTGTGACAGCAAATAAGGAAGCAATTATCCTCCCTTATGTTGCGTTAACATAAATGTTTGTGACTTGAAAACAACCAAAGAATAATGGAACTACAGGGCAATTGATTCCGTGTCTAATTACTGACAGGAAAAACACCTCCACATTAACTGTGTTAAAAAGAACATTTCTGTCCTTAGCTTCCATATTCCAAAATCCACTTGACCATGAGGAATTGTTGGAAGTACATTTCTCAGCTAATTAATTCTAGAAGAAACCACAGAAGCTAAGATGCTCATAAATAGACATTTCACTATCCAAATACAAACCTCTTTTTTTTTTTTTTTTTTTACAAACTTCGACATAGGCATATAGGACTATTTGGGTTTTAGGCATATTCTTGGACCTCCTTGAGTCTCAGTTACTGCATTTGTAGAACAGAGTTAGTATCTACTGCTACTGCCCAGTTGTATTTAAAGGATCAAAAAAGACAATGTATGTGAAAAACTACAATACATTATAATGGAAAATTCAGGGGTTTTTTTACTAATGATGTAAATTATATTCTTACTCCTTCAATGTTTCATCTTTATTGTCTGTCAGAGACCTCGTGTCAAAGGAAGCAATTGTGAAATTATAGGTGGGCAATTAGGCAATGAGAAAGAAAAATACCACTTCTAAACTCCAGTCTTTAGCTATAGCCATGTTTTTCAAAGAGCCCAACAATTTGGGAAAGCAGAAGATCCATTCATAATTGCTTTAATATGTTGACTAATGCAATGCCAAGTCATGAAACATGTACCCTAGGTCTCGAGATACAACTTTCAAACAACTAGCACAATTTGTTCACATGTAGAATTAGAATGACCTGTATTTTTAGCGTTATAATCCAGGGGGACATTTTCTAATATGAGCAATTCTAGAAATAGTAGTAATTAGGACTGAACACTGGAACAGGAGATGGGAGACTCAGATTCTATTCCCGATCTGATATTCACTAGAGTGTGTCTTTACGTAACTCAATTAACCTTTTCAAGGCACAATTTTGTCATCTGTGATAGAGGAACCAAGCCAGATGTTCTTGGAGTGCAGGATTTTATTAGACTTAATTCTGAAATACAACATTTCCTCACTTTTTAAATTCTAAATTAATTAATTAATTAATTAATTATTATTTATTTATTTATTTTTTAAAGAGAGGTTGCCTGAAAATAGCCTGGTGTGTATACATACTCTGGCAGGAAATCTGCTGTGCATTGTATCTGTAATACATTCCCGACATAAAAACTGAGAATTGTGCCTCTAATGCTATGCATTTAACAAGCCGGTTTAGACGACCAGGATGCCTAAAGGATCTCCATGGTTTGTTCACACACGGGATCCCCATCCCCTCACATGCACTTCACATCTACCTTCTATTTTCTCACGCATCTTCTCCTAATTCCCCCAGGGCCTGGCCTTTCTCTGTTTCTGTTATCTCTTTGGGATTCCTTCTTCCCCCGACCTGCAGATTTTCCTTTTCTAAGCTTTATTTCAGTTCCAACTCCTCACTCCATCCCTGCTGCTCCTTTGGTCCCCACAGGAGACTCGTGGGTGCCCTGGGCTGTCCCAAAGGAAGCGCCTTCTGAGGCAGACAGATAGCGTGTCATGTACACCTCCAGGTCAGGATTAAATCCCTTTCTGTGAGTAGGAGACAACACTAACGAAGCCCCACGTTCAGTAGCTGAATAAAAGAGAAAAACTTTACCCCACTACTCAGAGGGAGCCCTGACCAGGTATCTTTCAAGGACCTGCCTTCAGACACCATGAAGCTAGCCCGGGCGTGGTAGCGGCGGGTGTCCCCAACCCACTGCTCTGTTCCATTGAGTAGAGTGTGAGTGAGGGGGAGTAGTGTGACGGCAGTGCAACAGTGAGAGGCACCAGCCCTCAGGTCCCGGCTGCTTCACTGCATTGCTGTGCGTCCCCACAGTTAGCTCTCTGAGCTCCAGTTTGCTGATGTAAAACATAAGGATAATAATCCTTTCTTGGTGCTGCCTCAACACAATAGTAATGCTAGTTCTAGGGTAGTTCTCAGCATTAAAGATAATGTAGGGACAGGGTGTGTCACATATAGGAGGACTGAAATTGATTCTTCTACTTATTATTATTATTGCCGTTGTTATCGTTAGTCTCCTCTGAGGTTGGTAGAAGCCAAATGCTTTTTTTTTCTTTTTCTTTCTATTAGAGAAAAGTAGGCCACAGAACGTTATGAGTGATGTGGCCGTGGACAGTAGGATAGTGATGGTGCCTAAAACAGCACAGAATTTCCTCAAAGCAGGTACTGCATACCTATCAATATTTGGTATTTGTGGAAATGTCCTCATTTAGTCTCTCTAAAACTTGGGAATCTATTCTCTATTTCCTTCTCGTTATTCATTCACCAGAGGACTTTGCGCACTGTGACTCTAAAAGAGGAGGAAAAATTTGTCAGCTCATCTCTGTTGGCAGGTTTGTGGGACTACTTTGAGCAGACTACTTCACCATGCCGCCCAGAAAAGGGAAAAGCCTCCAGCTACTATTTTGGTACATGCAATGCAGAAATGTGATTTTGTACTTCTTACTGATGCCAAAGTTTATGGAGAAAGAAATAAGCTAGCTATATTTCCCAGAGAGAAGATCCAATGAGTTATATAATTTTCACACAGATCACGAGCTAGAACAGAAATCGTGTGACTTCAGGTTTGCTATGATTAAGAATCTGGGAACACTTTCCAGGCAGAAGAAAACAAAATTCAAATTAATGTTTTATCAGGACACCAGAATGTCTGCGTATGGTGCTCAGACTGACCGAACTGGGATATCTGTGCTCAAACAAAGGCTTTTGGAAGTTCTCCAGGTCGGACAGCAACCAAGAAACAAGGGCTTTTACTGTGGAACACCCTGTCTGGTTACCAAGCCTACAGTAATTAACCTGCATTAACAAAATCTCGAGACATAGCCATTGTTAAGTCCAACATTCAAACTAGTGGACACCTTCTGTATGATTTCAAGTTTATTGTGTTTAAAATATTCTGAATCTGGAATTCTTCAGATACTGCTATTTGATGCTTAATGGCAAGAGATGATATTCTCCCTGGACCTGGGTTTGTGCCTGCCTGTGTGTGCAGGGGTGTGTGTGTGTGTGTGTGTGTGTGTGTGTGTAGAAAAACAAGAATTTCCAACCATCTGTCTCTGTAATCCTATAAAAATATCCTTGCATATTGGTCAAACACAGCTTTCAACCTCCATAAAAAGAACATTAGATTAGTAATAAAAATATAGGTCATAAAACAGAACATTTAAATGAAAAGAAGCTCTTTCCTATTTATTTATTAAGAATTTATGCCTTTTTGGCTTAAAGGGTATTTGTCATTTGTTTATATTACCTACCGAATTGATGTGAACTCCTATCTTTGAACAGGATGACTAATGAGAACAAAATGGTGAGTCTGAGCACAGGTACAACCATTATGATGCCTTGTATAAAGGAAATGCACTAGACACACAGATAATCAACCTCATCTCTCGTAATTTTGGGTGATTAAGCCTGCAAGACCTTTCACTAAGTGTAGGTGTGCTGCCAGTGCAATTGCCACTGAAAGTGATAGAACCATCAGCCGGAGAGTGCTTTGGAACTTTAAAGGCAAAAGAAACCTTATCTTCAATGGAACATTCCTTTTTAACCTGCTTTTCTGTCCAAACTGATAAGGCCTTGGATGTGCTTGTCAGAGAGCTCCTTTTGAGTTGAACAAGGCAAAACCAAATTAATAAACTAGATCATAGAGGTACCATGCTGAAAATCATCATGTGTTTTTTCAATCACCATGTACTATTAATATATTTCATTACTGTCAGCCATAAGCCCCTTCATCAGCAGACAACTGGCAGCATACACCAAAGGTGTAAGAGAAATGAATTCTAGGGGCACCGGGGTGGCTCAGTGGGTTAAGCCTCTGCTTTTGGCTCAGGTCATCATCTCAGGGTCCTGAGATCGAGTCCCGCATGGAGCTTTTGCTCAGCGAGGAGCCTGCTTCCTCCTCTCTCTCTGCCTGCCTCTCTGCCTACTTGTGATCTCTATCAGGTAAATAAATAAAATCTTTAAAAAAAGAGAGAGAGAGAGAAATGAATTCTATCCATTAATTTAATGTTTGCTTGATGTTGAGTTTGGTGGGACAAGATTACTCACTGTTAGTGGCTGAACCACTTAGCCTAGTGCCCACAAAGATGCAGTCCCCACCCTCTGACATTCCGCACTTGAACTGCCAGCATCTCCACTCTTTCTCCGTACCTGGTCATGGGGAGTTGTTGAAGGGACCCTAGCTGCTAACTATTGAGTCCGTATGGGGAGTGGACCCTGTCCACCAACCCCTTGCATCTAGAGGCGTCCTGTGAAGGAGGAACTCAGCGGAGGAGGATGGTCTGTGATCTTCGTTGATGTAGCCTTACTTGAAACTACATATTTCTATGTTTACCAGTGGGAGGCCATAGGCAGTAACTTTGCCCTGTGAATATTCTTTCAGCGTGTCGAGAGAGACAGTGGGTGCCAGGAGCACATGCTCTGAATCCATACCCAGCTCTACCTCTGACCTGACTTTGTAAACCTTGGACAAGCTGTTCAGTTTCCATGAGCTTCTGTTTCTTCTTCTCTGAAACATAGATAATAATAGTGTCTCTCTTAACGAGAACCTTTGAAAACTAAATGAGATGGTGCAGGTAAAGCATTTAGCTTGCTTTATTCTTAGTAGCTATTAGGTGCTTCATAATTGGTTGCAATTATTACTGTATGAACTTTAAATAGCACTCTGTTGGTTAGTGTCTCCATTCTGTCCACCAAAATTGGTCCACTTCAGGAATGCTATGGAACCAAACCACCTCTAGAAGTTGGGGAGGGGGTAGGGGCTTAAATTACTGCCTGAAGTAACATAGAAAGGCTTGAGATATGAGCTTTGGGGCTGATATGGGATGGAAGATTCACTCAGGTTTCACTTTTCTGTTTTAATTACTAAGGTCTTGAGAAACCATGTTGTAAGACAAAGTGTCATTATTCTAGGGCATTTTACTGACATCTTAATTCCTGCTATTTATTCATCCTCCAAAGGAAATACAAAGCTCATTTTCACTGGCTTCAAAATGAGTCACTCCAAAGAAGCTTGGTAGTGCATCCTGTCAACCCCTTAAATAACTGGTGTACTAATGTCTTCTCCAATTTTCTAGAGGCTCTTTAGTGGTTCATAGTGCATTGAAGTTTCAGGGAGATAATTTGCAATCCGATTTTTGTGGCTCTCATTTTGTGTTACCCCCAGGATATAATGCCATTAATGCTCATTCAGACTCCATGCATAGTCTTCAAGTATTCAAGCTATTCTATAGCTTGCTCTGCTAAGGAATTTGTAGAGGGTTATCTGAACGGATCAAAGGGAATGTAATGATTTGGGGTGATTTCCACTCATGGAAAAGAAGTGACATTTGTGAGATGTTTGTTCCTAGAGATACATCTCAAAAGCATTATGAGGCATTTTTACTTATAAAATTTTAAATTAAGGGATATGTATGTATCCCTGTGAAAGGTCCTTCAAAAGTTCACACATAGACTCTGAAGACATATACTTAATTCTCTGGTTTGTCCTCTTTCATAAAAGTATTTGCTTTGAAGCCATAGAGCTGCAGTCCATATGCGGTCAGATTCTAGCTGACCTCAGGTGTGCTCCATCCTGGAGGTGGAACCCAGAAATGAACTGATTCCTTCTAGAACACATAAATGGTCCAGATATGAATGAAAGTGCTTTAGTATAAAACCACAGTGGCTTAGCAATGCGACAAGTGGCTTGACATGATTTAGCTTAAAGTCAGGCATCCCATTTTCTTTCTATTTATTTTCCCTTTTCATCATGGAATCTTCTGCTGCCCACATTTTTCTGATGGAAACTATGATCTTTCAACAAAATTGTCTAAACCATGGCCTCAAAATCCCTTGTGAAAGAGAAAGGATAAAAACAAATTAATCAATTAATTACTTTAAATAAACAAAATACCTCTTTTTTTTTCTTTTTTCTTTTTTTTTTTCTCTTTCCTATAGGTCATGGATGAAGGAGTCACCCATCATTTTTCTGAGACTCATGCAAGTCACATACATCTTTCTTAAAACTGAAACCATTTTTAGAATTTGGGACACCTAAGAGAAATCTGCAAATATTCTGTCCTGTATAAGAACAATCTGACAACGTCCCTTCCCCCAAGTTCCAAGGCAGTGGCTATCGTTCAATATAGATAAGCTTCACCCTCATCAAATACAGAATCTACTATCTGTACTTGGAAGTACTAAACCTCCATATTTGCCTGAAAAGACAACCAATGAAAGATATTTATAATTCATCAACACTCTAACACTCTCTGTTGCAATCCAGGTTTTAATTACAGAACATAATGTTATGACTACAACCATCTAAATTCTCCAAACCTATCCAATGTATCTCTTTTCTACCTATGATTTAATAAACCTCTTTCCTAAAAAATGTCTTCCTAATGCAATGGACCACGGTGCATGGAATCACTGTACCTGTCAATCTTTTTAACCCTTCCACAAATTGTTCCTTTCTTAAATACTGCATTTTGGTAAGTTAAAGGTTCATTATGATTACATCTGCATGTTAATTGCTTATCTATAGTACTGTTCAGCACAAAATAAATGTACATGTAGAAATCATGCAAAAGCAGATGGTGTCACATATTTTAAAAATATTATACATACATATATACATACGTATACACATGTATAATTTTTGTTAGCCATGGAAAAGGGCCAATAGATTGATGTCTAGAGAAGGAGACCCAGTTTTAGAAGCAGACGTGAGCACCATAATAATTGTAATAAGGGAATGATGTTTGTTGTTGTTGTTGTTGTTGAATAAAGCAGTCAGTAATTCTAATGCTCTATAAACATCTCCAGACCTCATACATTCTGAGCATGGCTGTGTGCATTTGAATTCTTACCGAAAGCTCACAGAGTTCTAGATACGGATTCGTAGACTGAAAACACAAATCCCGAAATATTGGCATCATGGCCCCTGTGGGCCACGGACGCTTTGCACACCAGCAGAACCGGAGGGCCAGAGAACTAGCCCCACACTCACTCACACAGGTATCTTTTCCCTGCAGGCCACCCAGCAGCGACACCACCAGTGATAGTCACCCCTGGCCGGCAGACACTCATAGGCACACTCGGGGGAGCTCCGGAGAAACCTAGGGGAAGGGGGAGGGTCGGGCATCTAGGGCAGCGGCGCGCACCCCCGCACAGTCTCCGCGCCTCCAACACCGTCCAGGACCCGAATTCGCTCCCGAGCTGCCCTCAAGATCTGCATTATGCCAAAGAGCTGAACCAACTCACCTCCACGAAATAAAAGCAGGGCAAGAGGGTCACGCTGTCCTTGATCACTTTGCCCTTTGGCCTCTCCTTCGCCGACATCCCGGCCGCCTGCCCGAGTCCGCGTCCTCCCCCGGGCGAGGTGTGCACCGCGCAGCCCAGGCGAGCTGCCTTCTCCAGCCGCAAGCGCCCGGCGCCGCTGATGTCACATTCCCCGCGGGCACCGCTGGAGCCAGAGCGTTGCATGCAGCGCCCCCGCCTTTCCCCGCCCCTCTTTGCAGCAACCCGGCGGCTCCCTGAACGGGCAGGTCCCTTTCCTCCCCCTACTCCGGCCCCCGCTCCCGGTTTTGTTCCACCGGGAGACGTCCAGCTCCCTCCTGCAAGCTGTTGCTGCAATGGCTTCCCCTCCCTGCCACCCTCCCTCTGCTCTCCACCGCCCTTGCCAGGCTCCGCGCTGTTGGAGCTTGACGTCAAGAATCGAAAAGGGGGAGACGCACCCCTGGATATTGCAGCAGCGAGGCTGAGAAGCTAAGACACCCACGTCTCCCCCCCCCCCCCCGGAAAGCCTCCTGAGCCGCTGGAGGTGCTTACTTAAGAATTGCTGAAGAGCGGAAGCCCGGCTCCTGCGCACTGACCCACAGAATGAACACTGACCTCTACCTGCGTGAAATTAAAAACTTGGATCCCATACTGAAAAGTAGGCCTGGTGGGAACTTACAGATTGCTGGCTGTTATCCAGAAAAGAACGCCCCTTTTGAGGAAGGATTCTCTGCCAAGGGTACTCCCCGGCCCCCTACAACACCTTCCTGCTGATAAACGCCATCACCTGTCTGGGAATGGTGAGGGTTCCCTGCACCAAGGGAGGCTGGTGTGTGGGCATCCTCACTGCGCCCAGAGGCCAGGGCCTGTTCTACCCGCACCTTCACACCTCCAGAATAGAGCCAACATCACAGTCTTAACTGTGATAGGAGGCACCTCTTCAGACATTAACAATCTAGAGTAAGTCCTCCACCTTCTGGCAGTGAACTTGGCTGGTCTCAACTGTGCGATTATTCTGACAACCTAGCAAGGTCAAGTGATACAGAGGAGAAAAACACCCAGCAAATATAAAACACTATATAAACTGTATTAGGCTGATAAAGATAACCCACTCCCATGATCACGTGCCCCAATATCTTTAAGGTCTCCATTTCAAGTGTCTGACTGCCAATGCGGACATTCCACCTCAATTCCAGTTCGCTCATGACCTCATCTAAACAATGATGACTCAAAAGCCCCCACCTCCAAATACCATCACATTGGGGGTTAGGATTTCTGCCTAAGAATTTTGAGGGACACAGAAATTCAGTCCACAGCACACTCCAGCAGATATAGCAGCATGGAGACAAACTGATCCACCAATGTCCACATTTCATGGGCAGTAGCACCTTATCTCCTCATTTTCTTGGGTTCCAAGAATTCTTACCAAAAGCTCACAATTGTACAAACCTTCATGTTCTACCTCCCTATGCACCACACCTAGAAAGCAAAATCCCAGCCCGAATTGAATGAGATACTCTGCCCTTGCCAGAAAAACTGAAGGCGGGTAGAGGAAAACACACAACCATGCGGTGTTGTCTCACATTAGAGTGATGACCACAAACTTCAAACAGGACCCGCTTACCCTAGTATTTTTCCATAGTCCGTTCACTTTCTCACTCTCTGGGAACCAACTCAGACTTTCTTTTTCTTCAAATCTTGTCATTCTCAGCTAATGACATCAACTCATTTTACCCAGAGAGTGGAAGTAATCAGAAGAGAACCATGTTAATATCCAAAGCTGACTACTTGCCCCATTCCTCACCCTCCACAACTACCACCATCTCTTCCTTGGACTGACACAATAGCCTCCTGACTGCCAGCTTCTACTCATGTTAGTCCTGTAACCTATAAACCGTTTCCTATGCAGGACGAGCCAGAATGATCTTCTGAAAAGTAAATCCAATTGTGTCACTCCTCTGCCCAAACCCTCTAAGAGCTCTCCATCACACTCAGGAGAAAATCTAACCTCCCCAGCTTCACGGATTTTGCACGCACTGTTTCTTTGTCCCAGAATGCTCTTCTGTCAACATTGCATGGCTTAACCTCTTACTTAATTCATACCTTTGCCCAAATTTAAACTCTTCTGGACCAGTGACTCCATCTAGATAACATTAATCACTTCAGGCCTCTTTTACTCTTTATTCTTACATATTATTTTGTTTTTCTATACAGACCTTGTCACTATCTGATAGTTTATCAAGTATTCATTCGTCAATTTTTCATTGACTTTTATTGACTTTATGTCCCATTAGAATATAAGCTCTAAAAGGTCAGTAAGTCTTATCTAGTAACAGGAATTGCTCTTGGCAAATAGGCACTCAGTAAATATTTGTTGAAGAAATGAATCAGTCACTTAAATTAAATGATAGAGGTGGGTGGGGGTATGGGTAGAAAGAAAGAAAACAATGCATACAAAACCATGTAAAATAGTTTCTTTCACATACTAAATGTTCAATGATTGTTAATCAACCATCATGCTATTAATCAGCAATTATACTTCTCATCTCTACCAAAGTTCTTCTGTAGGGATTTCCTTTTTCCAACTCTTTTAGTACCTCAACAGAATTTGCAATTCTTGGTAGTGGTAAAAAATAAGTTAGAAAATTTCTGAATTTATCATCGAGGAAACTCAGCTTTTCTATATGAAGGGGAGGTAAAACAGAAGGCTAAAACTGCAGTTCCCTAATGTCATTAGCCAAGAGCTGAAAACCTGTGATAAAATGCCAGAGACGCATGCTGACCACACCTCAGTAATTCAAGAAATTATTGAAACATTGGAAAGTTACATTCCTTTTCTCTCTAGGTGGGCTCAGCGTGACCTGACCACATGGTCCGGGATCAGGAAATGCTTCAGAATTCAAAGCTCAGTTCTTATTGTAAATCCTTTATCCCTCCCTTGACCAGATTCTTTTTTCTTCTCTCCCATCTCTTTTAGAATATTTTCTTTCCCTTCTAAAACCATTTCACAAAACAATGCAGCTACCTTTTGCAATCTCCCCAATACTAAACACAATAATAATTTTATATTGGAGTAACAGTGTAATGTATTTTACCTACTCTAACTTTTGATGTTCAAAACAATGCAATGAACAGGGCAAATTATTTCCCTCTTTCAAAGAATAATCTTGTAGATGCAATTCAGAGGTGGAAAACGTTAAGAAATAAAAGACTGAACCTGAAGAGAATGAGATTTGGAGTCAGAGACCAGAGCTCAAGCTCAGGATTTATATTTGAAATCTGCTTTCAAGCAAGTCATGCCACATTTCAGTTTCTTCTTTAAAAATAAATAAATAAATAAATAAATAAATAAATAAATAATTTTAAAAAATTTTATTTATTTATTTGACAGAGAGAGCAAGGGAGTGAGCAAGCATGTTGCAGGGTGGGGCAGAGGGAAAGGAAGAAGCAGACTCCCTCATGAGCAGGTAGCCTCCAGCAGGCTGGATCCCGGGACCCTGGTATTATGACATCATGACCTAAGCCGAAAGCAGAGACCTAACTGACTGAGCCACCCGGGTCTCCCAACATTTCAGGTTCTTAATACATTACATCACAGACATATTGGCCCCATCTGACCACTTGGGAGCTCAAATGTGACAATATATGTGAAAACCCTTGGGACATTATCAGATTGGTCCATCCATTCATCTGTCCATCCATTCAACCTACAAATCCTGATTAACCCCTCCCCCACTACTTGGTAGGCACTTTTCTTACTGGATACCCATTGGATAAAATAATAAATATGGTTCCTGCCCTCACAGAAATCAAAGTCTAATGCAGGTAGAAGGAAAGAGGTGCAGGACAATAAATTAATCATAACAATATAAAGCACTTAGATGATACTCACTGCAGATGAGTCACTGTTAGAAATGTTTGCAACAGTTAACCTCGCTTAAATCTTACAACAACTTTAAGAACTGCATACACTGGCTCACATTTTTGGGTTGCAGGACCTGAGACTCAGAAAGGTTAGTTATTGTGCACAAGGGCAACAACTACAATTACCTGAGATTTTGAACCTAGTAGATTACTCCAAGCTCTGTGATATGTTGATATACTGATATACTGATTTTTTTTTTTCCCCAGGCTCCATGCCTATGTGGAGCCCAATGCAGGGCGTGAACTCACAACCCTGAGATCAAGACCTGAGCTTAGATCAAGAGTCAGATGTCCAACCAAGCCACCCAGGGGCCCCTCCAAACTCTATGATCTTAAGGGCTACTACACACACTGCCTTCCTTTACAAGCATATAAATACCTCTTAAGATGTACACTACTAAGGAGACAATTAGGATGCAGTTGTAATTACTGTGGAGAAACTTTTTAAGTGTGGTGGTCAGGATGCCTGGGTGGCTCAGTTGGTTAAGCAGCTGCCTTCGGCTCAGGTCATGATCCCAACGTCCTGGGATCGAGTCCCACATCAGGCTCCTTGCTCAGCAGGGAGCCTGCTTCTCCTTCTGCCTCTACCTGCCATTCTGTCTGCCTGTGCTTGCTCTCTCTCCCTCTCTCTCTCTGACAAATAAATAAAATCTTTAAAAAAAAAAAAAAGATGCTTAAGTGTGGTGGTCATGGAAGGCTTTGGGAAGGGTTGACCTCTGAGCCACTTTCAGCCTTGAGGCTACTAGAGGACATTCCTGAACTCAAAAATGCTCCATCCCACACTCACCACGCACCTCCGTGTTTGTACCAAGGGCAGAACTTATATGTTGAATGTTGCTTCAGGTTTGCCGGTTTCAGCTTCTTATAATAACGGTGGAATTAAAAGCAATTTAATGTGCCTCGTAGCACTTGAATACTTTTCAGTGGAAATCTTGTTCCAGTGTGTTCAAATGAAAAATGGCACCCACTGAAAACAGAGCACTCTGACATTCTCAAGACAGAGTACTTCACAGCACAAATAACCTGGAAAAAATATGCCTGAAAATGCATTTGACATGATCATTAAAACTGTCAGATTCCTGAGATAAGAAAGAGGTCGTTTTCCTGTGTGTTGGCTTTGGTGCTCACAGCCAAATACAAACTCTTTCTCGGCTTTTTGGCAACTGTGCTTCCTTGGGATATTTGGCCTTTATCTTTAAGGTTGAAAAAAAGTGTATTTAATTTAGTAATGTATTTCTCAAACATCAGTCCACTTCTCAGTAGTATGGGGAGGCAATTTAAGATTTTATTTCATTTTCCTAAAAGAGAGAGGTTTAGAAGGACTGAATGTGTAAAGGAGAAAAAGTAGTGAAAAGAGGAAAGTTCTGGCAGATGGGAGAGTGATGTTCTAATTCTGACCTTGTCATGGACTGAGGAGACTATTTTACCTCAGGGACTCGGTTTCTTCACCTAAAAATGGAGTTTGAGTGGTAAAAATGAATATCTGCGGTTTTTGTTTGTCTAAGACCCATTGTCCTTTCTTGCGATGGTGTCTTGAATTTTCATGATGAACTGTCTATTCCTGCAGTCAGAGCTATACTGAAGGTGTTCGGTCCTCTCCTGGCTAATTGGGGAAGTGGGGATGGGGAGCCATGTAAAAACAAAGGGAATCAATTCCCTAGGAAGCTGAATTTTGAAGGGAGTGATACAGAGTTGAAAAACTGAGTGTTGATTCATGGCAGGTGCAGAGAGAACAGCAATTACTCTTGGTCTTTCATTTCTCAGAACTGAGGTGTTCCTTTCCTTTCGGAAGTCTAGTTTCTCCTTTGTTTTGTCCCTTTGCAAATCCGCACAGCTTTTTAAATAAATCCTTCTCTCTGTCTCTCTCCGTCTCTCTCTTCCTCTTCCCCTCTCCTTTTAGCCGGAGTCCACTTCTTGGTGGCTTCAAGTAAAAACCCCAAATGAAGACAAAGACACCTATTCACTAAAGGATTAACTTAAGACCTTTTTAAAAAATATGTCACCTAACAGTATTCTCTGGCAGGAGATACCTTTTTTTTTTATTGAGTTCTACATTTTCCTGCTATCAGTGACTTTTGCCCACCATGGCCTCCTGTGATTCCTCATGAGGAATCAAATGGGGCGTACACAGTTCTAGTGAGTCCCATTCCCCAGGAACATACCTTTGTTCTGAGAGTTGTAGCTATCCTAAGAAATCCCATGAGAGAAGGAACCAAACACAAAGTTGCATTGCTAAGTTTTGCTGTGGGTGTGCATTGATATGCTAATGTGTTGAGAATAGGTTACAACTGCCCCACAAAATATTAACCTCTTCATGGGTGTGGCAGGGTTTGTGTGAGAGACCTTAATGGCAGGTTGCTTCTGTTTGCAAACATTCTGGTTAGGGTAGAGCATTGTATGACAACAAGCACAAAGGGCTGAGAGCCAAAGGAACAGAGAAGGAGCATCGGGAACTGGTATCTACCCCAGTGCACTGACAGAGCCAGGAAGAGGCCCCACCACCTGGAAACCCACTGGACATACCCCCCCAGCCAATCAGCTGCAGAACATGTTTCTGCCCAAGGGGCACTGGGCACAGCCCCAGGTGTGCTGGGAGTGGTGAGAGAGTGGAGAGACCCAGCAGCTTTCTCCTGTGTACAGATAAAAGCAGTGACTAACACCTCTGTCTTCTATGCGTTAATTTGTCCATGGGAGACCAATGTCACTTTTATGAGGGTACAAATGCCCTAAAAACACATGCACGTTTTGGAAATAAGACCAAGATTTTTGTTTTGGGACATTTGATATAAAAATCTTAATTGGATTTGAAAACATCCAATTATCACAAGGAATTTAAACATGACTTTGGTCAATGAAAGTAGAGTTTTTGGATTTTTTTCAGTGTCATTTCAAGGGTTGTTCTATTTTCAATGATTGTAAAGCAATGGTTTTAGATTTTTATTAGCTATTTGTGCAAAGTTTTTTCAACTGTAGCTATCACAAAGTTAGATAAAAATTTTTAATTTTATATAGCCATTCTCTGTACAAAATCATATTTATGACAATAAGCTTGAGTTTCTCATTAAAAAATAGAATAGATTTTATTTGGCAGTTTTATATTTAATATATTCCCCTAAAATTTGATTTGTCTTCATGCTTATATACTGTAAAAATAGGGCGCCTGGGTGGCTCAATGGGATAAAGCCTCTGTTTTTGGCTCAGGTCATGATCTCAGGGTCCTGGGATCGAGCCCCGCATTGGGCTCTCTGTTCAGTGGGGAGCCTGCTTCCCTCCTCTCTCTCTGCCTGTCTCTCTGCCTACTTGTGATCTCTGTCTGTCAAATAAATAAATAAAAATCTCCCTATACTGTAAAAATACAATTAATTTTTCCCACCAAGTTTTTTATAGCTGCCCTTAATTTTTTTTTACTTTACCTTATTGTGCTGTATTAATACACTATTTAATATGTGAAAAGGTTAAGAAATACATGAATATGAACTGATGATTCCTTTTCTTTCAGGGTAACTGGGCAAATGGTTCTCTACTGTCTTAACTGGTAAGCAACGAGCCACCAACTAGTTAAAGTATAAAATGGACCCAACCACTCAGTCTAAAGATTTTGCTTGCCATCATCTTGGCTTTATTCATGCCTTTCCTCCCTTATATTTAGTCTCCAAATCCTTTTGAATGTCCAGTGCAATTTGGTTCTTTCATATTTGTGTCTCCTTTATTTCCACTGGCATCAATTAATGCCTGGTTTCCTACAAAAGTTTGCTGTGTCCTCTGAGCTCATTTTGCCACACAATACCCCTCTAAGTAAGGGCTCCACTGGACAACTCTTGTCTCTGCCAAACAGCCTCATTTTCCTCTCCTTAGACCATGTCCCCTCCTGTGATGAGCTTGTTTAAGCCATACTTGGATCATGTTCGTTCTGCCTCTGAGCCCACTCACATGCTGTTCCTCTATCCTGGAACACACGCGCACCTGACATTTCTGAGTTTTATTCATGCTATTCCATGCTTTCAGTGACCTCCGTCTGAACAGCAGTAGACATTTTGCACTGCACAGTGTGGCACTTGATTATGACCTTGATTATTTTGTTTTTTTTAGTGTATTGTCATGTTGTATTCCCGCCTGTAGGGGTGAATTGGGGGAATGACACGTGTCATTTCTCTGCTATTCACCCCCGCCCCATTACATTTCTGCTCTCACCATTTTGTTCCAGACTTCATTATCTCTATGACGTTATGATAGCCTCTGGCTTCATTACTTCATTTTATGATCAATTCTTTAATTTTGCAGCAAGATATCTCCCCCAAAACACAATTTTGACCGTGTCACTTATTTGCTAAAAAATGCTTTCACCTGGCATGTAAGGGTCCTTGCTCTGGCCGCCACCCATCTTCATGTCTCATCCCCCATTGTTCCCTCTATGGACCCCACATACAACCCTTGGCATCATATTTCACACATTTCAAGAGTTCAGTGAATACTTATTGAATAACTAAATTACATAATTTCTGTTGTCTCCTAGGGTTGGTAAAGTCCTGGAATAATAAAGTTTCTGAATAAATACTTGGATTAATTTAGGGTTTCACGATCTTTGATCCTGCTAGGATAAGCACTCTCTCTCTCTCTCTCTCTCACTCTCTCCTTTCTATCTCTCAACACTTGGAGCACATTGGCAGTTTTCACAAAAAGTGTGAGAGGCATCTGACATGCAAATAAGAACCTACTTTAATTAGTCCAGAGTGACTCCTGTTCTCTTGCTCCTTCTGTAATTATCCATTGATTGCATAGAATTTTTATAATAATTAGTCCAACATGAGAATTCTGAACCTCTCTCTGGAGCTGCAGGAAAATGTTCACCATTAAAGCAGCTCTCCATTTTCTTCTCTTCTCTTCCCAGTGTGTGGCTAACCATACACTCTCTTAAATACCGCATCTCAAACTCTCCAATGTCTACCGAAGACTCACTATCCCTGTGAAGTTTTCCAGCCTTATTTCCAGGCTCTAACAGCTTCACATGTTTTCTAGAATCCAAATGTGAGTTCTCTTTTTTCTTTTTTCTCTGAGCACCTGTACACTTTTGTGTACATATCTTACATATCTATATCTATATCTCTTTTCACCTATCCTGGTCTGCCTGGCTGTTGAACTCCTCTGTGGACTGGGAATTATATTTTATTTGTCATACTAAACTGAAATTTCCCCATGTTCCCTCTTAATTTGAATGTCATGATAATAACCATTTTTTTTTTAATTGAGGTATAGTTTACATATGCCATTCAGTTAGTTTCGGGTATACAATGTAATGATTCAATATTTGTATGTATTACAAAATAGTCACCATAGTAAGTCCCTATACATAGCTAAAATTTCTTTTTCTTGTGATGAGGACTTTTAAGATGTACTCTCTTAGCAACTTTCAAATATGCAATATTTCAAATATTCCATACACTGTTACTAACTACAGTCATCATGCTTCTGTTTTAGAACAAATTATGAGAAAAATTATGTTTCAACAAGAGTTGAGAAGATTTTAAAAGGAATTATTAAGAGACATGGAAAGAAATGTAAGATGATATAACTCAGTGGTTCTTAACCTTTGCTGCCACTCATGCCACTTTTGTTCTTTTAGTATGTTCTGGAAACAGTTATGATAAGAGCTAAAACAAGATATTTCTTAAAATTAAGATATCACATAACTTTAAAACAAGTAGAATTATAATTTAATTTCACAGTAATATATATACTACATGAAAATTATACACTTAAAATAATTTTTACCTCTTCAGTTATACCTTTGATAAAGATTTGTTCATTGATATTGGAAAAATAGGCATATTAATGCTGGACTTTATTTTGAAGTACAAAATTAATACAAAGTTGATTTTACACAGGTATGAAGTCACAAATGACAGATCTTTGTAAATGTGGAGATGGTGCTTATTTAAATGCTAGAGTTCTTAGATTCATTGGTTCACCCTTTGTATTGAATTATATGTCATTGATTTATCATTTGGTAAACTATTATTTCATCAGTTGTTTGTTATTTGTAGATTCCAGGCATTGGAAACATCTGGTACTTTGGTTTACATCCATCCCTTCTTTTGAGATATGACCTCTTCTCCAAATATAGGCCAATATATGGCCCCAAGAAATGGGGATATTTATTGTCTCCGAATTCACCATATTGGTCACATAACTGAAGTGAGAACTATCGTATATGATACTCTATCTTCTGGCAATGGAGATTTGCCCAGAGATGGCATAAAACCAGTAGGAACCTATCAAAGTACCCTCACAAGGGCTTCCTAACTAGAGTCAGAGGGAAGTGGGCCCTTCCCTCCCTTTTAGGTAGCAAGGCTATGCCAATGTAAGTCCCAAACTTCCCATGGTCCTGTTTCCTCTGTCAAATGAGAAAAGTCTTATAGTAGTAGAAGAGAATAAAGCCAATGTTAAGGGAGAAGAATATATAAAAGAGAATTTTGAGTTCCTGAATTCAATTGCCACAAAACCAGCAGCAACACAAACTTCTCAGGGATTGAGCTACATGAGTCAATAATCACCTCCTTTTTAAGCCGATTTTGCTCAAGTTACTTTTCTTTGAGTTCCGGTCAATTATAAACCAAATACTTCTGTGTAATGCATACTCTGTAAGACTGATAATGATATTGTAAGTTTTTCTCGAAGAATAAAGTATGAGATGCTAATAGTCAGTATCAAATTGATTTCAAGCCACAATCCTACCATGCCATCATCCTGAAATGTATCCCAATAGACTATAAATTAAATCTCAACTCAAGTGGTCTACCACTGCATTTTTTTACTGCCACCCACAATCTGCAAGAAGGGATGATGACAAACGTGTCCATGAACCTCTCTTAAACAGTGGTTCTGGACCTTCACTATTTGCAGCATAAACATCTTGTCCACATACAGAACTCACTGGGGTTAACTAAGGTTGACAAATTTTGATTGGTGAACTGAGCAGATTGTGTGATGGGCCAGCCCATGTGAGATGATGCCAGAATAAAGATAAGTGGTGTATTAGCAATTTAAAAGAATCAAGATATGCAGTGTTGGTCTAATTTGCGTTTTAGATAATTTAGCCTCTATTCAATTTATAAAATCTAGCTCTTCCAGAAAGAGCTGCTTGCATCCCAAGAAAATGACCTCACCTGAATAAGAGCTTCTTTTAGACAGGGCTAAATTTTCTTTTTATAAAGACAAACTGCACATTCATTCTATAGACAAAGAAAGAAGTCACCTTGGAGCAGATCTCTGCTTTGAAAAGGATTGACATAGGCAAATGTAAATTGAATAGAACCCATTGTCCTTAGGGAAGGGTATCATACAACTTCTGTTGCCAGGAGACAACTTTTCTATTTTCTTTGGTCTTTTGATAGATGAATCAGCTTTATAAAAAAGCTAGGGTTGTGGTGGAAGAAAAACACACAGACTCTGATCCCAATTTCAAAATGAAGGGGAAAAAAAATTAAGGTCAACTCTCAAGGTGATCTGTTGTGTCTCTAAACAAGAAGTCTTCTGGCAGGAGGAGACATAAAGACTCCCAAGAGGAACCCACCGGAAGGAAAATTATTTCCGGTTTCATGACCCAAATCTAAAATAATTGGACCCAAGAGTTGCTAAGGAAGAACTAGCTCTGGAAGGGTATGTAACTAAGTTTGGAAGACCCCTCGGGACTTAGCCCTAGCGTGGTGCTGTGGTTTGAGAACCATGAATGTTCCAAGTGGGCAATGCTGCAGACTATGTACGTTTCCAAGTCACTGAGAGAATCTCATCAGCGGTGGGCTAACTTCCATTGGATTATGAAGGCCAAGGGTCTGGCAGCAAAGGGAGCCAGATAGCACAGGAAAAGTAAGGTTTTTGATTCACTCTTCTGGCATTGAAAGTGGACTGAACCCTTCTAGCAACAAGCTAGCTCTTGGGGCCCTAGAATCCTTGTCAGCAGGGGTTGGTGAGCCACCAGCTCACAGGCCAAATCCAGCCTGCTTTCGTATGTAGAGTTACTGAAACACAACCACACACATCCTTTCTGTGCTGTCTCTGCCTGCTTTGACACTACAGTGGCAGAATGGCGGAATCAAGTAGCTATGACAAAGGTTATATAGCCCACAAAAGGTAAAATATTTAATCTCAGTTTCTTTATAGAAAACTGTGTTGATGCCTGATATAAACAGCTTTCAGATTCCCCTTCACCCCATCTATTCTCACTAATTCCCGATTTTAGTCTCTGTGTTTACTCTGAACCCACGGGGTTGATCTTGCTGTCTCCAGGATAGACCCTCACTTTTTCTGCATATACCATTTCTCAACAATCACTCTCACAGCAGAGTTCGTTAACACCCTTCTACCCCACTGCAATATCTAGTCTTGACTCTTTAATGTCAGTCACATCTATGGATGTAAATTCATGGAGAACAGCGAACTTGTGACATGACTTCAGATACACGGCAATAACACACACAGAATAGTCTATAGTTTATTTTTCACAAAATATTTGATGGAAATTAAAAATATTTCCTAATATGCCATAAAATAAACTAAAGAAAATTTTAATGTTCTATTTAAAATTCAGATATCTATTTGCCTTTGTAAATATTATTCAGAAGAAATTTTAAACTTTAAAATGCCATAAAATGGCAAAAGCCACATTATACAAATATCTTTAGTTTGTTCAATCTGTGCTGAGTTCTTTCAAGGTTACTTAAGATGGAATGCAAATTAGAGTA
Organism: Mustela erminea; assembly: GCF_009829155.1. Classification (NCBI taxonomy): domain Eukaryota; kingdom Metazoa; phylum Chordata; class Mammalia; order Carnivora; family Mustelidae; genus Mustela; species Mustela erminea. The sequence goes on from NC_045623.1 coordinate 25,407,346, forward strand.
AATTAACCAATATTTCAGAAGAAGCAGATGGAACCTTGGTCTTAATGTCACTTGAATACTAAAACCAACTGTTGTATTAATTATTAAAGAAAATGAATAGATTTAATGAAAATAATGTTGTTTTCCATTGCTGATCAGTTCCTCATTGACACTGGACACAATACAATTTAAAAATTTGGGGAAAAAATTAAAATGTAATAATTCAAGAAATATTTATTGAGGGACTATTCTATACAAAGTACTGTACCAAATACTAAAGGTCTAGAGATAAATGAGCACATTTTTGTTCTAAACAAGTTTACACTGTGCTAACAGAAGTTATGTGAAATCAAATACTTAGAAAACAGACACTAGCTTTCAAAATTTTTCTAAACTGTCTCTGGAAATAATATGAAAAAACCTTTTCTTTGTCCATTTTATGTTAGTATTTTAAATTTTAAGATATTTTTAAATTAGTGAAAATGATATAATTTTGGCATGTTGTAAATATTGGTAATATTAGATAAATCTGTGAGATCATTTTAGAATGTATGTCCAGTGGGATCTAAATGCTATTATGGGGATGCTTGGGTGGCTCAGTTGGTTGGGCCACTGCCTTCAGCTCGGGTGGTGATCCCAGGGTTCTGGGATCATGTCCCACATTGGGCTCCTTGCTCAGCTTGGAGTCTGTTTCTCCCTCTGCCTCTGCCTTCCACTTTGCCTGCTTGTTCTCTCTCTCTCTCTCTCTCTCTTTGACAAATAAAATTTTTAAAAAATCTTTAAATGCCATTATGATTTGATGCCTACCTTCATTCACTAGTGATATAATTGAAAAGATGATTCCAGTAGTGATTTTTTAGGTAATCTGACTAATACCTGCTGAAATAAGTAAAAGAGCTAGACAAAATACAGAAAATATCTTCCTAATAGCGTCAAACACTCAACAAGTTAGTGAAAAATAACCAATCTTGGACTAGTGAGGGTAAACACCACAGAGAGGTGAGCTAGAGTGATTGACACCAGAGGCGTTTGCCCAGGGAAAGGAGGCAATTCACACTTCAGGGAAGAGGACTAGAATGAGTGGGAACACCCCATAAACAGCTGAGAGGCAAGCTGTGCTTTGGGGCAGATTTCCAAAGGCGGGGAACTGAGCCTCAGCTCAGCAACTGCCAAAGCTGGCAATAACCCATCCCTGTTATGAGCAAATACCTCAGAGAGCTGAATTCTGGAAGCAGGATCTGCAGATTACTCTGGGGAATCCCTAGGCAGCTCAGAGATTCCTTGAACGTTGAGCCTATACTGCAAGGGTCCACAGGTAATTGAAAGTGGGAGGTAAAATCCTCTCTGAAGAAGATAATATCACGCAAAGTGCCACACTTTATCTAAAAGATATTTTTTCAAATAAAATTGACCATCAAATAATTTAGTATTACAAAGCATAAAGAAGTTTGTGTGAGCCAGAATCAGCAGGAGCAACAGACCAGAAAGAACTCCAGATACTGGATTTATCAGACACACACTGGGGTAAAATACTTATTCTCTTTATAGAGATAAAAGTCAAACCCAATTTTTTTCAAGGGATTTAAGTAAACAGACTTGAAGAGGATCTACCTAAAAATTATGTAATTGAAACATTATACAGATCAGTTTAACAGCTGATTAGACCCTTACGAAAGCATAAGGATGTAGAAAAAAATATAAGCAAAATAGCATGAAAGTCAGGAAAAAGTCAAATAGGTCTTCAGTGTTCTAAGGTTCTTCTTCAGGAGGGAGAAAAGAGGAAAGGAAAATATATCAGGTCAAGAAAAGCATATGAGGTGGAACAAACAAAAAGAACATAGGAAAATGGGAGATATGAGTACAATATATATAATTCATAATGTATATACTACATCATTACTTATATATAATGCAGGTCTTCAAGTTGACTGTTATTTGAGTTAAAACATGAGGACCATACATCAGATTTCAAAATTAATTGTGACCTATTTATAGAAGATTTTGAAATTTTGAAAATGGAAAGAACAGAAATAATACACCATATAAAAACTTGCCCAGAGAAACTGACATAGCTATATTAATTTACAATGGGATTAAACATTATCAAAGTGTTATAGGAATTAATCTAAAGTTTTGCAAGATCTCTATAGTAAAAGCTAAAACACTTTAATGAAAGAAATTAAAGACCTAAATAAATAGAGAGTTATACATATTTATGGAGCAGGACACATAATATTATAAATGTGTTGATTATCTCTGAAACCACCTATAAATTTAAGGCAGTCCTGATAAAAATTCCAAAATAAAGGCCTTGACAATTTGATTCTAAAATTTATACAAAAAGAATTTTGCTTATCTTGGAAATGATTCATTATTATAGTCATGTTTTGTTTTCTCAATTTCTTATGAGTATATCAAAATATATTACCAAGACATAGCAAACTACCAAACTATACCTTATTCATTCAATTAGAAGCACTTTGACTATCAAGTGGAATTTATGTAAGAGTAAAAGAGACTCTATAAAATCAGAAGTTATTTATTTTGGGGTTTGTCCATTAGCTTCAAGTAAAAATTTACATATTTGTGCCATACCTATTTCAAATGCCACTCAGAGTGCTTTATTTTTTTAAAGATTTTATTTGTTTGTTTATTTGAGAGAGAGAGAGCAGGAGAGAGCATGTGCTTGCAGATGTGTGAGTCGGGGGAGGAGCAGCAGGAGAGGGACAAGCAGACTCTGCCTTTTTTTTTTAATGTTTTATTTCTTTTCAGCATAACAGTATTCATTGTTTTTTGCACCACACCCAGTGCTCCATGCACTCCTTGCCCTCCCCAGTACCCACCACCTGGTTCCCCCAACCTCCCACCCCCCCGCCCTTAAAACCCTCAGGTTGTTTTTCAGAGTCCATAGTCTCTCATGGTTCACCTCCCCTTCCAATTTCCCTCAACTCCCTTCTCCTCTCCCATCTCCCCATGTCCTCCATGTTATTTGTTATCCTCCACAAATAAGTGAAACCATATGATAATTGACTCTCTCTGCTTGACTTATTTCACTCAGCATAATCTCTTCAAGTCCCGTCCATGTTGCTACAAAAGTTGGGTATTTATCCTTTCTGATGGAGGCATAATACTCCATAGTGTATATGGACCACATCTTCCTTATCCATTCGTCTATTGAAGGGCATCTTGGTTCTTTCCACAGTTTGGTGACTGTGGCCATTGCAAGCAGACTCTGCCTTAAGCAGGGACCCCCATGGGGAGCTTGATCCCAAAGCCCTAACTAACTGAGCCACCCAGGTGCCCACCCCTTAGAGTACTTCAAAATTTAAAACAAATGAACAGATGCCACCTGGGTGGCTCAGTTGGTTAAGCAACTGCCTTTGGCTCAGGTTGTGATCCCAGAATTCAGGGATCAAGTCCCACGTGGGGCTCCTAGCTCCATGGGGAGTCTTCTCCCTCTCACCTTCTCCCCTCTCATTCCCTTTCTCACTCTCTCAGTCTCTCTCTCAAATAAAAAAATAAAATCTTTAAAAACATTTTTAAAAAATAAAACAAATGAACAGAGAAATGGATATTAGAATTATTACACAAAAATTGGTTGTTGCTTTTATAGCCAAAAGTGATTACATTAACAGTTATGAATTTGAACAGCATATCTCTACCCTAAGAGGATAAAATAATCCTAATTAATTGAAGTCAGCATCATATTAAATTGTAGTTTGCTTTGTGGGATCTGATACACCACAAGAGTAAATGTAGGTGAAAATTGTATCTGTCTTTTGTAAGGTGGAGTGAATGGCAGACTTCTCATTCCCTGGAACCCTGTTGAACAGCTATGTAGATGTGCCTGGGCTAGCCTACTGGTTGATGCGAATCACATAGATCTATTGTGTCAGCCAATACCCAGCCCAAACATCAGAAACAGCTACCCAGTTCATTGGCATCTGATTACAGACCCATGAGAGAACTCAATTCAAATTGTTGAACCACAAAATTGTAAGCTAAACAAATGGTTGCCACTAAATTTTGGAATGATTCATTATACAGCAAAAGTTATTTCAGTTGGAATGATTTTGTCTGGGATTCTGGCTACAAAATTCTTTCCCCCAACCCTGGTGTTCAGCTTCTTAAATAAGTTCCTTTTCTGCTTAAATCAGCTAGAAATGGTTTCTGTTGTTTACACCTAAGAACTCTGACCAATACACTTGGAATAGTTTGGGATTTTGATACTATAATACATTTTTTTCATTTCCAGTAATTTACATAATCCCATGACCCTTTCTTTTATTCCAAATATCCAATATATTATACCCTAACTTATTTGGAGAACAAATAAAATATATGGCAGTGACCCAAAAAGGCAGGTCTTGATATAAAAAAAGAAATTTAGAATGAGTAAGAAAAGCTTATCATTTTCCATGTCTTTTCTACCACCTTTGGCACCCCTACCAAGCTCAGAGAGGGAAGTTGAGAAAAATTTAGAGAAAGAGAAAAAAATTAGAAGTAGAGCGAAGTGAATTTATTTATTGGTCAATCTTAATAAAGAGGCTGAGCTCTGACCCTTCACACCTAGACTGACATTCATGAGGTTGTAGGTTAATAAAAACTCAACATGGTTTAGTGATCTGGGAGCAGAAGGTACCTGCAAAGCTCAGAGTAGTATTAAAATTTCAGCATTCTGGGGCACCTGGGTGGCTCAGTGGGTTAAGCTTCTGCCTTCGGCTTAGGCCATGATCCCAGGGTCCTGGGCTCTCCGCTCAGCGGGGAGCCTGCTCCCCCTTCTCTCTGCCTGCCTCTCTCCCTACTTGTGATCTTCTTCTCTCTGTCAAATAAATTAAAAAATTAAAAAAAAAATTCAGCATTCTAATTGTCAGCCCAGGAGCGTGAAAAGCCTGCATGAGATGAGTCTAAAGTCACCCAGCAACCACCAGTCTGTCATGTCACCGAAGCACATGGGTAACTTTGTGTACCAGGGAGGGCATAAGATTGTAGTTTCTTAGTCTATGAATCACAGGAGAAGTCAATTGTTTTCACTTGTCCGGGAGAGCTCAGAGGTCCCATATTGTTATACAAGGACAATCTCAGCCATGACCAGTATGGCTTCTCTAACCAAGAGTAAAGTAAAAGGTCTAACTCTGTGGGCGGCTGAGTAATGTAGTTTTTAAGCTGGGCACATTGTCTTCCCTCCCAAAAACATCACAATTCTGATATTTAGGTGAGCGATTAGCAGTTCTGTCAAGTGTTTGTGCAGGTAATTTGTGAACTCTAAGGAAGAATGAAATGTAAGACAATGTTTTTATATTTGTACAACATGTTTTCTTTGAATCAAATCCAGATGTATTTATTGTCAACAGGATATAAACTTGGAAGAAAATGTAAATGTAACCTAATTCAATCTAAGTATTAAATGCAGATTCTTTTTTTCTTTAGCATCATTAACAGATGTTTACAAGCCTCTACTTGGTAATTTCTGACATTAGGGCTAAAAAAAAGCCTCTGGTTAACAAATTATAACACGGCTTAGCATATCTTTCAGAAAACATACCTGTGAGTACTGAAAAATAAATGATGAAATAGTGAAAACATGCCAACACTGAAAGTGTTAAGAATTTTTCTTTAGAACCAAGGTGAAATTTCCATGAATTGAGAAATGTAATCAATACTTATACTTTGTCTCAGGAAATCAAGCAATTCTTCCCCTTTGAAAGAGGATGGAAAGAAACTAAATTTTTCTCAACTTCATGGTTCCAGGCGAAAGCAGTAGTTTTGATTTGTTTGTTTGTTTGTTTTACAAACCAAGAAACTGAGGGGCTATTCCTTTTCTTTGAAATTGCTAATTGTTAAAATAACGGTCCTGATATTTTTATATCCATTCACAGACTACAACTCCCCTAATGCAACAGGAGAGATTTACAATGGTGCACTGCATCCTGGGAAATTAATTCCCCACAGTTAAGTACTGTGAGCAGAAGCAGAGGAATTTGAAAAGGCCTCGATAAAAGTACGTGCTGAGGACTGCAGTTGTTCCTGGATCCAGTTACCTTATTATGGGAGAGAATCAGACTGCAGGAGTTTGCAAGGTCTCACTGCAGTCCCCCAGAACTGCACCAGAATGCATGCCTTGTATGCAATGACGGCAATGTGGTGCCCCTGCACTTATACTAGCTCCCAGCTCGCCACTCATTCATTCATTGAGCAAATATTTATTGAACATCTTGCACGCGCAAGAACAGTCTAGGCATAGGGAATACAGCAGTAAACAGACTGAGTCCCTGCCCTTCAAAGGAGCTACATTCTGGTGGAAGGAAATAGACAAATGCAAAAATAAATACATGTCATGTAGTGAAGGGGATGGAATTAAATAAAAGTAAAGGGAGGCTAGAGCAGGCGGGGCTGCATGAGAAGTGGTCACTGTTTTCTAGATGGGGGTCGGGGAAGGTGAACTGAGAAAGCATGTTTGAGAAGGTAGAAAGCACATTTGGAAGGAAGAAATCCAGCAGCCCGGGTTAGTTTGTATGCAGAGCAGAAGCCCGAGCACTCTGCACTTGCCAGTTCTCTTGACCTGGCACGCTCGTCTCTAAATTACCTGAATGGTCTCTCCCTTACCTTCTTCAGCTCTCAGGTAGAAAAAGCAGATCATCTATCCACAAAGAAGAATCAGAGCACTGCTAATAGGCTTCTCAAGAAGAAATCACGTCTGTCTTCAGTTTTTGTAATTTGAGATAATGGTGTTTTTGTTTCATAAGTCATAAGCTTAGGTTTTTGCAACCAAAAAGCATTACTAGCTGATAGGGCTGGGAAGTGGTGGATCCAAAGGCACCACCTGTAGGTCTTTGCAATCCTCTGAAGGCCATGATATTTTCCTATTCTTCAGCTGCCATGCTGCATAGCACGGGGAACACTATTCCTAGTGTAGTCTCTATGCTGACCAGAATAGTGCAGGGAGTGCAGTGAGCCTGCTCTCTGCCCACTGCATTATCATCCAATGACACGAACAAAGACAGGAAAAGCCACACACAGTTCGTCCTACATTTACAATTTGTCACTTTCTCACTTCTCTTCCCATGGTACTTGGTATCTATTTTCATAACACATTCTAGCGCCTGAGGTACAATTGTTTATTGGTACTTCTCATTAGGTTGAAGTTTACTTGAGGACATATGTAGACCATCGTCATCTTTCCTTCCCCAGTCTTATATAAATAATTAACAAGTGACTCAATAAATTTTAAAAATTAGATATTTTGTTAAACCTTCATTTCCTTTTTTGGGGGGGAGGGCGGGAAGGTTCCACATAATCTTTTTCTCACATACTTCTGAGCCTGAAACATGACAGAATACAATTTAGCATGGATTGCCAAAACAGCTTCAAAACAGTTGTGTCCTCTTATTTAGGGCATACTTGTGAATGGCCTTTCATCTGGGTTAAGTAGCCATTCTTTTTAAAAGAAGATGACATTGTAATTGTAACCATACATCTGGGCAGACACAGAGAGTCCATTCTTTCCCTAAGGCCGAGGAAAGAGATTTTCAAGCTTTTTGTCAGAACCATTGGAAGCAGAGTGTCTGAACTCCGTTTTGGCTCCAAGAGGCATGTGACCAAAAAAAAAATGCACTAAAATTTTAATGATTCCTTTTCTAGGCATCTTATATTCTTTATTCAAAAAGTGCAGGTTCAGTAATAAGTTTTTACTACATAAAGTTTAGCAAATCTAGGACAAACAGAAAAATACACTATACAGTGATAATTATTAACATAATATTATATATACTCTTTAGATTTTTGTCAGGCATTTGAGTTGTTAACTAGTTTTCTTTATTATAAAAATCTATAATTATTTCTTTAGAAGTCATTTTCAGAATAGAGAGGAATTGATTATCTAGTACATTGAAAACACATTATGTAGTTCTTAGTTGGACTTGGTGCAAGATTTGGTGGACAAAGGCCACATAAAGTTATCCAGCCTCTCAGAGCTACGGTGGTGACTGGAATCTGTAGGGCAATAGCTGTTTGCAATAAGCCAAGGCCCTGTGGATCTCAGTAAGTCCATTCATTCTACTGTAGCAAAAATGACACAATGGGCACAGCATGCTACAGCTCCCCTGGCAAGGCCAGCTGAAACAGGCATTTGAACATCAGGAATTCTATCATTACACAGGGTTTTTATGTCTTTTTGGCACAGGTGGATGGAATCAATTTTACTATCTTTATTTGGTTCTTATCTAGAACTTCAGACCAAAACTTAGAATATAAAGACAGATAAGATTCACATGGTCCTCAGAGCCCTAGTGCATGATTTTCTGATTGAAATATGGAGGGCCAAGCAGAGATAGTTGGCACTTGGGTTGAGAGCCCAAATTCTGTTCTTCTTTTGGAACTTTATTCAGGGTCAAGAAAGGAAGCTTCTTGTGGAAGGGCTAACCCCTTAAGGTCTTTTTCTGAGGTTCTTAATCTCTTCAGTGGTGGCTCATGCTGGCTGTGGGTTGGATTTTAATTTTGTATGCTCTACTTATGTTTTGTATATCAGGGACCCAGAGTTTAATGTTTTAGTCAGTTTGGCTACCATAACAAAATAACATGGACTGGCTGGCTTAAACAGCAGAAATTAATTTTCTCACAGTTCAGGAGTTTAGAAGTCCAAGATCAAGGTACAGCAGACTCAATTCTGGAGATAGCCCTCTTTCTGGATTATTGACAGGTCACCTTATTTCTGTGTCCTCTAATAGTAGAGAAAGAGAGCGAGAGAGAGAGGACTCTGATGTCTCTTCTTTTTTTTTTTATGTCTCTTAGAAGGACACTAATCCCATTAGATCAGGGCCTTACTCTATGACTTCATTTAACCTTAATTACTTCCTTACTCCAAAACAGTCACATTGAGGGTTAGGGCTTCAACATGTAAATTTTGGAGAGACAGAATTCAGTCTGTAGCATTTGGGTTCAAACACAAAGGGATTTAACAGTATCAGAAAAGGGAGACCAAAGAGATATATTTTGAACCCAGGGATAGAATTAAGTCAAGGCAATTATTATAATCCCTGGTAGATTAAGTAGGAATATAAGCAGGCTCTAATTTGGACAGTGTCTCAAGGAATCAAGTTTGCTTAGATTTTCCAGGGCAAACTCGGTTGCTTTAGAGGGGGAAAAAAGAATAAATTTTGAAATTAGAGCAAGGAAGGAAGTGGCCAAATGAAAAAAAAAAGACCTTCTTTTGTAAAAGGGTTAAAATTTTAGTGACCAGGTAGAGGTTTGGGAGTGACTAGATTACAAAAAAAGGAGAGAAAAGAGGAAAGACCCAAATCAAATAGATCCCAAAGATGTCATTTCAAAAAAAGGAGATTGTAGTCATTAATAAACCAGAAAGAATGCCTAGAGCCAAGTGTGGCCTAACCTAAGAGAAACAAGGTAACATCTTGGAAAGCAAATGACTCTCAGGAGGAATCAGATACAGGAAATTATCGGGAGGCACGACCTTAAAGCTACAGGGATAGAATTAATGATAAGAACGATAGAGGAAACAGGGACGCCTGGTGGCTCAGTTGGTTGAGCCACTGCCTTCGGCTCAGGTCATGATCCCAGGGTCCTGGGATCAAGTCCCACATGGTGGGACTTGCTCAGCAGAGAGCCTGCTTCTCTCTCTCCCTCTGCCTGCTACTCTGCCTGCTTGTGTGTGCGCATGCTCTCTTGCTCTCTCTCTCCTCTCTCTGATAAATAAATAAAATCTTTTTTTTTTTTTTTTTTAAAGAATGATTGAGGAATCCTCTCTCTGTGCTGGGAAACATGGCATAGCAAAATTCTATGTGGGAGATTAAAGACTGAGTGAATTTTTAGTATGACTGTAGCTTGCAATTGGAGCTAATTTTATTAATTTTTCACCCAATTAGATTTCCTGAAATATTTTCCATTTTCTCAGAGAGACACATAATTTTTGTATTTAGGAAGTTGGTTTATGAGGGCTGAAACTGATCTATTCCAGTAAATTCCTGATGTCTTCTTCCAGAAGTGTTTGACATAATGTTTGTTAAGATATGGTTTAATAGGTATTTATAACACTTACATTTATATTTTATTCTGCCACTGCACCTGAAATGTTAACACTTATTCATAGGTCCATTCTAAAAGTTGAGAAGCAATAAACAGACTTCCAATATTATTACCACATAAATAATTCTTCATTGAAGAACCAATAATGTGATTGTGTTCCTAAAGAAGAAAATATAACCTTATACCATCTTTTCTAGTCAAAATGATATTCCAACAAGCAGTTTTCTGTGGATTATCTTGTCTCACGCCCCATTATTTACTCAAATTTTTATTCAAAATCTGTATTTGGTTTTATTCTTCTGAATAATAGTTACTTACCAGCTGTCATGTTCCCCAGCATTTTTAATTTCATATTATATTAGCTGACAGGATTTATTTTATATATTAAATAAAACATATACCTTTGTCTTATCATAAAGATAGTTCCAGATTCTTAACTGAACATGTAATTTATTATTCAAATCTACGTTTTTTTCTCTAAGTCATTCTTCTGAGGGCTTTCTGACTTACCGCTACAATTTAAACTAATTTCTAGGCTGGATTCAGAATGGTTTCTGGAATTTCTTATCCTCACATTCTTAGTTAATTATACTGTTTCTTGTAGTACACATCCTGCTTTTTCTTTAGTATAGTTCTCCTTTTGGTAAAGTACATCCTTAAGTACTTTTTTTCCCAAAAAGAGTACTTAAGAGATAAACTTTTTGTCTAAAAATTTTCAATGACTCTTTTTCATATTTGATTTATATTCTGTGTTAAAAATTATTTTTCCTTTAGAACTTTGGAAATATCTGCTTTATTGAAACTTGGGAAATACTGTTCCATGCAGTCTTGCTTATGACCAATGACAGTTCTGGTTCTCTTGTGGGTGTTGTGAACAGATTTGTATCCCTCTAGCATTTTTATGTTGAACCTCTAATCCTTATTGGGGCTATATTAGGAGATAGGAACTTTAGGGAGATAACTAAGGTAAAATTAAGTCAGAATGTTGGAGCCTTAATCCTATTCGACTGTAGTCTTTGTTGGAAGAGGGAGAGACGCCAGAGATCTCTCCTTCTTGTGCACTCGAGGAAAGGCCACGTGAAGACACAGAGATAAGGGGGTATCCACAGCCAGGAAGAGAAACTTCACCAGAAATCAGCCCTGATGCCACCTTGATCTTGAATTTCTAGACTCCTGAACTACGAAGAAACAGATGCCTTTTGTTTAAGCAACTTGATATGTGGTATTTTGTTGTGAACATCTGAGCTACTAATATAGTAGGTAATATTTTGCTTAGAGTTTTCAGTTTTCGCAACAATATGTTTTGGTATGAGTCTTTTAATTTCTCCAACTCTGTCCATCTGAAAAAACAAGTTTCCAAATCTGGGCACTTTTTCTTTGATAATTTGTGTGATTAAGTCTTTCCTTCTCTTATCTTTATTTTCTTTATGAAATTCCCATTACATAGAAGTTGACCTGAATCTCTTTTTTCTCCCCCATGTTTTCCATTTTAGTGGTTGTTCACTATTCTGGGAGAGTTCCCTCACTGTATTATTACCCTACTATTTTAATTTAGTCATCAGCATGTCCTTTTATAATTTAGCAGTTCTATTACATTCATTTAAAATTTTTCAATTATATTTTTAATTCCTAAGTTGTCTTTTTTCCCTCAACTTGCCTATATTCCATCAATGCCACTTTTTTTTGTATGTTGTATCCTCAAATTTTTCTGAAGATGTTTATATATAATATATATATTTTTTTACCTTGCATTGTCTGCTACTTCCAAGATTAGTTTTTCTGTTGATTTATCTTTAAATTTTTCTTTTATCTCCATATTTTTTTCAAATCCTTCTTTTTTGGTAGTAAAATAGTTTGTTGGTTTGGTCTATATACTCAAAGGGCATTTTCCTTTAATGGGAGGGCTTACTCAGGGTTCGGATAAGCGATAAGATCTTAGAAGCAGAAAAGAATATGGATTGTTGAGGCTGGAAACAGGTAAGGAGGCAAGGTTTTTCAACAGCCAAATTAAAGAGGACTTCAGCCGGAGTAATTCAGGATATTCAGATATCTCCCTTTTATTTCATTTTTACTTCTTTGCTGTTTCTCTCCATTTCCTAGGTGAGGGGTTATCTCAGTTCTTGGGTCTCTAACTGGGAGTAAATCTATAGCTCTCTGCCCTTAACCTACAGGAGAGTACTGGTTCAACTGGAACTGGCCTAGCCAATTTGTGGCAAGTTTCCCAAGACTACTTTGGTGGAAGAGATACCTGCCTAGCTCATTTCTTCTCTCTGTCCTTGTGCCCTTCAAGCTGTGAATTGGGATTCCAATAGAAAAAACAACCCTTACTTGTCCTTCAGCTTTCCCCTGGGCACAGTTGCCACTGCTGTCCCCTCCATTCTGCTTTCTATCTTGATACAATTGTATGTGCTTGAAGATTTCCATACATTAGGAGTCCCTGGGGGGCTCAGTTGTTTAAGCATCCAACTCTTGATTTGGGCTCAGGTGATGATCTCAGAGTCATGATCTCAAGGTTTTGAGATCAAGCCCCTCCCTGGGCTCCACCCACAACCTGGAGTCCGCTTGAGATCTTCTCCCCATCCCACACTGCTCATGTGCTGTTTCCCTTTATATATAAAGAGAATATTTTCAGATGTTAGAAAAATTATTACCAATTTTTAGCACCCTTCTTAAAAATTTTATTTTATTTTTTTTCAGTGTTCCAAGACTCATTGTTTATGTACCACACCCAGTGCTCCATGCAATACATAGCACCTTTTTTTTTTTAAGCAGCAAAATAGATTTATGGTTTTCTTTCTTGTTTTGGAGATGCATTGTTTTATTGAAATGTAGTTGACATACAATATTATAGTAGTTTTAGGTGTACAGCATAGTGATTAGAGAATTATATACATTATAAATTGTTCACCATAAATGTAGTTACCATCTGTGATATTACATTATTACAATATCATTGATGCTATTTCCTGTCCTATACTTTTTATTATATTTTATTTTTTGCTGTGAAATACTTATTAAAAGCTTTTTTAAATTTTTTTTATTTTTTTATTAACGTATAATGTATTATTAGCCCCAGAGGTACAGGTCTGTGAATTGCCAAGTTTACACACTTCATAGCACTCACCATACCACATACCCTCCCCAATGTCCATAACCCAGCCACCCTCTCCCTACCCCTTTTTCCCCAGCAACCCTCAGTTTGTTTTGTGAGATTAAGAGTTTCATATGGTTTGTCTCCCTCCCAATCCCATCCTGTTTCATTTTTTCTTCCCTACCCCCCAAACCCTCCACATTGCCTTTCAAATTCTTTGTATCAGGGAGATCATATGATAATTGTCTTTCTCTGATTGACTTATTTCACTCAGCATAATACCCTCTAGTTCCATCCATGTCATTGCTGAAGGCAAGATTCATTTCTTTTGATGACTGCATAATATTCCATTATAAATAAATGTACCACATCTTCTTTTTTTTAACTTTAAAATAACTTTATTTATTTATTTTTTAAATTTCTTTTCAGCATAACAGTATTCGTTGCTTTTGCACCACACCCAGTGCTCCATACAATCCCTGCCCTCTCTAATACCCACCACCTGGTTCCCCCAACCTCCCTCCCCCTGCCCCTTCAAAACCCTCAGGTTGTTTTTCAGAGTTCATAGTCTCTCATGGTTCACCTCTCCTTCCAATTTCCCTCAACTCCCTTCTTCTCTCCATCTGCCCATGTCCTCCATGTTATTTGTTATGCTCCACAAATAAGTGAAACCATATGATAACTGACTCTCTCTGCTTGACTTATTTCACTTAGCATAATCTCTTCCAGTCCCATCCATGTTGCTACAAAAGTTGGGTATTCATCCTTTTTGATGGAGGCATAATACTCCATAGTGTATATGGACCACATCTTCCTTATCCATTCGTCCGTTGAAGGGCATCTTGGTTCTTTCCACAGTTTGGTGACCGTGGCCATTGCTGCTATAAATATTGGGGTACAGATGGCCCTTCTTTTCACTACATCTGTATCTTTGGGGTAAATACCCAGTAGTGCAATTGCAGGGTCATAGGGAAGCTCTATTTTTAATTTCTTGAGGAATCTTCACACTGTTTTCCAAAGTGGCTGCACCAACTTGCATTCCCACCTACAGTGGAAGAGGGTTCCCCTTTATCCACATTCTCTCCAACACATGTTTTTCCTGTCTTGCTAATTTGGGCCATTCTAACTGGTGTAAGGTGGTATCTCAATGTGGTTTTAATTTGAATCTCCCTGACGGCTAGTGATGATGAACATTTTTTTATGTGCGTGATAGTCATTTGTATGTCTTCATTGGAGAAGTGTCTGTTCATATCTTCTGCCCATTTTTTGATATGATTATCAGTTCTGTGTGTGTTGAGTTTGAGAGGTTCTTTATAGATCCTGGATATCAACCTTTCGTCTATACTGTCATTTGCAAATATCTTCTCCCATTCCATGAATTCCCTCTTTGTTTTGTTGACTGTTTCCTTTGCTGTGCAGAAGGTTTTGATCTTGATGAAGTCCCAAAAGTTCACTTTCACTTTTGTTTCCTTTGCCTTCGGAGACATATCTTGAAAGAAGTTGCTGTGGCTGATATCGAAGAGGTTACTGTCTATGTTCTCCTCTAGGATTCTGATGGATTCCTGTCTCACATTGAGGTCTTTTATCCATTTTGAGTTTATCTTTGGGTGCAGTGTAAGATAATGGTCAAGTTTCATTCTTCTACATGTAGCCAGTTTTCCCAGCACCATTTATTGAAAAGACTGTCTTTTTTCCACTGTGTATTTTTTCCTGCTTTGTCGAAGATTATTTGACCATAGAGTTGAGGGTCCATATCTGGACTCTCTAATCTGTTCCTCTGGTCTATGTGTTTGTTTTTATGCCAGTACCATGCTGTCTTGGTGATCATGGCTTTGTAGTAAAGCTTGAAATCAGGTAACATGATGCCGCTAGTATTATTTTTGTTTTTCAACATTTCCTTAGCACTTTGGGGTCTCTTCTGATTCCATACAAATTTTTAGGATTATTTTCTCCAGCTCTTTGAAAAATACTGGTGAAATTTTGATCAGAATGGCATTAAAAGTATAGATTGCTCTAGGCAGTATAGACATTTTAACAATGTTTATTCTTCCTATCCAAGAGCATGGAATGGTCTTCCATCTTTTTGTGTCTTCTTCAATTTCTTTCATTGAGTGTTCTGTAGTTCCCCGAGTATAGATCCTTTACCTCTTTGGTTAGGTTTATTCCCAGGTATCTTGTGGTTCTTGGTGCTATAGTAAATGGAGTCGATTCTCTAATTTCCCTTTCTGTATTTCCATTGTTAATCTATAAGCAAGCCTCTGATTTCTGTTCATTGACTTTGTATCCTGCCACGTTACTGAATTGCTGTATGAGTTCTAGTAGTTTGGGGGTGGAGTCTTTTGGGTTTTCCATATAAAGAATCATGTCATCTGCGAAGAGAGAGAGTTTGACTTCTTCATTGCCAACTTGGATACCTTTTATTTCTCTTTGTTGTCTGACTGCTGTTGCTAGGACTTCTAATACTATGTTGAACAAGAGTGGTGAGAGGGGGCATCCTTGTTGTGTTCCTGATCTCAACGGGAAGGCTGTGAGCTTTTTCCCATTGAGGATAATATTTTCTGTGGGTCTTTCATAAATAGATTTTATGAAGTTCAGGAATGTTCCCTCTATCTCTATACTTTGAAGTGTTTTAATCAGGAATGGATGCTGGATTTTGTCAAATGTTTTTTCTGCATCAGTTGAGAAGACCATGTGGTTCTTCTCTCTTCTCTTATTGATTTGTTCTATCACATTGATTGATTTGCAAATGTTGAACCATCCTTGTAACCCAGGGATGAATGCCACCTGGTCATGGTGGATAATGTTTTTAATGTGCTGCTGGATCCTGTTTGCTAGGATCTTGTTGAGAATCTTAGCATCCATATTCATCAGGGATATTGGTCTGAAATCCTCCTTTTTGGTGGGGTCTTTGCCTGGTTTGGGGATTAGGGTAATGCTGGTTTCATAAGAAGAGTCTGGAAGTTTTCCTTCTGCTTCAGTTTTTTGAAACAGTTTCAGGAGAATAGGTGTTATTTCTTCTTTGAAAGTTTGGTAGAATTCCCCAGGGAATCCGTCAGGTCCTGGGCTTTTGTTTTTTGGGAGGTTTTTGATCACTGCTTCAATCTCATTACAAGATATCGGTCTATTCAGGTTGTCAATTTCTTCCTGGTTCAATTTGGGGAGTTTATAGTTTTCCAGGAATGCATCCATTTCATCTAGGTTGCTTAGTTTATTGGCATATAACTGTTGATAATAACTTCTGATGATTGTTTCTACTTCCTTGGTGTTAGTTGTGATCTCTCCCTTTTCATTCATAATTTTATTAATTTGAGTTTTCTCTCTTTTCTTTTGGATTAGTGTGGCCAATGGTTTATCGATCTCATTGATTCTTTCAAAACACAAACTTCTAGTTTCATTGATACGTTCTCCTGTATCTCTAGTTTCTATCTCATTGATCTCTGCTCTAATCTTGATTATTTCCCTTCTTATATGTGGAGTTGGTTTGATTTGTTGTTAATTCTCCAGTTCTTTAAGGTTTAGAGACAGCTGATGTATTCTGGATTTTTCAATTTTTTGTGGGAGGCTAGGATGGCTATGTATTTCCCCCTTAGGACCACCTTTTCTGTATCCCATAGGTTTTGGACCGACGTGTCTTCATTATCATTGGTTTCCATGCATTGTTTAAGTTCTTTTTTGATTTTCTGGTTGACCCAAGCATTCTTTTTTTTTTTTTTTTTAAAGATTTTATTTATTTACTTGACAGACAGAGATCACAAGTAGGCAGAGAGGCAGAGAGAGAGGAGGAAGCAGGCTCCCTGCTGAGCAGAGAGCCCGATGTGGGGCTCAATCCCAGGACCCTGGGATCATGACCTGAGCTGAAAGCAGAGGCTTTAACCCATTGAGCCACCCAGGCGCCCTGATCCAAGCATTCTTAAGCAAGGTGGTCTTTAGCTTGCAGGTGTTTGAGTTCCTCCCAAACTTTTCCTTGTGATTGAGCTCCAGTTTCAATGTATTGTGATCTGAGAATATGCAGGGAATAATCTAAGTCTTTTGGTATCGGTTGAGTCCTGATTTGTGACCCAGTATTGGAAGGGATTTTGATAGGGATTGTATTGAATGTGTAGATTGCTTTGGGTAGCATAGACATTTTCACAATATTTGTTCTTTATTTTTAAAATTTTATCTTATTAATTTTCCCATTTTATTTTATTTCTTTTCAGTTTTCCAGAATTAATTGTTAGTGCACCACACTCAGTGCTCCATGCAATACATGCCCTCCATAATACCCACCACCAGGCTCACCCAACTCCCCACCCCCCTTCCAAAACCCTCAGTTTGTTTTTTCAGAGTCTATAGTCTCTCCTGGTTTGTTTCCCCCTCCAATTTCTCCCAACTCACTTCTCTTCTCCATCTTCCAATGTCCTCTGTGTTATTCCTTATGCTCCACAAGTATGTGAAACCATATGATAATTGACTTTCTCTGCTTGATTTATTTCACTCAGCGTAATCTCTTCCAGTCCTGTCTATGCTGATACAAAAGTTGGATATTCATCCTTTCTGATGGAGGTATAATTCTCCACTGTACATATGGACCTTATCTTCTTTATCCATTCATCCACTGAAGAGCATCTTGGTTCTTTCCACAGTTTGGTGACTGTGCCCATTACTGCTATGAACATTGGGGTACAGATGGCCCTTCTTTTCCACTACATCTGTAACTTTGGGGTAAATACCCAGCAGTACAATTGCAGGGTCACAGAGAAGCTCTATTTTTAATTTCTTAAAGAATCTCCACTCTGTTTTCCAAAGTGGCTACACAAACTTGCATTGCCACCAACAGTGGAAGATAGTTTCCCTTTCTCCACATTTTCTCCAACACATGTTGTTTACTGTCTTGTTGATTTTGGCCATTCTAACTGGTGTAAGGTGGTATCTCAATGAATTTTGATCTGAATCGCCCTGATGGCTAATGATGATGAATATTTTTTCATGTGTCTGTTAGACATTTGTAGGTCTTCTTTGGAGAAGTGTCTGTTCATGTCTTCTGCCCATTTTTTGATGTGAATATCTGTTTGGTGTGTGTTGAGTGTGAGGAGTTCTTTATAGATCTTGGATATCAGCACTTTGTAGTGTCATTTGCGAATATCTTCTCCCATTCCATGGGTTGCCTCTTTGTTTTATTGACTGTTTCCTTGGCTGTGCAGAAGTCTTTGATCTTGATGAAGTCCCAAAAGTTTATTTTTGCTTTTTTTTCCTTTGCCTTTGGAGACATATCTTGAAAGAAGTTGCTGTGGCCGATGTCGAAGAGGTTGCTGTCTATGTTCTCTTCAAAATCTCAGATTTATGTTTTTATTTGGTCTTTGCAGTATCAATGAAATCTTGTCAACAAGAAGGATCAATTGCAAATTCTCAGCCTCTTGATTCTGCAACAAAGAGCTGAGGTGGAAATAGGGAGGTGAGAAATGCTGTTCTCTTGATCCTCCTAGAAAAATACTGTGATCCTTTGTTCTTGGTCTCACCCACCTAGAGTGGAGCATCTCTCATTCTGAGCTTGGAAGAAGAAATTAGGGTACCGGTTGTGGCTCAAATGCCACAGACTCATGTTGTTTTTCCAAAGATTTAGCACATTTTCTTGAGTGAATGCTTCATCATTTGCTGTCTGCCTTAAGGACAATTTCTAGAAATTTTCAATGATTTTTAAAATATAATTTTCCCTAGTTATGTTTATTTTATCCAGGAGAAGTTATGCTGATCTCACACTGCCATTCTGGAAGTAGTTCTCAATGAACGTTTTATTTTAAGCCTCTAAGTTTTGGAGTATCTATTACAAATAAAGAGTAGACAGAGACAGCTGTTATTGTTATTATTACAGTGATTGTTATTAACACCATTGCCATTTATTTCACAAATAAGGATTATGCAATGGAAGTAGAAAACACTACATGTATATCTACATATTTAACAATTCAGCTGGTGATTCAAAAGATATTAATGAAATTGTTTAAAAAGGGCCACAAAATTAATAATTTATTACAAATATTCTGTGGAGCAAGAATTTCATCTACACTATTTTTTTATTTTCTAAAAAGCACTGAAGTAAGAATAATATTCCTATTTTACATATGGAGAAAATTAAGTTCAGAGAAGTTGAATTTTGTCTGTGATTGACTACTTAGCAAGTTAGAGTTTGGATTTTAACCAAGAATTTACTCATCTCAGAGTCTATGATTTTTGTACAGCTTAGTAGAGATCAATTAACAAAAAGGTTATGAGCAAATATGTGATAGACTCATCTAAAATATAAATGTAAAATTTACAGGAATGTATATTGAGTCCATTTAGAGTGATAGTCTTTTGGAAATTTAAGGAAGGAAATAGAAATTGAGTTGGGGTCAATGATTATCAGTTGAGAATGGGTTGGTGGAGAGGTTTTTTGTTTTTATTTTTGCTTGTTTGCTTTTTTGGGAAAAGAACACACAAGAAAAGGAACATCATTTATTTGTGGGTACAGATAGGACATATTTGGACAGAACAAATTTTTACCTATAATAGGTATTTGATAAATATTTGGGAGTTCATGATATAATAGAGAAAAGGTAAAATAGAGGTAAAACAAGGCTTCTTGTTTGTCTGAGGAATATGAACTTTATCTATAAATAAGCAGAAGGTCAGAACCTGAGAGGATAGTGCAGAAATGACAAAAGGAATGTATTGCTTAGGTAGGTTAATTTGGAAAGTTGTGATAGTCATGATGGAAAAGAGAGAGCTGGAAAACAAGAGAACCAAATATCTAGGTCTGAGGTTCAGAAATGAAAGAAGACTGGTCAGAAGACTAATCTAAAATATGGATCAAAATGAACAATAGAATTTTGTGACTAAGTTTAAAGTAAAGAGAGAATGAAAAGACAGAGGGAAATTTGCACACTTGAAGGGACCTATGGAAATATTTAGATTTCCTTTAATCTAAACATTTAGACATAAAATAAAGACATTCAAGAAGAGGGTCTATTTAGGGGAAAATAGTTTGTATTTGACATAAAGATGTACAAGAACATCCTAATAGACATAATGCCCTGTATTTTCTTAATCCTTTACATCTGGTTAAAGTGCTTTTATTTGGATGACTGGGTGACTCAGTGGGTTAAGCTTCTGCCTTCGGCTCAGGTCATGATCCCAGGGTCCTGGGATCAAGGACCACATCGGGCTCTCTGCTTTGTGGGGAGCCTGTTTCCCCCCTCTCTCTGCCTACCTCTCTGCCTCTTGTGATCTCTCTCTCTCTATCAAATAGATAAAATCTTTTAAAAAAATAAATAAAGTGCTTTTATTTGCTGTCATATTATTTAGTTGTCCCTAGAAGCTTATGAAGTAGTCAGATATTATTATGTCTATTGTGTATTTGAGGAAAGACTCCAGAAAGCCTCATTGACTAGTTCAAGGTTAACTAATAACTACTCCAAGTAGAATTAAACAAGGTTTAGTATTTATGTTAATTTCAAATTCTACTGATTAGAAGGCATGGTTCTGAAAAATCTCCTGCCAGATAAACTTAGAGTGAATCAGAAATTAAATAAGAACCATGCTTACTGCCATCTGCTGTGTGATCCTTGGGGCTTAGAGACTAAAACTTCCACTTGGTCAGTAATTGAAAGAGGTGATTACAAATGCATTTCCTGGTAGTAACAATGGAAAATAAATGTTATAAAACTAAATCAGTTGTGGCTGCTCACTTAAGTGCTAATGTTTGTATGGTCTGACTGGAATATAGTCTTGCTGATTTACAGTATAAATGTCTACTATTAGAGTAGATCATCTACGCCTCTGTAGGCAACAGGGTAGTCAGGTTGTCCAGCGGAAATTCAAACTCTTCGCCTGAGCAGAAGCAGAGATGAGAACATGGCCTTTAAACATAAAAGGGCATTTTAATATGACATTAATCACTTGGCTTACTTGCTACTTCAATCTTGTTTTGCTAAATGGCTTTTGTTGTTTTCTTGGTTTAAGCTGCCACCAGAAAGATTTATCCATCTCACACTCTTACAAGTTGACAACTGTTTAACCCTCAATTCCTATGTTTAGTGTCAAGTCTGTGAATTTCTAGTGGGTCCTGGAGAATAAGTTAATGGAAGCCTAATCTGCTCTTGGGAATCCGGCAGAACAGTAGGGGACTAAGTGCCCAAGTAGATTGCTTGTCTTTTACCTGTGGGCAAGGGATTTGCTGAAATTAAATAAATATACTGAGTTGGGGCTAGAGTGAGCTGGGGAACTGAAAACAGAAATCAGAGAAGGTTAAGACTGAACTGTTCATGTAAAGTCAAGACAGAACCAGGAAATAGAAAAGACCAGGGAGCTGTGAATAAGTGAGAAGACTGAAGTTTGGTAGTTTGGTCTCTGGCTACAGGGGTTAAGTATTTATAGACAAGGTTGGCTTGCAAGAATTTGCCATAAAGTGACAAGCTAGAGAACAACACATGTAAAGTTTGGTAGCAAGAAAAGAAACCTTAGTGTTGTAAAATAAGCAACACTTTCTGGTAAGAAATAGCTTAGGGGAGAAACATTTCCAGTAATTAGAAATGCATTTTTTTAAAAAGAAATCTTGCCCATTGTTGGACATATCTAATTTAAAAAATATCTCCCTTGTATTGAACTGAACTTCTCCCTATCATTAAAAGGACCAGCTACCTAAAAGTCCTTCCTAAATGATAGATATTCAATATTTGATGGTGGCTAGGGTAGTTCAATTTTAAAACTTTCTCTTCTAAGTGCTTTCTTCATCCCTTTCAACGTTTTCATGTGATGTAACCTTTTCTCTGGGGCCATTCAGTATGTTAGTATTTTTTTCAATGACACCTCCCACTATGGCATGCAATCAGCCTTTCTTACCTTGGCCTAAATACCACATCACACACAAAAATAGATATAATATATGGTTAAGTTAGTAGGTGTTAGATTCAGAATTTGAAAGACAGTTCAGCCATGTATTTGCCTTGGGTCCTTAAAAATACTCAAATGATCTTTCCTAATCCACTCTTTCTAATCCACAAATTGTCAATATATTTGTGTAGTCCTAAAGATTGAATGGCTTGGTATATGTATCTCTGTAGGTGCTGTTATTATTAATAATAATCTAGTGCATTTTTAACAGTTTAATACTATTGATGTGTATTGGCTTGATGTCCATTTAAACCTGCAAATTTTTCATGTGAATTGCTCTCAAGCTAGATTACTCACGTCCTGCACTTTTGAAATTGAGATTTTAATTTATAGAAGCAGGGATTTACAAGTTTCCTAATTCTATCGTGCTTTTGGCAGTTAAGCCCACACATGCTTTGTATTTAAAACGCTATGGATATTGATCTATCATCTTCTAAATTGACTACCCTTAAAATCATATGGGATCTGCAGATTTACTTCTTTCAGTGCACATTTAGAGAGCACCTTCTGTGTGTTAAGTATGAAAATAGACATGAAAGACAGAATTAAAACAAATACAATGTGATAAATGTTAAAAATGAGTTGTTGATGCAAGAGGTATTAGTCGAACTCTATGCTCTGTTCATTAAACTCTGCTAAAGATCTTTAAGGTATTACCTCATTTAATCTTCATCTCACCCTGTGAGGTAGGTACTATTGTTATCTCTTTTTCATAGACGAGGAAACTGAGCCTATATGCCTAGCTCTAAAATTCTTTCTTAATCATGAAACCAAGGAGATGAGGTGAAATTTCCACTGCTCTGTGTGGAATGAATGGCCTTTGTGGCCTGTATTTGGAGTACTAACTTCATTTCTGGCTTAAATTTTCTCGCTTTGTCTCAATTCTTTTTTCTTGTTCTAAATAATGTGTTCATGTTTTAGTATAGGTTATAGGCTATGTCAAATTTCCTTTTGGAGCAAAAGTAAATAGTCACAGTGTCTGATTACAGTCATTGTTACATTTTCAAGCCAGGGCCATGAAGAGTCTTGGTGGATAGGAGTGATTTCCTTAAATGACATGACTCCATTTCCTTGGTTTTCATTATTTAATCTGCTTAACCCATACAACTCTACCATTACTTGTTTTTATTCTTCTCCATCATTATATCACAAAAGACCATCCAATGTGTTGCTGAAATCTAGAAACATTTTAATTTCCCTCATCGACAACTTTAGATACTCTCTAAGAGAAGAATAGAAAAGATAGTGTGTTGGATTGCTTTTTAATAATTCCACAAAGAAAACAAGCTATCACTCTTCATGTTTTTAAGATACACAAACCATCTGTTTGTGTTTTAGGGTTTTTTCCAAGAGCATTCATTTGTAGGATGAGGTTCTTATTTTCAAAATATATGGTGTTTTGTGATGCTTTGAGCACAGTGAACTAGATTATCCTTGCTGGTAAACTTCCTTTGGGGACCAAAAGGGGTTCTTTGGGAAGCACCACTAACTCTCAAGGCCTATTAGGGCACTACTTCTGAAACTTTCTCGGAAGCTGAGGAATAAAGAGCATTAATGACTTTAAATAATAGTTTAGGAAATGATACCTTGGTGATCCAGGAGTGTTTAACTTGCAGGCAGGGCAGAACTTACCTACCAGCTCCCTCTCTAGGAGTCAAGCTCCATAATTTCTAGACCAGACTCTCTGCCACAAACTGGTTGTGTGCTGTGGCTAGTCATTAACTTTCTAGCTCTGTATTTCTGTATCTGAAAATAAGAGGATTGGGTCACATTATTCCCATGAGTCCTTTCCTGTTCCCAAAGTCACAATTAATGAAAGACTCAGCATTAACAGCAAAATCAAAGGGTTACATGGCAACGCTGTGTGTGTGGATGTGGGCAGGGTGGGGTGAGGTGGGGAGGGTTATATAGACAAAGTAGAGAACAGATTCGTAGAGGGATATTATGAAAAAAGAGCATCTTTTAGAGGGTCCATCTCAAATAATAACCCCCAGATTGTGACAATTTATTCTGTTGTGTATATATTGTGTTAAATATAATACACCTATATAACACATATATCATATAAAACATACATATGTAACATGTATAAAACAATATATGTGTAACAATATACATATACATAGGAATATATTGTATAACACAGTAAATTAAGTGTCACAATTTGTGGCCCTTTTCCCACATTATTCCTTTCTGGATCTGTTCTTTAAATTCTTGCTTACGTTGAGTACTTTCTATTAACATCTTTAATTTAGCTGCAGTGGTAAAACAACTACCCCAGAACGCCTTTGCATAAAATCTTTAAAGAAAGGACAGGTTCTCCTAAACCATCACAGATTGGTTTATTCTATCAGTTATCACTGATCGAAGATTTAGGGGTGGCAAAGTCAGATCAGAGTTGAGACCCATATCAATAAAGTATAACAGTCAATAAATAACGGTTTAACCTTAACCTAGGGAGTAACTTGACTTCCTTAGGTTTTGAGGACTTTAATTTGACGTTCTGAAGAGATTGCCCATGCTCAATTTCATTCATGTAGGAGTTCTTCTTGAGACTCCACTCCAGGAAGATGCATGTGATGTGATTGAGAGTATCTCATTGTCTGTATGTGCACTCAGGAGACTCCCTCATTGGCCTTTCACGCCAACGTATGCTTTGCACTGGTTTGCACATCTGCTGTAGTACAATTGCTCTTCTCTAGATGATGGCTAATCACACCAGCTCTGCCTACAAACATTCTGGAAGCATTGATTGTACTACGCTGTATTCTACATGTTGCCAGAGATATTTTGCAGAAAAGCTAAACTTGATTTTTTTTTCATATTATTTCTATCCCGGGGTGAGGGCTTCTGAAAATGCATCGAGCAGAGCTGCTGCAAAACTCTTCTTCCCCAAGGGAGTACCCCATGGGTTGAGTCAGTAAGGGCTTTGCAGAGATTAGTTTATAAGGAATATGTTCTCCTGATGTCTCATAGATTAACTCACACTGCATAGAAAGGCTTCAAGGATTACAAAGTGTGAAGACATAAAGATGATAATTCCAGGTATGCAAAAGTGCCTTACAATATGGTTCATAAAAGGTATCAAAATCACTCAGGTAGTAATTGTAGTAGAAATGTAATAATGGCTCCACTCTTTAAATTATCACCCACATTTGTTATGGTATTGTTTTTAATACTGAAGGGAAAGAGGCTTAAAGTATTTGGCATCTACTATAGCTGAGAATTAACGCAGAGGTTCAAATTATACACTTCCCTAGGAAAAGATGATATATACTACACTCCTTTTAAACCTGGTTTCAAAGAACAATGCATTATTTGCTAATGAATTAAGTGAAAAGTAATTTCTTACTATTTCACATATGATTTTGTCTTAAAAATACAAGAGAAAGTACCACATAAACAAAGTGAAATTTTAATAACATCCAAGGAAGCTTCAGAAAAATACAACTTTGAATAAAATCTCTGGGGCAGTGTATTTATAATACCAGTATCTCCTAACAAGATTCAAGAAATGTACCTGTAGCAAGAATTCCATTAACCTCTCCCTGTTTTCAAGTTAAACTAAGTTTTGCAGAATGAAAATTCATTTCATTTGATTCTTAATAGAAAATACAAGAAGGGTCCAAATAGACCAAAACTAGCATTCTGAGAACAATGTCAAGAGCTTGGTTTCCATTGTAATAAAAGTTACCCACCATTAAATTTCCTGGCAGCGGGTTAAACCCATAATGGCATTGGCCATTATGCAGCTTAAGGGAAATTATGGAGTAGAATCTGTCTGCACAAATCTTGAGTAGGAGGAGTAAATGTTTCATAGCACACTGTGTGATCCATGTCCATCTGGTGTTCTGAAAAAAGAAAAGCCAGGGAGGTCCACAAAATGTGCTTGATGGCACATTTGAGAATGAGAAAATCAGAAGATAATACATATTCATATTTTGCTTTATTACAATACCTATTAGCAAAGGACACCAGACTAAACAGGATATGACTTTATTTTGTCTCAAAAAATTTTGAGAGATACTTCTTTTTTCACTTGATGAAGGCAAGCACACTGCTTCCACATACATTTTATTTCTTAATGATTAAAAAAAGTTTCAACTTCAAATGAAATGATGACTCATGAAATGATGACTCTAAAGGTGTCAGGTGTCCTCTTTTTTTGCAACCATTGCCAAAATGCAGATATATACTTCTCCTGTGCATGATTCTGATCTTAAATTGCTTAATTCTATCAAATTACTTGTGTATATAACGTTTTGATATAAAATCCTCAATCTGGCAACAAAAGCCACTTGAAAATACAGAACATCACAAAGGAAAAACACTTCTACTCCCGTTGCTAAAAGATGATTACTTTCAACATTTTGATGAGTTCTTCCAGTATCACATATATTTACACATTCAAACTATACATACAATTCCTCCCCAAAAGATTGTTTACATATTATTTTGTAGGCTCTTCTCCCTCTTTAGTAATACAGCACGGACATTTTCCCATGACCATGAATATTTACCGGTAGGTTTTATATCAAATATGTTTAGAATTTAGATTTATAAGTAGATATTTTACACTTGATGTTCATCCAGTCATTCTTAAAAGATCATTTGCTTTTTTTCTGGAAGCAACCCTACTGTTCCATCACTGGGATTGTAATCAAGAGATACCACTTCATAAGATCTCCTCCAGGACATCTGACCTATGACATTGAGGTTTACCAAGAGCATCATCTTCCCCCATTGTGCTCACTGGCTAACTGATGGGCAGCATGTGGGCCACGTCCTCATCAAGTGCAATTCTCTGGGACAAGTTCCTGGATGGTTGGGATGCACCCAGAATTACAGAAGGACATTTCAGTCTTCAACTGAACTAGTAGGTTGGAGCTCGCTTATGTCAGGGCTGTTGGGGATCCAGCAACAGCAGCTGGGAGTGGGTAGCAAAAGACTAGCCCATCTGATAGAGGAGGACTTTGCATGGAAATCTAGTAAGTTTTCATTTCCTGAACACTTCACATGGCTTTCACTCAAAAAAGACTTTTGCTGAAAAAACGAGCAGCACCCACACTTCCACATCAGAGCTTTTGCCCTAATTTTGGTGTCTGTCTCCTCTCTTCTCCAGGCCCAAATTCCAAGTGTGGTCTGGCTGCCCCAGAATCTCTGGTCACCAGGTGCTGGCCCTTTGATATTTTCATTCCTACAAAAGCAATATAGAAATATGTATGTGTCTTTCTCAAGCGCCTTTTAAGACTCAGCTTTACTGTCATCTCTCTGAATCTTTCCAATTCTCCACCTCACTCCTCAGTCCCTTGAAATCTTTTATTTGTAATGTCAACTATACTGCCTCACTCACAGAGGGATATCAATAAATGTTTGTGAAACTAATGATTAAAGGAATAAAAGAGAGATGTTAACAACAACAACAATATGAGCTTCCAGTGTTGTAACATCTGGCTTTTGGCTCCAGCTTTTTTCCAAAGTCCCTCAAATCCAAAAGGAGTTTTGTGTCATATTCTAAGATCAGACCTGACTGGATAGCAGGTTTTGCCATGTCACAAAATTGGCAGAAGACCTCAAGTTCAGTAGTCGGAGGTAAATTATTGTTGTTGAAAAATTAAGAAAGTCAAATTTATTCTGGCGTTTTTAAAATATAAAATTAAAATCTAAGGCCTTTCTTCCATTGTCTGTCCTATTTCATCTAAGCAGGATAAAACCTAAAGCTCTTTTTCCTCTATCAGACAGGGCTTCTTCGAGATTAAGACCACAGAAATATCCCCAAGGTTTTTAATACCTAAGGCAGTGTGCAAGAATGCTAGTCACAATAGTAATACCCACTTTGTTCTCTAATGCTTTCTCCAAATTTTCATTCCAATGACTTTAGAATTATAGATTTTTTTTGGTGGGTATGGAGTTACCCAAAGCAGTCCACACCCTCTTTTGTTTAATATCCATTGATTCCACTATGCCTAGTATCTCCCTTAATATTTGGACAGTGCCTAAACCTTTCTACTAAGACCAACCAACTAAATGGCAAGGACTATGTCCTATTCAGTATTATTTCACCTGCTCCTAGAAAAGTACCTAGAACACAAGACAAGTTAAAGAAATGTCTTCTCCTTAAATGTTTTGCAGATCTGTTGCTTTCTGATAGAAGATATTAATTCTTGGGTACTTCTTTGGAAAAAAAAATTGCTTTTCCTTTTTTTCAGATTATTTCTTATTAGAAAATGAAATTATTCCTGATGTTACAATATTGTTTTCCTTTTTAAAGAGTTGTTAATTTGTTTTAAAATAATGAACATTGTGGTACACTTTCATAAAAATAATCATTCCATAGTCTTTGTAAAAATGGCATCACTATGATTATAAATCAACCTAAGTTCCTTACCAAGAATACTTAGTTATATTTTATCTCCCTCTACTTTCTTTCCACCCTGAAAAATTTTTACACATTGTGACTTATAATTTTTGGATTTTAAAACATGAATTGGTAATTATGGCTATAGACCAGACTTCAGGATACCACATGGCAAAAGTTCTTAGAGAGGACCTTGAAGATCCTTGCCTAATATATAACCCTGGCAAGGTCTCCTTCGGAGACGCAAGAAACCAGAGAGGTTAAGTGGCGGGGCAAGGTCAAAGGGTAAGTATGCAAGTGCTACAAAGCTAAGACAACAGAAACAATTTTGTAAAATTTGGAAAAAGTGCATAGGTAGAAAATTGAATAAGATAAAGACAGAGAGATCTCTTCTTACATGTAATTCAACTCTACTCTGAGAGAAAAGAACGTATGGTTAGGAGAAAAAGTTACCACAACATCCATTTGGATATGGATTAATTTAGTTCCTACACTAATCATCTTCCACTTCATAAATAAGACCACCAATTTAGGTATCAGAAATATGGAAAGGAGCAAATGGATTGAAACCTGGGGTGGGGAAATAGGTCTTTTGCTCATTTTCAGATCATGTTATTGAGAATGGTAGTTTTCAGTCGTATAGGTATTCTTTAACCCAAAAAAAATCAGCAACTACCAAGGATAAGATCTTAGGAACTCTCTCAAAAATTATCACAGTGTATAAACAACTTTTTATCTAATAGCAATACTCATTTACCTTTAGCATTCATGTAAGTCAATAAAATCTCTTGAAAAAGAAGATCTCTTTGTTTTTATTTTGGTTTAGTGGAAAAAAAAAAGTTTTTTCCCTTCTGGATTTCAAATCTGTCCTTCTCACATTGGAGAAGAAAGCAATTTGGGGGAAATTTCTCAATATGTTGTTATTTTTCATGAATAACTATAAAATTTAGAACGAATAATGAAAACCATTTAAGTGTAAAAGACCACAGGAGACATTTTCTCAGTCAATCAGCATCCAAGTGATACGATCACATGGCGCTTTCTGTATAATTTTCATGTTGAAGAGTCTATTCAAGCTGATTAGAGAGGATTTTATATAAAATTTAGAGGACTTTCTTAACAAAGCATTTCTTTTGACTAACATGATTTTGAAAACATTCTGTTTTTTCTTTGGCAATACTAGTCTCCCAGTGTTTCTTTAGTTCAAAGATTTCTGACAGATGGGAAAGCCAAACTTTTTTTTAACCCCACAGGTGGGTAATAATCCTCTTAATGTAGCCATCGTCCTCACGATTCTTTCAATCTAATATATGTGAGATTTCCTCCATGGTAATAATATATACTCATGACTTCTTTTTGCTGTCGAAGGAGGGAATTAAAAATCACTATTGTTTCCATAAAGATATATTTGCTCTAAGGAAGAACAAACGGGGCATTTTGAAATTATTTGGAAATTCAGGAACATGTGGCTAGGTACAAGTCAATAGTAGGTAAAATCTCTCTTTTTAATTGATTTCAGATGCTGGCAATACATAAATACATATCAAGCCAAAACCATTATAATTTTGGACCCCAGATGGAAGTTGTTTATGAACAACTAGAACATTCAGTTTATTTATAGTACAGAAATCAAACACTTGAAAAACAAAAAGCAATTACTGTATCTCCAACCGTGTAATGACCATGTTAGACAGAAGAATCACAAATTTAGCTTCATCATTCTTAAATCAAACTCTGGATTGTGGAGATTATGGCTGTGTCTGGAAAATTAGAGAAAACTAACACTTTTGGAATTACAACACAAAAAGACAATTAAGCTATGACATGACCATTATTCTCCAGAACAATAATGTTCCATTTTGGGAAAGACATAAAAGTCATCAGAGAAATATTAAAATAAAATTAATTAGATGACAACACCTTCTTCTTCTTCTTCTTCTTCTTCTTTTTCAAGATTTTATTTATTTATTTGAGAGAGAGAGAGGGAAAGCACAGAAGAGTGAGAAGTAGACTCACTGATGAGCAGAGAGCAGGATTCAATCCCAGGATCCTGAGATCATGACCAGAGCCGACCGCAGATGCTTAACCCCCCAGGTGCCCTGAAATTTTCCTTTTCCTTCACAGTCAAAATTTCTGTCCCTTTTTATTATTCATTCATTTTTTTCTTCACGCATTCTTTTTAGTTACCACGTGATCTGCCACTATCTTTCCCTCCCTCCTCCCCTCCCATGCTCCCTATTGGTTTCTTTGTGTCTGCAGAAATAAGAGCATTGGAAGGCTCGAAGGAAACAGTTTTCTGTTCAAAAAGGAAGAACCTTCTAAATCTGAGCATGAACTGAAATGGATAGGAACAAATTGTCTGGTAATGACCCTCTCCCTTTAAGAGATGCAGAAGAGGATGAAGAGCTGCTTATCTGAAAAGTTATAGAGAAATATTACATGAAATAGAAGATTGAACTAAGGGGCCTCTGAACTCCCTTTCAGCACTAAAATAATGTTTCTGTACTTCCGTTCCTTGATCAGAACAGGTTGAACCTCCCCTGAAACTGCCCTACCCAACAGGGTTCACAGAGGTAGATGATCGTTCATATCCGATTTCCCCCCCTTTGATGGGAAGGTGGGACAATCTTCCTCCAGGACAACTGAGCAAGTTTCCTTGATTGTGCTCAGGTTACTTCCACTTTCTTTCTGTTCTGCTTTTGCATTTTATCATCAATTCTCCTCTTTCTTCTTTCTCTTGCTTTGTTCTCTTTTTCTTGCCACACGCCCATCTCTTCCACTTCCCCCTCTCCTCTTCTCGCTCTGTTCTCTTTCATCTTTTCCCCTTTATTCCTTGCCGCATTCTTTCCCTTCCTTTTTGCCTTCCTATGCTTGCCCGAGAAGGCTTGCTTTAGGACTTGGCATTCAGTCCCAAGGCTCAGAAGATCTTAGTCACTAGAGGAAGAAAGAAGATACTCTCTGGTCTCTTTCAGAAACAAAGATGACTTCTCAAGCCTCCCTCCCTCCTGCCTGCCCCCTTCCTCCTTTAAATATTGATGGTATCACACTAGCAGCCTACTAATGTAACTTTGGCTGGCATTCTGCAGAGGCAAGGGGAGCTGCAGGTCCTGTCATAGGTAAGAGACTTCAGACATCTTTTCCTTCTATCTGTTACTTGCTCTTCTACTGTGCCTGCATTTCCAGCTTGCCAAGGACAGAAAAACCCATTGTGTGTCAGTAGATTTTCTGCCTGGGGAGAATCTCCACTTCCTATGCTAGCTGTAATTTTTTCTGATGCTTATCAGCAGGTGCGTAGGCTCCTATTGCAGCAGGAGGAAAGGTCAGGCCCTGTTCATCAGGAGGGGCAACTGCACAGCCAAGATTCTAGGCATAGATGTCTCCATGCTTCCGAGGTGAAAAAAGAAGCACATTTGGTGTGCAGCCCCCTGCTTTCAAGTGTTGCTGATTCACACCCCATCCTGATGAACTAAACCCATGGCTACTTCGTTGGCTGGTTTGGTGGTGCCCAGAATAAGGGCAGTGTATTTTCTGGATTCTAGTGCACCACCATCAGGTCCTGGAGAATTACGAAACAGCTGAGTGCTTAAATGTGCACCACTTAATTATGTGCCACATGTAATTTCAGAACAGTTCTATTTATAGTGAGACTTTATTTTTAAAAAGCTTGTATTTCAGAGTAGGAGGCGATGCAAATCGTTTTAGACCCTGTAATGAGGCTTAAAATGTGACTCAA
The DNA here is from genome assembly GCF_009829155.1 of Mustela erminea. Taxonomy (NCBI): domain Eukaryota; kingdom Metazoa; phylum Chordata; class Mammalia; order Carnivora; family Mustelidae; genus Mustela; species Mustela erminea. Next base: position 25,439,458 of record NC_045623.1, read on the forward strand.
CAGAGCTATAAAATTGGCCAGCACTTCAAATGGGTCACATTCAGATCAAGATGGTAAGGAGGACATTAATGGCATCAAAACAATCCCAGGATGCAGAAAATTTGAGACTGTTCTTGGTCTGTGTATTGGGTGTGTCTGTTTGCATGTTTTGGGGTGTGTGTGTGTGTGTGTGTGTGTGTATACATTTTAGGGAGAGGTGATTATTAGTAATTAAGATGGAGAAGAAGTCAGAGGAAATTCAGGATATCTAACAGAAAGTCAAAATTTATCTAAACATTTCATAAGGTCAGATTGAGTCAAATGCATATTCAGGGTGCAATTCCAAGTGGGAAAGACATCAAGGAAATGTAAGTGTGAAAGCAGGGCAGCAGGAGCAAAGCTTAGAGGGCTCAAGTGAAGGAGAGGGCTTATCTGGGTTGTCAATTAGGAAACAACATCTGGGGAGAGAGAGATCTCCTCCACTAAGGCCAAAGTGTGTGTGTGTGTGTGTGTTTGCACGCGCATGTGTAGATGGTGTAGAGTATGACTAAAAAATGATCCCCCTTTTTTCCCTTCACTCAGTGAAGAAAGGAGTGATTAGGGCTTGTAATTAATTTGGAGGGACTTAGAAGTATAATAAAAAGCACATTGGCCTGACCTAAATGTGACTATAGCCCCCATCCACTAACAAAGCATAACAGTTCCTCACCTCCCCCCCACCCGGCCCCCGCCCCGCATCTGTCCCCACCTGGCTGGCGCACGCCCTTCCCAGAGAGGTTGAGCTCGAGCTCTCACACAATTCAGCTAGAAACACAGCGATCATGCACAGTTTTAGAGTTGGCACACGCCCTCGTCACTGGCTGGCTCAAAGACGAGGTCTGTGAGTTAGGCAGTGGTCAAGGGGCATGTGTAGAAACAGTCTCCTGATAATCGGTTGATGGTTGATGGAATATTTCCATTTTTCTGGGCCTGGTGTTGTATTAGGGAAATCTAGCTGCAATATTTCTCATCTTTTCTTAGCTGTTCTTCCTTATACTTATTTCTTACTCATTTGTGCATCTATGGTCAGCCTTAATCCCTATACCTACTTTCAGTTACAAGCACATTTCCTAACCAAGGGGGAACTCTCACTCCTCCATCCCACCTACATCCCCACTCCTTGGGCCATCATTCCTCACGCGGGGCTCTCACACTCATGATTGCCAAAGCAAATACATGTGAAGGGCAGGAAGAAAAAAAAAGTCTCTTGCTGCTAAGCAATAGCCAAGAGATGAAATAAATGTATTTTCAAGTTCTAATACAATACACTATGAAAATAACAATGAAGAGATTGAATTTAATCCAAGGACCCACTGCAAAAAATCTGCTTTTAAACAAACAAACAAACAAACAAAATCAATACCTTTAGATGTAGTCTCAGGACCTAGGTTGGTATTTTGAAAAGATACAATGGGGGAAAAAAAAAAAGAAAAGATTCATGAAATCTTGTGCATTGATATTAATTAGTTCCTTACTATGTTTTTTTAGTACTGATGAAAAGGAGTAGAATCTGAATATTAGTTTATAAATTAAATTATTATCATAAATATGATCATTAGCAATACATGATGATATAATAAGAATTACTACTATTCATGTAGAACCATCTTATTTATTTAGGGATTATAAATTCCATGAGGGCAGGGGTTGTGTTTAATAGTTACTTAATAAGTATTTATAGAATGCTGAATGTTTTTCAAACATATGCTCTCTTCGTCCTCTTAACAATTCAAGGATCCTGTCTCATTAATTCTTAAATCTTTTACATGTTTGGTACTGCAACTGCTAGTAGTAGAAATTTATCAAATATTTGTTGGTTGAGGGAGTAGTAGGGCAAGTGTTAACATCTGCTATGTGAGTTCAGGACATACACCAAAGCATGACCCTCAAGTGATATACCACAACCTTCTCTAGGGAGCAAATATCATCTACTCCTAAGATCATATATTTTACATTAAATATAGGTAAACTATGATTCTAGGCCGGTCTTGGATTTTGGTATTGATAAGTCTTTCTCTAGAGAATCCTGGAAAGGTAGAGTTTTTTTTGTACTATTCATATATTTATGAACATTAAGATTGGAGAAGCCATAATTGGCTACCAAGAAGATTTCTGCCTGAGGACCGACATCTAACAAGTTTGGTGCTCATACTTGGAATGATTCATCAATCTTGCTACGGATTATTGGGACACTGCTTGGAGTTTCTGATAATGTTTGCTTTAGTGAAGAGTTTTAAATAGGTTTGAAGTTATGTAAACTACTGTTGATAAATATTTCTGTCATTCTTCAAAGAATTCCCAGCGGAGATAATGGTGCCCCTTATAGGAGTAGTGATGAGGACAAACACCCGGGGACTTGCTGTGTGAGCAATCTTTCTTAGCCTTAGTGTCTTTGTCAGCAAACCTGAGCCTGAGAAAGTAAGAAGTGTACCGCCTACCTTAGATGTAGCTGTGAAGGAGACAGTAAGACACTCTATTAACCAGGAAGGGCAGTGTAAAAGTCAGTTGCTGTTATTACCTATAAAACAGAGGTCACAATTACTCATCTATCTTAAAAAGTTGGTTTGAGAGTCAAATGAGACAGTATAGAAAAATATCTGAGGAGGACAAGATATATTTCAACTGCATAATGAAAGTATTATTAAAATGTCCTCTTCAAGAACATCGATATCTTTTCCTCATGACTGAAAATGAGGGATAGTTCTTTCTACAGAGGTTCATGGCACCATCACAAACTGAATAATAATCACTATCTCATGCTCATTGATTGAGCGCTACAAGCTGCTTCTCCAATATCACTTCTTTGTGAACCAATGGATACGATATTTTAAAAAAATACCACCAGAGTTATAAAACCCACATGTCAAATAAGCAACATGTTTTCTCAGCACCACTTACTCTTCTTAAAGAGTTGCTAACTGCAAAAGCTCTCTCCCTAGAACATAAATCACTGGAATTGGAACTTTGGAAATAGTAAGGTAGCTAGCATGATGAATAAAGCACAGTTGGAGAGTTTCAAGTATGGCAGTTTGTGTTTTCTCTAAGGCCTTTCTTAAGAGAAACCGGGAAGTCAGACAGTATCTCTAACAAACACGTGTCATAAGAGACCCAATTGCCTATCAATGATTCTTAAGCAGTTAGAAAATCCTTTCATGAATAGATTTCAATTTGCCCCAGACATAAACAACAAATGTTGGTTCGATTATACAATATCTACTTTCATAGCTTCCTAAGTTAGACTAACCCTCAATTTTTGAGAAACATGTATATTACACTGTTTTTGTGATGCCTCCATTAACTTCACTGGCTCTGAGCATGCTGGAAAGAACAGTTCAAGAGACTCCATTTTGTTTTCCTATTGAGGGATTTCTGCAAGGGGTAAGACAAGAGACCATGTCTCTGACTATAACTGTAGTCTCCCTGTACTACCTTTTGGCACATAGTGTCCCTTCCTTATCAGACTTGGCAATAATAGGAGAGGTTGACTTTCATACTCTCTTCCTGACACACTGAGTTCTATGGTTAACAATAACATCTGTGTATAAGACCATGGACACTGTGGACACAAATATGGCCTAGTAGATAAAGAGGTCAAGTGTCTGAAAACAATTTTCTTTAGAAGGAGCATCCATCTCTGTGACTGGTTTCTTTTAAAAGCAGCATTCAAGGGACAAAGGATATCTTGCTTCTTCAGATCTGAGGAACAGGGCCTCAACTTCCCTTTTGAATGGCTTTCTGAAAGCAGCAACCACCTCAGCTAACTGTACAGTGCATAGTAGTTACTTTGCAAGTGAATAAGACTCCTTTGTGGGCAAACTACATGGAAGCAGGCAAATTTAAGTGGACACTATTATCAGAAATCATGTTATTATATAAGGTTGATTTTCTTTTCTTGGGCTTGATTCGTTTAGATAATACCTGTCACTGCTCCTTCTCCTGACAATTTCTGAATTGACTTCTGTAATAACTCCTGGTTCAAGCAATTGGTAAATCTCATAACCTACCTCTTGATACCTTTAATGAGCTATCTTCAATCTTTGAATCCTTGTTTTAAAATGTCCTGAAAATCTTACTTTTCTGCAGTGATTTTATTGGATCCGTTTTTGTTAATTCTATTTTTCCTAACATTCAGTACCTTCTCCAGATTTTTTGTTTCCCAGTTCCTTTGTTATTACTTTTTAGGTTCTCTTCAAGCCCCCTCAGCTAACCTACTGAATCCATCCAGACATTGCTTTTTTACCCACTGACAACTGCAAAGTGAGTCTATTAACATGTAAATGACTGTGGTCAGAACAAGCTAAGGATATGTTTACAGTGGGGTTATTGAACATATATGGTAACAACATGCATCACTCAGAAGGGAGAACATTTATTTCTATTTATTTGTGTCCTTAATTTCTTTGAGAAACTTCTCATAGTTTTTATTGTATAAGCCTTTACCTCTTTGATTAAATTTATTTGCATGTATTTTATTCTTTCTCATGATTCATTCTTAAAAATTTCCTTTAAAGATAGTTCATTGTTAAAATATATAACTGGTTTATATATATAAACATATATAATATGTTAACTGTTATACATATGTTATACATATGTTAAATATGTATAAAATATTAAATATATAAACAAATGCTGGTTTTGTATTTGCCACTTTGTTGAATTCATTCCGTAGTTCTTGGGTTTTGTGTGTGTGTATGTGTATGTGTGTGTGTTTGTGTGTGACATCTGTAAGGTTTTCTGCATATAAGATAATGCTATCTGCAAACAAATAATTTTACTTCTTCTTTTCTGATCTGGATTCCTTTTATTTCTTTTTCTTGCCTAAATGCTCTAGCTAGGAATTTCAATACTGTCTTGAATAGATATGTCAAAAGTTGGCATTCTTACCTTGTTCCTGTTCTTAGAGGAAAGCTCTCAGTTTTTCTACCATTGAGTGAGATTTAGTGTGAGTTTTTCATATGTGATCCTTACTATATTGAGGTAATTTCCTTCTATTCCTAGTTTGTTAAGTGTTTGGTCATTAAGGAGTGTTGAATTTTGTCAGATTTTTTTTTCTGTATCTCTTGAAATGATGTGTGATTTTTATCCTATAGTCTATTAATGTGGTTTGTTGTATTGATTGACTTACATATATAGAAACACCCTTGCATCCTGGAGATAAATCTTTATAGGACCCTTATGTTACAATACATAAAAAATTAACTCAAAGTGAATGAAAAACTTGGGGGTAAGACCTGAAACTATAAAATTCCTAGAAGAAAACATAGGGACAACGTTTGATGACATTGGTCTTGACGATGATTTCTTGGATATGACACCAAAAATATAGGCAACAAAAGCAAAAATAAACAAGTAGGGCTATATCAAATGAAAAAACTTCTGCATATCAAAAGAACAACAGACTTGAAAAGACAACCTATGGAAAGGGAAAAATATTTGTAAACCATATATCTGATGAAGGCTAACATTCAAAATATATAAGGAACCCCAACAACTCAATAGCAAAACAAACAAACACCCAGAAAACCTTGATTTAAAGAAATAGGCAAAGAACCTGAATAGACATTTCTCAAAGAAGACATACAAACAACAGCATGAAAAGGTGCTCAACAGCACTAACCATTAGGAAAATGCAAATCAAAACCACAGGGAGTTGCTACCTCATACCTATTTAAAATGGCCATTAAGAAAATTACAGAAAATAACAAGTGCTGGGAAGGATGTGAGAAATTGGAATCCTTATGTACCATTGATAAAAATGTAAAGTGATGCAGCCACTATGGAAAACAGTCCAGAGCTTCCCCAACAAAATAAAGTGGAAATGCCCTATGATCCAACGGTCCTACTTCTGAGCACTTACTCAATAGAATTGGAAACAGGTTCTCAAAGAGATATTTGCACTCCTATGCTCACTAAAGCAATATATTTAATAGCCAAGAAGTGGGGGGGAAAAAACCCTAAATGTCCATTGATGGATGAATAGCTAAAAGAAATGTGATATATAAATAGAATGGAATATTAGTCAGCTTTAAAAAAGAGGGAACCTATCATATAGTGAATCTTGAGGACATTATGCTAAGTGAAATAAGCCAGCCACAGAAAGGTACATACTGCATGATTCTACTTACATGAGATTTCTAAAGTAATCACACTCATAGAAAGAATAGAATGGTGGTCACCAGGGGCTGCAGGAAGAAGGAATGGAGAGTTATTGTTCCATGGGTACAGAGTTTCAGTTATGTAGGATGCAAATGTTCTATAGACCTGCTGTACAACAATGTGTGTACAATACCACACTGTACACTTACATATTTGTTGAGAGTAGATCTCATATTATGTGTTTTCTTTTTTTACTACAATTAAAAAAGAGAAAGAGAAGAAGAAAACATGTTTCTCTATTGGACCTGAGCAATAGATCTGAAACTTGTTGGGTAACGGTGGTTGTTATACTTGTTTTCTTTTAAAATCTGGGGTATGATTTATCCAGAACAAAAATTTGACTTCCAAGAAAACTTTAACAATAGCAAAGTTTTCATTTAAAAAATTTTTTTAGCTCATAAATGACTCCATAGTGGTACCTGGGGAGCTCAGGTCATAATTTCAGGATTCTGGGATCCTCTCTGCTCGGTGGGGAGTCTGCTTCTCCTTCTCCCTCTGCAGTTCCTCCCTGCTTATGCTCTCTCTTCTCTCTCTCAAATGAGTAAACAAAATCTTTAGAAATAAATAAATGAATGAATAAATAAATAACTGTAAAAGCTGACCTTCAGGAGGCTAACACAGCTGCTGTCTAAAGGCAACACGGAAGCTGCTGGCTATTTGTACATCCTTAGGACAAGAGGAACTGCTTCAAATCTCCCCCACTCTGAGGCAAGGGAAAAATGGGGTGGGTTCAGGGCAGGAATAAATAAACATTTTAGTGCTATAATCACAGCTAATGGCTTCCCACTGAAACTCCGGATCCCTGGGTGGTCAATTGAACTCCACCTGGGTTAGAGAAGTATAATCAAGAACAAAATCTTCTCCCAGCTCAGAAATCCTCTCCCCAAAGGTAGTGGAGAAAGAAAACACTTTTATTATTGAATAAGCATGAAATCAGAATGTGATGTGCATCACCGACCATCTGCTAAGAGAGTGCAAAGACAGAAAAAAAAAAAAATGTCCCTTTTTATTTGGCCAAGCAGATACTGCCCATTACATATGTGTTTTCATGCTGAACAGTGATGAGTCCTCCAGCGAGAGGACTTGCCACATGGAGTTCATCCTAAATTCTCCTGGTAATTGGGGTGAATGAACAGCTTTGTTAGCTAATTGGCTTTATCCAGAGGAAAAACAAACTTTTTGTGCTTTCTGACTGTAGGTAGTTTTGTTTTGCAACTTGGAGCAAGGCATCCCTGCAGTTAGACTCCTGAGGCCCCACAGAAACTGGGAGACAGAGGTACCATCTCCCTAGATGCTCCCACCTCAGGGATAACCCCTGGGTCTTTGAGAAAGATGATCCCAAAAGGGCTCATTTGAAGATGATCTTCAAAAGGATTTCTATACATTTCGAAGAGATGTGAAAACACTTTCAATGGTAAGTTTTCCAAGGTAAATGCTTTCAGAAAACTGAGGGTATAGAAATCCTGCCCCCCTCCATTTTCAACAGAAAGAATTAATGTTTCTGATTTTTAATTTGTATCTGTTCTTGTACCGGAACTGGCAACACGGAATTTTCAAGGGAACCTGAGGGTATTGTGGGGTTTGGGGGGGTCATGCTGGGCCTCAGTTTTCCGGAGGGGCCACATGCCTGGCTGGAGTAGGCTGTGGGACGCTAGGAAGCACCATCTTCCCACTCTAGCCATGGGATGAACAAACCTGGGTCCTGGGGTAGGGTATGGGGGCAACTTCTTGCCCTTAGCAGACCACAAGTCTTCAATGGGGCTTTTTAGAATCTTACATAGTGTCTGATGCTGAGGCCTCGCTGTGTTCAAAGAGATTTAGTCACATGGTGATGATGATGATGATGATGATGGTGGTGGTGGTGATGTGTGTGTGTGTGTGTGTGTGAGAGAGAGAGAGATTCTTATGGGGATAAACCTAGTTCTTTCTATCACCTTCAACTTTTAATGGATGTGCACTAGGAGTTAATATGACTTTTATTAAAAAACAAAAAACAAAAAAACAACAAAAAAAACTAGTCTTGAATCCTGCCTAAAGCTGACCTTATAAGAAGTTCACTTTTTTTCCCCCAAAAAGTGATATTTCTTCTCATCAGTTCTTTTTAAGTCCAATTTAATCAAACAGCTGAGTCCTAGTCCATAGGTTTTTAACCGCTTACCAGACCAGATTCTATTATTCTTTTTCAGTGAGCTTGTGAGAATACATCTAGCTGTCATTTGAGATGAGGGCATGTAACAGCTTTCTCTCCCTCCTTTTTCTCCGTTATCCAACACTACCCCACTGGATCAGCTCCTCATTAAAAGCATTTAACCCAGACCAAGTGATAATAGCCAGTGTGTATCATAAGCCAAGATCGAGTTACATCACCCCCGTATCAAGCTCTGCTTTTCTTTGTTTGGTTATCACCACTATTGGTTCTTGATTTCCCACTGATCAAACAGAGGTGAATGGCAGCTGTGTGGAAATTACAATGTAAATTGCTGTGTGCAAAGCCCAACTGAACAGGAAAAAGCTGCTGTTAAGGGGACTGCCGTTGTGAAGGTCTATGTTGGACTGGTTTGAATTTCTTAGTATGAAATAAATAGATGTTAGTGTAAAAATGGTTAGGGCCTTAACTATTTTGTATTATCATGTGTCAAGTTCATGTAGCAAAAGCGTCATGCAGTGAGCACGGATTTAGTTACCAACAATCTTAAGAGACGATATTACATTTCCAAATTATTTTAGGCTTAGGCATCAGAAAGTGTAATTATGTTCTTTATATTATTTCCTAACTGCGAATCACTTTCATTCCTATTCATTTATAAAGTCCATCAAAAATGTATTTGCATTTGCTTCCTTTCCAGATACTCTCTCTCCTCAACACCAACTGTGCTTGTTAAATCAATGTACCCTTGACTTTTTGTGTCCCTGTTAAGAGAAGTTTTAGCCATTCATAGACTTCACACACATCCCTAGTCATTTTCTGTATTTTATTTCCCTACTTAATAAAGAGTAATAATTAATTTCCAAGCAAGGAAACAATAATCTGGCAATTCTCAGACAAGAAGTAAAGGGTGAAATATGCCTGATATTCTAGGGTTTTCTCTTTATTTTGTATCCTCAGATAGATTTTTAATTTCCTAGTGCAGCATCCATGTTTTCCACATTTATTTCTCCCAGTGCCTGAAGCACAGGTAGATGGCCCCAAAATGCCCTGTTGAGTGAAAGAAGAAAGGTGCCCGAAACAGCTCCCCAGCCTAACCTTTCATTAAAAGGAAGACAGGACTCTGAATATCAAAATAGTGAGATGGGAATTTTTAAGATAATTAATTAATTAAGATGAATTACATCAACGTATTTGAGCACTTGGCAATGTATTCTATTATGGACATGATGCATTTAGTGAAGTCGCCTACAGTCTGGCTTTCCAGGAAGGACAGAGAAAGAGAAAGAATAGTCTTTAATTATCCCAGGCTTATTTGAATTTTACTCACCTGACTGTTTTCCACCTGGTGATAATATAATGTCAGCTATTTGTCTGAAATATTCTCCTGTGTCTTTTGAGAACAGAGACCATTGAGATTTTAGAAGAGAATGTGTTTTATTTTCATTTTAGATTTAGGGAAGAGTTGAATGATCACTTGGGACTTTTTAAAAACTGATGTCTTTACTGCATGTAGTAGAATGGATCAGCTCGTTTCTTCTTCCACATCCCTGCACTCAAAGAAATAGCCTCTCTATTAACACGTGACATTTTTCTTAATCAGAGAGTGGAAATGAACCTGTAAGCCCTTTTGGCTTTCATGAACTTAAGGAAATTGATTTAACTGGTTTTTAAGAGAGATTAAATGAAAAAAAGTTTTTTTTTTTCTAACACCCCTTTAAAATCAGTCACAGCAAATCTTAATTTGGTTTCCAATATTGTTACTCCATTACTCTAATAAATTAAATGATGGATCAATCTTTCCAATTTTTCATGATACATCTTACGATCTTTATGTGAAGTTCATCACCATCAGTGATCAGTGAAATAACTCAAAAAATGTATGTATTGCTGAATTATATTTTCTCTCTTCTTGGTATAAAAGAATCAGTGGCCAGGGTGCAGGTAAAAAAACAAGTAGACCATTGAGGAAAGAAGGAGCTGAAGGGCACTAGTATTTATAATATTATTTTATATTATATATTTTTTATCTGTGTGCTCAACACATTGTCTCATTTAATCCTTTCCTTTCAAAACGAATTTTATTGACTCTTACAATGAGGAAAATGAGTCTCCCAAATTGTGTCCAAGACTTCCTAGCCAGAAAAAAGTAGGGGACCCGAGATTAGAAACAGAATTTCTCTGGTTTTCAAGTATTTCTACTCAATTATGATGGCACAAACATGACTCAGCTATGGCATAGACATGGATATGACCGGGTTCATTTGGCGCACAAAAGTGAATACAATGGGGAAAATTCATGCTTTAGCTGAACAAAGTCTAGATACACAGAGGGTGATAAAGGAAGATCTACAAAGACATGTCAGGAACATTAAAATAGAAGTGAAGAATTTTAATTAAATTTATGGAAGACAGTCTTGACTGTTTAAGTTGTCTGGTGCAATTATCACTTGGATGGTTATTATAAATACATTTTCAGTTCAATGCAAAGCATTTCTGAAAAAGCTGAAAAGAGCAGGAATTTAAGACAGAAAGCATAGTAACTTTCTGTGGATGCAGAAAACATAACCAAAGACGTTTATGTGATTTATTAGGTTGTGTTCAGTGAGAAACTGTAAACTTTGTGACCTGTATTTTATTTTTCATTTAAATTTTAACTAAGTTTATGCGTATTTTACAAATGCTAACATGTTGTTTTGTCTAGGTTTTGTGCTAAAAAGATGTGCAATCCCATCATACTTAATGTGAATGGGTTTGTTTGTTTGTTTGTTTTTGAGAAATAATAACTTATTTTTTTTCATGCTTCCAAAATTTTTATGCAGTAAGCCGCCTATTTGGAGGGGGGATTATCCTGGCAGTTCAGCTTATTTATAATGTTAAATTTTTGATTCATCATTAATCTTTCATATGATTTACCAATGTAGATATGATATTAACTTTGAACTCGGAGTCTCATTGTGAATTATACTTTTCTACACAAGTGTTCTTGTCTCTCAATTTCTCTGTCTTTAAGCAAGGAATCATAATACAATTGAGAATTCCATTATATGATTTTATTTAGGTAAATATCTTAGGTAAATGACACTCAGGTTATTATTTGGTTCTCTTGGGTTTCTAGGAATTCATGCATATTGGTATTACTATAACATTATGGAACATTCTTGGTTCCCCAGATAGATGAGTAGATTATAGTACATCTAGAAGTGAGATGATCTCGGGGTAATTCTTTAAGCTAAAACTACTCTCCCATGAATCTTTTCGGGACCATAGGTAAGTTTTAGCTAGCCCACATTCCTTAGTACCATGTATCTGTTTCACCAATTATGACAGCTAAGAAGACTCACCTGTATAAAATAGAAGTTCATTCTAGAACTGGTTTTGATTACAGATTCTGAGTCCTCATATTGTCTTCTGGTACATAACTCTATTCAGATGATTCCATGTGACTTTGTTTGTTTGTTTATTATTTTTGGTTAAGATTTGATTTGATTTGATTTGATTTGATTTGATTTGATTTTGTCAGAGACAGAGAGAAAGCAAGCACTAGCAGAGGAGTGGCAGGCAATGGGAGAAGCAGGCTTTCTGCCAGGCAAGGAGCCTGATGTAGGACTTGATTCCAGGACTCTGGGATCATGACCTGAGCCAAAAGCAGATGCTTAAGTAACTGAGCCATTCAGGCTTCCCTCCATGTGAGTTTAGATAAGCACAATGATTTTTTGCTTAAATCTGGGACACTTGACTCATTGTCAAGCCATTCAAATCTCTATCTCTCAACTTGTCTTCCTTCCTCTGGTTATATTCAAAAGCTATAAAGGTTTTTAACAACAATAGCAAGGCATCTCAAGATTGGAGTGGTATCCAGTTTCAAATATGTTACAAGGTCCCTCCAGCCATCCTATGAGGAGGTCCACATGGGAAGAACTGAGGCCTCCTAGCAGTAGCTAGTGAGTGAGCCATCTGGGACATGGATCCTCTAGTTCCAGTTCTGACTTTCAATGACTTCACCCTGAGCCAACAATATGACTGCAACCTTTCATGAGACCATTGAGCCAAAACCATTCAGCAAACCTGTTCCTGAATTTCTGACTCACAAAAACTGTGAGGTAATAATATTTGTTTTATTTTTAAGGTGCTAAATTTAGGGATAATCGTTTTGTAGCAGTAAATAACTCTGTGTGTGTGTGTGTGTGTGTGTGTGTGTGTGTGTGTGTGTGTTTTCTCTTTCCTGTGGTGGGCTGTCTTTACTACTCATGGAGTTTTTTCCAGTTAATTGCCAGGTTGGCAGTGGGGACTGAGTTTGAGAGAGGGGAACAGGAGTAGAGATGGCCCAACGGCATGAGTTGAAGCACATTTTATTATCATAATAAAAAATTGATACCTTTGAAGAGATGAGAGAAATGGTTTCTAATTTAATTAAGGCATGACATGCTAAAATTCCTTTTATATATTGCAGCCAGAAAAATTCTTTTTCTATATGGCATTTTATGAAGGATGAATCTTACTATCTAATTCCACTGCTTAAAATCCTTTGAAGATCGGAGTCAGAATTCCATACATGGTTGACAAGACCTCTCTTTATCTGGGTTCTGCTGGTCTCTCCAGTCACTCCAACCCTTGTTTCACCAACACCTCCTGCTTCTAGTCTTCCTGGAGGATGTTCTCCATGTGAACCATGGATGCTCTCACTTGCCAGCCTTTGTTGGTAGGATTTTCCCTGCCTGGAGTTCCACATTCTTACTTTGCCCAATTTTTTCTTTTCTTTCTTCTTCCTCTTCTTCTTCTTCTTCTTTTTTTTTTTTCTCTATGTTGCCCACGAGTAACATTCAACCTTTAGATATTTTGTTTGATCTCCACTGCATGTTTTAAAATTTTGAATGAACATTTAAAATTTTTGATTTCCTCTAATAAAACAATCAAAAGCTGGGGCAAGATGGAGTTTTCCTCCTACCCTGGAGACACATGATCTGTGCACCGGCCCCTACTCCAGACCCCTCCTTTCACTGATTGCTGAAAATAACATTTTTAGCAGGCACTGTGAATTAGTCCAGGTCCTCTAAGAAGCAGACACCAAGGAGGGATTAAATGTGCAGAAAGTAATCAGGGAAAATGCCTATATGAAAAAAAAAAAATAGAAAGACATTTTAAAGGTACCCAGGATTTGTTTTAATAAGGTATGGTAAGAAACACAGACGTGGAGATGACACAGTTTCCTATAAATAGGTGGCATGTGGCACCACACAGGTAAGCACTAAGATTGGTCAGGAGACAGAGGGAGCTGAAGAGAATGTGGGCAAAAGCCTTCACTCTGGTTTCTGCAGGAAGAACTAGGTGGAGGTGGGGAATTCAGGTTTCTGAATGGCCAGTTTGGATAATTTCGGTGGGCTCCAGAGGCATAGGGGACATCCTTAGTTGTTTGGTACCTGGCCTTCAGGTGATTGAGACCAGTGAATGGTGACCTGGAGTGTGAAAACCCAATTAGGAAGTGATTGGATGTTGGGAGCAAGGATTGTGGGTTTATATTTGAAAGACATGCTCAAGAGCCAGTTTATTGTCTCTGGGAATTGCCTAGACCTGGGAGGGTCATGCCCTCTGAAGTCAGCCAAGTCCAAACATGTCAAAATCTCAGCACACAGAAAATAAAAGGACATGGCTAACACAGAAGGGAGCATGTAAATGCTGGGAACGCACAGACTACCGTGTCAAGTCTGTGCCTGAGAGAAGAGAGAGGGAGAGAAGTTGGGTGGAAAGATCCTAGAATACTGAACATTCTGAGGAAGATTTGGCAAAGCAGTTGGGGAGATTTCAGGCCAAAATTTGCCAGCAAAGGAATCCCGTGTGTCCCAGGAAAAGGACTTAGTGCCCTATCACCTTCTGTCACTTGATGGGAACAACACATGGGAGAAATGGCCTCCATGCAAATGCAGCCAAGGGTTTCAAAGTATAGCTGTCGGGGTCTTTGGCCTGGTGTGCCTGTAGTGGAGGGTTCTGGGAGGCACATTCTCATGGCTGCCATCGGACATCATCCTTCACAGGTGAGGAAACCACATTTCGGAAAGTTTAGGGAACGTTTCCTAGAGTTACAAAACGAACAAATAGAAAAGCTAAAAATTCAATATTAAAAGTGTTTGTGCATAGCCTCATGCAGTATGTCACTTTATTAACAGACAAGTGACCTATTCATCAGACAGGGCTTTTTAAAAGCTCTCAAGAGACAAGGCTGTCTGTGGTAGCTTCAGCCAATTCCCTTTATTAGTATAAGTAATCCTTATATTGTCAGTCGAGAGCCAGTGGATTTGTCATGAAATTGATGAATAATATAATTTTGAATGGTGGTTTTCATTTATCAGACATTTGGAATTTAGGTGTTCAGCAGAGTTCAGATAATTTTAATATAATACATTTAGGAAATATTTTCCCGAAGAAGTCATAAACCATGTTCTTTATCACTTTCACATTTTTTACACTTTAATATTAGTGGACCCTCACCCAGATACTATACAGTCACAATGTACTCAGGCATTGTCAGCATTAGGATCAAGGACTCAGTTGATTAATAGGTTTATGAGGCCAAGGTCACTGGCTCAACCACCTTGAGGTGAAGTTAGCTTCATCTAGTCCCAACGTCACAGACCTGACTTTTCAGCCAAGTCATACTGCAAAGGATATATACAAGAACATCGACACTTCTTTATACTTTATTAAGATGGATCCACTACAACTTTACTGCCCACCCCTCAGGCACAAGACATAAGCATTTGTCAGATTCTAGGTGTCCGTCGATTCCATTGGTGAATTTCACACATGCCCAATTTCTCTACTGATGAAATGTCATCCAATTTCAGTATGGTAAGCTTTTTCTGTAATACTCTGAAAAATGTAAATTACTATGGAAATATGCTATCAAGGCGTATGACTGTAATACTAAGGATAATAATAATATTCCTCTTATGGTCTAGTCTTAGTTTATGTGGTAGGCTGTCTCTAAAAGGAACCCCAGTGATCTCTGACTCGTGAGGTTCACAGCTTTATATAATTATCTGCTGTTGAGTGTGGGCCAGACCTAGTGACTCACCTTCAAGGAACAGGAATAGTGCAAAAGTAATATAATGTCACTGTCGACATTAGGTTACTTTAAAAAGACTATAATTTCCGTCTTGCTTGCCATCTCTTACTCTCTCCTTTTTGGAGAATTTGCTCTGGGGGAAGGAAACTGTCCTGTTGTGGAGACTTGTGGGAAGGAAAAGATGTCTCCATCTAGTGAGGATATGAGGCCTGCCCACAGCCACAGAAGGGAGCTTGGAAGTGGATCATCTGAGGCCTGTCTACAGTTCTGTAGTTGAGCCTGGAAGCAGTTCTGTCCCTCATCAAGCCTTGAAATGACTAAAGCCCAAGATAACATGTTGTATGAGAGACACCTTCAGCCAGAGAACCCAGTCAGCCTTGCCCAGATTCGTGACCCATAGATACTTTGAGATAATAATTGTTGTAATAAGACACCAGGTTTTGGAGGTAATTTGTTACACAGTAGTAGGTAACTAATATACCTGGGACACCACATAAAACATTTGGGATGTGAAGATTTGCTGCGGGTTCATAAAGAATTCAGGTGAGTTTTCAATGATGCTTCCTCCAAAAGATTTGCACAGCCAAAAGTGGGAACAGATACTGTTCTTCCTTATAACATATAAGGAGTCTCTGAACTTTTCATATTAAATTACCCCCATTATTAGCTAATTCTGTACCACTTATGTCAGAATAAACTGGAAAGGACTAGAAAGGGAAAGTATATTTATGTTCCTGTACAAATCGGTGAAAAGTATAAACCTCAGTTATAGAATCACCAGTGAAAGTAAGCACAGTCTGGAGTTTTAGTTGCCTCTGGAGTGTTCAATAAATATTTTCTATGGGAGCACATTTGTTCTCTCCCAAAGCATGGCATGGCATAATGCTATGCAAATACCAAATATAGCACCAAATAAAAAACCATTAGTGGAATATTCACTCAAAATTCATGGATTTTGACATAAATAATTTGCACACTTAATGACCCATCCCATACCCAGGCTCAATAAAAAGTTTCCCATTACCTTGAAAGCCTAGGAAAATTATAAATACTTTTCCTTCAGTAAGGAGGTAGTGCAATATACCAAAAAGACCAGGGGTCAAATAGACCTAGGTCTGAATCCTGGCTTTTCCATTTATGAACTGTGTGACGTTGGGCAAGCCACTTCCCCACTCCAAGTCCTAGTACCATGTCTGTAAAACAAGGATGAGCTCATGGGGTTGTCAAGAAAATTGGGTGTGACATTCTTTATGAAGCGCTGGTCCAGGCACATTGTAAGGATACAAGAAATGGAAGTTATTGTTGCTATTGTTATTGTTCAAAAACTCCCTCGTTATGAAAATACTAAAAATTTTTCAGAAGCAGTCTGTCATAGTAACTCACACATATATTCACTGATTTCTTATTCCACCTCTTTCTCACCTTTTGTCCACCATCAGTTTCTATTGCTTGTCAAACCAAGGTGTCAAAACGAAAAATCAAGGGAGTATGAACATCTGTCCAGATGTTAAAATCCCCATATTGGCACAGCCTTTCCTGGGGAAAGCTTACTTCTCTACCAGAAGACAGAAGAGAAAGATACTTAACAGGAGGATAATCCCTACCCACAGATTTAGAGTAAGATTTATATACCATTTTAATTTATAGGACATTAACATACAGGTAAGAGCGATCATTTGTATTTCACTTCATATCACTAATTAGCTCTAGCGATGTGTTTTATGTTCATATTCATTTTGAGAAAGATAGAAATGTTAAAAGACTAAATTGTTTTTGATGTGATTATGACATACAGCAGATTTTAAGGTAATTTTGAGAGTGAAGCACACAGTTGGGGTGTGTCACTTGAGACGTGATTTTTAAAACCCTAAGTACGTAATAATGTTAACATGGTAAGTTTCAGCCAGAATTTTGTAGAAATCCCCTTATTCCAAACATGGGTCAAACCAGACTATGAGTTCCCTATGAATACCTCCCACAATCTAAACCGATCCTTATTGTAATTCTTTGTAACTGTATCTATCTACAGCTAACAAGTTTATGTTTACTTGTGGATTTATATTTCTTTTTTTTTTATTTTAAAATTTTTTATTTTTTATAAACATATATTTTTATCCCCAGGGGTACATGTCCGTGAATCGCCAGGTCCACACACCCCACAGCACACCCCCCCCCAATGTCCATAACCCCACCCCCCTTCTTCCAATGGATTTATATTTCTAATGATGGTCTTTTCCACTAAGCCCTAAGCTAAAGAAGCTAGGGATCTGTACAATTTTTTCATCATGCCATTCTCAGCCCAGTAGTCTCTCTTTTTTCTTTTCAAGTTTTTATTTAAATTCCAGTTAGTTAACATATATGGTAAAATTGGTTTCAGGTGTAGAACTGGTGATTCCTCACTTACATATAACACCCAGTGCTTGTCACAGTGCCTTCTTTAACACCCATCACCCATCGAGCCCGTTTCCCACCCACCTCCCTCCATCAACCCTTTGTTGGTCTCTATAGTTTCTTGTGGTTTGCTTATAGTTTCTAAGAGTCTCTTGTGGTTTGCTTCTCCCCCCCTCTTTTTTTTCTTCCCATAGGTTCATCTGTTTTGTTTCTTAAATTCCAAATATGAATGAAATTATATGGTATTTGTCCTTCTCTGGCTTATTTCATTTAACTTAATACATTATAGTTCCACCCATATCATTGCAAATGGCGATATTACATTCTTTTTGATGGCTGAGTAATACGGCATTGCATATATTTTTGTATAGGGACCACCTCTCTTTTATCTGTTCATCAGCTGATGGACATTTCTCAGCCCGATATCCAATAAATATTTGTTAATTATTGAATTAAAGAGTCAATGTATGTGTTTATGGGATAGTTTTTGCTGATTTACTTTTACATATGTTTGACATACAGATGGTGAACATTTTGAAACCTTTTAATGCTTTAGGTTTAGATATATATGTAACTATAACTTTTCCTATATATTCCAGTTTATTGTGGAGAATTATACCTCAATCCAAAGCTTGAAAAATTTTCATATTGACACTGCAGACTTTAAAAAAGACATCATTAAGAATGCTAGATCAGTCTCGAAGAGTGATTGACACTAGTGCAGGTCTTCTCAAAGGCTCAGTACTAATAAAAAGGATGACATTGGGACTGCTCATTCCAACATTGCGTCAACCCCCGGATATGGCACAAGGTGATTCAGATTAATATATCCACATGGAGGCTTTGTCTTGCTTGCTGCTATACCCCCAGAATAAACAACAGTGGTTAGTATAGAGGAGGAACTCATTAAGTGACTGTGGAATGCACCTCGCAGTCAGTATAGAGTGTTAGCTAAACTAAGTCAAATTGATAGACTCTTCCGGTGCTTAACACAAGAATTTAACAGATAATTTTGATGATGGTTTTTGATAGCGTTAGTTTATCTCTGGATTCAAAAATGATACTTCCAGTAAATAATTTAGAGACAGTACATTAAATCTAAAACAACATATTAATTTAGAGACAATACATTAAATCTAAAACAACATATTATTCGTTTTCCAAAAGTTTAACAAAAAATTAAACAAGAGTTGTACGCACTAAAAGCTTCTAGGCATTCAGTTTGGAAAAAAAGCAGTAACATTTCTTCATTATAATGGGCATTAGCTGCCAATAGAAAGAAAAGATATTTAGAGAGTGTTCATCGTACACACAGAAGAATTCACAGCATGGCATTAGTTTTAGAACACAGCTTCTTTTAGACAGTGTGTTTTCTTTAGAAAGAAAGGTTGGTCACATACTGTAATTTCCTCAAAAGGACATAGGTAATTTTGGAAAACCATTTTGAAGGACACAAGTCAAACTGACTTGTCCGACTAAAATATAAGAGTTTTACTTAAGTAATATTTATAACAGACAACTCAGACTCATGTTCCTCTCATACTTTACCCATTTAATCTCCCACCCCCCAAGTTAAGTAAGGCTTTCACTTTTTACCCTACCTGTGCTCAGATTATTGGGCATTGTATAGGTGTGTGCTACTTTGCCACACATTTTTTTTGTGTGTAAACTGGTATTTAAAGTCTTTAAGAACTAACATTTCTCAGTGTATCTCCTGTTCCTCATGATTGTAAATTAATTTAATGACATTAAATATAATAATTATACCATTGCTAACTGGAGTACTGCTAGATTTTAAAAAATAATTTTTAATAAATAAGACAAATATATTCCTGTTTTTAAAAAATTATGGCTATAGCTAAAACTCAAGTTTCATTTCCTCATCACCTCTGGTCTCAATCCCCTTCTCGGAGGTAATAACAGATATCAGTGTGGTAGGTATTCCTTTATTTCTTGGGTTCCTTTATAATATATATTTAAAAAATATTTATGTTATATTATATTCCTTTAGGTATATCTAATATATTATATACACCTATATATATTATAAACCCTTAGATACATATACCTATAATTTCCATTTTTAAATTTCAGTGCCTTTGATAATTTTTCCATATTAGTACTTATAGATGGAATTTAATTGAAGATTTCCTCTACAATTTGTACTTAGAAGCATGTATTTTTGTCCAATCTTCCTTGACTTCCATGAATTTCTAAGAAATAATTGATGAGATAAGATTAGCATTATCAGGAAACCTACAACTTAAGTTAGTTTCACTGCATAAATATTAGATGTGGCAAGTCAGAATTTATCATTGCAATGCTTTTGGATATCCAGCATTTCACACTGGAAAGCCACCTTCTTTTCTACCTTAATTCTATGGCATATTTAGAAAATTTTAGAGAAGGTTAATGCCTTTGAAACAAACAAACAAAAATATGGATCCTAACATAAGACTTTAAGATTCATTCTTTTTTTGGTATTCATACATTTATACCTTCATTTAACAATAATCTAATTAACACTGTTTATGAGGCATTCTCCTAACACCTAAGAATGAGAATGTAAATACTTAACCCTAATCCAAAGGAGATCATCATTTACTACAGGAAAACACCTAAATAACGAATAAAGTCATACAGCGTTTAAAAGCTGCATAGAAGGATAAACAATGCCATTATTGCCTTGCACATAGAGAGAAATTTTAGACAATTAAACATTATATATTGACGACATGTGCTAAGCACCATGCTAACTGCTGGCATTGCATGGCCTTTTTTCTTTTGTAGTAGTAAAGTATTTACCTCCATGTCTTGAATCCTCAAGCTTTTTTCTTGGTACACTAGGAAAATAGTTTAGTGGTTAAGAGCAGAGGTTCTTGTACCTCGTTGTCAAAACCTTGTTCTGTCCTTTCCTAATTGAGTGATCTTGAATTTAGCTTTTCAGTTTCATTATCTACATAATTTGGTTACTGGTAGTTTAACTGAACCATAAGATTGTGGTGAGAATTAATACACATGAAGCACTTAGGAAAATGTCTGACATAGAGTCATTATTCCATATGTATTAATTATGTGATGTCACCTTCGGTGGGTTCCATTCATTAGCTCTCATCAGGCATTTTCTCTTTGTCTTCAGTTCTAAATGTCAGCCTTTTTCCTTAGGGTGGATTTCATGGTGTGCCATGAAGATTCTTAGCTATACTCACTCACCTATGACTTCAGAGAGATTTCATTTAGATACCTACAGGATGAGGGGAACGGTCATAATCTGAAAATACCTTCAATCCAGTTACACCTTAATAAGCACAAGATTCATTTCTGAAATATATACTCACATACAATTCCTTTCATAGAAAGAAAATAAATAAAATGAAGAAGACTTCAGAATAAAGCGCACACAGGCACACACTTTGGATTCAAATCTTGTTTGAATAAGCTCTTCAAGAAACTTCAAGGTACAGCTATTATAAATGTGGTATATATATATATATATTTTTTTAATTTATTTATTTTTTTATTTCCAGCATAACAGTATTCATTATTTTTGCACCACACCCCGTGCTCCATGCAATCCGTGCCCTCTATAATACCCACCACCTGGTACCCCAACCTCCCACCCCCCGTCCCTTCAAAACCCTCAGATTGTTTTTCAGAGTCCATAGTCTCTCATGGTTCACCTCCCCTTCCAATTTCCCCCAACTCCCTTCTCCACTCTAAGTCCCCATGTCCTCCATGCTATTTGTTATGCTCCACAAATAAGTGAAACCATATGATAATTGACTCTCTCTGCTTGACTTATTTCACTCAACATAATCTCTTCCAGTCCCGTCCATGTTGCTACAGAAGTTGGGTATTCATCCTTTCTGATGGAGGCATAATACTCTATCCCCAGGGGTACAGGTCTGTGAATCACCAGGTTTACACACTTCACAGCACTCACCAAAGCACATACCCTCCCCAATGTCCATAATCCCACCCCCTTCGCCCAAACCCCCTCCCCCCAGCAACCCTCAGTTTGTTTTGTGAGATTAAAAGTCACTTATGGTTTGTCTCCCTCCCAATCCCATCTTGTTTCATTTATTCTTCTCCTACCCACTTAAGCCCCCATGTTGCATCACCACTTCCTCATATCAAGGAGATCATATGATAGTTGTCTTTCTCTGCTTGACTTATTTCGCTAAGCATGATACGCTCTAGTTCCATCCATGTTGTCGCAAATGGCAAGATTTCATTTCTTTTGATGGCTGCATAGTATTCCATTGTGTATATATACCACATCTTCTTGATCCATTCATCTGTTGATGGACATCTAGGTTCTTTCCATAGTTTGGCTATTGTGGACATTGCTGCTATAAACATTCGGGTGCACGTGCCCCTTTGGATCACTACGTTTGTATCTTTAGGGTAAATACCCAATAGTGCAATTGCTGGGTCATAGGGCAGTTCTATTTTCAACATTTTGAGGAACCTCCATGCTGTTTTCCAGAGTGGCTGCACCAGCTTGCATTCCCACCAACAGTGTAGGAGGGTTCCCCTTTCTCCGCATCCTCGCCAGCATCTGTCATTTCCTGACTTGTTTATTTTAGCCATTCTGACTGGTGTGAGGTGATATCTCATTGTGGTTTTGATTTGTATTTCCCTGATGCCGAGTGATATGGAGCACTTTTTCATGTGTCTGTTGGCCATCTGGATGTCTTCTTTGCAGAAATGTCTGTTCATGTCCTCTGCCCATTTCTTGATTGGATTATTTGTTCTTTGGGTGTTGAGTTTGCTAAGTTCTTTATAGATTCTGGATACTAGTCCTTTATCTGATATGTCATTTGCAAATATCTTCTCCCATTCTGTCAGTTGTCTTTTGATTTTGTTAACTGTTTCCTTTGCTGTGCAAAAGCTTTTGATCTTGATGAAATCCCAATAGTTCATTTTTGCCCTTGCTTCCCTTGCCTTTTGCGTTGTTCCTAGGAAGATGTTGCTGCGGTTGAGGTCAAAGAGGTTGCTGCCTGTGTTCTCCTCAAGGATTTTGATGGATTCCTTTCGCACATTGAGGTCCTTCATCCATTTTGAGTCTATTTTTGTGTGTGGTGTAAGGAAATGGTCCAATTTCATTTTTCTGCATGTGGCTGTCCAATTTTCCCAGCACCATTTATTGAAGAGGCTGTCTTTTTGCCATTGGACATTCTTTCCTGCTTTGTCGAAGATTAGTTGACCATAGAGTTGAGGGTCTATTTCTGGGCTCTCTATTCTGTTCCATTGATCTATGTGTCTGTTTTTGTGCCAGTACCATGCTGTCTTGATGACGACAGCTTTGTAATAGAGCTTGAAGTCCGGAATTGTGATGCCACCAACGTTGGCTTTCTTTTTCAATATCCCTTTGGCTATTCGAGGTCTTTTCTGGTCCATATAAATTTTAGCATTATTTGTTCCATTTCTTTGAAAAAGATGGATGGTACTTTGATAGGAATTGCATTAAATGTGTAGATTGCTTTAGGTAGCATAGACATTTTCACAATATTTATTCTTCCAATCCAGGAGCATGGTATATTTTTAATTTAACACTTTAATCTCTCCCAGGGGTGATGTGGCTGTGTAATTATACTCCTTGGTAAAACTGACTTTAAATCATTTCTATCAGGAGAGTAGTGATAGGTTTGCTAGATAGAAAAAATAAAACTACAGGGCACCTGGTTACATTTGAATTTCAGATTTTTAAAAAGGAGAATTTTTTTTTTAAGATTTTATTTATTTATTTGACACAGAGAGATCACAAGTAGAGAGGCAGACAGAGAGAGAGAGGAGGCTCCCTGCTGAGCAGAGAGCCCCATGTGGGGCTCCATCCCAGGACCCTGAGATCATGACCTGAGCCGAAGGCAGTGGCTTAACCCACTGAGCCACCCAGGCGTCCAGAAGAATGTTTTTTATTATAAGTATATCCCATGTGATTTGGGGGACATAGTTATATGAAAAACTTACTGATTATCTGAAATTCAAATTCACCTGACTGGGCATCATGTACTTCCTTTGGCATCCCTGGGGCGGTAAGGGGAACGCATCTCATATGCTCCTGGGAATGCTTCCACATGTTGTTACGTGCCTTCGTCCTACTTCCCTCTCACCCTGCCCACTCCAGCTCTTTGGAAATATCACTGAAAGCATTCATGTACAGTCATTTTTTTTTTTGAACATTTAAATTTGCTGAAGCAAATAGCACAGCGACACCCATAGTCCAAAATTATCAGACTTATCCTTTCCTGCTGGCCCAACTTAGTCTACTGCCTCCCCACACAATCCCATTTCTTTCTGCCTTCTGTTTCCTTTTGGAAGCTTTCTTTTTCTTTCCTTTTTTTTTTTTTTTTAAAGATTTTATTTATTTACTTGGCAGAGAGAGAGCAGAGAGTCCCCACACAAGCAGGGGGACCGGCAGGCAGAGGGAGAAGCCACCTCCCTGCTGAGCAAGGAGCCAGATGCTCGGGTCCATCCCAGGACCCTGATATCATGACCCGAGCCGAAGGCAGCCACTAACCCACCGAGCCACCCCGGCACCCCTGGCAGTTTCTTTCAATGTTTGCTTTTCTTCCTTAAACAACATGGCTTCTCGTATGTTAAGATTAGTGCTGGAGTACGGGGACAGAAAACAAATATGAAAAAAGAAAACCTGTTGAGCCCAGAAATAAGTTATCCATTATTTCAGCCATTCCTTGGCTGTTGTCCTCATCTCTGTTTGTTCCCAACCGATCCCGACTGATCAAATACAAACACTGGTTCAACCCAGATATTCCCTCTTTTCCCCCCAGAATCATAGCAGGAACCTTTATAATATGCAGATTGGTGCACTGTAAATCGATAGTTTCCAACTGAAAATACACAGACAGGGCTGTGCAGAAATATTCTATTATTTTTTTCCTCCATCTTTCTCTTCCACTGTCCAGATTGATTATATCAAAAAAATCTTATTCGTTTCAAAGCGTTCTAGTTCCAAGTTTCAGCCTTCACTCAAGGTCAGGAACTCCATCCTCAGCCTTACAGAGAAAACAGAAACCATCACACACGGTCTTCCTCAACTTCCTCAAACCCCATATACAATTCGCCAGAACCCATGCTTCCCTGATATTTGTGTTTACATTGGAAGAGGTATTTTCTCTTTCCTAAAGTTTTGGATGCTGGGTTTATCTGCTTCCTCAAGGATGGTATTTAATCAGTTTTCATCTCTTTATTTAATTTCCTAACCTTTTTCTTGTTGCTGTTTCAATGGTTGAAGAGGATTTAAACACTCCATAGCCTCTTGTATCTTAAACAAAGAAGCAAACATTCACCCTGGTATCTCCTTCATTCTTCTTTACACTACTTCTTTGTCCTCTTCAAAATCAAGCATTTTGAAAAACAGAGATCTAGAATTGCTATTTCTAAGTCTTCATTTAACCATGGACTCTTCTGCCCTCTGCTTTAAAATGAAACTGCTTTCACAAAGATTCTCATTGTTACCTTTTTGCTAAATCTAATGAATATTTTTTAGTTTTTATTTTACTTGATCTTTCTTAAGCACTTGACCACCTCTTAAAATATTTTTCCCTTGAATTTCTGAGATACCACATCTTCTATTTCATTCTTTCTCCTTCCATTGTACCTATAACTACAAGAGCTATAGCTCCACACCACCTGCATTAATTTCTTATGGCCACTGTAGCAAATTACTGCAAATTTGTTGGCTTAAAACCACAGAAATTTATTCTCTTACATTCCGGAGGCTATAAGTCTGGAATTAAGTTGTGGCAGAGTTATTACCTCCAGCTATCCTATGGGAGAACTTTTCCTTGTTTCTTTCAGTTTCTGGTGGCTGTTGGCATTTCTTGGCATGATAATTATTTTTCTGTGCCAACTTACTTGACTATAGTTTCCAGAGATTTAACCAAACACTAATCCAGAGGCTGCTATGAGGGTGTTTTGTGGATATGGCTAACATGTACAATCAATGGCTGTAAGTAAAGGCAATTATTGTACTGGTATTGTATTATTGTTAATTAGAAGAATAGATTGTTAACGTAAATGGACATTAAGAAAAAGGGTACTGAATTCTTAGGTGACACTGTTTTTCCTGGAGTTCACCAATGTCCTACTATCTTCCAGTCTCCTCTCTGCTCTGAAGCTTTTCTCTAGCCTAGCTCATTAGTGTGCTCTCCAGCTGTAGCGGGCCAGGACAAGCAAGATCTTTACACCAAAATCAATAAACGTTGCTTAGAGAAATTACAGGAGGGTCAATTAAATGGAGAGATGTATCATGTTCATGAATAATATACATGCTGATATAATCTCAATAAAAATTCGAGTAGTTTTTGTATAAATTGGAAATTTTATTTTGAAATATACCAAAAACCCAGCAATGGATACAAACCAATATAATCTTGAAAGAGTAAAATAAAGTTAGGAAACTACCAATAATGAAAGATGCAGCTAATAAGACAATATACTATAAGGACAAGATGAACAAAGATATTAATGGAACAGAATATAGAGGATCCATTTGTAGATTCACATGTGTCTGGTCATTTGATTTAAAACAAAAGCATCATCAGGGAAATACAAACCAAAACCACAGTGAGATACCACCTCACACCAATCAGAATGGCTAAAATTAACAAGTCAGGAAACGACAGATATGGTGAGTATTCGGAGAAAGGGGAACCCTCCTACACTGTTGGTGGGAATGCAAGCTGGTGCAGCCACTCTGGAAAACAGCATGGAGGTTCCTCAAAAAGTTGAAAATAGAACTATCCTATGACTCAGCAATTGCACTACTGGATATTTACCCTAAAGAAACACATGTAGTGATCCAAAGGGGCATATGCACCCGAATGTTTATAGCAACAATGTTCATAATAGCTAAACTATGGAAAGAACCTATATGTCCATCAACAGATGAGTGGATAAAGAAGATGCAGCCATAAAAAAAAAGGGGGGGGGAATCTTGCCACTTTCAATGATGTGGATGGAACTAAAAGGTAATATGCTAAGCGACATAAGTCAATCAGAGAAAGACAATTATCATATGATCTCTCTGATAAGAGGAATTTGAGAGGTAGGGTGGGAGGTTGTGGGGGTAGAGAAAGGAAAAAATTAAATAAGATGGCATAGGGAGGGAGACAAACCATCAGAGACAATCTCACAAAACAAACTGAGGGTTGGTGGAGGGTTAAGGATAAGTGGCTGGGTTATGGACATTGGGGAGGGTATGTGCTAGGGTGAGTGCTGTGAAATGTGTAAGGCTGATAATTCACAGACCTGTACCCCTGGGGCTAATAATACATTATATGCTAATAAAAATAGTTTTTAATAAAAGCATCAATATATTCAAGAGAGAAAAGGTGATTTTTTCCTATAAGTAATGCTGGGTCAATTGGATACTTATATGGGTAAAAAATAATCCAAACTATACTTCACATACCACACTTAAAAATTAATTTGAGATAGATCATGCACCTAAATGTAAAAGGTAAAACTTCCATTCATCAAAAATCTCCATTAAAAGGAAACATTATGTCACAGAATGGAAGGAGGTATTTGCAACATATATATCTGATAAATGTCCAGAACATATAAAGAACTCCCTCAAATAAATAAGAAAAAACAGTTCAAATTTTACAATTACAAGTATCTTAAACAGGCATTTTGCAAAGAAGAATATCCAAACAATCAATAATTATATGAAAAGGTGATCTATAAATCACTCATCATGGAAATGCAAATTAAAATAACCATGTGATATAATTCCCTCCACCAAATCTCTGAAATTAAAAATACCAAGTGTTGCAGAAATTATCTGCCTTTAGTACCTGCAGTTCTTGGTCACACCACTTGAAAGAATGAAGATGTAGACCAGACGGAGAGTGGTGGGCACCAAAGCAAAGTTTATTGAGCAATAGTTTAAAGCTTCCAGAGAGGGAGGGGCTCCAGAAAGAACTGACCCCAGAGTTTCTAAGTTTAGGGGTTTTTAGGAGCTCTTTTACAGAACTGTCTTAAGCAGTCAGGGTGTGCTGAGTCATGCCAATCAGTGCTTTGGTCTTGTATCTCTGTCTACCTATTTGGTTACTGTCCACGTGCTGATGGTCTTTTTTTTGCTGACATCTAGGGGCTTATGTCTTAACTGCCCCTTGCCCACAAAACTGACAAATGCTTTGTGGTAAATTGCCTTATTTTAGGACGTTTTGCAGAAGTCATTTCTGCAAAGGCTGCAAAACAGAATGTCAGTGTGGTCTTGTCTAAGCTGCAAAACAGGATGTCAATGCTGTTTTATTTTAGCTGTTCTGACTCCATGTTTTTTTGTTGGGGATCCTGGCCCTGACCACCTATCTGTCCAACTAACTTGTAACACAACCATAACAACTGTTGATGAAGATAACAAATAACTGAAATTCTCATATTTTACTGGTGGGAATATAAAATGATGTAACTCCTTTGAAATATTGTTTGTTTTTGCTAAATCTAAACATAAACCTCTCCTATGACCCAGCAGTCCAACTTAAGAAGCTGGGTATAGGCTTAAAAGAGGAATGAGTCACTATTTGTATAAACACACATGCGCACGCGCGCACACACACACACACACACACACACACACTGGACAAAATATTTCAAGAAAAAAGAATGTTTCAAGCAACTTTATTCATAATAGCTAAAAAGTGGACACTGTCTAAATGTCCATCAATAGAAGAATGGATAAATAAATTGTGATGAGTTCATATAATGGAATTCTACCCAGCAGTAAAAAAGAATGAACTAATGGTACATGAAACACTATGGATGAATCACACAGACATTACATTGCGTGAAAAAGATCTGCTATAAAAAAGCATATATTGTATAATTTCATTTCTATGAACTTTAAGAATAGGTAAAACACATCAGTGATGATAGCAGTCAAAATGTTGTTTATTTCTGGAAACTAGGGATAGATTGGGCAGAGGCAAAATAAGAACCTTAATTTGTATCTTGTTCCATCTAAAGTGCTGGTTGCATGGGAGAATATATTATATGATATACTCATATATATGATATAATATACATATATATAAAATATGGCATCTATTATAGTATATCTATTCTCTCTATATATGTATATATATATATACATTTATCAAGCTTTTCATTTAAGAATACATGTTTTGTCAGTGCCATGCTGTAAAGCATTCACGTTTTATCTATGTTATTATGTTATGACCTGATTAAAACTATAAATACAAAAAACAAACAAACATAAAGACAAGTATAAAAAAATACTCAAGTTAATCTTAAGTGAAATCAAATTCAGGATCCCAAACTGTTTTATAGTGTAATTCCTAGTGTGTAAGGGAAAATGTTAGAAAGTTAAAATAAAAGTGATTATTCCTTCATCAAATAAGTGTCTTTTGGGGCATCTGGGTGGCTTAGTCCATTAAGTGCCTGCCTAAGGCTCAGGCCAGCCTCCATGGGTCTCCCTGCCCAGCTTCTCCCTCTACCCCTCCCCACTGCTTGTGATCTCTCTCATGCTCTCTCTCTCTCAGATAAATAAATAATTTTTTTTAAAGTGGTTTTTTTTTGGTCCAAGGCGTCTATTTTGAAAGTGGCCTTTGTGAAATAATGCATTTGTTTTGACCGACCATATTTAAGAAGCATTGTTTGCCAGTAGGAAGTCAGGCAACGTGCTTTTTGGTCTTTGTTTCATTTTAGAAGTTGATGGAAGAGTGATCTGTGCATTAATTAACAGGCGTTGTAAGCAGTCACTTCTTCTGATAAGACTTAAATGTAGATTTTAAGAAACTCACATTTGGAGACATGCGTACGCACCTCAGGGAAAGGCAAATATGTATATCTGCTTGAAGGGACCAATTAAGATTCATATGGGGGGCCGGGGAGGAAATGGTAAGTAGGTACAAAAATGGACACGTTTTAGGTTTGGATTTAGAATCAGAAGACCTTGTTTAAGCTCCAGATCTAATTCATAGTAGGCGTGTGGTTTTCAGGAAAGTACTTCGGCACTAATTTCTTACACATTTAAAAATCTTGTGGGGATAAAAATGAGACAAATTAAGATGAAGATTTTTTTTTAAAGATTTTATTTATTTATTTGACAGAGAGAAATCACAAGTAGATGGAGAGGCAGGCAGAGAGAGAGAGAGGGAAACAGGCTTCCTGCTGAGCAAAGAGCCGGATGCGGGACTCGATCCCAAGACCCTGAGATCATGACCCGAGCCGAAGGCAGGGGCTTAACCCACTGAGCCACCCAATTGCCCCAAGATGAAGATATTTTTGAACTGCAAGGCAACTGTGTAGATATTTAATTAATATAACAATGATTTTTTAAATGATGATATATTGTAGACACCAGCTCAGCACATGTCAGCTGCTTTATATGCTTTATTCCTTCGCACGCCATGTCCCGAGGCCCCTTAAAATGACAAGCCATCTTCTTTGAGAAGTGCTCCTCTTCTTCCGTCAGTGTGATTTCAGGGAGAGTTGGCATCGTCTTACCTTCCCTTACTCCAGTAACAGCAGGTGATTCGTCCAGTTCTTGGAAAGAGACCCAAATATGGACAAACAGAACCTCCCTAAGAATTTGCAAACTGGACCGAGAAAGACTTGGTCCTTTGATGGTGGAAATACACGAATGTAAAATATAACAACCGTATTTCCTATCTAGAAGTATCCAGTCCGTGGTGATAGAATACATTGGCCAAAAAAGAGAAACAGAGACCACAGCTGGAGCAAGTGACGAAGGAAAGAGGACAGGAAAGTCAGAGAGCATGAGAGAGAAGGGACAATTTCCATTGACAAAGTTCATGTCCCATTGCGGCATCTGGACTGGGAATGTCTGCTTGCTGAGGCCTCAGTTCCATATCCGCTCTTGGGCCAGGGATGGGGCAGCCCCATTCACTCCTAGATAAGAAGGAAGTAAGTATGATTAACCGAAGGCAGAAAGAAACACATGCTATCTATTGTGGATTTTGTACTGGAGAGGACACTTAACTACTTTTGTATCAATTTGCCCATGTGAAAAGGGGATAATAATAGTACCTTCTTTGAGCAATGACAGTGTCTTTATCACAAGTGAACTGGATCAAAGAGCAGCTGCCTATTTCTCCCAACCATTTTTGTAGAATTTTAAAGATGGTTAAAATGCATAAAGCAATAGGGCTGTAGAGTCGGCTTTTCACCCCTGTAAAAGTGTGCGTTATGGAAACTGAAACAGTCCGAGGGAAAGCATCTAATCCATCCTTCGGACTTCCAAGGAGTTATACTTGTACATTTCTAAGGGGAACAAAAAGTATATTTTTATAATTTTCATGGAATTATATATTCTATGGTAACCCTTAGTAATATATTCCCACCTCGATTTCATCCTCAGGAATCTCAGAAAATGCCTTAAATTCAACTAAGTCTTTCATGTTACTACTTTCATGAAAGAACATAAGATCTCAGGTCCCATTGGTATCTTTATTCTATATTAATAATTATTTTAAGGTGCAAAGGAGCCAGTCTTCACTCTGTTTCAGAAGCCATATATGCTCCCGAAAAGTCACGAAGTCATAAAATCCTTCATCAAGATTTGTTCTTCATTTACCAAGCTCCTGTTCTGCTAAACTTTCTTTATGTGTTTCACTTTTTAACCCTTTAAAGATTTTCTTTGAACCCTTCAGGAATTCTGAACAATCCCCTTCAGGTCAGGGAGCATGAGCCCTACAGATTTTCTCCCTGATGACTAAAAATCCCAGAAATGTCTTCAGAAGAGGAAGAGGCGCACAAGGCCTAGAGATAAGGTTATTTCAGGATTCTGAGGGAGTCCCAACACTTTCCAGACCATCTGGTCAAAATCTAATTGCTAATGGAATGAACAGATTTTTTTCATCCACAAATATAGCCTAAATGGGAATTAAGCCAGGATTTTTGAGAATGGCTGGCACAAAAAAGCTGTTGTCAAAGAAAGCTAAAGAGGATCGTGATAATGTCAGTGTATTAACTTGTATAAAATAACGTATTTTTGTTTGCTAATGGAGGAGAGAGGTGGGCCTCCTTATGCGAAGCATTTTCAAATCTATTCCCTCTCCCCTATAATTCAGCTGTGCTGATTAGAATCAATTCAATTTCTTTAACCCCTTCTGAAAAATGAGTACCAGCCAAAACTCTGATATTTTTTCCTTGCTGACAAAATGATACTGTAGCTTTAATTGTGCATGCAACTGAAAAGGTTGTCATGGTGATGGGAATCTGTGATGGAGCTGCTCCACTTCTCTGGCCTTGTTCTGAGCCTGAAGAGGAAGGTTCTATTGTTAAAAGAGCAGAATTTTAACTTTCGCCAATAAAACCTGTGTTGACATTTTTAAATGTGATTTTGTTCACGTTGTTATCTTTCATTTCATAAAAACAGTAAGAGTGCTCAAAATGACAATAGTGAGAATGTTTTAGAATATTCTGTCTGTGATTGCTGGAGAGCCTAGTAAAGGTTCAACCGGCTCTGCTGTTCAGTAGTTTCCTGCCATAGTTTGGAAACGTTTGCCACCTAGTGGCGGTAGCTGAGAAATGCTGAATGATACGGTCAACATTTCAATGTTTTTGATTTTAGGCACCCGAAAGAAAAGAGAGTTCCTATCTCCATAATTGATTCCTCAAATAAATCATTATTTAATAGATTTACGGCTACTGTTTACAGCTTGTGCCTCTCTCCATGCGATTGCCTAGAATGCGTTTAAGGCTCAACTCAAAAGTCAATTACTCACCGCAGTCCGCCAATTGCTTCCTTCCCATTCCTCCTCCATCAAAATTAGTTGCTCCTTCTATTGCTCTCCCATATGTACTTTGTTCTTTCTGATTGTATTATATTATATCTAGGGGTGTGTGTATGTCCATCTTCTGCCAGATTAAGTAGTTCCTTGAGAGAAAAATGATTTACCTCCTGGTGATTCCTCTGTACCTATGACATTAGCAGGGATGTAGTAAGTTCTCAGTAAGTATTTACTGAATTAATTGTCTGCCTTCTACGCTTCCGCCTCCTCTTGAACCGTGCTCCTCTTGGCTCTCTTTATTCCACTGACCTTCTTTTAGCTCCTCAGCACCATGGTGTCTCCCACGATATGGCCTTGACACATGTGTTTTCCTCTGTCTAGAATAATGCTCCTCCCTCCTTTGCCCATGTGGTTGAAGCTACTCATCATTGGGCTCTTGGTTGAGAAATTTCTTCTGGAAGGAAGCTTTCCCTGAGTGCCTGATCAGGGGATTCTCTTTATGATCCATTCCCATTGTGGAATATATTCTTAGTGCTTTTCACAGTTGTGATTTTACATTATCTGGGCAACAGTTTAACTCATGTCCACTTCCTGCAGGAGTATGGAAGGTTTTCAGAGGTTGTAACCACACCTGCTTTGGTCCACTGTGGTATCTCTAGTGCTGCAAAGACTCTCTGGCTAAATTAATAATTATAATTAAATTAAATATTTTCTCATGATTACATTTTAATATTTATTTATTTTCATTGAGATATAACACATACAGCACTGTGTAAGTTTAAGGTGTGCAATGTGTTGATTAGCTACATTTATGTATCACAGTATGATTACCTCCGTAGCATGAGCTAACACCCCTATCAGATTACGTAGTTTTCATTTATTTTTTGTGGTGGAAACAATGCCGATCTAGTCTCTCAGCAGCTTTGAAGTTTGTAATACAACATTGTTGTCTGGAGATCTAATGCACAAAATCCACTATGTTGTGCATTAGATCTCCAGGACTTACTTGTCTACTGGTTTCAAGTTTGTACCCTTAGAAAACTATCTCAGTCCTACTTTCCTCCCCCTGTGGCCCAGCACCTGACAACCATCGTTCTGCTCTCTGTTTTTATAGATTCAGCTTTTGTGATTCTACATAAAAGTCATATACAGTGTTTGTCTTTTTCTGTCTGACTTATCTCACTTAGCATATTGCCCTCAAGTTCTATCCCATGATTGCATTTTTTGGAAATGTTCCACAAAATAATTCTAAAAAAAGAGTTGGAAAGCCAACTTGAAAATGTTTAGCCTTGCTGAAAAAAGTGAAAAATTTGACCAAATTTACTTGAAAGGAACAATCCTCATCTGAATACTTAAGTTATTATGAGATGGAAAAATAAACTATCTCTCTATATCTACCTCTCCATCCTTATCTATCTATCATCTTCATAGCATTCAGGTATTTTTCTCAGTGAGGTATCCACAGGCTCCCTTCAGTCGTTAAATGTACAAACAACCATGAGGTGTGTAGGAAATACTACAGCAAAAAGAACTCAGGCTTTGGAGTCAGGTCCAGTTTTGAATTGCTTGGCTATTTCCGCACCATGAGATCTTGGTGATGTCGCTTCTAAGAATTTCAGTGTACTCATCTATAAGATGGGATTAACAAAAGCTGTTTACAGGACAGTTGCAGAGATTAGCATACCCTTATTTTTAAATCATCCTTGTTGATCCTTGCTAACCAGGTGAGTACATGCTGTGTGCCAGGAAAGCAAAAATAAGTAAGATATTGTCTTGGAACTCAAGTAGCTTCATGGCAGAGCAGAGTTCAATATATAAATTAGTGATAACAGCAAGAGGTAAGAGTACTTCATATCAGTGATTACAGAGGGAGGGAGCAAGAAGAAGAACAGGGTAACTCAGGAGCACGGGTAAGGCTCATGCGTTAGCATGGGGGAAAGTCTCCTAGTGCTGGCAATGGAGGACTGGAGTGGGGGGTGAAACTGCCAATTTTCTTTTACAGTAAAGGCACATTGGTTAGTGTTCTAGCACACTGGTTGACCCACTAGCAATGCGATTTGGGGCATGCCATTTAATCCATTACCTGTTTTGTTTTCTGTAATAATTACAGTAGTAATGAAAATTTACAAGGCATTCATTTTGTGCCAGGCGGTCTTCTAAATGCTGTACTTGTCAGGATGCCTGGGGGGCTGACTCTGTTGGGTGACCGACTCTTGGTTTTGACTGAGGTCGTGATCTTAGGGTCCTAGAATTGGACTCCATACCCAGCAGGGAGACAGCTAGAAGATCCTCTCCCTCTGCCCCTCCCCCCCAGTTGCCCTAGTGCATGCCTTTGATCACGCGCACTCTCAAAGAAATAGATCTCTAAAATAAATAAATAAATAAATAAATAAATAAATAAATGCATTATTTGTCTTAACTCTTTTAATGCTTACAACGTCAGTTTACAGAAGAGGAACTGAGGCCAGATAAAGTTAAGTAACAAATATCTTGCCCAAGGTCACAGGAATAATAAAAATGGCAGAGCTGAGACTCAAACGTAGGTACTCCAATTCCAGAAGTTCCATGCTTATCATAGCTGACTGTGCCAAGAGCAATGAATAATACTTACATATTCAACACTTAACACATGGTCGGGCTCACAGGAAGCATCTGATAAATTTTAGCTTTCATTACTGTTAGGTAATTCTAATTAGTGAAAAATATTAATTTAATTAGAAGTAATTTTTAAAATTCAGTGAATTCTCAAGGAAATATTTAAAAATTGTGTTTCTCTCTAGTTTTTACCAATAGATGTAGGCAGATGACTAATCATGAGCAGTACTTTTGCCTTTCAAGAGCCCTCTTGTGGAAAAGTATAATAATTCAGGGTACCATTTTTATTTATGTAAGAATTGTCATATACATAGAGAGAAATACTAAATGTAACGAAAATCCATTAATATTTTTTAATTTGGCATCACATTTCATTTCACCGAATGTAGCAAATGTATTTCATTATTGATGACTCACATTATGAAATTACATGGGCAAAACATTGCCTTGCTGTAAAAAATTAAAAATCAATTCCATAGAAAAATTGAAATCTATTTATTTAGTAAGTCACAGCAAAGCAAACTTTCCATGACTTCACAAGTAGTTTCTATTAATCTTTCAAACTGTCAGAAAAATTCCTAGGAACATTGCAGGTAAAAAATCTACGTATCTCAAGAAAATAATTACCACATTGACATTTAGAATGGAGTGATAATGTGCTTCCTTTTTTGTCATTTACTCATTTTAAAGTAAGTTTGACTAAGGAATTAACCTTGAACAATGAATAACCCTGAAAATGTTTAAATATGCTGCAGTGTTTAAAAGGTTCCTAGAACAATTAAAGGTATGAACTGATTAAATATTAGTGTGTGGATGAGTCATTTGTTAGATGACTCGATTTGATGACTCTATTTATTAGATGACTCTAATGCATGCCTTTACTGGAGAAAATAGTCCATGGGCATCAAGTATTTCTGTGTCTTTAATGTTCTCTGGTTTGTTATTACAGATATGTGTTTCAGTGACTTTATCTCTGCTTTCTTTTACAAAAATGATGCTGTTATCTGCTCTCAAAGTGAGGCCGACAGCTATACTTTCTAACTTACCCTTCTGAATAATAATGAGGGGTCCTGGCCCTGTGTGTTTTTCTTGTGTTTTTATACACCTCCACTCTGTAAACAGAGATGACATGGGACACTTAAAATCCTTTTCAAATAAAAATACACATGCCCAACATATCCTCTAAATGCAAGCTTTCTGTTTGAGTAATCTCTAAACTTCAACCACGTAACTTATCAGGAAGAGCTTGATGTTAACTTCTAACTGAATTGTCTCCCAACAAGTCATTTACTGAGCATCTATGCCCTTACTCAGGTAACGCGCTTGTGTTTTCTGGCCATTATCTCTTACAACCTTCACAATCAGGAAGCACCATCAATCAAAGTAATTAAGTTCTTCAAAGTCCTAAAACAAGTAATACAGATTTGAGACTAGAAAAAGACTCATCTAAGCTAAATAGATTTACTTAGTTAAGACCCACATTATAATTTGGGAGATTGCAGGTAAAATATAGAATGTTCATTAGATGACAGAGTTCTGTAGTCCAAGGGTGTAGACTTTAGAGACCAAGCCATTTGGGTTCCAAGACTGATTGGAATACCTAGTTACTACTGATTCTGAGTAAACGGTCTCTTAGAGACCCAATTTTTTCATCTAAAAAATGAAGATAATGGCACCAATGTTATTTTGAGAAATAAATGCGTTAGCACATGAATTGCACCTAGTGAAGGGCTTAATGAGGATCAAAATAGTAATTCTCTGCCCTCTTTCTCTTTCTCTCTCTCTCTTTTTTCTTGCCAACAGTACACTTGAGTGACTCACTCAAATTTGAATAGTTTCTTGAGAACTACACCCTGCCATTCATTCCCTGGCATTGTCAGGTTAATTCTAGTTTCTCAATCAGTTCTCTGTGACTTTTTTTTTGTTTTTAAAGATTTTATTTATTTATTTGAGAGAGTGAGAGAGTAAAGCAGGGGTGGGGCAGAGGGAGAGGGGGAAACAGACTCCCTGCTGAGCGGGGAGCTTGATGTGGAGCTTGATCTCAGAATTCCAGGATCATGACCCGAGCTGAAGGCAGATGCTTAACCCACTGAGCCACCCAAGCGTCCCTTCCCTGTGCCTTTAAACATGATTTTTCTCTACCCATATCCTCTCCAATGCCTCTTGTTCATCTTTGAATTCCTCTTCATTCTTCAAGATCACTTATATGTCATATCTTTGGAGTCATATATTAAAAGTATGAATTAAGCACTCACCACCATCAAAACATGTTTTTGACTTCTTATAAATATCTAGCAACAAATAGTTGACAATTTTGATTTGTCCTGGATTTTCTAACCAAAATTTACTAATCGATCGGACAAATGTGTCACTGGACATATACCAGGTGCCATGATAGAGGCTGGGGATACAAAAGTGAACAAGAATAAAAACAACACAAAAGGTGTGACCAAAGGCTACAACAGAGTGTCCTGATTTATATCATGAGTAGGGAATGGAGAGGTAATCTATCAGTGGACAACTGAGGCATGTTTATTTTTTCTTCGTACACCTTCATACAACATACTATCATCTGCAATTTCCTAACTATTTGTTGGCTTCTTTTTGGTTGAGCTTCTCCCACTAGAAAGTAAAGTACACAGAAGGAGGGATTTTGTCTATCTTATCTATCAATACATCTCTAGCCTCAGCCACCCTACCCCCCTTCCCTGGGCACCATAGCAGGAACATTGTGAACGCTCAATAATTACTCATGTAATGAATAAATGAGCAGCTGGGATTATAGCGTGGGAGAATTCTTCAAAGAGAGGTAAAAGTTTATGGAAAAATTACTGGTGGGAAAATCTTGGGGCCAAGCATAGGCATGGCAGAGGCAGTATTTGAAATGAAGCTGGTGGAGAGGCAGGGTTTTGGTGACCATGTTAAAGAATCAGGATCTCATCCCAAGAAGCTCTTAAGCATCATATTCTTGGGTGCCTTCACATAATTTAGTCCTAATGGAAATTAAAGAAAAAACAAGCAAACATAAAAACTTTCTATTCCTGAAAGGAAGGAAAATCCTAAACCCAACTACTCAATAATATGAAAATGGAAATTCAAGGAGGCTGAGTGACTTGTTCAGTGCCACCCTCCGGGCCACCAGTGTTGGAGAAAAAAACCCAGAAATATCCTACGTCCTTTTCCAGTGCTCTCATTTGCAAAATATGACACCATGGCTAAGTGCCTCATTATGCTTATAGAAAAACACCATCGAGACATATAGTTCAATATTGTTCTAAAGGCAATGACATTGAAATTGGCTTGGGAATGATACAGTATTTCTCTCTTTTGAGGGCAATTTCTGTGTTCAAAAGCCCATTACTTTCTTCTAATATTCTAGTTCCCAATGCATCTTCAAGTAGAATTTCTTTTAAAGAAGGTTTGTGCCTGGCAGTTTTATTGCTTGAAAGCTCAGTTTGTTCCAGGGATAAATCTTTGAGTAAAACAAATGGTGTGTTTTCTGAAAAACCTCACAGCTATGGTTTTTCTTCCTGTCTTATGTCGAAAGAGATAAAGCTAGAGAAATCAACAGGAAGAGGACCTGGTGAAGGTGGTGGTTTGGAAATATTATCATTCAATGTAATTTATTACTAGCAACAGGACCAAATCCACCCAAAACATATGTTAAGCAGGATTGATTAAACTGAGGGGTGAGATGGTAGGAAGAGAGGAAGAAAGGGAAAAGCAAAAAGGAAGAGAAATTTCATTTTTACGTATGACATCAAAAGACTAAGTGTTCTGTCCTTGATGGGGATAGTTCATGGGAAGCTTTGCAATTATAGAAGTAAATATTAGTATTGCTATCACTGTTGAGCATCTATTCCATGCTAATGTCTTTAAGCTTTGATCTTTACGATAATGTTGCAAGTTCATTGTTATTGTCTCCATTTGATAGAAAAGAACTCAGGGACTGTTACAAGTCAAGTAGCTCCCACTACCACAGAGCTAATCAGTGTTGGAGATGATTGCCCATCCTCATATCTGTTTTTTTCTAAAACCGAAAACTTTTTCCTTAGCTGTGCAGACTCTGGAAACTGCTACAGGCGTGGTTGCAGCTGCCAAGATAAGCCACAGGAATCTGTCTTCAGTGTACTAGTTTAAAATAAACAAACTACCCACGTCTTATCTCCAGAAGATGTCTCTTTCCAGGTTGTTTTTATGCATTCTCTTCTGAACATCCCTTGCTAATGTGACCATTAGGAATTACAGAAGCTTAAATTTAAGCATCACTTTCAATGCTTGGACAGGGAAATACTTTCTCTTACTTAAGAAATATATTGTTGCCAGTTGTTTTCAAAAAAGTAACTAACTCCTGGATGGTACACTCCTTGCAAATGCCTTGGGACACACAGGAGACAGGCAACCAGACAGAAAGTCCTAACCAAACAGAAATCCTAATCCGTTTCATTCATAGCAGATGTAAATTTCCGAAGTGCAGCCTGCAAGATTCTTGTGGGTAGTAAAGATAAGATCACTCACATAAACCATGGATTTGCCATCTGGAGTGCATTCTCTGAAACTTGTGTTATCTAAGTAAAAAAAAAATTTTTTTTTCTTGGCAAAATACTTCTGTCCTGTTGCCATAGTCATAATTGCATTTTTTTTTTCACTTTTTATCATGTGTGTGCTTTTTTTCAACTTGACCTATTTCTGGGATGTATTTTAGAAATAGAAAATTTGAATTGATGTGATATAGCATCTGGTTTTCCATGATAAATAGATTATATTTAGTACCTTCATACTTTTCCTTTTTTTTACTTTAATTATTAGTAATAGAAACCTTTTAGAATG
Organism: Mustela erminea; assembly: GCF_009829155.1. Taxonomy (NCBI): domain Eukaryota; kingdom Metazoa; phylum Chordata; class Mammalia; order Carnivora; family Mustelidae; genus Mustela; species Mustela erminea. The sequence continues at coordinate 25,479,410 of NC_045623.1, forward strand.
TGTTTTAATTTTAAATATTAAGTCAATATATTTTGAATTGTGTTTGTAAAATAAAATTTGTACCCGCGAAGTAAATTATCTATTGGAGTTGCTAACACAACAGCTGTTTCTGATATTAGGGGTAAAAGAACATAAAAAATTATATTTAAATAATTTAATCTGTGCTCGCTTCGGCAGCACATATGCTAAATAATTTAATTAGTCAAATATTTTTCTATGAAAAGATTTATCAAAAATACTCATGAAACCTGGATTCACAGGCTTTAGTTTTGGGTTCAAGGGATTATTTATTTATTTATGTAGGCTCCACTTCAAGGAACTTATAAAACACAGACTTCATTTTATTTTTTTCACCAGATAAAGAGCAGTTAATTTTCTCAAATTCTACTGTGGATGCATAGCTGAGTTAACGTGTTCTTTGCCATTTGTTTAAATCTTATTATTTGTCAAACTTTAAAATGCCCTGTTTGAGGGAGGAAACAAGACACAGCTATAGATAATCATATTTTGGAGATTTCCCTGTCAATGATGTAAGAAAAAATAAAATCTTGATGTATACATACACACACTTCTAATTTCTACACAAATACAACTTAACTCAGTTGCCTCTGAAATTGACCAATAAAAACAAAATTCTCAGTAATTGAAAATAATAAGAAAACAATAAAAATAGTTGACCACATCAGCCAGGAGTGTTCAAATAATTTTTTTTGTTTCTTAATATATTCACTAGTTTATTTGATATTGTATTATGGAGAAAAAACAAAAATATCTAGTTCTATATTTTAAAATAAGCCCTGCATTTTATATTTTTTTACATATATACTCAGTTGGAGAGAAAATACCTTAGTATAAATTTTGTAATATAAAAAACTCAAATTTCAGATTTCAATTAAGTCAACAAATAGAGTCTGACAAATTGCATATGTGAGAATATTTCTTTTTTTAAAACCTCTAAGTTTTTGGTTCCTTTTATGTAAATGGAATTAATCATTACATAATGAGAGTTGGACTGGTAATTTTATTGACTTTATTTGTTAAGCTCTATTGATATTAGTAAGATTCTATCAGCAAAAAGTTTTAGTAATGCTTTGTTTTATAATATAAAGAAAAAACAGAAACTCAATAATTATTATGTCTACTTTCATTGCAACTAGACCCCAGATGTCTAAACAAACATTTTTATTTAATCCTTAGAGAAATTCTCCAAGGTAGTTATTAACCTTGTTTTACAAAAGAGATAACTAAACATATGGAAGTAAAGTAACTAGCTAAAGTCATGCAATTCATTAATCGACCCCAAGTTTGATTCCAAAGCCTGTGCTTTTACCACTCAACTGTCTTTCCTGTGAGCTCAGTGGTTATTTTCTGACAGTGTCAACTACTTTAGTGTTAATTTTAGGTTACATTGCATGTGCTTACGGTCTTTTCTCTGCTTAGATCAGTCAGGAGACACTAGAATTTGCTGTGGTAAAAATTTTAACTCTGAAACATCCATGCCTTAAGATAACTGAGGTGTATTAGTCAATCACTCAACAGACACTGTTGGGTGGATGGCATGAGTCCTGCTCCACAGGTCACTAAAGATCCCCCGTGTGACAGAGGTGCCACACAAGACTGGAGAGAAAGAAGATGGGGAGAAAGAAGGGAGAAGGCACAGACTTTTCAGTGCCTTAGCCTGGAATGACACAAGTCACTTCTGCTCACATCTTATTGTCCAGGACCACCTAACTACTAGGGTCTGACTGAACTCCAAGGTCTTAGGGAAGACTAGCTTTTCTTATGCAGGGGAGAGAAAGGAAAAACTGTATCTTGGTGAACACTAGTAATGTCTAATATGGCCTCCTTATTACATGCTAATTGTTTAGCATTAAGAGGTTTTTAAGGTATTCATTGCTATAACCAAAGAATTCCTGCCAAATTATTTAAAGAAAAGCACATAGACAATATAACAAATGATAGAATATGAAAGAAGCAGGAAGGAAGCACAGAAACAAACAAATAAGTAAAAGAATGGACTAGATGAGGGAAATACAGGCAAACATAATCCTAAGAAGATACTGATGAAAAAATAACATAAAGGCAGAATTAACTTCAAAAAAAAAAATGGTATCAGCTCAATTAAAGAAAAAAAAATTACAATAGATTCTATGGGAACAAGTCACACTGCCATCCATTGAGTTAAAGTATGAGTAATTCTGTATGAGTCAAATACAGACAAAATGAGGGAGATGAAATAAAAGATGTACACAGAGTAGCGTGTATTATCTTAAAGAGATTCACTCCAAAATATGGAAGAATTAAAGTCAGTTAATTAAATGTCCAAGCCAAGTCACTAGGAACGATTACAAAAATATATGTGACAAAAGCAACAGGAATAATTTAATGAAGGTATTAACGAATTCTGGAATAACAGGGAAAAAAGAATCAATCTCATATTCTCCAGACATGGTTCTTGGAAAATAGCAAGCAGCAGCAGCAGCAGAAATAATAATTTCAAGGACAAGAATGAATCTGATAATTCAAGTAAAGAAAAAAAACTCCATACATCCTCCAAATGAACAATATGATTACGTTAGAAACGATACTAGGAAAATTTTTAAAAATTATAAACTCATACTTTTCTCAACTAATAATATCTGAAATCCAGGATGAAATGCCATTGTTGGGAAAATATAAATAGTATCACATAACCCAAGAAGAGAAACAGATCTAAATCAAGTAACTGCAAAGTAAATTGAGAAAGATGTCAAGAGATATCCTTGAACAGTATTTGAAATTCAGATAATTTCAAGTGTGGATTCTTTCAAATCATCAATAGAAATAGAAGCATTCTGTTATTTAAACTGTGTCTGACCTCAGAAAGAAAAGGAAATCTTCCCAATTATTTTGTACAGTAAGAACTGTGCATACACTGGAACCTGACAAAGATAACATAGAATTTAAAAAATGGCATATGCATATTGGTGCGGAAAATATGACATATTTCCCAAATATTAATACAGTATAATAAAATATTTTAAGATTTTGCATTCACAAGTGGAATTTCCATAGGATGAAGGGATAGTTTATTATCAGAAATCTATTAATATGATGACTCATATTAAGAAATTACAAGATAAGTCACATGATCTTATCTATAGACACTGAGAAGTATTTGCTAAAATTCAGTACCAATTTCTTCTTAAAAGCCATGAAGAAAATAGGAATAGAAGGATACTTCCTCACATACTAAATCTTATTATGTTTAAAAACAGCTTTATATAAATGTCAAATTTAAATGATGATAAACATCTCATAGTTTGCAAAATGCTTTATAGTAAGGTATAAAAGAATTCTATTAATGTCAGGATTTAGAAATACAAAGATGCTTGCTGCCATTTCTACAATTTAATATTGTCATACAAATGCCAAAGAAGTTAGAGAAGAAAATAAAATGTGTGAGTAATGGAAAAGAAAACGAAAATACATGAATGTTCGTAAATGATATCACTGCATCATCCTGGTTTTGAGATGCCAAGAAATTAACTGAAAAACCAATAGAAGCAGTAAGAGAGCTCAGTAAATTGCCAAATAATCTAAATGATCCAGATAAGTTGCACATGCTCTAAAAATCTCCCTCAAATAGTCAAATAGAGAGGAAATAAAAGAAAAAATATGGCTAGCTAATAACAACAATAATAATAATAAATTAAATTTCCAAGAAATTTAAGTAAATGTATAACGTTCATAAATATATATAAACTACTGGCTTTATTAATAGGTAGAAAAGGAGAGTTCAGTTAAAAACAGATATTTTCTGTTCTCCACTGAGACACTGAAAAGCCTTTGATTTTACTAACCAATCTAAATATTCTGTGCAATCCCACCAGGATTGGAACGCTATTAAAGTGATTATATAGTTTCTCTGGAAAAGCAATTATGAAAAATTTTAAAAATATAATAGTAATGTTCTATGTAATAATAAAGTGGTGTGATACTGGCCCATAATGGGCAAATCAATAGAAAGGACCAGATCAAAGAAATAAGTCTTGGTCTCCATGGGATAATTTTAACTTAAAGTATATAATAAAAATGACATTTCAAATCAGTGGCAGATAGATTATTCAATAAATAGCATTGAGATAGCTGCCTGGAGTAAAAGGGGAAAAAATAGTTTATAATAGCATGTACCTAAAACCCCTTGATTTGGCTTTCTGGGTTGGTTGGTTTGTTAGTTTCTAATCCCTCCTCTTTTCTCTTCATTCCTGCAAGTAACTAGGTGAAACCATCATCAGTTCTCTCTGGAACCATTAGAATAATCTTTTAAGTCCTCTCCTGAATTCCATTTTTCTGTATGAATTAATACATAAATAAACATCAGAATGAACAATTCAGAGTGTAAAAAGGTAGAACTTCAGAAAAAGAAATTTACATTAGTAGGAATCTTCAAAAAAGTTTTCTGAGACAGGTTAATCATTCCAAAATTTTGTTGATGGATATATTATAAGGGGAATATTTTAACATCTCATCAATTAAGTGATTTCAGGTCTAGAGTGAAATTATAATATGTGATATAGAAAGGCTTCTGTTTTAAAATGTAATCATCTCTTGATTGTTCTCCGATTTCACAGGAAGAAATAAGCTTTGGTGTGAATAATATGTAACAGTAGGTGATATACAAGCATTGATCTTGTTTTGGGAAAAGTTATATGTATTTTTGGAAGTGTGCTTTTCTTTGTAATAATCACATTTTATGTAGAGTCACATTAAAATTTATTGCATTTTCTGGGTGAAGTGCTAGACCTCGGAACTCACCAAGTATGGTCCTCCAAAAACAGCTGTATCATTTCCTGCAGACTTTTATGTAATATGCAGAATCCCAAGCAACACCCTCAGAACCAATGAACTGGAATTTGAACTTTCATAAAATCTCCATGACATTCTTGGGAACATTAATGTTAAGAATTAAATATTAATTTAATTTTCAAATAATTTAAGACTGTCATCTGGGATAATTCCAGTTCGTTCTAGCTATTTGACATTTTCTTTCTACAACACCTAAACCACCGAGGATGCTCGACTCAGTGTGTCTTTCTGCCTAGCCCTTTTCTTCTCTGTCCTTTCACTAAATTTAGACATTATTATCTATTATAGAAAATGAGAACTGACAGATAATTTCCCCCCTCTTCTTCTATCATATCAAGTTTTATCAAGGATCAGCTGTAATCATCCAGAGGACAAATGTTAATATCATGAGAAATAGTGTATTTTTCTTTCTAAAAGAAAGTACACAGTCATATCTTGGAAATATTGCTGGTTCAGTTCCAAATCCTCACAATAAAATGAATATCAAAATAAATCAAGTCAAATGAAAGTTTTGGTTTCCTAGCACATGTAAATGTTGCATTTACACTACACTGTAGTCTATTATGTGTGCAATGGCCTTATGCTTAAAAATTGTACATACCTTCCTTTAAAATTTTTTATTCATAAAAAAATGTTAACCACCATCTGAGTGTTCAGCATGTTGTAATCCTTTTGGTGGCAGAAGTCTTGCCTCCATGTTGATGGCTGCTGACTGACCAGGGTGTTGGCTGCTGGAGGCTGGGGTGGCTGTGACGATTTCTTTTTTTTTTTTTTTTAATTTTTTATTTTTTATAAACATATATTTTTATCCCCGGGGGTACAGATCTGTGAATTACCAGGTTTACAACGATTTCTTAAAATAAGGCAACAATGACATTTGCTGCATTGATTGACTCTTCCTTTCATGAATGATTTCTCTGTAGCATGTGTGGTTATTTGCTAGAGATTTTACCCACAGTAGAACTTCTTTTCAGTATTGGACTTGGTCCTCTCAAACCCTGCTGCTGCTTTATCACTAAGTGTATGTCATATTCTAAACCCTGTATTATCGTCTCAATCATCTTCACAGCATCTTCACCAGCAGAAGATCCCAGCTCAGGGAACCACTGTCTCTGCTCATCTGCAAGAGACAACTCCTCAGGCATGAAAGTTTTATGAGATATCATGAGATATCACATCATCAGACTCCACCTCTAATTCTCTTGCTATTTCTACTACTTCTGTAGTTACTATCTCCGGAACCCCTCCAAGTCATCCATGATGACTGAAATCAACTTTTTCCAAATTCCTATTCATGTTGATATTTTGACTTCTTCCCACAAATCATGAATGTTCTTAATGGCATCCAGAATGGTGGATCATTTCCAGAAGGCTTTTCATTGACTTTGCCCGGATCCATCAGAGGAATCACTACCTACAACAGCTGTCGTCTTAAAGAATCTATTTATTAAATAAGATTTGAAAGTCACAATCACTTCTTGATCCCTGGGCTGCAGAACGGATGCTGTGTTAGCATGAAAACAACATTAATCCCATCGTCCATGTCCATCACAGCTCTTGGATGACCAGGTGCATTGTCAATGTGCAGTCATATTCTGAAAGAAATATTTTTTTCTGAGTAGGAGGTCTCAACAGTCAGCTTAAAATAGTCAGTAAACCATGCTATAAACAGATGTGCTGTCATTCAGACATTTTGTTCCATTTATAGCACACAGGCAGAGTAGATTTAACATAATTCTTAAGGGCCCTGTGGTTTTTGAAATGGTCAGTGAGAACGGGCTTCAACGTCAAGTCTTTCTAACTATGAAAGTCCTAGATGGCATCTTCTTCCAACAGAAGTCTCTGTTTTTTGTTCTTTTTTTTCCTATTTTGAAAATCTGTTTTTTATTGAAGCCACCTATGTTAATGATCTGAGTTACACCTTCTGGATGACTTGACTCTCCACCAGCACCTTGACATTTTCTGCTATGGAGGGAGCGTCTTAAACCTCATGAACCAAGCTCTGTTAGCTTCAGACTTTTCTCCATCAGCCTCCTCATCTCTCTCAGCCTTCACAGAATTTAAGAGAGTTAGGGCCTTGCTCTGGATTAGCCTTTGTCTTCAGGGAATGTTGTGGCTGATTTGGTATTCCATCCAGATTACTACAACTTTCTCGAGATTGGCAATAAGGCTGTTTCATTTTCTTGTCATTTGTGTGTTCACTGGAGTAGCATTTTTAATTTCCTTAAAGAATTTTTTTTTTTTCATTCACAAACTTGACTGTTTGGCACAAGAGGACTAGCTTTATGGCCTATCTTGGCTTTAGACATGCCTTTCTCACTAAGCTTAATCATTTCTAGCTTCTGACTGATTGATTGATTTTTTTTTTTCCAACACACACACACACACAAAAAGTGCTTTTATTATAGCACAGGGACAGGATCCATGGGAAGAAAGAGCTGCACTGGGATTGTGAGGAGTAACTGATTATATACTTTTTAATTAATGGGGTTTGGGGTAGGTAAGTCTCTAAGGAATTCAGAAGCAAGGCTACCAGTGAGACATATCACTCTTCCTCTGGCTTAAACACTTAAAGGCCACTATAAGGTAATATTGAAATTATTTCAATATTTTTGTGTCTCAGGAGATAGGGAGGCTCAAAGAGAGAGATGGCAGCAGCATTTAGTGGAACAATCAGAACACAAAAAAACATTTGTCTATTAAGTTCACTGTCTTGTATGGATGTAGATTGATTACAACAGAATGATTACAACAGTTACATCAAAAAATCACTGATCACAGATCACCATAGCAAATGTAATAATGATGATGTTGACACACTTGGAAATATTGTAAGCACTACCAAAATGTGACACAGGGACACGAAGTGAGCAACAGCTATTGGAAAAATGGTGCAGATAGACTTGCTTGACACAGGGTTGCCACAGACCTCCAGTTTGTCAAAACCAAACAAACAAACAAACAAACACTAATATCTGCAAAGTTCAATAAAGGAAGCACAATAAAAAGAGATATGACTTGATTTTACTTTTAATCATTTCAAACTATATTCCATTGCTAACTCTGGACTATTTTCTCCTTTGCCAATGGCACTTTTTAAAAAAAGATTTTACAGTGCAAAGCATTACACAGACATGAAAACATTGGAACAATTTGTTTCAGTATGTCAATGTGTTACTCCCTATGACATCTACAATATCTATCAGCAACTGTGATTTCACAGTTTATGAATGACCTTGAAACTAGTGCAAACTGGAATTATATGTCTCAGATTCTGAGAATATGCTTTAAATGTGTCCATTATATTTAAATATACATAAGTATACATATTTTTTTCTCCCCCAGAAAAGATATATTTCTTTCATTACATTTTATCTCTTCACTCAGAGTAACCTTGAACAATAATTACGGGTGTGCTTTTGAGGGATAAGCATTTTTGTAATCTTTCTACTGTTGTCACAGCAGGAAATTGCTTATTGCTATCATGTATTTCATTTAAAAGCAGATGATCTACTCAATAAGATAGATCTTGGCCATATGTTGGTAGCCTAAAAAAATTCATAAACAGAAAATACATTGTGTAAGATACATACAAAATTGTCCAGACTGCCATTATTTCAAGGGTTTGGCAAAGGTAAACATAAGATGTATATATATTGTTCTTCTGAATCTCAAAGTACACAATGATTTTTATTCCCTTCCATCAATACCTCTCTTTCAGCATGGGAGAGTTTTTTCAGTGTGTTTTCTTAGATGACACAAGGGGGAGGAATCACTTTTTGTTCCAAAGGGAAAATTCAGACTGAGTCATTCCTGGAGAGGAGGCATTGGGACTCTACGGAGGGAAAAAGGAAGTGAGTGTTGCAGGCCTCCAGGCCCCAGTGTGGGGTCACTGGCTGAGTCCAAGGAAAGAAACAGCATGACACACAAGGCAGTCAAAGGACAGTTAAATTCTACCTGCAAATTTCCATTTGCTCTTTGAACAATTATATATTGAAGATCTGTCTTGTCCCAGGCTCCATTCTACATACTCC